>NW_027490091.1:0-2400000 GCF_050948175.1 Xylocopa sonorina
AGGAGTGAGAGGCTCAGAGATCGACCACCTATTTCTTACGATGAGCATGCAATTCCAAACGATTACATTTTATGTGCACAATCGATAACCTGCAAAATTCCAAAAAGTTATGCAAAAGTTAAGGAAAGCGAGGATAGAGTAAAATGGGAAAAAGCAATGGAAGATGAGATTAGTTCTCTTTTAGTAAATAAAACGTGGACTCTGGTACCAAGGCCTGAGAATAAAAACGTAGTAGATTGTAAGTGGGTCTTTGCAATAAAAAATGACGAATTTGGGAACCCGATCAGATATAAAGCTCGTTTGGTAGCCAGAGGATTTAGTCAGGAATATTTATTGGATTTTAATGAAACTTTTGCCCCTGTAGCAAGAATTGCAAGTTTTAGATTTTTAATAGCTTTTGCCAATCAATTTGATTTATTGATTCATCATATGGATGTAAAGAGTGCCTTTCTAAATGGCAAGTTAAAAGAGGAAATTTATATGAAGGTCCCCGATGGTATCAAAAATGATAAGAATCTAGTTTGTAAATTGAATAAATCCCTGTACGGTTTAAAACAAGCGGCAAGGTGCTGGAATGAAGTTTTTGATCAAACTCTCAAAGAATTAGGTTTTAAAAGTTCAGTAGTAGATTCGTGTCTTTATATTTTAGATAAAGGAGATGTTAACAAAAATATTTATCTTATATTATACGTTGATGATCTGGTCATAATTACTGCATGCATTAAAGTAATGACTGATTTAAAATCCTACTTAATGAATAAATTTTTAATGGTTGATTTAAAAGAGATAAAGCTTTTCTTAGGAATTAGGATAATGAGGAGTAAAGGAAAAATAACTCTTGATCAAAATGTATATATTAATACAGTTCTAAATAAATTCCATATGCAAGATTGTAAAATTGCAAATACACCAATGGAAAATAAATTAAACTATGCAGTATTGAATTCAGATGAGATATATGATGCCCCATGTCGCAATCTCATTGGATGTTTAATGTACTTGATGGTGTGTACAAGGCCAGATTTAAGTTTAGCAGTAAATTTTTTAAGTAGATTTACAAATAAAAATAATAAAGAACTTTGGATTAGCTTAAAAATGGTTTTGCGATATTTAAAAGGCACAATAAATTTGGAACTGACATATGAAAAATGTAATGATAAAAATTCTTTGATCGGTTATATTGACTCAGATTGGGGTAGTAACAAAATTGATAGGAAAAGTACAACAGGGTATTTATTCCAATTATTTGGTAAATGCACTATTAGTTGGAATACGAAAAAGCAACTATCTGTGGCAGCCTCGTCAACTGAGGCAGAATATATGGCTCTTTTCGAAGCCGTTAAGGAAGCTTTGTGGTTGAGATTATTGGCAATGAGTATAAATTTCAAGATTTCAAAACCAATAGAAATTTTTGAAGACAACAACGGTTGCATTAGCATTGCCAATAATCCCACCAACCATAAGAAAACAAAGCATATTGATATTAAATATCATTTCTGCCGAGAACAAGTTGAGAAAAATATGGTAAAATTAACTTATATTCCTACAGGTCAACAATTAGCAGATGCCTTTACAAAACCATTGTCTACGCCAAAATTCACGGACTTCAGAATGAAAATGTATTTGAAATAATTTCTTTTGCAATTATATGTTTATACGAGTATAAGTGGTTTGGTTAAGTTTTTCCTGGTTTCCTTAACCCTTAGCAACAAATGTTGGACCACATGTAATCCCAGAAGACGTATTGGAAGTGGTTTTTCTTAATTAAATATGAATATGTTATAAGCTTATATTATGACAATTAATTTTTGAGGGGGCGTGTTGGTTTTCATTGGAAACCAAATACAAAAATTAATCTTTTATCCTCGAGTGAGAAGAGATGGCATTTTTTCAGATATATGTTTCTATATGTTTTAACTTCAGTTCAGTTCTCTACAGAGAAGTTAGGGAAAGGTCACTTCCAGTGCGTAGAAATAAAAGAACAATTATTATACAAAAGTGAATCGTTGTTGATTATTCATAAAACCCATTTTCTAACAGATTCAAAACTAATTACTGTATTACCCATCGATGTGATTATTAATTATTAAAATCCTTCCAACATTACATTAAACCAAAGATCAAACAAATTGAAATACCTGTAGGAGTAAAAATTAAACCAAAGAGGAGAAAAATAAAATTCTAAATGATGCAACGATGATTATCTTGCGTTAACTTATATCTTAATTTATTACACTGCTTACAAATTCAATTTAAAGTTTCAGGATTCTGAAAAGGACTTGGAAAATTTACACTGAATTATGTATTATTCAACACTAGAACTACCCTCAATAAGAATAGTCAATATCTCTTTTCAAACAAAATGCAATGATAATTAGATCACTAAATAGAGAAATACTGAAAATGTAAAGTAACCGTAAAAATAATTGAAGATAACTTTAGCTTCCAAAAATAGTACAAAAACATTCATGCAAATGAATTTATACGATCTCTATCAGAATTTTACTTGAAGCGGAGAAGATCAGTCGAGACAAATCCAGGTATGAATAATGTATAAGAAAACCAATGCGCGCGATATTTTACAACGTTAGCGAAGATTGAGGCCCCCTCTGTATTACTAGAAAGATCAGTAAAGATTCGACGATTTCCTTTCCACAGAGAAATGAACACCCAATTAGAATCGATGATCTGTCGGCTGAGTCCATCTCGAGGACTCCAATTGGATAGTCCAATCAATGAGGACTATCCACCACCTGTTCGCAACAGATAAATCTATCCATCGAAGAAGGTACTGTGCGTCGTTCTTCATTTTGTGGCGGGCTGCCGATAAGTACAGTTTACGAAGCTGTAAGTTATTAGGTGCTTTGCAAATACGGGACTCTGAGTGAGTACTCCTTTCGATTCTACTTTTCCTTCTTCTTTTTCTTCTTTCGATCTTTAGTTTATAATCTAGAGCGTTGAGTTTTTGTCCAAGTAGGGATAATTCATAATTTATGGATATCACGACCACGTGTAACGATCTATTACGTAATCACTTATGCCGCGTGAAAATGCCGGTTGGTGTATCGTATTATTAAGTTACTAAGCTAATTTCGTTAGCGTCTACTTCTTATTTTATCGTTTCACGTACGTATCAACGTGTAAAGAAATATATCTTGATATATTTCGTTGAATTCGAGAACATTCGTAATATTCATGGCAACGGTACTACGTTGATACGTGATTTTTGCTCGCTTTGTTTTTCATCCTTCGCCCGTTTTCTGTAAACATCTCAGGTGTACGTCTCCGTCGGATAAATACGTTGCAAAAGTAATTTAAACGTTACAATATTGTACTTATATAACGTTACATTAACGCGTTTCATGCCGGATGGATTTTTAGATACACTATCCACGCTTTACAGTTAGATAGTTTTGCTTCTGGCATATACTTTGCAATTTTTACAATATTATAAAGATCATAATTATCAGTATAGAGTTTATGATACAACAAAGCAATAAATTTAATATGGAGCGTATACGCGTGTAAGTATTACATCATCTACATGTAATATAGCTTAATTATTCAATTTTTAACATACTGCTAATTACTTTTTCATACCCGCAAACAGTATTTTATACTATAGTACGACGTCGTAAACGAATATTGCAACGAATAATTTCTTTACAATTAGCATGCTGTAATGAACGAAATGGATGAATATGCTGTAACAAACGCTAGGAAATATAGAGGCTCTTTTATTACGATGAAGACACAATTGATGGTACAATTATATTAATAACAGCTGTCAATAATAATATTAGAATATTGCTCGTCATCTTTTATTATTATTATACTCGTAGAATTACATATTTCTGCATGTATATATTGTACACAACCGTTGGCAAAAAGTATTCAGCTATACATTACAATTAACAAATTTTTTCGTGCGGTATAAAGTAGTATAAATAATAAAATTCATGGTATCGTTAAATTGGTTTAATATAAAGTGAAAGCAAGTGAAATAATAGTAATATCTCTTTATTATGTATTAAAAATTAGTGAATTTACGAAAGACTGATTGGAAATAAGTATTTAACCGTCAGAAATTCTGGAAAAAGTATTACACCTGATAAATCTTCAGTTAATCTGATAAGGAAATAAACAATTATTTATTTTAAATTCACATTAGCTAATATTTAATAAAAATCGATCGTACAATCGTTTTTATGCATTCTGGAATCGTTTCTTTAATAATTTTTCACTCAGTAGCGATAATTTCATCGCACAATATCATTCATCTTTCTTATAGTTCATTTTTGTTCAATTTTATTTTTAATGTAATGATTTTTCTACATTGCTGATAAACCTATTGAGATTAAATCAGCACTACTCACTGTTTTATTAATTTAATTTCGTTATATTTCAAATAATACAGTTAGACCAGGATGTTTTCGATAAATTGAAAAAACAGTTGAGCAGCAAATTTTTTACTGATGAACGTGAAGTGCTCGTACATCTGTTGATTGTTCTCGTCCTATCTTCGTCCTAATCGTAAACTCTTACAAATTAAAGAAAGCAAAGCAGTACAATGTATTGTTTCTGAAAGTTATTTTTTGTTTTACGGTATTTTGCTTTTGTGTGGTAAAAAGGGACCGAATAAAAGAAACCGCACAAAGAAAATATTCGGAAACCTCATAAATAGCAGTAACAAATAATTTTTTACAACATATTGAAGAAAATTCTTTTCATGCGATGGAGAGGGACACAACCAAAATAAATAATTAAATTACACATGGAAACATTTAATGAAAATTTAATTTCTCATTTTAAACATAAAAGAATTTTCAAAATGTACATAATTGAATATTAGGTATTTGTTAATTCATAAGCGTGTCAGTTCCTCAATGGCTGTTGGGCGAGTGTGGAAGACATTTTTCAAACGTTTTTAGTATGCAATTATTAGATGTGTGTTAGTTACTTATTTTCTTACATACATGTGAATACAAAAACATGTGATCTATACATACATTTTATTTTAAAAGAATTATTCAACTTTTTATTTAAAATAAGAATGAATTTTGCGTTGATTTTTTAACCAGAAATACCACTTATTTTATTATAATTGTATCATAATTAGTAATTAGAGTTTTTTTTATAAATGTACTGTAAGAAATATCGGGTAACAGGGTGCACGGGCGGTCAACGAGGGCCGTGTGCATTTCCGTGCTGCATCGCCCCTCTCCGGGGCCTTGTCTAAACATACGAATGGGCCATGACGTTGAGGGTGTCGTCGAGGCTAGTACGAATGGCCTAAGAAGGCATTCTTGTACGAACCTTCGGATGAACCAGGAATAAATACGCCCAGTAAACAGTTGAGCAATCGAGTTTTTACTTTATTCTCATCCACATCTTACAGTACTTTATTTTCCAAATTGCTAGAACTCCATACAACGTTTTGTAAAAGATCGTCTTCTGAAGCAGGTATTAGAAGACATACAAGGCATTAAGTATCTCACTATAAGACCAACTTACATGTTAAACATACAAGGTGTTCTACAAAGTGACTTATAGCATTGCTTTCTTGACTTGTAGATTATGTGTCTCATTATCAGTTTCAAATGTTTATGTTTGTTGATATCAAAAGAACCGATAAAGAAGAGATCAATCTGATGTCCTCTTGGTTGAACTTTCTTGTTTTTTCATTTATGTCCACTTTTTAAATTTTTAATGGGCAGATACAGAATATATGTGATATAATAATTAATTAGTATAAATAGTATAATATAATTAATATAAATAGTAAAAGAAGTAAATCGTAGTTTTTTTAATATTCTTTTAGTCGAGATTCTAGCAGTATATGTTGAAAATTCCAGAATCACTTATAGTACTGTTAACCGCTAGACTAGACTAGAGAAATGCAAATATGATTCAAAGTTCTTATTAACTGTATGTATTATTAACATGTTGGACGTTACGCTAATTTAATACTGATTGCCTGTATCGCTAACACGAATTTTTTATTATGCGATTTCTGTTTTACACTGCATTCATTTCTTTGCGCCATTGTAATAACGATAATAGCTTCGAAAAATTTAAAAGTATTGACATTTATTTTGATTAGGTATTTCTACTAATATTGACGTTAGCGCCAAGTTGAGTGCCGGTTAGGTTTTCACATTTTTCAAACTGCAGCGAGCAAATTCAGTTTTTTCGCGTGCTCTAGCTAATTTGATAATTTACGAATGTTATTGAGGCGAAGAAACTGAACTTTGTAAATAAATGACACATTGTCGTCTATCGCGTAACTGAAATTGGAGTCTCCCGATTCCAACGCCTATTTTTCTTCGAACTGTTATCATAAGTCTCCTACCTACAGTGTCACGTAACTAAGATTTCAGTTCGTTGCTTTCAGCTATTGTTTTCCTTAGATTGTAATTACTGTTTACCGCTTGCAATGTGTTAAACGGCAATAGTGCGTGCTGAGTTTGGTCTTTTGTAAAAAAACTTATTAAGAGAAATTTATATATACATTGTGCAGTAATTTGTAATACATAATTGTTTTAGATTTCCGAGTTCCCTTCCTCATAGATAAAAGATATAGAAATTAGAAAAAATTGATAGCTAATTATAATCCGAAATGTTTCAGGACTCCGGTACGAGAATTGCTAGACCATGCAAGCGTTGTAATGGCTGCAGACAGGCTACCTGATGCGGAACAGGTAGTTACAACGTCTTGGCATAGAACAGCAAATTTTTATGACGTACATACTGGAGAAATTATTCATACGTTAAATGAACACGATCAGGAACTTTCTCATGAATCGACACGTCACGAGCGAGGTCAGTAATTTCCAGGTGCGAGATTTCGGGAGCCCATTCATTCAATTTCCGTTTCAAGCACATACCGAGTAAGTACATTCACTATTATGCTTCAATTGTTTACGGTACACATGATGAAAGTGCAGTACTATACTTATTCAGCGCTTAGAAGTTTGTAATTTGAGTTGGCCTCGAATTACTTGTGTCACGCGCTTCAAGCTGCAACATAATGGCGCCTGAATAGTTAAGGTTGATGCAATGGTGCGGCTTAGTCAATTTTTATAGTAATTTTAACAATGTATCTCAACACTTTCAATTTAATTTATTTCGTTTACGATCAGGAATTTATTTTGGACATTGTTTAGAAATTTGTGGTATAAATTGTAGGTATATTTTACCTATTAGTAATCGTTTTTTTTGTCTCCAATGCTTTTACCGGGAGGGTAGCTTACTTATAGGTTTTTTGTCGACACTTTTTAGTCCCGACACTTATCTGTTTATTTTGGAAGTGGTACAAGTTCATTAATGTTAAAAGCGAGATATTTAAAAATATTGGTAACTAATAACATGGTAATAGAATATTTTTGTGTTTCTAAGGGTATATAATTTATCCACCCAATTAGCATTTGTTGGTATATTGTGGTCTGTGGCTAATGAGTAATTCTTCTCTTCAGTAAGAATTTAATATATTTTGTAGAAAAGGAAACCAAAACTTTCTTATAATATACCTTTTCTCGCGCTGCATATTCTCGGAACAAAATGTTTTTCCCCTTCTTGCAATCTTATTTTACCACTTTCATCTCTCCTCTATATAAATAGATGGCGCATGGATCAAGATTATACCATTTACACGTATTCCAACAACATTATTAAAATTGTGTAAAGAATAATATGTTTTTGACGGCCATAAATGGATTTAATCCATACAGGTCTGATTTCTTTTTCAAAAGCAAGAATGTCTTTTTGAATTATTAGACGATTTGGAACATAATTTTTCAATATACAAAGAATCATTATTTATTCCAGTTTTTTTTAGTTTTCTTTCACAACATGTACATTGCATTGTACACATTATCCGAAATACTGCATATAAAAAGAAAATAATTTACTTAAAAAGGTTTGCGTACACAAACTTTTTTGTGTTTCTTCTAACAGTTACAAAAATTAACTATTTTCAACCCCAATCCCTATGAAATTTTGAGAAACACTTTCTACATTTTACAAAAAATAATTGAACACGACATTTAAAATACGTGATAACATTTCCTTTATATTCCGGCAACTTGCATCTAGAGGCTTCTTTATTGTCACCCATCTAGGGCATATTTTCTGTATGATCGTTTAAAATTTTTTTGAAAGGCCGTTTCTCTGATGCTCGAAATAGTTTTATATTTTATCATGTCTCTATATTAATTTTATATTCTAAGAAATATAAAGTATGTCTTTGGTATGTTGAACTGTACATAGTCTCTTATATATTCAAATCAGCTATTCATTAATGCAAAATTGACAAAGTGCATGCTCTATCTCAGAGTTCATTTCTTTGATCTGATAAATATTCTACTGTGACGGGGTACCGACGTTTCCACACCCGGGGATCTTGGGGAGCGATCAATTAAGCTAACACGTTATGGACTGATACGCACTTTACCACTACTCCCGCTTTCGTACAAATCTTCGCGTGTTCGCGAACGCAAAATTGCCGTCTCAAAAGGAAGAAATTCGAAGCTGTGAGGTCTCAAAATACTAGGGCGCCAGCTACACGGGATGTAGCATGAAAAAAAAGGTTAACGCGTTTCAGGAATTACGGGATGGAACAATTCTCGAAGCTTCGAAGGGCTCCTTAAGTCGACCAACGCCTAGTTGGATAACGCAGATATGGGCCGCGGGATACTGACGTCATGGCATCTTTCTCTATAGCCTCGACACGATCTGGCAAAAGGAACACCAGAATTACTCGAAACCCGAGATAAACGGAACACGAACTAGCTAGAAGAGCCACGGGAATTACGCAATGAACGCAACAAGTGAATTCTGATCACCATGCGCTTACCGCGCACTAAGCAATCAAATTAAGCAATCGGTAGTCGGCACTCTCGGCCACCGTTAACATCACATTTGTCATTCAAAAATATACACCAAGACCGCAATAAAGGCCGAAAATAAGGCAAAAGAAAGGCAGACGCTTTTGCGGATAAGGACTCACGCTATCTTCTCTCAATCTCTTTCTGGATGTTCCTATGGCACGCTCGCACAATTGTCGCTGGAATTTTCATCCTTCCGAGGGCATATCTTCTCTGCCGATTATACTCCATACTTCTCTATCGTCATTCTCCAGTTTGTACGTCATGAAAATTTGCAGTTCCATCTCAAGGCGCTGTAACTTCAGCCCTTCATACTGCCTCAACGCACAGCCGCTCCTGGGATGTGCTGTCCTTTTCCCCCTTGAGGGCATTTTCTTCGACAGCGACTCTTCTCATTCCTACCGTTTATTGGGTAAGGTACGGGGACGGAGACTCGAAAGGGGGGCTACTTATCGCAAACCTGCGGGCTATCATCGCTGCAACTGTCATTAATGCTTTGTGTATGGGGTTGGCGGTCGGCGAGCCGAAGGGGTCGAGAGTTTGTGACGTAACCACGTCAGACTATATATACTTATCATTTCATTTAATAAATCTACACCTTCCATATTATGATTATTGCAAATTTTTACGATTTCCGATCGTCTTATAGAAATATATTTAAATTCCTTTGTTCAATCTGTGTACTTCATCGTCAACTCCTGTTCCTATAAAATTCGATGTAAAACATATTAAATTGTTATTTCTTCTAATGGTACCAGCGGCATAAATATTTATTTCCTTCAGTTTTAGAAGCAAAGCGTATGATGAAAAGTAATTGTATGTATATGTAGGATTGTAGAGTTTCGCGAAAACAAGCGTAATTGTAATTGAGTGGAAATTTTATTGAACACAGTACTACTTATTTATTGTTGTTAGTGCTACGTTTATTGGATATGGGTGATAGAAATAAATTTAAAATCCGATATTCTATTTAACTGAATACTTTATTACTTGGCCTTAGAGACCGCCTTTACGCTTCGAAACCTATACGTATTGCGGGACTACTCAACAGAAAATATAGGTTCCTCCCTCCTAAGAAATAATAATCGTGCAAAATCTATATGTATTTTTCTTTCAAACCATTCAGTCTAAACTGATTGGGGACCTCTCGAATCGATAAATTTCCTTCTGTTTATATACATGATTCTATTTCTTAACACAATATTCATTTTTGTTTCTATATTGACATGTTGAAATAATCCAACAACTTCTCTCAAACTCAAATACAATATCGACTCTGACTCGTTCTCCGTACACACATCTTTTTATGCATTCACTTATCGTACATTCGCGACTATTTTTCCCGGATTTCTATGCATTCCCTTGTTCTTCCAGGCACACACATACACGCACACATGTACTCTTTTGCATAAATTGTGGAATATCTCGAACATTCAATATTCTAGAATATTCGCAATTACATCTTTTGTTTACACACGTATCCAGTTGCAATAATATCATTAATACCCTGCAATCGGCCATCCTATAGTGATACTTACCTTCTGTCGCAAGTTTCTACGCTTTTGTGGGGTGCGTGCACGTGTGTCGGTAAGACACCTCGCGATTTTACCCTCACAGTTAGAAAAATGAAAAGGATGTATCATGCGGTTATTCAACCACGGTCTTCAATTTTAAATGTATTTAATTCCAGGCACTATTACAGGTGTTACATATTATCGATTAGACTATCTACCAGGTCGACTAGTCGCTCGCGTGTCTTGTTTTAGCTACTTTTATTCTTACTTACTCTTACTTACTTAATACTTCTCTTTAAGAAGAATAAAGATTAGAACAAAGATTTTTCGTAGAGATTCGACTGTTTTCTTCCTTAGAGGAGATTTCCCTACGCGCCTTCTGATACGGAACTTTTCGGCGGGTAAATTTCTGGTCGGTAGATGGAGCTACGTGTGACGTCTCTGTGAGATACTTGATAAGAAATTTCTTCCTAATTAACTATCGTGAATAGTTAACTACCGGTTGGTCATGCACGATTGCTTTTATAGAAAAAAAAATACAAAATATAGTACAAAATATTGTTTTGTTGATTTAACATTATATATTAACATTACAACATTGTAATCAAACATCCAATACAAAACAGTCATATACATTGAGTATCATAAAATATAGTTATCAATTTTTTCTATGGAATTCTTTAAAACAGGTTAAACAAAGTGCCGGCTTGTCCTTACAATAATTACAATACGTGGTTATTTTTTTGTTTTATTCGTGGCGTACTTAATACCTTTTAACTCTGCTAAGCGTTTGTAGCATTCTTTGCATCGCTTTCTCGACTTCTTCGCGGATCATTTGTACAAAGTTAGAAAATGATTCCGTTTACTCATTATTAATTCACTAGAATGATTATCAATATTCATCAGCAGATAATCAATAATTTTTACTCTAAATTGTAAAATTTGGAAATGCTTAGCTCCCCATTTTTTATGAACGTACCACGTATTTACCAGACAATTTCCGTAAAACAGTTCTATAACAATTTTTCTATACCATTTCACTGTTTTCCGTAAACAATTATATTATGAAAACATTTGGTCGGATAGATCTATTCCCTTTTTAGCGTCATTGTAAAAAAAACAACGATGTTTGGTTTTAATTTAGCATTTTGGCCACGAATAATAACGAACTCGTGATTTGATGAAGTGACGGTCGCAAGATAGCGATTCTCTGAAAAACCAAGTTACTGTTTACAATTATCATGATAAAGGGAAAAATAGAAAAAGAACTACGCAGGCAGATGATAATTTTTTCGTAACGCCAGGACATACGATATGCATATATTCAAAAGATACCAGTCACATCATCCCAAATGGTATTGTGGCGGCACTCGCCACTAGAGGGACAGCACCGTTTACACTTTTCTGAAAGTACTCGATGACCCATCCTTTCCAATATATAGAAGTTCTGACCTGTCTCTAATATCCCAGCGTCAAAGGTAGGGCCTGCTAGGTAGCCTTACTGATGAGTCCACTAGCAGGCCCAGGACGAAACGTTCTTCCCCTCTCTTTTCCTTCCTTCTTTCTTCCTCCATCTTTACAGCAAACCGAAGCAACGCCGCTTCAGTATCAAAGATAATGGACTTTGACCGTTTTCGCGATGGTCCTAGTCATCTAACATATACCTTTTGGGAGACCTACGTAGGTGAGGCAGAATGATGCTCGTTCGGAATAACGGAATAAAATAATTTACTTTAACAAATAACAAATAATAAATTTTATTGTGAGGCTCTTAACTACCTGTATAAATGCCAATAATAATAGCTTTGTATTTGGAATGTTGAAAATACTACATTGAATAGACCGAAGATGCATACCGTTAGATTTATCTAACGTACATCCATTGTTATGAATGCCTGATTTTAATTGTCTAATGTTACCTATGGATTGAGATCGAAGAAGTCTCTTAATAATTTCTGCTTTTGAGTCGAAGTAAATATATTCTCTTGGTGGAACTACCGATACATCTCACCAATCGCTTGGCACATTGAGAAGTGTTCTAACGTCTTTTGGCGAATCAGAAAAAATATGAATAGGAACGCAACAGAGACAATATATTATTTCCTTGTTTATGCGTTATATTGTTAGTCACAAAAAAGATGCTGAACGCTCACGAAATGATTGCCCTGTTGTGGTATTAATAGAATCAGAAGTAGTTATTCCAATACTAAGCATATTATCACTTTTTACACTTTCTTTTCGTCCTTGTTCAATATTAATCTTTTCTCTTTCTATCTCAACTACTTTTTGCAAATTTTACAGTTTTCAAATATAATCTGTTTTTATAGTGCATTGACAACCTTTAGTCTATTCATTTAACGATGAAACTAGTGGAGTCAGGTAATCTTTTGTTTAAACATGTTCACCGCGACTACCAGATATATATGTTTATATATCTTAATACTTGTAGCATTTTTAGTAGTTCCCTTTTTTGTTTCATAAAACACTTTGGAAATGTTCAAACATATTGTTCAATTTTTTCTATGTCAGTCGATAACGTGCATCTTTCTAACTTTTGGTCAACTTTGAGACAAAATAATCCTTATGACTATAGTTGATTTTGGAAAGCATATAAATCAACAAAAAAAAATTGAAATATCAACAAAAGGTCAATATAAGAATGAGACTTTCTTCTGGACAGATACCTTTGTGACCGCAATATCATGATCTTAACTTCACCTTCGAATGAAGGATGTACCGACTCCCTTAAGCGTAAGACTCTATTTACTGCGTTACAAAATAAATCTCGAGTCTAATACGAAAGGTCGTGCCACCTATCGATGAGAAATATAACCAGCAAAGATCACATAAAGCCTTTATTGTGTATAATTAGTACGCTGCTGCTAGTTGATTCTCTTGTTAATTAGTTTATTTATTAAATTAACACATTGCAGTCGGAGACTGTAATCACAGCCCGTAAAAGATGAGCTTTGGCAACGAGGACTATAATCTTAGTTATATGATATTCGCATGTTGGTGGCTGTGATGATCGCAATTTGGAGAAACAAACGTTGAAAGCAGGGACCTGTAATTTCATTGCGTAATATTGCAGACGGTAGACAGAGATTACAGAGCAGGTAAGCAACCGTTGAAAATCGAGGAACTGTAATCTCAGTTACGGGGTAGACAATAATGGAGTACTAGTATAGTTCCTTTACATCATGACACGTTCAAAAAATACAGAAAATTATGCTCCCATGCAATTTGTTAAAAGACAAAGCATCATTGGTCAGTATATAAATGTAACTATATGATAAGGATGATTACAAGTCGTCATTTTATAAATTATTTAATTTCAGAGAAACATAGAATACTTAAAATTGAATATATTATATGCTATTGAAATTTCTAAAACCTCTATACGAATGGACGTGCTCGTTACCATCGGTTGCTAATCTCAAAATGAAACTAAGAAAAGTGATGCACAGCGTGCGAGATTCAACGATACCCTACAGAATACATTACTGTTAGTCGTAGTAGGAAGCTAAGTAAGCTCGACTTCTTGATAATTGGTACCATTGCAAGAATAAAGACGTAAGAAAGGGAAGTTGAAGAATGAGTCGGTTTACTATTAGCGACCTCCTATTTTCGACTCGTGATAAACTGAATTTTCTCAGGAATGTGGACCGCCCCAAATGAAGGTGTCAAACATTGAATGTAATTTGTTTTGTCAAGGAGTCAGTCGCTTTGTTAAGGCTAATGGTCCATTTAATATTCTGGAAGATTTTGGAAGAATGCCCATCACCATTGTCGGCTGAATTTAAAAGACTTGATTAAAGCAGCTGTACGAAAAGTGCTATTCCTTACTCTATGATCGGCAGCGATAAGAATATAGGAAAATGCGACAGGACGAGGGAACATTCATTGAGTTAATGGTCATTACAAGTGCAAAATCGACAATAAGAGACATCAGTTGGGTCTTATTACAGAGTACAAAGGCCCTCTTAATAATCGTAAGGCATTTTGCTGAGCGCTCATCTATCTGATATCAGATAACATAAGAAAGTGGTTAACGGACCTAAAAACTGGGCCACTGAGTCTCTCTTTTTTGGTGAAAAGCTAATACCGCCATGGAGTAGAGGATAGCAGCAATAAATTCCAGATTGGGCCACATTAACCACTCTTTCTTGAATGCTCCGTCTAACTAGTGACATCTGATGGTGTCCAAGGCGAAGTTCTTTTCTCCTCATTGCAAACCTGAGTAAGAAGTTCATCAAGGTACCTGCAATCAATTGTCAGTGGAGTTCTGAAAATAGTGACCACATGGTATCCCTTTGAAAAGCTTAACATCGCCAACAACCAAAACAAACAATACACGTTTGAGAAGTATTATACTATTTCAGTGCTAATGACAAATAGTAATAAAAGTTATTTCTGTTGTGAAAATTAAACGAGCGACTCTTAATGCGTAAGAAAGTATTCTGAAGCTAACTAGCAGTTACATTTTAGCCACAAGCCAGGAATTGTCACGTACAATGCTATCTACACGTACTATGTTAGTCGAGAGAGCAATTTTTGTACCATTTAGAACACGCTTGGAAGATTTATCGTTGTCCCATTCGGAAATCTGAGACGCAAGATTGGATATCAGAAGATCGGAAGAGGTTGTTTATAGTAAATGGAGACTGTAGCGAAAAATTTTTGAAGAGCAAAGTCTAAGGAAGAAACTATCGTAGGCAGCCATTTTTCTTCGATCCCGGAATTGTCTGACTGCAGTATATTAGTCGTAGCATTTTAATATGGGCCAATTAAGTATGATCAATGATGAAATAAAACAATGCACACTGGCAACCAATTCATGTCATTTCGGTTACTGTCGGAATAATCTGTGTATATTAAATGCAAATTGTTCAAACTGGGAAACTAGTTAGATTATTTAATGCTGTAGGAAGTCATTGGGACTCGTAAACTCTGCTGTCGACATAACTGAGGGATGATCGATTAATTTTATTATTATTATTGCTTTCGATTTTATTAGATAACGAAAACTTATCGGTGTGGCAGCGAATGTATCTTTTTGCGAAGAGCATGTTCTGTTTCTAAATAATTGTGTAGTATATCTTCTTTCAGTAACAGCGTTCTGCGTTAACAAGTGTGTTTCGTTCAGATGAAAAAAACGATTTTGTGATTCCAGATCGTGACGATTTATTTTAAAGATTGTCTATAAGTTGGTGTTGTTTCGGGATAGTGCATATATGTTAATAATGCACTCTGTAATTACGAATCGCGAAATCGTGAAGCATAAACAGAGTTATTGATTTTAAGTTGACAAATACTGGTTTAATTCTAATCATTATTATTATCATCGATGGATTTTACGGTCAATCCTTTGTTTATTTACGAGCAGTATTGATCAAGTTTTACAGACACCATACACATATGCGTTTAAAAAATACTATCATTTGGGAAATACGTATCGTGATCTATTACACCTTATTCCACGGGAGATATTAATTAAACTTGTGAGTTTATTGTATTTTACAATTAGTGGATTACATATTTTGTACTACAATTTATATTAGTTTTTATTCACAGTACTTGTATATTTTTTGGTCAAGCTACCGTCAATGTACGAATTTTAACTTTCGGTGGACACTTTTTTCTTCAAACTACTGTCAATTTTCAGATTTTAACTATTGGTTGAAATCTTTATGACAAACAATCATCAGTAAACGAATTTTAATACTAGGCTGGAATTTTTTTCTTCAAACTATCGCCTATATACGAATTTTAACTCTCGGTGGGCACTTTTTTCTTCAGACTACTGTCAATATTCAAATTTTAACTATTGGTTGAAATCTTCATGTCGTCAATAAACGAATTTTTATACTAGGTTGTAATTTTTTTCTTCAAACTATCGCATATACGAAATTTAACTCTCGGTAGGAATTTTTTGGTCAAGCTATCGTCAATGTTCGAATTTTAACTCTCGGTGGGCACTTTTTTCTTCAAACTACTGTCAATACTCAGATTTTAACTATTGGTTGAAGTCTTTTTGTCAAACAGTCGTCAATAATCGAATTTTTATACTAGGTTGTAATTTTTTTCTTCAAATTATCGCATATACGAAATTTAACTGTCGGTAGGAATTTTTTGGTCAAGCTACCTTCAATGTACGAATTTTAACTTTCGATGGGCTCTTTCTTCTTCAAACTAATGACAATATTCAAATTTTAACTAGTGGTTGAAGCCTTTATGTCAAACAATCGTCAGTAAACGAATTTTAATAATAGGTTGGAATTTTTTTCTTCAAACTATCGCCTATATACGAATTTTAACTCTCGGTGGGCACTTTTTTCTTCAGACCACTGTTTATATTCAAATTTTAACTATTGGTTGAAATCTTTATGCCAAACAATCGTCAATAAACGAATTTTAAAACTAGGTTGGAGTTTTTTTCTTCAAACTATCGCCTATATACGAAATTTAACTCTCGGTGGGAATTTTTTGGTCAAGCTACCGTCAATGTACGAATTTTAACTCTCGGTGGGAACTTTTTTCTTCAAACTACTGTCAATACTCAAATTTTAACTATTGTTTGAGATCTTTTTGTTAAACAATTGTAAATAAACGAATTTTAATACTAGGTTGGAATTTTTTTCTTCAAACTATCGCCTACATACGAAATTTAACTCTCGGTGGGAATTTTTTGGTCAAACTTTCGTCAAAGTACGAATTTTAACTCACGGTGGGCACTTTTTTCTTCAAACTACTGTCAATATTCAAATTTTATCTATTGGTTGATATCTTTTTGTCAAACAGTCGTCAATAACCGAATTTTTAAACTAGGTTGTAACTTTTTTCTTCAAATTATCGCCTACATACGAAATTCAACTCTCGGTGGGAATTTTTTGGTCAAGCTACCGTCAATGTACGAATTTTAACTCTCGGTGGGCACTTTTTTCTTCAAACTACTGTCAATATTCAAATTTTATCTATTGGTTGATATCTTTTTGTCAAACAGTCGTCAATAAACGAATTTTTAAACTAGGTTGTAACTTTTTTCTTCAAATTATCGCCTACATACGAAATTCAACTCTCGGTGGGAATTTTTTGGTCAAACTACCGTCAATGTACGAATTTTAACTCTCGGTGGGAACTTTTTTCTTCAAACTACTGTCAATACTCAAATTTTAACTATTGTTTGAGATCTTTTTGTTAAACAATTGTAAATAAACGAATTTTAATACTAGGTTGGAATTTTTTTCTTCAAACTATCGCCTATATACGAAATTTAACTCTCAGTGGGCACTTTTTTCTTCAAACTACTGTCAATATTCATATTTTAACTATTGGTTGAAATCTTTTTGTCAACAATCGTCAATAGACGAATTTTAATACTAGGTTGGAATTTTTTCCTTCAAACTATCGCCTATATACGAAATTTAACTCTCGGTGGGAATTTTTTGGTCAAACTATCGTCAATGTACGAATTTTAACTCTCGGTGGGCAATTTTTTCTTCAAACAACTGTAATACTCAGATTTTAACTATTGTTTGAGATCTTTTTGTTAAACAATTGTAAATAAACGAATTTTAATACTAGGTTGGAATTTTTTTCTTCAAACTATCGCCTATATACGAATTTTAACTCTCGGTGGGCACTTTTTTCTTCAGACTACTGTTTATATTCAAATTTTAACTATTGGTTGAAATCTTTATGCCAAACAATCGTCAATAAACGAATTTTAATACTAGGCTGGAATTTTTTTCTTCAAACTATCGCCTATATACGAAATTTAACTCTCGGTGGGAATTTTTTGGTCAAACTATCGTCAATGTACGAATTTTAACTCTCGGTGGGCACTTTTTTCTTCAAACAACTGTAGGTTGGAATTTTTTTCTTCAAACTATCGCCTATATACGAGTTTTAACTCTCGGTGTGAATTTTTTGGTCAAGCTACCGTCAATGTACGAATTTCAACTCTCGGTGGGCACTTTTTTCTTCAAACAACTGTAATACTCAGATTTTAACTATGGGTGAAATCCTTTTGTCAAACAATCGTCAATAAACGAATTTTAATACTAGGTTGGAATTTTTTTCTTCAAACTATCGCCTATATACGAATTTTAACTCTCGGTGGGCACTTTTTTCTTCAGACTACTGTCAATATTCAAATTTTAACTATTGGTTGAAATCTTCATGTCGTCAATAAACGAATTTTTATACTAGGTTGTAATTTTTTTCTTCAAACTATCGCATATACGAAATTTAACTCTCGGTAGGAATTTTTTGGTCAAGCTACCATCAATGTTCGAATTTTAACTCTCGGTGGGCACTTTTTTCTTCAAACTACTGTCAATATTCAGATTTTATCTATTGGTTGAAATCTTTTTGTCAAACAATCGTCAATAAACGAATTTTAAAACTAGGTTGGAGTTTTTTTCTTCAAACTATCGCCTATATACGAAATTTAACTCTCGGTGGGAATTTTTTGGTCAAGCTACCGTCAATGTACGAATTTTAACTCTCGGTGGGAACTTTTTTCTTCAAACTGCTGTCAATATTCAGATTTTAACTATTGGTTGCAATCTTTTTGTCAAACAGTCGTCAATAAACGAATTTTTATTCTAGGTTGTAATTTTTTTCTTCAAACTATCGCCTACATACGAAATTTATCTCTCGGTGGGAATTTTTTGGTCAAACTATCGTCAATGTACGAATTTTAACTCTCGGTGTGCGCTTTTCTCTTCAAACTACTGTCAATATTCAGATTTTAACTATTGGTTGAAATCTTTTTGTCAAACAATTGTCAGTACACGAATTTTAATACTAGGTTGGAATTTTTTTCTTCAAACTATCGCCTATATACGAAATTTAACTCTCGGTGGGGACTTTTTTCTTCAAACTACTGTCAATATTCAGATTTTAACTATTGGTTGAAATCTTTTTGTCAAACAATCGTCAGTACACGAATTTTTATACTAGGTGGTAATTTTTTTTCTTCAAACTATCGCCTACATACGAAATTTAACTCTCGGTGGGAATTTTTTGGTCAAACTATCGTCAATGTACGAATTTTAACTCTGGGTGGGCACTTTTTTCTTCAAACAACTGTAATACTCAGATTTTAACTATGGGTGAAATCTTTTTGGCAAACAATCGTCAATAAACGAATTTTAATACTAGGTTGGAATTTTTTTCTTCAAACTATCGCCTATATACGAATTTTAACTCTCGGTGGGCACTTTTTTCTTCAGACTACTGTCAATATTCAAATTTTAACTATTGGTTGAAATCTTCATGTCGTCAATAAACGAATTTTTATACTAGGTTGTAATTTTTTTCTTCAAACTATCGCATATACGAAATTTAACTCTCGGTAG
This sequence comes from Xylocopa sonorina, assembly GCF_050948175.1. NCBI lineage: Eukaryota > Metazoa > Arthropoda > Insecta > Hymenoptera > Apidae > Xylocopa > Xylocopa sonorina. The sequence goes on from NW_027490091.1 coordinate 19,765, forward strand.
GAATTTTTTGGTCAAGCTACCATCAATGTTCGAATTTTAACTCTCGGTGGGCACTTTTTTCTTCAAACTACTGTCAATACTCAGATTTTAACTATTGGTTGAAGTCTTTTTGTCAAACAGTCATCAATAATCGAATTTTTATACTAGGTTGTAATTTTTTTCTTCAAACTATCGCCTACATACGAAATTTAACTCTCGGTGGGAATTTTTTGGTCAAGCTACCGTCAATGTTCGAATTTTAACTCTCGGTGGGCACTTTTTTCCTCAAACTACTGTAAATATTCAAATTTTAACTATTGGTTGAAATCTTTTTGTCAAACAGTCCTCAATAAACGAGTTTTCATACTAGGTTGTAATTTTTTTCTTCAAACTGTCGCCTACATACGAAATTTAACTCTCGGTGGAAATTTTTTGGTCAAACTATCGTCAATGTACGAATTTTAACTCAAGGTGGGCACTTTTTTCTTCAAACTACTGTCAATATTCAGATTTTATCTATTGGTTGAAATCTTTTTGTCAAACAATCGTCAATAAACGAATTTTCATACTAGGTTGGAATTTTTTTCTTCAAACTATCGCCTAGATACGAAATTTAGCTCTCCGTAGGAATTTTTTAGTCAAGCTAGCGTCAATGTACGAATTTTAACTCTCGGTGGGCACTTTTCTCTTCAAACTGCTGTCAATATTCAGATTTTAACTATTGGTTGCAATCTTTTTGTCAAACAGTCGTCAATAAACGAATTTTTATTCTAGGTTGTAATTTTTTTCTTCAAACTATCGCCTACATACGAAATTTAGCTCTCCGTAGGAATTTTTTAGTCAAGCTAGCGTCAATGTTCGAATTTTAACTCTCGGTGGGCACTTTCTTCTTCAAACTAATGACAATATTCAAATTTTAACTTGTGGTTGAAGTCTTTATGTCAAACAATCGTCAGTAAACGAATTTTAATACTAGGTTGGAATTTTTTTCTTCAAACTATCGCCTATATACGAATTTTAACTCTCGGTGGGCACTTTTTTCTTCAGACCACTGTTTATATTCAAATTTTAACTATTGGTTGAAATCTTTATGCCAAACAATCGTCAATAAACGAATTTTAAAACTAGGTTGGAGTTTTTTTCTTCAAACTATCGCCTATATACGAAATTTAACTCTCGGTGGGAATTTTTTGGTCAAGCTACCGTCAATGTACGAATTTTAACTCTCGGTGGGAACTTTTTTCTTCAAACTACTGTCAATACACAAATTTTAACTATTGTTTGAGATCTTTTTGTTAAACAATAGTAAATAAACGAATTTTAATACTAGGTTGGAATTTTTTTCTTCAAACTATCGCCTACATACGAAATTTAACTCTCGGTGGGAATTTTTTGGTCAAACTTTCGTCAAAGTACGAATTTTAACTCACGGTGGGCACTTTTTTCTTCAAACTACTGTCAATATTCAAATTTTATCTATTGGTTGATATCTTTTTGTCAAACAGTCGTCAATAACCGAATTTTTAAACTAGGTTGTAACTTTTTTCTTCAAATTATCGCCTACATACGAAATTCAACTCTCGGTGGGAATTTTTTGGTCAAGCTACCGTCAATGTACGAATTTTAACTCTCGGTGGGCACTTTTTTCTTCAAACTACTGTCAATATTCAAATTTTATCTATTGGTTGATATCTTTTTGTCAAACAGTCGTCAATAAACGAATTTTTAAACTAGGTTGTAACTTTTTTCTTCAAATTATCGCCTACATACGAAATTCAACTCTCGGTGGGAATTTTTTGGTCAAACTACCGTCAATGTACGAATTTTAACTCTCGGTGGGAACTTTTTTCTTCAAACTACTGTCAATACTCAAATTTTAACTATTGTTTGAGATCTTTTTGTTAAACAATTGTAAATAAACGAATTTTAATACTAGGTTGGAATTTTTTTCTTCAAACTATCGCCTATATACGAAATTTAACTCTCAGTGGGCACTTTTTTCTTCAAACTACTGTCAATATTCATATTTTAACTATTGGTTGAAATCTTTTTGTCAACAATCGTCAATAGACGAATTTTAATACTAGGTTGGAATTTTTTCCTTCAAACTATCGCCTATATACGAAATTTAACTCTCGGTGGGAATTTTTTGGTCAAACTATCGTCAATGTACGAATTTTAACTCTCGGTGGGCAATTTTTTCTTCAAACAACTGTAATACTCAGATTTTAACTATTGTTTGAGATCTTTTTGTTAAACAATTGTAAATAAACGAATTTTAATACTAGGTTGGAATTTTTTTCTTCAAACTATCGCCTATATACGAATTTTAACTCTCGGTGGGCACTTTTTTCTTCAGACTACTGTTTATATTCAAATTTTAACTATTGGTTGAAATCTTTATGCCAAACAATCGTCAATAAACGAATTTTAATACTAGGCTGGAATTTTTTTCTTCAAACTATCGCCTATATACGAAATTTAACTCTCGGTGGGAATTTTTTGGTCAAACTATCGTCAATGTACGAATTTTAACTCTCGGTGGGCACTTTTTTCTTCAAACAACTGTAGGTTGGAATTTTTTTCTTCAAACTATCGCCTATATACGAGTTTTAACTCTCGGTGTGAATTTTTTGGTCAAGCTACCGTCAATGTACGAATTTCAACTCTCGGTGGGCACTTTTTTCTTCAAACAACTGTAATACTCAGATTTTAACTATGGGTGAAATCCTTTTGTCAAACAATCGTCAATAAACGAATTTTAATACTAGGTTGGAATTTTTTTCTTCAAACTATCGCCTATATACGAATTTTAACTCTCGGTGGGCACTTTTTTCTTCAGACTACTGTCAATATTCAAATTTTAACTATTGGTTGAAATCTTCATGTCGTCAATAAACGAATTTTTATACTAGGTTGTAATTTTTTTCTTCAAACTATCGCATATACGAAATTTAACTCTCGGTAGGAATTTTTTGGTCAAGCTACCATCAATGTTCGAATTTTAACTCTCGGTGGGCACTTTTTTCTTCAAACTACTGTCAATATTCAGATTTTATCTATTGGTTGAAATCTTTTTGTCAAACAATCGTCAATAAACGAATTTTAAAACTAGGTTGGAGTTTTTTTCTTCAAACTATCGCCTATATACGAAATTTAACTCTCGGTGGGAATTTTTTGGTCAAGCTACCGTCAATGTACGAATTTTAACTCTCGGTGGGAACTTTTTTCTTCAAACTGCTGTCAATATTCAGATTTTAACTATTGGTTGCAATCTTTTTGTCAAACAGTCGTCAATAAACGAATTTTTATTCTAGGTTGTAATTTTTTTCTTCAAACTATCGCCTACATACGAAATTTATCTCTCGGTGGGAATTTTTTGGTCAAACTATCGTCAATGTACGAATTTTAACTCTCGGTGTGCGCTTTTCTCTTCAAACTACTGTCAATATTCAGATTTTAACTATTGGTTGAAATCTTTTTGTCAAACAATTGTCAGTACACGAATTTTAATACTAGGTTGGAATTTTTTTCTTCAAACTATCGCCTATATACGAAATTTAACTCTCGGTGGGGACTTTTTTCTTCAAACTACTGTCAATATTCAGATTTTAACTATTGGTTGAAATCTTTTTGTCAAACAATCGTCAGTACACGAATTTTTATACTAGGTGGTAATTTTTTTTCTTCAAACTATCGCCTACATACGAAATTTAACTCTCGGTGGGAATTTTTTGGTCAAACTATCGTCAATGTACGAATTTTAACTCTGGGTGGGCACTTTTTTCTTCAAACAACTGTAATACTCAGATTTTAACTATGGGTGAAATCTTTTTGGCAAACAATCGTCAATAAACGAATTTTAATACTAGGTTGGAATTTTTTTCTTCAAACTATCGCCTATATACGAATTTTAACTCTCGGTGGGCACTTTTTTCTTCAGACTACTGTCAATATTCAAATTTTAACTATTGGTTGAAATCTTCATGTCGTCAATAAACGAATTTTTATACTAGGTTGTAATTTTTTTCTTCAAACTATCGCATATACGAAATTTAACTCTCGGTAGGAATTTTTTGGTCAAGCTACCATCAATGTTCGAATTTTAACTCTCGGTGGGCACTTTTTTCTTCAAACTACTGTCAATACTCAGATTTTAACTATTGGTTGAAGTCTTTTTGTCAAACAGTCATCAATAATCGAATTTTTATACTAGGTTGTAATTTTTTTCTTCAAACTATCGCCTACATACGAAATTTAACTCTCGGTGGGAATTTTTTGGTCAAGCTACCGTCAATGTTCGAATTTTAACTCTCGGTGGGCACTTTTTTCCTCAAACTACTGTAAATATTCAAATTTTAACTATTGGTTGAAATCTTTTTGTCAAACAGTCCTCAATAAACGAGTTTTCATACTAGGTTGTAATTTTTTTCTTCAAACTGTCGCCTACATACGAAATTTAACTCTCGGTGGAAATTTTTTGGTCAAACTATCGTCAATGTACGAATTTTAACTCAAGGTGGGCACTTTTTTCTTCAAACTACTGTCAATATTCAGATTTTATCTATTGGTTGAAATCTTTTTGTCAAACAATCGTCAATAAACGAATTTTCATACTAGGTTGGAATTTTTTTCTTCAAACTATCGCCTAGATACGAAATTTAGCTCTCCGTAGGAATTTTTTAGTCAAGCTAGCGTCAATGTACGAATTTTAACTCTCGGTGGGCACTTTTCTCTTCAAACTGCTGTCAATATTCAGATTTTAACTATTGGTTGCAATCTTTTTGTCAAACAGTCGTCAATAAACGAATTTTTATTCTAGGTTGTAATTTTTTTCTTCAAACTATCGCCTACATACGAAATTTAGCTCTCCGTAGGAATTTTTTAGTCAAGCTAGCGTCAATGTTCGAATTTTAACTCTCGGTGGGCACTTTCTTCTTCAAACTAATGACAATATTCAAATTTTAACTTGTGGTTGAAGTCTTTATGTCAAACAATCGTCAGTAAACGAATTTTAATACTAGGTTGGAATTTTTTTCTTCAAACTATCGCCTATATACGAATTTTAACTCTCGGTGGGCACTTTTTTCTTCAGACCACTGTTTATATTCAAATTTTAACTATTGGTTGAAATCTTTATGCCAAACAATCGTCAATAAACGAATTTTAAAACTAGGTTGGAGTTTTTTTCTTCAAACTATCGCCTATATACGAAATTTAACTCTCGGTGGGAATTTTTTGGTCAAGCTACCGTCAATGTACGAATTTTAACTCTCGGTGGGAACTTTTTTCTTCAAACTACTGTCAATACTCAAATTTTAACTATTGTTTGAGATCTTTTTGTTAAACAATTGTAAATAAACGAATTTTAATACTAGGTTGGAATTTTTTTCTTCAAACTATCGCCTACATACGAAATTTAACTCTCGGTGGGAATTTTTTGGTCAAACTTTCGTCAAAGTACGAATTTTAACTCACGGTGGGCACTTTTTTCTTCAAACTACTGTCAATATTCAAATTTTATCTATTGGTTGATATCTTTTTGTCAAACAGTCGTCAATAAACGAATTTTTAAACTAGGTTGTAACTTTTTTCTTCAAATTATCGCCTACATACGAAATTCAACTCTCGGTGGGAATTTTTTGGTCAAGCTACCGTCAATGTACGAATTTTAACTCTCGGTGGGCACTTTTTTCTTCAAACTACTGTCAATATTCAAATTTTATCTATTGGTTGATATCTTTTTGTCAAACAGTCGTCAATAAACGAATTTTTAAACTAGGTTGTAACTTTTTTCTTCAAATTATCGCCTACATACGAAATTCAACTCCCGGTGGGAATTTTTTGGCCAAACTACCGTCAATGTACGAATTTTAACTCTCGGTGGGAACTTGTTTCTTCAAACTACTGTCAATACTCAAATTTTAACTATTGTTTGAGATCTTTTTGTTAAACAATTGTAAATAAACGAATTTTAATACTAGGTTGGAATTTTTTTCTTCAAACTATCGCCTATACACGAAATTTAACTCTCAGTGGGCACTTTTTTCTTCAAACAACTGTAATACTCAGATTTTAACTATGGGTGAAATCTTTTTGGCAAACAATCGTCAATAAACGAATTTTAATACTAGGTTGGAATTTTTTTCTTCAAACTATCGCCTATATACGAATTTTAACTCTCGGTGGGCACTTTTTTCTTCAGACTACTGTCAATATTCAAATTTTAACTATTGGTTGAAATCTTCATGTCGTCAATAAACGAATTTTTATACTAGGTTGTAATTTTTTTCTTCAAACTATCGCATATACGAAATTTAACTCTCGGTAGGAATTTTTTGGTCAAGCTACCATCAATGTTCGAATTTTAACTCTCGGTGGGCACTTTTTTCTTCAAACTACTGTCAATACTCAGATTTTAACTATTGGTTGAAGTCTTTTTGTCAAACAGTCATCAATAATCGAATTTTTATACTAGGTTGTAATTTTTTTCTTCAAACTATCGCCTACATACGAAATTTAACTCTCGGTGGGAATTTTTTGGTCAAGCTACCGTCAATGTTCGAATTTTAACTCTCGGTGGGCACTTTTTTCCTCAAACTACTGTAAATATTCAAATTTTAACTATTGGTTGAAATCTTTTTGTCAAACAGTCCTCAATAAACGAATTTTCATACTAGGTTGTAATTTTTTTCTTCAAACTGTCGCCTACATACGAAATTTAACTCTCGGTGGAAATTTTTTGGTCAAACTATCGTCAATGTACGAATTTTAACTCAAGGTGGGCACTTTTTTCTTCAAACTACTGTCAATATTCAGATTTTATCTATTGGTTGAAATCTTTTTGTCAAACAATCGTCAATAAACGAATTTTCATACTAGGTTGGAATTTTTTTCTTCAAACTATCGCCTAGATACGAAATTTAGCTCTCCGTAGGAATTTTTTAGTCAAGCTAGCGTCAATGTACGAATTTTAACTCTCGGTGGGCACTTTTCTCTTCAAACTGCTGTCAATATTCAGATTTTAACTATTGGTTGCAATCTTTTTGTCAAACAGTCGTCAATAAACGAATTTTTATTCTAGGTTGTAATTTTTTTCTTCAAACTATCGCCTACATACGAAATTTATCTCTCGGTGGGAATTTTTTGGTCAAACTATCGTCAATGTACGAATTTTAACTCTCGGTGGGCGCTTTTCTCTTCAAACTACTGTCAATATTCAGATTTTAACTATTGGTTGAAATCTTTTTGTCAAACAATTGTCAGTACACGAATTTTAATACTAGGTTGTAATTTTTTTCTTCAAACTATCGCCTACATACGAAATTTAACTCTCGGTGGGAATTTTTTGGTCAAGCTACCGTCAATGTTCGAATTTTAACTCTCGGTGGGCACTTTTTTCCTCAAACTACTGTAAATATTCAAATTTTAACTATTGGTTGAAATCTTTTTGTCAAACAGTCCTCAATAAACGAATTTTCATACTAGGTTGTAATTTTTTTCTTCAAACTGTCGCCTACATACGAAATTTAACTCTCGGTGGAAATTTTTTGGTCAAACTATCGTCAATGTACGAATTTTAACTCAAGGTGGGCACTTTTTTCTTCAAACTACTGTCAATATTCAGATTTTATCTATTGGTTGAAATCTTTTTGTCAAACAATCGTCAATAAACGAATTTTCATACTAGGTTGGAATTTTTTTCTTCAAACTATCGCCTAGATACGAAATTTAGCTCTCCGTAGGAATTTTTTAGTCAAGCTAGCGTCAATGTACGAATTTTAACTCTCGGTGGGCACTTTTCTCTTCAAACTGCTGTCAATATTCAGATTTTAACTATTGGTTGCAATCTTTTTGTCAAACAGTCGTCAATAAACGAATTTTTATTCTAGGTTGTAATTTTTTTCTTCAAACTATCGCCTACATACGAAATTTATCTCTCGGTGGGAATTTTTTGGTCAAACTATCGTCAATGTACGAATTTTAACTCTCGGTGGGCACTTTTTTCTTCAAACTACTGTCAATATTCATATTTTAACTATTGGTTGAAATCTTTTTGTCAACAATCGTCAATAGACGAATTTTAATACTAGGTTGGAATTTTTTCCTTCAAACTATCGCCTATATACGAAATTTAACTCTCGGTGGGAATTTTTTGGTCAAACTATCGTCAATGTACGAATGTTAACTCTCGGTGGGCACTTTTTTCTTCAAACAACTGTAATACTCAGATTTTAACTATTGTTTGAGATCTTTTTGTTAAACAATTGTAAATAAACGAATTTTAATACTAGGTTGGAATTTTTTTCTTCAAACTATCGCCTATATACGAATTTTAACTCTCGGTGGGCACTTTTTTCTTCAGACTACTGTCAATATTCAAATTTTATCTATTGGTTGATATCTTTTTGTCAAACATTCGTCAATAAACGAATTTTCATACTAGGTTGGAATTTTTTTCTTCAAACTATCGCCTAGATACGAAATTTAGCTCTCCGTAGGAATTTTTTAGTCAAGCTAGCGTCAATGTACGAATTTTAACTCTCGGTGGGCACTTTTCTCTTCAAACTGCTGTCAATATTCAGATTTTAACTATTGGTTGCAATCTTTTTGTCAAACAGTCGTCAATAAACGAATTTTTATTCTAGGTTGTAATTTTTTTCTTCAAACTATCGCCTACATACGAAATTTATCTCTCGGTGGGAATTTTTTGGTCAAACTATCGTCAATGTACGAATTTTAACTCTCGGTGGGCGCTTTTCTCTTCAAACTACTGTCAATATTCAGATTTTAACTATTGGTTGAAATCTTTTTGTCAAACAATTGTCAGTACACGAATTTTAATACTAGGTTGGAATTTTTTTCTTCAAACTATCGCCTATATACGAAATTTAACTCTCGGTGGGGACTTTTTTCTTCAAACTACTGTCAATATTCAGATTTTAACTATTGGTTGAAATCTTTTTGTCAAACAATCGTCAGTACACGAATTTTTATACTAGGTGGTAATTTTTTTTCTTCAAACTATCGCCTACATACGAAATTTAACTCTCGGTGGGAATTTTTTGGTCAAACTATCGTCAATGTACGAATTTTAACTCTCGGTGGGCACTTTTTTCTTCAAACAACTGTAATACTCAGATTTTAACTATGGGTGAAATCTTTTTGGCAAACAATCGTCAATAAACGAACTTTAATACTAGGTTGGAATTTTTTTCTTCAAATTATCGCATATACGAAATGTAACTCTCGGTAGGAATTTTTTGGTCAAACTGCCTTCAATGTACGAATTTTAACTCTATATGGGCTCTTTCTTCCACAAACTAATGTCAATATTCAAATTTTAACTATTGTTTGAAGTCTTTATGTCAAACAATCGTCAGTAAACGAATTTTAATACTAGGTTGGAATTTTTTTCTTCAAACTATCGCCTATATACGAATTTTAACTCTCGGTGGGCACTTTTTTCTTCAGACTACTGTCAATATTCAAATTTTAACTATTGGTTGAAATCTTCATGTCGTCAATAAACGAATTTTTATACTAGGTTGTAATTTTTTTCTTCAAACTATCGCATATACGAAATTTAACTCTCGGTGGGAATTTTTTGGTCAAACTATCGTCAATGTACGAATTTTAACTCTCGGTGGGCACTTTTTTCTTCAAACAACTGTCAATATTCAGATTTTATCTATTGGTTGAAATCTTTTTGTCAAACAGTCGTCAATAATCGAATTTTTATACTAGGTTGGAATTTTTTTCTTCAAACTATCGCCTATATACGAAATTTAACTCTCGGTGGGGACTTTTTTCTTCAAACTACTGTCAATATTCAAATTTTATCTATTGGTTGATATCTTTTTGTCAAACAGTCGTCAATAAACGAATTTTTAAACTAGGTTGTAACTTTTTTCTTCAAATTATCGCCTACATACGAAATTCAACTCTCGGTGGGAATTTTTTGGTCAAACTTTCGTCAAAGTACGAATTTTAACTCACGGTGGGCACTTTTTTCTTCAAACTACTGTCAATATTCAAATTTTATCTATTGGTTGATATCTTTTTGTCAAACAGTCGTCAATAAACGAATTTTTAAACTAGGTTGTAACTTTTTTCTTCAAATTATCGCCTACATACGAAATTCAACTCTCGGTGGGAATTTTTTGGTCAAGCTACCTTCAATGTACGAATTTTAACTTTCGATGGGCTCTTTCTTCTTCAAACTAATGACAATATTCAAATTTTAACTAGTGGTTGAAGTCTTTATGTCAAACAATCGTCAGTAAACGAATTTTAATACTAGGTTGAAATTTTTTTCTTCAAACTATCGCCTATATACGAATTTTAACTCTCGGTGGGCACTTTTTTCTTCAGACCACTGTTTATATTCTAATTTTAACTATTGGTTGAAATCTTTATGCCAAACAATCGTCAATAAACGAATTTTAATACTAGGTTGGAGTTTTTTTCTTCAAACTATCGCCTATATACGAAATTCAACTGTCGGTGGGAATTTTTTGGTCAAGCTACCGTCAATGTAGGAATTTTAACTCTCGGTGGGAACTTTTTTCTTCAAACTACTGTCAATATTCATATTTTAACTATTGGTTGAAATCTTTTTGTCAACAATCGTCAATAGACGAATTTTAATACTAGGTTGGAATTTTTTTCTTCAAACTATCGCCTATATACGAATTTTAACTCTCGGTGGGCACTTTTTTCTTCAGACTACTGTTTATATTCAAATTTTAACTATTGGTTGAAATCTTTATGCCAAACAATCGTCAATAAACGAATTTTCATACTAGGTTGGAATTTTTTTCTTCAAACTATCGCCTAGATACGAAATTTAGCTCTCCGTAGGAATTTTTTAGTCAAGCTATCGTCAATGTACGAATTTTAACTCTCGGTGGGCACTTTTCTCTTCAAACTGCTGTCAATATTCAGATTTTAACTATTGGTTGCAATCTTTTTGTCAAACAGTCGTCAATAAACGAATTTTTATTCTAGGTTGTAATTTTTTTCTTCAAACTATCGCCTACATACGAAATTTATCTCTCGGTGGGAATTTTTTGGTCAAACTATCGTCAATGTACGAATTTTAACTCTCGGTGGGCACTTTTTTCTTCAAACTACTGTCAATATTCATATTTTAACTATTGGTTGAAATCTTTTTGTCAACAATCGTCAATAGACGAATTTTAATACTAGGTTGGAATTTTTTCCTTCAAACTATCGCCTATATACGAAATTTAACTCTCGGTGGGAATTTTTTGGTCAAACTATCGTCAATGTACGAATTTTAACTCTCGGTGGGCACTTTTTTCTTCAAACAACTGTAATACTCAGATTTTAACTATTGTTTGAGATCTTTTTGTTAAACAATTGTAAATAAACGAATTTTAATACTAGGTTGGAATTTTTTTCTTCAAACTATCGCCTATACACGAATTTTAACTCTCGGTGGGCACTTTTTTCTTCAGACTACTGTCAATATTCAAATTTTATCTATTGGTTGATATCTTTTTGTCAAACATTCGTCAATAAACGAATTTTTATACTAGGTTGGAATTTTTTTCTTCAAACTATCGCCTATATACGAAATTTAACTCTCGGTGGGGACTTTTTTCTTCAAACTACTGTCAATATTCAAATTTTATCTATTGGTTGATATCTTTTTGTCAAACAGTCGTCAATAAACGAATTTTTAAACTAGGTTGTAACTTTTTTCTTCAAATTATCGCCTACATACGAAATTCAACTCTCGGTGGGAATTTTTTGGTCAAGCTACCTTCAATGTACGAATTTTAACTTTCGATGGGCTCTTTCTTCTTCAAACTAATGACAATATTCAAATTTTAACTAGTGGTTGAAGTCTTTATGTCAAACAATCGTCAGTAAACGAATTTTAATACTAGGTTGGAATTTTTTTCTTCAAACTATCGCCTATATACGAATTTTAACTCTCGGTGGGCACTTTTTTCTTCAGACCACTGTTTATATTCTAATTTTAACTATTGGTTGAAATCTTTATGCCAAACAATCGTCAATAAACGAATTTTAATACTAGGTTGGAGTTTTTTTCTTCAAACTATCGCCTATATACGAAATTTAACTCTCGGTGGGAATTTTTTGGTCAAGCTACCGTCAATGTACGAATTTTAACTCTCGGTGGGCACTTTTCTCTTCAAACTGCTGTCAATATTCAGATTTTAACTATTGGTTGCAATCTTTTTGTCAAACAGTCGTCAATAAACGAATTTTTATTCTAGGTTGTAATTTTTTTCTTCAAACTATCGCCTACATACGAAATTTATCTCTCGGTGGGAATTTTTTGGTCAACCTACCATCAATGTTCGAATTTTAACTCTGGGTGGGCACTTTTTTCTTCAAACTACTGTCAGTATTCGGATTTTATCTATTAGTTGAAATCTTTTTGTCAAACAATCGTCAATAAACGAATTTTTAAACTAGGTTGTAACTTTTTTCATCAAATTATCGCCTACATACGAAATTCAACTCTCGGTGGGAATTTTTTGGTCAAACTACCGTCAATGTACGAATTTTGACTCTCGGTGGGAACTTTTTTCTTCAAACTACTGTCAATACTCAAATTTTAACTATTGTTTGAGATCTTTTTGTTAAACAATTGTAACTAAACGAATTTTAATACTAGGTTGGAATTTTTTTCTTCAAACTATCGCATATACGAAATTTAACGCTCGGTAGGAATTTTTTGGTCAAGCTACCATCAATGTTCGAATTTTAACTCTCGGTGGGCACTTTTTTCTTCAAACAACTGTAATACTCAGATTTTCACTATGGGTGAAATCTTTTTGCAAACAATCGTCAATAAACGAACTTTAATACTAGGTTGGAATTTTTTTCTTCAAATTATTGCATATACGAAATGTAACTCTCGGTAGGAATTTTTTGGTCAAACTGCCTTCAATGTACGAATTTTAACTCTATATGGGCTCTTTCTTCCACAAACTAATGTCAATATTCAAATTTTAACTATTGGTTGAAGTCTTTATGTCAAACAATCGTCAGTAAACGAATTTTAATACTAGGTTGGAATTTTTTTCTTCAAACTATCGCCTATATACGAATTTTAACTCTCGGTGGGCACTTTTTTCTTCAGACTACTGTCAATATTCAAATTTTAACTATTGGTTGAAATCTTCATGTCGTCAATAAACGAATTTTTATACTAGGTTGTAATTTTTTTCTTCAAACTATCGCATATACGAAATTTAACTCTCGGTGGGAATTTTTTGGTCAAACTATCGTCAATGTACGAATTTTAACTCTCGGTGGGCAATTTTTTCTTCAAACAACTGTAATACTCAGATTTTAACTATTGTTTGAGATCTTTTTGTTAAACAATTGTAAATAAACGAATTTTAATACTAGGTTGGAATTTTTTTCTTCAGACTATCGCCTACATACGAAATTTAACTCTCGGTGGGAATTTTTTGGTCAAACTTTCTCAAAGTACGAATTTTAACTCACGGTGGGCACTTTTTTCTTCAAACTACTGTCAATATTCAAATTTTATCTATTGGTTGATATCTTTTTGTCAAACAGTCGTCAATAAACGAATTTTTAAACTAGGTTGTAACGTTTTTCTTCAAATTATCGCCTACATACGAAATTCAACTCTCGGTGGGAATTTTTTGGTCAAACTTTCGTCAAAGTACGAATTTTAACTCACGGTGGGCACTTTTTTCTTCAAACTACTGTCAATATTCAAATTTTATCTATTGGTTGATATCTTTTTGTCAAACAGTCGTCAATAAACGAATTTTTAAACTAGGTTGTAACTTTTTTCTTCAAATTATCGCCTACATACGAAATTCAACTCTCGGTGGGAATTTTTTGGTCAAGCTACCTTCAATGTACGAATTTTAACTTTCGATGGGCTCTTTCTTCTTCAAACTAATGACAATATTCAAATTTTAACTAGTGGTTGAAGTCTTTATGTCAAACAATCGTCAGTAAACGAATTTTAATACTAGGTTGGAATTTTTTTCTTCAAACTATCGCCTATATACGAATTTTAACTCTCGGTGGGCACTTTTTTCTTCAGACCACTGTTTATATTCTAATTTTAACTATTGGTTGAAATCTTTATGCCAAACAATCGTCAATAAACGAATTTTAATACTAGGTTGGAGTTTTTTTCTTCAAACTATCGCCTACATACGAAATTTAACTCTCGGTGGGAATTTTTTGGTCAAGCTACCGTCAATGTACGAATTTTAACTCTCGGTGGGAACTTTTTTCTTCAAACTACTGTCAATACTCAAATTTTAACTATTGTTTGAGATCTTTTTGTTAAACAATTGTAAATAAACGAATTTTAATACTAGGTTGGAATTTTTTTCTTCAAACTATCGCCTATATACGAAATTTAACTCTCGGTGGGCACTTTTTTCTTCAAACTACTGTCAATATTCATATTTTAACTATTGGTTGAAATCTTTTTGTCAACAATCGTCAATAGACGAATTTTAATACTAGGTTGGAATTTTTTCCTTCAAACTATCGCCTATATACGAAATTTAACTCTCGGTGGGAATTTTTTGGTCAAACTATCGTCAATGTACGAATTTTAACTCTCGGTGGGCAATTTTTTCTTCAAACAACTGTAATACTCAGATTTTAACTATTGTTTGAGATCTTTTTGTTAAACAATTGTAAATAAACGAATTTTAATACTAGGTTGGAATTTTTTTCTTCAAACTATCGCCTATATACGAATTTTAACTCTCGGTGGGCACTTTTTTCTTCAGACTACTGTTTATATTCAAATTTTAACTATTGGTTGAAATCTTTATGCCAAACAATCGTCAATAAACGAATTTTAATACTAGGTTGGAGTTTTTTTCTTCAAACTATCGCCTATATACGAAATTTAACTCTCGGTGGGAATTCTTTGGTCAAGCTACCATCAATGTTCGAATTTTAACTCTCGGTGGGCACTTTTCTCTTCAAACTGCTGTCAATATTCAGATTTTAACTATTGGTTGCAATCTTTTTGTCAAACAGTCGTCAATAAACGAATTTTTATTCTAGGTTGTAATTTTTTTCTTCAAACTATCGCCTACATACGAAATTTATCTCTCGGTGGGAATTTTTTGGTCAACCTACCATCAATGTTCGAATTTTAACTCTCGGTGGGCACTTTTTTCTTCAAACTACTGTCAGTATTCAGATTTTATCTATTGGTTGAAATCTTTTTGTCAAACAATCGTCAATAAACGAATTTTTAAACTAGGTTGTAACTTTTTTCATCAAATTATCGCCTACATAAGAAATTCAACTCTCGGTGGGAATTTTTTGGTCAAACTACCGTCAATGTACGAATTTTGACTCTCGGTGGGAACTTTTTTCTTCAAACTACTGTCAATACTCAAATTTTAACTATTGTTTGAGATCTTTTTGTTAAACAATTGTAACTAAACGAATTTTAATACTAGGTTGGAATTTTTTTCTTCAAACTATCGCATATACGAAATTTAACGCTCGGTAGGAATTTTTTGGTCAAGCTACCATCAATGTTCGAATTTTAACTCTCGGTGGGCACTTTTTTCTTCAAACTACTGTCAATATTCAGATTTTATCTATTGGTTGAAATCTTTTTGTCAAACAATCGTCAATAAACGAATTTTCATACTAGGTTGGAATTTTTTTCTTCAAACTATTGCCTACATACGAAGTTCAACTCTCGGTGGGAATTTTTTGGTCAAACTACCGACAATGTACGAATTTTAACTCTCGGTGGGCACTTTTCTCTTCAAACTACTGTCAATATTCAGATTTTAAATATTGGTTGAAATCTTTTTGTCAAACAGTCGTCAATAAACGAATTTTTATACTAGGTTGTAATTTTTTTCTACAAACTATCGCCTACATACGAAATTCAACTCTCGGTGGGAATTTTTTGGTCAAGCTACCTTCAATGTACGAATTTTAACTTTCGATGGGCTCTTTCTTCTTCAAACTAATGACAATATTCAAATTTTAACTAGTGGTTGAAGTCTTTATGTCAAACAATCGTCAGTAAACGAATTTTAATACTAGGTTGGAATTTTTTTCTTCAAACTATCGCCTATATACGAAATTTAACTCTCTGTGGGAATTTTTTGGTCAAGCTACCGTCAATGTACGAATTTTAACTCTCGGTGGGAACTTTTTTCTTCAAACTACTGTCAATACTCAAATTTTAACTATTGTTTGAGATCTTTTTGTTAAACAATTGTAAATAAACGAATTTTAATACTAGGTTGGAATTTTTTTCTACAAACTATCGCCTACATACGAAATTTAACTCTCGGTGGGAATTTTTTGGTCAAACTTTCGTCAAAGTACGAATTTTAACTCACGGTGGGCACTTTTTTCTTCAAACTACTGTCAATATTCAAATTTTATCTATTGGTTGATATCTTTTTGTCAAACAGTCGTCAATAAACGAATTTTTAAACTAGGTTGTAACTTTTTTCTTCAAATTCTCGCCTACATACGAAATTCAACTCTCGGTGGGAATTTTTTGGTCAAGCTACCGTCAATGTACGAATTTTAACTCTCGGTGGGCACTTTTTTCTTCAAACTACTGTCAATATTCAAATTTTATCTATTGGTTGATATCTTTTTGTCAAACAGTCGTCAATAAACGAATTTTTAAACTAGGTTGTAACTTTTTTCTTCAAATTATCGCCTATATACGAAATTTAACTCTCGGTGGGAATTTTTTGGTCAAGCTACCGTCAATGTACGAATTTTAACTCTCGGTGGGAACTTTTTTCTTCAAACTACTGTCAATACTCAAATTTTAACTATTGTTTGAGATCTTTTTGTTAAACAATTGTAAATAAACGAATTTTAATACTAGGTTGGAATTTTTTTCTTCAAACTATCGCATATACGAAATTTAACACTCGGTAGGAATTATTTGGTTAAGCTACCATCAATGTTCGAATTTTAACTCTCGGTGGGCACTTTTTTCTTCAAACTACTGTCAATATTCAGATTTTATCTATTGGTTGAAATCTTTTTATCAAACAATCGTCAATAAACGAATTTTCATACTAGGTTGGAATTTTTTTCTTCAAACTATCGCCTAGATACGAAATTTAGCTCTTCGTAGGAATTCTTTAGTCAAGCTAGCGTCAATGTACGAATTTTAACTCTCGGTGGGCACTTTTCTCTTCAAACTGCTGTCAATATTCAGATTTTAACTATTGGTTGCAATCTTTTTGTCCAACAGTCGTCAATAAACGAATTTTTATTCTAGGTTGTAATTTTTTTCTTCAAACTATCGCCTACATACGAAATTTATCTCTCGGTGGGAATTTTTTGGTCAACCTACCATCAATGTTCGAATTTTAACTCTCGGTGGGCACTTTTTTCTTCAAACTACTGTCAGTATGCAGATTTTATCTATTGGTTGAAATCTTTTTGTCAAACAATCGTCAATAAACGAATTTTTAAACTAGGTTGTAACTTTTTTCATCAAATTATCGCCTACATACGAAATTCAACTCTCGGTGGGAATTTTTTTCTTCAAACTACTGTCAATACTCAAATTTTAACTATTGTTTGAGATCTTTTTGTTAAACAATTGCAAATAAACGAATTTTAATACTAGGTTGGAATTTTTTTCTTCAAACTATCGCATATACGAAATTTAACTCTCGGCAGGAATTTTTTGGTCAAGCTACCATCAATGTTCGAATTTTAACTCTCGGTGGGCATTTTTTTCTTCAAACTACTGTCAATATTCAGATTTTATCTATTGGTTGAAATCTTTTTGTCAAACAATCGTCAATAAACAAATTTCCATACTAGGTTGGAATTTTTTTCTTCAAACTATTGCCTACATACGAAATTCAACTCTCGGTGGGAATTTTTTGGTCAAACTACCGACAATGTACGAATTTTAACTCTCGGTGGGCACTTTTCTCTTCAAACTACTGTCAATATTCAGATTTTAAATATTGGTTGAGATCTTTTTGTTAAACAATTGTAAATAAACGAATTTTAATACTAGGTTGGAATTTTTTCCTTCAAACTATCGCCTATATACGAAATTTAACTCTCGGTGGGAATTTTTTGGTCAAGCTACCGTCAATGTACGAATTTTAACTCTCGGTGGGCACTTTTTTCTTCAAACTACTGTCAATATTCAAATTTTATCTATTGGTTGATATCTTTTTGTCAAACATTCGTCAATAAACGAATTTTTAAACTAGGTTGTAACTTTTTTCATCAAATTATCGCCTACATACGAAATTCAACTCTCGGTGGGAATTTTTTGGTCAAACTACCGTCAATGTACGAATTTTGACTCTCGGTGGGAACTTTTTTCTTCAAACTACTGTCAATACTCAAATTTTAACTATTGCCTGAGATCTTTTTGTTAAACAATTGCAAATAAACGAATTTTAATACTAGGTTGGAATTTTTTTCTTCAAACTATCGCATATACGAAATTTAACGCTCGGTAGGAATTTTTTGGTCAAGCTACCGTCAATGTACGAATTTTAACCCTCGGTGGGCACTTTTTTCTTCAAACTACTGTCAATATTCAAATTTTATCTATTGGTTGATATCTTTTTGTCAAACATTCGTCAATAAACGAATTTTTAAACTAGGTTGTAACTTTTTTCATCAAATTATCGCCTACATACGAAATTCAACTCTCGGTGGGAATTTTTTGGTCAAACTACCGTCAATGTACGAATTTTGACTCTCGGTGGGAACTTTTTTCTTCAAACTACTGTCAATACTCAAATTTTAACTATTGTTTGAGATCTTTTTGTTAAACAATTGCAAATAAACGAATTTTAATACTAGGTTGGAATTTTTTTCTTCAAACTATCACATATACGAAATTTAACTCTCGGCAGGAATTTTTTGGTCAAACTACCGTCAATGTACGAATTTTAACTCTCGGTGGGCACTTTTCTCTTCAAACTACTGTCAATATTCAGATTTTAAATATTGGTTGAGATCTTTTTGTTAAACAATTGTAAATAAACGAATTTTAATACTAGGTTGGAATTTTTTCCTTCAAACTATCGCCTATATACGAAATTTAACTCTCGGTGGGAATTTTTTGGTCAAGCTACCGTCAATGTACGAATTTTAACTCTCGGTGGGCACTTTTTTCTTCAAACTACTGTCAATATTCAAATTTTATCTATTGGTTGATATCTTTTTGTCAAACATTCGTCAATAAACGAATTTTTAAACTAGGTTGTAACTTTTTTCATCAAATTATCGCCTACATACGAAATTCAACTCTCGGTGGGAATTTTTTGGTCAAACTACCGTCAATGTACGAATTTTAACTCTCGGTGGGAACTTTTTTCTTCAAACTACTGTCAATACTCAAATTTTAACTATTGTTTGAGATCTTTTTGTTAAACAATTGTAAATAAACGAATTTTAATACTAGGTTGGAATTTTTTTCTACAAACTATCGCCTACATACGAAATTTAACTCTCGGTGGGAATTTTTTGGTCAAACTTTCGTCAAAGTACGAATTTTAACTCACGGTGGGCACTTTTTTCTTCAAACTACTGTCAATATTCAAATTTTATCTATTGGTTGATATCTTTTTGTCAAACAGTCGTCAATAAACGAATTTTTAAACTAGGTTGTAACTTTTTTCTTCAAATTCTCGCCTACATACGTAATTCAACTCTCGGTGGGAATTTTTTGGTCAAACTTTCGTCAAAGTACGAATTTTAACTCACGGTGGGCACTTTTTTCTTCAAACTACTGTCAATATTCAAATTTTATCTATTGGTTGATATCTTTTTGTCAAACAGTCGTCAATAAACGAATTTTTAAACTAGGTTGTAACTTTTTTCTTCAAATTCTCGCCTACATACGTAATTCAACTCTCGGTGGGAATTTTTTGGTCAAGCTACCGTCAATGTACGAATTTTAACTCTCGGTGGGCACTTTTTTCTTCAAACTACTGTCAATATTCAAATTTTATCTATTGGTTGATATCTTTTTGTCAAACAGTCGTCAATAAACGAATTTTTAAACTAGGTTGTAACTTTTTTCTTCAAATTCTCGCCTACATACGAAATTCAACTCTCGGTGGGAATTTTTTGGTCAAGCTACCGTCAATGTACGAATTTCAACTCTCGGTGGGCACTTTTTTCTTCAAACAACTGTAATACTCAGATTTTAACTATGGGTGAAATCCTTTTGTCAAACAATCGTCAATAAACGAATTTTAATACTAGGTTGGAATTTTTTTCTTCAAACTATCGCCTATATACGAATTTTAACTCTCGGTGGGCACTTTTTTCTTCAGACTACTGTCAATATTCAAATTTTAACTATTGGTTGAAATCTTCATGTCGTCAATAAACGAATTTTTATACTAGGTTGTAATTTTTTTCTTCAAACTATCGCATATACGAAATTTAACTCTCGGTAGGAATTTTTTGGTCAAGCTACCATCAATGTTCGAATTTTAACTCTCGGTGGGCACTTTTTTCTTCAAACTACTGTCAATATTCAGATTTTATCTATTGGTTGAAATCTTTTTGTCAAACAATCGTCAATAAACGAATTTTAAAACTAGGTTGGAGTTTTTTTCTTCAAACTATCGCCTATATACGAAATTTAACTCTCGGTGGGAATTTTTTGGTCAAGCTACCGTCAATGTACGAATTTTAACTCTCGGTGGGAACTTTTTTCTTCAAACTGCTGTCAATATTCAGATTTTAACTATTGGTTGCAATCTTTTTGTCAAACAGTCGTCAATAAACGAATTTTTATTCTAGGTTGTAATTTTTTTCTTCAAACTATCGCCTACATACGAAATTTATCTCTCGGTGGGAATTTTTTGGTCAAACTTTCGTCAAAGTACGAATTTTAACTCACGGTGGGCACTTTTTTCTTCAAACTACTGTCAATATTCAAATTTTATCTATTGGTTGATATCTTTTTGTCAAACAGTCGTCAATAAACGAATTTTTAAACTAGGTTGTAACTTTTTTCATCAAATTATCGCCTACATACGAAATTCAACTCTCGGTGGGAATTTTTTGGTCAAACTACCGTCAATGTACGAATTTTAACTCTCGGTGGGAACTTTTTTCTTCAAACTACTGTCAATACTCAAATTTTAACTATTGTTTGAGATCTTTTTGTTAAACAATTGTAAATAAACGAATTTTAATACTAGGTTGGAATTTTTTTCTACAAACTATCGCCTACATACGAAATTTAACTCTCGGTGGGAATTTTTTGGTCAAACTTTCGTCAAAGTACGAATTTTAACTCACGGTGGGCACTTTTTTCTTCAAACTACTGTCAATATTCAAATTTTATCTATTGGTTGATATCTTTTTGTCAAACAGTCGTCAATAAACGAATTTTTAAACTAGGTTGTAACTTTTTTCTTCAAATTCTCGCCTACATACGTAATTCAACTCTCGGTGGGAATTTTTTGGTCAAACTTTCGTCAAAGTACGAATTTTAACTCACGGTGGGCACTTTTTTCTTCAAACTACTGTCAATATTCAAATTTTATCTATTGGTTGATATCTTTTTGTCAAACAGTCGTCAATAAACGAATTTTTAAACTAGGTTGTAACTTTTTTCTTCAAATTCTCGCCTACATACGTAATTCAACTCTCGGTGGGAATTTTTTGGTCAAGCTACCGTCAATGTACGAATTTTAACTCTCGGTGGGCACTTTTTTCTTCAAACTACTGTCAATATTCAAATTTTATCTATTGGTTGATATCTTTTTGTCAAACAGTCGTCAATAAACGAATTTTTAAACTAGGTTGTAACTTTTTTCTTCAAATTCTCGCCTACATACGAAATTCAACTCTCGGTGGGAATTTTTTGGTCAAGCTACCGTCAATGTACGAATTTTAACTCTCGGTGGGCACTTTTTTCTTCAAACTACTGTCAATATTCAAATTTTATCTATTGGTTGATATCTTTTTGTCAAACAGTCGTCAATAAACGAATTTTTAAACTAGGTTGTAACTTTTTTCTTCAAATTCTCGCCTACATACGAAATTCAACTCTCGGTGGGAATTTTTTGGTCAAGCTACCGTCAATGTACGAATTTCAACTCTCGGTGGGCACTTTTTTCTTCAAACAACTGTAATACTCAGATTTTAACTATGGGTGAAATCCTTTTGTCAAACAATCGTCAATAAACGAATTTTAATACTAGGTTGGAATTTTTTTCTTCAAACTATCGCCTATATACGAATTTTAACTCTCGGTGGGCACTTTTTTCTTCAGACTACTGTCAATATTCAAATTTTAACTATTGGTTGAAATCTTCATGTCGTCAATAAACGAATTTTTATACTAGGTTGTAATTTTTTTCTTCAAACTATCGCATATACGAAATTTAACTCTCGGTAGGTATTTTTTGGTCAAGCTACCATCAATGTTCGAATTTTAACTCTCGGTGGGCACTTTTTTCTTCAAACTACTGTCAATATTCAGATTTTATCTATTGGTTGAAATCTTTTTGTCAAACAATCGTCAATAAACGAATTTTAAAACTAGGTTGGAGTTTTTTTCTTCAAACTATCGCCTATATACGAAATTTAACTCTCGGTGGGAATTTTTTGGTCAAGCTACCGTCAATGTACGAATTTTAACTCTCGGTGGGAACTTTTTTCTTCAAACTGCTGTCAATATTCAGATTTTAACTATTGGTTGCAATCTTTTTGTCAAACAGTCGTCAATAAACGAATTTTTATTCTAGGTTGTAATTTTTTTCTTCAAACTATCGCCTACATACGAAATTTATCTCTCGGTGGGAATTTTTTGGTCAAACTATCGTCAATGTACGAATTTTAACTCTCGGTGTGCGCTTTTCTCTTCAAACTACTGTCAATATTCAGATTTTAACTATTGGTTGAAATCTTTTTGTCAAACAATTGTCAGTACACGAATTTTAATACTAGGTTGGAATTTTTTTCTTCAAACTATCGCCTATATACGAAATTTAACTCTCGGTGGGGACTTTTTTCTTCAAACTACTGTCAATATTCAGATTTTAACTATTGGTTGAAATCTTTTTGTCAAACAATCGTCAGTACACGAATTTTTATACTAGGTGGTAATTTTTTTTCTTCAAACTATCGCCTACATACGAAATTTAACTCTCGGTGGGAATTTTTTGGTCAAACTATCGTCAATGTACGAATTTTAACTCTGGGTGGGCACTTTTTTCTTCAAACAACTGTAATACTCAGATTTTAACTATGGGTGAAATCTTTTTGGCAAACAATCGTCAATAAACGAATTTTAATACTAGGTTGGAATTTTTTTCTTCAAACTATCGCCTATATACGAATTTTAACTCTCGGTGGGCACTTTTTTCTTCAGACTACTGTCAATATTCAAATTTTAACTATTGGTTGAAATCTTCATGTCGTCAATAAACGAATTTTTATACTAGGTTGTAATTTTTTTCTTCAAACTATCGCATATACGAAATTTAACTCTCGGTAGGAATTTTTTGGTCAAGCTACCATCAATGTTCGAATTTTAACTCTCGGTGGGCACTTTTTTCTTCAAACTACTGTCAATACTCAGATTTTAACTATTGGTTGAAGTCTTTTTGTCAAACAGTCATCAATAATCGAATTTTTATACTAGGTTGTAATTTTTTTCTTCAAACTATCGCCTACATACGAAATTTAACTCTCGGTGGGAATTTTTTGGTCAAGCTACCGTCAATGTTCGAATTTTAACTCTCGGTGGGCACTTTTTTCCTCAAACTACTGTAAATATTCAAATTTTAACTATTGGTTGAAATCTTTTTGTCAAACAGTCCTCAATAAACGAGTTTTCATACTAGGTTGTAATTTTTTTCTTCAAACTGTCGCCTACATACGAAATTTAACTCTCGGTGGAAATTTTTTGGTCAAACTATCGTCAATGTACGAATTTTAACTCAAGGTGGGCACTTTTTTCTTCAAACTACTGTCAATATTCAGATTTTATCTATTGGTTGAAATCTTTTTGTCAAACAATCGTCAATAAACGAATTTTCATACTAGGTTGGAATTTTTTTCTTCAAACTATCGCCTAGATACGAAATTTAGCTCTCCGTAGGAATTTTTTAGTCAAGCTAGCGTCAATGTACGAATTTTAACTCTCGGTGGGCACTTTTCTCTTCAAACTGCTGTCAATATTCAGATTTTAACTATTGGTTGCAATCTTTTTGTCAAACAGTCGTCAATAAACGAATTTTTATTCTAGGTTGTAATTTTTTTCTTCAAACTATCGCCTACATACGAAATTTAGCTCTCCGTAGGAATTTTTTAGTCAAGCTAGCGTCAATGTTCGAATTTTAACTCTCGGTGGGCACTTTCTTCTTCAAACTAATGACAATATTCAAATTTTAACTTGTGGTTGAAGTCTTTATGTCAAACAATCGTCAGTAAACGAATTTTAATACTAGGTTGGAATTTTTTTCTTCAAACTATCGCCTATATACGAATTTTAACTCTCGGTGGGCACTTTTTTCTTCAGACCACTGTTTATATTCAAATTTTAACTATTGGTTGAAATCTTTATGCCAAACAATCGTCAATAAACGAATTTTAAAACTAGGTTGGAGTTTTTTTCTTCAAACTATCGCCTATATACGAAATTTAACTCTCGGTGGGAATTTTTTGGTCAAGCTACCGTCAATGTACGAATTTTAACTCTCGGTGGGAACTTTTTTCTTCAAACTACTGTCAATACACAAATTTTAACTATTGTTTGAGATCTTTTTGTTAAACAATAGTAAATAAACGAATTTTAATACTAGGTTGGAATTTTTTTCTTCAAACTATCGCCTACATACGAAATTTAACTCTCGGTGGGAATTTTTTGGTCAAACTTTCGTCAAAGTACGAATTTTAACTCACGGTGGGCACTTTTTTCTTCAAACTACTGTCAATATTCAAATTTTATCTATTGGTTGATATCTTTTTGTCAAACAGTCGTCAATAACCGAATTTTTAAACTAGGTTGTAACTTTTTTCTTCAAATTATCGCCTACATACGAAATTCAACTCTCGGTGGGAATTTTTTGGTCAAGCTACCGTCAATGTACGAATTTTAACTCTCGGTGGGCACTTTTTTCTTCAAACTACTGTCAATATTCAAATTTTATCTATTGGTTGATATCTTTTTGTCAAACAGTCGTCAATAAACGAATTTTTAAACTAGGTTGTAACTTTTTTCTTCAAATTATCGCCTACATACGAAATTCAACTCTCGGTGGGAATTTTTTGGTCAAACTACCGTCAATGTACGAATTTTAACTCTCGGTGGGAACTTTTTTCTTCAAACTACTGTCAATACTCAAATTTTAACTATTGTTTGAGATCTTTTTGTTAAACAATTGTAAATAAACGAATTTTAATACTAGGTTGGAATTTTTTTCTTCAAACTATCGCCTATATACGAAATTTAACTCTCAGTGGGCACTTTTTTCTTCAAACTACTGTCAATATTCATATTTTAACTATTGGTTGAAATCTTTTTGTCAACAATCGTCAATAGACGAATTTTAATACTAGGTTGGAATTTTTTCCTTCAAACTATCGCCTATATACGAAATTTAACTCTCGGTGGGAATTTTTTGGTCAAACTATCGTCAATGTACGAATTTTAACTCTCGGTGGGCAATTTTTTCTTCAAACAACTGTAATACTCAGATTTTAACTATTGTTTGAGATCTTTTTGTTAAACAATTGTAAATAAACGAATTTTAATACTAGGTTGGAATTTTTTTCTTCAAACTATCGCCTATATACGAATTTTAACTCTCGGTGGGCACTTTTTTCTTCAGACTACTGTTTATATTCAAATTTTAACTATTGGTTGAAATCTTTATGCCAAACAATCGTCAATAAACGAATTTTAATACTAGGCTGGAATTTTTTTCTTCAAACTATCGCCTATATACGAAATTTAACTCTCGGTGGGAATTTTTTGGTCAAACTATCGTCAATGTACGAATTTTAACTCTCGGTGGGCACTTTTTTCTTCAAACAACTGTAGGTTGGAATTTTTTTCTTCAAACTATCGCCTATATACGAGTTTTAACTCTCGGTGTGAATTTTTTGGTCAAGCTACCGTCAATGTACGAATTTCAACTCTCGGTGGGCACTTTTTTCTTCAAACAACTGTAATACTCAGATTTTAACTATGGGTGAAATCCTTTTGTCAAACAATCGTCAATAAACGAATTTTAATACTAGGTTGGAATTTTTTTCTTCAAACTATCGCCTATATACGAATTTTAACTCTCGGTGGGCACTTTTTTCTTCAGACTACTGTCAATATTCAAATTTTAACTATTGGTTGAAATCTTCATGTCGTCAATAAACGAATTTTTATACTAGGTTGTAATTTTTTTCTTCAAACTATCGCATATACGAAATTTAACTCTCGGTAGGAATTTTTTGGTCAAGCTACCATCAATGTTCGAATTTTAACACTATTCCTACCGACACTTCACGTATACCTATTCCTACCGCGGCTGGTCAAATGACCGGTCTTTCACA
The DNA here is from genome assembly GCF_050948175.1 of Xylocopa sonorina. Lineage (NCBI taxonomy): Eukaryota > Metazoa > Arthropoda > Insecta > Hymenoptera > Apidae > Xylocopa > Xylocopa sonorina. The sequence goes on from NW_027490091.1 coordinate 46,327, forward strand.
ACTTATATTTTTCAATGTTGAATGCAGACCAATAGCCAGCTTACCAGTATAAAAATATATTTTCTTTTATTCACGAGTACATAATCTACATTTTATTCTTTTTCGTCGCATTTTTTACAAATGGGCTTCTCAACTGTACATTTTCCGCATACGTACTTTTTACATATTAGACAGATTTTGTTCGTCTTGTTATCCTTACAATACCTTATCTGACATGTTTTCCGTTCACGAGAACCTGTACTTGTACTTGCGATGGGTATTGGTTGATTTTCTTTGCCGAGCTCTTGTTGGTATTCGATGGCAAGTTCTTCTGCCAATTGAAATAGAAATTCCTGTCTTGTAATTTCTCCCCCCGTAGTTTCTTTATATAACACCCATGCATTTATCCCGGCTAAATCCAAGATATTAAAAAATACTTGCAAAGGCCATCTCCGAGATTTAGATTTTACCGAATAATTTCTGGCCATTTGGTCGGTCACATCTACGCCAAACTTGGTGCTATTATATAATTGAATTGTCTCCGGTGTTCGGGTTTCATTTTTTTCAATTTGTACGGAATTGTGCATTGAACTGAGAATTAGAACTTTCTTTCTTGGTTTGGCTTTGTAAACTGTCAACATACAATTATTTGGGCGATAGATTTTGGTTGAAAAAAGTGCCATGTCGTCATTTTTCAGTTTTGCCAGTCTTGGTAGCTCTTTTCTATTCGCTCTAATTGTCCCAACAATCGTAGTATTTTTTGCTAAAAGTTTTGTTGCTAAAGGTAGGCTTGTAAAAAAGTTGTCCGTGGTTATATTTCTTCCGCATCCTACATACGGTTCTGCTAATTTCATAGTAACAAACTCTCCAAGAGGAACTGAGGGTTCTCTACTTTCATCTTTTCCCAAATAAGGAAAGCCGTTTATTATATATTTGCTACGTACATCGGATGCTAACCAAAATTTTATACCAAATTTGTCCGGTTTATTGGGCATGTATTGAGTGAATCTACACCTTGCTTTCGTTGGAAACAATTGTTCGTCAATAGTAATATATGGTCCTGGTTTATAACAATTTTGACTGTTGTCAATAAACTTGTACCAAACTTCGGAAATCATAGCAAATTTATCGGTTTGTAACCGTTGGCATCGTTGATTTCTGTCGTCAAATCGAATAAATCTCATAATCTCCGTAAAGTCATGTCTACTCATAGTATTTGAGAAAAAAGGCGGGCCCCACTTTTTGTTCCATAGAAGTGCTATATCTATATTCTTAGCCTCATATGCGCCGCGTGCATACAGAATTGCAAAAAATGCATATAACTTTGCAGTAGACAGTTCCCATTTATATCCCAACACTCTAAATGCCTCTGCCTCTGTGCACTTTCTTATAAGTTCGATTATATTCTTATCAATTATCACAGAAGATGCCGTCCTAACTTCGCCTTTCATAATATTACGTTTACTATACCCAGTCGGGCCTGATTTTTCCCTAAAAATATTATGACCAGATGCTCTTCCAGGATTAGACCCTATTTTTACTTCCTGCCAAACAGTTCCGTCTATCGCAATTTTCTGGAAGGCACTTATCGGATAAAATCGTGTCATAACTACATTACCTTTCGTTTGTAACGACTTTATAGTTTTGGAATTGAGTTTTAGAGAGAAACTATTACAAAAATGTATAAATCGTACTACCGGTCAAATGACCGGTCGTGGTAGGTAAGACAGACTACAAATTTTTCTCGGAAAATAAACAATAAAAAAATAAGTGAATACTGAAAAATATATCATACATATATATGAGGAAAAGTGGTAAAGTTTAAAGGCGATTCACATACGTTGAATGTAGGAAATTCCAATTGAAAATTTAAAAACGGTCATTTGACCGGTCCTGGTAGGAATAGTGTTAACTCTCGGTGGGCACTTTTTTCTTCAAACTACTGTCAATATTCAGATTTTATCTATTGGTTGAAATCTTTTTGTCAAACAATCGTCAATAAACGAATTTTAAAACTAGGTTGGAGTTTTTTTCTTCAAACTATCGCCTATATACGAAATTTAACTCTCGGTGGGAATTTTTTGGTCAAGCTACCGTCAATGTACGAATTTTAACTCTCGGTGGGAACTTTTTTCTTCAAACTGCTGTCAATATTCAGATTTTAACTATTGGTTGCAATCTTTTTGTCAAACAGTCGTCAATAAACGAATTTTTATTCTAGGTTGTAATTTTTTTCTTCAAACTATCGCCTACATACGAAATTTATCTCTCGGTGGGAATTTTTTGGTCAAACTATCGTCAATGTACGAATTTTAACTCTCGGTGTGCGCTTTTCTCTTCAAACTACTGTCAATATTCAGATTTTAACTATTGGTTGAAATCTTTTTGTCAAACAATTGTCAGTACACGAATTTTAATACTAGGTTGGAATTTTTTTCTTCAAACTATCGCCTATATACGAAATTTAACTCTCGGTGGGGACTTTTTTCTTCAAACTACTGTCAATATTCAGATTTTAACTATTGGTTGAAATCTTTTTGTCAAACAATCGTCAGTACACGAATTTTTATACTAGGTGGTAATTTTTTTTCTTCAAACTATCGCCTACATACGAAATTTAACTCTCGGTGGGAATTTTTTGGTCAAACTATCGTCAATGTACGAATTTTAACTCTGGGTGGGCACTTTTTTCTTCAAACAACTGTAATACTCAGATTTTAACTATGGGTGAAATCTTTTTGGCAAACAATCGTCAATAAACGAATTTTAATACTAGGTTGGAATTTTTTTCTTCAAACTATCGCCTATATACGAATTTTAACTCTCGGTGGGCACTTTTTTCTTCAGACTACTGTCAATATTCAAATTTTAACTATTGGTTGAAATCTTCATGTCGTCAATAAACGAATTTTTATACTAGGTTGTAATTTTTTTCTTCAAACTATCGCATATACGAAATTTAACTCTCGGTAGGAATTTTTTGGTCAAGCTACCATCAATGTTCGAATTTTAACTCTCGGTGGGCACTTTTTTCTTCAAACTACTGTCAATACTCAGATTTTAACTATTGGTTGAAGTCTTTTTGTCAAACAGTCATCAATAATCGAATTTTTATACTAGGTTGTAATTTTTTTCTTCAAACTATCGCCTACATACGAAATTTAACTCTCGGTGGGAATTTTTTGGTCAAGCTACCGTCAATGTTCGAATTTTAACTCTCGGTGGGCACTTTTTTCCTCAAACTACTGTAAATATTCAAATTTTAACTATTGGTTGAAATCTTTTTGTCAAACAGTCCTCAATAAACGAGTTTTCATACTAGGTTGTAATTTTTTTCTTCAAACTGTCGCCTACATACGAAATTTAACTCTCGGTGGAAATTTTTTGGTCAAACTATCGTCAATGTACGAATTTTAACTCAAGGTGGGCACTTTTTTCTTCAAACTACTGTCAATATTCAGATTTTATCTATTGGTTGAAATCTTTTTGTCAAACAATCGTCAATAAACGAATTTTCATACTAGGTTGGAATTTTTTTCTTCAAACTATCGCCTAGATACGAAATTTAGCTCTCCGTAGGAATTTTTTAGTCAAGCTAGCGTCAATGTACGAATTTTAACTCTCGGTGGGCACTTTTCTCTTCAAACTGCTGTCAATATTCAGATTTTAACTATTGGTTGCAATCTTTTTGTCAAACAGTCGTCAATAAACGAATTTTTATTCTAGGTTGTAATTTTTTTCTTCAAACTATCGCCTACATACGAAATTTAGCTCTCCGTAGGAATTTTTTAGTCAAGCTAGCGTCAATGTTCGAATTTTAACTCTCGGTGGGCACTTTCTTCTTCAAACTAATGACAATATTCAAATTTTAACTTGTGGTTGAAGTCTTTATGTCAAACAATCGTCAGTAAACGAATTTTAATACTAGGTTGGAATTTTTTTCTTCAAACTATCGCCTATATACGAATTTTAACTCTCGGTGGGCACTTTTTTCTTCAGACCACTGTTTATATTCAAATTTTAACTATTGGTTGAAATCTTTATGCCAAACAATCGTCAATAAACGAATTTTAAAACTAGGTTGGAGTTTTTTTCTTCAAACTATCGCCTATATACGAAATTTAACTCTCGGTGGGAATTTTTTGGTCAAGCTACCGTCAATGTACGAATTTTAACTCTCGGTGGGAACTTTTTTCTTCAAACTACTGTCAATACTCAAATTTTAACTATTGTTTGAGATCTTTTTGTTAAACAATTGTAAATAAACGAATTTTAATACTAGGTTGGAATTTTTTTCTTCAAACTATCGCCTACATACGAAATTTAACTCTCGGTGGGAATTTTTTGGTCAAACTTTCGTCAAAGTACGAATTTTAACTCACGGTGGGCACTTTTTTCTTCAAACTACTGTCAATATTCAAATTTTATCTATTGGTTGATATCTTTTTGTCAAACAGTCGTCAATAAACGAATTTTTAAACTAGGTTGTAACTTTTTTCTTCAAATTATCGCCTACATACGAAATTCAACTCTCGGTGGGAATTTTTTGGTCAAACTACCGTCAATGTACGAATTTTAACTCTCGGTGGGAACTTTTTTCTTCAAACTACTGTCAATACTCAAATTTTAACTATTGTTTGAGATCTTTTTGTTAAACAATTGTAAATAAACGAATTTTAATACTAGGTTGGAATTTTCTTCTTCAAACTATCGCCTATACACGAAATTTAACTCTCAGTGGGCACTTTTTTCTTCAAACTACTGTCAATATTCATATTTTAACTATTGGTTGAAATCTTTTTGTCAACAATCGTCAATAGACGAATTTTAATACTAGGTTGGAATTTTTTCCTTCAAACTATCGCCTATATACGAAATTTAACTCTCGGTGGGAATTTTTTGGTCAAACTATCGTCAATGTACGAATTTTAACTCTCGGTGGGCAATTTTTTCTTCAAACAACTGTAATACTCAGATTTTAACTATTGTTTGAGATCTTATTGTTAAACAATTGTAAATAAACGAATTTTAATACTAGGTTGGAATTTTTTTCTTCAAACTATCGCCTATATACGAATTTTAACTCTCGGTGGGCACTTTTTTCTTCAGACTACTGTCAATATTCAAATTTTATCTATTGGTTGATATCTTTTTGTCAAACATTCGTCAATAAACGAATTTTCATACTAGGTTGGAATTTTTTTCTTCAAACTATCGCCTAGATACGAAATTTAGCTCTCCGTAGGAATTTTTTAGTCAAGCTAGCGTCAATGTACGAATTTTAACTCTCGGTGGGCACTTTTCTCTTCAAACTGCTGTCAGTATTCAGATTTTAACTATTGGTTGGAATCTTTTTGTCAAACAGTCGTCAATAAACGAATTTTTATTCTAGGTTGTAATTTTTTTCTTCAAACTATCGCCTACATACGAAATTTATCTCTCGGTGGGAATTTTTTGGTCAAACTATCGTCAATGTACGAATTTTAACTCTCGGTGGGCGCTTTTCTCTTCAAACTACTGTCAATATTCAGATTTTAACTATTGGTTGAAATCTTTTTGTCAAACAATTGTCAGTACACGAATTTTAATACTAGGTTGGAATTTCTTTCTTCAAACTATCGCTTATATACGAAATTTAACTCTCGGTGGGGACTTTTTTCTTCAAACTACTGTCAATATTCAGATTTTAACTATTGGTTGAAATCTTTTTGTCAAACAATCGTCAGTACACGAATTTTTATACTAGGTGGTAATTTTTTTTCTTCAAACTATCGCCTACATACGAAATTTAACTCTCGGTGGGAATTTTTTGGTCAAACTATCGTCAATGTACGAATTTTAACTCTCGGTGGGCACTTTTTTCTTCAAACAACTGTAATACTCAGATTTTAACTATGGGTGAAATCTTTTTGGCAAACAATCGTCAATAAACGAATTTTAATACTAGGTTGGAATTTTTTTCTTCAAACTATCGCCTATATACGAATTTTAACTCTCGGTGGGCACTTTTTTCTTCAGACTACTGTCAATATTCAAATTTTAACTATTGGTTGAAATCTTCATGTCGTCACTAAACGAATTTTTATACTAGGTTGTAATTTTTTTCTTCAAACTATCGCATATACGAAATTTAACTCTCGGTAGGAATTTTTTGGTCAAGCTACCATCAATGTTCGAATTTTAACTCTCGGTGGGCACTTTTTTCTTCAAACTACTGTCAATACTCAGATTTTAACTATTGGTTGAAGTCTTTTTGTCAAACAGTCATCAATAATCGAATTTTTATACTAGGTTGTAATTTTTTTCTTCAAACTATCGCCTACATACGAAATTTAACTCTCGGTGGGAATTTTTTGGTCAAGCTACCGTCAATGTTCGAATTTTAACTCTCGGTGGGCACTTTTTTCCTCAAACTACTGTAAATATTCAAATTTTAACTATTGGTTGAAATCTTTTTGTCAAACAGTCCTCAATAAACGAATTTTCATACTAGGTTGTAATTTTTTTCTTCAAACTATCGCATATACGAAATTTAACTCTCGGTAGGAATTTTTTGGTCAAGCTATCGTCAATGTTCGAATTTTAACTCTCGGTGGGCACTTTTTTCTTCAAACTACTGTCAATACTCAGATTTTAACTATTGGTTGAAGTCTTTTTGTCAAACAGTCGTCAATAATCGAATTTTTATACTAGGTTGTAATTTTTTTCTTCAAATTATCGCATATACGAAATTTAACTGTCGGTAGGAATTTTTTGGTCAAGCTACCTTCAATGTACGAATTTTAACTTTCGATGGGCTCTTTCTTCTTCAAACTAATGACAATATTCAAATTTTAACTAGTGGTTGAAGTCTTTATGTCAAACAATCGTCAGTAAACGAATTTTAATAATAGGTTGGAATTTTTTTCTTCAAACTATCGCCTATATACGAATTTTAACTCTCGGTGGGCACTTTTTTCTTCAGACCACTGTTTATATTCAAATTTTAACTATTGGTTGAAATCTTTATGCCAAACAATCGTCAATAAACGAATTTTAAAACTAGGTTGGAGTTTTTTTCTTCAAACTATCGCCTATATACGAAATTTAACTCTCGGTGGGAATTTTTTGGTCAAGCTACCGTCAATGTACGAATTTTAACTCTCGGTGGGAACTTTTTTCTTCAAACTACTGTCAATACTCAAATTTTAACTATTGTTTGAGATCTTTTTGTTAAACAATTGTAAATAAACGAATTTTAATACTAGGTTGGAATTTTTTTCTTCAAACTATCGCCTACATACGAAATTTAACTCTCGGTGGGAATTTTTTGGTCAAACTTTCGTCAAAGTACGAATTTTAACTCACGGTGGGCACTTTTTTCTTCAAACTACTGTCAATATTCAAATTTTATCTATTGGTTGATATCTTTTTGTCAAACAGTCGTCAATAACCGAATTTTTAAACTAGGTTGTAACTTTTTTCTTCAAATTATCGCCTACATACGAAATTCAACTCTCGGTGGGAATTTTTTGGTCAAGCTACCGTCAATGTACGAATTTTAACTCTCGGTGGGCACTTTTTTCTTCAAACTACTGTCAATATTCAAATTTTATCTATTGGTTGATATCTTTTTGTCAAACAGTCATCAATAAACGAATTTTTAAACTAGGTTGTAACTTTTTTCTTCAAATTATCGCCTACATACGAAATTCAACTCTCGGTGGGAATTTTTTGGTCAAACTACCGTCAATGTACGAATTTTAACTCTCGGTGGGAACTTTTTTCTTCAAACTACTGTCAATACTCAAATTTTAACTATTGTTTGAGATCTTTTTGTTAAACAATTGTAAATAAACGAATTTTAATACTAGGTTGGAATTTTTTTCTTCAAACTATCGCCTATATACGAAATTTAACTCTCAGTGGGCACTTTTTTCTTCAAACTACTGTCAATATTCATATTTTAACTATTGGTTGAAATCTTTTTGTCAACAATCGTCAATAGACGAATTTTAATACTAGGTTGGAATTTTTTCCTTCAAACTATCGCCTATATACGAAATTTAACTCTCGGTGGGAATTTTTTGGTCAAACTATCGTCAATGTACGAATTTTAACTCTCGGTGGGCAATTTTTTCTTCAAACAACTGTAATACTCAGATTTTAACTATTGTTTGAGATCTTTTTGTTAAACAATTGTAAATAAACGAATTTTAATACTAGGTTGGAATTTTTTTCTTCAAACTATCGCCTATATACGAATTTTAACTCTCGGTGGGCACTTTTTTCTTCAGACTACTGTTTATATTCAAATTTTAACTATTGGTTGAAATCTTTATGCCAAACAATCGTCAATAAACGAATTTTAATACTAGGCTGGAATTTTTTTCTTCAAACTATCGCCTATATACGAAATTTAACTCTCGGTGGGAATTTTTTGGTCAAACTATCGTCAATGTACGAATTTTAACTCTCGGTGGGCAATTTTTTCTTCAAACAACTGTAATACTCAGATTTTAACTATTGTTTGAGATCTTTTTGTTAAACAATTGTAAATAAACGAATTTTAATACTAGGTTGGAATTTTTTTCTTCAAACTATCGCCTATATACGAATTTTAACTCTCGGTGGGCACTTTTTTCTTCAGACTACTGTTTATATTCAAATTTTAACTATTGGTTGAAATCTTTATGCCAAACAATCGTCAATAAACGAATTTTAATACTAGGCTGGAATTTTTTTCTTCAAACTATCGCCTATATACGAAATTTAACTCTCGGTGGGAATTTTTTGGTCAAACTATCGTCAATGTACGAATTTTAACTCTCGGTGGGCACTTTTTTCTTCAAACAACTGTAGGTTGGAATTTTTTTCTTCAAACTATCGCCTATATACGAGTTTTAACTCTCGGTGTGAATTTTTTGGTCAAGCTACCGTCAATGTACGAATTTCAACTCTCGGTGGGCACTTTTTTCTTCAAACAACTGTAATACTCAGATTTTAACTATGGGTGAAATCCTTTTGTCAAACAATCGTCAATAAACGAATTTTAATACTAGGTTGGAATTTTTTTCTTCAAACTATCGCCTATATACGAATTTTAACTCTCGGTGGGCACTTTTTTCTTCAGACTACTGTCAATATTCAAATTTTAACTATTGGTTGAAATCTTCATGTCGTCAATAAACGAATTTTTATACTAGGTTGTAATTTTTTTCTTCAAACTATCGCATATACGAAATTTAACTCTCGGTAGGAATTTTTTGGTCAAGCTACCATCAATGTTCGAATTTTAACTCTCGGTGGGCACTTTTTTCTTCAAACTACTGTCAATATTCAGATTTTATCTATTGGTTGAAATCTTTTTGTCAAACAATCGTCAATAAACGAATTTTCATACTAGGTTGGAATTTTTTTCTTCAAACTATCGCCTAGATACGAAATTTAGCTCTCCGTAGGAATTTTTTAGTCAAGCTAGCGTCAATGTTCGAATTTTAACTCTCGGTGGGCACTTTTTTCTTCAAACTACTGTCAATACTCAGATTTTAACTATTGGTTGAAGTCTTTTTGTCAAACAGTCGTCAATAATCGAATTTTTATACTAGGTTGTAATTTTTTTCTTCAAATTATCGCATATACGAAATTTAACTGTCTGTAGGAATTTTTTGGTCAAGCTACCTTCAATGTACGAATTTTAACTTTCGATGGGCTCTTTCTTCTTCAAACTAATGACAATATTCAAATTTTAACTTGTGGTTGAAGTCTTTATGTCAAACAATCGTCAGTAAACGAATTTTAATACTAGGTTGGAATTTTTTTCTTCAAACTATCGCCTATATACGAATTTTAACTCTCGGTGGGCACTTTTTTCTTCAGACCACTGTTTATATTCAAATTTTAACTATTGGTTGAAATCTTTATGCCAAACAATCGTCAATAAACGAATTTTAAAACTAGGTTGGAGTTTTTTTCTTCAAACTATCGCCTATATACGAAATTTAACTCTCGGTGGGAATTTTTTGGTCAAGCTACCGTCAATGTACGAATTTTAACTCTCGGTGGGAACTTTTTTCTTCAAACTACTGTCAATACTCAAATTTTAACTATTGTTTGAGATCTTTTTGTTAAACAATTGTAAATAAACGAATTTTAATACTAGGTTGGAATTTTTTTCTTCAAACTATCGCCTACATACGAAATTTAACTCTCGGTGGGAATTTTTTGGTCAAACTTTCGTCAAAGTACGAATTTTAACTCACGGTGGGCACTTTTTTCTTCAAACTACTGTCAATATTCAAATTTTATCTATTGGTTGATATCTTTTTGTCAAACAGTCGTCAATAAACGAATTTTTAAACTAGGTTGTAACTTTTTTCTTCAAATTATCGCCTACATACGAAATTCAACTCTCGGTGGGAATTTTTTGGTCAAGCTACCGTCAATGTACGAATTTTAACTCTCGGTGGGCACTTTTTTCTTCAAACTACTGTCAATATTCAAATTTTATCTATTGGTTGATATCTTTTTGTCAAACAGTCGTCAATAAACGAATTTTTAAACTAGGTTGTAACTTTTTTCTTCAAATTATCGCCTACATACGAAATTCAACTCCCGGTGGGAATTTTTTGGCCAAACTACCGTCAATGTACGAATTTTAACTCTCGGTGGGAACTTGTTTCTTCAAACTACTGTCAATACTCAAATTTTAACTATTGTTTGAGATCTTTTTGTTAAACAATTGTAAATAAACGAATTTTAATACTAGGTTGGAATTTTTTTCTTCAAACTATCGCCTATACACGAAATTTAACTCTCAGTGGGCACTTTTTTCTTCAAACTACTGTCAATATTCATATTTTAACTATTGGTTGAAATCTTTTTGTCAACAATCGTCAATAGACGAATTTTAATACTAGGTTGGAATTTTTTCCTTCAAACTATCGCCTATATACGAAATTTAACTCTCGGTGGGAATTTTTTGGTCAAACTATCGTCAATGTACGAATTTTAACTCTCGGTGGGCAATTTTTTCTTCAAACAACTGTAATACTCAGATTTTAACTATTGTTTGAGATCTTATTGTTAAACAATTGTAAATAAACGAATTTTAATACTAGGTTGGAATTTTTTTCTTCAAACTATCGCCTATATACGAATTTTAACTCTCGGTGGGCACTTTTTTCTTCAGACTACTGTCAATATTCAAATTTTATCTATTGGTTGATATCTTTTTGTCAAACATTCGTCAATAAACGAATTTTCATACTAGGTTGGAATTTTTTTCTTCAAACTATCGCCTAGATACGAAATTTAGCTCTCCGTAGGAATTTTTTAGTCAAGCTAGCGTCAATGTACGAATTTTAACTCTCGGTGGGCACTTTTCTCTTCAAACTGCTGTCAGTATTCAGATTTTAACTATTGGTTGGAATCTTTTTGTCAAACAGTCGTCAATAAACGAATTTTTATTCTAGGTTGTAATTTTTTTCTTCAAACTATCGCCTACATACGAAATTTATCTCTCGGTGGGAATTTTTTGGTCAAACTATCGTCAATGTACGAATTTTAACTCTCGGTGGGCGCTTTTCTCTTCAAACTACTGTCAATATTCAGATTTTAACTATTGGTTGAAATCTTTTTGTCAAACAATTGTCAGTACACGAATTTTAATACTAGGTTGGAATTTTTTTCTTCAAACTATCGCTTATATACGAAATTTAACTCTCGGTGGGGACTTTTTTCTTCAAACTACTGTCAATATTCAGATTTTAACTATTGGTTGAAATCTTTTTGTCAAACAATCGTCAGTACACGAATTTTTATACTAGGTGGTAATTTTTTTTCTTCAAACTATCGCCTACATACGAAATTTAACTCTCGGTGGGAATTTTTTGGTCAAACTATCGTCAATGTACGAATTTTAACTCTCGGTGGGCACTTTTTTCTTCAAACAACTGTAATACTCAGATTTTAACTATGGGTGAAATCTTTTTGGCAAACAATCGTCAATAAACGAATTTTAATACTAGGTTGGAATTTTTTTCTTCAAACTATCGCCTATATACGAATTTTAACTCTCGGTGGGCACTTTTTTCTTCAGACTACTGTCAATATTCAAATTTTAACTATTGGTTGAAATCTTCATGTCGTCAATAAACGAATTTTTATACTAGGTTGTAATTTTTTTCTTCAAACTATCGCATATACGAAATTTAACTCTCGGTAGGAATTTTTTGGTCAAGCTACCATCAATGTTCGAATTTTAACTCTCGGTGGGCACTTTTTTCTTCAAACTACTGTCAATACTCAGATTTTAACTATTGGTTGAAGTCTTTTTGTCAAACAGTCATCAATAATCGAATTTTTATACTAGGTTGTAATTTTTTTCTTCAAACTATCGCCTACATACGAAATTTAACTCTCGGTGGGAATTTTTTGGTCAAGCTACCGTCAATGTTCGAATTTTAACTCTCGGTGGGCACTTTTTTCCTCAAACTACTGTAAATATTCAAATTTTAACTATTGGTTGAAATCTTTTTGTCAAACAGTCCTCAATAAACGAATTTTCATACTAGGTTGTAATTTTTTTCTTCAAACTGTCGCCTACATACGAAATTTAACTCTCGGTGGAAATTTTTTGGTCAAACTATCGTCAATGTACGAATTTTAACTCAAGGTGGGCACTTTTTTCTTCAAACTACTGTCAATATTCAGATTTTATCTATTGGTTGAAATCTTTTTGTCAAACAATCGTCAATAAACGAATTTTCATACTAGGTTGGAATTTTTTTCTTCAAACTATCGCCTAGATACGAAATTTAGCTCTCCGTAGGAATTTTTTAGTCAAGCTAGCGTCAATGTACGAATTTTAACTCTCGGTGGGCACTTTTCTCTTCAAACTGCTGTCAATATTCAGATTTTAACTATTGGTTGCAATCTTTTTGTCAAACAGTCGTCAATAAACGAATTTTTATTCTAGGTTGTAATTTTTTTCTTCAAACTATCGCCTACATACGAAATTTATCTCTCGGTGGGAATTTTTTGGTCAAACTATCGTCAATGTACGAATTTTAACTCTCGGTGGGCGCTTTTCTCTTCAAACTACTGTCAATATTCAGATTTTAACTATTGGTTGAAATCTTTTTGTCAAACAATTGTCAGTACACGAATTTTAATACTAGGTTGTAATTTTTTTCTTCAAACTATCGCCTACATACGAAATTTAACTCTCGGTGGGAATTTTTTGGTCAAGCTACCGTCAATGTTCGAATTTTAACTCTCGGTGGGCACTTTTTTCCTCAAACTACTGTAAATATTCAAATTTTAACTATTGGTTGAAATCTTTTTGTCAAACAGTCCTCAATAAACGAATTTTCATACTAGGTTGTAATTTTTTTCTTCAAACTGTCGCCTACATACGAAATTTAACTCTCGGTGGAAATTTTTTGGTCAAACTATCGTCAATGTACGAATTTTAACTCAAGGTGGGCACTTTTTTCTTCAAACTACTGTCAATATTCAGATTTTATCTATTGGTTGAAATCTTTTTGTCAAACAATCGTCAATAAACGAATTTTCATACTAGGTTGGAATTTTTTTCTTCAAACTATCGCCTAGATACGAAATTTAGCTCTCCGTAGGAATTTTTTAGTCAAGCTAGCGTCAATGTACGAATTTTAACTCTCGGTGGGCACTTTTCTCTTCAAACTGCTGTCAATATTCAGATTTTAACTATTGGTTGCAATCTTTTTGTCAAACAGTCGTCAATAAACGAATTTTTATTCTAGGTTGTAATTTTTTTCTTCAAACTATCGCCTACATACGAAATTTATCTCTCGGTGGGAATTTTTTGGTCAAACTATCGTCAATGTACGAATTTTAACTCTCGGTGGGCACTTTTTTCTTCAAACTACTGTCAATATTCATATTTTAACTATTGGTTGAAATCTTTTTGTCAACAATCGTCAATAGACGAATTTTAATACTAGGTTGGAATTTTTTCCTTCAAACTATCGCCTATATACGAAATTTAACTCTCGGTGGGAATTTTTTGGTCAAACTATCGTCAATGTACGAATGTTAACTCTCGGTGGGCACTTTTTTCTTCAAACAACTGTAATACTCAGATTTTAACTATTGTTTGAGATCTTTTTGTTAAACAATTGTAAATAAACGAATTTTAATACTAGGTTGGAATTTTTTTCTTCAAACTATCGCCTATATACGAATTTTAACTCTCGGTGGGCACTTTTTTCTTCAGACTACTGTCAATATTCAAATTTTATCTATTGGTTGATATCTTTTTGTCAAACATTCGTCAATAAACGAATTTTCATACTAGGTTGGAATTTTTTTCTTCAAACTATCGCCTAGATACGAAATTTAGCTCTCCGTAGGAATTTTTTAGTCAAGCTAGCGTCAATGTACGAATTTTAACTCTCGGTGGGCACTTTTCTCTTCAAACTGCTGTCAATATTCAGATTTTAACTATTGGTTGCAATCTTTTTGTCAAACAGTCGTCAATAAACGAATTTTTATTCTAGGTTGTAATTTTTTTCTTCAAACTATCGCCTACATACGAAATTTATCTCTCGGTGGGAATTTTTTGGTCAAACTATCGTCAATGTACGAATTTTAACTCTCGGTGGGCGCTTTTCTCTTCAAACTACTGTCAATATTCAGATTTTAACTATTGGTTGAAATCTTTTTGTCAAACAATTGTCAGTACACGAATTTTAATACTAGGTTGGAATTTTTTTCTTCAAACTATCGCCTATATACGAAATTTAACTCTCGGTGGGGACTTTTTTCTTCAAACTACTGTCAATATTCAGATTTTAACTATTGGTTGAAATCTTTTTGTCAAACAATCGTCAGTACACGAATTTTTATACTAGGTGGTAATTTTTTTTCTTCAAACTATCGCCTACATACGAAATTTAACTCTCGGTGGGAATTTTTTGGTCAAACTATCGTCAATGTACGAATTTTAACTCTCGGTGGGCACTTTTTTCTTCAAACAACTGTAATACTCAGATTTTAACTATGGGTGAAATCTTTTTGGCAAACAATCGTCAATAAACGAACTTTAATACTAGGTTGGAATTTTTTTCTTCAAATTATCGCATATACGAAATGTAACTCTCGGTAGGAATTTTTTGGTCAAACTGCCTTCAATGTACGAATTTTAACTCTATATGGGCTCTTTCTTCCACAAACTAATGTCAATATTCAAATTTTAACTATTGTTTGAAGTCTTTATGTCAAACAATCGTCAGTAAACGAATTTTAATACTAGGTTGGAATTTTTTTCTTCAAACTATCGCCTATATACGAATTTTAACTCTCGGTGGGCACTTTTTTCTTCAGACTACTGTCAATATTCAAATTTTAACTATTGGTTGAAATCTTCATGTCGTCAATAAACGAATTTTTATACTAGGTTGTAATTTTTTTCTTCAAACTATCGCATATACGAAATTTAACTCTCGGTGGGAATTTTTTGGTCAAACTATCGTCAATGTACGAATTTTAACTCTCGGTGGGCACTTTTTTCTTCAAACAACTGTCAATATTCAGATTTTATCTATTGGTTGAAATCTTTTTGTCAAACAGTCGTCAATAATCGAATTTTTATACTAGGTTGGAATTTTTTTCTTCAAACTATCGCCTATATACGAAATTTAACTCTCGGTGGGGACTTTTTTCTTCAAACTACTGTCAATATTCAAATTTTATCTATTGGTTGATATCTTTTTGTCAAACAGTCGTCAATAAACGAATTTTTAAACTAGGTTGTAACTTTTTTCTTCAAATTATCGCCTACATACGAAATTCAACTCTCGGTGGGAATTTTTTGGTCAAACTTTCGTCAAAGTACGAATTTTAACTCACGGTGGGCACTTTTTTCTTCAAACTACTGTCAATATTCAAATTTTATCTATTGGTTGATATCTTTTTGTCAAACAGTCGTCAATAAACGAATTTTTAAACTAGGTTGTAACTTTTTTCTTCAAATTATCGCCTACATACGAAATTCAACTCTCGGTGGGAATTTTTTGGTCAAGCTACCTTCAATGTACGAATTTTAACTTTCGATGGGCTCTTTCTTCTTCAAACTAATGACAATATTCAAATTTTAACTAGTGGTTGAAGTCTTTATGTCAAACAATCGTCAGTAAACGAATTTTAATACTAGGTTGAAATTTTTTTCTTCAAACTATCGCCTATATACGAATTTTAACTCTCGGTGGGCACTTTTTTCTTCAGACCACTGTTTATATTCTAATTTTAACTATTGGTTGAAATCTTTATGCCAAACAATCGTCAATAAACGAATTTTAATACTAGGTTGGAGTTTTTTTCTTCAAACTATCGCCTATATACGAAATTCAACTGTCGGTGGGAATTTTTTGGTCAAGCTACCGTCAATGTAGGAATTTTAACTCTCGGTGGGAACTTTTTTCTTCAAACTACTGTCAATATTCATATTTTAACTATTGGTTGAAATCTTTTTGTCAACAATCGTCAATAGACGAATTTTAATACTAGGTTGGAATTTTTTCCTTCAAACTATCGCCTATATACGAAATTTAACTCTCTGTGGGAATTTTTTGGTCAAACTATCGTCAATGTACGAATTTTAACTCTCGGTGGGCAATTTTTTCTTCAAACAACTGTAATACTCAGATTTTAACTATTGTTTGAGATCTTTTTGTTAAACAATTGTAAATAAACGAATTTTAATACAAGGTTGGAATTTTTTTCTTCAAACTATCGCCTATATACGAATTTTAACTCTCGGTGGGCACTTTTTTCTTCAGACTACTGTTTATATTCAAATTTTAACTATTGGTTGAAATCTTTATGCCAAACAATCGTCAATAAACGAATTTTCATACTAGGTTGGAATTTTTTTCTTCAAACTATCGCCTAGATACGAAATTTAGCTCTCCGTAGGAATTTTTTAGTCAAGCTATCGTCAATGTACGAATTTTAACTCTCGGTGGGCACTTTTCTCTTCAAACTGCTGTCAATATTCAGATTTTAACTATTGGTTGCAATCTTTTTGTCAAACAGTCGTCAATAAACGAATTTTTATTCTAGGTTGTAATTTTTTTCTTCAAACTATCGCCTACATACGAAATTTATCTCTCGGTGGGAATTTTTTGGTCAAACTATCGTCAATGTACGAATTTTAACTCTCGGTGGGCACTTTTTTCTTCAAACTACTGTCAATATTCATATTTTAACTATTGGTTGAAATCTTTTTGTCAACAATCGTCAATAGACGAATTTTAATACTAGGTTGGAATTTTTTCCTTCAAACTATCGCCTATATACGAAATTTAACTCTCGGTGGGAATTTTTTGGTCAAACTATCGTCAATGTACGAATTTTAACTCTCGGTGGGCACTTTTTTCTTCAAACAACTGTAATACTCAGATTTTAACTATTGTTTGAGATCTTTTTGTTAAACAATTGTAAATAAACGAATTTTAATACTAGGTTGGAATTTTTTTCTTCAAACTATCGCCTATACACGAATTTTAACTCTCGGTGGGCACTTTCTTCTTCAGACTACTGTCAATATTCAAATTTTATCTATTGGTTGATATCTTTTTGTCAAACATTCGTCAATAAACGAATTTTTATACTAGGTTGGAATTTTTTTCTTCAAACTATCGCCTATATACGAAATTTAACTCTCGGTGGGGACTTTTTTCTTCAAACTACTGTCAATATTCAAATTTTATCTATTGGTTGATATCTTTTTGTCAAACAGTCGTCAATAAACGAATTTTTAAACTAGGTTGTAACTTTTTTCTTCAAATTATCGCCTACATACGAAATTCAACTCTCGGTGGGAATTTTTTGGTCAAGCTACCTTCAATGTACGAATTTTAACTTTCGATGGGCTCTTTCTTCTTCAAACTAATGACAATATTCAAATTTTAACTAGTGGTTGAAGTCTTTATGTCAAACAATCGTCAGTAAACGAATTTTAATACTAGGTTGGAATTTTTTTCTTCAAACTATCGCCTATATACGAATTTTAACTCTCGGTGGGCACTTTTTTCTTCAGACCACTGTTTATATTCTAATTTTAACTATTGGTTGAAATCTTTATGCCAAACAATCGTCAATAAACGAATTTTAATACTAGGTTGGAGTTTTTTTCTTCAAACTATCGCCTATATACGAAATTTAACTCTCGGTGGGAATTTTTTGGTCAAGCTACCGTCAATGTACGAATTTTAACTCTCGGTGGGCACTTTTCTCTTCAAACTGCTGTCAATATTCAGATTTTAACTATTGGTTGCAATCTTTTTGTCAAACAGTCGTCAATAAACGAATTTTTATTCTAGGTTGTAATTTTTTTCTTCAAACTATCGCCTACATACGAAATTTATCTCTCGGTGGGAATTTTTTGGTCAACCTACCATCAATGTTCGAATTTTAACTCTGGGTGGGCACTTTTTTCTTCAAACTACTGTCAGTATTCGGATTTTATCTATTAGTTGAAATCTTTTTGTCAAACAATCGTCAATAAACGAATTTTTAAACTAGGTTGTAACTTTTTTCATCAAATTATCGCCTACATACGAAATTCAACTCTCGGTGGGAATTTTTTGGTCAAACTACCGTCAATGTACGAATTTTGACTCTCGGTGGGAACTTTTTTCTTCAAACTACTGTCAATACTCAAATTTTAACTATTGTTTGAGATCTTTTTGTTAAACAATTGTAACTAAACGAATTTTAATACTAGGTTGGAATTTTTTTCTTCAAACTATCGCATATACGAAATTTAACGCTCGGTAGGAATTTTTTGGTCAAGCTACCATCAATGTTCGAATTTTAACTCTCGGTGGGCACTTTTTTCTTCAAACAACTGTAATACTCAGATTTTCACTATGGGTGAAATCTTTTTGCAAACAATCGTCAATAAACGAACTTTAATACTAGGTTGGAATTTTTTTCTTCAAATTATTGCATATACGAAATGTAACTCTCGGTAGGAATTTTTTGGTCAAACTGCCTTCAATGTACGAATTTTAACTCTATATGGGCTCTTTCTTCCACAAACTAATGTCAATATTCAAATTTTAACTATTGGTTGAAGTCTTTATGTCAAACAATCGTCAGTAAACGAATTTTAATACTAGGTTGGAATTTTTTTCTTCAAACTATCGCCTATATACGAATTTTAACTCTCGGTGGGCACTTTTTTCTTCAGACTACTGTCAATATTCAAATTTTAACTATTGGTTGAAATCTTCATGTCGTCAATAAACGAATTTTTATACTAGGTTGTAATTTTTTTCTTCAAACTATCGCATATACGAAATTTAACTCTCGGTGGGAATTTTTTGGTCAAACTATCGTCAATGTACGAATTTTAACTCTCGGTGGGCAATTTTTTCTTCAAACAACTGTAATACTCAGATTTTAACTATTGTTTGAGATCTTTTTGTTAAACAATTGTAAATAAACGAATTTTAATACTAGGTTGGAATTTTTTTCTTCAAACTATCGCCTACATACGAAATTTAACTCTCGGTGGGAATTTTTTGGTCAAACTTTCTCAAAGTACGAATTTTAACTCACGGTGGGCACTTTTTTCTTCAAACTACTGTCAATATTCAAATTTTATCTATTGGTTGATATCTTTTTGTCAAACAGTCGTCAATAAACGAATTTTTAAACTAGGTTGTAACGTTTTTCTTCAAATTATCGCCTACATACGAAATTCAACTCTCGGTGGGAATTTTTTGGTCAAACTTTCGTCAAAGTACGAATTTTAACTCACGGTGGGCACTTTTTTCTTCAAACTACTGTCAATATTCAAATTTTATCTATTGGTTGATATCTTTTTGTCAAACAGTCGTCAATAAACGAATTTTTAAACTAGGTTGTAACTTTTTTCTTCAAATTATCGCCTACATACGAAATTCAACTCTCGGTGGGAATTTTTTGGTCAAGCTACCTTCAATGTACGAATTTTAACTTTCGATGGGCTCTTTCTTCTTCAAACTAATGACAATATTCAAATTTTAACTAGTGGTTGAAGTCTTTATGTCAAACAATCGTCAGTAAACGAATTTTAATACTAGGTTGGAATTTTTTTCTTCAAACTATCGCCTATATACGAATTTTAACTCTCGGTGGGCACTTTTTTCTTCAGACCACTGTTTATATTCTAATTTTAACTATTGGTTGAAATCTTTATGCCAAACAATCGTCAATAAACGAATTTTAATACTAGGTTGGAGTTTTTTTCTTCAAACTATCGCCTACATACGAAATTTAACTCTCGGTGGGAATTTTTTGGTCAAGCTACCGTCAATGTACGAATTTTAACTCTCGGTGGGAACTTTTTTCTTCAAACTACTGTCAATACTCAAATTTTAACTATTGTTTGAGATCTTTTTGTTAAACAATTGTAAATAAACGAATTTTAATACTAGGTTGGAATTTTTTTCTTCAAACTATCGCCTATATACGAAATTTAACTCTCGGTGGGCACTTTTTTCTTCAAACTACTGTCAATATTCATATTTTAACTATTGGTTGAAATCTTTTTGTCAACAATCGTCAATAGACGAATTTTAATACTAGGTTGGAATTTTTTCCTTCAAACTATCGCCTATATACGAAATTTAACTCTCGGTGGGAATTTTTTGGTCAAACTATCGTCAATGTACGAATTTTAACTCTCGGTGGGCAATTTTTTCTTCAAACAACTGTAATACTCAGATTTTAACTATTGTTTGAGATCTTTTTGTTAAACAATTGTAAATAAACGAATTTTAATACTAGGTTGGAATTTTTTTCTTCAAACTATCGCCTATATACGAATTTTAACTCTCGGTGGGCACTTTTTTCTTCAGACTACTGTTTATATTCAAATTTTAACTATTGGTTGAAATCTTTATGCCAAACAATCGTCAATAAACGAATTTTAATACTAGGTTGGAGTTTTTTTCTTCAAACTATCGCCTATATACGAAATTTAACTCTCGGTGGGAATTCTTTGGTCAAGCTACCATCAATGTTCGAATTTTAACTCTCGGTGGGCACTTTTCTCTTCAAACTGCTGTCAATATTCAGATTTTAACTATTGGTTGCAATCTTTTTGTCAAACAGTCGTCAATAAACGAATTTTTATTCTAGGTTGTAATTTTTTTCTTCAAACTATCGCCTACATACGAAATTTATCTCTCGGTGGGAATTTTTTGGTCAACCTACCATCAATGTTCGAATTTTAACTCTCGGTGGGCACTTTTTTCTTCAAACTACTGTCAGTATTCAGATTTTATCTATTGGTTGAAATCTTTTTGTCAAACAATCGTCAATAAACGAATTTTTAAACTAGGTTGTAACTTTTTTCATCAAATTATCGCCTACATAAGAAATTCAACTCTCGGTGGGAATTTTTTGGTCAAACTACCGTCAATGTACGAATTTTGACTCTCGGTGGGAACTTTTTTCTTCAAACTACTGTCAATACTCAAATTTTAACTATTGTTTGAGATCTTTTTGTTAAACAATTGTAACTAAACGAATTTTAATACTAGGTTGGAATTTTTTTCTTCAAACTATCGCATATACGAAATTTAACGCTCGGTAGGAATTTTTTGGTCAAGCTACCATCAATGTTCGAATTTTAACTCTCGGTGGGCACTTTTTTCTTCAAACTACTGTCAATATTCAGATTTTATCTATTGGTTGAAATCTTTTTGTCAAACAATCGTCAATAAACGAATTTTCATACTAGGTTGGAATTTTTTTCTTCAAACTATTGCCTACATACGAAGTTCAACTCTCGGTGGGAATTTTTTGGTCAAACTACCGACAATGTACGAATTTTAACTCTCGGTGGGCACTTTTCTCTTCAAACTACTGTCAATATTCAGATTTTAAATATTGGTTGAAATCTTTTTGTCAAACAGTCGTCAATAAACGAATTTTTATACTAGGTTGTAATTTTTTTCTACAAACTATCGCCTACATACGAAATTCAACTCTCGGTGGGAATTTTTTGGTCAAACTACCGTCAATGTACGAATTTTGACTCTCGGTGGGAACTTTTTTCTTCAAACTACTGTCAATACTCAAATTTTAACTATTGTTTGAGATCTTTTTGTTAAACAATTGCAAATAAACGAATTTTAATACTAGGTTGGAATTTTTTTCTTCAAACTATCACATATACGAAATTTAACTCTCGGGAGGAATTTTTTGGTCAAACTATCGTCAATGTACGAATTTTAACTCTCGGTGGGCACTTCTTTCTTCAAACAACTGTCAATATTCAGATTTTATCTATTGGATGAAATCTTTTTGTCAAACAGTCGTCAATAATCGAATTTTTATACTAGGTTGGAATTTTTTTCTTCAAATTATCGCATATACGAAATTTAACTGTCGGTAGGAATTTTTTGGTCAAGCTACCTTCAATGTACGAATTTTAACTTTCGATGGGCTCTTTCTTCTTCAAACTAATGACAATATTCAAATTTTAACTAGTGG
Organism: Xylocopa sonorina; assembly: GCF_050948175.1. Lineage (NCBI taxonomy): Eukaryota > Metazoa > Arthropoda > Insecta > Hymenoptera > Apidae > Xylocopa > Xylocopa sonorina. The sequence continues at coordinate 68,821 of NW_027490091.1, forward strand.
TTGAAGTCTTTATGTCAAACAATCGTCAGTAAACGAATTTTAATACTAGGTTGGAATTTTTTTCTTCAAACTATCGCCTATATACGAAATTTAACTCTCTGTGGGAATTTTTTGGTCAAGCTACCGTCAATGTACGAATTTTAACTCTCGGTGGGAACTTTTTTCTTCAAACTACTGTCAATACTCAAATTTTAACTATTGTTTGAGATCTTTTTGTTAAACAATTGTAAATAAACGAATTTTAATACTAGGTTGGAATTTTTTTCTACAAACTATCGCCTACATACGAAATTTAACTCTCGGTGGGAATTTTTTGGTCAAACTTTCGTCAAAGTACGAATTTTAACTCACGGTGGGCACTTTTTTCTTCAAACTACTGTCAATATTCAAATTTTATCTATTGGTTGATATCTTTTTGTCAAACAGTCGTCAATAAACGAATTTTTAAACTAGGTTGTAACTTTTTTCTTCAAATTCTCGCCTACATACGAAATTCAACTCTCGGTGGGAATTTTTTGGTCAAGCTACCGTCAATGTACGAATTTTAACTCTCGGTGGGCACTTTTTTCTTCAAACTACTGTCAATATTCAAATTTTATCTATTGGTTGATATCTTTTTGTCAAACAGTCGTCAATAAACGAATTTTTAAACTAGGTTGTAACTTTTTTCTTCAAATTATCGCCTATATACGAAATTTAACTCTCGGTGGGAATTTTTTGGTCAAGCTACCGTCAATGTACGAATTTTAACTCTCGGTGGGAACTTTTTTCTTCAAACTACTGTCAATACTCAAATTTTAACTATTGTTTGAGATCTTTTTGTTAAACAATTGTAAATAAACGAATTTTAATACTAGGTTGGAATTTTTTTCTTCAAACTATCGCATATACGAAATTTAACACTCGGTAGGAATTATTTGGTTAAGCTACCATCAATGTTCGAATTTTAACTCTCGGTGGGCACTTTTTTCTTCAAACTACTGTCAATATTCAGATTTTATCTATTGGTTGAAATCTTTTTATCAAACAATCGTCAATAAACGAATTTTCATACTAGGTTGGAATTTTTTTCTTCAAACTATCGCCTAGATACGAAATTTAGCTCTTCGTAGGAATTCTTTAGTCAAGCTAGCGTCAATGTACGAATTTTAACTCTCGGTGGGCACTTTTCTCTTCAAACTGCTGTCAATATTCAGATTTTAACTATTGGTTGCAATCTTTTTGTCCAACAGTCGTCAATAAACGAATTTTTATTCTAGGTTGTAATTTTTTTCTTCAAACTATCGCCTACATACGAAATTTATCTCTCGGTGGGAATTTTTTGGTCAACCTACCATCAATGTTCGAATTTTAACTCTCGGTGGGCACTTTTTTCTTCAAACTACTGTCAGTATGCAGATTTTATCTATTGGTTGAAATCTTTTTGTCAAACAATCGTCAATAAACGAATTTTTAAACTAGGTTGTAACTTTTTTCATCAAATTATCGCCTACATACGAAATTCAACTCTCGGTGGGAATTTTTTTCTTCAAACTACTGTCAATACTCAAATTTTAACTATTGTTTGAGATCTTTTTGTTAAACAATTGCAAATAAACGAATTTTAATACTAGGTTGGAATTTTTTTCTTCAAACTATCGCATATACGAAATTTAACTCTCGGCAGGAATTTTTTGGTCAAGCTACCATCAATGTTCGAATTTTAACTCTCGGTGGGCATTTTTTTCTTCAAACTACTGTCAATATTCAGATTTTATCTATTGGTTGAAATCTTTTTGTCAAACAATCGTCAATAAACAAATTTCCATACTAGGTTGGAATTTTTTTCTTCAAACTATTGCCTACATACGAAATTCAACTCTCGGTGGGAATTTTTTGGTCAAACTACCGACAATGTACGAATTTTAACTCTCGGTGGGCACTTTTCTCTTCAAACTACTGTCAATATTCAGATTTTAAATATTGGTTGAGATCTTTTTGTTAAACAATTGTAAATAAACGAATTTTAATACTAGGTTGGAATTTTTTCCTTCAAACTATCGCCTATATACGAAATTTAACTCTCGGTGGGAATTTTTTGGTCAAGCTACCGTCAATGTACGAATTTTAACTCTCGGTGGGCACTTTTTTCTTCAAACTACTGTCAATATTCAAATTTTATCTATTGGTTGATATCTTTTTGTCAAACATTCGTCAATAAACGAATTTTTAAACTAGGTTGTAACTTTTTTCATCAAATTATCGCCTACATACGAAATTCAACTCTCGGTGGGAATTTTTTGGTCAAACTACCGTCAATGTACGAATTTTGACTCTCGGTGGGAACTTTTTTCTTCAAACTACTGTCAATACTCAAATTTTAACTATTGCCTGAGATCTTTTTGTTAAACAATTGCAAATAAACGAATTTTAATACTAGGTTGGAATTTTTTTCTTCAAACTATCGCATATACGAAATTTAACGCTCGGTAGGAATTTTTTGGTCAAGCTACCGTCAATGTACGAATTTTAACCCTCGGTGGGCACTTTTTTCTTCAAACTACTGTCAATATTCAAATTTTATCTATTGGTTGATATCTTTTTGTCAAACATTCGTCAATAAACGAATTTTTAAACTAGGTTGTAACTTTTTTCATCAAATTATCGCCTACATACGAAATTCAACTCTCGGTGGGAATTTTTTGGTCAAACTACCGTCAATGTACGAATTTTGACTCTCGGTGGGAACTTTTTTCTTCAAACTACTGTCAATACTCAAATTTTAACTATTGTTTGAGATCTTTTTGTTAAACAATTGCAAATAAACGAATTTTAATACTAGGTTGGAATTTTTTTCTTCAAACTATCACATATACGAAATTTAACTCTCGGCAGGAATTTTTTGGTCAAACTACCGTCAATGTACGAATTTTAACTCTCGGTGGGCACTTTTCTCTTCAAACTACTGTCAATATTCAGATTTTAAATATTGGTTGAGATCTTTTTGTTAAACAATTGTAAATAAACGAATTTTAATACTAGGTTGGAATTTTTTCCTTCAAACTATCGCCTATATACGAAATTTAACTCTCGGTGGGAATTTTTTGGTCAAGCTACCGTCAATGTACGAATTTTAACTCTCGGTGGGCACTTTTTTCTTCAAACTACTGTCAATATTCAAATTTTATCTATTGGTTGATATCTTTTTGTCAAACATTCGTCAATAAACGAATTTTTAAACTAGGTTGTAACTTTTTTCATCAAATTATCGCCTACATACGAAATTCAACTCTCGGTGGGAATTTTTTGGTCAAACTACCGTCAATGTACGAATTTTAACTCTCGGTGGGAACTTTTTTCTTCAAACTACTGTCAATACTCAAATTTTAACTATTGTTTGAGATCTTTTTGTTAAACAATTGTAAATAAACGAATTTTAATACTAGGTTGGAATTTTTTTCTACAAACTATCGCCTACATACGAAATTTAACTCTCGGTGGGAATTTTTTGGTCAAACTTTCGTCAAAGTACGAATTTTAACTCACGGTGGGCACTTTTTTCTTCAAACTACTGTCAATATTCAAATTTTATCTATTGGTTGATATCTTTTTGTCAAACAGTCGTCAATAAACGAATTTTTAAACTAGGTTGTAACTTTTTTCTTCAAATTCTCGCCTACATACGTAATTCAACTCTCGGTGGGAATTTTTTGGTCAAACTTTCGTCAAAGTACGAATTTTAACTCACGGTGGGCACTTTTTTCTTCAAACTACTGTCAATATTCAAATTTTATCTATTGGTTGATATCTTTTTGTCAAACAGTCGTCAATAAACGAATTTTTAAACTAGGTTGTAACTTTTTTCTTCAAATTCTCGCCTACATACGTAATTCAACTCTCGGTGGGAATTTTTTGGTCAAGCTACCGTCAATGTACGAATTTTAACTCTCGGTGGGCACTTTTTTCTTCAAACTACTGTCAATATTCAAATTTTATCTATTGGTTGATATCTTTTTGTCAAACAGTCGTCAATAAACGAATTTTTAAACTAGGTTGTAACTTTTTTCTTCAAATTCTCGCCTACATACGAAATTCAACTCTCGGTGGGAATTTTTTGGTCAAGCTACCGTCAATGTACGAATTTTAACTCTCGGTGGGCACTTTTTTCTTCAAACTACTGTCAATATTCAAATTTTATCTATTGGTTGATATCTTTTTGTCAAACAGTCGTCAATAAACGAATTTTTAAACTAGGTTGTAACTTTTTTCATCAAATTATCGCCTACATACGAAATTCAACTCTCGGTGGGAATTTTTTGGTCAAACTACCGTCAATGTACGAATTTTGACTCTCGGTGGGAACTTTTTTCTTCAAACTACTGTCAATACTCAAATTTTAACTATTGCCTGAGATCTTTTTGTTAAACAATTGCAAATAAACGAATTTTAATACTAGGTTGGAATTTTTTTCTTCAAACTATCGCATATACGAAATTTAACGCTCGGTAGGAATTTTTTGGTCAAGCTACCGTCAATGTACGAATTTTAACCCTCGGTGGGCACTTTTTTCTTCAAACTACTGTCAATATTCAAATTTTATCTATTGGTTGATATCTTTTTGTCAAACATTCGTCAATAAACGAATTTTTAAACTAGGTTGTAACTTTTTTCATCAAATTATCGCCTACATACGAAATTCAACTCTCGGTGGGAATTTTTTGGTCAAACTACCGTCAATGTACGAATTTTGACTCTCGGTGGGAACTTTTTTCTTCAAACTACTGTCAATACTCAAATTTTAACTATTGTTTGAGATCTTTTTGTTAAACAATTGCAAATAAACGAATTTTAATACTAGGTTGGAATTTTTTTCTTCAAACTATCACATATACGAAATTTAACTCTCGGCAGGAATTTTTTGGTCAAACTACCGTCAATGTACGAATTTTAACTCTCGGTGGGCACTTTTCTCTTCAAACTACTGTCAATATTCAGATTTTAAATATTGGTTGAGATCTTTTTGTTAAACAATTGTAAATAAACGAATTTTAATACTAGGTTGGAATTTTTTCCTTCAAACTATCGCCTATATACGAAATTTAACTCTCGGTGGGAATTTTTTGGTCAAGCTACCGTCAATGTACGAATTTTAACTCTCGGTGGGCACTTTTTTCTTCAAACTACTGTCAATATTCAAATTTTATCTATTGGTTGATATCTTTTTGTCAAACATTCGTCAATAAACGAATTTTTAAACTAGGTTGTAACTTTTTTCATCAAATTATCGCCTACATACGAAATTCAACTCTCGGTGGGAATTTTTTGGTCAAACTACCGTCAATGTACGAATTTTAACTCTCGGTGGGAACTTTTTTCTTCAAACTACTGTCAATACTCAAATTTTAACTATTGTTTGAGATCTTTTTGTTAAACAATTGTAAATAAACGAATTTTAATACTAGGTTGGAATTTTTTTCTACAAACTATCGCCTACATACGAAATTTAACTCTCGGTGGGAATTTTTTGGTCAAACTTTCGTCAAAGTACGAATTTTAACTCACGGTGGGCACTTTTTTCTTCAAACTACTGTCAATATTCAAATTTTATCTATTGGTTGATATCTTTTTGTCAAACAGTCGTCAATAAACGAATTTTTAAACTAGGTTGTAACTTTTTTCTTCAAATTCTCGCCTACATACGTAATTCAACTCTCGGTGGGAATTTTTTGGTCAAACTTTCGTCAAAGTACGAATTTTAACTCACGGTGGGCACTTTTTTCTTCAAACTACTGTCAATATTCAAATTTTATCTATTGGTTGATATCTTTTTGTCAAACAGTCGTCAATAAACGAATTTTTAAACTAGGTTGTAACTTTTTTCTTCAAATTCTCGCCTACATACGTAATTCAACTCTCGGTGGGAATTTTTTGGTCAAGCTACCGTCAATGTACGAATTTTAACTCTCGGTGGGCACTTTTTTCTTCAAACTACTGTCAATATTCAAATTTTATCTATTGGTTGATATCTTTTTGTCAAACAGTCGTCAATAAACGAATTTTTAAACTAGGTTGTAACTTTTTTCTTCAAATTCTCGCCTACATACGAAATTCAACTCTCGGTGGGAATTTTTTGGTCAAGCTACCGTCAATGTACGAATTTTAACTCTCGGTGGGCACTTTTTTCTTCAAACTACTGTCAATATTCAAATTTTATCTATTGGTTGATATCTTTTTGTCAAACAGTCGTCAATAAACGAATTTTTAAACTAGGTTGTAACTTTTTTCATCAAATTATCGCCTACATACGAAATTCAACTCTCGGTGGGAATTTTTTGGTCAAACTACCGTCAATGTACGAATTTTGACTCTCGGTGGGAACTTTTTTCTTCAAACTACTGTCAATACTCAAATTTTAACTATTGCCTGAGATCTTTTTGTTAAACAATTGCAAATAAACGAATTTTAATACTAGGTTGGAATTTTTTTCTTCAAACTATCGCATATACGAAATTTAACGCTCGGTAGGAATTTTTTGGTCAAGCTACCGTCAATGTACGAATTTTAACCCTCGGTGGGCACTTTTTTCTTCAAACTACTGTCAATATTCAAATTTTATCTATTGGTTGATATCTTTTTGTCAAACATTCGTCAATAAACGAATTTTTAAACTAGGTTGTAACTTTTTTCATCAAATTATCGCCTACATACGAAATTCAACTCTCGGTGGGAATTTTTTGGTCAAGCTACCGTCAATGTACGAATTTTAACTCTCGGTGGGCACTTTTTTCTTCAAACTACTGTCAATATTCAAATTTTATCTATTGGTTGATATCTTTTTGTCAAACAGTCGTCAATAAACGAATTTTTAAACTAGGTTGTAACTTTTTTCTTCAAATTATCGCCTATATACGAAATTTAACTCTCGGTGGGAATTTTTTGGTCAAGCTACCGTCAATGTACGAATTTTAACTCTCGGTGGGAACTTTTTTCTTCAAACTACTGTCAATACTCAAATTTTAACTATTGTTTGAGATCTTTTTGTTAAACAATTGTAAATAAACGAATTTTAATACTAGGTTGGAATTTTTTTCTACAAACTATCGCCTACATACGAAATTTAACTCTCGGTGGGAATTTTTTGGTCAAACTTTCGTCAAAGTACGAATTTTAACTCACGGTGGGCACTTTTTTCTTCAAACTACTGTCAATATTCAAATTTTATCTATTGGTTGATATCTTTTTGTCAAACAGTCGTCAATAAACGAATTTTTAAACTAGGTTGTAACTTTTTTCTTCAAATTCTCGCCTACATACGAAATTCAACTCTCGGTGGGAATTTTTTGGTCAAGCTACCGTCAATGTACGAATTTTAACTCTCGGTGGGCACTTTTTTCTTCAAACTACTGTCAATATTCAAATTTTATCTATTGGTTGATATCTTTTTGTCAAACAGTCGTCAATAAACGAATTTTTAAACTAGGTTGTAACTTTTTTCATCAAATTATCGCCTACATACGAAATTCAACTCTCGGTGGGAATTTTTTGGTCAAACTACCGTCAATGTACGAATTTTAACTCTCGGTGGGAACTTTTTTCTTCAAACTACTGTCAATACTCAAATTTTAACTATTGTTTGAGATCTTTTTGTTAAACAATTGTAAATAAACGAATTTTAATACTAGGTTGGAATTTTTTTCTACAAACTATCGCCTACATACGAAATTTAACTCTCGGTGGGAATTTTTTGGTCAAACTTTCGTCAAAGTACGAATTTTAACTCACGGTGGGCACTTTTTTCTTCAAACTACTGTCAATATTCAAATTTTATCTATTGGTTGATATCTTTTTGTCAAACATTCGTCAATAAACGAATTTTTAAACTAGGTTGTAACTTTTTTCATCAAATTATCGCCTACATACGAAATTCAACTCTCGGTGGGAATTTTTTGGTCAAACTACCGTCAATGTACGAATTTTGACTCTCGGTGGGAACTTTTTTCTTCAAACTACTGTCAATACTCAAATTTTAACTATTGTTTGAGATCTTTTTGTTAAACAATTGCAAATAAACGAATTTTAATACTAGGTTGGAATTTTTTTCTTCAAACTATCGCATATACGAAATTTAACTCTCGGCAGGAATTTTTTGGTCAAGCTACCATCAATGTTCGAATTTTAACTCTCGGTGGGCATTTTTTTCTTCAAACTACTGTCAATATTCAGATTTTATCTATTGGTTGAAATCTTTTTGTCAAACAATCGTCAATAAACAAATTTCCATACTAGGTTGGAATTTTTTTCTTCAAACTATTGCCTACATACGAAATTCAACTCTCGGTGGGAATTTTTTGGTCAAACTACCGACAATGTACGAATTTTAACTCTCGGTGGGCACTTTTCTCTTCAAACTACTGTCAATATTCAGATTTTAAATATTGGTTGAGATCTTTTTGTTAAACAATTGTAAATAAACGAATTTTAATACTAGGTTGGAATTTTTTTCTTCAAACTATCGCATATACGAAATTTAACGCTCGGTAGGAATTTTTTGGTCAAACTACCGTCAATGTACGAATTTTAACTCTCGGTGGGCACTTTTCTCTTCAAACTACTGTCAATATTCAGATTTTAAATATTGGTTGAGATCTTTTTGTTAAACAATTGTAAATAAACGAATTTTAATACTAGGTTGGAATTTTTTCCTTCAAACTATCGCCTATATACGAAATTTAACTCTCGGTGGGAATTTTTTGGTCAAGCTACCGTCAATGTACGAATTTTAACTCTCGGTGGGCACTTTTTTCTTCAAACTACTGTCAATATTCAAATTTTATCTATTGGTTGATATCTTTTTGTCAAACATTCGTCAATAAACGAATTTTTAAACTAGGTTGTAACTTTTTTCATCAAATTATCGCCTACATACGAAATTCAACTCTCGGTGGGAATTTTTTGGTCAAACTACCGTCAATGTACGAATTTTAACTCTCGGTGGGAACTTTTTTCTTCAAACTACTGTCAATACTCAAATTTTAACTATTGTTTGAGATCTTTTTGTTAAGCAATTGTAAATAAACGAATTTTAATACTAGGTTGGAATTTTTTTCTACAAACTATCGCCTACATACGAAATTTAACTCTCGGTGGGAATTTTTTGGTCAAACTTTCGTCAAAGTACGAATTTTAACTCACGGTGGGCACTTTTTTCTTCAAACTACTGTCAATATTCAAATTTTATCTATTGGTTGATATCTTTTTGTCAAACAGTCGTCAATAAACGAATTTTTAAACTAGGTTGTAACTTTTTTCTTCAAATTCTCGCCTACATACGAAATTCAACTCTCGGTGGGAATTTTTTGGTCAAGCTACCGTCAATGTACGAATTTTAACTCTCGGTGGGCACTTTTTTCTTCAAACTACTGTCAATATTCAAATTTTATCTATTGGTTGATATCTTTTTGTCAAACATTCGTCAATAAACGAATTTTTAAACTAGGTTGTAACTTTTTTCATCAAATTATCGCCTACATACGAAATTCAACTCTCGGTGGGAATTTTTTGGTCAAACTACCGTCAATGTACGAATTTTAACTCTCGGTGGGAACTTTTTTCTTCAAACTACTGTCAATACTCAAATTTTAACTATTGTTTGAGATCTTTTTGTTAAACAATTGTAAATAAACGAATTTTAATACTAGGTTGGAATTTTTTTCTACAAACTATCGCCTACATACGAAATTTAACTCTCGGTGGGAATTTTTTGGTCAAACTTTTGTCAAAGTACGAATTTTAACTCACGGTGGGCACTTTTTTCTTCAAACTACTGTCAATATTCAAATTTTATCTATTGGTTGATATCTTTTTGTCAAACAGTCGTCAATAAACGAATTTTTAAACTAGGTTGTAACTTTTTTCTTCAAATTCTCGCCTACATACGAAATTAAACTCTCGGTGGGAATTTTTTGGTCAAGCTACCGTCAATGTACGAATTTTAACTCTCGGTGGGCACTTTTTTCTTCAAACTACTGTCAATATTCAAATTTTATCTATTGGTTGATATCTTTTTGTCAAACAGTCGTCAATAAACGAATTTTTAAACTAGGTTGTAACTTTTTTCTTCAAATTATCGCCTATATACGAAATTTAACTCTCGGTGGGAATTTTTTGGTCAAGCTACCGTCAATGTACGAATTTTAACTCTCGGTGGGAACTTTTTTCTTCAAACTACTGTCAATACTCAAATTTTAACTATTGTTTGAGATCTTTTTGTTAAACAATTGTAAATAAACGAATTTTAATACTAGGTTGGAATTTTTTTCTACAAACTATCGCCTACATACGAAATTTAACTCTCGGTGGGAATTTTTTGGTCAAACTTTCGTCAAAGTACGAATTTTAACTCACGGTGGGCACTTTTTTCTTCAAACTACTGTCAATATTCAAATTTTATCTATTGGTTGATATCTTTTTGTCAAACAGTCGTCAATAAACGAATTTTTAAACTAGGTTGTAACTTTTTTCTTCAAATTCTCGCCTACATACGAAATTCAACTCTCGGTGGGAATTTTTTGGTCAAGCTACCGTCAATGTACGAATTTTAACTCTCGGTGGGCACTTTTTTCTTCAAACTACTGTCAATATTCAAATTTTATCTATTGGTTGATATCTTTTTGTCAAACATTCGTCAATAAACGAATTTTTAAACTAGGTTGTAACTTTTTTCATCAAATTATCGCCTACATACGAAATTCAACTCTCGGTGGGAATTTTTTGGTCAAACTACCGTCAATGTACGAATTTTAACTCTCGGTGGGAACTTTTTTCTTCAAACTACTGTCAATACTCAAATTTTAACTATTGTTTGAGATCTTTTTGTTAAACAATTGTAAATAAACGAATTTTAATACTAGGTTGGAATTTTTTTCTACAAACTATCGCCTACATACGAAATTTAACTCTCGGTGGGAATTTTTTGGTCAAACTTTTGTCAAAGTACGAATTTTAACTCACGGTGGGCACTTTTTTCTTCAAACTACTGTCAATATTCAAATTTTATCTATTGGTTGATATCTTTTTGTCAAACAGTCGTCAATAAACGAATTTTTAAACTAGGTTGTAACTTTTTTCTTCAAATTCTCGCCTACATACGAAATTAAACTCTCGGTGGGAATTTTTTGGTCAAGCTACCGTCAATGTACGAATTTTAACTCTCGGTGGGCACTTTTTTCTTCAAACTACTGTCAATATTCAAATTTTATCTATTGGTTGATATCTTTTTGTCAAACAGTCGTCAATAAACGAATTTTTAAACTAGGTTGTAACTTTTTTCTTCAAATTATCGCCTATATACGAAATTTAACTCTCGGTGGGAATTTTTTGGTCAAGCTACCGTCAATGTACGAATTTTAACTCTCGGTGGGAACTTTTTTCTTCAAACTACTGTCAATACTCAAATTTTAACTATTGTTTGAGATCTTTTTGTTAAACAATTGTAAATAAACGAATTTTAATACTAGGTTGGAATTTTTTTCTACAAACTATCGCCTACATACGAAATTTAACTCTCGGTGGGAATTTTTTGGTCAAACTTTCGTCAAAGTACGAATTTTAACTCACGGTGGGCACTTTTTTCTTCAAACTACTGTCAATATTCAAATTTTATCTATTGGTTGATATCTTTTTGTCAAACAGTCGTCAATAAACGAATTTTTAAACTAGGTTGTAACTTTTTTCTTCAAATTCTCGCCTACATACGAAATTCAACTCTCGGTGGGAATTTTTTGGTCAAGCTACCGTCAATGTACGAATTTTAACTCTCGGTGGGCACTTTTTTCTTCAAACTACTGTCAATATTCAAATTTTATCTATTGGTTGATATCTTTTTGTCAAACAGTCGTCAATAAACGAATTTTTAAACTAGGTTGTAACTTTTTTCTTCAAATTATCGCCTATATACGAAATTTAACTCTCGGTGGGAATTTTTTGGTCAAGCTACCGTCAATGTACGAATTTTAACTCTCGGTGGGAACTTTTTTCTTCAAACTACTGTCAATACTCAAATTTTAACTATTGTTTGAGATCTTTTTGTTAAACAATTGTAAATAAACGAATTTTAATACTAGGTTGGAATTTTTTTCTTCAAACTATCGCATATACGAAATTTAACACTCGGTAGGAATTATTTGGTTAAGCTACCATCAATGTTCGAATTTTAACTCTCGGTGGGCACTTTTTTCTTCAAACTACTGTCAATATTCAGATTTTATCTATTGGTTGAAATCTTTTTATCAAACAATCGTCAATAAACGAATTTTCATACTAGGTTGGAATTTTTTTCTTCAAACTATCGCCTAGATACGAAATTTAGCTCTTCGTAGGAATTCTTTAGTCAAGCTAGCGTCAATGTACGAATTTTAACTCTCGGTGGGCACTTTTCTCTTCAAACTGCTGTCAATATTCAGATTTTAACTATTGGTTGCAATCTTTTTGTCCAGCAGTCGTCAATAAACGAATTTTTATTCTAGATTGTAATTTTTTTCTTCAAACTATCGCCTACATACGAAATTTATCTCTCGGTGGGAATTTTTTGGTCAACCTACCATCAATGTTCGAATTTTAACTCTCGGTGGGCACTTTTTTCTTCAAACTACTGTCAGTATGCAGATTTTATCTATTGGTTGAAATCTTTTTGTCAAACAATCGTCAATAAACGAATTTTTAAACTAGGTTGTAACTTTTTTCATCAAATTATCGCCTGCATACGAAATTCAACTCTCGGTGGGAATTTTTTTCTTCAAACTACTGTCAATACTCAAATTTTAACTATTGTTTGAGATCTTTTTGTTAAACAATTGCAAATAAACGAATTTTAATACTAGGTTGGAATTTTTTTCTTCAAACTATCGCATATACGAAATTTAACTCTCGGCAGGAATTTTTTGGTCAAGCTACCATCAATGTTCGAATTTTAACTCTCGGTGGGCATTTTTTTCTTCAAACTACTGTCAATATTCAGATTTTATCTATTGGTTGAAATCTTTTTGTCAAACAATCGTCAATAAACAAATTTCCATACTAGGTTGGAATTTTTTTCTTCAAACTATTGCCTACATACGAAATTCAACTCTCTGTGGGAATTTTTTGGTCAAACTACCGACAATGTACGAATTTTAACTCTCGGTGGGCACTTTTCTCTTCAAACTACTGTCAATATTCAGATTTTAAATATTGGTTGAGATCTTTTTGTTAAACAATTGTAAATAAACGAATTTTAATACTAGGTTGGAATTTTTTTCTTCAAACTATCGCATATACGAAATTTAACGCTCGGTAGGAATTTTTTGGTCAAACTACCGTCAATGTACGAATTTTAACTCTCGGTGGGCACTTTTCTCTTCAAACTACTGTCAATATTCAGATTTTAAATATTGGTTGAGATCTTTTTGTAAACAATTGTAAATAAACGAATTTTAATACTAGGTTGGAATTTTTTCCTTCAAACTATCGCCTATATACGAAATTTAACTCTCGGTGGGAATTTTTTGGTCAAGCTACCGTCAATGTACGAATTTTAACTCTCGGTGGGCACTTTTTTCTTCAAACTACTGTCAATATTCAAATTTTATCTATTGGTTGATATCTTTTTGTCAAACATTCGTCAATAAACGAATTTTTAATCTAGGTTGTAACTTTTTTCATCAAATTATCGCCTACATACGAAATTCAACTCTCGGTGGGAATTTTTTGGTCAAACTACCGTCAATGTACGAATTTTAACTCTCGGTGGGAACTTTTTTCTTCAAACTACTGTCAATACTCAAATTTTAACTATTGTTTGAGATCTTTTTGTTAAACAATTGTAAATAAACGAATTTTAATACTAGGTTGGAATTTTTTTCTACAAACTATCGCCTACATACGAAATTTAACTCTCGGTGGGAATTTTTTGGTCAAACTTTCGTCAAAGTACGAATTTTAACTCACGGTGGGCACTTTTTTCTTCAAACTACTGTCAATATTCAAATTTTATCTATTGGTTGATATCTTTTTGTCAAACAGTCGTCAATAAACGAATTTTTAAACTAGGTTGTAACTTTTTTCTTCAAATTCTCGCCTACATACGAAATTCAACTCTCGGTGGGAATTTTTTGGTCAAGCTACCGTCAATGTACGAATTTTAACTCTCGGTGGGCACTTTTTTCTTCAAACTACTGTCAATATTCAAATTTTATCTATTGGTTGATATCTTTTTGTCAAACATTCGTCAATAAACGAATTTTTAAACTAGGTTGTAACTTTTTTCATCAAATTATCGCCTACATACGAAATTCAACTCTCGGTGGGAATTTTTTGGTCAAACTACCGTCAATGTACGAATTTTAACTCTCGGTGGGAACTTTTTTCTTCAAACTACTGTCAATACTCAAATTTTAACTATTGTTTGAGATCTTTTTGTTAAACAATTGTAAATAAACGAATTTTAATACTAGGTTGGAATTTTTTTCTACAAACTATCGCCTACATACGAAATTTAACTCTCGGTGGGAATTTTTTGGTCAAACTTTCGTCAAAGTACGAATTTTAACTCACGGTGGGCACTTTTTTCTTCAAACTACTGTCAATATTCAAATTTTATCTATTGGTTGATATCTTTTTGTCAAACAGTCGTCAATAAACGAATTTTTAAACTAGGTTGTAACTTTTTTCTTCAAATTCTCGCCTACATACGAAATTCAACTCTCGGTGGGAATTTTTTGGTCAAGCTACCGTCAATGTACGAATTTTAACTCTCGGTGGGCACTTTTTTCTTCAAACTACTGTCAATATTCAAATTTTATCTATTGGTTGATATCTTTTTGTCAAACAGTCGTCAATAAACGAATTTTTAAACTAGGTTGTAACTTTTTTCTTCAAATTATCGCCTATATACGAAATTTAACTCTCGGTGGGAATTTTTTGGTCAAGCTACCGTCAATGTACGAATTTTAACTCTCGGTGGGAACTTTTTTCTTCAAACTACTGTCAATACTCAAATTTTAACTATTGTTTGAGATCTTTTTGTTAAACAATTATAAATAAACGAATTTTAATACTAGGTTGGAATTTTTTTCTTCAAACTATCGCATATACGAAATTTAACACTCGGTAGGAATTATTTGGTTAAGCTACCATCAATGTTCGAATTTTAACTCTCGGTGGGCACTTTTTTCTTCAAACTACTGTCAATATTCAGATTTTATCTATTGGTTGAAATCTTTTTATCAAACAATCGTCAATAAACGAATTTTCATACTAGGTTGGAATTTTTTTCTTCAAACTATCGCCTAGATACGAAATTTAGCTCTTCGTAGGAATTTTTTAGTCAAGCTACCGTCAATGTACGAATTTTAACTCTCGGTGGGCACTTTTCTCTTCAAACTGCTGTCAATATTCAGATTTTAACTATTGGTTGCAATCTTTTTGTCCAACAGTCGTCAATAAACGAATTTTTATTCTAGGTTGTAATTTTTTTCTTCAAACTATCGCCTACATACGAAATTTATCTCTCGGTGGGAATTTTTTGGTCAACCTACCATCAATGTTCGAATTTTAACTCTCGGTGGGCACTTTTTTCTTCAAACTACTGTCAGTATTCAGATTTTATCTATTGGTTGAAATCTTTTTGTCAAACAATCGTCAATAAACGAATTTTTAAACTAGGTTGTAACTTTTTTCATCAAATTATCGCCTACATACGAAATTCAACTCTCGGTGGGAATTTTTTGGTCAAACTTTCGTCAAAGTACGAATTTTAACTCACGGTGGGCACTTTTTTCTTCAAACTACTGTCAATATTCAAATTTTATCTATTGGTTGATATCTTTTTGTCAAACAGTCGTCAATAACCGAATTTTTAAACTAGGTTGTAACTTTTTTCTTCAAATTCTCGCCTACATACGAAATTCAACTCTCGGTGGGAATTTTTTGGTCAAGCTACCGTCAATGTACGAATTTTAACTCTCGGTGGGCACTTTTTTCTTCAAACTACTGTCAATATTCAAATTTTATCTATTGGTTGATATCTTTTTGTCAAACATTCGTCAATAAACGAATTTTTAAACTAGGTTGTAACTTTTTTCATCAAATTATCGCCTACATACGAAATTCAACTCTCGGTGGGAATTTTTTGGTCAAACTACCGTCAATGTACGAATTTTAACTCTCGGTGGGAACTTTTTTCTTCAAACTACTGTCAATACTCAAATTTTAACTATTGTTTGAGATCTTTTTGTTAAACAATTGTAAATAAACGAATTTTAATACTAGGTTGGAATTTTTTTCTACAAACTATCGCCTACATACGAAATTTAACTCTCGGTGGGAATTTTTTGGTCAAACTTTCGTCAAAGTACGAATTTTAACTCACGGTGGGCACTTTTTTCTTCAAACTACTGTCAATATTCAAATTTTATCTATTGGTTGATATCTTTTTGTCAAACAGTCGTCAATAAACGAATTTTTAAACTAGGTTGTAACTTTTTTCTTCAAATTCTCGCCTACATACGAAATTCAACTCTCGGTGGGAATTTTTTGGTCAAGCTACCGTCAATGTACGAATTTTAACTCTCGGTGGGCACTTTTTTCTTCAAACTACTGTCAATATTCAAATTTTATCTATTGGTTGATATCTTTTTGTCAAACAGTCGTCAATAAACGAATTTTTAAACTAGGTTGTAACTTTTTTCTTCAAATTATCGCCTATATACGAAATTTAACTCTCGGTGGGAATTTTTTGGTCAAGCTACCGTCAATGTACGAATTTTAACTCTCGGTGGGAACTTTTTTCTTCAAACTACTGTCAATACTCAAATTTTAACTATTGTTTGAGATCTTTTTGTTAAACAATTATAAATAAACGAATTTTAATACTAGGTTGGAATTTTTTTCTTCAAACTATCGCATATACGAAATTTAACACTCGGTAGGAATTATTTGGTTAAGCTACCATCAATGTTCGAATTTTAACTCTCGGTGGGCACTTTTTTCTTCAAACTACTGTCAATATTCAGATTTTATCTATTGGTTGAAATCTTTTTATCAAACAATCGTCAATAAACGAATTTTCATACTAGGTTGGAATTTTTTTCTTCAAACTATCGCCTAGATACGAAATTTAGCTCTTCGTAGGAATTTTTTAGTCAAGCTAGCGTCAATGTACGAATTTTAACTCTCGGTGGGCACTTTTCTCTTCAAACTGCTGTCAATATTCAGATTTTAACTATTGGTTGCAATCTTTTTGTCCAACAGTCGTCAATAAACGAATTTTTATTCTAGGTTGTAATTTTTTTCTTCAAACTATCGCCTACATACGAAATTTATCTCTCGGTGGGAATTTTTTGGTCAACCTACCATCAATGTTCGAATTTTAACTCTCGGTGGGCACTTTTTTCTTCAAACTACTGTCAGTATTCAGATTTTATCTATTGGTTGAAATCTTTTTGTCAAACAATCGTCAATAAACGAATTTTTAAACTAGGTTGTAACTTTTTTCATCAAATTATCGCCTACATACGAAATTCAACTCTCGGTGGGAATTTTTTGGTCAAACTACCGTCAATGTACGAATTTTGACTCTCGGTGGGAACTTTTTTCTTCAAACTACTGTCAATACTCAAATTTTAACTATTGTTTGAGATCTTTTTGTTAAACAATTGCAAATAAACGAATTTTAATACTAGGTTGGAATTTTTTTCTTCAAACTATCGCATATACGAAATTTAACTCTCGGCAGGAATTTTTTGGTCAAGCTACCATCAATGTTCGAATTTTAACTCTCGGTGGGCACTTTTTTCTTCAAACTACTGTCAATATTCAGATTTTATCTATTGGTTGAAATCTTTTTGTCAAACATTCGTCAATAAACGAATTTTTAAACTAGGTTGTAACTTTTTTCATCAAATTATCGCCTACATACGAAATTCAACTCTCGGTGGGAATTTTTTGGTCAAACTACCGTCAATGTACGAATTTTGACTCTCGGTGGGAACTTTTTTCTTCAAACTACTGTCAATATTCAGATTTTAAATATTGGTTGAGATCTTTTTGTTAAACAATTGTAAATAAACGAATTTTAATTCTAGGTTGGAATTTTTTTCTTCAAACTATCGCATATACGAAATTTAACGCTCGGTAGGAATTTTTTGGTCAAGCTACCGTCAATGTACGAATTTTAACCCTCGGTGGGCACTTTTTTCTTCAAACTACTGTCAATATTCAAATTTTATCTATTGGTTGATATCTTTTTGTCAAACATTCGTCAATAAACGAATTTTTAAACTGGGTTGTAACTTTTTTCTTCAAATTATCGCCTACATACGAAATTCAACTCTCGGTGGGAATTTTTTGGTCAAACTACCGTCAATGTACGAATTTTGACTCTCGGTGGGAACTTTTTTCTTCAAACTACTGTCAATACTCAAATTTTAACTATTGTTTGAGATCTTTTTGTTAAACAATTGCAAATAAACGAATTTTAATACTAGGTTGGAATTTTTTTCTTCAAACTATCACATATACGAAATTTAACTCTCGGGAGGAATTTTTTGGTCAAACTATCGTCAATGTACGAATTTTAACTCTCGGTGGGCACTTTTTTCTTCAAACAACTGTCAATATTCAGATTTTATCTATTGGATGAAATCTTTTTGTCAAACAGTCGTCAATAATCGAATTTTTATACTAGGTTGGAATTTTTTTCTTCAAATTATCGCATATACGAAATTTAACTGTCGGTAGGAATTTTTTGGTCAAGCTACCTTCAATGTACGAATTTTAACTTTCGATGGGCTCTTTCTTCTTCAAACTAATGACAATATTCAAATTTTAACTAGTGGTTGAAGTCTTTATGTCAAACAATCGTCAGTAAACGAATTTTAATACTAGGTTGGAATTTTTTTCTTCAAACTATCGCCTATATACGAATTTTAACTCTCGGTGGGCACTTTTTTCTTCAGACCACTGTTTATATTCTAATTTTAACTATTGGTTGAAATCTTTATGCCAAACAATCGTCAATAAACGAATTTTAATACTAGGTTGGAGTTTTTTTCTTCAAACTATCGCCTATATACGAAATTTAACTCTCGGTGGGAATTTTTTGGTCAAGCTACCGTCAATGTACGAATTTTAACTCTCGGTGGGAACTTTTTTCTTCAAACTACTGTCAATACTCAAATTTTAACTATTGTTTGAGATCTTTTTGTTAAACAATTGTAAATAAACGAATTTTAATACTAGGTTGGAATTTTTTTCTTCAAACTATCGCATATACGAAATTTAGCACTCGGTAGGAATTATTTGGTTAAGCTACCATCAATGTTCGAATTTTAACTCTCGGTGGGCACTTTTTTCTTCAAACTACTGTCAATATTCAGATTTTATCTATTGGTTGAAATCTTTTTATCAAACAATCGTCAATAAACGAATTTTCATACTAGGTTGGAATTTTTTTCTTCAAACTATCGCCTAGATACGAAATTTAGCTCTTCGTAGGAATTTTTTAGTCAAGCTAGCGTCAATGTACGAATTTTGACTCTCGGTGGGAACTTTTTTCTTCAAACTACTGTCAATACTCAAATTTTAACTATTGTTTGAGATCTTTTTGTTAAACAATTGCAAATAAACGAATTTTAATACTAGGTTGGAATTTTTTTCTTCAAACTATCACATATACGAAATTTAACTCTCGGCAGGAATTTTTTGGTCAAGCTACCGTCAATGTACGAATTTTAACCCTCGGTGGGCACTTTTTTCTTCAAACTACTGTCAATATTCAAATTTTATCTATTGGTTGATATCTTTTTGTCAAACATTCGTCAATAAACGAATTTTTAAACTAGGTTGTAACTTTTTTCATCAAATTATCGCCTACATACGAAATTCAACTCTCGGTGGGAATTTTTTGGTCAAACTACCGTCAATGTACGAATTTTGACTCTCGGTGGGAACTTTTTTCTTCAAACTACTGTCAATACTCAAATTTTAACTATTGTTTGAGATCTTTTTGTTAAACAATTGTAAATAAACGAATTTCAATACTAGGTTGGAATTTTTTTCTACAAACTATCGCCTACATACGAAATTTAACTCTCGGTGGGAATTTTTTGGTCAAACTTTCGTCAAAGTACGAATTTTAACTCACGGTGGGCACTTTTTTCTTCAAACTACTGTCAATATTCAAATTTTATCTATTGGTTGATATCTTTTTGTCAAACAGTCGTCAATAAACGAATTTTTAAACTAGGTTGTAACTTTTTTCTTCAAACTATCGCATATACGAAATTTAACACTCGGTAGGAATTATTTGGTTAAGCTACCATCAATGTTCGAATTTTAACTCTCGGTGGGCACTTTTTTCTTCAAACTACTGTCAATATTCAGATTTTATCTATTGGTTGAAATCTTTTTATCAAACAATCGTCAATAAACGAATTTTTATTCTAGGTTGTAATTTTTTTCTTCAAACTATCGCCTACATACGAAATTTATCTCTCGGTGGGAATTTTTTGGTCAACCTACCATCAATGTTCGAATTTTAACTCTCGGTGGGCACTTTTTTCTTCAAACTACTGTCAGTATTCAGATTTTATCTATTGGTTGAAATCTTTTTGTCAAACAATCGTCAATAAACGAATTTTTAAACTAGGTTGTAACTTTTTTCATCAAATTATCGCCTACATACGAAATTCAACTCTCGGTGGGAATTTTTTGGTCAAACTACCGTCAATGTACGAATTTTGACTCTCGGTGGGAACTTTTTTCTTCAAACTACTGTCAATACTCAAATTTTAACTATTGTTTGAGATCTTTTTGTTAAACAATTGCAAATAAACGAATTTTAATACTAGGTTGGAATTTTTTTCTTCAAACTATCGCATATACGAAATTTAACTCTCGGCAGGAATTTTTTGGTCAAGCTACCATCAATGTTCGAATTTTAACTCTCGGTGGGCACTTTTTTCTTCAAACTACTGTCAATATTCAGATTTTATCTATTGGTTGAAATCTTTTTGTCAAACAATCGTCAATAAACAAATTTTCATACTAGGTTGGAATTTTTTTCTTCAAACTATCGCCTAGATACGAAATTTAGCTCTTCGTAGGAATTTTTTAGTCAAGCTAGCGTCAATGTACGAATTTTAACTCTCGGTGGGCACTTTTCTCTTCAAACTACTGTCAATATTCAGATTTTAAATATTGGTTGAGATCTTTTTGTTAAACAATTGCAAATAAACGAATTTTAATACTAGGTTGGAATTTTTTTCTTCAAACTATCACATATACGAAATTTAACTCTCGGGAGGAATTTTTTGGTCAAACTATCGTCAATGTACGAATTTTAACTCTCGGTGGGCACTTTTTTCTTCAGACCACTGTTTATATTCTAATTTTAACTATTGGTTGAAATCTTTATGCCAAACAATCGTCAATAAACGAATTTTAATACTAGGTTGGAGTTTTTTTCTTCAAACTATCGCCTATATACGAAATTTAACTCTCGGTGGGAATTTTTTGGTCAAGCTACCGTCAATGTACGAATTTTAACTCTCGGTGGGAACTTTTTTCTTCAAACTACTGTCAATACTCAAATTTTAACTATTGTTTGAGATCTTTTTGTTAAACAATTGTAAATAAACGAATTTTAATACTAGGTTGGAATTTTTTTCTACAAACTATCGCCTACATACGAAATTTAACTCTCGGTGGGAATTTTTTGGTCAAACTTTCGTCAAAGTACGAATTTTAACTCACGGTGGGCACTTTTTTCTTCAAACTACTGTCAATATTCAAATTTTATCTATTGGTTGATATCTTTTTGTCAAACATTCGTCAATAAACGAATTTTTAAACTAGGTTGTAACTTTTTTCATCAAATTATCGCCTACATACGAAATTCAACTCTCGGTGGGAATTTTTTAGTCAAACTACCGTCAATGTACGAATTTTGACTCTCGGTGGGAACTTTTTTCTTCAAACTACTGTCAATACTCAAATTTTAACTATTGTTTGAGATCTTTTTGTTAAACAATTGCAAATAAACGAATTTTAATACTAGGTTGGAATTTTTTTCTTCAAACTATCACATATACGAAATTTAACTCTCGGCAGGAATTTTTTGGTCAAACTACCGTCAATGTACGAATTTTAACTCTCGGTGGGCACTTTTTTCTTCAAACTACTGTCAATATTCAAATTTTATCTATTGGTTGATATCTTTTTGTCAAACATTCGTCAATAAACGAATTTTTAATCTAGGTTGTAACTTTTTTCATCAAATTATCGCCTACATACGAAATTCAACTCTCGGTGGGAATTTTTTGGTCAAACTACCGTCAATGTACGAATTTTAACTCTCGGTGGGAACTTTTTTCTTCAAACTACTGTCAATACTCAAATTTTAACTATTGTTTGAGATCTTTTTGTTAAACAATTGCAAATAAACGAATTTTAATACTAGGTTGGAATTTTTTTCTTCAAACTATCGCATATACGAAATTTAACTCTCGGCAGGAATTTTTTGGTCAAGCTACCATCAATGTTCGAATTTTAACTCTCGGTGGGCACTTTTTTCTTCAAACTACTGTCAATATTCAGATTTTATCTATTGGTTGAAATCTTTTTGTCAAACATTCGTCAATAAACGAATTTTTAAACTAGGTTGTAACTTTTTTCATCAAATTATCGCCTACATACGAAATTCAACTCTCGGTGGGAATTTTTTGGTCAAACTACCGTCAATGTACGAATTTTGACTCTCGGTGGGAACTTTTTTCTTCAAACTACTGTCAATATTCAGATTTTAAATATTGGTTGAGATCTTTTTGTTAAACAATTGTAAATAAACGAATTTTAATTCTAGGTTGGAATTTTTTTCTTCAAACTATCGCATATACGAAATTTAACGCTCGGTAGGAATTTTTTGGTCAAGCTACCGTCAATGTACGAATTTTAACCCTCGGTGGGCACTTTTTTCTTCAAACTACTGTCAATATTCAAATTTTATCTATTGGTTGATATCTTTTTGTCAAACATTCGTCAATAAACGAATTTTTAAACTGGGTTGTAACTTTTTTCTTCAAATTATCGCCTACATACGAAATTCAACTCTCGGTGGGAATTTTTTGGTCAAACTACCGTCAATGTACGAATTTTGACTCTCGGTGGGAACTTTTTTCTTCAAACTACTGTCAATACTCAAATTTTAACTATTGTTTGAGATCTTTTTGTTAAACAATTGCAAATAAACGAATTTTAATACTAGGTTGGAATTTTTTTCTTCAAACTATCACATATACGAAATTTAACTCTCGGGAGGAATTTTTTGGTCAAACTATCGTCAATGTACGAATTTTAACTCTCGGTGGGCACTTTTTTCTTCAAACAACTGTCAATATTCAGATTTTATCTATTGGATGAAATCTTTTTGTCAAACAGTCGTCAATAATCGAATTTTTATACTAGGTTGGAATTTTTTTCTTCAAATTATCGCATATACGAAATTTAACTGTCGGTAGGAATTTTTTGGTCAAGCTACCTTCAATGTACGAATTTTAACTTTCGATGGGCTCTTTCTTCTTCAAACTAATGACAATATTCAAATTTTAACTAGTGGTTGAAGTCTTTATGTCAAACAATCGTCAGTAAACGAATTTTAATACTAGGTTGGAATTTTTTTCTTCAAACTATCGCCTATATACGAATTTTAACTCTCGGTGGGCACTTTTTTCTTCAGACCACTGTTTATATTCTAATTTTAACTATTGGTTGAAATCTTTATGCCAAACAATCGTCAATAAACGAATTTTAATACTAGGTTGGAGTTTTTTTCTTCAAACTATCGCCTATATACGAAATTTAACTCTCGGTGGGAATTTTTTGGTCAAGCTACCGTCAATGTACGAATTTTAACTCTCGGTGGGAACTTTTTTCTTCAAACTACTGTCAATACTCAAATTTTAACTATTGTTTGAGATCTTTTTGTTAAACAATTGTAAATAAACGAATTTTAATACTAGGTTGGAATTTTTTTCTTCAAACTATCGCATATACGAAATTTAGCACTCGGTAGGAATTATTTGGTTAAGCTACCATCAATGTTCGAATTTTAACTCTCGGTGGGCACTTTTTTCTTCAAACTACTGTCAATATTCAGATTTTATCTATTGGTTGAAATCTTTTTATCAAACAATCGTCAATAAACGAATTTTCATACTAGGTTGGAATTTTTTTCTTCAAACTATCGCCTAGATACGAAATTTAGCTCTTCGTAGGAATTTTTTAGTCAAGCTAGCGTCAATGTACGAATTTTGACTCTCGGTGGGAACTTTTTTCTTCAAACTACTGTCAATACTCAAATTTTAACTATTGTTTGAGATCTTTTTGTTAAACAATTGCAAATAAACGAATTTTAATACTAGGTTGGAATTTTTTTCTTCAAACTATCACATATACGAAATTTAACTCTCGGCAGGAATTTTTTGGTCAAGCTACCGTCAATGTACGAATTTTAACCCTCGGTGGGCACTTTTTTCTTCAAACTACTGTCAATATTCAAATTTTATCTATTGGTTGATATCTTTTTGTCAAACATTCGTCAATAAACGAATTTTTAAACTAGGTTGTAACTTTTTTCATCAAATTATCGCCTACATACGAAATTCAACTCTCGGTGGGAATTTTTTGGTCAAACTACCGTCAATGTACGAATTTTGACTCTCGGTGGGAACTTTTTTCTTCAAACTACTGTCAATACTCAAATTTTAACTATTGTTTGAGATCTTTTTGTTAAACAATTGTAAATAAACGAATTTCAATACTAGGTTGGAATTTTTTTCTACAAACTATCGCCTACATACGAAATTTAACTCTCGGTGGGAATTTTTTGGTCAAACTTTCGTCAAAGTACGAATTTTAACTCACGGTGGGCACTTTTTTCTTCAAACTACTGTCAATATTCAAATTTTATCTATTGGTTGATATCTTTTTGTCAAACAGTCGTCAATAAACGAATTTTTAAACTAGGTTGTAACTTTTTTCTTCAAACTATCGCATATACGAAATTTAACACTCGGTAGGAATTATTTGGTTAAGCTACCATCAATGTTCGAATTTTAACTCTCGGTGGGCACTTTTTTCTTCAAACTACTGTCAATATTCAGATTTTATCTATTGGTTGAAATCTTTTTATCAAACAATCGTCAATAAACGAATTTTTATTCTAGGTTGTAATTTTTTTCTTCAAACTATCGCCTACATACGAAATTTATCTCTCGGTGGGAATTTTTTGGTCAACCTACCATCAATGTTCGAATTTTAACTCTCGGTGGGCACTTTTTTCTTCAAACTACTGTCAGTATTCAGATTTTATCTATTGGTTGAAATCTTTTTGTCAAACAATCGTCAATAAACGAATTTTTAAACTAGGTTGTAACTTTTTTCATCAAATTATCGCCTACATACGAAATTCAACTCTCGGTGGGAATTTTTTGGTCAAACTACCGTCAATGTACGAATTTTGACTCTCGGTGGGAACTTTTTTCTTCAAACTACTGTCAATACTCAAATTTTAACTATTGTTTGAGATCTTTTTGTTAAACAATTGCAAATAAACGAATTTTAATACTAGGTTGGAATTTTTTTCTTCAAACTATCGCATATACGAAATTTAACTCTCGGCAGGAATTTTTTGGTCAAGCTACCATCAATGTTCGAATTTTAACTCTCGGTGGGCACTTTTTTCTTCAAACTACTGTCAATATTCAGATTTTATCTATTGGTTGAAATCTTTTTGTCAAACAATCGTCAATAAACAAATTTTCATACTAGGTTGGAATTTTTTTCTTCAAACTATCGCCTAGATACGAAATTTAGCTCTTCGTAGGAATTTTTTAGTCAAGCTAGCGTCAATGTACGAATTTTAACTCTCGGTGGGCACTTTTCTCTTCAAACTACTGTCAATATTCAGATTTTAAATATTGGTTGAGATCTTTTTGTTAAACAATTGCAAATAAACGAATTTTAATACTAGGTTGGAATTTTTTTCTTCAAACTATCACATATACGAAATTTAACTCTCGGGAGGAATTTTTTGGTCAAACTATCGTCAATGTACGAATTTTAACTCTCGGTGGGCACTTTTTTCTTCAGACCACTGTTTATATTCTAATTTTAACTATTGGTTGAAATCTTTATGCCAAACAATCGTCAATAAACGAATTTTAATACTAGGTTGGAGTTTTTTTCTTCAAACTATCGCCTATATACGAAATTTAACTCTCGGTGGGAATTTTTTGGTCAAGCTACCGTCAATGTACGAATTTTAACTCTCGGTGGGAACTTTTTTCTTCAAACTACTGTCAATACTCAAATTTTAACTATTGTTTGAGATCTTTTTGTTAAACAATTGTAAATAAACGAATTTTAATACTAGGTTGGAATTTTTTTCTACAAACTATCGCCTACATACGAAATTTAACTCTCGGTGGGAATTTTTTGGTCAAACTTTCGTCAAAGTACGAATTTTAACTCACGGTGGGCACTTTTTTCTTCAAACTACTGTCAATATTCAAATTTTATCTATTGGTTGATATCTTTTTGTCAAACATTCGTCAATAAACGAATTTTTAAACTAGGTTGTAACTTTTTTCATCAAATTATCGCCTACATACGAAATTCAACTCTCGGTGGGAATTTTTTAGTCAAACTACCGTCAATGTACGAATTTTGACTCTCGGTGGGAACTTTTTTCTTCAAACTACTGTCAATACTCAAATTTTAACTATTGTTTGAGATCTTTTTGTTAAACAATTGCAAATAAACGAATTTTAATACTAGGTTGGAATTTTTTTCTTCAAACTATCACATATACGAAATTTAACTCTCGGCAGGAATTTTTTGGTCAAACTACCGTCAATGTACGAATTTTAACTCTCGGTGGGCACTTTTTTCTTCAAACTACTGTCAATATTCAAATTTTATCTATTGGTTGATATCTTTTTGTCAAACATTCGTCAATAAACGAATTTTTAAACTAGGTTGTAACTTTTTTCATCAAATTATCGCCTACATACGAAATTCAACTCTCGGTGGGAATTTTTTGGTCAAACTACCGTCAATGTACGAATTTTGACTCTCGGTGGGAACTTTTTTCTTCAAACTACTGTCAATACTCAAATTTTAACTATTGTTTGAGATCTTTTTGTTAAACAATTGCAAATAAACGAATTTTGATACTAGGTTGGAATTTTTTTCTTCAAACTATCACATATACGAAATTTAACTCTCGGCAGGAATTTTTTGGTCAAACTACCGTCAATGTACGAATTTTAACTCTCGGTGGGCACTTTTTTCTTCAAACTACTGTCAATATTCAAATTTTATCTATTGGTTGATATCTTTTTGTCAAACATTCGTCAATAAACGAATTTTTAAACTAGGTTGTAACTTTTTTCTTCAAATTCTCGCCTACATACGAAATTCAACTCTCGGTGGGAATTTTTTGGTCAAGCTACCGTCAATGTACGAATTTTAACTCTCGGTGGGCACTTTTTTCTTCAAACTACTGTCAATATTCAAATTTTATCTATTGGTTGATATCTTTTTGTCAAACAGTCGTCAATAAACGAATTTTTAAACTAGGTTGTAACTTTTTTCTTCAAATTATCGCCTATATACGAAATTTAACTCTCGGTGGGAATTTTTTGGTCAAGCTACCGTCAATGTACGAATTTTAACTCTCGGTGGGAACTTTTTTCTTCAAACTACTGTCAATACTCAAATTTTAACTATTGTTTGAGATCTTTTTGTTAAACAATTGTAAATAAACGAATTTTAATACTAGGTTGGAATTTTTTTCTTCAAACTATCGCATATACGAAATTTAACACTCGGTAGGAATTATTTGGTTAAGCTACCATCAATGTTCGAATTTTAACTCTCGGTGGGCACTTTTTTCTTCAAACTACTGTCAATATTCAGATTTTATCTATTGGTTGAAATCTTTTTATCAAACAATCGTCAATAAACGAATTTTCATACTAGGTTGGAATTTTTTTCTTCAAACTATCGCCTAGATACGAAATTTAGCTCTTCGTAGGAATTTTTTAGTCAAGCTGGCGTCAATGTACGAATTTTAACTCTCGGTGGGCACTTTTCTCTTCAAACTGCTGTCAATATTCAGATTTTAACTATTGGTTGCAATCTTTTTGTCCAACAGTCGTCAATAAACGAATTTTTATTCTAGGTTGTAATTTTTTTCTTCAAACTATCGCCTACATACGAAATTTATCTCTCGGTGGGAATTTTTTGGTCAACCTACCATCAATGTTCGAATTTTAACTCTCGGTGGGCACTTTTTTCTTCAAACTACTGTCAGTATTCAGATTTTATCTATTGGTTGAAATCTTTTTGTCAAACAATCGTCAATAAACGAATTTTTAAACTAGGTTGTAACTTTTTTCATCAAATTATCGCCTACATACGAAATTCAACTCTCGGTGGGAATTATTTGGTCAAACTACCGTCAATGTACGAATTTTGACTCTCGGTGGGAACTTTTTTCTTCAAACTACTGTCAATACTCAAATTTTAACTATTGTTTGAGATCTTTTTGTTAAACAATTGCAAATAAACGAATTTTAATACTAGGTTGGAATTTTTTTCTTCAAACTATCACATATACGAAATTTAACTCTCGGCAGGAATTTTTTGGTCAAACTACCGTCAATGTACGAATTTTAACTCTCGGTGGGCACTTTTTTCTTCAAACTACTGTCAATATTCAAATTTTATCTATTGGTTGATATCTTTTTGTCAAACATTCGTCAATAAACGAATTTTTAAACTAGGTTGTAACTTTTTTCATCAAATTATCGCCTACATACGAAATTCAACTCTCGGTGGGAATTTTTTGGTCAAACTACCGTCAATGTACGAATTTTGACTCTCGGTGGGAACTTTTTTCTTCAAACTACTGTCAATACTCAAATTTTAACTATTGTTTGAGATCTTTTTGTTAAACAATTGCAAATAAACGAATTTTAATACTAGGTTGGAATTTTTTTCTTCAAACTATCACATATACGAAATTTAACTCTCGGCAGGAATTTTTTGGTCAAGCTACCGTCAATGTACGAATTTTAACCCTCGGTGGGCACTTTTTTCTTCAAACTACTGTCAATATTCAAATTTTATCTATTGGTTGATATCTTTTTGTCAAACATTCGTCAATAAACGAATTTTTAAACTAGGTTGTAACTTTTTTCATCAAATTATCGCCTACATACGAAATTCAACTCTCGGTGGGAATTTTTTGGTCAAGCTACCGTCAATGTACGAATTTTAACTCTCGGTGGGAACTTTTTTCTTCAAACTACTGTCAATACTCAAATTTTAACTATTGTTTGAGATCTTTTTGTTAAACAATTGTAAATAAACGAATTTTAATACTAGGTTGGAATTTTTTTCTACAAACTATCGCCTACATACGAAATTTAACTCTCGGTGGGAATTTTTTGGTCAAACTTTCGTCAAAGTACGAATTTTAACTCACGGTGGGCACTTTTTTCTTCAAACTACTGTCAATATTCAAATTTTATCTATTGGTTGATATCTTTTTGTCAAACAGTCGTCAATAAACGAATTTTTAAACTAGGTTGTAACTTTTTTCTTCAAATTCTCGCCTACATACGAAATTCAACTCTCGGTGGGAATTTTTTGGTCAAGCTACCGTCAATGTACGAATTTTAACTCTCGGTGGGCACTTTTTTCTTCAAACTACTGTCAATATTCAGAGTTTATCTATTGGTTGAAATCTTTTTATCAAGCAATCGTCAATAAACGAATTTTTAAACTAGGTTGTAACTTTTTTCATCAAATTATCGCCTACATACGAAATTCAACTCTCGGTGGGAATTTTTTGGTCAAACTACCGTCAATGTACGAATTTTGACTCTCGGTGGGAACTTTTTTCTTCAAACTACTGTCAATACTCAAATTTTAACTATTGTTTGAGATCTTTTTGTTAAACAATTGCAAATAAACGAATTTTAATACTAGGTTGGAATTTTTTTCTTCAAACTATCGCATATACGAAATTTAACTCTCGGCAGGAATTTTTTGGTCAAACTACCGTCAATGTACGAATTTTAACTCTCGGTGGGCACTTTTCTCTTCAAACTACTGTCAATATTCAGATTTTAAATATTGGTTGAGATCTTTTTGTTAAACAATTGTAAATAAACGAATTTTAATACTAGGTTGGAATTTTTTCCTTCAAACTATCGCCTATATACGAAATTTAACTCACGGTGGGAATTTTTTGGTCAAGCTACCGTCAATGTACGAATTTTAACTCTCGGTGGGCACTTTTTTCTTCAAACTACTGTCAATATTCAAATTTTATCTATTGGTTGATATCTTTTTGTCAAACAGTCGTCAATAAACGAATTTTTAAACTAGGTTGTAACTTTTTTCTTCAAATTATCGCCTATATACGAAATTTAACTCTCGGTGGGAATTTTTTGGTCAAGCTACGGTCAATGTACGAATTTTAACTCTCGGTGGGAACTTTTTTCTTCAAACTACTGTCAATACTCAAATTTTAACTATTGTTTGAGATCTTTTTGTTAAACAATTGCAAATAAACGAATTTTAATACTAGGTTGGAATTTTTTTCTTCAAACTATCGCATATACGAAATTTAACTCTCGGCAGGAATTTTTTGGTCAAGCTACCATCAATGTTCGAATTTTAACTCTCGGTGGGCACTTTTTTCTTCAAACTACTGTCAATATTCAGATTTTATCTATTGGTTGAAATCTTTTTGTCAAACAATCGTCAATAAACAAATTTTCATACTAGGTTGGAATTTTTTTCTTCAAACTATTGCCTACATACGAAATTCAACTCTCGGTGGGAATTTTTTGGTCAAACTACCGACAATGTACGAATTTTAACTCTCGGTGGGCACTTTTCTCTTCAAACTACTGTCAATATTCAGATTTTAAATATTGGTTGAGATCTTTTTGTTAAACAATTGTAAATAAACGAATTTTAATACTAGGTTGGAATTTTTTTCTTCAAACTATCGCATATACGAAATTTAACGCTCGGTAGGAATTTTTTGGTCAAGCTACCGTCAATGTACGAATTTTAACCCTCGGTGGGCACTTTTTTCTTCAAACTACTGTCAATATTCAAATTTTATCTATTGGTTGATATCTTTTTGTCAAACATTCGTCAATAAACGAATTTTTAAACTAGGTTGTAACTTTTTTCATCAAATTATCGCCTACATACGAAATTCAACTCTCGGTGGGAATTTTTTGGTCAAACTACCGTCAATGTACGAATTTTGACTCTCGGTGGGAACTTTTTTCTTCAAACTACTGTCAATACTCAAATTTTAACTATTGTTTGAGATCTTTTTGTTAAACAATTGCAAATAAACGAATTTTAATACTAGGTTGGAATTTTTTTCTTCAAACTATCGCATATACGAAATTTAACTCTCGGCAGGAATTTTTTGGTCAAACTACCGTCAATGTACGAATTTTAACTCTCGGTGGGCACTTTTCTCTTCAAACTACTGTCAATATTCAGATTTTAAATATTGGTTGAGATCTTTTTGTTAAACAATTGTAAATAAACGAATTTTAATACTAGGTTGGAATTTTTTCCTTCAAACTATCGCCTATATACGAAATTTAACTCACGGTGGGAATTTTTTGGTCAAGCTACCGTCAATGTACGAATTTTAACTCTCGGTGGGCACTTTTTTCTTCAAACTACTGTCAATATTCAAATTTTATCTATTGGTTGATATCTTTTTGTCAAACAGTCGTCAATAAACGAGTTTTTAAACTAGGTTGTAACTTTTTTCTTCAAATTATCGCCTATATACGAAATTTAACTCTCGGTGGGAATTTTTTGGTCAAGCTACCGTCAATGTACGAATTTTAACTCTCGGTGGGAACTTTTTTCTTCAAACTACTGTCAATACTCAAATTTTAACTATTGTTTGAGATCTTTTTGTTAAACAATTGTAAATAAACGAATTTTAATACTAGGTTGGAATTTTTTTCTTCAAACTATCGCATATACGAAATTTAACACTCGGTAGGAATTATTTGGTTAAGCTACCATCAATGTTCGAATTTTAACTCTCGGTGGGCACTTTTTTCTTCAAACTACTGTCAATATTCAGATTTTATCTATTGGTTGAAATCTTTTTATCAAACAATCGTCAATAAACGAATTTTCATACTAGGTTGGAATTTTTTTCTTCAAACTATCGCCTAGATACGAAATTTAGCTCTTCGTAGGAATTTTTTAGTCAAGCTGGCGTCAATGTACGAATTTTAACTCTCGGTGGGCACTTTTCTCTTCAAACTGCTGTCAATATTCAGATTTTAACTATTGGTTGCAATCTTTTTGTCCAACAGTCGTCAATAAACGAATTTTTATTCTAGGTTGTAATTTTTTTCTTCAAACTATCGCCTACATACGAAATTTATCTCTCGGTGGGAATTTTTTGGTCAACCTACCATCAATGTTCGAATTTTAACTCTCGGTGGGCACTTTTTTCTTCAAACTACTGTCAGTATTCAGATTTTATCTATTGGTTGAAATCTTTTTGTCAAACAATCGTCAATAAACGAATTTTTAAACTAGGTTGTAACTTTTTTCATCAAATTATCGCCTACATACGAAATTCAACTCTCGGTGGGAATTTTTTGGTCAAACTACCGTCAATGTACGAATTTTGACTCTCGGTGGGAACTTTTTTCTTCAAACTACTGTCAATACTCAAATTTTAACTATTGTTTGAGATCTTTTTGTTAAACAATTGCAAATAAACGAATTTTAATACTAGGTTGGAATTTTTTTCTTCAAACTATCGCATATACGAAATTTAACTCTCGGCAGGAATTTTTTGGTCAAGCTACCATCAATGTTCGAATTTTAACTCTCGGTGGGCACTTTTTTCTTCAAACTACTGTCAATATTCAGATTTTATCTATTGGTTGAAATCTTTTTGTCAAACATTCGTCAATAAACGAATTTTTAAACTAGGTTGTAACTTTTTTCATCAAATTATCGCCTACATACGAAATTCAACTCTCGGTGGGAATTTTTTAGTCAAACTACCGTCAATGTACGAATTTTGACTCTCGGTGGGAACTTTTTTCTTCAAACTACTGTCAATACTCAAATTTTAACTATTGTTTGAGATCTTTTTGTTAAACAATTGCAAATAAACGAATTTTAATACTAGGTTGGAATTTTTTTCTTCAAACTATCACATATACGAAATTTAACTCTCGGCAGGAATTTTTTGGTCAAACTACCGTCAATGTACGAATTTTAACTCTCGGTGGGCACTTTTTTCTTCAAACTACTGTCAATATTCTAATTTTATCTATTGGTTGATATCTTTTTGTCAAACATTCGTCAATAAACGAATTTTTAAACTAGGTTGTAACTTTTTTCATCAAATTATCGCCTACATACGAAATTCAACTCTCGGTGGGAATTTTTTGGTCAAACTACCGTCAATGTACGAATTTTAACTCTCGGTGGGAACTTTTTTCTTCAAACTACTGTCAATACTCAAATTTTAACTATTGTTTGAGATCTTTTTGTTAAACAATTGTAAATAAACGAATTTTAATACTAGGTTGGAATTTTTTTCTTCAAACTATCGCATATACGAAATTTAACACTCGGTAGGAATTATTTGGTTAAGCTACCATCAATGTTCGAATTTTAACTCTCGGTGGGCACTTTTTTCTTCAAACTACTGTCAATATTCAGATTTTATCTATTGGTTGAAATCTTTTTATCAAACAATCGTCAATAAACGAATTTTCATACTAGGTTGGAATTTTTTTCTTCAAACTATCGCCTAGATACGAAATTTAACTCTTCGTAGGAATTTTTTAGTCAAGCTAGCGTCAATGTACGAATTTTAACTCTCGGTGGGCACTTTTCTCTTCAAACTACTGTCAATATTCAGATTTTAAATATTGGTTGAGATCTTTTTGTTAAACAATTGTAAATAAACGAATTTTAATACTAGGTTGGAATTTTTTTCTTCAAACTATCGCATATACGAAATTTAACGCTCGGTAGGAATTTTTTGGTCAAGCTACCGTCAATGTACGAATTTTAACCCTCGGTGGGCACTTTTTTCTTCAAACTACTGTCAATATTCAAATTTTATCTATTGGTTGATATCTTTTTGTCAAACATTCGTCAATAAACGAATTTTTAAACTAGGTTGTAACTTTTTTCATCAAATTATCGCCTACATACGAAATTCAACTCTCGGTGGGAATTTTTTGGTCAAACTACCGTCAATGTACGAATTTTGACTCTCGGTGGGAACTTTTTTCTTCAAACTACTGTCAGTACTCAAATTTTAACTATTGTTTGAGATCTTTTTGTTAAACAATTGCAAATAAACGAATTTTAATACTAGGTTGGAATTTTTTTCTTCAAACTATCGCATATACGAAATTTAACTCTCGGCAGGAATTTTTTGGTCAAGCTACCATCAATGTTCGAATTTTAACTCTCGGTGGGCACTTTTTTCTTCAAACTACTGTCAATATTCAGATTTTATCTATTGGTTGAAATCTTTTTGTCAAACAATCGTCAATAAACAAATTTTCATACTAGGTTGGAATTTTTTTCTTCAAACTATTGCCTACATACGAAATTCAACTCTCGGTGGGAATTTTTTGGTCAAACTACCGACAATGTACGAATTTTAACTCTCGGTGGGCACTTTTCTCTTCAAACTACTGTCAATATTCAGATTTTAAATATTGGTTGAGATCTTTTTGTTAAACAATTGTAAATAAACGAATTTTCATACTAGGTTGGAATTTTTTTCTTCAAACTATCGCCTAGATACGAAATTTAGCTCTTCGTAGGAATTTTTTAGTCAAGCTAGCGTCAATGTACGAATTTTAACTCTCGGTGGGCACTTTTCTCTTCAAACTGCTGTCAATATTCAGATTTTAACTATTGGTTGCAATCTTTTTGTCCAACAGTCGTCAATAAACGAATTTTTATTCTAGGTTGTAATTTTTTTCTTCAAACTATCGCCTACATACGAAATTTATCTCTCGGTGGGAATGTTTTGGTCAAGCTACCATCAATGTTCGAATTTTAACTCTCGGTGGGCACTTTTTTCTTCAAACTACTGTCAATATTCAGATTTTATCTATTGGTTGAAATCTTTTTGTCAAACATTCGTCAATAAACGAATTTTTAAACTAGGTTGTAACTTTTTTCATCAAATTATCGCCTACATACGAAATTCAACTCTCGGTGGGAATTTTTTGGTCAAACTACCGTCAATGTACGAATTTTGACTCTCGGTGGGAACTTTTTTCTTCAAACTACTGTCAGTACTCAAATTTTAACTATTGTTTGAGATCTTTTTGTTAAACAATTGCAAATAAACGAATTTTAATACTAGGTTGGAATTTTTTTCTTCAAACTATCGCATATACGAAATTTAACTCTCGGCAGGAATTTTTTGGTCAAGCTACCATCAATGTTCGAATTTTAACTCTCGGTGGGCACTTTTTTCTTCAAACTACTGTCAATATTCAGATTTTATCTATTGGTTGAAATCTTTTTGTCAAACAATCGTCAATAAACAAATTTTCATACTAGGTTGGAATTTTTTTCTTCAAACTATTGCCTACATACGAAATTCAACTCTCGGTGGGAATTTTTTGGTCAAACTACCGACAATGTACGAATTTTAACTCTCGGTGGGCACTTTTCTCTTCAAACTACTGACAATATTCAGATTTTAAATATTGGTTGAGATCTTTTTGTTAAACAATTGTAAATAAACGAATTTTAATACTAGGTTGGAATTTTTTTCTTCAAACTATCGCATATACGAAATTTAACGCTCGGTAGGAATTTTTTGGTCAAGCTACCGTCAATGTACGAATTTTAACCCTCGGTGGGCACTTTTTTCTTCAAACTACTGTCAATATTCAAATTTTATCTATTGGTTGATATCTTTTTGTCAAACATTCGTCAATAAACGAATTTTTAAACTAGGTTGTAACTTTTTTCATCAAATTATCGCCTACATACGAAATTCAACTCTTGGTGGGAATTTTTTGGTCAAACTACCGTCAATGTACGAATTTTGACTCTCGGTGGGAACTTTTTTCTTCAAACTACTGTCAATACTCAAATTTTAACTATTGTTTGAGATCTTTTTGTTAAACAATTGCAAATAAACGAATTTTAATACTAGGTTGGAATTTTTTTCTTCAAACTATCGCATATACGAAATTTAACTCTCGGCAGGAATTTTTTGGTCAAGCTACCATCAATGTTCGAATTTTAACTCTCGGTGGGCACTTTTTTCTTCAAACTACTGTCAATATTCAGATTTTATCTATTGGTTGAAATCTTTTTGTCAAACATTCGTCAATAAACGAATTTTTAAACTAGGTTGTAACTTTTTTCTTCAAATTCTCGCCTACATACGAAATTCAACTCTCGGTGGGAATTTTTTGGTCAAGCTACCGTCAATGTACGAATTTTAACTCTCGGTGGGCACTTTTTTCTTCAAACTACTGTCAATATTCAAATTTTATCTATTGGTTGATATCTTTTTGTCAAACAGTCGTCAATAAACGAATTTTTAAACTAGGTTGTAACTTTTTTCTTCAAATTATCGCCTATATACGAAATTTAACTCTCGGTGGGAATTTTTTGGTCAAGCTACCGTCAATGTACGAATTTTAACTCTCGGTGGGAACTTTTTTCTTCAAACTACTGTCAATACTCAAATTTTAACTATTGTTTGAGATCTTTTTGTTAAACAATTGTAAATAAACGAATTTTAATACTAGGTTGGAATTTTTTTCTTCAAACTATCGCATATACGAAATTTAACACTCGGTAGGAATTATTTGGTTAAGCTACCATCAATGTTCGAATTTTAACTCTCGGTGGGCACTTTTTTCTTCAAACTACTGTCAATATTCAGATTTTATCTATTGGTTGAAATCTTTTTATCAAACAATCGTCAATAAACGAATTTTCATACTAGGTTGGAATTTTTTTCTTCAAACTATCGCCTAGATACGAAATTTAGCTCTTCGTAGGAATTTTTTAGTCAAGCTAGCGTCAATGTACGAATTTTAACTCTCGGTGGGCACTTTTCTCTTCAAACTGCTGTCAATATTCAGATTTTAACTATTGGTTGCAATCTTTTTGTCCAACAGTCGTCAATAAACGAATTTTTATTCTAGGTTGTAATTTTTTTCTTCAAACTATCGCCTACATACGAAATTTATCTCTCGGTGGGAATTTTTTGGTCAACCTACCATCAATGTTCGAATTTTAACTCTCGGTGGGCACTTTTTTCTTCAAACTACTGTCAGTATTCAGATTTTATCTATTGGTTGAAATCTTTTTGTCAAACAATCGTCAATAAACGAATTTTTAAACTAGGTTGTAACTTTTTTCATCAAATTATCGCCTACATACGAAATTCAACTCTCGGTGGGAATTTTTTGGTCAAACTACCGTCAATGTACGAATTTTAACTCTCGGTCCGAACTTTTTTCTTCAAACTACTGTCAATACTCAAATTTTAACTATTGTTTGAGATCTTTTTGTTAAACAATTGTAAATAAACGAATTTTAATACTAGGTTGGAATTTTTTTCTTCAAACTATCGCATATACGAAATTTAACACTCGGTAGGAATTATTTGGTTAAGCTACCATCAATGTTCGAATTTTAACTCTCGGTGGGCACTTTTTTCTTCAAACTACTGTCAATATTCAGATTTTATCTATTGGTTGAAATCTTTTTATCAAACAATCGTCAATAAACGAATTTTCATACTAGGTTGGAATTTTTTTCTTCAAACTATCACATATACGAAATTTAACTCTCGGCAGGAATTTTTTGGTCAAACTACCGTCAATGTACGAATTTTAACTCTCGGTGGGCACTTTTTTCTTCAAACTACTGTCAATATTCAAATTTTATCTATTGGTTGATATCTTTTTGTCAAACATTCGTCAATAAACGAATTTTTAAACTAGGTTGTAACTTTTTTCATCAAATTATCGCCTACATACGAAATTCAACTCTCGGTGGGAATTTTTTGGTCAAACTACCGTCAATGTACGAATTTTAACTCTCGGTGGGAACTTTTTTCTTCAAACTACTGTCAATACTCAAATTTTAACTATTGTTTGAGATCTTTTTGTTAAACAATTGTAAATAAACGAATTTTAATACTAGGTTGGAATTTTTTTCTTCAAACTATCGCATATACGAAATTTAACACTCGGTAGGAATTATTTGGTTAAGCTACCATCAATGTTCGAATTTTAACTCTCGGTGGGCACTTTTTTCTTCAAACTACTGTCAATATTCAGATTTTATCTATTGGTTGAAATCTTTTTATCAAACAATCGTCAATAAACGAATTTTCATACTAGGTTGGAATTTTTTTCTTCAAACTATCGCCTAGATACGAAATTTAGCTCTTCGTAGGAATTTTTTAGTCAAGCTAGCGTCAATGTACGAATTTTAACTCTCGGTGGGCACTTTTCTCTTCAAACTGCTGTCAATATTCAGATTTTAACTATTGGTTGCAATCTTTTTGTCCAACAGTCGTCAATAAACGGATTTTTATTCTAGGTTGTAATTTTTTTCTTCAAACTATCGCCTACATACGAAATTTATCTCTCGGTGGGAATTTTTTGGTCAACCTACCATCAATGTTCGAATTTTAACTCTCGGTGGGCACTTTTTTCTTCAAACTACTGTCAGTATTCAGATTTTATCTATTGGTTGAAATCTTTTTGTCAAACAATCGTCAATAAACGAATTTTTAAACTAGGTTGTAACTTTTTTCATCAAATTATCGCCTACATACGAAATTCAACTCTCGGTGGGAATTTTTTGGTCAAACTACCGTCAATGTACGAATTTTGACTCTCGGTGGGAACTTTTTTCTTCAAACTACTGTCAATACTCAAATTTTAACTATTGTTTGAGATCTTTTTGTTAAACAATTGCAAATAAACGAATTTTAATACTAGGTTGTAATTTTTTTCTTCAAACTATCGCCTACATACGAAATTTATCTCTCGGTGGGAATTTTTTGGTCAACCTACCATCAATGTTCGAATTTTAACTCTCGGTGGGAACTTTTTTCTTCAAACTACTGTCAATACTCAAATTTTAACTATTGTTTGAGATCTTTTTGTTAAACAATTGCAAATAAACGAATTTTAATACTAGGTTGGAATTTTTTTCTTCAAGCTATCGCATATACGAAATTTAACTCTCGGCAGGAATTTTTTGGTCAAGCTACCATCAATGTTCGAATTTTAACTCACGGTGGGCACTTTTTTCTTCAAACTACTGTCAATATTCAAATTTTATCTATTGGTTGATATCTTTTTGTCAAACAGTCGTCAATAAACGAATTTTTAAACTAGGTTGTAACTTTTTTCATCAAATTATCGCCTACATACGAAATTCAACTCTCGGTGGGAATTTTTTGGTCAAACTACCGTCAATGTACGAATTTTGACTCTCGGTGGGAACTTTTTTCTTCAAACTACTGTCAATACTCAAATTTTAACTATTGTTTGAGATCTTTTTGTTAAACAATTGCAAATAAACGAATTTTAATACTAGGTTGGAATTTTTTTCTTCAAACTATCGCATATACGAAATTTAACACTCGGTAGGAATTATTTGGTTAAGCTACCATCAATGTTCGAATTTTAACTCTCGGTGGGCACTTTTTTCTTCAAACTACTGTCAATATTCAGATTTTATCTATTGGTTGAAATCTTTTTATCAAACAATCGTCAATAAACGAATTTTCATACTAGGTTGGAATTTTTTTCTTCAAACTATCACATATACGAAATTTAACTCTCGGCAGGAATTTTTTGGTCAAACTACCGTCAATGTACGAATTTTAACTCTCGGTGGGCACTTTTTTCTTCAAACTACTGTCAATATTCAAATTTTATCTATTGGTTGATATCTTTTTGTCAAACATTCGTCAATAAACGAATTTTTAAACTAGGTTGTAACTTTTTTCATCAAATTATCGCCTACATACGAAATTCAACTCTCGGTGGGAATTTTTTGGTCAAACTACCGTCAATGTACGAATTTTAACTCTCGGTGGGAACTTTTTTCTTCAAACTACTGTCAATACTCAAATTTTAACTATTGTTTGAGATCTTTTTGTTAAACAATTGTAAATAAACGAATTTTAATACTAGGTTGGAATTTTTTTCTTCAAACTATCGCATATACGAAATTTAACACTCGGTAGGAATTATTTGGTTAAGCTATCATCAATGTTCGAATTTTAACTCTCGGTGGGCACTTTTTTCTTCAAACTACTGTCAATATTCAGATTTTATCTATTGGTTGAAATCTTTTTATCAAACAATCGTCAATAAACGAATTTTCATACTAGGTTGGAATTTTTTTCTTCAAACTATCGCCTAGATACGAAATTTAGCTCTTCGTAGGAATTTTTTAGTCAAGCTAGCGTCAATGTACGAATTTTAACTCTCGGTGGGCACTTTTCTCTTCAAACTGCTGTCAATATTCAGATTTTAACTATTGGTTGCAATCTTTTTGTCCAACAGTCGTCAATAAACGAATTTTTATTCTAGGTTGTAATTTTTTTCTTCAAACTATCGCCTACATACGAAATTTATCTCTCGGTGGGAATTTTTTGGTCAACCTACCATCAATGTTCGAATTTTAACTCTCGGTGGGCACTTTTTTCTTCAAACTACTGTCAGTATTCAGATTTTATCTATTGGTTGAAATCTTTTTGTCAAACAATCGTCAATAAACGAATTTTTAAACTAGGTTGTAACTTTTTTCATCAAATTATCGCCTACATACGAAATTCAACTCTCGGTGGGAATTTTTTGGTCAAACTACCGTCAATGTACGAATTTTGACTCTCGGTGGGAACTTTTTTCTTCAAACTACTGTCAATACTCAAATTTTAACTATTGTTTGAGATCTTTTTGTTAAACAATTGCAAATAAACGAATTTTAATACTAGGTTGTAATTTTTTTCTTCAAACTATCGCCTACATACGAAATTTATCTCTCGGTGGGAATTTTTTGGTCAACCTACCATCAATGTTCGAATTTTAACTCTCGGTGGGAACTTTTTTCTTCAAACTACTGTCAATACTCAAATTTTAACTATTGTTTGAGATCTTTTTGTTAAACAATTGCAAATAAACGAATTTTAATACTAGGTTGGAATTTTTTTCTTCAAGCTATCGCATATACGAAATTTAACTCTCGGCAGGAATTTTTTGGTCAAGCTACCATCAATGTTCGAATTTTAACTCACGGTGGGCACTTTTTTCTTCAAACTACTGTCAATATTCAAATTTTATCTATTGGTTGATATCTTTTTGTCAAACAGTCGTCAATAAACGAATTTTTAAACTAGGTTGTAACTTTTTTCATCAAATTATCGCCTACATACGAAATTCAACTCTCGGTGGGAATTTTTTGGTCAAACTACCGTCAATGTACGAATTTTGACTCTCGGTGGGAACTTTTTTCTTCAAACTACTGTCAATACTCAAATTTTAACTATTGTTTGAGATCTTTTTGTTAAACAATTGCAAATAAACGAATTTTAATACTAGGTTGGAATTTTTTTCTTCAAACTATCGCATATACGAAATTTAACAC
Source organism: Xylocopa sonorina (assembly GCF_050948175.1). Lineage (NCBI taxonomy): Eukaryota > Metazoa > Arthropoda > Insecta > Hymenoptera > Apidae > Xylocopa > Xylocopa sonorina. The sequence continues at coordinate 110,611 of NW_027490091.1, forward strand.
TCGGTAGGAATTATTTGGTTAAGCTACCATCAATGTTCGAATTTTAACTCTCGGTGGGCACTTTTTTCTTCAAACTACTGTCAATATTCAGATTTTATCTATTGGTTGAAATCTTTTTATCAAACAATCGTCAATAAACGAATTTTCATACTAGGTTGGAATTTTTTTCTTCAAACTATCACATATACGAAATTTAACTCTCGGCAGGAATTTTTTGGTCAAACTACCGTCAATGTACGAATTTTAACTCTCGGTGGGCACTTTTTTCTTCAAACTACTGTCAATATTCAAATTTTATCTATTGGTTGATATCTTTTTGTCAAACATTCGTCAATAAACGAATTTTTAAACTAGGTTGTAACTTTTTTCATCAAATTATCGCCTACATACGAAATTCAACTCTCGGTGGGAATTTTTTGGTCAAACTACCGTCAATGTACGAATTTTAACTCTCGGTGGGAACTTTTTTCTTCAAACTACTGTCAATACTCAAATTTTAACTATTGTTTGAGATCTTTTTGTTAAACAATTGTAAATAAACGAATTTTAATACTAGGTTGGAATTTTTTTCTTCAAACTATCGCATATACGAAATTTAACACTCGGTAGGAATTATTTGGTTAAGCTATCATCAATGTTCGAATTTTAACTCTCGGTGGGCACTTTTTTCTTCAAACTACTGTCAATATTCAGATTTTATCTATTGGTTGAAATCTTTTTATCAAACAATCGTCAATAAACGAATTTTCATACTAGGTTGGAATTTTTTTCTTCAAACTATCGCCTAGATACGAAATTTAGCTCTTCGTAGGAATTTTTTAGTCAAGCTAGCGTCAATGTACGAATTTTAACTCTCGGTGGGCACTTTTCTCTTCAAACTGCTGTCAATATTCAGATTTTAACTATTGGTTGCAATCTTTTTGTCCAACAGTCGTCAATAAACGAATTTTTATTCTAGGTTGTAATTTTTTTCTTCAAACTATCGCCTACATACGAAATTTATCTCTCGGTGGGAATTTTTTGGTCAACCTACCATCAATGTTCGAATTTTAACTCTCGGTGGGCACTTTTTTCTTCAAACTACTGTCAGTATTCAGATTTTATCTATTGGTTGAAATCTTTTTGTCAAACAATCGTCAATAAACGAATTTTTAAACTAGGTTGTAACTTTTTTCATCAAATTATCGCCTACATACGAAATTCAACTCTCGGTGGGAATTTTTTGGTCAAACTACCGTCAATGTACGAATTTTGACTCTCGGTGGGAACATTTTTCTTCAAACTACTGTCAATACTCAAATTTTAACTATTGTTTGAGGTCTTTTTGTTAAACAATTGCAAATAAACGAATTTTAATACTAGGTTGTAATTTTTTTCTTCAAACTATCGCCTACATACGAAATTTATCTCTCGGTGGGAATTTTTTGGTCAACCTACCATCAATGTTCGAATTTTAACTCTCGGTGGGCACTTTTTTCTTCAAACTACTGTCAGTATTCAGATTTTATCTATTGGTTGAAATCTTTTTGTCAAACAATCGTCAATAAACGAATTTTTAAACTAGGTTGTAACTTTTTTCATCAAATTATCGCCTACATACGAAATTCAACTCTCGGTGGGAATTTTTTGGTCAAACTACCGTCAATGTACGAATTTTGACTCTCGGTGGGAACTTTTTTCTTCAAACTACTGTCAATACTCAAATTTTAACTATTGTTTGAGATCTTTTTGTTAAACAATTGCAAATAAACGAATTTTAATACTAGGTTGTAATTTTTTTCTTCAAACTATCGCCTACATACGAAATTTATCTCTCGGTGGGAATTTTTTGGTCAACCTACCATCAATGTTCGAATTTTAACTCTCGGTGGGAACTTTTTTCTTCAAACTACTGTCAATACTCAAATTTTAACTATTGTTTGAGATCTTTTTGTTAAACAATTGCAAATAAACGAATTTTAATACTAGGTTGGAATTTTTTTCTTCAAGCTATCGCATATACGAAATTTAACTCTCGGCAGGAATTTTTTGGTCAAGCTACCATCAATGTTCGAATTTTAACTCACGGTGGGCACTTTTTTCTTCAAACTACTGTCAATATTCAGATTTTATCTATTGGTTGAAATCTTTTTATCAAACAATCGTCAATAAACGAATTTTCATACTAGGTTGGAATTTTTTTCTTCAAACTATCGCCTAGATACGAAATTTAGCTCTTCGTAGGAATTTTTTAGTCAAGCTAGCGTCAATGTACGAATTTTAACTCTCGGTGGGCACTTTTCTCTTCAAACTGCTGTCAATATTCAGATTTTAACTATTGGTTGCAATCTTTTTGTCCAACAGTCGTCAATAAACGAATTTTTATTCTAGGTTGTAATTTTTTTCTTCAAACTATCGCCTACATACGAAATTTATCTCTCGGTGGGAATTTTTTGGTCAACCTACCATCAATGTTCGAATTTTAACTCTCGGTGGGCACTTTTTTCTTCAAACTACTGTCAGTATTCAGATTTTATCTATTGGTTGAAATCTTTTTGTCAAACAATCGTCAATAAACGAATTTTTAAACTAGGTTGTAACTTTTTTCATCAAATTATCGCCTACATACGAAATTCAACTCTCGGTGGGAATTTTTTGGTCAAACTACCGTCAATGTACGAATTTTGACTCTCGGTGGGAACTTTTTTCTTCAAACTACTGTCAATACTCAAATTTTAACTATTGTTTGAGATCTTTTTGTTAAACAATTGCAAATAAACGAATTTTAATACTAGGTTGGAATTTTTTTCTTCAAGCTATCGCATATACGAAATTTAACTCTCGGCAGGAATTTTTTGGTCAAGCTACCATCAATGTTCGAATTTTAACTCACGGTGGGCACTTTTTTCTTCAAACTACTGTCAATATTCAAATTTTATCTATTGGTTGATATCTTTTTGTCAAACAGTCGTCAATAAACGAATTTTTAAACTAGGTTGTAACTTTTTTCATCAAATTATCGCCTACATACGAAATTCAACTCTCGGTGGGAATTTTTTGGTCAAACTACCGTCAATGTACGAATTTTGACTCTCGGTGGGAACTTTTTTCTTCAAACTACTGTCAATACTCAAATTTTAACTATTGTTTGAGATCTTTTTGTTAAACAATTGCAAATAAACGAATTTTAATACTAGGTTGTAATTTTTTTCTTCAAACTATCGCCTACATACGAAATTTATCTCTCGGTGGGAATTTTTTGGTCAACCTACCATCAATGTTCGAATTTTAACTCTCGGTGGGCACTTTTTTCTTCAAACTACTGTCAGTATTCAGATTTTATCTATTGGTTGAAATCTTTTTGTCAAACAATCGTCAATAAACGAATTTTTAAACTAGGTTGGAACTTTTTTCATCAAATTATCGCCTACATACGAAATTCAACTCTCGGTGGGAATTTTTTGGTCAAACTACCGTCAATGTACGAATTTTGACTCTCGGTGGGAACTTTTTTCTTCAAACTACTGTCAATACTCAAATTTTATCTATTGGTTGATATCTTTTTGTCAAACAGTCGTCAATAAACGAATTTTTAAACTAGGTTGTAACTTTTTTCATCAAATTATCGCCTACATACGAAATTCAACTCTCGGAGGGAATTTTTTGGTCAAACTACCGTCAATGTACGAATTTTAACTCTCGGTGGGAACTTTTTTCTTCAAACTACTGTCAATACTCAAATTTTAACTATTGTTTGAGATCTTTTTGTTAAACAATTGTAACTAAACGAATTTTAATACTAGGTTGTAATTTTTTTCTTCAAACTATCGCCTACATACGAAATTTATCTCTCGGTGGGAATTTTTTGGTCAACCTACCATCAATGTTCGAATTTTAACTCTCGGTGGGCACTTTTTTCTTCAAACTACTGTCAGTATTCAGATTTTATCTATTGGTTGAAATCTTTTTGTCAAACAATCGTCAATAAACGAATTTTTAAACTAGGTTGGAACTTTTTTCATCAAATTATCGCCTACATACGAAATTCAACTCTCGGTGGGAATTTTTTGGTCAAACTACCGTCAATGTACGAATTTTGACTCTCGGTGGGAACTTTTTTCTTCAAACTACTGTCAATACTCAAATTTTAACTATTGTTTGAGATCTTTTTGTTAAACAATTGCAAATAAACGAATTTTAATACTAGGTTGTAATTTTTTTCTTCAAACTATCGCCTACATACGAAATTTATCTCTCGGTGGGAATTTTTTGGTCAACCTACCATCAATGTTCGAATTTTAACTCTCGGTGGGCACTTTTTTCTTCAAACTACTGTCAGTATTCAGATTTTATCTATTGGTTGAAATCTTTTTGTCAAACAATCGTCAATAAACGAATTTTTAAACTAGGTTGTAACTTTTTTCATCAAATTATCGCCTACATACGAAATTCAACTCTCGGTGGGAATTTTTTGGTCAAACTACCATCAATGTACGAATTTTGACTCTCGGTGGGAACTTTTTTCTTCAAACTACTGTCAATACTCAAATTTTATCTATTGGTTGATATCTTTTTGTCAAACAGTCGTCAATAAACGAATTTTTAAACTAGGTTGTAACTTTTTTCATCAAATTATCGCCTACATACGAAATTCAACTCTCGGAGGGAATTTTTTGGTCAAACTACCGTCAATGTACGAATTTTAACTCTCGGTGGGAACTTTTTTCTTCAAACTACTGTCAATACTCAAATTTTAACTATTGTTTGAGATCTTTTTGTTAAACAATTGTAACTAAACGAATTTTAATACTAGGTTGTAATTTTTTTCTTCAAACTATCGCCTACATACGAAATTTATCTCTCGGTGGGAATTTTTTGGTCAACCTACCATCAATGTTCGAATTTTAACTCTCGGTGGGCACTTTTTTCTTCAAACTACTGTCAATATTCAGATTTTATCTATTGGTTGAAATCTTTTTATCAAACAATCGTCAATAAACGAATTTTCATACTAGGTTGGAATTTTTTTCTTCAAACTATCGCCTAGATACGAAATTTAGCTCTTCGTAGGAATTTTTTAGTCAAGCTAGCGTCAATGTACGAATTTTAACTCTCGGTGGGCACTTTTCTCTTCAAACTGCTGTCAATATTCAGATTTTAACTATTGGTTGCAATCTTTTTGTCCAACAGTCGTCAATAAACGAATTTTTATTCTAGGTTGTAATTTTTTTCTTCAAACTATCGCCTACATACGAAATTTATCTCTCGGTGGGAATTTTTTGGTCAACCTACCATCAATGTTCGAATTTTAACTCTCGGTGGGCACTTTTTTCTTCAAACTACTGTCAGTATTCAGATTTTATCTATTGGTTGAAATCTTTTTGTCAAACAATCGTCAATAAACGAATTTTTAAACTAGGTTGTAACTTTTTTCATCAAATTATCGCCTACATACGAAATTCAACTCTCGGTGGGAATTTTTTGGTCAAACTACCGTCAATGTACGAATTTTGACTCTCGGTGGGAACTTTTTTCTTCAAACTACTGTCAATACTCAAATTTTAACTATTGTTTGAGATCTTTTTGTTAAACAATTGCAAATAAACGAATTTTAATACTAGGTTGTAATTTTTTTCTTCAAACTATCGCCTACATACGAAATTTATCTCTCGGTGGGAATTTTTTGGTCAACCTACCATCAATGTTCGAATTTTAACTCTCGGTGGGAACTTTTTTCTTCAAACTACTGTCAATACTCAAATTTTAACTATTGTTTGAGATCTTTTTGTTAAACAATTGCAAATAAACGAATTTTAATACTAGGTTGGAATTTTTTTCTTCAAGCTATCGCATATACGAAATTTAACTCTCGGCAGGAATTTTTTGGTCAAGCTACCATCAATGTTCGAATTTTAACTCACGGTGGGCACTTTTTTCTTCAAACTACTGTCAATATTCAAATTTTATCTATTGGTTGATATCTTTTTGTCAAACAGTCGTCAATAAACGAATTTTTAAACTAGGTTGTAACTTTTTTCATCAAATTATCGCCTACATACGAAATTCAACTCTCGGTGGGAATTTTTTGGTCAAACTACCGTCAATGTACGAATTTTGACTCTCGGTGGGAACTTTTTTCTTCAAACTACTGTCAATACTCAAATTTTAACTATTGTTTGAGATCTTTTTGTTAAACAATTGCAAATAAACGAATTTTAATACTAGGTTGTAATTTTTTTCTTCAAACTATCGCCTACATACGAAATTTATCTCTCGGTGGGAATTTTTTGGTCAACCTACCATCAATGTTCGAATTTTAACTCTCGGTGGGCACTTTTTTCTTCAAACTACTGTCAGTATTCAGATTTTATCTATTGGTTGAAATCTTTTTGTCAAACAATCGTCAATAAATGAATTTTTAAACTAGGTTGTAACTTTTTTCATCAAATTATCGCCTACATACGAAATTCAACTCTCGGTGGGAATTTTTTGGTCAAACTACCGTCAATGTACGAATTTTGACTCTCGGTGGGAACTTTTTTCTTCAAACTGCTGTCAATACTCAAATTTTAACTATTGTTTGAGATCTTTTTGTTAAACAATTGCAAATAAACGAATTTTAATACTAGGTTGGAATTTTTTTCTTCAAACTATCACATATACGAAATTTAACTCTCGGCAGGAATTTTTTGGTCAAACTACCGTCAATGTACGAATTTATCTCTCGGTGGGCACTTTTTTCTTCAAACTACTGTCAATATTCAAATTTTATCTATTGGTTGATATCTTTTTGTCAAACATTCGTCAATAAACGAATTTTTAAACTAGGTTGTAACTTTTTTCATCAAATTATCGCCTACATACGAAATTCAACTCTCGGTGGGAATTTTTTGGTCAAACTACCGTCAATGTACGAATTTTAACTCTCGGTGGGAACTTTTTTCTTCAAACTACTGTCAATACTCAAATTTTAACTATTGTTTGAGATCTTTTTGTTAAACAATTGTAACTAAACGAATTTTAATACTAGGTTGTAATTTTTTTCTTCAAACTATCGCCTACATACGAAATTTATCTCTCGGTGGGAATTTTTTGGTCAACCTACCATCAATGTTCGAATTTTAACTCTCGGTGGGCACTTTTTTCTTCAAACTACTGTCAGTATTCAGATTTTATCTATTGGTTGAAATCTTTTTGTCAAACAATCGTCAATAAACGAATTTTTAAACTAGGTTGGAACTTTTTTCATCAAATTATCGCCTACATACGAAATTCAACTCTCGGTGGGAATTTTTTGGTCAAACTACCGTCAATGTACGAATTTTGACTCTCGGTGGGAACTTTTTTCTTCAAACTACTGTCAATACTCAAATTTTAACTATTGTTTGAGATCTTTTTGTTAAACAATTGCAAATAAACGAATTTTAATACTAGGTTGTAATTTTTTTCTTCAAACTATCGCCTACATACGAAATTTATCTCTCGGTGGGAATTTTTTGGTCAACCTACCATCAATGTTCGAATTTTAACTCTCGGTGGGCACTTTTTTCTTCAAACTACTGTCAGTATTCAGATTTTATCTATTGGTTGAAATCTTTTTGTCAAACAATCGTCAATAAACGAATTTTTAAACTAGGTTGTAACTTTTTTCATCAAATTATCGCCTACATACGAAATTCAACTCTCGGTGGCAATTTTTTGGTCAAACTACCGTCAATGTACGAATTTTGGGAACTCTCGGTGGGAACTTTTTTCTTCAAACTACTGTCAATACTCAAATTTTATCTATTGGTTGATATCTTTTTGTCAAACAGTCGTCAATAAACGAATTTTTAAACTAGGTTGTAACTTTTTTCATCAAATTATCGCCTACATACGAAATTCAACTCTCGGAGGGAATTTTTTGGTCAAACTACCGTCAATGTACGAATTTTAACTCTCGGTGGGAACTTTTTTCTTCAAACTACTGTCAATACTCAAATTTTAACTATTGTTTGAGATCTTTTTGTTAAACAATTGTAACTAAACGAATTTTAATACTAGGTTGTAATTTTTTTCTTCAAACTATCGCCTACATACGAAATTTATCTCTCGGTGGGAATTTTTTGGTCAACCTACCATCAATGTTCGAATTTTAACTCTCGGTGGGCACTTTTTTCTTCAAACTACTGTCAGTATTCAGATTTTATCTATTGGTTGAAATCTTTTTGTCAAACAATCGTCAATAAACGAATTTTTAAACTAGGTTGGAACTTTTTTCATCAAATTATCGCCTACATACGAAATTCAACTCTCGGTGGGAATTTTTTGGTCAAACTACCGTCAATGTACGAATTTTGACTCTCGGTGGGAACTTTTTTCTTCAAACTACTGTCAATACTCAAATTTTATCTATTGGTTGATATCTTTTTGTCAAACAGTCGTCAATAAACGAATTTTTAAACTAGGTTGTAACTTTTTTCATCAAATTATCGCCTACATACGAAATTCAACTCTCGGAGGGAATTTTTTGGTCAAACTACCGTCAATGTACGAATTTTAACTCTCGGTGGGAACTTTTTTCTTCAAACTACTGTCAATACTCAAATTTTAACTATTGTTTGAGATCTTTTTGTTAAACAATTGTAACTAAACGAATTTTAATACTAGGTTGTAATTTTTTTCTTCAAACTATCGCCTACATACGAAATTTATCTCTCGGTGGGAATTTTTTGGTCAACCTACCATCAATGTTCGAATTTTAACTCTCGGTGGGCACTTTTTTCTTCAAACTACTGTCAGTATTCAGATTTTATCTATTGGTTGAAATCTTTTTGTCAAACAATCGTCAATAAACGAATTTTTAAACTAGGTTGGAACTTTTTTCATCAAATTATCGCCTACATACGAAATTCAACTCTCGGTGGGAATTTTTTGGTCAAACTACCGTCAATGTACGAATTTTGACTCTCGGTGGGAACTTTTTTCTTCAAACTACTGTCAATACTCAAATTTTAACTATTGTTTGAGATCTTTTTGTTAAACAATTGCAAATAAACGAATTTTAATACTAGGTTGTAATTTTTTTCTTCAAACTATCGCCTACATACGAAATTTATCTCTCGGTGGGAATTTTTTGGTCAACCTACCATCAATGTTCGAATTTTAACTCTCGGTGGGAACTTTTTTCTTCAAACTACTGTCAATACTCAAATTTTAACTATTGTTTGAGATCTTTTTGTTAAACAATTGCAAATAAACGAATTTTAATACTAGGTTGGAATTTTTTTCTTCAAGCTATCGCATATACGAAATTTAACTCTCGGCAGGAATTTTTTGGTCAAGCTACCATCAATGTTCGAATTTTAACTCACGGTGGGCACTTTTTTCTTCAAACTACTGTCAATATTCAAATTTTTTCTATTGGTTGATATCTTTTTGTCAAACAGTCGTCAATAAACGAATTTTTAAACTAGGTTGTAACTTTTTTCATCAAATTATCGCCTACATACGAAATTCAACTCTCGGAGGGAATTTTTTGGTCAAACTACCGTCAATGTACGAATTTTAACTCTCGGTGGGAACTTTTTTCTTCAAACTACTGTCAATACTCAAATTTTAACTATTGTTTGAGATCTTTTTGTTAAACAATTGTAACTAAACGAATTTTAATACTAGGTTGTAATTTTTTTCTTCAAACTATCGCCTACATACGAAATTTATCTCTCGGTGGGAATTTTTTGGTCAACCTACCATCAATGTTCGAATTTTAACTCTCGGTGGGCACTTTTTTCTTCAAACTACTGTCAGTATTCAGATTTTATCTATTGGTTGAAATCTTTTTGTCAAACAATCGTCAATAAACGAATTTTTAAACTAGGTTGGAACTTTTTTCATCAAATTATCGCCTACATACGAAATTCAACTCTCGGTGGGAATTTTTTGGTCAAACTACCGTCAATGTACGAATTTTGACTCTCGGTGGGAACTTTTTTCTTCAAACTACTGTCAATACTCAAATTTTATCTATTGGTTGATATCTTTTTGTCAAACAGTCGTCAATAAACGAATTTTTAAACTAGGTTGTAACTTTTTTCATCAAATTATCGCCTACATACGAAATTCAACTCTCGGAGGGAATTTTTTGGTCAAACTACCGTCAATGTACGAATTTTAACTTTCGGTGGGAACTTTTTTCTTCAAACTACTGTCAATACTCAAATTTTAACTATTGTTTGAGATCTTCTTGTTAAACAATTGCAAATAAACGAATTTTAATACTAGGTTGTAATTTTTTTCTTCAAACTATCGCCTACATACGAAATTTATCTCTCGGTGGGAATTTTTTGGTCAACCTACCATCAATGTTCGAATTTTAACTCTCGGTGGGCACTTTTTTCTTCAAACTACTGTCAGTATTCAGATTTTATCTATTGGTTGAAATCTTTTTGTCAAACAATCGTCAATAAACGAATTTTTAAACTAGGTTGTAACTTTTTTCATCAAATTATCGCCTACATACGAAATTCAACTCTCGGTGGGAATTTTTTGGTCAAACTACCGTCAATGTTCGAATTTTAACTCTCGGTGGGCACTTTTTTCTTCAAACTACTGTCAGTATTCAGATTTTATCTATTGGTTGAAATCTTTTTGTCAAACAATCGTCAATAAACGAATTTTTAAACTAGGTTGGAACTTTTTTCATCAAATTATCGCCTACATACGAAATTCAACTCTCGGTGGGAATTTTTTGGTCAAACTACCGTCAATGTACGAATTTTGACTCTCGGTGGGAACTTTTTTCTTCAAACTACTGTCAATACTCAAATTTTAACTATTGTTTGAGATCTTTTTGTTAAACAATTGCAAATAAACGAATTTTAATACTAGGTTGTAATTTTTTTCTTCAAACTATCGCCTACATACGAAATTTATCTCTCGGTGGGAATTTTTTGGTCAACCTACCATCAATGTTCGAATTTTAACACTCGGTGGGCACTTTTTTCTTCAAACTACTGTCAGTATTCAGATTTTATCTATTGGTTGAAATCTTTTTGTCAAACAATCGTCAATAAACGAATTTTTAAACTAGGTTGTAACTTTTTTCATCAAATTATCGCCTACATACGAAATTCAACTCTCGGTGGGAATTTTTTGGTCAAACTACCGTCAATGTACGAATTTTGACTCTCGGTGGGAACTTTTTTCTTCAAACTACTGTCAATACTCAAATTTTAACTATTGTTTGAGATCTTTTTGTTAAACAATTGCAAATAAACGAATTTTAATACTAGGTTGTAATTTTTTTCTTCAAACTATCGCCTACATACGAAATTTATCTCTCGGTGGGAATTTTTTGGTCAACCTACCATCAATGTTCGAATTTTAACTCTCGGTGGGAACTTTTTTCTTCAAACTACTGTCAATACTCAAATTTTAACTATTGTTTGAGATCTTTTTGTTAAACAATTGCAAATAAACGAATTTTAATACTAGGTTGGAATTTTTTTCTTCAAGCTATCGCATATACGAAATTTAACTCTCGGCAGGAATTTTTTGGTCAAGCTACCATCAATGTTCGAATTTTAACTCACGGTGGGCACTTTTTTCTTCAAACTACTGTCAATATTCAAATTTTATCTATTGGTTGATATCTTTTTGTCAAACAGTCGTCAATAAACGAATTTTTAAACTAGGTTGTAACTTTTTTCATCAAATTATCGCCTACATACGAAATTCAACTCTCGGTGGGAATTTTTTGGTCAAACTACCGTCAATGTACGAATTTTGTCTCGGTGGGAACTTTTTTCTTCAAACTACTGTCAATACTCAAATTTTAACTATTGTTTGAGATCTTTTTGTTAAACAATTGCAAATAAACGAATTTTAATACTAGGTTGTAATTTTTTTCTTCAAACTATCGCCTACATACGAAATTTATCTCTCGGTGGGAATTTTTTGGTCAACCTACCATCAATGTTCGAATTTTAACTCTCGGTGGGAACTTTTTTCTTCAAACTACTGTCAATACTCAAATTTTAACTATTGTTTGAGATCTTTTTGTTAAACAATTGCAAATAAACGAATTTTAATACTAGGTTGGAATTTTTTTCTTCAAGCTATCGCATATACGAAATTTAACTCTCGGCAGGAATTTTTTGGTCAAGCTACCATCAATGTTCGAATTTTAACTCACGGTGGGCACTTTTTTCTTCAAACTACTGTCAATATTCAAATTTTATCTATTGGTTGATATCTTTTTGTCAAACAATCGTCAATAAACGAATTTTTAAACTAGGTTGTAACTTTTTTCATCAAATTATCGCCTACATACGAAATTCAACTCTCGGTGGGAATTTTTTGGTCAAACTACCGTCAATGTTCGAATTTTAACTCTCGGTGGGCACTTTTTTCTTCAAACTACTGTCAGTATTCAGATTTTATCTATTGGTTGAAATCTTTTTGTCAAACAATCGTCAATAAACGAATTTTTAAACTAGGTTGGAACTTTTTTCATCAAATTATCGCCTACATACGAAATTCAACTCTCGGTGGGAATTTTTTGGTCAAACTACCGTCAATGTACGAATTTTGACTCTCGGTGGGAACTTTTTTCTTCAAACTACTGTCAATACTCAAATTTTAACTATTGTTTGAGATCTTTTTGTTAAACAATTGCAAATAAACGAATTTTAATACTAGGTTGTAATTTTTTTCTTCAAACTATCGCCTACATACGAAATTTATCTCTCGGTGGGAATTTTTTGGTCAACCTACCATCAATGTTCGAATTTTAACACTCGGTGGGCACTTTTTTCTTCAAACTACTGTCAGTATTCAGATTTTATCTATTGGTTGAAATCTTTTTGTCAAACAATCGTCAATAAACGAATTTTTAAACTAGGTTGTAACTTTTTTCATCAAATTATCGCCTACATACGAAATTCAACTCTCGGTGGGAATTTTTTGGTCAAACTACCGTCAATGTACGAATTTTGACTCTCGGTGGGAACTTTTTTCTTCAAACTACTGTCAATACTCAAATTTTAACTATTGTTTGAGATCTTTTTGTTAAACAATTGCAAATAAACGAATTTTAATACTAGGTTGTAATTTTTTTCTTCAAACTATCGCCTACATACGAAATTTATCTCTCGGTGGGAATTTTTTGGTCAACCTACCATCAATGTTCGAATTTTAACTCTCGGTGGGAACTTTTTTCTTCAAACTACTGTCAATACTCAAATTTTAACTATTGTTTGAGATCTTTTTGTTAAACAATTGCAAATAAACGAATTTTAATACTAGGTTGGAATTTTTTTCTTCAAGCTATCGCATATACGAAATTTAACTCTCGGCAGGAATTTTTTGGTCAAGCTACCATCAATGTTCGAATTTTAACTCACGGTGGGCACTTTTTTCTTCAAACTACTGTCAATATTCAAATTTTTTCTATTGGTTGATATCTTTTTGTCAAACAGTCGTCAATAAACGAATTTTTAAACTAGGTTGTAACTTTTTTCATCAAATTATCGCCTACATACGAAATTCAACTCTCGGAGGGAATTTTTTGGTCAAACTACCGTCAATGTACGAATTTTGACTCTCGGTGGGAACTTTTTTCTTCAAACTACTGTCAATACTCAAATTTTAACTATTGTTTGAGATCTTCTTGTTAAACAATTGCAAATAAACGAATTTTAATACTAGGTTGTAATTTTTTTCTTCAAACTATCGCCTACATACGAAATTTATCTCTCGGTGGGAATTTTTTGTTCAACCTACCATCAATGTTCGAATTTTAACTCTCGGTGGGCACTTTTTTCTTCAAACTACTGTCAGTATTCAGATTTTATCTATTGGTTGAAATCTTTTTGTCAAACAATCGTCAATAAACGAATTTTTAAACTAGGTTGGAACTTTTTTCATCAAATTATCGCCTACATACGAAATTCAACTCTCGGTGGGAATTTTTTGGTCAAACTACCGTCAATGTACGAATTTTGACTCTCGGTGGGAACTTTTTTCTTCAAACTACTGTCAATACTCAAATTTTAACTATTGTTTGAGATCTTTTTGTTAAACAATTGCAAATAAACGAATTTTAATACTAGGTTGTAATTTTTTTCTTCAAACTATCGCCTACATACGAAATTTATCTCTCGGTGGGAATTTTTTGGTCAACCTACCATCAATGTTCGAATTTTAACACTCGGTGGGCACTTTTTTCTTCAAACTACTGTCAGTATTCAGATTTTATCTATTGGTTGAAATCTTTTTGTCAAACAATCGTCAATAAACGAATTTTTAAACTAGGTTGTAACTTTTTTCATCAAATTATCGCCTACATACGAAATTCAACTCTCGGTGGGAATTTTTTGGTCAAACTACCGTCAATGTACGAATTTTGACTCTCGGTGGGAACTTTTTTCTTCAAACTACTGTCAATACTCAAATTTTAACTATTGTTTGAGATCTTTTTGTTAAACAATTGCAAATAAACGAATTTTAATACTAGGTTGTAATTTTTTTCTTCAAACTATCGCCTACATACGAAATTTATCTCTCGGTGGGAATTTTTTGGTCAACCTACCATCAATGTTCGAATTTTAACTCTCGGTGGGCACTTTTTTCTTCAAACTACTGTCAATACTCAAATTTTAACTATTGTTTGAGATCTTTTTGTTAAACAATTGCAAATAAACGAATTTTAATACTAGGTTGGAATTTTTTTCTTCAAGCTATCGCATATACGAAATTTAACTCTCGGCAGGAATTTTTTGGTCAAGCTACCATCAATGTTCGAATTTTAACTCACGGTGGGCACTTTTTTCTTCAAACTACTGTCAATATTCAAATTTTATCTATTGGTTGATATCTTTTTGTCAAACAGTCGTCAATAAACGAGTTTTTAAACTAGGTTGTAACTTTTTTCATCAAATTATCGCCTACATACGAAATTCAACTCTCGGTGGGAATTTTTTGGTCAAACTACCGTCAATGTACGAATTTTGACTCTCGGTGGGAACTTTTTTCTTCAAACTACTGTCAATACTCAAATTTTAACTATTGTTTGAGATCTTCTTGTTAAACAATTGCAAATAAACGAATTTTAATACTAGGTTGTATTTTTTTTCTTCAAACTATCGCCTACATACGAAATTTATCTCTCGGTGGGAATTTTTTGTTCAACCTACCATCAATGTTCGAATTTTAACTCTCGGTGGGCACTTTTTTCTTCAAACTACTGTCAGTATTCAGATTTTATCTATTGGTTGAAATCTTTTTGTCAAACAATCGTCAATAAACGAATTTTTAAACTAGGTTGTAACTTTTTTCATCAAATTATCGCCTACATACGAAATTCAACTCTCGGTGGGAATTTTTTGGTCAAACTACCGTCAATGTACGAATTTTGACTCTCGGTGGGAACTTTTTTCTTCAAACTACTGTCAATACTCAAATTTTAACTATTGTTTGAGATCTTTTTGTTAAACAATTGCAAATAAACGAATTTTAATACTAGGTTGGAATTTTTTTCTTCAAACTATCGCATATACCAAATTTAACTCTCGGCAGGAATTTTTTGGTCAAGCTACCATCAATGTTCGAATTTTAACTCACGGTGGGCACTTTTTTCTTCAAACTACTGTCAATATTCAAATTTTATCTATTGGTTGATATCTTTTTGTCAAACAGTCGTCAATAAACGAATTTTTAAACTAGGTTGTAACTTTTTTCATCAAATTATCGCCTACATACGAAATTCAACTCTCGGTGGGAATTTTTTGGTCAAACTACCGACAATGTACGAATTTTAACTCTCGGTGGGCACTTTTCTCTTCAAACTACTGTCAATATTCAGATTTTAAATATTGGTTGAGATCTTTTTGTTAAACAATTGTAAATAAACGAATTTTAACACTAGGTTGGAATTTTTTTCTTCAAACTATCGCATATACGAAATTTAACGCTCGGTAGGAATTTTTTGGTCAAGCTACCGTCAATGTACGAATTTTAACCCTCGGTGGGCACTTTTTTCTTCAAACTACTGTCAATATTCAAATTTTATCTATTGGTTGATATCTTTTTGTCAAACATTCGTCAATAAACGAATTTTTAAACTAGGTTGTAACTTTTTTCATCAAATTATCGCCTACATACGAAATTCAACTCTCGGTGGGAATTTTTTGGTCAAACTACCGTCAATGTACGAATTTTGACTCTCGGTGGGAACTTTTTTCTTCAAACTACTGTCAATACTCAAATTTTAACTATTGTTTGAGATCTTTTTGTGAAACAATTGCAAATAAACGAATTTTAATACTAGGTTGGAATTTTTTTCTTCAAACTATCACATATACGAAATTTAACTCTCGGCAGGAATTTTTTGGTCAAACTATCGTCAATGTACGAATTTTAACTCTCGGTGGGCACTTTTTTCTTCAAACAACTGTCAATATTCAGATTTTATCTATTGGTTGAAATCTTTTTGTCAAACAGTCGTCAATAATCGAATTTTTATACTAGGTTGGAATTTTTTTCTTCAAATTATCGCATATACGAAATTTAACTGTCGGTAGGAATTTTTTGGTCAAGCTACCTTCAATGTACGAATTTTAACTTTCGATGGGCTCTTTCTTCTTCAAACTAATGACAATATTCAAATTTTAACTAGTGGTTGAAGTCTTTATGTCAAACAATCGTCAGTAAACGAATTTTAATACTAGGTTGGAATTTTTTTCTTCAAACTATCGCCTATATACGAATTTTAACTCTCGGTGGGCACTTTTTTCTTCAGACCACTGTTTATATTCTAATTTTAACTATTGGTTGAAATCTTTATGCCAAACAATCGTCAATAAACGAATTTTAATACTAGATTGGAGTTTTTTTCTTCAAACTATCGCCTATATACGAAATTTAACTCTCGGTGGGAATTTTTTGGTCAAGCTACCGTCAATGTACGAATTTTAACTCTCGGTGGGAACTTTTTTCTTCAAACTACTGTCAATACTCAAATTTTAACTATTGTTTGAGATCTTTTTGTAAAACAATTGTAAATAAACGAATTTTAATACTAGGTTGGAATTTTTTTCTTCAAACTATCGCCTACATACGAAATTTAACTCTCGGTGGGAATTTTTTGGTCAAACTATCGTCAATGTACGAATTTTAACTCTCGGTGGGCACTTTTTTCTTCAAACAACTATAATACTCAGATTTTAACTATTGTTTGAGATCTTTTTGTTAAACAATTGTAAATAAACGAATTTTAATACTAGGTTGGAATTTTTTTCTTCAAACTATCGCCTATATACGAATTTTAACTCTCGGTGGGCACTTTTTTCTTTAGACTACTGTCAATATTCAAATTTTATCTATTGGTTGATATTTTTTTGTCAAACATTCGTCAATAAACGAATTTTTAAACTAGGTTGTAACTTTTTTCATCAAATTATCGCCTACATACGAAATTCAACTCTCGGTGGGAATTTTTTGGTCAAACTACCGTCAATGTACGAATTTTAACTCTCGGTGGGCACTTTTCTCTTCAAACTGCTGTCAATATTCAGATTTTAACTATTGGTTGCAATCTTTTTGTCAAACAGTCGTCAATAAACGAATTTTTATTCTAGGTTGTAATTTTTTTCTTCAAACTATCGCCTACATACGAAATTTATCTCTCGGTGGGAATTTTTTGGTCAAACTATCGTCAATGTACGAATTTTAACTCTCGGTTGGCGCTTTTCTCTTCAAACTACTGTCAATATTCAGATTTTAACTATTGGTTGAAATCTTTTTGTCAAACAATTGTCAGTACACGAATTTTAATACTAGGTTGGAATTTTTTTCTTCAAACTATCGCCTATATACGAAATTTAACTCTCGGTGGGGACTTTTTTCTTCAAACTACTGTCAATATTCAGATTTTAACTATTGGTTGAAATCTTTTTGTCAAACAATCGTCAGTACACGAATTTTTATACTAGGTGGTAATTTTTTTTCTTCAAACTATCGCCTACATACGAAATTTAACTCTCGGTGGGAATTTTTTGGTCAAACTATCGTCAATGTACGAATTTTAACTCTCGGTGGGCACTTTTTTCTTCAAACAACTGTCAATATTCAGATTTTATCTATTGGTTGAAATCTTTTTGTCAAACAGTCGTCAATAATCGAATTTTTATACTAGGTTGGAATTTTTTTCTTCAAATTATCGCATATACGAAATTTAATTGTCGGTAGGAATTTTTTGGTCAAGCTACCTTCAATGTACGAATTTTAACTTTCGATGGGCTCTTTCTTCTTCAAACTAATGACAATATTCAAATTTTAACTAGTGGTTGAAGTCTTTATGTCAAACAATCGTCAGTAAACGAATTTTAATACTAGGTTGGAATTTTTTTCTTCAAACTATCGCCTATATACGAATTTTAACTCTCGGTGGGCACTTTTTTCTTCAGACCACTGTTTATATTCAAATTTTAACTATTGGTTGAAATCTTTTTGTCAAACAATCGTCAATAAACGAATTTTTAAACTAGGTTGTAACTTTTTTCATCAAATTATCGCCTACATACGAAATTCAACTCTCGGTGGGAATTTTTTGGTCAAACTACCGTCAATGTACGAATTTTGACTCTGGGTGGGAACTTTTTTCTTCAAACTACTGTCAATACTCAAATTTTAACTATTGTTTGAGATCTTTTTGTTAAACAATTGCAAATAAACGAATTTTAATACTGGGTTGGAATTTTTTTCTTCAAACTATCGCATATACGAAATTTAACTCTCGGTAGGAATTTTTTGGTCAAGCTACCATCAATGTTCAAATTTTAACTTTCGGTGGGCACTTTTTTCTTCAAACTACTGTCAATATTCATATTTTAACTATTGGTTGAAATCTTTTTGTCAACAATCGTCAATAGACGAATTTTAATACTAGGTTGGAATTTTTTCCTTCAAACTATCGCCTATATACGAAATTTAACTCTCGGTGGGAATTTTTTGGTCAAACTACCGACAATGTACGAATTTTAACTCTCGGTGGGCACTTTTCTCTTCAAACTACTGTCAATATTCAGATTTTAAATATTGGTTGAGATCTTTTTGTTAAACAATTGTAAATAAACGAATTTTAATACTAGGTTGGAATTTTTTTCTTCAAACTATCGCATATACGAAATTTAACGCTCGGTAGGAATTTTTTGGTCAAGCTACCGTCAATGTACGAATTTTAACTCACGGTGGGCACTTTTTTCTTCAAGCTACTGTCAATATTCAAATTTTATCTATTGGTTGATATCTTTTTGTCAAACAGTCGTCAATAAACGAATTTTTAAACTAGGTTGTAACTTTTTTCTTCAAATTATCGCCTACATACGAAATTCAACTCTCGGTGGGAATTTTTTGGTCAAGCTACCGTCAATGTACGAATTTTAACTCTCGGTGGGAACTTTTTTCTTCAAACTACTGTCAATACTCAAATTTTAACTATTGTTTGAGATCTTTTTGTTAAACAATTGTAAATAAACGAATTTTAATACTAGGTTGGAATTTTTTTCTTCAAACTATCGCCTACATACGAAATTTAACTCTCGGTGGGAATTTTTTGGTCAAACTTTCGTCAAAGTACGAATTTTAACTCTCGGTGGGAACTTTTTTCTTCAAACTACTGTCAATACTCAAATTTTAACTATTGTTTGAGATCTTTTTGTTAAACAATTGCAAATAAACGAATTTTAATACTAGGTTGGAATTTTTTTCTTCAAACTATCGCATATACGAAATTTAACTCTCGGCAGGAATTTTTTGGTCAACCTACCATCAATGTTCGAATTTTAACTCACGGTGGGCACTTTTTTCTTCAAACTACTGTCAATATTCAAATTTTATCTATTGGTTGATATCTTTTTGTTAAACATTCGTCAATAAACGAATTTTTAAACTAGGTTGTAACTTTTTTCATCAAATTATCGCCTACATACGAAATTCAACTCTCGGTGGGAATTTTTTGGTCAAGCTACCGTCAATGTACGAATTTTGACTCTCGGTGGGAACTTTTTTCTTCAAACTACTGTCAATACTCAAATTTTAACTATTGTTTGAGATCTTTTTGTTAAACAATTGCAAATAAACGAATTTTAATACTAGGTTGGAATTTTTTTCTTCAAACTATCGCATATACGAAATGTAAATCTCGGCAGGAATTTTTTGGTCAAGCTACCATCAATGTTCGAATTTTAACTCTCGGTGGGCACTTTTTTCTTCAAACTACTGTCAATATTCAGATTTTATCTATTGGTTGAAATCTTTTTGTCAAACAATCGTCAATAAACAAATTTTCATACTAGGTTGGAATTTTTTTCTTCAAACTATCGCCTATATACGAAATTTAACTCTCGGTGGGAATTTTCTGGTCAAGCTACCGTCAATGTACGAATTTTAACTCTCGGTGGGTACTTTTTTCTTCAAACTACTGTCAATATTCAAATTTTATCTATTGGTTGATATCTTTTTGTTAAACATTCGCCAGTAAACGAATTTTTAAACTAGGTTGTAACTTTTTTCATCAAATTATCGCCTACATACGAAATTCAACTCTCGGTGGGAATTTTTTGGTCAAGCTACCGTCAATGTACGAATTTTGACTCTCGGTGGGAACTTTTTTCTTCAAACTACTGTCAATACTCAAATCTTAACTATTGTTTGAGATCTTTTTGTTAAACAATTGCAAATAAACGAATTTTAATACTAGGTTGGAATTTTTTTCTTCAAACTATCGCATATACGAAATTTAACTCTCGGCAGGAATTTTTTGGTCAAGCTACCATCAATGTTCGAATTTTAACTCTCGGTGGGCACTTTTTTCTTCAAACTACTGTCAATATTCAGATTTTATCTATTGGTTGAAATCTTTTTGTCAAACAATCGTCAATAAACAAATTTTCATACTAGGTTGGAATTTTTTTCTTCAAACTATCGCCTATATACGAAATTTAACTCTCGGTGGGAATTTTTTGGTCAAGCTACCGTCAATGTACGAATTTTAACTCTCGGTGGGAACTTTTTTCTTCAAACTACTGTCAATACTCAAATTTTAACTATTGTTTGAGATCTTTTTGTTAAACAATTGTAAATAAACGAATTTTAATACTAGGTTGGAATTTTTTTCTTCAAACTATCGCCTACATACGAAATTTAACTCTCGGTGGGAATTTTTTGGTCAAACTTTCGTCAAAGTACGAATTTTAACTCTCGGTGGGAACTTTTTTCTTCAAACTACTGTCAATACTCAAATTTTAACTATTGTTTGAGATCTTTTTGTTAAACAATTGCAAATAAACGAATTTTAATACTAGGTTGGAATTTTTTTCTTCAAACTATCGCATATACGAAATTTAACTCTCGGCAGGAATTTTTTGGTCAAGCTACCATCAATGTTCGAATTTTAACTCTCGGTGGGCACTTTTTTCTTCAAACTACTGTCAATATTCAGATTTTATCTATTGGTTGAAATCTTTTTGTCAAACAATCGTCAATAAACAAATTTTCATACTAGGTTGGAATTTTTTTCTTCAAACTATCGCCTATATACGAAATTTAACTCTCGGTGGGAATTTTTTGGTCAAGCTACCGTCAATGTACGAATTTTAACTCTCGGTGGGAACTTTTTTCTTCAAACTACTGTCAATACTCAAATTTTAACTATTGTTTGAGATCTTTTTGTTAAACAATTGTAAATAAACGAATTTTAATACTAGGTTGGAATTTTTTTCTTCAAACTATCGCCTACATACGAAATTTAACTCTCGGTGGGAATTTTTTGGTCAAACTTTCGTCAAAGTACGAATTTTAACTCACGGTGGGCACTTTTTTCTTCAAACTACTGTCAATATTCAGATTTTATCTATTGGTTGAAATCTTTTTGTCAAACAATCGTCAATAAACAAATTTTCATACTAGGTTGGAATTTTTTTCTTCAAACTATCGCCTATATACGAAATTTAACTCTCGGTGGGAATTTTTTGGTCAAGCTACCGTCAATGTACGAATTTTAACTCTCGGTGGGTACTTTTTTCTTCAAACTACTGTCAATATTCAAATTTTATCTATTGGTTGATATCTTTTTGTTAAACATTCGCCAGTAAACGAATTTTTAAACTAGGTTGTAACTTTTTTCATCAAATTATCGCCTACATACGAAATTCAACTCTCGGTGGGAATTTTTTGGTCAAGCTACCGTCAATGTACGAATTTTGACTCTCGGTGGGAACTTTTTTCTTCAAACTACTGTCAATACTCAAATCTTAACTATTGTTTGAGATCTTTTTGTTAAACAATTGCAAATAAACGAATTTTAATACTAGGTTGGAATTTTTTTCTTCAAACTATCGCATATACGAAATTTAACTCTCGGCAGGAATTTTTTGGTCAAGCTACCATCAATGTTCGAATTTTAACTCTCGGTGGGCACTTTTTTCTTCAAACTACTGTCAATATTCAGATTTTATCTATTGGTTGAAATCTTTTTGTCAAACAATCGTCAATAAACAAATTTTCATACTAGGTTGGAATTTTTTTCTTCAAACTATCGCCTATATACGAAATTTAACTCTCGGTGGGAATTTTTTGGTCAAGCTACCGTCAATGTACGAATTTTAACTCTCGGTGGGAACTTTTTTCTTCAAACTACTGTCAATACTCAAATTTTAACTATTGTTTGAGATCTTTTTGTTAAACAATTGTAAATAAACGAATTTTAATACTAGGTTGGAATTTTTTTCTTCAAACTATCGCCTACATACGAAATTTAACTCTCGGTGGGAATTTTTTGGTCAAACTTTCGTCAAAGTACGAATTTTAACTCACGGTGGGAACTTTTTTCTTCAAACTACTGTCAATACTCAAATTTTAACTATTGTTTGAGATCTTTTTGTTAAACAATTGCAAATAAACGAATTTTAATACTAGGTTGGAATTTTTTTCTTCAAACTATCGCATATACGAAATTTAACTCTCGGCAGGAATTTTTTGGTCAAGCTACCATCAATGTTCGAATTTTAACTCTCGGTGGGCACTTTTTTCTTCAAACTACTGTCAATATTCAGATTTTATCTATTGGTTGAAATCTTTTTGTCAAACAATCGTCAATAAACAAATTTTCATACTAGGTTGGAATTTTTTTCTTCAAACTATCGCCTATATACGAAATTTAACTCTCGGTGGGAATTTTTTGGTCAAGCTACCGTCAATGTACGAATTTTAACTCTCGGTGGGTACTTTTTTCTTCAAACTACTGTCAATATTCAAATTTTATCTATTGGTTGATATCTTTTTGTTAAACATTCGCCAGTAAACGAATTTTTAAACTAGGTTGTAACTTTTTTCATCAAATTATCGCCTACATACGAAATTCAACTCTCGGTGGGAATTTTTTGGTCAAGCTACCGTCAATGTACGAATTTTGACTCTCGGTGGGAACTTTTTTCTTCAAACTACTGTCAATACTCAAATCTTAACTATTGTTTGAGATCTTTTTGTTAAACAATTGCAAATAAACGAATTTTAATACTAGGTTGGAATTTTTTTCTTCAAACTATCGCATATACGAAATTTAACTCTCGGCAGGAATTTTTTGGTCAAGCTACCATCAATGTTCGAATTTTAACTCTCGGTGGGCACTTTTTTCTTCAAACTACTGTCAATATTCATATTTTAACTATTGGTTGAAATCTTTTTGTCAACAATCGTCAATAGACGAATTTTAATACTAGGTTGGAATTTTTTCCTTCAAACTATCGCCTATATACGAAATTTAACTCTCGGTGGGAATTTTTTGGTCAAACTACCGACAATGTACGAATTTTAACTCTCGGTGGGCACTTTTCTCTTCAAACTACTGTCAATATTCAGATTTTAAATATTGGTTGAGATCTTTTTGTTAAACAATTGTAAATAAACGAATTTTAATACTAGGTTGGAATTTTTTTCTTCAAACTATCGCATATACGAAATTTAACGCTCGGTAGGAATTTTTTGGTCAAGCTACCGTCAATGTACGAATTTTAACTCACGGTGGGCACTTTTTTCTTCAAGCTACTGTCAATATTCAAATTTTATCTATTGGTTGATATCTTTTTGTCAAACAGTCGTCAATAAACGAATTTTTAAACTAGGTTGTAACTTTTTTCTTCAAATTATCGCCTACATACGAAATTCAACTCTCGGTGGGAATTTTTTGGTCAAGCTACCGTCAATGTACGAATTTTAACTCTCGGTGGGAACTTTTTTCTTCAAACTACTGTCAATACTCAAATTTTAACTATTGTTTGAGATCTTTTTGTTAAACAATTGTAAATAAACGAATTTTAATACTAGGTTGGAATTTTTTTCTTCAAACTATCGCCTACATACGAAATTTAACTCTCGGTGGGAATTTTTTGGTCAAACTTTCGTCAAAGTACGAATTTTAACTCTCGGTGGGAACTTTTTTCTTCAAACTACTGTCAATACTCAAATTTTAACTATTGTTTGAGATCTTTTTGTTAAACAATTGCAAATAAACGAATTTTAATACTAGGTTGGAATTTTTTTCTTCAAACTATCGCCTACATACGAAATTTATCTCTCGGTGGGAATTTTTTGGTCAACCTACCATCAATGTTCGAATTTTAACTCTCGGTGGGAACTTTTTTCTTCAAACTACTGTCAATACTCAAATTTTAACTATTGTTTGAGATCTTTTTGTTAAACAATTGCAAATAAACGAATTTTAATACTAGGTTGGAATTTTTTTCTTCAAGCTATCGCATATACGAAATTTAACTCTCGGCAGGAATTTTTTGGTCAAGCTACCATCAATGTTCGAATTTTAACTCACGGTGGGCACTTTTTTCTTCAAACTACTGTCAATATTCAAATTTTATCTATTGGTTGATATCTTTTTGTCAAACAGTCGTCAATAAACGAATTTTTAAACTAGGTTGTAACTTTTTTCATCAAATTATCGCCTACATACGAAATTCAACTCTCGGTGGGAATTTTTTGGTCAAGCTACCGTCAATGTACGAATTTTGACTCTCGGTGGGAACTTTTTTCTTCAAACTACTGTCAATACTCAAATCTTAACTATTGTTTGAGATCTTTTTGTTAAACAATTGCAAATAAACGAATTTTAATACTAGGTTGGAATTTTTTTCTTCAAACTATCGCATATACGAAATTTAACTCTCGGCAGGAATTTTTTGGTCAAGCTACCATCAATGTTCGAATTTTAACTCTCGGTGGGCACTTTTTTCTTCAAACTACTGTCAATATTCATATTTTAACTATTGGTTGAAATCTTTTTGTCAACAATCGTCAATAGACGAATTTTAATACTAGGTTGGAATTTTTTCCTTCAAACTATCGCCTATATACGAAATTTAACTCTCGGTGGGAATTTTTTGGTCAAACTACCGACAATGTACGAATTTTAACTCTCGGTGGGCACTTTTCTCTTCAAACTACTGTCAATATTCAGATTTTAAATATTGGTTGAGATCTTTTTGTTAAACAATTGTAAATAAACGAATTTTAATACTAGGTTGGAATTTTTTTCTTCAAACTATCGCATATACGAAATTTAACGCTCGGTAGGAATTTTTTGGTCAAGCTACCGTCAATGTACGAATTTTAACTCACGGTGGGCACTTTTTTCTTCAAGCTACTGTCAATATTCAAATTTTATCTATTGGTTGATATCTTTTTGTCAAACAGTCGTCAATAAACGAATTTTTAAACTAGGTTGTAACTTTTTTCTTCAAATTATCGCCTACATACGAAATTCAACTCTCGGTGGGAATTTTTTGGTCAAGCTACCGTCAATGTACGAATTTTAACTCTCGGCGGGAACTTTTTTCTTCAAACTACTGTCAATACTCAAATTTTAACTATTGTTTGAGATCTTTTTGTTAAACAATTGTAAATAAACGAATTTTAATACTAGGTTGGAATTTTTTTCTTCAAACTATCGCCTACATACGAAATTTAACTCTCGGTGGGAATTTTTTGGTCAAACTTTCGTCAAAGTACGAATTTTAACTCTCGGTGGGAACTTTTTTCTTCAAACTACTGTCAATACTCAAATTTTAACTATTGTTTGAGATCTTTTTGTTAAACAATTGCAAATAAACGAATTTTAATACTAGGTTGGAATTTTTTTCTTCAAACTATCGCATATACGAAATTTAACTCTCGGCAGGAATTTTTTGGTCAACCTACCATCAATGTTCGAATTTTAACTCACGGTGGGCACTTTTTTCTTCAAACTACTGTCAATATTCAAATTTTATCTATTGGTTGATATCTTTTTGTTAAACATTCGTCAATAAACGAATTTTTAAACTAGGTTGTAACTTTTTTCATCAAATTATCGCCTACATACGAAATTCAACTCTCGGTGGGAATTTTTTGGTCAAGCTACCGTCAATGTACGAATTTTGACTCTCGGTGGGAACTTTTTTCTTCAAACTACTGTCAATACTCAAATTTTAACTATTGTTTGAGATCTTTTTGTTAAACAATTGCAAATAAACGAATTTTAATACTAGGTTGGAATTTTTTTCTTCAAACTATCGCATATACGAAATGTAAATCTCGGCAGGAATTTTTTGGTCAAGCTACCATCAATGTTCGAATTTTAACTCACGGTGGGCACTTTTTTCTTCAAACTACTGTCAATATTCAGATTTTATCTATTGGTTGAAATCTTTTTGTCAAACAATCGTCAATAAACAAATTTTCATACTAGGTTGGAATTTTTTTCTTCAAACTATCGCCTATATACGAAATTTAACTCTCGGTGGGAATTTTTTGGTCAAGCTACCGTCAATGTACGAATTTTAACTCTCGGTGGGTACTTTTTTCTTCAAACTACTGTCAATATTCAAATTTTATCTATTGGTTGATATCTTTTTGTTAAACATTCGCCAGTAAACGAATTTTTAAACTAGGTTGTAACTTTTTTCATCAAATTATCGCCTACATACGAAATTCAACTCTCGGTGGGAATTTTTTGGTCAAGCTACCGTCAATGTACGAATTTTGACTCTCGGTGGGAACTTTTTTCTTCAAACTACTGTCAATACTCAAATCTTAACTATTGTTTGAGATCTTTTTGTTAAACAATTGCAAATAAACGAATTTTAATACTAGGTTGGAATTTTTTTCTTCAAACTATCGCATATACGAAATTTAACTCTCGGCAGGAATTTTTTGGTCAAGCTACCATCAATGTTCGAATTTTAACTCTCGGTGGGCACTTTTTTCTTCAAACTACTGTCAATATTCAGATTTTATCTATTGGTTGAAATCTTTTTGTCAAACAATCGTCAATAAACAAATTTTCATACTAGGTTGGAATTTTTTTCTTCAAACTATCGCCTATATACGAAATTTAACTCTCGGTGGGAATTTTTTGGTCAAGCTACCGTCAATGTACGAATTTTAACTCTCGGTGGGAACTTTTTTCTTCAAACTACTGTCAATACTCAAATTTTAACTATTGTTTGAGATCTTTTTGTTAAACAATTGTAAATAAACGAATTTTAATACTAGGTTGGAATTTTTTTCTTCAAACTATCGCCTACATACGAAATTTAACTCTCGGTGGGAATTTTTTGGTCAAACTTTCGTCAAAGTACGAATTTTAACTCTCGGTGGGAACTTTTTTCTTCAAACTACTGTCAATACTCAAATTTTAACTATTGTTTGAGATCTTTTTGTTAAACAATTGCAAATAAACGAATTTTAATACTAGGTTGGAATTTTTTTCTTCAAACTATCGCATATACGAAATTTAACTCTCGGCAGGAATTTTTTGGTCAAGCTACCATCAATGTTCGAATTTTAACTCTCGGTGGGCACTTTTTTCTTCAAACTACTGTCAATATTCAGATTTTATCTATTGGTTGAAATCTTTTTGTCAAACAATCGTCAATAAACAAATTTTCATACTAGGTTGGAATTTTTTTCTTCAAACTATCGCCTATATACGAAATTTAACTCTCGGTGGGAATTTTTTGGTCAAGCTACCGTCAATGTACGAATTTTAACTCTCGGTGGGAACTTTTTTCTTCAAACTACTGTCAATACTCAAATTTTAACTATTGTTTGAGATCTTTTTGTTAAACAATTGTAAATAAACGAATTTTAATACTAGGTTGGAATTTTTTTCTTCAAACTATCGCCTACATACGAAATTTAACTCTCGGTGGGAATTTTTTGGTCAAACTTTCGTCAAAGTACGAATTTTAACTCTCGGTGGGAACTTTTTTCTTCAAACTACTGTCAATACTCAAATTTTAACTATTGTTTGAGATCTTTTTGTTAAACAATTGCAAATAAACGAATTTTAATACTAGGTTGGAATTTTTTTCTTCAAACTATCGCATATACGAAATTTAACTCTCGGCAGGAATTTTTTGGTCAAGCTACCATCAATGTTCGAATTTTAACTCTCGGTGGGCACTTTTTTCTTCAAACTACTGTCAATATTCAGATTTTATCTATTGGTTGAAATCTTTTTGTCAAACAATCGTCAATAAACAAATTTTCATACTAGGTTGGAATTTTTTTCTTCAAACTATCGCCTATATACGAAATTTAACTCTCGGTGGGAATTTTTTGGTCAAGCTACCGTCAATGTACGAATTTTAACTCTCGGTGGGAACTTTTTTCTTCAAACTACTGTCAATACTCAAATTTTAACTATTGTTTGAGATCTTTTTGTTAAACAATTGTAAATAAACGAATTTTAATACTAGGTTGGAATTTTTTTCTTCAAACTATCGCCTACATACGAAATTTAACTCTCGGTGGGAATTTTTTGGTCAAACTTTCGTCAAAGTACGAATTTTAACTCACGGTGGGCACTTTTTTCTTCAAACTACTGTCAATATTCAGATTTTATCTATTGGTTGAAATCTTTTTGTCAAACAATCGTCAATAAACAAATTTTCATACTAGGTTGGAATTTTTTTCTTCAAACTATCGCCTATATACGAAATTTAACTCTCGGTGGGAATTTTTTGGTCAAGCTACCGTCAATGTACGAATTTTAACTCTCGGTGGGTACTTTTTTCTTCAAACTACTGTCAATATTCAAATTTTATCTATTGGTTGATATCTTTTTGTTAAACATTCGCCAGTAAACGAATTTTTAAACTAGGTTGTAACTTTTTTCATCAAATTATCGCCTACATACGAAATTCAACTCTCGGTGGGAATTTTTTGGTCAAGCTACCGTCAATGTACGAATTTTGACTCTCGGTGGGAACTTTTTTCTTCAAACTACTGTCAATACTCAAATCTTAACTATTGTTTGAGATCTTTTTGTTAAACAATTGCAAATAAACGAATTTTAATACTAGGTTGGAATTTTTTTCTTCAAACTATCGCATATACGAAATTTAACTCTCGGCAGGAATTTTTTGGTCAAGCTACCATCAATGTTCGAATTTTAACTCTCGGTGGGCACTTTTTTCTTCAAACTACTGTCAATATTCATATTTTAACTATTGGTTGAAATCTTTTTGTCAACAATCGTCAATAGACGAATTTTAATACTAGGTTGGAATTTTTTCCTTCAAACTATCGCCTATATACGAAATTTAACTCTCGGTGGGAATTTTTTGGTCAAACTACCGACAATGTACGAATTTTAACTCTCGGTGGGCACTTTTCTCTTCAAACTACTGTCAATATTCAGATTTTAAATATTGGTTGAGATCTTTTTGTTAAACAATTGTAAATAAACGAATTTTAATACTAGGTTGGAATTTTTTTCTTCAAACTATCGCATATACGAAATTTAACGCTCGGTAGGAATTTTTTGGTCAAGCTACCGTCAATGTACGAATTTTAACTCACGGTGGGCACTTTTTTCTTCAAGCTACTGTCAATATTCAAATTTTATCTATTGGTTGATATCTTTTTGTCAAACAGTCGTCAATAAACGAATTTTTAAACTAGGTTGTAACTTTTTTCTTCAAATTATCGCCTACATACGAAATTCAACTCTCGGTGGGAATTTTTTGGTCAAGCTACCGTCAATGTACGAATTTTAACTCTCGGTGGGAACTTTTTTCTTCAAACTACTGTCAATACTCAAATTTTAACTATTGTTTGAGATCTTTTTGTTAAACAATTGTAAATAAACGAATTTTAATACTAGGTTGGAATTTTTTTCTTCAAACTATCGCCTACATACGAAATTTAACTCTCGGTGGGAATTTTTTGGTCAAACTTTCGTCAAAGTACGAATTTTAACTCTCGGTGGGAACTTTTTTCTTCAAACTACTGTCAATACTCAAATTTTAACTATTGTTTGAGATCTTTTTGTTAAACAATTGCAAATAAACGAATTTTAATACTAGGTTGGAATTTTTTTCTTCAAACTATCGCATATACGAAATTTAACTCTCGGCAGGAATTTTTTGGTCAACCTACCATCAATGTTCGAATTTTAACTCACGGTGGGCACTTTTTTCTTCAAACTACTGTCAATATTCAAATTTTATCTATTGGTTGATATCTTTTTGTTAAACATTCGTCAATAAACGAATTTTTAAACTAGGTTGTAACTTTTTTCATCAAATTATCGCCTACATACGAAATTCAACTCTCGGTGGGAATTTTTTGGTCAAGCTACCGTCAATGTACGAATTTTGACTCTCGGTGGGAACTTTTTTCTTCAAACTACTGTCAATACTCAAATTTTAACTATTGTTTGAGATCTTTTTGTTAAACAATTGCAAATAAACGAATTTTAATACTAGGTTGGAATTTTTTTCTTCAAACTATCGCATATACGAAATGTAAATCTCGGCAGGAATTTTTTGGTCAAGCTACCATCAATGTTCGAATTTTAACTCACGGTGGGCACTTTTTTCTTCAAACTACTGTCAATATTCAGATTTTATCTATTGGTTGAAATCTTTTTGTCAAACAATCGTCAATAAACAAATTTTCATACTAGGTTGGAATTTTTTTCTTCAAACTATCGCCTATATACGAAATTTAACTCTCGGTGGGAATTTTTTGGTCAAGCTACCGTCAATGTACGAATTTTAACTCTCGGTGGGTACTTTTTTCTTCAAACTACTGTCAATATTCAAATTTTATCTATTGGTTGATATCTTTTTGTTAAACATTCGCCAGTAAACGAATTTTTAAACTAGGTTGTAACTTTTTTCATCAAATTATCGCCTACATACGAAATTCAACTCTCGGTGGGAATTTTTTGGTCAAGCTACCGTCAATGTACGAATTTTGACTCTCGGTGGGAACTTTTTTCTTCAAACTACTGTCAATACTCAAATCTTAACTATTGTTTGAGATCTTTTTGTTAAACAATTGCAAATAAACGAATTTTAATACTAGGTTGGAATTTTTTTCTTCAAACTATCGCATATACGAAATTTAACTCTCGGCAGGAATTTTTTGGTCAAGCTACCATCAATGTTCGAATTTTAACTCTCGGTGGGCACTTTTTTCTTCAAACTACTGTCAATATTCAGATTTTATCTATTGGTTGAAATCTTTTTGTCAAACAATCGTCAATAAACAAATTTTCATACTAGGTTGGAATTTTTTTCTTCAAACTATCGCCTATATACGAAATTTAACTCTCGGTGGGAATTTTTTGGTCAAGCTACCGTCAATGTACGAATTTTAACTCTCGGTGGGAACTTTTTTCTTCAAACTACTGTCAATACTCAAATTTTAACTATTGTTTGAGATCTTTTTGTTAAACAATTGTAAATAAACGAATTTTAATACTAGGTTGGAATTTTTTTCTTCAAACTATCGCCTACATACGAAATTTAACTCTCGGTGGGAATTTTTTGGTCAAACTTTCGTCAAAGTACGAATTTTAACTCTCGGTGGGAACTTTTTTCTTCAAACTACTGTCAATACTCAAATTTTAACTATTGTTTGCGATCTTTTTGTTAAACAATTGCAAATAAACGAATTTTAATACTAGGTTGGAATTTTTTTCTTCAAACTATCGCATATACGAAATTTAACTCTCGGCAGGAATTTTTTGGTCAAGCTACCATCAATGTTCGAATTTTAACTCTCGGTGGGCACTTTTTTCTTCAAACTACTGTCAATATTCAGATTTTATCTATTGGTTGAAATCTTTTTGTCAAACAATCGTCAATAAACAAATTTTCATACTAGGTTGGAATTTTTTTCTTCAAACTATCGCCTATATACGAAATTTAACTCTCGGTGGGAATTTTTTGGTCAAGCTACCGTCAATGTACGAATTTTAACTCTCGGTGGGAACTTTTTTCTTCAAACTACTGTCAATACTCAAATTTTAACTATTGTTTGAGATCTTTTTGTTAAACAATTGTAAATAAACGAATTTTAATACTAGGTTGGAATTTTTTTCTTCAAACTATCGCCTACATACGAAATTTAACTCTCGGTGGGAATTTTTTGGTCAAACTTTCGTCAAAGTACGAATTTTAACTCACGGTGGGCACTTTTTTCTTCAAACTACTGTCAATATTCAGATTTTATCTATTGGTTGAAATCTTTTTGTCAAACAATCGTCAATAAACAAATTTTCATACTAGGTTGGAATTTTTTTCTTCAAACTATCGCCTATATACGAAATTTAACTCTCGGTGGGAATTTTTTGGTCAAGCTACCGTCAATGTACGAATTTTAACTCTCGGTGGGTACTTTTTTCTTCAAACTACTGTCAATATTCAAATTTTATCTATTGGTTGATATCTTTTTGTTAAACATTCGCCAGTAAACGAATTTTTAAACTAGGTTGTAACTTTTTTCATCAAATTATCGCCTACATACGAAATTCAACTCTCGGTGGGAATTTTTTGGTCAAGCTACCGTCAATGTACGAATTTTGACTCTCGGTGGGAACTTTTTTCTTCAAACTACTGTCAATACTCAAATCTTAACTATTGTTTGAGATCTTTTTGTTAAACAATTGCAAATAAACGAATTTTAATACTAGGTTGGAATTTTTTTCTTCAAACTATCGCATATACGAAATTTAACTCTCGGCAGGAATTTTTTGGTCAAGCTACCATCAATGTTCGAATTTTAACTCTCGGTGGGCACTTTTTTCTTCAAACTACTGTCAATATTCATATTTTAACTATTGGTTGAAATCTTTTTGTCAACAATCGTCAATAGACGAATTTTAATACTAGGTTGGAATTTTTTCCTTCAAACTATCGCCTATATACGAAATTTAACTCTCGGTGGGAATTTTTTGGTCAAACTACCGACAATGTACGAATTTTAACTCTCGGTGGGCACTTTTCTCTTCAAACTACTGTCAATATTCAGATTTTAAATATTGGTTGAGATCTTTTTGTTAAACAATTGTAAATAAACGAATTTTAATACTAGGTTGGAATTTTTTTCTTCAAACTATCGCATATACGAAATTTAACGCTCGGTAGGAATTTTTTGGTCAAGCTACCGTCAATGTACGAATTTTAACTCACGGTGGGCACTTTTTTCTTCAAGCTACTGTCAATATTCAAATTTTATCTATTGGTTGATATCTTTTTGTCAAACAGTCGTCAATAAACGAATTTTTAAACTAGGTTGTAACTTTTTTCTTCAAATTATCGCCTACATACGAAATTCAACTCTCGGTGGGAATTTTTTGGTCAAGCTACCGTCAATGTACGAATTTTAACTCTCGGTGGGAACTTTTTTCTTCAAACTACTGTCAATACTCAAATTTTAACTATTGTTTGAGATCTTTTTGTTAAACAATTGTAAATAAACGAATTTTAATACTAGGTTGGAATTTTTTTCTTCAAACTATCGCCTACATACGAAATTTAACTCTCGGTGGGAATTTTTTGGTCAAACTTTCGTCAAAGTACGAATTTTAACTCTCGGTGGGAACTTTTTTCTTCAAACTACTGTCAATACTCAAATTTTAACTATTGTTTGAGATCTTTTTGTTAAACAATTGCAAATAAACGAATTTTAATACTAGGTTGGAATTTTTTTCTTCAAACTATCGCATATACGAAATTTAACTCTCGGCAGGAATTTTTTGGTCAAGCTACCGTCAATGTACGAATTTTGACTCTCGGTGGGAACTTTTTTCTTCAAACTACTGTCAATACTCAAATCTTAACTATTGTTTGAGATCTTTTTGTTAAACAATTGCAAATAAACGAATTTTAATACTAGGTTGGAATTTTTTTCTTCAAACTATCGCATATACGAAATTTAACTCTCGGCAGGAATTTTTTGGTCAAGCTACCATCAATGTTCGAATTTTAACTCTCGGTGGGCACTTTTTTCTTCAAACTACTGTCAATATTCATATTTTAACTATTGGTTGAAATCTTTTTGTCAACAATCGTCAATAGACGAATTTTAATACTAGGTTGGAATTTTTTCCTTCAAACTATCGCCTATATACGAAATTTAACTCTCGGTGGGAATTTTTTGGTCAAACTACCGACAATGTACGAATTTTAACTCTCGGTGGGCACTTTTCTCTTCAAACTACTGTCAATATTCAGATTTTAAATATTGGTTGAGATCTTTTTGTTAAACAATTGTAAATAAACGAATTTTAATACTAGGTTGGAATTTTTTTC
Source organism: Xylocopa sonorina (assembly GCF_050948175.1). NCBI lineage: Eukaryota > Metazoa > Arthropoda > Insecta > Hymenoptera > Apidae > Xylocopa > Xylocopa sonorina. The sequence goes on from NW_027490091.1 coordinate 145,230, forward strand.
TTCAAACTATCGCCTACATACGAAATTTAACTCTCGGTGGGAATTTTTTGGTCAAACTTTCGTCAAAGTACGAATTTTAACTCTCGGTGGGAACTTTTTTCTTCAAACTACTGTCAATACTCAAATTTTAACTATTGTTTGAGATCTTTTTGTTAAACAATTGCAAATAAACGAATTTTAATACTAGGTTGGAATTTTTTTCTTCAAACTATCGCATATACGAAATTTAACTCTCGGCAGGAATTTTTTGGTCAACCTACCATCAATGTTCGAATTTTAACTCACGGTGGGCACTTTTTTCTTCAAACTACTGTCAATATTCAAATTTTATCTATTGGTTGATATCTTTTTGTTAAACATTCGTCAATAAACGAATTTTTAAACTAGGTTGTAACTTTTTTCATCAAATTATCGCCTACATACGAAATTCAACTCTCGGTGGGAATTTTTTGGTCAAGCTACCGTCAATGTACGAATTTTGACTCTCGGTGGGAACTTTTTTCTTCAAACTACTGTCAATACTCAAATTTTAACTATTGTTTGAGATCTTTTTGTTAAACAATTGCAAATAAACGAATTTTAATACTAGGTTGGAATTTTTTTCTTCAAACTATCGCATATACGAAATGTAAATCTCGGCAGGAATTTTTTGGTCAAGCTACCATCAATGTTCGAATTTTAACTCACGGTGGGCACTTTTTTCTTCAAACTACTGTCAATATTCAGATTTTATCTATTGGTTGAAATCTTTTTGTCAAACAATCGTCAATAAACAAATTTTCATACTAGGTTGGAATTTTTTTCTTCAAACTATCGCCTATATACGAAATTTAACTCTCGGTGGGAATTTTTTGGTCAAGCTACCGTCAATGTACGAATTTTAACTCTCGGTGGGTACTTTTTTCTTCAAACTACTGTCAATATTCAAATTTTATCTATTGGTTGATATCTTTTTGTTAAACATTCGCCAGTAAACGAATTTTTAAACTAGGTTGTAACTTTTTTCATCAAATTATCGCCTACATACGAAATTCAACTCTCGGTGGGAATTTTTTGGTCAAGCTACCGTCAATGTACGAATTTTGACTCTCGGTGGGAACTTTTTTCTTCAAACTACTGTCAATACTCAAATCTTAACTATTGTTTGAGATCTTTTTGTTAAACAATTGCAAATAAACGAATTTTAATACTAGGTTGGAATTTTTTTCTTCAAACTATCGCATATACGAAATTTAACTCTCGGCAGGAATTTTTTGGTCAAGCTACCATCAATGTTCGAATTTTAACTCTCGGTGGGCACTTTTTTCTTCAAACTACTGTCAATATTCATATTTTAACTATTGGTTGAAATCTTTTTGTCAACAATCGTCAATAGACGAATTTTAATACTAGGTTGGAATTTTTTCCTTCAAACTATCGCCTATATACGAAATTTAACTCTCGGTGGGAATTTTTTGGTCAAACTACCGACAATGTACGAATTTTAACTCTCGGTGGGCACTTTTCTCTTCAAACTACTGTCAATATTCAGATTTTAAATATTGGTTGAGATCTTTTTGTTAAACAATTGTAAATAAACGAATTTTAATACTAGGTTGGAATTTTTTTCTTCAAACTACCGCATATACGAAATTTAACGCTCGGTAGGAATTTTTGGGTCAAGCTACCGTCAATGTACGAATTTTAACTCACGGTGGGCACTTTTTTCTTCAAGCTACTGTCAATATTCAAATTTTATCTATTGGTTGATATCTTTTTGTCAAACAGTCGTCAATAAACGAATTTTTAAACTAGGTTGTAACTTTTTTCTTCAAATTATCGCCTACATACGAAATTCAACTCTCGGTGGGAATTTTTTGGTCAAGCTACCGTCAATGTACGAATTTTAACTCTCGGTGGGAACTTTTTTCTTCAAACTACTGTCAATACTCAAATTTTAACTATTGTTTGAGATCTTTTTGTTAAACAATTGTAAATAAACGAATTTTAATACTAGGTTGGAATTTTTTTCTTCAAACTATCGCCTACATACGAAATTTAACTCTCGGTGGGAATTTTTTGGTCAAACTTTCGTCAAAGTACGAATTTTAACTCTCGGTGGGAACTTTTTTCTTCAAACTACTGTCAATACTCAAATTTTAACTATTGTTTGAGATCTTTTTGTTAAACAATTGCAAATAAACGAATTTTAATACTAGGTTGGAATTTTTTTCTTCAAACTATCGCATATACGAAATGTAAATCTCGGCAGGAATTTTTTGGTCAAGCTACCATCAATGTTCGAATTTTAACTCTCGGTGGGCACTTTTTTCTTCAAACTACTGTCAATATTCAGATTTTATCTATTGGTTGAAATCTTTTTGTCAAACAATCGTCAATAAACAAATTTTCATACTAGGTTGGAATTTTTTTCTTCAAACTATCGCCTATATACGAAATTTAACTCTCGGTGGGAATTTTTTGGTCAAGCTACCGTCAATGTACGAATTTTAACTCTCGGTGGGTACTTTTTTCTTCAAACTACTGTCAATATTCAAATTTTATCTATTGGTTGATATCTTTTTGTTAAACATTCGCCAGTAAACGAATTTTTAAACTAGGTTGTAACTTTTTTCATCAAATTATCGCCTACATACGAAATTCAACTCTCGGTGGGAATTTTTTGGTCAAGCTACCGTCAATGTACGAATTTTGACTCTCGGTGGGAACTTTTTTCTTCAAACTACTGTCAATACTCAAATCTTAACTATTGTTTGAGATCTTTTTGTTAAACAATTGCAAATAAACGAATTTTAATACTAGGTTGGAATTTTTTTCTTCAAACTATCGCATATACGAAATTTAACTCTCGGCAGGAATTTTTTGGTCAAGCTACCATCAATGTTCGAATTTTAACTCTCGGTGGGCACTTTTTTCTTCAAACTACTGTCAATATTCAGATTTTATCTATTGGTTGAAATCTTTTTGTCAAACAATCGTCAATAAACAAATTTTCATACTAGGTTGGAATTTTTTTCTTCAAACTATCGCCTATATACGAAATTTAACTCTCGGTGGGAATTTTTTGGTCAAACTACCGTCAATGTACGAATTTTAACTCTCGGTGGGAACTTTTTTCTTCAAACTACTGTCAATACTCAAATTTTAACTATTGTTTGAGATCTTTTTGTTAAACAATTGTAAATAAACGAATTTTAATACTAGGTTGGAATTTTTTTCTTCAAACTATCGCCTACATACGAAATTTAACTCTCGGTGGGAATTTTTTGGTCAAACTTTCGTCAAAGTACGAATTTTAACTCTCGGTGGGAACTTTTTTCTTCAAACTACTGTCAATACTCAAATTTTAACTATTGTTTGAGATCTTTTTGTTAAACAATTGCAAATAAACGAATTTTAATACTAGGTTGGAATTTTTTTCTTCAAACTATCGCATATACGAAATTTAACTCTCGGCAGGAATTTTTTGGTCAAGCTACCATCAATGTTCGAATTTTAACTCTCGGTGGGCACTTTTTTCTTCAAACTACTGTCAATATTCAGATTTTATCTATTGGTTGAAATCTTTATGTCAAACAATCGTCAATAAACAAATTTTCATACTAGGTTGGAATTTTTTTCTTCAAACTATCGCCTATATACGAAATTTAACTCTCGGTGGGAATTTTTTGGTCAAGCTACCGTCAATGTACGAATTTTAACTCTCGGTGGGAACTTTTTTCTTCAAACTACTGTCAATACTCAAATTTTAACTATTGTTTGAGATCTTTTTGTTAAACAATTGTAAATAAACGAATTTTAATACTAGGTTGGAATTTTTTTCTTCAAACTATCGCCTACATACGAAATTTAACTCTCGGTGGGAATTTTTTGGTCAAACTTTCGTCAAAGTACGAATTTTAACTCACGGTGGGCACTTTTTTCTTCAAACTACTGTCAATATTCAGATTTTATCTATTGGTTGAAATCTTTTTGTCAAACAATCGTCAATAAACAAATTTTCATACTAGGTTGGAATTTTTTTCTTCAAACTATCGCCTATATACGAAATTTAACTCTCGGTGGGAATTTTTTGGTCAAGCTACCGTCAATGTACGAATTTTAACTCTCGGTGGGTACTTTTTTCTTCAAACTACTGTCAATATTCAAATTTTATCTATTGGTTGATATCTTTTTGTTAAACATTCGCCAGTAAACGAATTTTTAAACTAGGTTGTAACTTTTTTCATCAAATTATCGCCTACATACGAAATTCAACTCTCGGTGGGAATTTTTTGGTCAAGCTACCGTCAATGTACGAATTTTGACTCTCGGTGGGAACTTTTTTCTTCAAACTACTGTCAATACTCAAATCTTAACTATTGTTTGAGATCTTTTTGTTAAACAATTGCAAATAAACGAATTTTAATACTAGGTTGGAATTTTTTTCTTCAAACTATCGCATATACGAAATTTAACTCTCGGCAGGAATTTTTTGGTCAAGCTACCATCAATGTTCGAATTTTAACTCTAGGTGGGCACTTTTTTCTTCAAACTACTGTCAATATTCAGATTTTATCTATTGGTTGAAATCTTTTTGTCAAACAATCGTCAATAAACAAATTTTCATACTAGGTTGGAATTTTTTTCTTCAAACTATCGCCTATATACGAAATTTAACTCTCGGTGGGAATTTTTTGGTCAAGCTACCGTCAATGTACGAATTTTAACTCTCGGTGGGAACTTTTTTCTTCAAACTACTGTCAATACTCAAATTTTAACTATTGTTTGAGATCTTTTTGTTAAACAATTGTAAATAAACGAATTTTAATACTAGGTTGGAATTTTTTTCTTCAAACTATCGCATATACGAAATTTAACGCTCGGTAGGAATTTTTTGGTCAAGCTACCATCAATGTTCGAATTTTAACTCTCGGTGGGCACTTTTTTCTTCAAACTACTGTCAATATTCAGATTTTATCTATTGGTTGAAATCTTTTTGTCAAACAATCGTCAATAAACAAATTTTCATACTAGGTTGGAATTTTTTTCTTCAAACTATCGCCTATATACGAAATTTAACTCTCGGTGGGAATTTTTTGGTCAAGCTACCGTCAATGTACGAATTTTAACTCTCGGTGGCAACTTTTTTCTTCAAACTACTGTCAATACTCAAATTTTAACTATTGTTTGAGATCTTTTTGTTAAACAATTGTAAATAAACGAATTTTAATACTAGGTTGGAATTTTTTTCTTCAAACTATCGCCTACATACGAAATTTAACTCTCGGTGGGAATTTTTTGGTCAAACTTTCGTCAAAGTACGAATTTTAACTCACGGTGGGCACTTTTTTCTTCAAACTACTGTCAATATTCAGATTTTATCTATTGGTTGAAATCTTTTTGTCAAACAATCGTCAATAAACAAATTTTCATACTAGGTTGGAATTTTTTTCTTCAAACTATCGCCTATATACGAAATTTAACTCTCGGTGGGAATTTTTTGGTCAAGCTACCGTCAATGTACGAATTTTAACTCTCGGTGGGTACTTTTTTCTTCAAACTACTGTCAATATTCAAATTTTATCTATTGGTTGATATCTTTTTGTTAAACATTCGCCAGTAAACGAATTTTTAAACTAGGTTGTAACTTTTTTCATCAAATTATCGCCTACATACGAAATTCAACTCTCGGTGGGAATTTTTTGGTCAAGCTACCGTCAATGTACGAATTTTGACTCTCGGTGGGAACTTTTTTCTTCAAACTACTGTCAATACTCAAATCTTAACTATTGTTTGAGATCTTTTTGTTAAACAATTGCAAATAAACGAATTTTAATACTAGGTTGGAATTTTTTTCTTCAAACTATCGCATATACGAAATTTAACTCTCGGCAGGAATTTTTTGGTCAAGCTACCATCAATGTTCGAATTTTAACTCTCGGTGGGCACTTTTTTCTTCAAACTACTGTCAATATTCAGATTTTATCTATTGGTTGAAATCTTTTTGTCAAACAATCGTCAATAAACAAATTTTCATACTAGGTTGGAATTTTTTTCTTCAAACTATCGCCTATATACGAAATTTAACTCTCGGTGGGAATTTTTTGGTCAAGCTACCGTCAATGTACGAATTTTAACTCTCGGTGGGAACTTTTTTCTTCAAACTACTGTCAATACTCAAATTTTAACTATTGTTTGAGATCTTTTTGTTAAACAATTGTAAATAAACGAATTTTAATACTAGGTTGGAATTTTTTTCTTCAAACTATCGCCTACATACGAAATTTAACTCTCGGTGGGAATTTTTTGGTCAAACTTTCGTCAAAGTACGAATTTTAACTCACGGTGGGCACTTTTTTCTTCAAACTACTGTCAATATTCAGATTTTATCTATTGGTTGAAATCTTTTTGTCAAACAATCGTCAATAAACAAATTTTCATACTAGGTTGGAATTTTTTTCTTCAAACTATCGCCTATATACGAAATTTAACTCTCGGTGGGAATTTTTTGGTCAAGCTACCGTCAATGTACGAATTTTAACTCTCGGTGGGTACTTTTTTCTTCAAACTACTGTCAATATTCAAATTTTATCTATTGGTTGATATCTTTTTGTTAAACATTCGCCAGTAAACGAATTTTTAAACTAGGTTGTAACTTTTTTCATCAAATTATCGCCTACATACGAAATTCAACTCTCGGTGGGAATTTTTTGGTCAAGCTACCGTCAATGTACGAATTTTGACTCTCGGTGGGAACTTTTTTCTTCAAACTACTGTCAATACTCAAATCTTAACTATTGTTTGAGATCTTTTTGTTAAACAATTGCAAATAAACGAATTTTAATACTAGGTTGGAATTTTTTTCTTCAAACTATCGCATATACGAAATTTAACTCTCGGCAGGAATTTTTTGGTCAAGCTACCATCAATGTTCGAATTTTAACTCTCGGTGGGCACTTTTTTCTTCAAACTACTGTCAATATTCAGATTTTATCTATTGGTTGAAATCTTTTTGTCAAACAATCGTCAATAAACAAATTTTCATACTAGGTTGGAATTTTTTTCTTCAAACTATCGCCTATATACGAAATTTAACTCTCGGTGGGAATTTTTTGGTCAAGCTACCGTCAATGTACGAATTTTAACTCTCGGTGGGAACTTTTTTCTTCAAACTACTGTCAATACTCAAATTTTAACTATTGTTTGAGATCTTTTTGTTAAACAATTGTAAATAAACGAATTTTAATACTAGGTTGGAATTTTTTTCTTCAAACTATCGCCTACATACGAAATTTAACTCTCGGTGGGAATTTTTTGGTCAAACTTTCGTCAAAGTACGAATTTTAACTCTCGGTGGGAACTTTTTTCTTCAAACTACTGTCAATACTCAAATTTTAACTATTGTTTGAGATCTTTTTGTTAAACAATTGCAAATAAACGAATTTTAATACTAGGTTGGAATTTTTTTCTTCAAACTATCGCATATACGAAATGTAAATCTCGGCAGGAATTTTTTGGTCAAGCTACCATCAATGTTCGAATTTTAACTCACGGTGGGCACTTTTTTCTTCAAACTACTGTCAATATTCAGATTTTATCTATTGGTTGAAATCTTTTTGTCAAACAATCGTCAATAAACAAATTTTCATACTAGGTTGGAATTTTTTTCTTCAAACTATCGCCTATATACGAAATTTAACTCTCGGTGGGAATTTTTTGGTCAAGCTACCGTCAATGTACGAATTTTAACTCTCGGTGGGTACTTTTTTCTTCAAACTACTGTCAATATTCAAATTTTATCTATTGGTTGATATCTTTTTGTTAAACATTCGCCAGTAAACGAATTTTTAAACTAGGTTGTAACTTTTTTCATCAAATTATCGCCTACATACGAAATTCAACTCTCGGTGGGAATTTTTTGGTCAAGCTACCGTCAATGTACGAATTTTGACTCTCGGTGGGAACTTTTTTCTTCAAACTACTGTCAATACTCAAATCTTAACTATTGTTTGAGATCTTTTTGTTAAACAATTGCAAATAAACGAATTTTAATACTAGGTTGGAATTTTTTTCTTCAAACTATCGCATATACGAAATTTAACTCTCGGCAGGAATTTTTTGGTCAAGCTACCATCAATGTTCGAATTTTAACTCTCGGTGGGCACTTTTTTCTTCAAACTACTGTCAATATTCATATTTTAACTATTGGTTGAAATCTTTTTGTCAACAATCGTCAATAGACGAATTTTAATACTAGGTTGGAATTTTTTCCTTCAAACTATCGCCTATATACGAAATTTAACTCTCGGTGGGAATTTTTTGGTCAAACTACCGACAATGTACGAATTTTAACTCTCGGTGGGCACTTTTCTCTTCAAACTACTGTCAATATTCAGATTTTAAATATTGGTTGAGATCTTTTTGTTAAACAATTGTAAATAAACGAATTTTAATACTAGGTTGGAATTTTTTTCTTCAAACTATCGCATATACGAAATTTAACTCTCGGCAGGAATTTTTTGGTCAAGCTACCATCAATGTTCGAATTTTAACTCTCGGTGGGCACTTTTTTCTTCAAACTACTGTCAATATTCAGATTTTATCTATTGGTTGAAATCTTTTTGTCAAACAATCGTCAATAAACAAATTTTCATACTAGGTTGGAATTTTTTTCTTCAAACTATCGCCTATATACGAAATTTAACTCTCGGTGGGAATTTTTTGGTCAAGCTACCGTCAATGTACGAATTTTAACTCTCGGTGGGAACTTTTTTCTTCAAACTACTGTCAATACTCAAATTTTAACTATTGTTTGAGATCTTTTTGTTAAACAATCGTCAATAAACAAATTTTCATACTAGGTTGGAATTTTTTTCTTCAAACTATCGCCTATATACGAAATTTAACTCTCGGTGGGAATTGTTTGGTCAAGCTACCGTCAATGTACGAATTTTAACTCTCGGTGGGTACTTTTTTCTTCAAACTACTGTCAATATTCAAATTTTATCTATTGGTTGATATCTTTTTGTTAAACATTCGCCAGTAAACGAATTTTTAAACTAGGTTGTAACTTTTTTCATCAAATTATCGCCTACATACGAAATTCAACTCTCGGTGGGAATTTTTTGGTCAAGCTACCGTCAATGTACGAATTTTGACTCTCGGTGGGAACTTTTTTCTTCAAACTACTGTCAATACTCAAATCTTAACTATTGTTTGAGATCTTTTTGTTAAACAATTGCAAATAAACGAATTTTAATACTAGGTTGGAATTTTTTTCTTCAAACTATCGCATATACGAAATTTAACTCTCGGCAGGAATTTTTTGGTCAAGCTACCATCAATGTTCGAATTTTAACTCTCGGTGGGCACTTTTTTCTTCAAACTACTGTCAATATTCAGATTTTATCTATTGGTTGAAATCTTTTTGTCAAACAATCGTCAATAAACAAATTTTCATACTAGGTTGGAATTTTTTTCTTCAAACTATCGCCTATATACGAAATTTAACTCTCGGTGGGAATTTTTTGGTCAAGCTACCGTCAATGTACGAATTTTAACTCTCGGTGGGAACTTTTTTCTTCAAACTACTGTCAATACTCAAATTTTAACTATTGTTTGAGATCTTTTTGTTAAACAATTGTAAATAAACGAATTTTAATACTAGGTTGGAATTTTTTTCTTCAAACTATCGCCTACATACGAAATTTAACTCTCGGTGGGAATTTTTTGGTCAAACTTTCGTCAAAGTACGAATTTTAACTCTCGGTGGGAACTTTTTTCTTCAAACTACTGTCAATACTCAAATTTTAACTATTGTTTGAGATCTTTTTGTTAAACAATTGCAAATAAACGAATTTTAATACTAGGTTGGAATTTTTTTCTTCAAACTATCGCATATACGAAATTTAACTCTCGGCAGGAATTTTTTGGTCAAGCTACCATCAATGTTCGAATTTTAACTCTCGGTGGGCACTTTTTTCTTCAAACTACTGTCAATATTCAGATTTTATCTATTGGTTGAAATCTTTTTGTCAAACAATCGTCAATAAACAAATTTTCATACTAGGTTGGAATTTTTTTCTTCAAACTATCGCCTATATACGAAATTTAACTCTCGGTGGGAATTTTTTGGTCAAGCTACCGTCAATGTACGAATTTTAACTCTCGGTGGGAACTTTTTTCTTCAAACTACTGTCAATACTCAAATTTTAACTATTGTTTGAGATCTTTTTGTTAAACAATTGTAAATAAACGAATTTTAATACTAGGTTGGAATTTTTTTCTTCAAACTATCGCATATACGAAATTTAACGCTCGGTAGGAATTTTTTGGTCAAGCTACCATCAATGTTCGAATTTTAACTCTCGGTGGGCACTTTTTTCTTCAAACTACTGTCAATATTCAGATTTTATCTATTGGTTGAAATCTTTTTGTCAAACAATCGTCAATAAACAAATTTTCATACTAGGTTGGAATTTTTTTCTTCAAACTATCGCCTATATACGAAATTTAACTCTCGGTGGGAATTTTTTGGTCAAGCTACCGTCAATGTACGAATTTTAACTCTCGGTGGCAACTTTTTTCTTCAAACTACTGTCAATACTCAAATTTTAACTATTGTTTGAGATCTTTTTGTTAAACAATTGTAAATAAACGAATTTTAATACTAGGTTGGAATTTTTTTCTTCAAACTATCGCCTACATACGAAATTTAACTCTCGGTGGGAATTTTTTGGTCAAACTTTCGTCAAAGTACGAATTTTAACTCACGGTGGGCACTTTTTTCTTCAAACTACTGTCAATATTCAGATTTTATCTATTGGTTGAAATCTTTTTGTCAAACAATCGTCAATAAACAAATTTTCATACTAGGTTGGAATTTTTTTCTTCAAACTATCGCCTATATACGAAATTTAACTCTCGGTGGGAATTTTTTGGTCAAGCTACCGTCAATGTACGAATTTTAACTCTCGGTGGGTACTTTTTTCTTCAAACTACTGTCAATATTCAAATTTTATCTATTGGTTGATATCTTTTTGTTAAACATTCGCCAGTAAACGAATTTTTAAACTAGGTTGTAACTTTTTTCATCAAATTATCGCCTACATACGAAATTCAACTCTCGGTGGGAATTTTTTGGTCAAGCTACCGTCAATGTACGAATTTTGACTCTCGGTGGGAACTTTTTTCTTCAAACTACTGTCAATACTCAAATCTTAACTATTGTTTGAGATCTTTTTGTTAAACAATTGCAAATAAACGAATTTTAATACTAGGTTGGAATTTTTTTCTTCAAACTATCGCATATACGAAATTTAACTCTCGGCAGGAATTTTTTGGTCAAGCTACCATCAATGTTCGAATTTTAACTCTCGGTGGGCACTTTTTTCTTCAAACTACTGTCAATATTCAGATTTTATCTATTGGTTGAAATCTTTTTGTCAAACAATCGTCAATAAACAAATTTTCATACTAGGTTGGAATTTTTTTCTTCAAACTATCGCCTATATACGAAATTTAACTCTCGGTGGGAATTTTTTGGTCAAGCTACCGTCAATGTACGAATTTTAACTCTCGGTGGGAACTTTTTTCTTCAAACTACTGTCAATACTCAAATTTTAACTATTGTTTGAGATCTTTTTGTTAAACAATTGTAAATAAACGAATTTTAATACTAGGTTGGAATTTTTTTCTTCAAACTATCGCCTACATACGAAATTTAACTCTCGGTGGGAATTTTTTGGTCAAACTTTCGTCAAAGTACGAATTTTAACTCTCGGTGGGAACTTTTTTCTTCAAACTACTGTCAATACTCAAATTTTAACTATTGTTTGAGATCTTTTTGTTAAACAATTGCAAATAAACGAATTTTAATACTAGGTTGGAATTTTTTTCTTCAAACTATCGCATATACGAAATTTAACTCTCGGCAGGAATTTTTTGGTCAAGCTACCATCAATGTTCGAATTTTAACTCTCGGTGGGCACTTTTTTCTTCAAACTACTGTCAATATTCAGATTTTATCTATTGGTTGAAATCTTTTTGTCAAACAATCGTCAATAAACAAATTTTCATACTAGGTTGGAATTTTTTTCTTCAAACTATCGCCTATATACGAAATTTAACTCTCGGTGGGAATTTTTTGGTCAAGCTACCGTCAATGTACGAATTTTAACTCTCGGTGGGAACTTTTTTCTTCAAACTACTGTCAATACTCAAATTTTAACTATTGTTTGAGATCTTTTTGTTAAACAATTGTAAATAAACGAATTTTAATACTAGGTTGGAATTTTTTTCTTCAAACTATCGCCTACATACGAAATTTAACTCTCGGTGGGAATTTTTTGGTCAAACTTTCGTCAAAGTACGAATTTTAACTCACGGTGGGCACTTTTTTCTTCAAACTACTGTCAATATTCAGATTTTATCTATTGGTTGAAATCTTTTTGTCAAACAATCGTCAATAAACAAATTTTCATACTAGGTTGGAATTTTTTTCTTCAAACTATCGCCTATATACGAAATTTAACTCTCGGTGGGAATTTTTTGGTCAAGCTACCGTCAATGTACGAATTTTAACTCTCGGTGGGTACTTTTTTCTTCAAACTACTGTCAATATTCAAATTTTATCTATTGGTTGATATCTTTTTGTTAAACATTCGCCAGTAAACGAATTTTTAAACTAGGTTGTAACTTTTTTCATCAAATTATCGCCTACATACGAAATTCAACTCTCGGTGGGAATTTTTTGGTCAAGCTACCGTCAATGTACGAATTTTGACTCTCGGTGGGAACTTTTTTCTTCAAACTACTGTCAATACTCAAATCTTAACTATTGTTTGAGATCTTTTTGTTAAACAATTGCAAATAAACGAATTTTAATACTAGGTTGGAATTTTTTTCTTCAAACTATCGCATATACGAAATTTAACTCTCGGCAGGAATTTTTTGGTCAAGCTACCATCAATGTTCGAATTTTAACTCTCGGTGGGCACTTTTTTCTTCAAACTACTGTCAATATTCAGATTTTATCTATTGGTTGAAATCTTTTTGTCAAACAATCGTCAATAAACAAATTTTCATACTAGGTTGGAATTTTTTTCTTCAAACTATCGCCTATATACGAAATTTAACTCTCGGTGGGAATTTTTTGGTCAAGCTACCGTCAATGTACGAATTTTAACTCTCGGTGGGAACTTTTTTCTTCAAACTACTGTCAATACTCAAATTTTAACTATTGTTTGAGATCTTTTTGTTAAACAATTGTAAATAAACGAATTTTAATACTAGGTTGGAATTTTTTTCTTCAAACTATCGCATATACGAAATTTAACGCTCGGTAGGAATTTTTTGGTCAAGCTACCATCAATGTTCGAATTTTAACTCTCGGTGGGCACTTTTTTCTTCAAACTACTGTCAATATTCAGATTTTATCTATTGGTTGAAATCTTTTTGTCAAACAATCGTCAATAAACAAATTTTCATACTAGGTTGGAATTTTTTTCTTCAAACTATCGCCTATATACGAAATTTAACTCTCGGTGGGAATTTTTTGGTCAAGCTACCGTCAATGTACGAATTTTAACTCTCGGTGGCAACTTTTTTCTTCAAACTACTGTCAATACTCAAATTTTAACTATTGTTTGAGATCTTTTTGTTAAACAATTGTAAATAAACGAATTTTAATACTAGGTTGGAATTTTTTTCTTCAAACTATCGCCTACATACGAAATTTAACTCTCGGTGGGAATTTTTTGGTCAAACTTTCGTCAAAGTACGAATTTTAACTCACGGTGGGCACTTTTTTCTTCAAACTACTGTCAATATTCAGATTTTATCTATTGGTTGAAATCTTTTTGTCAAACAATCGTCAATAAACAAATTTTCATACTAGGTTGGAATTTTTTTCTTCAAACTATCGCCTATATACGAAATTTAACTCTCGGTGGGAATTTTTTGGTCAAGCTACCGTCAATGTACGAATTTTAACTCTCGGTGGGTACTTTTTTCTTCAAACTACTGTCAATATTCAAATTTTATCTATTGGTTGATATCTTTTTGTTAAACATTCGCCAGTAAACGAATTTTTAAACTAGGTTGTAACTTTTTTCATCAAATTATCGCCTACATACGAAATTCAACTCTCGGTGGGAATTTTTTGGTCAAGCTACCGTCAATGTACGAATTTTGACTCTCGGTGGGAACTTTTTTCTTCAAACTACTGTCAATACTCAAATCTTAACTATTGTTTGAGATCTTTTTGTTAAACAATTGCAAATAAACGAATTTTAATACTAGGTTGGAATTTTTTTCTTCAAACTATCGCATATACGAAATTTAACTCTCGGCAGGAATTTTTTGGTCAAGCTACCATCAATGTTCGAATTTTAACTCTCGGTGGGCACTTTTTTCTTCAAACTACTGTCAATATTCAGATTTTATCTATTGGTTGAAATCTTTTTGTCAAACAATCGTCAATAAACAAATTTTCATACTAGGTTGGAATTTTTTTCTTCAAACTATCGCCTATATACGAAATTTAACTCTCGGTGGGAATTTTTTGGTCAAGCTACCGTCAATGTACGAATTTTAACTCTCGGTGGGAACTTTTTTCTTCAAACTACTGTCAATACTCAAATTTTAACTATTGTTTGAGATCTTTTTGTTAAACAATTGTAAATAAACGAATTTTAATACTAGGTTGGAATTTTTTTCTTCAAACTATCGCCTACATACGAAATTTAACTCTCGGTGGGAATTTTTTGGTCAAACTTTCGTCAAAGTACGAATTTTAACTCTCGGTGGGAACTTTTTTCTTCAAACTACTGTCAATACTCAAATTTTAACTATTGTTTGAGATCTTTTTGTTAAACAATTGCAAATAAACGAATTTTAATACTAGGTTGGAATTTTTTTCTTCAAACTATCGCATATACGAAATTTAACTCTCGGCAGGAATTTTTTGGTCAAGCTACCATCAATGTTCGAATTTTAACTCTCGGTGGGCACTTTTTTCTTCAAACTACTGTCAATATTCAGATTTTATCTATTGGTTGAAATCTTTTTGTCAAACAATCGTCAATAAACAAATTTTCATACTAGGTTGGAATTTTTTTCTTCAAACTATCGCCTATATACGAAATTTAACTCTCGGTGGGAATTTTTTGGTCAAGCTACCGTCAATGTACGAATTTTAACTCTCGGTGGGAACTTTTTTCTTCAAACTACTGTCAATACTCAAATTTTAACTATTGTTTGAGATCTTTTTGTTAAACAATTGTAAATAAACGAATTTTAATACTAGGTTGGAATTTTTTTCTTCAAACTATCGCCTACATACGAAATTTAACTCTCGGTGGGAATTTTTTGGTCAAACTTTCGTCAAAGTACGAATTTTAACTCACGGTGGGCACTTTTTTCTTCAAACTACTGTCAATATTCAGATTTTATCTATTGGTTGAAATCTTTTTGTCAGACAATCGTCAATAAACAAATTTTCATACTAGGTTGGAATTTTTTTCTTCAAACTATCGCCTACATGCGAAATTCAACTCTCGGTGGGAATTTTTTGGTCAAACTACCGTCAATGCACGAATTTTAACTCTCGGTGGGAACTTTTTTCTTCAAACTACTGTCAATATTCAGATTTTATCTATTGGTTGATATCTTTTTGTCAAACATTCGTCAATAAACGAATTTTTAAACTAGGTTGTAACTTTTTTCATCAAATTATCGCCTACATACGAAATTCAACTCTCGGTGGGAATTTTTTGGTCAAACTACCGTCAATGTACGAATTTTGACTCTCGGTGGGAACTTTTTTCTTCAAACTACTGTCAATACTCAAATTTTAACTATTGTTTGAGATCTTTTTGTTAAACAATTGCAAATAAACGAATTTTAATACTAGGTTGGAATTTTTTTCTTCAAACTATCGCATATACGAAATTTAACTCTCGGTAGGAATTTTTTGGTCAAGCTACCATCAATGTTCAAATTTTAACTTTCGGTGGGCACTTTTTTCTTCAAACTACTGTCAATATTCATATTTTAACTATTGGTTGAAATCTTTTTGTCAACAATCGTCAATAGACGAATTTTAATACTAGGTTGGAATTTTTTCCTTCAAACTATCGCCTATATACGAAATTTAACTCTCGGTGGGAATTTTTTGGTCAAGCTACCGTCAATGTACGAATTTTAACCCTCGGTGGGCACTTTTTTCTTCAAACTACTGTCAATATTCAAATTTTATCTATTGGTTGATATCTTTTTGTCAAACATTCGTCAATAAACGAATTTTTAAACTAGGTTGTAACTTTTTTCATCAAATTATCGCCTACATGCGAAATTCAACTCTCGGTGGGAATTTTTTGGTCAAACTACCGTCAATGTACGAATTTTAACTCTCGGTGGGAACTTTTTTCTTCAAACTACTGTCAATACTCAGATTTTAACTATTGTTTGAGATCTTTTTGTTAAACAATTGTAAATAAACGAATTTTAATACTAGGTTGGAATTTTTTTCTTCAAACTATCGCATATACGAAATTTAACGCTCGGTAGGAATTTTTTGGTCAAGCTACCATCAATGTTCGAATTTTAACTCTCGGTGGGCACTTTTTTCTTCAAACTACTGTCAATATTCAGATTTTATCTATTGGTTGATATCTTTTTGTCGAACAATCGTCAATAAACGAATTTTCATACTAGGTTGGAATTTTTCTCTTCAAACTATTGCCTACATACGAAGTTCAACTCTCGGTGGGAATTTTTTGGTCAAACTACCGACAATGTACGAATTTTAACTCTCGGTGGGCACTTTTCTCTTCAAACTACTGTCAATATTCAGATTTTAAATATTGGTTGAAATCTTTTTGTCAAACAGTCGTCAATAAACGAATTTTTATACTAGGTTGTAATTTTTTTCTACAAACTATCGCCTACATACGAAATTCAACTCTCGGTGGGAATTTTTTGGTCAAACTACCGTCAATGTACGAATTTTGACTCTCGGTGGGAACTTTTTTCTTCAAACTACTGTCAATACTCAAATTTTAACTATTGTTTGAGATCTTTTTGTTAAACAATTGCAAATAAACGAATTTTAATACTAGGTTGGAATTTTTTTCTTCAAACTATCGCATATACGAAATTTAACTCTCGGTAGGAATTTTTTGGTCAAGCTACCATCAATGTTCAAATTTTAACTTTCGGTGGGCACTTTTTTCTTCAAACTACTGTCAATATTCATATTTTAACTATTGGTTGAAATCTTTTTGTCAACAATCGTCAATAGACGAATTTTAATACTAGGTTGGAATTTTTTCCTTCAAACTATCGCCTATATACGAAATTTAACTCTCGGTGGGAATTTTTTGGTCAAGCTACCGTCAATGTACGAATTTTAACCCTCGGTGGGCACTTTTTTCTTCAAACTACTGTCAATATTCAAATTTTATCTATTGGTTGATATCTTTTTGTCAAACATTCGTCAATAAACGAATTTTTAAACTAGGTTTAACTTTTTTCATCAAATTATCGCCTACATGCGAAATTCAACTCTCGGTGGGAATTTTTTGGTCAAACTACCGTCAATGTACGAATTTTAACTCTCGGTGGGAACTTTTTTCTTCAAACTACTGTCAATACTCAAATTTTAACTATTGTTTGAGATCTTTTTGTTAAACAATTGTAAATAAACGAATTTTAATACTAGGTTGGAATTTTTTTCTTCAAACTATCGCATATACGAAATTTAACGCTCGGTAGGAATTTTTTGGTCAAGCTACCATCAATGTTCGAATTTTAACTCTCGGTGGGCACTTTTTTCTTCAAACTACTGTCAATATTCAGATTTTATCTATTGGGTGATATCTTTTTGTCGAACAATCGTCAATAAACGAATTTTCATACTAGGTTGGAATTTTTCTCTTCAAACTATTGCCTACATACGAAGTTCAACTCTCGGTGGGAATTTTTTGGTCAAACTACCGACAATGTACGAATTTTAACTCTCGGTGGGCACTTTTCTCTTCAAACTACTGTCAATATTCAGATTTTAAATATTGGTTGAAATCTTTTTGTCAAACAGTCGTCAATAAACGAATTTTTATACTAGGTTGTAATTTTTTTCTACAAACTATCGCCTACATACGAAATTCAACTCTCGGTGGGAATTTTTTGGTCAAACTACCGTCAATGTACGAATTTTGACTCTCGGTGGGAACTTTTTTCTTCAAACTACTGTCAATACTCAAATTTTAACTATTGTTTGAGATCTTTTTGTTAAACAATTGCAAATAAACGAATTTTAATACTAGGTTGGAATTTTTTTCTTCAAACTATCGCATATACGAAATTTAACTCTCGGTAGGAATTTTTTGGTCAAGCTACCATCAATGTTCAAATTTTAACTTTCGGTGGGCACTTTTTTCTTCAAACTACTGTCAATATTCATATTTTAACTATTGGTTGAAATCTTTTTGTCAACAATCGTCAATAGACGAATTTTAATACTAGGTTGGAATTTTTTCCTTCAAACTATCGCCTATATACGAAATTTAACTCTCGGTGGGAATTTTTTGGTCAAGCTACCGTCAATGTACGAATTTTAACCCTCGGTGGGCACTTTTTTCTTCAAACTACTGTCAATATTCAAATTTTATCTATTGGTTGATATCTTTTTGTCAAACATTCGTCAATAAACGAATTTTTAAACTAGGTTGTAACTTTTTTCATCAAATTATCGCCTACATGCGAAATTCAACTCTCGGTGGGAATTTTTTGGTCAAACTACCGTCAATGTACGAATTTTAACTCTCGGTGGGAACTTTTTTCTTCAAACTACTGTCAATACTCAAATTTTAACTATTGTTTGAGATCTTTTTGTTAAACAATTGTAAATAAACGAATTTTAATACTAGGTTGGAATTTTTTTCTTCAAACTATCGCATATACGAAATTTAACGCTCGGTAGGAATTTTTTGGTCAAGCTACCATCAATGTTCGAATTTTAACTCTCGGTGGGCACTTTTTTCTTCAAACTACTGTCAATATTCAGATTTTATCTATTGGTTGATATCTTTTTGTCGAACAATCGTCAATAAACGAATTTTCATACTAGGTTGGAATTTTTCTCTTCAAACTATTGCCTACATACGAAGTTCAACTCTCGGTGGGAATTTTTTGGTCAAACTACCGACAATGTACGAATTTTAACTCTCGGTGGGCACTTTTCTCTTCAAACTACTGTCAATATTCAGATTTTAAATATTGGTTGAAATCTTTTTGTCAAACAGTCGTCAATAAACGAATTTTTATACTAGGTTGTAATTTTTTTCTACAAACTATCGCCTACATACGAAATTCTACTCTCGGTGGGAATTTTTTGGTCAAACTACCGTCAATGTACGAATTTTGACTCTCGGTGGGAACTTTTTTCTTCAAACTACTGTCAATACTCAAATTTTAACTATTGTTTGAGATCTTTTTGTTAAACAATTGTAAATAAACGAATTTTAATACTAGGTTGTAACTTTTTTCATCAAATTATCGCCTACATACGAAATTCAACTCTCGGTGGGAATTTTTTGGTCAAACTACCGTCAATGTACGAATTTTGACTCTCGGTGGGAACTTTTTTCTTCAAACTACTGTCAATACTCAAATTTTAACTATTGTTTGAGATCTTTTTGTTAAACAATTGCAAATAAACGAATTTTAATACTAGGTTGGAATTTTTTTCTTCAAACTATAGCATATACGAAATTTAACTCTCGGCAGGAATTTTTTGGTCAAGCTACCATCAATGTTCGAATTTTAACTCACGGTGGGCACTTTTTTCTTCAAACTACTGTCAATATTCAGATTTTATCTATTGGTTGAAATCTTTTTGTCGAACAATCGTCAATAAACGAATTTTCATACTAGGTTGGAATTTTTTTCTTCAAACTATTGCCTACATACGAAGTTCAACTCTCGGTGGGAATTTTTTGGTCAAACTACCGACAATGTACGAATTTTAACTCTCGGTGGGCACTTTTCTCTTCAAACTACTGTCAATATTCAGATTTTAAATATTGGTTGAAATCTTTTTGTCAAACAGTCGTCAATAAACGAATTTTTATACTAGGTTGTAATTTTTTTCTACAAACTATCGCCTACATACGAAATTCAACTCTCGGTGGGAATTTTTTGGTCAAACTACCGTCAATGTACGAATTTTGACTCTCGGTGGGAACTTTTTTCTTCAAACTAATGTCAATACTCAAATTTTAACTATTGTTTGAGATCTTTTTGTTAAACAATTGCAAATAAACGAATTTTAATACTAGGTTGGAATTTTTTTCTTCAAACTATCGCCTACATACGAAATTTAACTCTCGGTGGGAATTTTTTGGTCAAACTTTCGTCAAAGTACGAATTTTAACTCACGGTGGGCACTTTTTTCTTCAAACTACTGTCAATATTCAGATTTTATCTATTGGTTGAAATCTTTTTGTCAAACAATCGTCAATAAACAAATTTTCATACTAGGTTGGAATTTTTTTCTTCAAACTATCGCCTATATACGAAATTTAACTCTCGGTGGGAATTTTTTGGTCAAGCTACCGTCAATGTACGAATTTTAACTCTCGGTGGGTACTTTTTTCTTCAAAATACTGTCAATATTCAAATTTTATCTATTGGTTGATATCTTTTTGTTAAACATTCGCCAGTAAACGAATTTTTAAACTAGGTTGTAACTTTTTTCATCAAATTATCGCCTACATACGAAATTCAACTCTCGGTGGGAATTTTTTGGTCAAGCTACCGTCAATGTACGAATTTTGACTCTCGGTGGGAACTTTTTTCTTCAAACTACTGTCAATACTCAAATCTTAACTATTGTTTGAGATCTTTTTGTTAAACAATTGCAAATAAACGAATTTCAATACTAGGTTGGAATTTTTTTCTTCAAACTATCGCATATACGAAATTTAACTCTCGGCAGGAATTTTTTGGTCAAGCTACCATCAATGTTCGAATTTTAACTCTCGGTGGGCACTTTTTTCTTCAAACTACTGTCAATATTCAGATTTTATCTATTGGTTGAAATCTTTTTGTCAAACAATCGTCAATAAACAAATTTTCATACTAGGTTGGAATTTTTTTCTTCAAACTATCGCCTATATACGAAATTTAACTCTCGGTGGGAATTTTTTGGTCAAGCTACCGTCAATGTACGAATTTTAACTCTCGGTGGGAACTTTTTTCTTCAAACTACTGTCAATACTCAAATTTTAACTATTGTTTGAGATCTTTTTGTTAAACAATTGTAAATAAACGAATTTTAATACTAGGTTGGAATTTTTTTCTTCAAACTATCGCCTACATACGAAATTTAACTCTCGGTGGGAATTTTTTGGTCAAACTTTCGTCAAAGTACGAATTTTAACTCTCGGTGGGAACTTTTTTCTTCAAACTACTGTCAATACTCAAATTTTAACTATTGTTTGAGATCTTTTTGTTAAACAATTGCAAATAAACGAATTTTAATACTAGGTTGGAATTTTTTTCTTCAAACTATCGCATATACGAAATTTAACTCTCGGCAGGAATTTTTTGGTCAAGCTACCATCAATGTTCGAATTTTAACTCTCGGTGGGCACTTTTTTCTTCAAACTACTGTCAATATTCAGATTTTATCTATTGGTTGAAATCTTTTTGTCAAACAATCGTCAATAAACAAATTTTCATACTAGGTTGGAATTTTTTTCTTCAAACTATCGCCTATATACGAAATTTAACTCTCGGTGGGAATTTTTTGGTCAAGCTACCGTCAATGTACGAATTTTAACTCTCGGTGGGAACTTTTTTCTTCAAACTACTGTCAATACTCAAATTTTAACTATTGTTTGAGATCTTTTTGTTAAACAATTGTAAATAAACGAATTTTAATACTAGGTTGGAATTTTTTTCTTCAAACTATCGCCTACATACGAAATTTAACTCTCGGTGGGAATTTTTTGGTCAAACTTTCGTCAAAGTACGAATTTTAACTCACGGTGGGCACTTTTTTCTTCAAACTACTGTCAATATTCAGATTTTATCTATTGGTTGAAATCTTTTTGTCAAACAATCGTCAATAAACAAATTTTCATACTAGGTTGGAATTTTTTTCTTCAAACTATCGCCTACATGCGAAATTCAACTCTCGGTGGGAATTTTTTGGTCAAACTACCGTCAATGCACGAATTTTAACTCTCGGTGGGAACTTTTTTCTTCAAACTACTGTCAATATTCAGATTTTATCTATTGGTTGATATCTTTTTGTCAAACATTCGTCAATAAACGAATTTTTAAACTAGGTTGTAACTTTTTTCATCAAATTATCGCCTACATACGAAATTCAACTCTCGGTGGGAATTTTTTGGTCAAACTACCGTCAATGTACGAATTTTGACTCTCGGTGGGAACTTTTTTCTTCAAACTACTGTCAATACTCAAATTTTAACTATTGTTTGAGATCTTTTTGTTAAACAATTGTAAATAAACGAATTTTAATACTAGGTTGGAATTTTTTTCTTCAAACTATCGCATATACGAAATTTAACGCTCGGTAGGAATTTTTTGGTCAAGCTACCATCAATGTTCGAATTTTAACTCTCGGTGGGCACTTTTTTCTTCAAACTACTGTCAATATTCAGATTTTATCTATTGGTTGAAATCTTTTTGTCGAACAATCGTCAATAAACGAATTTTCATACTAGGTTGGAATTTTTCTCTTCAAACTATTGCCTACATACGAAGTTCAACTCTCGGTGGGAATTTTTTGGTCAAACTACCGACAATGTACGAATTTTAACTCTCGGTGGGCACTTTTCTCTTCAAACTACTGTCAATATTCAGATTTTAAATATTGGTTGAAATCTTTTTGTCAAACAGTCGTCAATAAACGAATTTTTATACTAGGTTGTAATTTTTTTCTACAAACTATCGCCTACATACGAAATTCAACTCTCGGTGGGAATTTTTTGGTCAAACTACCGTCAATGTACGAATTTTGACTCTCGGTGGGAACTTTTTTCTTCAAACTACTGTCAATACTCAAATTTTAACTATTGTTTGAGATCTTTTTGTTAAACAATTGCAAATAAACGAATTTTAATACTAGGTTGGAATTTTTTTCTTCAAACTATCGCATATACGAAATTTAACTCTCGGTAGGAATTTTTTGGTCAAGCTACCATCAATGTTCAAATTTTAACTTTCGGTGGGCACTTTTTTCTTCAAACTACTGTCAATATTCATATTTTAACTATTGGTTGAAATCTTTTTGTCAACAATCGTCAATAGACGAATTTTAATACTAGGTTGGAATTTTTTCCTTCAAACTATCGCCTATATACGAAATTTAACTCTCGGTGGGAATTTTTTGGTCAAGCTACCGTCAATGTACGAATTTTAACCCTCGGTGGGCACTTTTTTCTTCAAACTACTGTCAATATTCAAATTTTATCTATTGGTTGATATCTTTTTGTCAAACATTCGTCAATAAACGAATTTTTAAACTAGGTTGTAACTTTTTTCATCAAATTATCGCCTACATGCGAAATTCAACTCTCGGTGGGAATTTTTTGGTCAAACTAGCGTCAATGTACGAATTTTAACTCTCGGTGGGAACTTTTTTCTTCAAACTACTGTCAATACTCAGATTTTAACTATTGTTTGAGATCTTTTTGTTAAACAATTGTAAATAAACGAATTTTAATACTAGGTTGGAATTTTTTTCTTCAAACTATCGCATATACGAAATTTAACGCTCGGTAGGAATTTTTTGGTCAAGCTACCATCAATGTTCGAATTTTAACTCTCGGTGGGCACTTTTTTCTTCAAACTACTGTCAATATTCAGATTTTATCTATTGGTTGATATCTTTTTGTCGAACAATCGTCAATAAACGAATTTTCATACTAGGTTGGAATTTTTCTCTTCAAACTATTGCCTACATACGAAGTTCAACTCTCGGTGGGAATTTTTTGGTCAAACTACCGACAATGTACGAATTTTAACTCTCGGTGGGCACTTTTCTCTTCAAACTACTGTCAATATTCAGATTTTAAATATTGGTTGAAATCTTTTTGTCAAACAGTCGTCAATAAACGAATTTTTATACTAGGTTGTAATTTTTTTCTACAAACTATCGCCTACATACGAAATTCAACTCTCGGTGGGAATTTTTTGGTCAAACTACCGTCAATGTACGAATTTTGACTCTCGGTGGGAACTTTTTTCTTCAAACTACTGTCAATACTCAAATTTTAACTATTGTTTGAGATCTTTTTGTTAAACAATTGCAAATAAACGAATTTTAATACTAGGTTGGAATTTTTTTCTTCAAACTATCGCATATACGAAATTTAACTCTCGGTAGGAATTTTTTGGTCAAGCTACCATCAATGTTCAAATTTTAACTTTCGGTGGGCACTTTTTTCTTCAAACTACTGTCAATATTCATATTTTAACTATTGGTTGAAATCTTTTTGTCAACAATCGTCAATAGACGAATTTTAATACTAGGTTGGAATTTTTTCCTTCAAACTATAGCATATACGAAATTTAACTCTCGGCAGGAATTTTTTGGTCAAGCTACCATCAATGTTCGAATTTTAACTCACGGTGGGCACTTTTTTCTTCAAACTACTGTCAATATTCAGATTTTATCTATTGGTTGAAATCTTTTTGTCGAACAATCGTCAATAAACGAATTTTCATACTAGGTTGGAATTTTTTTCTTCAAACTATTGCCTACATACGAAGTTCAACTCTCGGTGGGAATTTTTTGGTCAAACTACCGACAATGTACGAATTTTAACTCTCGGTGGGCACTTTTCTCTTCAAACTACTGTCAATATTCAGATTTTAAATATTGGTTGAAATCTTTTTGTCAAACAGTCGTCAATAAACGAATTTTTATACTAGGTTGTAATTTTTTTCTACAAACTATCGCCTACATACGAAATTCAACTCTCGGTGGGAATTTTTTGGTCAAACTACCGTCAATGTACGAATTTTGACTCTCGGTGGGAACTTTTTTCTTCAAACTAATGTCAATACTCAAATTTTAACTATTGTTTGAGATCTTTTTGTTAAACAATTGCAAATAAACGAATTTTAATACTAGGTTGGAATTTTTTTCTTCAAACTATCGCCTACATACGAAATTTAACTCTCGGTGGGAATTTTTTGGTCAAACTTTCGTCAAAGTACGAATTTTAACTCACGGTGGGCACTTTTTTCTTCAAACTACTGTCAATATTCAGATTTTATCTATTGGTTGAAATCTTTTTGTCAAACAATCGTCAATAAACAAATTTTCATACTAGGTTGGAATTTTTTTCTTCAAACTATCGCCTATATACGAAATTTAACTCTCGGTGGGAATTTTTTGGTCAAGCTACCGTCAATGTACGAATTTTAACTCTCGGTGGGTACTTTTTTCTTCAAAATACTGTCAATATTCAAATTTTATCTATTGGTTGATATCTTTTTGTTAAACATTCGCCAGTAAACGAATTTTTAAACTAGGTTGTAACTTTTTTCATCAAATTATCGCCTACATACGAAATTCAACTCTCGGTGGGAATTTTTTGGTCAAGCTACCGTCAATGTACGAATTTTGACTCTCGGTGGGAACTTTTTTCTTCAAACTACTGTCAATACTCAAATCTTAACTATTGTTTGAGATCTTTTTGTTAAACAATTGCAAATAAACGAATTTCAATACTAGGTTGGAATTTTTTTCTTCAAACTATCGCATATACGAAATTTAACTCTCGGCAGGAATTTTTTGGTCAAGCTACCATCAATGTTCGAATTTTAACTCTCGGTGGGCACTTTTTTCTTCAAACTACTGTCAATATTCAGATTTTATCTATTGGTTGAAATCTTTTTGTCAAACAATCGTCAATAAACAAATTTTCATACTAGGTTGGAATTTTTTTCTTCAAACTATCGCCTATATACGAAATTTAACTCTCGGTGGGAATTTTTTGGTCAAGCTACCGTCAATGTACGAATTTTAACTCTCGGTGGGAACTTTTTTCTTCAAACTACTGTCAATACTCAAATTTTAACTATTGTTTGAGATCTTTTTGTTAAACAATTGTAAATAAACGAATTTTAATACTAGGTTGGAATTTTTTTCTTCAAACTATCGCCTACATACGAAATTTAACTCTCGGTGGGAATTTTTTGGTCAAACTTTCGTCAAAGTACGAATTTTAACTCTCGGTGGGAACTTTTTTCTTCAAACTACTGTCAATACTCAAATTTTAACTATTGTTTGAGATCTTTTTGTTAAACAATTGCAAATAAACGAATTTTAATACTAGGTTGGAATTTTTTTCTTCAAACTATCGCATATACGAAATTTAACTCTCGGCAGGAATTTTTTGGTCAAGCTACCATCAATGTTCGAATTTTAACTCTCGGTGGGCACTTTTTTCTTCAAACTACTGTCAATATTCAGATTTTATCTATTGGTTGAAATCTTTTTGTCAAACAATCGTCAATAAACAAATTTTCATACTAGGTTGGAATTTTTTTCTTCAAACTATCGCCTATATACGAAATTTAACTCTCGGTGGGAATTTTTTGGTCAAGCTACCGTCAATGTACGAATTTTAACTCTCGGTGGGAACTTTTTTCTTCAAACTACTGTCAATACTCAAATTTTAACTATTGTTTGAGATCTTTTTGTTAAACAATTGTAAATAAACGAATTTTAATACTAGGTTGGAATTTTTTTCTTCAAACTATCGCCTACATACGAAATTTAACTCTCGGTGGGAATTTTTTGGTCAAACTTTCGTCAAAGTACGAATTTTAACTCACGGTGGGCACTTTTTTCTTCAAACTACTGTCAATATTCAGATTTTATCTATTGGTTGAAATCTTTTTGTCAAACAATCGTCAATAAACAAATTTTCATACTAGGTTGGAATTTTTTTCTTCAAACTATCGCCTACATGCGAAATTCAACTCTCGGTGGGAATTTTTTGGTCAAACTACCGTCAATGCACGAATTTTAACTCTCGGTGGGAACTTTTTTCTTCAAACTACTGTCAATATTCAGATTTTATCTATTGGTTGATATCTTTTTGTCAAACATTCGTCAATAAACGAATTTTTAAACTAGGTTGTAACTTTTTTCATCAAATTATCGCCTACATACGAAATTCAACTCTCGGTGGGAATTTTTTGGTCAAACTACCGTCAATGTACGAATTTTGACTCTCGGTGGGAACTTTTTTCTTCAAACTACTGTCAATACTCAAATTTTAACTATTGTTTGAGATCTTTTTGTTAAACAATTGTAAATAAACGAATTTTAATACTAGGTTGGAATTTTTTTCTTCAAACTATCGCATATACGAAATTTAACGCTCGGTAGGAATTTTTTGGTCAAGCTACCATCAATGTTCGAATTTTAACTCTCGGTGGGCACTTTTTTCTTCAAACTACTGTCAATATTCAGATTTTATCTATTGGTTGAAATCTTTTTGTCGAACAATCGTCAATAAACGAATTTTCATACTAGGTTGGAATTTTTCTCTTCAAACTATTGCCTACATACGAAGTTCAACTCTCGGTGGGAATTTTTTGGTCAAACTACCGACAATGTACGAATTTTAACTCTCGGTGGGCACTTTTCTCTTCAAACTACTGTCAATATTCAGATTTTAAATATTGGTTGAAATCTTTTTGTCAAACAGTCGTCAATAAACGAATTTTTATACTAGGTTGTAATTTTTTTCTACAAACTATCGCCTACATACGAAATTCAACTCTCGGTGGGAATTTTTTGGTCAAACTACCGTCAATGTACGAATTTTGACTCTCGGTGGGAACTTTTTTCTTCAAACTACTGTTAATACTCAAATTTTAACTATTGTTTGAGATCTTTTTGTTAAACAATTGCAAATAAACGAATTTTAATACTAGGTTGGAATTTTTTTCTTCAAACTATCGCATATACGAAATTTAACTCTCGGTAGGAATTTTTTGGTCAAGCTACCATCAATGTTCAAATTTTAACTTTCGGTGGGCACTTTTTTCTTCAAACTACTGTCAATATTCATATTTTAACTATTGGTTGAAATCTTTTTGTCAACAATCGTCAATAGACGAATTTTAATACTAGGTTGGAATTTTTTCCTTCAAACTATCGCCTATATACGAAATTTAACTCTCGGTGGGAATTTTTTGGTCAAGCTACCGTCAATGTACGAATTTTAACCCTCGGTGGGCACTTTTTTCTTCAAACTACTGTCAATATTCAAATTTTATCTATTGGTTGATATCTTTTTGTCAAACATTCGTCAATAAACGAATTTTTAAACTAGGTTGTAACTTTTTTCATCAAATTATCGCCTACATGCGAAATTCAACTCTCGGTGGGAATTTTTTGGTCAAACTAGCGTCAATGTACGAATTTTAACTCTCGGTGGGAACTTTTTTCTTCAAACTACTGTCAATACTCAGATTTTAACTATTGTTTGAGATCTTTTTGTTAAACAATTGTAAATAAACGAATTTTAATACTAGGTTGGAATTTTTTTCTTCAAACTATCGCATATACGAAATTTAACGCTCGGTAGGAATTTTTTGGTCAAGCTACCATCAATGTTCGAATTTTAACTCTCGGTGGGCACTTTTTTCTTCAAACTACTGTCAATATTCAGATTTTATCTATTGGTTGATATCTTTTTGTCGAACAATCGTCAATAAACGAATTTTCATACTAGGTTGGAATTTTTCTCTTCAAACTATTGCCTACATACGAAGTTCAACTCTCGGTGGGAATTTTTTGGTCAAACTACCGACAATGTACGAATTTTAACTCTCGGTGGGCACTTTTCTCTTCAAACTACTGTCAATATTCAGATTTTAAATATTGGTTGAAATCTTTTTGTCAAACAGTCGTCAATAAACGAATTTTTATACTAGGTTGTAATTTTTTTCTACAAACTATCGCCTACATACGAAATTCAACTCTCGGTGGGAATTTTTTGGTCAAACTACCGTCAATGTACGAATTTTGACTCTCGGTGGGAACTTTTTTCTTCAAACTACTGTCAATACTCAAATTTTAACTATTGTTTGAGATCTTTTTGTTAAACAATTGCAAATAAACGAATTTTAATACTAGGTTGGAATTTTTTTCTTCAAACTATCGCATATACGAAATTTAACTCTCGGTAGGAATTTTTTGGTCAAGCTACCATCAATGTTCAAATTTTAACTTTCGGTGGGCACTTTTTTCTTCAAACTACTGTCAATATTCATATTTTAACTATTGGTTGAAATCTTTTTGTCAACAATCGTCAATAGACGAATTTTAATACTAGGTTGGAATTTTTTCCTTCAAACTATCGCCTATATACGAAATTTAACTCTTGGTGGGAATTTTTTGGTCAAGCTACCGTCAATGTACGAATTTTAACCCTCGGTGGGCACTTTTTTCTTCAAACTACTGTCAATATTCAAATTTTATCTATTGGTTGATATCTTTTTGTCAAACATTCGTCAATAAACGAATTTTTAAACTAGGTTTAACTTTTTTCATCAAATTATCGCCTACATGCGAAATTCAACTCTCGGTGGGAATTTTTTGGTCAAACTACCGTCAATGTACGAATTTTAACTCTCGGTGGGAACTTTTTTCTTCAAACTACTGTCAATACTCAAATTTTAACTATTGTTTGAGATCTTTTTGTTAAACAATTGTAAATAAACGAATTTTAATACTAGGTTGGAATTTTTTTCTTCAAACTATCGCATATACGAAATTTAACGCTCGGTAGGAATTTTTTGGTCAAGCTACCATCAATGTTCGAATTTTAACTCTCGGTGGGCACTTTTTTCTTCAAACTACTGTCAATATTCAGATTTTATCTATTGGGTGATATCTTTTTGTCGAACAATCGTCAATAAACGAATTTTCATACTAGGTTGGAATTTTTCTCTTCAAACTATTGCCTACATACGAAGTTCAACTCTCGGTGGGAATTTTTTGGTCAAACTACCGACAATGTACGAATTTTAACTCTCGGTGGGCACTTTTCTCTTCAAACTACTGTCAATATTCAGATTTTAAATATTGGTTGAAATCTTTTTGTCAAACAGTCGTCAATAAACGAATTTTTATACTAGGTTGTAATTTTTTTCTACAAACTATCGCCTACATACGAAATTCAACTCTCGGTGGGAATTTTTTGGTCAAACTACCGTCAATGTACGAATTTTGACTCTCGGTGGGAACTTTTTTCTTCAAACTACTGTCAATACTCAAATTTTAACTATTGTTTGAGATCTTTTTGTTAAACAATTGCAAATAAACGAATTTTAATACTAGGTTGGAATTTTTTTCTTCAAACTATCGCATATACGAAATTTAACTCTCGGTAGGAATTTTTTGGTCAAGCTACCATCAATGTTCAAATTTTAACTTTCGGTGGGCACTTTTTTCTTCAAACTACTGTCAATATTCATATTTTAACTATTGGTTGAAATCTTTTTGTCAACAATCGTCAATAGACGAATTTTAATACTAGGTTGGAATTTTTTCCTTCAAACTATCGCCTATATACGAAATTTAACTCTCGGTGGGAATTTTTTGGTCAAGCTACCGTCAATGTACGAATTTTAACCCTCGGTGGGCACTTTTTTCTTCAAACTACTGTCAATATTCAAATTTTATCTATTGGTTGATATCTTTTTGTCAAACATTCGTCAATAAACGAATTTTTAAACTAGGTTGTAACTTTTTTCATCAAATTATCGCCTACATGCGAAATTCAACTCTCGGTGGGAATTTTTTGGTCAAACTACCGTCAATGTACGAATTTTAACTCTCGGTGGGAACTTTTTTCTTCAAACTACTGTCAATACTCAAATTTTAACTATTGTTTGAGATCTTTTTGTTAAACAATTGTAAATAAACGAATTTTAATACTAGGTTGGAATTTTTTTCTTCAAACTATCGCATATACGAAATTTAACGCTCGGTAGGAATTTTTTGGTCAAGCTACCATCAATGTTCGAATTTTAACTCTCGGTGGGCACTTTTTTCTTCAAACTACTGTCAATATTCAGATTTTATCTATTGGTTGATATCTTTTTGTCGAACAATCGTCAATAAACGAATTTTCATACTAGGTTGGAATTTTTCTCTTCAAACTATTGCCTACATACGAAGTTCAACTCTCGGTGGGAATTTTTTGGTCAAACTACCGACAATGTACGAATTTTAACTCTCGGTGGGCACTTTTCTCTTCAAACTACTGTCAATATTCAGATTTTAAATATTGGTTGAAATCTTTTTGTCAAACAGTCGTCAATAAACGAATTTTTATACTAGGTTGTAATTTTTTTCTACAAACTATCGCCTACATACGAAATTCAACTCTCGGTGGGAATTTTTTGGTCAAACTACCGTCAATGTACGAATTTTGACTCTCGGTGGGAACTTTTTTCTTCAAACTACTGTCAATACTCAAATTTTAACTATTGTTTGAGATCTTTTTGTTAAACAATTGCAAATAAACGAATTTTAATACTAGGTTGGAATTTTTTTCTTCAAACTATCGCATATACGAAATTTAACTCTCGGTAGGAATTTTTTGGTCAAGCTACCATCAATGTTCAAATTTTAACTTTCGGTGGGCACTTTTTTCTTCAAACTACTGTCAATATTCATATTTTAACTATTGGTTGAAATCTTTTTGTCAACAATCGTCAATAGACGAATTTTAATACTAGGTTGGAATTTTTTCCTTCAAACTATCGCCTATATACGAAATTTAACTCTCGGTGGGAATTTTTTGGTCAAGCTACCGTCAATGTACGAATTTTAACCCTCGGTGGGCACTTTTTTCTTCAAACTACTGTCAATATTCAAATTTTATCTATTGGTTGATATCTTTTTGTCAAACATTCGTCAATAAACGAATTTTTAAACTAGGTTGTAACTTTTTTCATCAAATTATCGCCTACATGCGAAATTCAACTCTCGGTGGGAATTTTTTGGTCAAACTACCGTCAATGTACGAATTTTAACTCTCGGTGGGAACTTTTTTCTTCAAACTACTGTCAATACTCAAATTTTAACTATTGTTTGAGATCTTTTTGTTAAACAATTGTAAATAAACGAATTTTAATACTAGGTTGGAATTTTTTTCTTCAAACTATCGCATATACGAAATTTAACGCTCGGTAGGAATTTTTTGGTCAAGCTACCATCAATGTTCGAATTTTAACTCTCGGTGGGCACTTTTTTCTTCAAACTACTGTCAATATTCAGATTTTATCTATTGGTTGATATCTTTTTGTCGAACAATCGTCAATAAACGAATTTTCATACTAGGTTGGAATTTTTCTCTTCAAACTATTGCCTACATACGAAGTTCAACTCTCGGTGGGAATTTTTTGGTCAAACTACCGACAATGTACGAATTTTAACTCTCGGTGGGCACTTTTCTCTTCAAACTACTGTCAATATTCAGATTTTAAATATTGGTTGAAATCTTTTTGTCAAACAGTCGTCAATAAACGAATTTTTATACTAGGTTGTAATTTTTTTCTACAAACTATCGCCTACATACGAAATTCAACTCTCGGTGGGAATTTTTTGGTCAAACTACCGTCAATGTACGAATTTTGACTCTCGGTGGGAACTTTTTTCTTCAAACTACTGTCAATACTCAAATTTTAACTATTGTTTGAGATCTTTTTGTTAAACAATTGCAAATAAACGAATTTTAATACTAGGTTGGAATTTTTTTCTTCAAACTATCGCATATACGAAATTTAACTCTCGGTAGGAATTTTTTGGTCAAGCTACCATCAATGTTCAAATTTTAACTTTCGGTGGGCACTTTTTTCTTCAAACTACTGTCAATATTCATATTTTAACTATTGGTTGAAATCTTTTTGTCAACAATCGTCAATAGACGAATTTTAATACTAGGTTGGAATTTTTTCCTTCAAACTATCGCCTATATACGAAATTTAACTCTCGGTGGGAATTTTTTGGTCAAGCTACCGTCAATGTACGAATTTTAACCCTCGGTGGGCACTTTTTTCTTCAAACTACTGTCAATATTCAAATTTTATCTATTGGTTGATATCTTTTTGTCAAACATTCGTCAATAAACGAATTTTTAAACTAGGTTGTAACTTTTTTCATCAAATTATCGCCTACATGCGAAATTCAACTCTCGGTGGGAATTTTTTGGTCAAACTACCGTCAATGTACGAATTTTAACTCTCGGTGGGAACTTTTTTCTTCAAACTACTGTCAATACTCAAATTTTAACTATTGTTTGAGATCTTTTTGTTAAACAATTGTAAATAAACGAATTTTAATACTAGGTTGGAATTTTTTTCTTCAAACTATCGCATATACGAAATTTAACGCTCGGTAGGAATTTTTTGGTCAAGCTACCATCAATGTTCGAATTTTAACTCTCGGTGGGCACTTTTTTCTTCAAACTACTGTCAATATTCAGATTTTATCTATTGGTTGAAATCTTTTTGTCGAACAATCGTCAATAAACGAATTTTCATACTAGGTTGGAATTTTTTTCTTCAAACTATTGCCTACATACGAAGTTCAACTCTCGGTGGGAATTTTTTGGTCAAACTACCGACAATGTACGAATTTTAACTCTCGGTGGGCACTTTTCTCTTCAAACTACTGTCAATATTCAGATTTTAAATATTGGTTGAAATCTTTTTGTCAAACAGTCGTCAATAAACGAATTTTTATACTAGGTTGTAATTTTTTTCTACAAACTATCGCCTACATACGAAATTCAACTCTCGGTGGGAATTTTTTGGTCAAACTACCGTCAATGTACGAATTTTGACTCTCGGTGGGAACTTTTTTCTTCAAACTAATGTCAATACTCAAATTTTAACTATTGTTTGAGATCTTTTTGTTAAACAATTGCAAATAAACGAATTTTAATACTAGGTTGGAATTTTTTTCTTCAAACTATCGCATATACGAAATTTAACTCTCGGTAGGAATTTTTTGGTCAAGCTACCATCAATGTTCAAATTTTAACTTTCGGTGGGCACTTTTTTCTTCAAACTACTGTCAATATTCATATTTTAACTATTGGTTGAAATCTTTTTGTCAACAATCGTCAATAGACGAATTTTAATACTAGGTTGGAATTTTTTCCTTCAAACTATCGCCTATATACGAAATTTAACTCTCGGTGGGAATTTTTTGGTCAAGCTACCGTCAATGTACGAATTTTAACCCTCGGTGGGCACTTTTTTCTTCAAACTACTGTCAATATTCAAATTTTATCTATTGGTTGATATCTTTTTGTCAAACATTCGTCAATAAACGAATTTTTAAACTAGGTTGTAACTTTTTTCATCAAATTATCGCCTACATACGAAATTCAACTCTCGGTGGGAATTTTTTGGTCAAACTACCGTCAATGTACGAATTTTGACTCTCGGTGGGAACTTTTTTCTTCAAACTAATGTCAATACTCAAATTTTAACTATTGTTTGAGATCTTTTTGTTAAACAATTGCAAATAAACGAATTTTAATACTAGGTTGGAATTTTTTTCTTCAAACTATCGCATATACGAAATTTAACTCTCGGTAGGAATTTTTTGGTCAAGCTACCATCAATGTTCAAATTTTAACTTTCGGTGGGCACTTTTTTCTTCAAACTACTGTCAATATTCATATTTTAACTATTGGTTGAAATCTTTTTGTCAACAATCGTCAATAGACGAATTTTAATACTAGGTTGGAATTTTTTCCTTCAAACTATCGCCTATATACGAAATTTAACTCTCGGTGGGAATTTTTTGGTCAAGCTACCGTCAATGTACGAATTTTAACCCTCGGTGGGCACTTTTTTCTTCAAACTACTGTCAATATTCAAATTTTATCTATTGGTTGATATCTTTTTGTCAAACATTCGTCAATAAACGAATTTTTAAACTAGGTTGTAACTTTTTTCATCAAATTATCGCCTACATACGAAATTCAACTCTCGGTGGGAATTTTTTGGTCAAACTACCGTCAATGTACGAATTTTGACTCTCGGTGGGAACTTTTTTCTTCAAACTACTGTCAATACTCAAATTTTAACTATTGTTTGAGATCTTTTTGTTAAACAATTGCAAATAAACGAATTTTAATACTAGGTTGGAATTTTTTTCTTCAAACTATAGCATATACGAAATTTAACTCTCGGCAGGAATTTTTTGGTCAAGCTACCATCAATGTTCGAATTTTAACTCACGGTGGGCACTTTTTTCTTCAAACTACTGTCAATATTCAGATTTTATCTATTGGTTGAAATCTTTTTGTCGAACAATCGTCAATAAACGAATTTTCATACTAGGTTGGAATTTTTTTCTTCAAACTATTGCCTACATACGAAGTTCAACTCTCGGTGGGAATTTTTTGGTCAAACTACCGTCAATGTACGAATTTTGACTCTCGGTGGGAACTTTTTTCTTCAAACTAATGTCAATACTCAAATTTTAACTATTGTTTGAGATCTTTTTGTTAAACAATTGCAAATAAACGAATTTTAATACTAGGTTGGAATTTTTTTCTTCAAACTATCGCATATACGAAATTTAACTCTCGGTAGGAATTTTTTGGTCAAGCTACCATCAATGTTCAAATTTTAACTTTCGGTGGGCACTTTTTTCTTCAAACTACTGTCAATATTCATATTTTAACTATTGGTTGAAATCTTTTTGTCAACAATCGTCAATAGACGAATTTTAATACTAGGTTGGAATTTTTTCCTTCAAACTATCGCCTATATACGAAATTTAACTCTCGGTGGGAATTTTTTGGTCAAGCTACCGTCAATGTACGAATTCTAACTCTCGGTGGGCACTTTTTTCTTCAAACTACTGTCAATATTCAAATTTTATCTATTGGTTGATATCTTTTTGTCAAACATTCGTCAATAAACGAATTTTTAAACTAGGTTGTAACTTTTTTCATCAAATTATCGCCTACATACGAAATTCAACTCTCGGTGGGAATTTTTTGGTCAAACTACCGTCAATGTACGAATTTTGACTCTCGGTGGGAACTTTTTTCTTCAAACTACTGTCAATACTCAAATTTTAACTATTGTTTGAGATCTTTTTGTTAAACAATTGCAAATAAACGAATTTTAATACTAGGTTGGAATTTTTTTCTTCAAACTATCGCATATACGAAATTTAACTCTCGGCAGGAATTTTTTGGTCAAGCTACCATCAATGTTCGAATTTTAACACACGGTGGGCACTTTTTTCTTCAAACTACTGTCAATATTCAAATTTTATCTATTGGTTGATATCTTTTTGTCAAACATTCGTCAATAAACGAATTTTTAAACTAGGTTGTAACTTTTTTCATCAAATTATCGCCTACATACGAAATTCAACTCTCGGTGGGAATTTTTTGGTCAAACTACCGTCAATGTACGAATTTTGACTCTCGGTGGGAACTTTTTTCTTCAAACTAATGTCAATACTCAAATTTTAACTATTGTTTGAGATCTTTTTGTTAAACAATTGCAAATAAACGAATTTTAATACTAGGTTGGAATTTTTTTCTTCAAACTATCGCATATACGAAATTTAACTCTCGGTAGGAATTTTTTGGTCAAGCTACCATCAATGTTCAAATTTTAACTTTCGGTGGGCACTTTTTTCTTCAAACTACTGTCAATATTCATATTTTAACTATTGGTTGAAATCTTTTTGTCAACAATCGTCAATAGACGAATTTTAATACTAGGTTGGAATTTTTTCCTTCAAACTATCGCCTATATACGAAATTTAACTCTCGGTGGGAATTTTTTGGTCAAGCTACCGTCAATGTACGAATTTTAACCCTCGGTGGGCACTTTTTTCTTCAAACTACTGTCAATATTCAAAGTTTATCTATTGGTTGATATCTTTTTGTCAAACATTCGTCAATAAACGAATTTTTAAACTAGGTTGTAACTTTTTTCATCAAATTATCGCCTACATACGAAATTCAACTCTCGGTGGGAATTTTTTGGTCAAACTACCGTCAATGTACGAATTTTGACTCTCGGTGGGAACTTTTTTCTTCAAACTACTGTCAATACTCAAATTTTAACTATTGTTTGAGATCTTTTTGTTAAACAATTGCAAATAAACGAATTTTAATACTAGGTTGGAATTTTTTTCTTCAAACTATCGCATATACGAAATTTAACTCTCGGCAGGAATTTTTTGGTCAAGCTACCATCAATGTTCGAATTTTAACTCACGGTGGGCACTTTTTTCTTCAAACTACTGTCAATATTCAGATTTTATCTATTGGTTGAAATCTTTTTGTCGAACAATCGTCAATAAACGAATTTTCATACTAGGTTGGAATTTTTTTCTTCAAACTATTGCCTACATACGAAGTTCAACTCTCGGTGGGAATTTTTTGGTCAAACTACCGACAATGTACGAATTTTAACTCTCGGTGGGCACTTTTCTCTTCAAACTACTGTCAATATTCAGATTTTAAATATTGGTTGAAATCTTTTTGTCAAACAGTCGTCAATAAACGAATTTTTATACTAGGTTGTAATTTTTTTCTACAAACTATCGCCTACATACGAAATTCAACTCTCGGTGGGAATTTTTTGGTCAAACTACCGTCAATGTACGAATTTTGACTCTCGGTGGGAACTTTTTTCTTCAAACTAATGTCAATACTCAAATTTTAACTATTGTTTGAGATCTTTTTGTTAAACAATTGCAAATAAACGAATTTTAATACTAGGTTGGAATTTTTTTCTTCAAACTATCGCATATACGAAATTTAACTCTCGGTAGGAATTTTTTGGTCAAGCTACCATCAATGTTCAAATTTTAACTTTCGGTGGGCACTTTTTTCTTCAAACTACTGTCAATATTCATATTTTAACTATTGGTTGAAATCTTTTTGTCAACAATCGTCAATAGACGAATTTTAATACTAGGTTGGAATTTTTTCCTTCAAACTATCGCCTATATACGAAATTTAACTCTCGGTGGGAATTTTTTGGTCAAGCTACCGTCAATGTACGAATTCTAACTCTCGGTGGGCACTTTTTTCTTCAAACTACTGTCAATATTCAAATTTTATCTATTGGTTGATATCTTTTTGTCAAACATTCGTCAATAAACGAATTTTTAAACTAGGTTGTAACTTTTTTCATCAAATTATCGCCTACATACGAAATTCAACTCTCGGTGGGAATTTTTTGGTCAAACTACCGTCAATGTACGAATTTTGACTCTCGGTGGGAACTTTTTTCTTCAAACTACTGTCAATACTCAAATTTTAACTATTGTTTGAGATCTTTTTGTTAAACAATTGCAAATAAACGAATTTTAATACTAGGTTGGAATTTTTTTCTTCAAACTATCGCATATACGAAATTTAACTCTCGGCAGGAATTTTTTGGTCAAGCTACCATCAATGTTCGAATTTTAACACACGGTGGGCACTTTTTTCTTCAAACTACTGTCAATATTCAAATTTTATCTATTGGTTGATATCTTTTTGTCAAACATTCGTCAATAAACGAATTTTTAAACTAGGTTGTAACTTTTTTCATCAAATTATCGCCTACATACGAAATTCAACTCTCGGTGGGAATTTTTTGGTCAAACTACCGTCAATGTACGAATTTTGACTCTCGGTGGGAACTTTTTTCTTCAAACTAATGTCAATACTCAAATTTTAACTATTGTTTGAGATCTTTTTGTTAAACAATTGCAAATAAACGAATTTTAATACTAGGTTGGAATTTTTTTCTTCAAACTATCGCATATACGAAATTTAACTCTCGGTAGGAATTTTTTGGTCAAGCTACCATCAATGTTCAAATTTTAACTTTCGGTGGGCACTTTTTTCTTCAAACTACTGTCAATATTCATATTTTAACTATTGGTTGAAATCTTTTTGTCAACAATCGTCAATAGACGAATTTTAATACTAGGTTGGAATTTTTTCCTTCAAACTATCGCCTATATACGAAATTTAACTCTCGGTGGGAATTTTTTGGTCAAGCTACCGTCAATGTACGAATTTTAACCCTCGGTGGGCACTTTTTTCTTCAAACTACTGTCAATATTCAAAGTTTATCTATTGGTTGATATCTTTTTGTCAAACATTCGTCAATAAACGAATTTTTAAACTAGGTTGTAACTTTTTTCATCAAATTATCGCCTACATACGAAATTCAACTCTCGGTGGGAATTTTTTGGTCAAACTACCGTCAATGTACGAATTTTGACTCTCGGTGGGAACTTTTTTCTTCAAACTACTGTCAATACTCAAATTTTAACTATTGTTTGAGATCTTTTTGTTAAACAATTGCAAATAAACGAATTTTAATACTAGGTTGGAATTTTTTTCTTCAAACTATCGCATATACGAAATTTAACTCTCGGCAGGAATTTTTTGGTCAAGCTACCATCAATGTTCGAATTTTAACTCACGGTGGGCACTTTTTTCTTCAAACTACTGTCAATATTCAAATTTTATCTATTGGTTGATATCTTTTTGTCAAACATTCGTCAATAAACGAATTTTTAAACTAGGTTGTAACTTTTTTCATCAAATTATCGCCTACATGCGAAATTCAACTCTCGGTGGGAATTTTTTGGTCAAACTACCGTCAATGTACGAATTTTAACTCTCGGTGGGCACTTTTTTCTTCAAACTACTGTCAATATTCAGATTTTATCTATTGGTTGAAATCTTTTTGTCGAACAATCGTCTATAAACGAATTTTCATACTAGGTTGGAATTTTTTTCTTCAAACTATTGCCTACATACGAAGTTCAACTCTCGGTGGGAATTTTTTGGTCAAACTACCGACAATGTACGAATTTTAACTCTCGGTGGGCACTTTTCTCTTCAAACTACTGTCAATATTCAGATTTTAAATATTGGTTGAAATCTTTTTGTCAAACAGTCGTCAATAAACGAATTTTTATACTAGGTTGTAATTTTTTTCTACAAACTATCGCCTACATACGAAATTCAACTCTCGGTGGGAATTTTTTGGTCAAACTACCGTCAATGTACGAATTTTGACTCTCGGTGGGAACTTTTTTCTTCAAACTAATGTCAATACTCAAATTTTAACTATTGTTTGAGATCTTTTTGTTAAACAATTGCAAATAAACGAATTTTAATACTAGGTTGGAATTTTTTTCTTCAAACTATCGCATATACGAAATTTAACTCTCGGTAGGAATTTTTTGGTCAAGCTACCATCAATGTTCAAATTTTAACTTTCGGTGGGCACTTTTTTCTTCAAACTACTGTCAATATTCATATTTTAACTATTGGTTGAAATCTTTTTGTCAACAATCGTCAATAGACGAATTTTAATACTAGGTTGGAATTTTTTCCTTCAAACTATCGCCTATATACGAAATTTAACTCTCGGTGGGAATTTTTTGGTCAAGCTACCGTCAATGTACGAATTTTAACCCTCGGTGGGCACTTTTTTCTTCAAACTACTGTCAATATTCAAATTTTATCTATTGGTTGATATCTTTTTGTCAAACATTCGTCAATAAACGAATTTTTAAACTAGGTTGTAACTTTTTTCATCAAATTATCGCCTACATACGAAATTCAACTCTCGGTGGGAATTTTTTGGTCAAACTACCGTCAATGTACGAATTTTGACTCTCGGTGGGAACTTTTTTCTTCAAACTACTGTCAATACTCAAATTTTAACTATTGTTTGAGATCTTTTTGTTAAACAATTGCAAATAAACGAATTTTAATACTAGGTTGGAATTTTTTTCTTCAAACTATCGCATATACGAAATTTAACTCTCGGCAGGAATTTTTTGGTCAAGCTACCATCAATGTTCGAATTTTAACTCACGGTGGGCACTTTTTTCTTCAAACTACTGTCAATATTCAAATTTTATCTATTGGTTGATATCTTTTTGTCAAACATTCGTCAATAAACGAATTTTTAAACTAGGTTGTAACTTTTTTCATCAAATTATCGCCTACATGCGAAATTCAACTCTCGGTGGGAATTTTTTGGTCAAACTACCGTCAATGTACGAATTTTAACTCTCGGTGGGAACTTTTTTCTTCAAACTACTGTCAATACTCAAATTTTAACTATTGTTTGAGATCT
This sequence comes from Xylocopa sonorina, assembly GCF_050948175.1. Lineage (NCBI taxonomy): Eukaryota > Metazoa > Arthropoda > Insecta > Hymenoptera > Apidae > Xylocopa > Xylocopa sonorina. The sequence continues at coordinate 186,438 of NW_027490091.1, forward strand.
TTTTGTTAAACAATTGTAAATAAACGAATTTTAATACTAGGTTGGAATTTTTTTCTTCAAACTATCGCATATACGAAATTTAACGCTCGGTAGGAATTTTTTGGTGAAGCTACCATCAATGTTCGAATTTTAACTCACGGTGGGCACTTTTTTCTTCAAACTACTGTCAATATTCAAATTTTATCTATTGGTTGATATCTTTTTGTCAAACATTCGTCAATAAACGAATTTTTAAACTAGGTTGTAACTTTTTTCATCAAATTATCGCCTACATACGAAATTCAACTCTCGGTGGGAATTTTTTGGTCAAACTACCGTCAATGTACGAATTTTGACTCTCGGTGGGAACTTTTTTCTTCAAACTACTGTCAATACTCAAATTTTAACTATTGTTTGAGATCTTTTTGTTAACCAATTGCAAATAAACGAATTTTAATACTAGGTTGGAATTTTTTTCTTCAAACTATCACATATACGAAATTTAACTCTCGGCAGGAATTTTTTGGTCAAACTACCGTCAATGTACGAATTTTAACTCTCGGTGGGCACTTTTCTCTTCAACCTACTGTCAATATTCAGATTTTAAATATTGGTTGAGATCTTTTTGTTAAACAATTGTAAATAAACGAATTTTAATACTAGGTTGGAATTTTTTCCTTCAAACTATCGCCTATATACGAAATTTAACTCTCGGTGGGAATTTATTGGTCAAGCTACCGTCAATGTACGAATTCTAACTCTCGGTGGGCACTTTTTTCTTCAAACTACTGTCAATATTCAAATTTTATCTATTGGTTGATATCTTTTTGTCAAACATTCGTCAATAAACGAATTTTTAAACTAGGTTGTAACTTTTTTCATCAAATTATCGCCTACATACGAAATTCAACTCTCGGTGGGAATTTTTTGGTCAAACTACCGTCAATGTACGAATTTTGACTCTCGGTGGGAACTTTTTTCTTCAAACTACTGTCAATACTCAAATTTTAACTATTGTTTGAGATCTTTTTGTTAAACAATTGCAAATAAACGAATTTTAATACTAGGTTGGAATTTTTTTCTTCAAACTATCGCATATACGAAATTTAACTCTCGGCAGGAATTTTTTGGTCAAGCTACCATCAATGTTCGAATTTTAACTCAAGGTGGGCACTTTTTTCTTCAAACTACTGTCAATATTCAAATTTTATCTATTGGTTGATATCTTTTTGTCAAACATTCGTCAATAAACGAATTTTTAAACTAGGTTGTAACTTTTTTCATCAAATTATCGCCTACATGCGAAATTCAACTCTCGGTGGGAATTTTTTGGTCAAACTACCGTCAATGTACGAATTTTAACTCTCGGTGGGAACTTTTTTCTTCAAACTACTGTCAATACTCAAATTTTAACTATTGTTTGAGATCTTTTTGTTAAACAATTGTAAATAAACGAATTTTAATACTAGGTTGGAATTTTTTTCTTCAAACTATCGCATATACGAAATTTAACGCTCGGTAGGAATTTTTTGGTCAAGCTACCATCAATGTTCGAATTTTAACTCTCGGTGGGCACTTTTTTCTTCAAACTACTGTCAATATTCAGATTTTATCTATTGGTTGAAATCTTTTTGTCGAACAATCGTCAATAAACGAATTTTCATACTAGGTTGGAATTTTTCTCTTCAAACTATTGCCTACATACGAAGTTCAACTCTCGGTGGGAATTTTTTGGTCAAACTACCGACAATGTACGAATTTTAACTCTCGGTGGGCACTTTTCTCTTCAAACTACTGTCAATATTCAGATTTTAAATATTGGTTGAAATCTTTTTGTCAAACAGTCGTCAATAAACGAATTTTTATACTAGGTTGTAATTTTTTTCTACAAACTATCGCCTACATACGAAATTCAACTCTCGGTGGGAATTTTTTGGTCAAACTACCGTCAATGTACGAATTTTGACTCTCGGTGGGAACTTTTTTCTTCAAACTACTGTCAATACTCAAATTTTAACTATTGTTTGAGATCTTTTTGTTAAACAATTGCAAATAAACGAATTTTAATACTAGGTTGGAATTTTTTTCTTCAAACTATCGCATATACGAAATTTAACTCTCGGTAGGAATTTTTTGGTCAAGCTACCATCAATGTTCAAATTTTAACTTTCGGTGGGCACTTTTTTCTTCAAACTACTGTCAATATTCATATTTTAACTATTGGTTGAAATCTTTTTGTCAACAATCGTCAATAGACGAATTTTAATACTAGGTTGGAATTTTTTCCTTCAAACTATCGCCTATATACGAAATTTAACTCTCGGTGGGAATTTTTTGGTCAAGCTACCGTCAATGTACGAATTTTAACCCTCGGTGGGCACTTTTTTCTTCAAACTACTGTCAATATTCAAATTTTATCTATTGGTTGATATCTTTTTGTCAAACATTCGTCAATAAACGAATTTTTAAACTAGGTTGTAACTTTTTTCATCAAATTATCGCCTACATGCGAAATTCAACTCTCGGTGGGAATTTTTTGGTCAAACTACCGTCAATGTACGAATTTTAACCCTCGGTGGGCACTTTTTTCTTCAAACTACTGTCAATATTCAAATTTTATCTATTGGTTGATATCTTTTTGTCAAACATTCGTCAATAAACGAATTTTTAAACTAGGTTGTAACTTTTTTCATCAAATTATCGCCTACATACGAAATTCAACTCTCGGTGGGAATTTTTTGGTCAAACTACCGTCAATGTACGAATTTTGACTCTCGGTGGGAACTTTTTTCTTCAAACTACTGTCAATACTCAAATTTTAACTATTGTTTGAGATCTTTTTGTTAAACAATTGCAAATAAACGAATTTTAATACTAGGTTGGAATTTTTTTCTTCAAACTATCGCATATACGAAATTTAACTCTCGGCAGGAATTTTTTGGTCAAGCTACCATCAATGTTCGAATTTTAACTCACGGTGGGCACTTTTTTCTTCAAACTACTGTCAATATTCAAATTTTATCTATTGGTTGATATCTTTTTGTCAAACATTCGTCAATAAACGAATTTTTAAACTAGGTTGTAACTTTTTTCATCAAATTATCGCCTACATGCGAAATTCAACTCTCGGTGGGAATTTTTTGGTCAAACTACCGTCAATGTACGAATTTTAACTCTCGGTGGGCACTTTTTTCTTCAAACTACTGTCAATATTCAGATTTTATCTATTGGTTGAAATCTTTTTGTCGAACAATCGTCTATAAACGAATTTTCATACTAGGTTGGAATTTTTTTCTTCAAACTATTGCCTACATACGAAGTTCAACTCTCGGTGGGAATTTTTTGGTCAAACTACCGACAATGTACGAATTTTAACTCTCGGTGGGCACTTTTCTCTTCAAACTACTGTCAATATTCAGATTTTAAATATTGGTTGAAATCTTTTTGTCAAACAGTCGTCAATAAACGAATTTTTATACTAGGTTGTAATTTTTTTCTACAAACTATCGCCTACATACGAAATTCAACTCTCGGTGGGAATTTTTTGGTCAAACTACCGTCAATGTACGAATTTTGACTCTCGGTGGGAACTTTTTTCTTCAAACTAATGTCAATACTCAAATTTTAACTATTGTTTGAGATCTTTTTGTTAAACAATTGCAAATAAACGAATTTTAATACTAGGTTGGAATTTTTTTCTTCAAACTATCGCATATACGAAATTTAACTCTCGGTAGGAATTTTTTGGTCAAGCTACCATCAATGTTCAAATTTTAACTTTCGGTGGGCACTTTTTTCTTCAAACTACTGTCAATATTCATATTTTAACTATTGGTTGAAATCTTTTTGTCAACAATCGTCAATAGACGAATTTTAATACTAGGTTGGAATTTTTTCCTTCAAACTATCGCCTATATACGAAATTTAACTCTCGGTGGGAATTTTTTGGTCAAGCTACCGTCAATGTACGAATTTTAACCCTCGGTGGGCACTTTTTTCTTCAAACTACTGTCAATATTCAAATTTTATCTATTGGTTGATATCTTTTTGTCAAACATTCGTCAATAAACGAATTTTTAAACTAGGTTGTAACTTTTTTCATCAAATTATCGCCTACATACGAAATTCAACTCTCGGTGGGAATTTTTTGGTCAAACTACCGTCAATGTACGAATTTTGACTCTCGGTGGGAACTTTTTTCTTCAAACTACTGTCAATACTCAAATTTTAACTATTGTTTGAGATCTTTTTGTTAAACAATTGCAAATAAACGAATTTTAATACTAGGTTGGAATTTTTTTCTTCAAACTATCGCATATACGAAATTTAACTCTCGGCAGGAATTTTTTGGTCAAGCTACCATCAATGTTCGAATTTTAACTCACGGTGGGCACTTTTTTCTTCAAACTACTGTCAATATTCAAATTTTATCTATTGGTTGATATCTTTTTGTCAAACATTCGTCAATAAACGAATTTTTAAACTAGGTTGTAACTTTTTTCATCAAATTATCGCCTACATGCGAAATTCAACTCTCGGTGGGAATTTTTTGGTCAAACTACCGTCAATGTACGAATTTTAACTCTCGGTGGGCACTTTTTTCTTCAAACTACTGTCAATATTCAGATTTTATCTATTGGTTGAAATCTTTTTGTCGAACAATCGTCTATAAACGAATTTTCATACTAGGTTGGAATTTTTTTCTTCAAACTATTGCCTACATACGAAGTTCAACTCTCGGTGGGAATTTTTTGGTCAAACTACCGACAATGTACGAATTTTAACTCTCGGTGGGCACTTTTCTCTTCAAACTACTGTCAATATTCAGATTTTAAATATTGGTTGAAATCTTTTTGTCAAACAGTCGTCAATAAACGAATTTTTATACTAGGTTGTAATTTTTTTCTACAAACTATCGCCTACATACGAAATTCAACTCTCGGTGGGAATTTTTTGGTCAAACTACCGTCAATGTACGAATTTTGACTCTCGGTGGGAACTTTTTTCTTCAAACTAATGTCAATACTCAAATTTTAACTATTGTTTGAGATCTTTTTGTTAAACAATTGCAAATAAACGAATTTTAATACTAGGTTGGAATTTTTTTCTTCAAACTATCGCATATACGAAATTTAACTCTCGGTAGGAATTTTTTGGTCAAGCTACCATCAATGTTCAAATTTTAACTTTCGGTGGGCACTTTTTTCTTCAAACTACTGTCAATATTCATATTTTAACTATTGGTTGAAATCTTTTTGTCAACAATCGTCAATAGACGAATTTTAATACTAGGTTGGAATTTTTTCCTTCAAACTATCGCCTATATACGAAATTTAACTCTCGGTGGGAATTTTTTGGTCAAGCTACCGTCAATGTACGAATTTTAACCCTCGGTGGGCACTTTTTTCTTCAAACTACTGTCAATATTCAAATTTTATCTATTGGTTGATATCTTTTTGTCAAACATTCGTCAATAAACGAATTTTTAAACTAGGTTGTAACTTTTTTCATCAAATTATCGCCTACATACGAAATTCAACTCTCGGTGGGAATTTTTTGGTCAAACTACCGTCAATGTACGAATTTTGACTCTCGGTGGGAACTTTTTTCTTCAAACTACTGTCAATACTCAAATTTTAACTATTGTTTGAGATCTTTTTGTTAAACAATTGCAAATAAACGAATTTTAATACTAGGTTGGAATTTTTTTCTTCAAACTATCGCATATACGAAATTTAACTCTCGGCAGGAATTTTTTGGTCAAGCTACCATCAATGTTCGAATTTTAACTCACGGTGGGCACTTTTTTCTTCAAACTACTGTCAATATTCAAATTTTATCTATTGGTTGATATCTTTTTGTCAAACATTCGTCAATAAACGAATTTTTAAACTAGGTTGTAACTTTTTTCATCAAATTATCGCCTACATGCGAAATTCAACTCTCGGTGGGAATTTTTTGGTCAAACTACCGTCAATGTACGAATTTTAACTCTCGGTGGGAACTTTTTTCTTCAAACTACTGTCAATACTCAAATTTTAACTATTGTTTGAGATCTTTTTGTTAAACAATTGTAAATAAACGAATTTTAATACTAGGTTGGAATTTTTTTCTTCAAACTATCGCATATACGAAATTTAACGCTCGGTAGGAATTTTTTGGTGAAGCTACCATCAATGTTCGAATTTTAACTCACGGTGGGCACTTTTTTCTTCAAACTACTGTCAATATTCAAATTTTATCTATTGGTTGATATCTTTTTGTCAAACATTCGTCAATAAACGAATTTTTAAACTAGGTTGTAACTTTTTTCATCAAATTATCGCCTACATACGAAATTCAACTCTCGGTGGGAATTTTTTGGTCAAACTACCGTCAATGTACGAATTTTGACTCTCGGTGGGAACTTTTTTCTTCAAACTACTGTCAATACTCAAATTTTAACTATTGTTTGAGATCTTTTTGTTAACCAATTGCAAATAAACGAATTTTAATACTAGGTTGGAATTTTTTTCTTCAAACTATCACATATACGAAATTTAACTCTCGGCAGGAATTTTTTGGTCAAACTACCGTCAATGTACGAATTTTAACTCTCGGTGGGCACTTTTCTCTTCAACCTACTGTCAATATTCAGATTTTAAATATTGGTTGAGATCTTTTTGTTAAACAATTGTAAATAAACGAATTTTAATACTAGGTTGGAATTTTTTCCTTCAAACTATCGCCTATATACGAAATTTAACTCTCGGTGGGAATTTTTTGGTCAAGCTACCGTCAATGTACGAATTCTAACTCTCGGTGGGCACTTTTTTCTTCAAACTACTGTCAATATTCAAATTTTATCTATTGGTTGATATCTTTTTGTCAAACATTCGTCAATAAACGAATTTTTAAACTAGGTTATAACTTTTTTCATCAAATTATCGCCTACATACGAAATTCAACTCTCGGTGGGAATTTTTTGGTCAAACTACCGTCAATGTACGAATTTTGACTCTCGGTGGGAACTTTTTTCTTCAAACTACTGTCAATACTCAAATTTTAACTATTGTTTGAGATCTTTTTGTTAAACAATTGCAAATAAACGAATTTTAATACTAGGTTGGAATTTTTTTCTTCAAACTATCGCATATACGAAATTTAACTCTCGGCAGGAATTTTTTGGTCAAGCTACCATCAATGTTCGAATTTTAACTCAAGGTGGGCACTTTTTTCTTCAAACTACTGTCAATATTCAAATTTTATCTATTGGTTGATATCTTTTTGTCAAACATTCGTCAATAAACGAATTTTTAAACTAGGTTGTAACTTTTTTCATCAAATTATCGCCTACATGCGAAATTCAACTCTCGGTGGGAATTTTTTGGTCAAACTACCGTCAATGTACGAATTTTAACTCTCGGTGGGAACTTTTTTCTTCAAACTACTGTCAATACTCAAATTTTAACTATTGTTTGAGATCTTTTTGTTAAACAATTGTAAATAAACGAATTTTAATACTAGGTTGGAATTTTTTTCTTCAAACTATCGCATATACGAAATTTAACGCTCGGTAGGAATTTTTTGGTCAAGCTACCATCAATGTTCGAATTTTAACTCTCGGTGGGCACTTTTTTCTTCAAACTACTGTCAATATTCAGATTTTATCTATTGGTTGAAATCTTTTTGTCGAACAATCGTCAATAAACGAATTTTCATACTAGGTTGGAATTTTTTTCTTCAAACTATTGCCTACATACGAAGTTCAACTCTCGGTGGGAATTTTTTGGTCAAACTACCGACAATGTACGAATTTTAACTCTCGGTGGGCACTTTTCTCTTCAAACTACTGTCAATATTCAGATTTTAAATATTGGTTGAAATCTTTTTGTCAAACAGTCGTCAATAAACGAATTTTTATACTAGGTTGTAATTTTTTTCTACAAACTATCGCCTACATACGAAATTCAACTCTCGGTGGGAATTTTTTGGTCAAACTACCGTCAATGTACGAATTTTGACTCTCGGTGGGAACTTTTTTCTTCAAACTAATGTCAATACTCAAATTTTAACTATTGTTTGAGATCTTTTTGTTAAACAATTGCAAATAAACGAATTTTAATACTAGGTTGGAATTTTTTTCTTCAAACTATCGCATATACGAAATTTAACTCTCGGTAGGAATTTTTTGGTCAAGCTACCATCAATGTTCAAATTTTAACTTTCGGTGGGCACTTTTTTCTTCAAACTACTGTCAATATTCATATTTTAACTATTGGTTGAAATCTTTTTGTCAACAATCGTCAATAGACGAATTTTAATACTAGGTTGGAATTTTTTCCTTCAAACTATCGCCTATATACGAAATTTAACTCTCGGTGGGAATTTTTTGGTCAAGCTACCGTCAATGTACGAATTTTAACCCTCGGTGGGCACTTTTTTCTTCAAACTACTGTCAATATTCAAATTTTATCTATTGGTTGATATCTTTTTGTCAAACATTCGTCAATAAACGAATTTTTAAACTAGGTTGTAACTTTTTTCATCAAATTATCGCCTACATACGAAATTCAACTCTCGGTGGGAATTTTTTGGTCAAACTACCGTCAATGTACGAATTTTGACTCTCGGTGGGAACTTTTTTCTTCAAACTAATGTCAATACTCAAATTTTAACTATTGTTTGAGATCTTTTTGTTAAACAATTGCAAATAAACGAATTTTAATACTAGGTTGGAATTTTTTTCTTCAAACTATCGCATATACGAAATTTAACTCTCGGTAGGAATTTTTTGGTCAAGCTACCATCAATGTTCAAATTTTAACTTTCGGTGGGCACTTTTTTCTTCAAACTACTGTCAATATTCATATTTTAACTATTGGTTGAAATCTTTTTGTCAACAATCGTCAATAGACGAATTTTAATACTAGGTTGGAATTTTTTCCTTCAAACTATCGCCTATATACGAAATTTAACTCTCGGTGGGAATTTTTTGGTCAAGCTACCGTCAATGTACGAATTTTAACCCTCGGTGGGCACTTTTTTCTTCAAACTACTGTCAATATTCAAATTTTATCTATTGGTTGATATCTTTTTGTCAAACATTCGTCAATAAACGAATTTTTAAACTAGGTTGTAACTTTTTTCATCAAATTATCGCCTACATACGAAATCCAACTCTCGGTGGGAATTTTTTGGTCAAACTACCGTCAATGTACGAATTTTGACTCTCGGTGGGAACTTTTTTCTTCAAACTACTGTCAATACTCAAATTTTAACTATTGTTTGAGATCTTTTTGTTAAACAATTGCAAATAAACGAATTTTAATACTAGGTTGGAATTTTTTTCTTCAAACTATAGCATATACGAAATTTAACTCTCGGCAGGAATTTTTTGGTCAAGCTACCATCAATGTTCGAATTTTAACTCACGGTGGGCACTTTTTTCTTCAAACTACTGTCAATATTCAGATTTTATCTATTGGTTGAAATCTTTTTGTCGAACAATCGTCAATAAACGAATTTTCATACTAGGTTGGAATTTTTTTCTTCAAACTATTGCCTACATACGAAGTTCAACTCTCGGTGGGAATTTTTTGGTCAAACTACCGACAATGTACGAATTTTAACTCTCGGTGGGCACTTTTCTCTTCAAACTACTGTCAATATTCAGATTTTAAATATTGGTTGAAATCTTTTTGTCAAACAGTCGTCAATAAACGAATTTTTATACTAGGTTGTAATTTTTTTCTACAAACTATCGCCTACATACGAAATTCAACTCTCGGTGGGAATTTTTTGGTCAAACTACCGTCAATGTACGAATTTTGACTCTCGGTGGGAACTTTTTTCTTCAAACTAATGTCAATACTCAAATTTTAACTATTGTTTGAGATCTTTTTGTTAAACAATTGCAAATAAACGAATTTTAATACTAGGTTGGAATTTTTTTCTTCAAACTATCGCATATACGAAATTTAACTCTCGGTAGGAATTTTTTGGTCAAGCTACCATCAATGTTCAAATTTTAACTTTCGGTGGGCACTTTTTTCTTCAAACTACTGTCAATATTCATATTTTAACTATTGGTTGAAATCTTTTTGTCAACAATCGTCAATAGACGAATTTTAATACTAGGTTGGAATTTTTTCCTTCAAACTATCGCCTATATACGAAATTTAACTCTCGGTGGGAATTTTTTGGTCAAGCTACCGTCAATGTACGAATTCTAACTCTCGGTGGGCACTTTTTTCTTCAAACTACTGTCAATATTCAAATTTTATCTATTGGTTGATATCTTTTTGTCAAACATTCGTCAATAAACGAATTTTTAAACTAGGTTGTAACTTTTTTCATCAAATTATCGCCTACATACGAAATTCAACTCTCGGTGGGAATTTTTTGGTCAAACTACCGTCAATGTACGAATTTTGACTCTCGGTGGGAACTTTTTTCTTCAAACTACTGTCAATACTCAAATTTTAACTATTGTTTGAGATCTTTTTGTTAAACAATTGCAAATAAACGAATTTTAATACTAGGTTGGAATTTTTTTCTTCAAACTATCGCATATACGAAATTTAACTCTCGGCAGGAATTTTTTGGTCAAGCTACCATCAATGTTCGAATTTTAACACACGGTGGGCACTTTTTTCTTCAAACTACTGTCAATATTCAAATTTTATCTATTGGTTGATATCTTTTTGTCAAACATTCGTCAATAAACGAATTTTTAAACTAGGTTGTAACTTTTTTCATCAAATTATCGCCTACATACGAAATTCAACTCTCGGTGGGAATTTTTTGGTCAAACTACCGTCAATGTACGAATTTTGACTCTCGGTGGGAACTTTTTTCTTCAAACTAATGTCAATACTCAAATTTTAACTATTGTTTGAGATCTTTTTGTTAAACAATTGCAAATAAACGAATTTTAATACTAGGTTGGAATTTTTTTCTTCAAACTATCGCATATACGAAATTTAACTCTCGGTAGGAATTTTTTGGTCAAGCTACCATCAATGTTCAAATTTTAACTTTCGGTGGGCACTTTTTTCTTCAAACTACTGTCAATATTCATATTTTAACTATTGGTTGAAATCTTTTTGTCAACAATCGTCAATAGACGAATTTTAATACTAGGTTGGAATTTTTTCCTTCAAACTATCGCCTATATACGAAATTTAACTCTCGGTGGGAATTTTTTGGTCAAGCTACCGTCAATGTACGAATTTTAACCCTCGGTGGGCACTTTTTTCTTCAAACTACTGTCAATATTCAAAGTTTATCTATTGGTTGATATCTTTTTGTCAAACATTCGTCAATAAACGAATTTTTAAACTAGGTTGTAACTTTTTTCATCAAATTATCGCCTACATACGAAATTCAACTCTCGGTGGGAATTTTTTGGTCAAACTACCGTCAATGTACGAATTTTGACTCTCGGTGGGAACTTTTTTCTTCAAACTACTGTCAATACTCAAATTTTAACTATTGTTTGAGATCTTTTTGTTAAACAATTGCAAATAAACGAATTTTAATACTAGGTTGGAATTTTTTTCTTCAAACTATCGCATATACGAAATTTAACTCTCGGCAGGAATTTTTTGGTCAAGCTACCATCAATGTTCGAATTTTAACTCACGGTGGGCACTTTTTTCTTCAAACTACTGTCAATATTCAAATTTTATCTATTGGTTGATATCTTTTTGTCAAACATTCGTCAATAAACGAATTTTTAAACTAGGTTGTAACTTTTTTCATCAAATTATCGCCTACATGCGAAATTCAACTCTCGGTGGGAATTTTTTGGTCAAACTACCGTCAATGTACGAATTTTAACTCTCGGTGGGCACTTTTTTCTTCAAACTACTGTCAATATTCAGATTTTATCTATTGGTTGAAATCTTTTTGTCGAACAATCGTCTATAAACGAATTTTCATACTAGGTTGGAATTTTTTTCTTCAAACTATTGCCTACATACGAAGTTCAACTCTCGGTGGGAATTTTTTGGTCAAACTACCGACAATGTACGAATTTTAACTCTCGGTGGGCACTTTTCTCTTCAAACTACTGTCAATATTCAGATTTTAAATATTGGTTGAAATCTTTTTGTCAAACAGTCGTCAATAAACGAATTTTTATACTAGGTTGTAATTTTTTTCTACAAACTATCGCCTACATACGAAATTCAACTCTCGGTGGGAATTTTTTGGTCAAACTACCGTCAATGTACGAATTTTGACTCTCGGTGGGAACTTTTTTCTTCAAACTAATGTCAATACTCAAATTTTAACTATTGTTTGAGATCTTTTTGTTAAACAATTGCAAATAAACGAATTTTAATACTAGGTTGGAATTTTTTTCTTCAAACTATCGCATATACGAAATTTAACTCTCGGTAGGAATTTTTTGGTCAAGCTACCATCAATGTTCAAATTTTAACTTTCGGTGGGCACTTTTTTCTTCAAACTACTGTCAATATTCATATTTTAACTATTGGTTGAAATCTTTTTGTCAACAATCGTCAATAGACGAATTTTAATACTAGGTTGGAATTTTTTCCTTCAAACTATCGCCTATATACGAAATTTAACTCTCGGTGGGAATTTTTTGGTCAAGCTACCGTCAATGTACGAATTTTAACCCTCGGTGGGCACTTTTTTCTTCAAACTACTGTCAATATTCAAATTTTATCTATTGGTTGATATCTTTTTGTCAAACATTCGTCAATAAACGAATTTTTAAACTAGGTTGTAACTTTTTTCATCAAATTATCGCCTACATACGAAATTCAACTCTCGGTGGGAATTTTTTGGTCAAACTACCGTCAATGTACGAATTTTGACTCTCGGTGGGAACTTTTTTCTTCAAACTACTGTCAATACTCAAATTTTAACTATTGTTTGAGATCTTTTTGTTAAACAATTGCAAATAAACGAATTTTAATACTAGGTTGGAATTTTTTTCTTCAAACTATCGCATATACGAAATTTAACTCTCGGCAGGAATTTTTTGGTCAAGCTACCATCAATGTTCGAATTTTAACTCACGGTGGGCACTTTTTTCTTCAAACTACTGTCAATATTCAAATTTTATCTATTGGTTGATATCTTTTTGTCAAACATTCGTCAATAAACGAATTTTTAAACTAGGTTGTAACTTTTTTCATCAAATTATCGCCTACATGCGAAATTCAACTCTCGGTGGGAATTTTTTGGTCAAACTACCGTCAATGTACGAATTTTAACTCTCGGTGGGAACTTTTTTCTTCAAACTACTGTCAATACTCAAATTTTAACTATTGTTTGAGATCTTTTTGTTAAACAATTGTAAATAAACGAATTTTAATACTAGGTTGGAATTTTTTTCTTCAAACTATCGCATATACGAAATTTAACGCTCGGTAGGAATTTTTTGGTGAAGCTACCATCAATGTTCGAATTTTAACTCACGGTGGGCACTTTTTTCTTCAAACTACTGTCAATATTCAAATTTTATCTATTGGTTGATATCTTTTTGTCAAACATTCGTCAATAAACGAATTTTTAAACTAGGTTGTAACTTTTTTCATCAAATTATCGCCTACATACGAAATTCAACTCTCGGTGGGAATTTTTTGGTCAAACTACCGTCAATGTACGAATTTTGACTCTCGGTGGGAACTTTTTTCTTCAAACTACTGTCAATACTCAAATTTTAACTATTGTTTGAGATCTTTTTGTTAACCAATTGCAAATAAACGAATTTTAATACTAGGTTGGAATTTTTTTCTTCAAACTATCACATATACGAAATTTAACTCTCGGCAGGAATTTTTTGGTCAAACTACCGTCAATGTACGAATTTTAACTCTCGGTGGGCACTTTTCTCTTCAACCTACTGTCAATATTCAGATTTTAAATATTGGTTGAGATCTTTTTGTTAAACAATTGTAAATAAACGAATTTTAATACTAGGTTGGAATTTTTTCCTTCAAACTATCGCCTATATACGAAATTTAACTCTCGGTGGGAATTTTTTGGTCAAGCTACCGTCAATGTACGAATTCTAACTCTCGGTGGGCACTTTTTTCTTCAAACTACTGTCAATATTCAAATTTTATCTATTGGTTGATATCTTTTTGTCAAACATTCGTCAATAAACGAATTTTTAAACTAGGTTGTAACTTTTTTCATCAAATTATCGCCTACATACGAAATTCAACTCTCGGTGGGAATTTTTTGGTCAAACTACCGTCAATGTACGAATTTTGACTCTCGGTGGGAACTTTTTTCTTCAAACTACTGTCAATACTCAAATTTTAACTATTGTTTGAGATCTTTTTGTTAAACAATTGCAAATAAACGAATTTTAATACTAGGTTGGAATTTTTTTCTTCAAACTATCGCATATACGAAATTTAACTCTCGGCAGGAATTTTTTGGTCAAGCTACCATCAATGTTCGAATTTTAACTCAAGGTGGGCACTTTTTTCTTCAAACTACTGTCAATATTCAAATTTTATCTATTGGTTGATATCTTTTTGTCAAACATTCGTCAATAAACGAATTTTTAAACTAGGTTGTAACTTTTTTCATCAAATTATCGCCTACATGCGAAATTCAACTCTCGGTGGGAATTTTTTGGTCAAACTACCGTCAATGTACGAATTTTAACTCTCGGTGGGAACTTTTTTCTTCAAACTACTGTCAATACTCAAATTTTAACTATTGTTTGAGATCTTTTTGTTAAACAATTGTAAATAAACGAATTTTAATACTAGGTTGGAATTTTTTTCTTCAAACTATCGCATATACGAAATTTAACGCTCGGTAGGAATTTTTTGGTCAAGCTACCATCAATGTTCGAATTTTAACTCTCGGTGGGCACTTTTTTCTTCAAACTACTGTCAATATTCAGATTTTATCTATTGGTTGAAATCTTTTTGTCGAACAATCGTCAATAAACGAATTTTCATACTAGGTTGGAATTTTTCTCTTCAAACTATTGCCTACATACGAAGTTCAACTCTCGGTGGGAATTTTTTGGTCAAACTACCGACAATGTACGAATTTTAACTCTCGGTGGGCACTTTTCTCTTCAAACTACTGTCAATATTCAGATTTTAAATATTGGTTGAAATCTTTTTGTCAAACAGTCGTCAATAAACGAATTTTTATACTAGGTTGTAATTTTTTTCTACAAACTATCGCCTACATACGAAATTCAACTCTCGGTGGGAATTTTTTGGTCAAACTACCGTCAATGTACGAATTTTGACTCTCGGTGGGAACTTTTTTCTTCAAACTACTGTCAATACTCAAATTTTAACTATTGTTTGAGATCTTTTTGTTAAACAATTGCAAATAAACGAATTTTAATACTAGGTTGGAATTTTTTTCTTCAAACTATCGCATATACGAAATTTAACTCTCGGTAGGAATTTTTTGGTCAAGCTACCATCAATGTTCAAATTTTAACTTTCGGTGGGCACTTTTTTCTTCAAACTACTGTCAATATTCATATTTTAACTATTGGTTGAAATCTTTTTGTCAACAATCGTCAATAGACGAATTTTAATACTAGGTTGGAATTTTTTCCTTCAAACTATCGCCTATATACGAAATTTAACTCTCGGTGGGAATTTTTTGGTCAAGCTACCGTCAATGTACGAATTTTAACCCTCGGTGGGCACTTTTTTCTTCAAACTACTGTCAATATTCAAATTTTATCTATTGGTTGATATCTTTTTGTCAAACATTCGTCAATAAACGAATTTTTAAACTAGGTTGTAACTTTTTTCATCAAATTATCGCCTACATGCGAAATTCAACTCTCGGTGGGAATTTTTTGGTCAAACTACCGTCAATGTACGAATTTTAACCCTCGGTGGGCACTTTTTTCTTCAAACTACTGTCAATATTCAAATTTTATCTATTGGTTGATATCTTTTTGTCAAACATTCGTCAATAAACGAATTTTTAAACTAGGTTGTAACTTTTTTCATCAAATTATCGCCTACATACGAAATTCAACTCTCGGTGGGAATTTTTTGGTCAAACTACCGTCAATGTACGAATTTTGACTCTCGGTGGGAACTTTTTTCTTCAAACTACTGTCAATACTCAAATTTTAACTATTGTTTGAGATCTTTTTGTTAAACAATTGCAAATAAACGAATTTTAATACTAGGTTGGAATTTTTTTCTTCAAACTATCGCATATACGAAATTTAACTCTCGGCAGGAATTTTTTGGTCAAGCTACCATCAATGTTCGAATTTTAACTCACGGTGGGCACTTTTTTCTTCAAACTACTGTCAATATTCAAATTTTATCTATTGGTTGATATCTTTTTGTCAAACATTCGTCAATAAACGAATTTTTAAACTAGGTTGTAACTTTTTTCATCAAATTATCGCCTACATGCGAAATTCAACTCTCGGTGGGAATTTTTTGGTCAAACTACCGTCAATGTACGAATTTTAACTCTCGGTGGGCACTTTTTTCTTCAAACTACTGTCAATATTCAGATTTTATCTATTGGTTGAAATCTTTTTGTCGAACAATCGTCTATAAACGAATTTTCATACTAGGTTGGAATTTTTTTCTTCAAACTATTGCCTACATACGAAGTTCAACTCTCGGTGGGAATTTTTTGGTCAAACTACCGTCAATGTACGAATTTTGACTCTCGGTGGGAACTTTTTTCTTCAAACTACTGTCAATACTCAAATTTTAACTATTGTTTGAGATCTTTTTGTTAAACAATTGCAAATAAACGAATTTTAATACTAGGTTGGAATTTTTTTCTTCAAACTATCGCATATACGAAATTTAACTCTCGGTAGGAATTTTTTGGTCAAGCTACCATCAATGTTCAAATTTTAACTTTCGGTGGGCACTTTTTTCTTCAAACTACTGTCAATATTCATATTTTAACTATTGGTTGAAATCTTTTTGTCAACAATCGTCAATAGACGAATTTTAATACTAGGTTGGAATTTTTTCCTTCAAACTATCGCCTATATACGAAATTTAACTCTCGGTGGGAATTTTTTGGTCAAGCTACCGTCAATGTACGAATTTTAACCCTCGGTGGGCACTTTTTTCTTCAAACTACTGTCAATATTCAAATTTTATCTATTGGTTGATATCTTTTTGTCAAACATTCGTCAATAAACGAATTTTTAAACTAGGTTGTAACTTTTTTCATCAAATTATCGCCTACATACGAAATTCAACTCTCGGTGGGAATTTTTTGGTCAAACTACCGTCAATGTACGAATTTTGACTCTCGGTGGGAACTTTTTTCTTCAAACTACTGTCAATACTCAAATTTTAACTATTGTTTGAGATCTTTTTGTTAAACAATTGCAAATAAACGAATTTTAATACTAGGTTGGAATTTTTTTCTTCAAACTATCGCATATACGAAATTTAACTCTCGGCAGGAATTTTTTGGTCAAGCTACCATCAATGTTCGAATTTTAACTCACGGTGGGCACTTTTTTCTTCAAACTACTGTCAATATTCAAATTTTATCTATTGGTTGATATCTTTTTGTCAAACATTCGTCAATAAACGAATTTTTAAACTAGGTTGTAACTTTTTTCATCAAATTATCGCCTACATGCGAAATTCAACTCTCGGTGGGAATTTTTTGGTCAAACTACCGTCAATGTACGAATTTTAACTCTCGGTGGGCACTTTTTTCTTCAAACTACTGTCAATATTCAGATTTTATCTATTGGTTGAAATCTTTTTGTCGAACAATCGTCTATAAACGAATTTTCATACTAGGTTGGAATTTTTTTCTTCAAACTATTGCCTACATACGAAGTTCAACTCTCGGTGGGAATTTTTTGGTCAAACTACCGACAATGTACGAATTTTAACTCTCGGTGGGCACTTTTCTCTTCAAACTACTGTCAATATTCAGATTTTAAATATTGGTTGAAATCTTTTTGTCAAACAGTCGTCAATAAACGAATTTTTATACTAGGTTGTAATTTTTTTCTACAAACTATCGCCTACATACGAAATTCAACTCTCGGTGGGAATTTTTTGGTCAAACTACCGTCAATGTACGAATTTTGACTCTCGGTGGGAACTTTTTTCTTCAAACTAATGTCAATACTCAAATTTTAACTATTGTTTGAGATCTTTTTGTTAAACAATTGCAAATAAACGAATTTTAATACTAGGTTGGAATTTTTTTCTTCAAACTATCGCATATACGAAATTTAACTCTCGGTAGGAATTTTTTGGTCAAGCTACCATCAATGTTCAAATTTTAACTTTCGGTGGGCACTTTTTTCTTCAAACTACTGTCAATATTCATATTTTAACTATTGGTTGAAATCTTTTTGTCAACAATCGTCAATAGACGAATTTTAATACTAGGTTGGAATTTTTTCCTTCAAACTATCGCCTATATACGAAATTTAACTCTCGGTGGGAATTTTTTGGTCAAGCTACCGTCAATGTACGAATTTTAACCCTCGGTGGGCACTTTTTTCTTCAAACTACTGTCAATATTCAAATTTTATCTATTGGTTGATATCTTTTTGTCAAACATTCGTCAATAAACGAATTTTTAAACTAGGTTGTAACTTTTTTCATCAAATTATCGCCTACATACGAAATTCAACTCTCGGTGGGAATTTTTTGGTCAAACTACCGTCAATGTACGAATTTTGACTCTCGGTGGGAACTTTTTTCTTCAAACTACTGTCAATACTCAAATTTTAACTATTGTTTGAGATCTTTTTGTTAAACAATTGCAAATAAACGAATTTTAATACTAGGTTGGAATTTTTTTCTTCAAACTATCGCATATACGAAATTTAACTCTCGGCAGGAATTTTTTGGTCAAGCTACCATCAATGTTCGAATTTTAACTCACGGTGGGCACTTTTTTCTTCAAACTACTGTCAATATTCAAATTTTATCTATTGGTTGATATCTTTTTGTCAAACATTCGTCAATAAACGAATTTTTAAACTAGGTTGTAACTTTTTTCATCAAATTATCGCCTACATGCGAAATTCAACTCTCGGTGGGAATTTTTTGGTCAAACTACCGTCAATGTACGAATTTTAACTCTCGGTGGGCACTTTTTTCTTCAAACTACTGTCAATATTCAGATTTTATCTATTGGTTGAAATCTTTTTGTCGAACAATCGTCTATAAACGAATTTTCATACTAGGTTGGAATTTTTTTCTTCAAACTATTGCCTACATACGAAGTTCAACTCTCGGTGGGAATTTTTTGGTCAAACTACCGACAATGTACGAATTTTAACTCTCGGTGGGCACTTTTCTCTTCAAACTACTGTCAATATTCAGATTTTAAATATTGGTTGAAATCTTTTTGTCAAACAGTCGTCAATAAACGAATTTTTATACTAGGTTGTAATTTTTTTCTACAAACTATCGCCTACATACGAAATTCAACTCTCGGTGGGAATTTTTTGGTCAAACTACCGTCAATGTACGAATTTTGACTCTCGGTGGGAACTTTTTTCTTCAAACTAATGTCAATACTCAAATTTTAACTATTGTTTGAGATCTTTTTGTTAAACAATTGCAAATAAACGAATTTTAATACTAGGTTGGAATTTTTTTCTTCAAACTATCGCATATACGAAATTTAACTCTCGGTAGGAATTTTTTGGTCAAGCTACCATCAATGTTCAAATTTTAACTTTCGGTGGGCACTTTTTTCTTCAAACTACTGTCAATATTCATATTTTAACTATTGGTTGAAATCTTTTTGTCAACAATCGTCAATAGACGAATTTTAATACTAGGTTGGAATTTTTTCCTTCAAACTATCGCCTATATACGAAATTTAACTCTCGGTGGGAATTTTTTGGTCAAGCTACCGTCAATGTACGAATTTTAACCCTCGGTGGGCACTTTTTTCTTCAAACTACTGTCAATATTCAAATTTTATCTATTGGTTGATATCTTTTTGTCAAACATTCGTCAATAAACGAATTTTTAAACTAGGTTGTAACTTTTTTCATCAAATTATCGCCTACATACGAAATTCAACTCTCGGTGGGAATTTTTTGGTCAAACTACCGTCAATGTACGAATTTTGACTCTCGGTGGGAACTTTTTTCTTCAAACTACTGTCAATACTCAAATTTTAACTATTGTTTGAGATCTTTTTGTTAAACAATTGCAAATAAACGAATTTTAATACTAGGTTGGAATTTTTTTCTTCAAACTATCGCATATACGAAATTTAACTCTCGGCAGGAATTTTTTGGTCAAGCTACCATCAATGTTCGAATTTTAACTCACGGTGGGCACTTTTTTCTTCAAACTACTGTCAATATTCAAATTTTATCTATTGGTTGATATCTTTTTGTCAAACATTCGTCAATAAACGAATTTTTAAACTAGGTTGTAACTTTTTTCATCAAATTATCGCCTACATGCGAAATTCAACTCTCGGTGGGAATTTTTTGGTCAAACTACCGTCAATGTACGAATTTTAACTCTCGGTGGGAACTTTTTTCTTCAAACTACTGTCAATACTCAAATTTTAACTATTGTTTGAGATCTTTTTGTTAAACAATTGTAAATAAACGAATTTTAATACTAGGTTGGAATTTTTTTCTTCAAACTATCGCATATACGAAATTTAACGCTCGGTAGGAATTTTTTGGTGAAGCTACCATCAATGTTCGAATTTTAACTCACGGTGGGCACTTTTTTCTTCAAACTACTGTCAATATTCAAATTTTATCTATTGGTTGATATCTTTTTGTCAAACATTCGTCAATAAACGAATTTTTAAACTAGGTTGTAACTTTTTTCATCAAATTATCGCCTACATACGAAATTCAACTCTCGGTGGGAATTTTTTGGTCAAACTACCGTCAATGTACGAATTTTGACTCTCGGTGGGAACTTTTTTCTTCAAACTACTGTCAATACTCAAATTTTAACTATTGTTTGAGATCTTTTTGTTAACCAATTGCAAATAAACGAATTTTAATACTAGGTTGGAATTTTTTTCTTCAAACTATCACATATACGAAATTTAACTCTCGGCAGGAATTTTTTGGTCAAACTACCGTCAATGTACGAATTTTAACTCTCGGTGGGCACTTTTCTCTTCAACCTACTGTCAATATTCAGATTTTAAATATTGGTTGAGATCTTTTTGTTAAACAATTGTAAATAAACGAATTTTAATACTAGGTTGGAATTTTTTCCTTCAAACTATCGCCTATATACGAAATTTAACTCTCGGTGGGAATTTTTTGGTCAAGCTACCGTCAATGTACGAATTCTAACTCTCGGTGGGCACTTTTTTCTTCAAACTACTGTCAATATTCAAATTTTATCTATTGGTTGATATCTTTTTGTCAAACATTCGTCAATAAACGAATTTTTAAACTAGGTTGTAACTTTTTTCATCAAATTATCGCCTACATACGAAATTCAACTCTCGGTGGGAATTTTTTGGTCAAACTACCGTCAATGTACGAATTTTGACTCTCGGTGGGAACTTTTTTCTTCAAACTACTGTCAATACTCAAATTTTAACTATTGTTTGAGATCTTTTTGTTAAACAATTGCAAATAAACGAATTTTAATACTAGGTTGGAATTTTTTTCTTCAAACTATCGCATATACGAAATTTAACTCTCGGCAGGAATTTTTTGGTCAAGCTACCATCAATGTTCGAATTTTAACTCAAGGTGGGCACTTTTTTCTTCAAACTACTGTCAATATTCAAATTTTATCTATTGGTTGATATCTTTTTGTCAAACATTCGTCAATAAACGAATTTTTAAACTAGGTTGTAACTTTTTTCATCAAATTATCGCCTACATGCGAAATTCAACTCTCGGTGGGAATTTTTTGGTCAAACTACCGTCAATGTACGAATTTTAACTCTCGGTGGGAACTTTTTTCTTCAAACTACTGTCAATACTCAAATTTTAACTATTGTTTGAGATCTTTTTGTTAAACAATTGTAAATAAACGAATTTTAATACTAGGTTGGAATTTTTTTCTTCAAACTATCGCATATACGAAATTTAACGCTCGGTAGGAATTTTTTGGTCAAGCTACCATCAATGTTCGAATTTTAACTCTCGGTGGGCACTTTTTTCTTCAAACTACTGTCAATATTCAGATTTTATCTATTGGTTGAAATCTTTTTGTCGAACAATCGTCAATAAACGAATTTTCATACTAGGTTGGAATTTTTCTCTTCAAACTATTGCCTACATACGAAGTTCAACTCTCGGTGGGAATTTTTTGGTCAAACTACCGACAATGTACGAATTTTAACTCTCGGTGGGCACTTTTCTCTTCAAACTACTGTCAATATTCAGATTTTAAATATTGGTTGAAATCTTTTTGTCAAACAGTCGTCAATAAACGAATTTTTATACTAGGTTGTAATTTTTTTCTACAAACTATCGCCTACATACGAAATTCAACTCTCGGTGGGAATTTTTTGGTCAAACTACCGTCAATGTACGAATTTTGACTCTCGGTGGGAACTTTTTTCTTCAAACTACTGTCAATACTCAAATTTTAACTATTGTTTGAGATCTTTTTGTTAAACAATTGCAAATAAACGAATTTTAATACTAGGTTGGAATTTTTTTCTTCAAACTATCGCATATACGAAATTTAACTCTCGGTAGGAATTTTTTGGTCAAGCTACCATCAATGTTCAAATTTTAACTTTCGGTGGGCACTTTTTTCTTCAAACTACTGTCAATATTCATATTTTAACTATTGGTTGAAATCTTTTTGTCAACAATCGTCAATAGACGAATTTTAATACTAGGTTGGAATTTTTTCCTTCAAACTATCGCCTATATACGAAATTTAACTCTCGGTGGGAATTTTTTGGTCAAGCTACCGTCAATGTACGAATTTTAACCCTCGGTGGGCACTTTTTTCTTCAAACTACTGTCAATATTCAAATTTTATCTATTGGTTGATATCTTTTTGTCAAACATTCGTCAATAAACGAATTTTTAAACTAGGTTGTAACTTTTTTCATCAAATTATCGCCTACATGCGAAATTCAACTCTCGGTGGGAATTTTTTGGTCAAACTACCGTCAATGTACGAATTTTAACTCTCGGTGGGAACTTTTTTCTTCAAACTACTGTCAATACTCAAATTTTAACTATTGTTTGAGATCTTTTTGTTAAACAATTGTAAATAAACGAATTTTAATACTAGGTTGGAATTTTTTTCTTCAAACTATCGCATATACGAAATTTAACGCTCGGTAGGAATTTTTTGGTCAAGCTACCATCAATGTTCGAATTTTAACTCTCGGTGGGCACATTTTTCTTCAAACTACTGTCAATATTCAGATTTTATCTATTGGTTGAAATCTTTTTGTCGAACAATCGTCAATAAACGAATTTTCATACTAGGTTGGAATTTTTTTCTTCAAACTATTGCCTACATACGAAGTTCAACTCTCGGTGGGAATTTTTTGGTCAAACTACCGACAATGTACGAATTTTAACTCTCGGTGGGCACTTTTCTCTTCAAACTACTGTCAATATTCAGATTTTAAATATTGGTTGAAATCTTTTTGTCAAACAGTCGTCAATAAACGAATTTTTATACTAGGTTGTAATTTTTTTCTACAAACTATCGCCTACATACGAAATTCAACTCTCGGTGGGAATTTTTTGGTCAAACTACCGTCAATGTACGAATTTTGACTCTCGGTGGGAACTTTTTTCTTCAAACTAATGTCAATACTCAAATTTTAACTATTGTTTGAGATCTTTTTGTTAAACAATTGCAAATAAACGAATTTTAATACTAGGTTGGAATTTTTTTCTTCAAACTATCGCATATACGAAATTTAACTCTCGGTAGGAATTTTTTGGTCAAGCTACCATCAATGTTCAAATTTTAACTTTCGGTGGGCACTTTTTCTTCAAACTACTGTCAATATTCATATTTTAACTATTGGTTGAAATCTTTTTGTTAAACAATTGCAAATAAACGAATTTTAATACTAGGTTGGAATTTTTTCCTTCAAACTATCGCCTATATACGAAATTTAACTCTCGGTGGGAATTTTTTGGTCAAGCTACCGTCAATGTACGAATTTTAACCCTCGGTGGGCACTTTTTTCTTCAAACTACTGTCAATATTCAAATTTTATCTATTGGTTGATATCTTTTTGTCAAACATTCGTCAATAAACGAATTTTTAAACTAGGTTGTAACTTTTTTCATCAAATTATCGCCTACATACGAAATTCAACTCTCGGTGGGAATTTTTTGGTCAAACTACCGTCAATGTACGAATTTTGACTCTCGGTGGGAACTTTTTTCTTCAAACTACTGTCAATACTCAAATTTTAACTATTGTTTGAGATCTTTTTGTTAAACAATTGCAAATAAACGAATTTTAATACTAGGTTGGAATTTTTTTCTTCAAACTATCGCATATACGAAATTTAACTCTCGGCAGGAATTTTTTGGTCAAGCTACCATCAATGTTCGAATTTTAACTCACGGTGGGCACTTTTTTCTTCAAACTACTGTCAATATTCAAATTTTATCTATTGGTTGATATCTTTTTGTCAAACATTCGTCAATAAACGAATTTTTAAACTAGGTTGTAACTTTTTTCATCAAATTATCGCCTACATGCGAAATTCAACTCTCGGTGGGAATTTTTTGGTCAAACTACCGTCAATGTACGAATTTTAACTCTCGGTGGGAACTTTTTTCTTCAAACTACTGTCAATACTCAAATTTTAACTATTGTTTGAGATCTTTTTGTTAAACAATTGTAAATAAACGAATTTTAATACTAGGTTGGAATTTTTTTCTTCAAACTATCGCATATACGAAATTTAACGCTCGGTAGGAATTTTTTGGTGAAGCTACCATCAATGTTCAAATTTTAACTTTCGGTGGGCACTTTTTTCTTCAAACTACTGTCAATATTCATATTTTAACTATTGGTTGAAATCTTTTTGTCAACAATCGTCAATAGACGAATTTTAATACTAGGTTGGAATTTTTTCCTTCAAACTATCGCCTATATACGAAATTTAACTCTCGGTGGGAATTTTTTGGTCAAGCTACCGTCAATGTACGAATTTTAACCCTCGGTGGGCACTTTTTTCTTCAAACTACTGTCAATATTCAAATTTTATCTATTGGTTGATATCTTTTTGTCAAACATTCGTCAATAAACGAATTTTTAAACTAGGTTGTAACTTTTTTCATCAAATTATCGCCTACATGCGAAATTCAACTCTCGGTGGGAATTTTTTGGTCAAACTACCGTCAATGTACGAATTTTAACTCTCGGTGGGAACTTTTTTCTTCAAACTACTGTCAATACTCAAATTTTAACTATTGTTTGAGATCTTTTTGTTAAACAATTGTAAATAAACGAATTTTAATACTAGGTTGGAATTTTTTTCTTCAAACTATCGCATATACGAAATTTAACGCTCGGTAGGAATTTTTTGGTCAAGCTACCATCAATGTTCGAATTTTAACTCTCGGTGGGCACATTTTTCTTCAAACTACTGTCAATATTCAGATTTTATCTATTGGTTGAAATCTTTTTGTCGAACAATCGTCAATAAACGAATTTTCATACTAGGTTGGAATTTTTTTCTTCAAACTATTGCCTACATACGAAGTTCAACTCTCGGTGGGAATTTTTTGGTCAAACTACCGACAATGTACGAATTTTAACTCTCGGTGGGCACTTTTCTCTTCAAACTACTGTCAATATTCAGATTTTAAATATTGGTTGAAATCTTTTTGTCAAACAGTCGTCAATAAACGAATTTTTATACTAGGTTGTAATTTTTTTGTACAAACTATCGCCTACATACGAAATTCAACTCTCGGTGGGAATTTTTTGGTCAAACTACCGTCAATGTACGAATTTTGACTCTCGGTGGGAACTTTTTTCTTCAAACTAATGTCAATACTCAAATTTTAACTATTGTTTGAGATCTTTTTGTTAAACAATTGCAAATAAACGAATTTTAATACTAGGTTGGAATTTTTTTCTTCAAACTATCGCATATACGAAATTTAACTCTCGGTAGGAATTTTTTGGTCAAGCTACCATCAATGTTCAAATTTTAACTTTCGGTGGGCACTTTTTTCTTCAAACTACTGTCAATATTCATATTTTAACTATTGGTTGAAATCTTTTTGTCAACAATCGTCAATAGACGAATTTTAATACTAGGTTGGAATTTTTTCCTTCAAACTATCGCCTATATACGAAATTTAACTCTCGGTGGGAATTTTTTGTTCAAGCTACCGTCAATGTACGAATTTTAACCCTCGGTGGGCACTTTTTTCTTCAAACTACTGTCAATATTCAAATTTTATCTATTGGTTGATATCTTTTTGTCAAACATTCGTCAATAAACGAATTTTTAAACTAGGTTGTAACTTTTTTCATCAAATTATCGCCTACATACGAAATTCAACTCTCGGTGGGAATTTTTTGGTCAAACTACCGTCAATGTACGAATTTTGACTCTCGGTGGGAACTTTTTTCTTCAAACTAATGTCAATACTCAAATTTTAACTATTGTTTGAGATCTTTTTGTTAAACAATTGCAAATAAACGAATTTTAATACTAGGTTGGAATTTTTTTCTTCAAACTATCGCATATACGAAATTTAACGCTCGGTAGGAATTTTTTGGTCAAGCTACCATCAATGTTCGAATTTTAACTCTCGGTGGGCACTTTTTTCTTCAAACTACTGTCAATATTCAGATTTTATCTATTGGTTGAAATCTTTTTGTCGAACAATCGTCAATAAACGAATTTTCATACTAGGTTGGAATTTTTCTCTTCAAACTATTGCCTACATACGAAGTTCAACTCTCGGTGGGAATTTTTTGGTCAAACTACCGACAATGTACGAATTTTAACTCTCGGTGGGCACTTTTCTCTTCAAACTACTGTCAATATTCAGATTTTAAATATTGGTTGAAATCTTTTTGTCAAACAGTCGTCAATAAACGAATTTTTATACTAGGTTGTAATTTTTTTCTACAAACTATCGCCTACATACGAAATTCAACTCTCGGTGGGAATTTTTTGGTCAAACTACCGTCAATGTACGAATTTTGACTCTCGGTGGGAACTTTTTTCTTCAAACTACTGTCAATACTCAAATTTTAACTATTGTTTGAGATCTTTTTGTTAAACAATTGCAAATAAACGAATTTTAATACTAGGTTGGAATTTTTTTCTTCAAACTATCGCATATACGAAATTTAACTCTCGGTAGGAATTTTTTGGTCAAGCTACCATCAATGTTCAAATTTTAACTTTCGGTGGGCACTTTTTTCTTCAAACTACTGTCAATATTCATATTTTAACTATTGGTTGAAATCTTTTTGTCAACAATCGTCAATAGACGAATTTTAATACTAGGTTGGAATTTTTTCCTTCAAACTATCGCCTATATACGAAATTTAACTCTCGGTGGGAATTTTTTGGTCAAGCTACCGTCAATGTACGAATTTTAACCCTCGGTGGGCACTTTTTTCTTCAAACTACTGTCAATATTCAAATTTTATCTATTGGTTGATATCTTTTTGTCAAACATTCGTCAATAAACGAATTTTTAAACTAGGTTGTAACTTTTTTCATCAAATTATCGCCTACATGCGAAATTCAACTCTCGGTGGGAATTTTTTGGTCAAACTACCGTCAATGTACGAATTTTAACTCTCGGTGGGAACTTTTTTCTTCAAACTACTGTCAATACTCAAATTTTAACTATTGTTTGAGATCTTTTTGTTAAACAATTGTAAATAAACGAATTTTAATACTAGGTTGGAATTTTTTTCTTCAAACTATCGCATATACGAAATTTAACGCTCGGTAGGAATTTTTTGGTCAAGCTACCATCAATGTTCGAATTTTAACTCTCGGTGGGCACATTTTTCTTCAAACTACTGTCAATATTCAGATTTTATCTATTGGTTGAAATCTTTTTGTCGAACAATCGTCAATAAACGAATTTTCATACTAGGTTGGAATTTTTTTCTTCAAACTATTGCCTACATACGAAGTTCAACTCTCGGTGGGAATTTTTTGGTCAAACTACCGACAATGTACGAATTTTAACTCTCGGTGGGCACTTTTCTCTTCAAACTACTGTCAATATTCAGATTTTAAATATTGGTTGAAATCTTTTTGTCAAACAGTCGTCAA
Organism: Xylocopa sonorina; assembly: GCF_050948175.1. Taxonomy (NCBI): domain Eukaryota; kingdom Metazoa; phylum Arthropoda; class Insecta; order Hymenoptera; family Apidae; genus Xylocopa; species Xylocopa sonorina. The sequence goes on from NW_027490091.1 coordinate 214,623, forward strand.
TAAACGAATTTTTATACTAGGTTGTAATTTTTTTCTACAAACTATCGCCTACATACGAAATTCAACTCTCGGTGGGAATTTTTTGGTCAAACTACCGTCAATGTACGAATTTTGACTCTCGGTGGGAACTTTTTTCTTCAAACTAATGTCAATACTCAAATTTTAACTATTGTTTGAGATCTTTTTGTTAAACAATTGCAAATAAACGAATTTTAATACTAGGTTGGAATTTTTTTCTTCAAACTATCGCATATACGAAATTTAACTCTCGGTAGGAATTTTTTGGTCAAGCTACCATCAATGTTCAAATTTTAACTTTCGGTGGGCACTTTTTCTTCAAACTACTGTCAATATTCATATTTTAACTATTGGTTGAAATCTTTTTGTTAAACAATTGCAAATAAACGAATTTTAATACTAGGTTGGAATTTTTTCCTTCAAACTATCGCCTATATACGAAATTTAACTCTCGGTGGGAATTTTTTGGTCAAGCTACCGTCAATGTACGAATTTTAACCCTCGGTGGGCACTTTTTTCTTCAAACTACTGTCAATATTCAAATTTTATCTATTGGTTGATATCTTTTTGTCAAACATTCGTCAATAAACGAATTTTTAAACTAGGTTGTAACTTTTTTCATCAAATTATCGCCTACATACGAAATTCAACTCTCGGTGGGAATTTTTTGGTCAAACTACCGTCAATGTACGAATTTTGACTCTCGGTGGGAACTTTTTTCTTCAAACTAATGTCAATACTCAAATTTTAACTATTGTTTGAGATCTTTTTGTTAAACAATTGCAAATAAACGAATTTTAATACTAGGTTGGAATTTTTTTCTTCAAACTATCGCATATACGAAATTTAACGCTCGGTAGGAATTTTTTGGTCAAGCTACCATCAATGTTCGAATTTTAACTCTCGGTGGGCACTTTTTTCTTCAAACTACTGTCAATATTCAGATTTTATCTATTGGTTGAAATCTTTTTGTCGAACAATCGTCAATAAACGAATTTTCATACTAGGTTGGAATTTTTCTCTTCAAACTATTGCCTACATACGAAGTTCAACTCTCGGTGGGAATTTTTTGGTCAAACTACCGACAATGTACGAATTTTAACTCTCGGTGGGCACTTTTCTCTTCAAACTACTGTCAATATTCAGATTTTAAATATTGGTTGAAATCTTTTTGTCAAACAGTCGTCAATAAACGAATTTTTATACTAGGTTGTAATTTTTTTCTACAAACTATCGCCTACATACGAAATTCAACTCTCGGTGGGAATTTTTTGGTCAAACTACCGTCAATGTACGAATTTTGACTCTCGGTGGGAACTTTTTTCTTCAAACTACTGTCAATACTCAAATTTTAACTATTGTTTGAGATCTTTTTGTTAAACAATTGCAAATAAACGAATTTTAATACTAGGTTGGAATTTTTTTCTTCAAACTATCGCATATACGAAATTTAACTCTCGGTAGGAATTTTTTGGTCAAGCTACCATCAATGTTCAAATTTTAACTTTCGGTGGGCACTTTTTTCTTCAAACTACTGTCAATATTCATATTTTAACTATTGGTTGAAATCTTTTTGTCAACAATCGTCAATAGACGAATTTTAATACTAGGTTGGAATTTTTTCCTTCAAACTATCGCCTATATACGAAATTTAACTCTCGGTGGGAATTTTTTGGTCAAGCTACCGTCAATGTACGAATTTTAACCCTCGGTGGGCACTTTTTTCTTCAAACTACTGTCAATATTCAAATTTTATCTATTGGTTGATATCTTTTTGTCAAACATTCGTCAATAAACGAATTTTTAAACTAGGTTGTAACTTTTTTCATCAAATTATCGCCTACATGCGAAATTCAACTCTCGGTGGGAATTTTTTGGTCAAACTACCGTCAATGTACGAATTTTAACTCTCGGTGGGAACTTTTTTCTTCAAACTACTGTCAATACTCAAATTTTAACTATTGTTTGAGATCTTTTTGTTAAACAATTGTAAATAAACGAATTTTAATACTAGGTTGGAATTTTTTTCTTCAAACTATCGCATATACGAAATTTAACGCTCGGTAGGAATTTTTTGGTCAAGCTACCATCAATGTTCGAATTTTAACTCTCGGTGGGCACATTTTTCTTCAAACTACTGTCAATATTCAGATTTTATCTATTGGTTGAAATCTTTTTGTCGAACAATCGTCAATAAACGAATTTTCATACTAGGTTGGAATTTTTTTCTTCAAACTATTGCCTACATACGAAGTTCAACTCTCGGTGGGAATTTTTTGGTCAAACTACCGACAATGTACGAATTTTAACTCTCGGTGGGCACTTTTCTCTTCAAACTACTGTCAATATTCAGATTTTAAATATTGGTTGAAATCTTTTTGTCAAACAGTCGTCAATAAACGAATTTTTATACTAGGTTGTAATTTTTTTCTACAAACTATCGCCTACATACGAAATTCAACTCTCGGTGGGAATTTTTTGGTCAAACTACCGTCAATGTACGAATTTTGACTCTCGGTGGGAACTTTTTTCTTCAAACTAATGTCAATACTCAAATTTTAACTATTGTTTGAGATCTTTTTGTTAAACAATTGCAAATAAACGAATTTTAATACTAGGTTGGAATTTTTTTCTTCAAACTATCGCATATACGAAATTTAACTCTCGGTAGGAATTTTTTGGTCAAGCTACCATCAATGTTCAAATTTTAACTTTCGGTGGGCACTTTTTCTTCAAACTACTGTCAATATTCATATTTTAACTATTGGTTGAAATCTTTTTGTTAAACAATTGCAAATAAACGAATTTTAATACTAGGTTGGAATTTTTTCCTTCAAACTATCGCCTATATACGAAATTTAACTCTCGGTGGGAATTTTTTGGTCAAGCTACCGTCAATGTACGAATTTTAACCCTCGGTGGGCACTTTTTTCTTCAAACTACTGTCAATATTCAAATTTTATCTATTGGTTGATATCTTTTTGTCAAACATTCGTCAATAAACGAATTTTTAAACTAGGTTGTAACTTTTTTCATCAAATTATCGCCTACATACGAAATTCAACTCTCGGTGGGAATTTTTTGGTCAAACTACCGTCAATGTACGAATTTTGACTCTCGGTGGGAACTTTTTTCTTCAAACTACTGTCAATACTCAAATTTTAACTATTGTTTGAGATCTTTTTGTTAAACAATTGCAAATAAACGAATTTTAATACTAGGTTGGAATTTTTTTCTTCAAACTATCGCATATACGAAATTTAACTCTCGGCAGGAATTTTTTGGTCAAGCTACCATCAATGTTCGAATTTTAACTCACGGTGGGCACTTTTTTCTTCAAACTACTGTCAATATTCAAATTTTATCTATTGGTTGATATCTTTTTGTCAAACATTCGTCAATAAACGAATTTTTAAACTAGGTTGTAACTTTTTTCATCAAATTATCGCCTACATGCGAAATTCAACTCTCGGTGGGAATTTTTTGGTCAAACTACCGTCAATGTACGAATTTTAACTCTCGGTGGGAACTTTTTTCTTCAAACTACTGTCAATACTCAAATTTTAACTATTGTTTGAGATCTTTTTGTTAAACAATTGTAAATAAACGAATTTTAATACTAGGTTGGAATTTTTTTCTTCAAACTATCGCATATACGAAATTTAACGCTCGGTAGGAATTTTTTGGTGAAGCTACCATCAATGTTCAAATTTTAACTTTCGGTGGGCACTTTTTTCTTCAAACTACTGTCAATATTCATATTTTAACTATTGGTTGAAATCTTTTTGTCAACAATCGTCAATAGACGAATTTTAATACTAGGTTGGAATTTTTTCCTTCAAACTATCGCCTATATACGAAATTTAACTCTCGGTGGGAATTTTTTGGTCAAGCTACCGTCAATGTACGAATTTTAGCCCTCGGTGGGCACTTTTTTCTTCAAACTACTGTCAATATTCAAATTTTATCTATTGGTTGATATCTTTTTGTCAAACATTCGTCAATAAACGAATTTTTAAACTAGGTTGTAACTTTTTTCATCAAATTATCGCCTACATGCGAAATTCAACTCTCGGTGGGAATTTTTTGGTCAAACTACCGTCAATGTACGAATTTTAACTCTCGGTGGGAACTTTTTTCTTCAAACTACTGTCAATACTCAAATTTTAACTATTGTTTGAGATCTTTTTGTTAAACAATTGTAAATAAACGAATTTTAATACTAGGTTGGAATTTTTTTCTTCAAACTATCGCATATACGAAATTTAACGCTCGGTAGGAATTTTTTGGTCAAGCTACCATCAATGTTCGAATTTTAACTCTCGGTGGGCACATTTTTCTTCAAACTACTGTCAATATTCAGATTTTATCTATTGGTTGAAATCTTTTTGTCGAACAATCGTCAATAAACGAATTTTCATACTAGGTTGGAATTTTTTTCTTCAAACTATTGCCTACATACGAAGTTCAACTCTCGGTGGGAATTTTTTGGTCAAACTACCGACAATGTACGAATTTTAACTCTCGGTGGGCACTTTTCTCTTCAAACTACTGTCAATATTCAGATTTTAAATATTGGTTGAAATCTTTTTGTCAAACAGTCGTCAATAAACGAATTTTTATACTAGGTTGTAATTTTTTTCTACAAACTATCGCCTACATACGAAATTCAACTCTCGGTGGGAATTTTTTGGTCAAACTACCGTCAATGTACGAATTTTGACTCTCGGTGGGAACTTTTTTCTTCAAACTAATGTCAATACTCAAATTTTAACTATTGTTTGAGATCTTTTTGTTAAACAATTGCAAATAAACGAATTTTAATACTAGGTTGGAATTTTTTTCTTCAAACTATCGCATATACGAAATTTAACTCTCGGTAGGAATTTTTTGGTCAAGCTACCATCAATGTTCAAATTTTAACTTTCGGTGGGCACTTTTTTCTTCAAACTACTGTCAATATTCATATTTTAACTATTGGTTGAAATCTTTTTGTCAACAATCGTCAATAGACGAATTTTAATACTAGGTTGGAATTTTTTCCTTCAAACTATCGCCTATATACGAAATTTAACTCTCGGTGGGAATTTTTTGTTCAAGCTACCGTCAATGTACGAATTTTAACCCTCGGTGGGCACTTTTTTCTTCAAACTACTGTCAATATTCAAATTTTATCTATTGGTTGATATCTTTTTGTCAAACATTCGTCAATAAACGAATTTTTAAACTAGGTTGTAACTTTTTTCATCAAATTATCGCCTACATACGAAATTCAACTCTCGGTGGGAATTTTTTGGTCAAACTACCGTCAATGTACGAATTTTGACTCTCGGTGGGAACTTTTTTCTTCAAACTAATGTCAATACTCAAATTTTAACTATTGTTTGAGATCTTTTTGTTAAACAATTGCAAATAAACGAATTTTAATACTAGGTTGGAATTTTTTTCTTCAAACTATCGCATATACGAAATTTAACTCTCGGTAGGAATTTTTTGGTCAAGCTACCATCAATGTTCAAATTTTAACTTTCGGTGGGCACTTTTTTCTTCAAACTACTGTCAATATTCATATTTTAACTATTGGTTGAAATCTTTTTGTCAACAATCGTCAATAGACGAATTTTAATACTAGGTTGGAATTTTTTCCTTCAAACTATCGCCTATATACGAAATTTAACTCTCGGTGGGAATTTTTTGGTCAAGCTACCGTCAATGTACGAATTTTAACCCTCGGTGGGCACTTTTTTCTTCAAACTACTGTCAATATTCAAATTTTATCTATTGGTTGATATCTTTTTGTCAAACATTCGTCAATAAACGAATTTTTAAACTAGGTTGTAACTTTTTTCATCAAATTATCGCCTACATACGAAATTCAACTCTCGGTGGGAATTTTTTGGTCAAACTACCGTCAATGTACGAATTTTGACTCTCGGTGGGAACTTTTTTCTTCAAACTACTGTCAATACTCAAATTTTAACTATTGTTTGAGATCTTTTTGTTAAACAATTGCAAATAAACGAATTTTAATACTAGGTTGGAATTTTTTTCTTCAAACTATCGCATATACGAAATTTAACTCTCGGCAGGAATTTTTTGGTCAAGCTACCATCAATGTTCGAATTTTAACTCACGGTGGGCACTTTTTTCTTCAAACTACTGTCAATATTCAAATTTTATCTATTGGTTGATATCTTTTTGTCAAACATTCGTCAATAAACGAATTTTTAAACTAGGTTGTAACTTTTTTCATCAAATTATCGCCTACATACGAAATTCAACTCTCGGTGGGAATTTTTTGGTCAAACTACCGTCAATGTACGAATTTTGACTCTCGGTGGGAACTTTTTTCTTCAAACTACTGTCAATACTCAAATTTTAACTATTGTTTGAGATCTTTTTGTTAAACAATTGCAAATAAACGAATGTTAATACTAGGTTGGAATTTTTTTCTTCAAACTATCGCATATACGAAATTTAACTCTCGGCAGGAATTTTTTGGTCAAGCTACCATCAATGTTCGAATTTTAACTCACGGTGGGCACTTTTTTCTTCAAACTACTGTCAATATTCAAATTTTATCTATTGGTTGATATCTTTTTGTCAAACATTCGTCAATAAACGAATTTTTAAACTAGGTTGTAACTTTTTTCATCAAATTATCGCCTACATGCGAAATTCAACTCTCGGTGGGAATTTTTTGGTCAAACTACCGTCAATGTACGAATTTTAACTCTCGGTGGGAACTTTTTTCTTCAAACTACTGTCAATACTCAAATTTTAACTATTGTTTGAGATCTTTTTGTTAAACAATTGTAAATAAACGAATTTTAATACTAGGTTGGAATTTTTTTCTTCAAACTATCGCATATACGAAATTTAACGCTCGGTAGGAATTTTTTGGTCAAGCTACCATCAATGTTCGAATTTTAACTCTCGGTGGGCACTTTTTTCTTCAAACTACTGTCAATATTCAGATTTTATCTATTGGTTGAAATCTTTTTGTCGAACAATCGTCAATAAACGAATTTTCATACTAGGTTGGAATTTTTTTCTTCAAACTATTGCCTACATACGAAGTTCAACTCTCGGTGGGAATTTTTTGGTCAAACTACCGACAATGTACGAATTTTAACTCTCGGTGGGCACTTTTCTCTTCAAACTACTGTCAATATTCAGATTTTAAATATTGGTTGAAATCTTTTTGTCAAACAGTCGTCAATAAACGAATTTTTATACTAGGTTGTAATTTTTTTCTACAAACTATCGCCTACATACGAAATTCAACTCTCGGTGGGAATTTTTTGGTCAAACTACCGTCAATGTACGAATTTTGACTCTCGGTGGGAACTTTTTTCTTCAAACTACTGTCAATACTCAAATTTTAACTATTGTTTGAGATCTCTTTGTTAAACAATTGCAAATAAACGAATTTTAATACTAGGTTGGAATTTTTTTCTTCAAACTATCGCATATACGAAATTTAACTCTCGGCAGGAATTTTTTGGTCAAGCTACCATCAATGTTCGAATTTTAACTCACGGTGGGCACTTTTTTCTTCAAACTACTGTCAATATTCAAATTTTATCTATTGGTTGATATCTTTTTGTCAAACATTCGTCAATAAACGAATTTTTAAACTAGGTTGTAACTTTTTTCATCAAATTATCGCCTACATGCGAAATTCAACTCTCGGTGGGAATTTTTTGGTCAAACTACCGTCAATGTACGAATTTTAACTCTCGGTGGGAACTTTTTTCTTCAAACTACTGTCAATACTCAAATTTTAACTATTGTTTGAGATCTTTTTGTTAAACAATTGTAAATAAACGAATTTTAATACTAGGTTGGAATTTTTTTCTTCAAACTATCGCATATACGAAATTTAACGCTCGGTAGGAATTTTTTGGTCAAGCTACCATCAATGTTCGAATTTTAACTCTCGGTGGGCACTTTTTTCTTCAAACTACTGTCAATATTCAGATTTTATCTATTGGTTGAAATCTTTTTGTCGAACAATCGTCAATAAACGAATTTTCATACTAGGTTGGAATTTTTTTCTTCAAACTATTGCCTACATACGAAGTTCAACTCTCGGTGGGAATTTTTTGGTCAAACTACCGACAATGTACGAATTTTAACTCTCGGTGGGCACTTTTCTCTTCAAACTACTGTCAATATTCAGATTTTAAATATTGGTTGAAATCTTTTTGTCAAACAGTCGTCAATAAACGAATTTTTATACTAGGTTGTAATTTTTTTCTACAAACTATCGCCTACATACGAAATTCAACTCTCGGTGGGAATTTTTTGGTCAAACTACCGTCAATGTACGAATTTTGACTCTCGGTGGGAACTTTTTTCTTCAAACTAATGTCAATACTCAAATTTTAACTATTGTTTGAGATCTCTTTATTAAACAATTGCAAATAAACGAATTTTAATACTAGGTTGGAATTTTTTTCTTCAAACTATCGCATATACGAAATTTAACTCTCGGTAGGAATTTTTTGGTCAAGCTACCATCAATGTTCAAATTTTAACTTTCGGTGGGCACTTTTTTCTTCAAACTACTGTCAATATTCATATTTTAACTATTGGTTGAAATCTTTTTGTCAACAATCGTCAATAGACGAATTTTAATACTAGGTTGGAATTTTTTCCTTCAAACTATCGCCTATATACGAAATTTAACTCTCGGTGGGAATTTTTTGGTCAAGCTACCGTCAATGTACGAATTTTAACCCTCGGTGGGCACTTTTTTCTTCAAACTACTGTCAATATTCAAATTTTATCTATTGGTTGATATCTTTTTGTCAAACATTCGTCAATAAACGAATTTTTAAACTAGGTTGTAACTTTTTTCATCAAATTATCGCCTACATGCGAAATTCAACTCTCGGTGGGAATTTTTTGGTCAAACTACCGACAATGTACGAATTTTAACTCTCGGTGGGCACTTTTCTCTTCAAACTACTGTCAATATTCAGATTTTAAATATTGGTTGAAATCTTTTTGTCAAACAGTCGTCAATAAACGAATTTTTATACTAGGTTGTAATTTTTTTCTACAAACTATCGCCTACATACGAAATTCAACTCTCGGTGGGAATTTTTTGGTCAAACTACCGTCAATGTACGAATTTTGACTCTCGGTGGGAACTTTTTTCTTCAAACTAATGTCAATACTCAAATTTTAACTATTGTTTGAGATCTTTTTGTTAAACAATTGCAAATAAACGAATTTTAATACTAGGTTGGAATTTTTTTCTTCAAACTATCGCATATACGAAATTTAACTCTCGGTAGGAATTTTTTGGTCAAGCTACCATCAATGTTCAAATTTTAACTTTCGGTGGGCACTTTTTTCTTCAAACTACTGTCAATATTCATATTTTAACTATTGGTTGAAATCTTTTTGTCAACAATCGTCAATAGACGAATTTTAATACTAGGTTGGAATTTTTTCCTTCAAACTATCGCCTATATACGAAATTTAACTCTCGGTGGGAATTTTTTGGTCAAACTACCGTCAATGTACGAATTTTAACCCTCGGTGGGCACTTTTTTCTTCAAACTACTGTCAATATTCAAATTTTATCTATTGGTTGATATCTTTTTGTCAAACATTCGTCAATAAACGAATTTTTAAACTAGGTTGTAACTTTTTTCATCAAATTATCGCCTACATACGAAATTCAACTCTCGGTGGGAATTTTTTGGTCAAACTACCGTCAATGTACGAATTTTGACTCTCGGTGGGAACTTTTTTCTTCAAACTACTGTCAATACTCAAATTTTAACTATTGTTTGAGATCTCTTTGTTAAACAATTGCAAATAAACGAATTTTAATACTAGGTTGGAATTTTTTTCTTCAAACTATCGCATATACGAAATTTAACTCTCGGCAGGAATTTTTTGGTCAAGCTACCATCAATGTTCGAATTTTAACTCACGGTGGGCACTTTTTTCTTCAAACTACTGTCAATATTCAAATTTTATCTATTGGTTGATATCTTTTTGTCAAACATTCGTCAATAAACGAATTTTTAAACTAGGTTGTAACTTTTTTCATCAAATTATCGCCTACATGCGAAATTCAACTCTCGGTGGGAATTTTTTGGTCAAACTACCGTCAATGTACGAATTTTAACTCTCGGTGGGAACTTTTTTCTTCAAACTGCTGTCAATACTCAAATTTTAACTATTGTTTGAGATCTTTTTGTTAAACAATTGTAAATAAACGAATTTTAATACTAGGTTGGAATTTTTTTCTTCAAACTATCGCATATACGAAATTTAACGCTCGGTAGGAATTTTTTGTCAAGCTACCATCAATGTTCGAATTTTAACTCTCGGTGGGCACTTTTTCTTCAAACTACTGTCAATATTCAGATTTTATCTATTGGTTGAAATCTTTTTGTCGAACAATCGTCAATAAACGAATTTTCATACTAGGTTGGAATTTTTTTCTTCAAACTATTGCCTACATACGAAGTTCAACTCTCGGTGGGAATTTTTTGGTCAAACTACCGACAATGTACGAATTTTAACTCTCGGTGGGCACTTTTCTCTTCAAACTACTGTCAATATTCAGATTTTAAATATTGGTTGAAATCTTTTTGTCAAACAGTCGTCAATAAACGAATTTTTATACTAGGTTGTAATTTTTTTCTACAAACTATCGCCTACATACGAAATTCAACTCTCGGTGGGAATTTTTTGGTCAAACTACCGTCAATGTACGAATTTTGACTCTCGGTGGGAACTTTTTTCTTCAAACTAATGTCAATACTCAAATTTTAACTATTGTTTGAGATCTTTTTGTTAAACAATTGCAAATAAACGAATTTTAATACTAGGTTGGAATTTTTTTCTTCAAACTATCGCATATACGAAATTTAACTCTCGGTAGGAATTCTTTGGTCAAGCTACCATCAATGTTCAAATTTTAACTTTCGGTGGGCACTTTTTTCTTCAAACTACTGTCAATATTCATATTTTAACTATTGGTTGAAATCTTTTTGTCAACAATCGTCAATAGACGAATTTTAATACTAGGTTGGAATTTTTTCCTTCAAACTATCGCCTATATACGAAATTTAACTCTCGGTGGGAATTTTTTGTTCAAGCTACCGTCAATGTACGAATTTTAACCCTCGGTGGGCACATTTTCTTCAAACTACTGTCAATATTCAAATTTTATCTATTGGTTGATATCTTTTTGTCAAACATTCGTCAATAAACGAATTTTTAAACTAGGTTGTAACTTTTTTCATCAAATTATCGCCTACATACGAAATTCAACTCTCGGTGGGAATTTTTTGGTCAAACTACCGTCAATGTACGAATTTTGACTCTCGGTGGGAACTTTTTTCTTCAAACTACTGTCAATACTCAAATTTTAACTATTGTTTGAGATCTTTTTGTTAAACAATTGCAAATAAACGAATGTTATTACTAGGTTGGAATTTTTTTCTTCAAACTATCGCATATACGAAATTTAACGCTCGGTAGGAATTTTTTGGTCAAGCTACCATCAATGTTCGAATTTTAACCCTCGGTGGGCACTTTTTTCTTCAAACTACTGTCAATATTCAGATTTTATCTATTGGTTGAAATCTTTTTGTCGAACAATCGTCAATAAACGAATTTTCATACTAGGTTGGAATTTTTTTCTTCAAACTATTGCCTACATACGAAGTTCAACTCTCGGTGGGAATTTTTTGGTCAAACTACCGACAATGTACGAATTTTAACTCTCGGTGGGCACTTTTCTCTTCAAACTACTGTCAATATTCAGATTTTAAATATTGGTTGAAATCTTTTTGTCAAACAGTCGTCAATAAACGAATTTTTATACTAGGTTGTAATTTTTTTCTACAAACTATCGCCTACATACGAAATTCAACTCTCGGTGGGAATTTTTTGGTCAAACTACCGTCAATGTACGAATTTTGACTCTCGGTGGGAACTTTTTTCTTCAAACTAATGTCAATACTCAAATTTTAACTATTGTTTGAGATCTTTTTGTTAAACAATTGCAAATAAACGAATTTTAATACTAGGTTGGAATTTTTTTCTTCAAACTATCGCATATACGAAATTTAACTCTCGGTAGGAATTTTTTGGTCAAGCTACCATCAATGTTCAAATTTTAACTTTCGGTGGGCACTTTTTTCTTCAAACTACTGTCAATATTCATATTTTAACTATTGGTTGAAATCTTTTTGTCAACAATCGTCAATAGACGAATTTTAATACTAGGTTGGAATTTTTTCCTTCAAACTATCGCCTATATACGAAATTTAACTCTCGGTGGGAATTTTTTGGTCAAACTACCGTCAATGTACGAATTTTAACCCTCGGTGGGCACTTTTTTCTTCAAACTACTGTCAATATTCAAATTTTATCTATTGGTTGATATCTTTTTGTCAAACATTCGTCAATAAACGAATTTTTAAACTAGGTTGTAACTTTTTTCATCAAATTATCGCCTACATACGAAATTCAACTCTCGGTGGGAATTTTTTGGTCAAACTACCGTCAATGTACGAATTTTGACTCTCGGTGGGAACTTTTTTCTTCAAACTACTGTCAATACTCAAATTTTAACTATTGTTTGAGATCTCTTTGTTAAACAATTGCAAATAAACGAATTTTAATACTAGGTTGGAATTTTTTTCTTCAAACTATCGCATATACGAAATTTAACTCTCGGCAGGAATTTTTTGGTCAAACTACCGTCAATGTACGAATTTTAACTCTCGGTGGGCACTTTTCTCTTCAACCTACTGTCAATATTCAGATTTTAAATATTGGTTGAGATCTTTTTGTTAAACAATTGTAAATAAACGAATTTTAATACTAGGTTGGAATTTTTTCCTTCAAACTATCGCCTATATACGAAATTTAACTCTCGGTGGGAATTTTTTGGTCAAGCTACCGTCAATGTACGAATTTTAACCCTCGGTGGGCACTTTTTTCTTCAAACTACTGTCAATATTCAAATTTTATCTATTGGTTGATATCTTTTTGTCAAACATTCGTCAATAAACGAATTTTTAAACTAGGTTGTAACTTTTTTCATCAAATTATCGCCTACATACGAAATTCAACTCACGGTGGGAATTTTTTGGTCAAACTACCGTCAATGTACGAATTTTGACTCTCGGTGGGAACTTTTTTCTTCAAACTACTGTCAATACTCAAATTTTAACTATTGTTTGAGATCTTCTTGTTAAACAATTGCAAATAAACGAATTTTAATACTAGGTTGGAATTTTTTTCTTCAAACTATCGCATATACGAAATTTAACTCTCGGTAGGAATTTTTTGGTCAAGCTACCATCAATGTTCGAATTTTAACTCACGGTGGGCACTTTTTTCTTCAAACTACTGTCAATATTCAAATTTTATCTATTGGTTGATATCTTTTTGTCAAACATTCGTCAATAAACGAATTTTCATACTAGGTTGGAATTTTTTTCTTCAAACTATTGCCTACATACGAAGTTCAACTCTCGGTGGGAATTTTTTGGTCAAACTACCGACAATGTACGAATTTTAACTCTCGGTGGGCACTTTTCTCTTCAAACTACTGTCAATATTCAGATTTTAAATATTGGTTGAAATCTTTTTGTCAAACAGTCGTCAATAAACGAATTTTTATACTAGGTTGTAATTTTTTTCTACAAACTATCGCCTACATACGAAATTCAACTCTCGGTGGGAATTTTTTGGTCAAACTACCGTCAATGTACGAATTTTGACTCTCGGTGGGAACTTTTTTCTTCAAACTAATGTCAATACTCAAATTTTAACTATTGTTTGAGATCTTTTTGTTAAACAATTGCAAATAAACGAATTTTAATACTAGGTTGGAATTTTTTTCTTCAAACTATCGCATATACGAAATTTAACTCTCGGTAGGAATTTTTTGGTCAAGCTACCATCAATGTTCAAATTTTAACTTTCGGTGGGCACTTTTTTCTTCAAACTACTGTCAATATTCATATTTTAACTATTGGTTGAAATCTTTTTGTCAACAATCGTCAATAGACGAATTTTAATACTAGGTTGGAATTTTTTCCTTCAAACTATCGCCTATATACGAAATTTAACTCTCGGTGGGAATTTTTTGGTCAAACTACCGTCAATGTACGAATTTTAACCCTCGGTGGGCACTTTTTTCTTCAAACTACTGTCAATATTCAAATTTTATCTATTGGTTGATATCTTTTTGTCAAACATTCGTCAATAAACGAATTTTTAAACTAGGTTGTAACTTTTTTCATCAAATTATCGCCTACATACGAAATTCAACTCTCGGTGGGAATTTTTTGGTCAAACTACCGTCAATGTACGAATTTTGACTCTCGGTGGGAACTTTTTTCTTCAAACTACTGTCAATACTCAAATTTTAACTATTGTTTGACATCTCTTTGTTAAACAATTGCAAATAAACGAATTTTAATACTAGGTTGGAATTTTTTTCTTCAAACTGTCGCATATACGAAATTTAACTCTCGGCAGGAATTTTTTGGTCAAACTACCGTCAATGTACGAATTTTAACTCTCGGTGGGCACTTTTCTCTTCAACCTACTGTCAATATTCAGATTTTAAATATTGGTTGAGATCTTTTTGTTAAACAATTGTAAATAAACGAATTTTAATACTAGGTTGGAATTTTTTCCTTCAAACTATCGCCTATATACGAAATTTAACTCTCGGTGGGAATTTTTTGGTCAAGCTACCGTCAATGTACGAATTCTAACTCTCGGTGGGCACTTTTTTCTTCAAACTACTGCCAATATTCAAATTTTATCTACTGGTTGATATCTTTTTGTCAAACATTCGTCAATAAACGAATTTTTAAACTAGGTTGTAACTTTTTTCATCAAATTATCGCCTACATACGAAATTCAACTCTCGGTGGGAATTTTTTGGTCAAACTACCGTCAATGTACGAATTTTGACTCTCGGTGGGAACTTTTTTCTTCAAACTACTGTCAATACTCAAATTTTAACTATTGTTTGAGATCTTTTTGTTAAACAATTGCAAATAAACGAATTTTAATACTAGGTTGGAATTTTTTTCTTCAAACTATCACATATACGAAATTTAACTCTCGGCAGGAATTTTTTGGTCAAACTACCGTCAATGTACGAATTTTAACTCTCGGTGGGCACTTTTCTCTTCAACCTACTGTCAATATTCAGATTTTAAATATTGGTTGAGATCTTTTTGTTAAACAATTGTAAATAAACGAATTTTAATACTAGGTTGGAATTTTTTCCTTCAAACTATCGCCTATATACGAAATTTAACTCTCGGTGGGCACTTTTTTCTTCAAACTACTGTCAATATTCAAATTTTATCTACTGGTTGATATCTTTTTGTCAAACATTCGTCAATAAACGAATTTTTAAACTAGGTTGTAACTTTTTTCATCAAATTATCGCCTACATACGAAATTCAACTCTCGGTGGGAATTTTTTGGTCAAACTACCGTCAATGTACGAATTTTGACTCTCGGTGGGAACTTTTTTCTTCAAACTACTGTCAATACTCAAATTTTAACTATTGTTTGAGATCTTTTTGTTAAACAATTGCAAATAAACGAATTTTAATACTAGGTTGGAATTTTTTTCTTCAAACTATCGCATATACGAAATTTAACTCTCGGTAGGAATTTTTTGGTCAAGCTACCAACAATGTTCAAATTTTAACTTTCGGTGGGCACTTTTTTCTTCAAACTACTGTCAATATTCATATTTTAACTATTGGTTGAAATCTTTTTGTCAACAATCGTCAATAGACGAATTTTAATACTAGGTTGGAATTTTTTCCTTCAAACTATCGCCTATATACGAAATTTAACTCTCGGTGGGAATTTTTTGGTCAAGCTACCGTCAATGTACGAATTTTAACCCTCGGTGGGCACTTTTTTCTTCAAACTACTGTCAATATTCAAATTTTATCTATTGGTTGATATCTTTTTGTCAAACATTCGTCAATAAACGAATTTTTAAACTAGGTTGTAACTTTTTTCATCAAATTATCGCCTACATACGAAATTCAACTCACGGTGGGAATTTTTTGGTCAAACTACCGTCAATGTACGAATTTTGACTCTCGGTGGGAACTTTTTTCTTCAAACTACTGTCAATACTCAAATTTTAACTATTGTTTGAGATCTTCTTGTTAAACAATTGCAAATAAACGAATTTTAATACTAGGTTGGAATTTTTTTCTTCAAACTATCGCATATACGAAATTTAACTCTCGGCAGGAATTTTTTGGTCAAGCTACCATCAATGTTCGAATTTTAACTCACGGTGGGCACTTTTTTCTTCAAACTACTGTCAATATTCAAATTTTATCTATTGGTTGATATCTTTTTGTCAAACATTCGTCAATAAGCGAATTTTTAAAGTAGGTTGTAACTTTTTTCATCAAATTATCGCCTACATACGAAATTCAACTCTCGGTGGGAACTTTTTGGTCAAACTACCGTCAATGTACGAATTTTGACTCTCGGTGGGAACTTTTTTCTTCAAACTACTGTCAATACTCAAATTTTAACTATTGTTTGAGATCTTTTTGTTAAACAATTGCAAATAAACGAATTTTAATACTAGGTTGGAATTTTTTTCTTCAAACTATCACATATACGAAATTTAACTCTCGGCAGGAATTTTTTGGTCAAACTACCGTCAATGTACGAATTTTAACTCTCGGTGGGCACTTTTCTCTTCAACCTACTGTCAATATTCAGATTTTAAATATTGGTTGAGATCTTTTTGTTAAACAATTGTAAATAAACGAATTTTAATACTAGGTTGGAATTTTTTCCTTCAAACTATCGCCTATATACGAAATTTAACTCTCGGTGGGCACTTTTTTCTTCAAACTACTGTCAATATTCAAATTTTATCTACTGGTTGATATCTTTTTGTCAAACATTCGTCAATAAACGAATTTTTAAACTAGGTTGTAACTTTTTTCATCAAATTATCGCCTACATACGAAATTCAACTCTCGGTGGGAATTTTTTGGTCAAGCTACCGTCAATGTACGAATTCTAACTCTCGGTGGGCACTTTTTTTTCAAACTACTGTCAATATTCAAATTTTATCTATTGGTTGATATCTTTTTGTCAAACATTCGTCAATAAACGAATTTTTAAACTAGGTTGTAACTTTTTTCATCAAATTATCGCCTACATACGAAATTCAACTCTCGGTGGGAATTTTTTGGTCAAACTACCGTCAATGTACGAATTTTGACTCTCGGTGGGAACTTTTTTCTTCAAACTACTGTCAATACTCAAATTTTAACTATTGTTTGAGATCTTTTTGTTAAACAATTGCAAATAAACGAATTTTAATACTAGGTTGGAATTTTTTTCTTCAAACTATCACATATACGAAATTTAACTCTCGGCAGGAATTTTTTGGTCAAACTACCGTCAATGTACGAATTTTAACTCTCGGTGGGCACTTTTCTCTTCAACCTACTGTCAATATTCAGATTTTAAATATTGGTTGAGATCTTTTTGTTAAACAATTGTAAATAAACGAATTTTAATACTAGGTTGGAATTTTTTCCTTCAAACTATCGCCTATATACGAAATTTAACTCTCGGTGGGAATTTTTTGGTCAAGCTACCGTCAATGTACGAATTCTAACTCTCGGTGGGCACTTTTTTTTCAAACTACTGTCAATATTCAAATTTTATCTATTGGTTGATATCTTTTTGTCAAACATTCGTCAATAAACGAATTTTTAAACTAGGTTGTAACTTTTTTCATCAAATTATCGCCTACATACGAAATTCAACTCTCGGTGGGAATTTTTTGGTCAAACTACCGTCAATGTACGAATTTTGACTCTCGGTGGGAACTTTTTTCTTCAAACTACTGTCAATACTCAAATTTTAACTATTGTCTGAGATCTTTTTGTTAAACAATTGCAAATAAACGAATTTTAATACTAGGTTGGAATTTTTTTCTTCAAACTATCGCATATACGAAATTTAACTCTCGGCAGGAATTTTTTGGACAAGCTACCATCAATGTTCGAATTTTAACTCACGGTGGGCACTTTTTTCTTCAAACTACTGTCAATATTCAAATTTTATCTATTGGTTGATATCTTTTTGTCAAACATTCGTCAATAAACGAATTTTTAAACTAGGTTGTAACTTTTTTCATCAAATTATCGCCTACATACGAAATTCAACTCTCGGTGGGAATTTTTTGGTCAAACTACCGTCAATGTACGAATTTTGACTCTCGGTGGGAACTTTTTTCTTCAAACTACTGTCAATACTCAAATTTTAACTATTGTTTGAGATCTTCTTGTTAAACAATTGCAAATAAACGAATTTTAATACTAGGTTGGAATTTTTTTCTTCAAACTATCGCATATACGAAATTTAACGCTCGGTAGGAATTTTTTGGTCAAGCTACCATCAATGTTCGAATTTTAACTCTCGGTGGGCACTTTTTTCTTCGAACTACTGTCAATATTCAGATTTTATCTATTGGTTGAAGTCTTTTTGTCGAACAATCGTCAATAAACGAATTTTCATACTAGGTTGGAATTTTTTTCTTCAAACTATTGCCTACATACGAAGTTCAACTCTCGGTGGGAATTTTTTGGTCAAACTACCGACAATGTACGAATTTTAACTCTCGGTGGGCACTTTTCTCTTCAAACTACTGTCAATATTCAGATTTTAAATATTGGTTGAAATCTTTTTGTCAAACAGTCGTCAATAAACGAATTTTTATACTAGGTTGTAATTTTTTTCTACAAACTATCGCCTACATACGAAATTCAACTCTCGGTGGGAATTTTTTGGTCAAACTACCGTCAATGTACGAATTTTGACTCTCGGTGGGAACTTTTTTCTTCAAACTACTGTCAATACTCAAATTTTAACTATTGTTTGAGATCTTTTTGTTAAACAATTGCAAATAAACGAATTTTAATACTAGGTTGGAATTTTTTTCTTCAAACTATCGCATATACGAAATTTAACTCTCGGTAGGAATTTTTTGGTCAAGCTACCATCAATGTTCAAATTTTAACTTTCGGTGGGCACTTTTTTCTTCAAACTACTGTCAATATTCATATTTTAACTATTGGTTGAAATCTTTTTGTCAACAATCGTCAATAGACGAATTTTAATACTAGGTTGGAATTTTTTCCTTCAAACTATCGCCTATATACGAAATTTAACTCTCGGTGGAAATTTTTTGGTCAAGCTACCGTCAATGTACGAATTTTAACCCTCGGTGGGCACTTTTTTCTTCAAACTACTGTCAATATTCAAATTTTATCTATTGGTTGATATCTTTTTGTCAAACATTAGTCAATAAACGAATTTTTAAACTAGGTTGTAACTTTTTTCATCAAATTATCGCCTACATACGAAATTCAACTCTCGGTGGGAATTTTTTGGTCAAACTACCGTCAATGTACGAATTTTGACTCTCGGTGGGAACTTTTTTCTTCAAACTACTGTCAATACTCAAATTTTAACTATTGTTTGAGATCTTTTTGTTAAACAATTGCAAATAAACGAATTTTAATACTAGGTTGGAATTTTTTTCTTCAAACTATCGCATATACGAAATTTAACTCTCGGCAGGAATTTTTTGGTCAAGCTACCATCAATGTTCGAATTTTAACTCACGGTGGGCACTTTTTTCTTCAAACTACTGTCAATATTCAAATTTTATCTACTGGTTGACATCTTTTTGTCAAACATTCGTCAATAAACGAATTTTTAAACTAGATTGTAACTTTTTTCATCAAATTATCGCCTACATACGAAATTCAACTCTCGGTGGGAATTTTTTGGTCAAACTACCGTCAATGTACGAATTTTGACTCTCGGTGGGAACTTTTTTCTTCAAACTACTGTCAATACTCAAATTTTAACTATTGTTTGAGATCTTTTTGTTAAACAATTGCAAATAAACGAATTTTAATACTAGGTTGGAATTTTTTTCTTCAAACTATCGCATATACGAAATTTAACTCTCGGCAGGAATTTTTTGGTCAAGCTACCATCAATGTTCGAATTTTAACTCACGGTGGGCACTTTTTTCTTCAAACTACTGTCAATATTCAAATTTTATCTACTGGTTGACATCTTTTTGTCAAACATTCGTCAATAAACGAATTTTTAAACTAGATTGTAACTTTTTTCATCAAATTATCGCCTACATACGAAATTCAACTCTCGGTGGGAATTTTTTGGTCAAACTACCGTCAATGTACGAATTTTGACTCTCGGTGGGAACTTTTTTCTTCAAACTACTGTCAATACTCAAATTTTAACTATTGTTTGAGATCTTTTTGTTAAACAATTGCAAATAAACGAATTTTAATACTAGGTTGGAATTTTTTTCTTCAAACTATCACATATACGAAATTTAACTCTCGGCAGGAATTTTTTGGTCAAACTACCGTCAATGTACGAATTTTAACTCTCGGTGGGCACTTTTCTCTTCAACCTACTGTCAATATTCAGATTTTAAATATTGGTTGAGATCTTTTTGTTAAACAATTGTAAATAAACGAATTTTAATACTAGGTTGGAATTTTTTCCTTCAAACTATCGCCTATATACGAAATTTAACTCTCGGTGGGAATTTTTTGGTCAAGCTACCGTCAATGTACGAATTCTAACTCTCGGTGGGCACTTTTTTTTCAAACTACTGTCAATATTCAAATTTTATCTATTGGTTGATATGTTTTTGTCAAACATTCGTCAATAAACGAATTTTTAAACTAGGTTGTAACTTTTTTCATCAAATTATCGCCTACATACGAAATTCAACTCTCGGTGGGAATTTTTTGGTCAAACTACCGTCAATGTACGAATTTTGACTCTCGGTGGGAACTTTTTTCTTCAAACTACTGTCAATACTCAAATTTTAACTATTGTCTGAGATCTTTTTGTTAAACAATTGCAAATAAACGAATTTTAATACTAGGTTGGAATTTTTTTCTTCAAACTATCGCATATACGAAATTTAACTCTCGGCAGGAATTTTTTGGACAAGCTACCATCAATGTTCGAATTTTAACTCACGGTGGGCACTTTTTTCTTCAAACTACTGTCAATATTCAAATTTTATCTATTGGTTGATATCTTTTTGTCAAACATTCGTCAATAAACGAATTTTTAAACTAGGTTGTAACTTTTTTCATCAAATTATCGCCTACATACGAAATTCAACTCTCGGTGGGAATTTTTTGGTCAAACTACCGTCAATGTACGAATTTTGACTCTCGGTGGGAACTTTTTTCTTCAAACTACTGTCAATACTCAAATTTTAACTATTGTTTGAGATCTTCTTGTTAAACAATTGCAAATAAACGAATTTTAATACTAGGTTGGAATTTTTTTCTTCAAACTATCGCATATACGAAATTTAACTCTCGGCAGGAATTTTTTGGTCAAGCTACCATCAATGTTCGAATTTTAACTCACGGTGGGCACTTTTTTCTTCAAACTACTGTCAATATTCAAATTTTATCTATTGGTTGATATCTTTTTGTCAAACATTCGTCAATAAACGAATTTTTAAACTAGGTTGTAACTTTTTTCATCAAATTATCGCCTACATGCGAAATTCAACTCTCGGTGGGAATTTTTTGGTCAAACTACCGTCAATGTACGAATTTTAACTCTCGGTGGGAACTTTTTTCTTCAAACTACTGTCAATACTCAAATTTTAACTATTGTTTGAGATCTTTTTGTTAAACAATTGTAAATAAACGAATTTTAATACTAGGTTGGAATTTTTTTCTTCAAACTATCGCATATACGAAATTTAACGCTCGGTAGGAATTTTTTGGTCAAGCTACCATCAATGTTCGAATTTTAACTCTCGGTGGGCACTTTTTTCTTCAAACTACTGTCAATATTCAGATTTTATCTATTGGTTGAAGTCTTTTTGTCGAACAATCGTCAATAAACGAATTTTCATACTAGGTTGGAATTTTTTTCTTCAAACTATTGCCTACATACGAAGTTCAACTCTCGGTGGGAATTTTTTGGTCAAACTACCGACAATGTACGAATTTTAACTCTCGGTGGGCACTTTTCTCTTCAAACTACTGTCAATATTCAGATTTTAAATATTGGTTGAAATCTTTTTGTCAAACAGTCGTCAATAAACGAATTTTTATACTAGGTTGTAATTTTTTTCTACAAACTATCGCCTACATACGAAATTCAACTCTCGGTGGGAATTTTTTGGTCAAACTACCGTCAATGTACGAATTTTGACTCTCGGTGGGAACTTTTTTCTTCAAACTACTGTCAATACTCAAATTTTAACTATTGTTTGAGATCTTTTTGTTAAACAATTGCAAATAAACGAATTTTAATACTAGGTTGGAATTTTTTTCTTCAAACTATCGCATATACGAAATTTAACTCTCGGTAGGAATTTTTTGGTCAAGCTACCATCAATGTTCAAATTTTAACTTTCGGTGGGCACTTTTTTCTTCAAACTACTGTCAATATTCAAATTTTATCTATTGGTTGATATCTTTTTGTCAAACATTCGTCAATAAACGAATTTTTAAACTAGGTTGTAACTTTTTTCATCAAATTATCGCCTACATACGAAATTCAACTCTCGGTGGGAATTTTTTGGTCAAACTACCGTCAATGTACGAATTTTGACTCTCGGTGGGAACTTTTTTCTTCAAACTACTGTCAATACTCAAATTTTAACTATTGTTTGAGATCTTTTTGTTAAACAATTGCAAATAAACGAATTTTAATACTAGGTTGGAATTTTTTTCTTCAAACTATCGCATATACGAAATTTAACTCTCGGCAGGAATTTTTTGGTCAAACTACCGTCAATGTACGAATTTTAACTCTCGGTGGGCACTTTTCTCTTCAAACTACTGTCAATATTCAGATTTTAAATATTGGTTGAAATCTTTTTGTCAAACAGTCGTCAATAAACGAATTTTTATACTAGGTTGTAATTTTTTTCTACAAACTATCGCCTACATACGAAATTCAACTCTCGGTGGGAATTTTTTGGTCAAACTACCGTCAATGTACGAATTTTGACTCTCGGTGGGAACTTTTTTCTTCAAACTAATGTCAATACTCAAATTTTAACTATTGTTTGAGATCTTTTTGTTAAACAATTGCAAATAAACGAATTTTAATACTAGGTTGGAATTTTTTTCTTCAAACTATCGCATATACGAAATTTAACTCTCGGTAGGAATTTTTTGGTCAAGCTACCATCAATGTTCAAATTTTAACTTTCGGTGGGCACTTTTTTCTTCAAACTACTGTCAATATTCATATTTTAACTATTGGTTGAAATCTTTTTGTCAACAATCGTCAATAGACGAATTTTAATACTAGGTTGGAATTTTTTCCTTCAAACTATCGCCTATATACGAAATTTAACTCTCGGTGGGAATTTTTTGGTCAAACTACCGTCAATGTACGAATTTTAACCCTCGGTGGGCACTTTTTTCTTCAAACTACTGTCAATATTCAAATTTTATCTATTGGTTGATATCTTTTTGTCAAACATTCGTCAATAAACGAATTTTTAAACTAGGTTGTAACTTTTTTCATCAAATTATCGCCTACATACGAAATTCAACTCTCGGTGGGAATTTTTTGGTCAAACTACCGTCAATGTACGAATTTTGACTCTCGGTGGGAACTTTTTTCTTCAAACTACTGTCAATACTCAAATTTTAACTATTGTTTGAGATCTCTTTGTTAAACAATTGCAAATA
This sequence comes from Xylocopa sonorina, assembly GCF_050948175.1. Lineage (NCBI taxonomy): Eukaryota > Metazoa > Arthropoda > Insecta > Hymenoptera > Apidae > Xylocopa > Xylocopa sonorina. The sequence goes on from NW_027490091.1 coordinate 238,457, forward strand.
AACGAATTTTAATACTAGGTTGGAATTTTTTTCTTCAAACTATCGCATATACGAAATTTAACTCTCGGCAGGAATTTTTTGGTCAAACTACCGTCAATGTACGAATTTTAACTCTCGGTGGGCACTTTTCTCTTCAACCTACTGTCAATATTCAGATTTTAAATATTGGTTGAGATCTTTTTGTTAAACAATTGTAAATAAACGAATTTTAATACTAGGTTGGAATTTTTTCCTTCAAACTATCGCCTATATACGAAATTTAACTCTCGGTGGGAATTTTTTGGTCAAGCTACCGTCAATGTACGAATTCTAACTCTCGGTGGGCACTTTTTTCTTCAAACTACTGCCAATATTCAAATTTTATCTACTGGTTGATATCTTTTTGTCAAACATTCGTCAATAAACGAATTTTTAAACTAGGTTGTAACTTTTTTCATCAAATTATCGCCTACATACGAAATTCAACTCTCGGTGGGAATTTTTTGGTCAAACTACCGTCAATGTACGAATTTTGACTCTCGGTGGGAACTTTTTTCTTCAAACTACTGTCAATACTCAAATTTTAACTATTGTTTGAGATCTTTTTGTTAAACAATTGCAAATAAACGAATTTTAATACTAGGTTGGAATTTTTTTCTTCAAACTATCACATATACGAAATTTAACTCTCGGCAGGAATTTTTTGGTCAAACTACCGTCAATGTACGAATTTTAACTCTCGGTGGGCACTTTTCTCTTCAACCTACTGTCAATATTCAGATTTTAAATATTGGTTGAGATCTTTTTGTTAAACAATTGTAAATAAACGAATTTTAATACTAGGTTGGAATTTTTTCCTTCAAACTATCGCCTATATACGAAATTTAACTCTCGGTGGGCACTTTTTTCTTCAAACTACTGTCAATATTCAAATTTTATCTACTGGTTGATATCTTTTTGTCAAACATTCGTCAATAAACGAATTTTTAAACTAGGTTGTAACTTTTTTCATCAAATTATCGCCTACATACGAAATTCAACTCTCGGTGGGAATTTTTTGGTCAAACTACCGTCAATGTACGAATTTTGACTCTCGGTGGGAACTTTTTTCTTCAAACTACTGTCAATACTCAAATTTTAACTATTGTTTGAGATCTTTTTGTTAAACAATTGCAAATAAACGAATTTTAATACTAGGTTGGAATTTTTTTCTTCAAACTATCGCATATACGAAATTTAACTCTCGGTAGGAATTTTTTGGTCAAGCTACCAACAATGTTCAAATTTTAACTTTCGGTGGGCACTTTTTTCTTCAAACTACTGTCAATATTCATATTTTAACTATTGGTTGAAATCTTTTTGTCAACAATCGTCAATAGACGAATTTTAATACTAGGTTGGAATTTTTTCCTTCAAACTATCGCCTATATACGAAATTTAACTCTCGGTGGGAATTTTTTGGTCAAGCTACCGTCAATGTACGAATTTTAACCCTCGGTGGGCACTTTTTTCTTCAAACTACTGTCAATATTCAAATTTTATCTATTGGTTGATATCTTTTTGTCAAACATTCGTCAATAAACGAATTTTTAAACTAGGTTGTAACTTTTTTCATCAAATTATCGCCTACATACGAAATTCAACTCACGGTGGGAATTTTTTGGTCAAACTACCGTCAATGTACGAATTTTGACTCTCGGTGGGAACTTTTTTCTTCAAACTACTGTCAATACTCAAATTTTAACTATTGTTTGAGATCTTCTTGTTAAACAATTGCAAATAAACGAATTTTAATACTAGGTTGGAATTTTTTTCTTCAAACTATCGCATATACGAAATTTAACTCTCGGCAGGAATTTTTTGGTCAAGCTACCATCAATGTTCGAATTTTAACTCACGGTGGGCACTTTTTTCTTCAAACTACTGTCAATATTCAAATTTTATCTATTGGTTGATATCTTTTTGTCAAACATTCGTCAATAAGCGAATTTTTAAAGTAGGTTGTAACTTTTTTCATCAAATTATCGCCTACATACGAAATTCAACTCTCGGTGGGAACTTTTTGGTCAAACTACCGTCAATGTACGAATTTTGACTCTCGGTGGGAACTTTTTTCTTCAAACTACTGTCAATACTCAAATTTTAACTATTGTTTGAGATCTTTTTGTTAAACAATTGCAAATAAACGAATTTTAATACTAGGTTGGAATTTTTTTCTTCAAACTATCACATATACGAAATTTAACTCTCGGCAGGAATTTTTTGGTCAAACTACCGTCAATGTACGAATTTTAACTCTCGGTGGGCACTTTTCTCTTCAACCTACTGTCAATATTCAGATTTTAAATATTGGTTGAGATCTTTTTGTTAAACAATTGTAAATAAACGAATTTTAATACTAGGTTGGAATTTTTTCCTTCAAACTATCGCCTATATACGAAATTTAACTCTCGGTGGGCACTTTTTTCTTCAAACTACTGTCAATATTCAAATTTTATCTACTGGTTGATATCTTTTTGTCAAACATTCGTCAATAAACGAATTTTTAAACTAGGTTGTAACTTTTTTCATCAAATTATCGCCTACATACGAAATTCAACTCTCGGTGGGAATTTTTTGGTCAAGCTACCGTCAATGTACGAATTCTAACTCTCGGTGGGCACTTTTTTTTCAAACTACTGTCAATATTCAAATTTTATCTATTGGTTGATATCTTTTTGTCAAACATTCGTCAATAAACGAATTTTTAAACTAGGTTGTAACTTTTTTCATCAAATTATCGCCTACATACGAAATTCAACTCTCGGTGGGAATTTTTTGGTCAAACTACCGTCAATGTACGAATTTTGACTCTCGGTGGGAACTTTTTTCTTCAAACTACTGTCAATACTCAAATTTTAACTATTGTTTGAGATCTTTTTGTTAAACAATTGCAAATAAACGAATTTTAATACTAGGTTGGAATTTTTTTCTTCAAACTATCACATATACGAAATTTAACTCTCGGCAGGAATTTTTTGGTCAAACTACCGTCAATGTACGAATTTTAACTCTCGGTGGGCACTTTTCTCTTCAACCTACTGTCAATATTCAGATTTTAAATATTGGTTGAGATCTTTTTGTTAAACAATTGTAAATAAACGAATTTTAATACTAGGTTGGAATTTTTTCCTTCAAACTATCGCCTATATACGAAATTTAACTCTCGGTGGGAATTTTTTGGTCAAGCTACCGTCAATGTACGAATTCTAACTCTCGGTGGGCACTTTTTTTTCAAACTACTGTCAATATTCAAATTTTATCTATTGGTTGATATCTTTTTGTCAAACATTCGTCAATAAACGAATTTTTAAACTAGGTTGTAACTTTTTTCATCAAATTATCGCCTACATACGAAATTCAACTCTCGGTGGGAATTTTTTGGTCAAACTACCGTCAATGTACGAATTTTGACTCTCGGTGGGAACTTTTTTCTTCAAACTACTGTCAATACTCAAATTTTAACTATTGTCTGAGATCTTTTTGTTAAACAATTGCAAATAAACGAATTTTAATACTAGGTTGGAATTTTTTTCTTCAAACTATCGCATATACGAAATTTAACTCTCGGCAGGAATTTTTTGGACAAGCTACCATCAATGTTCGAATTTTAACTCACGGTGGGCACTTTTTTCTTCAAACTACTGTCAATATTCAAATTTTATCTATTGGTTGATATCTTTTTGTCAAACATTCGTCAATAAACGAATTTTTAAACTAGGTTGTAACTTTTTTCATCAAATTATCGCCTACATACGAAATTCAACTCTCGGTGGGAATTTTTTGGTCAAACTACCGTCAATGTACGAATTTTGACTCTCGGTGGGAACTTTTTTCTTCAAACTACTGTCAATACTCAAATTTTAACTATTGTTTGAGATCTTCTTGTTAAACAATTGCAAATAAACGAATTTTAATACTAGGTTGGAATTTTTTTCTTCAAACTATCGCATATACGAAATTTAACGCTCGGTAGGAATTTTTTGGTCAAGCTACCATCAATGTTCGAATTTTAACTCTCGGTGGGCACTTTTTTCTTCGAACTACTGTCAATATTCAGATTTTATCTATTGGTTGAAGTCTTTTTGTCGAACAATCGTCAATAAACGAATTTTCATACTAGGTTGGAATTTTTTTCTTCAAACTATTGCCTACATACGAAGTTCAACTCTCGGTGGGAATTTTTTGGTCAAACTACCGACAATGTACGAATTTTAACTCTCGGTGGGCACTTTTCTCTTCAAACTACTGTCAATATTCAGATTTTAAATATTGGTTGAAATCTTTTTGTCAAACAGTCGTCAATAAACGAATTTTTATACTAGGTTGTAATTTTTTTCTACAAACTATCGCCTACATACGAAATTCAACTCTCGGTGGGAATTTTTTGGTCAAACTACCGTCAATGTACGAATTTTGACTCTCGGTGGGAACTTTTTTCTTCAAACTACTGTCAATACTCAAATTTTAACTATTGTTTGAGATCTTTTTGTTAAACAATTGCAAATAAACGAATTTTAATACTAGGTTGGAATTTTTTTCTTCAAACTATCGCATATACGAAATTTAACTCTCGGCAGGAATTTTTTGGTCAAGCTACCATCAATGTTCGAATTTTAACTCACGGTGGGCACTTTTTTCTTCAAACTACTGTCAATATTCAAATTTTATCTACTGGTTGACATCTTTTTGTCAAACATTCGTCAATAAACGAATTTTTAAACTAGATTGTAACTTTTTTCATCAAATTATCGCCTACATACGAAATTCAACTCTCGGTGGGAATTTTTTGGTCAAACTACCGTCAATGTACGAATTTTGACTCTCGGTGGGAACTTTTTTCTTCAAACTACTGTCAATACTCAAATTTTAACTATTGTTTGAGATCTTTTTGTTAAACAATTGCAAATAAACGAATTTTAATACTAGGTTGGAATTTTTTTCTTCAAACTATCGCATATACGAAATTTAACTCTCGGCAGGAATTTTTTGGTCAAGCTACCATCAATGTTCGAATTTTAACTCACGGTGGGCACTTTTTTCTTCAAACTACTGTCAATATTCAAATTTTATCTACTGGTTGACATCTTTTTGTCAAACATTCGTCAATAAACGAATTTTTAAACTAGATTGTAACTTTTTTCATCAAATTATCGCCTACATACGAAATTCAACTCTCGGTGGGAATTTTTTGGTCAAACTACCGTCAATGTACGAATTTTGACTCTCGGTGGGAACTTTTTTCTTCAAACTACTGTCAATACTCAAATTTTAACTATTGTTTGAGATCTTTTTGTTAAACAATTGCAAATAAACGAATTTTAATACTAGGTTGGAATTTTTTTCTTCAAACTATCACATATACGAAATTTAACTCTCGGCAGGAATTTTTTGGTCAAACTACCGTCAATGTACGAATTTTAACTCTCGGTGGGCACTTTTCTCTTCAACCTACTGTCAATATTCAGATTTTAAATATTGGTTGAGATCTTTTTGTTAAACAATTGTAAATAAACGAATTTTAATACTAGGTTGGAATTTTTTCCTTCAAACTATCGCCTATATACGAAATTTAACTCTCGGTGGGAATTTTTTGGTCAAGCTACCGTCAATGTACGAATTCTAACTCTCGGTGGGCACTTTTTTTTCAAACTACTGTCAATATTCAAATTTTATCTATTGGTTGATATCTTTTTGTCAAACATTCGTCAATAAACGAATTTTTAAACTAGGTTGTAACTTTTTTCATCAAATTATCGCCTACATACGAAATTCAACTCTCGGTGGGAATTTTTTGGTCAAACTACCGTCAATGTACGAATTTTGACTCTCGGTGGGAACTTTTTTCTTCAAACTACTGTCAATACTCAAATTTTAACTATTGTCTGAGATCTTTTTGTTAAACAATTGCAAATAAACGAATTTTAATACTAGGTTGGAATTTTTTTCTTCAAACTATCGCATATACGAAATTTAACTCTCGGCAGGAATTTTTTGGACAAGCTACCATCAATGTTCGAATTTTAACTCACGGTGGGCACTTTTTTCTTCAAACTACTGTCAATATTCAAATTTTATCTATTGGTTGATATCTTTTTGTCAAACATTCGTCAATAAACGAATTTTTAAACTAGGTTGTAACTTTTTTCATCAAATTATCGCCTACATACGAAATTCAACTCTCGGTGGGAATTTTTTGGTCAAACTACCGTCAATGTACGAATTTTGACTCTCGGTGGGAACTTTTTTCTTCAAACTACTGTCAATACTCAAATTTTAACTATTGTTTGAGATCTTCTTGTTAAACAATTGCAAATAAACGAATTTTAATACTAGGTTGGAATTTTTTTCTTCAAACTATCGCATATACGAAATTTAACTCTCGGCAGGAATTTTTTGGTCAAGCTACCATCAATGTTCGAATTTTAACTCACGGTGGGCACTTTTTTCTTCAAACTACTGTCAATATTCAAATTTTATCTATTGGTTGATATCTTTTTGTCAAACATTCGTCAATAAACGAATTTTTAAACTAGGTTGTAACTTTTTTCATCAAATTATCGCCTACATGCGAAATTCAACTCTCGGTGGGAATTTTTTGGTCAAACTACCGTCAATGTACGAATTTTAACTCTCGGTGGGAACTTTTTTCTTCAAACTACTGTCAATACTCAAATTTTAACTATTGTTTGAGATCTTTTTGTTAAACAATTGTAAATAAACGAATTTTAATACTAGGTTGGAATTTTTTTCTTCAAACTATCGCATATACGAAATTTAACGCTCGGTAGGAATTTTTTGGTCAAGCTACCATCAATGTTCGAATTTTAACTCTCGGTGGGCACTTTTTTCTTCAAACTACTGTCAATATTCAGATTTTATCTATTGGTTGAAGTCTTTTTGTCGAACAATCGTCAATAAACGAATTTTCATACTAGGTTGGAATTTTTTTCTTCAAACTATTGCCTACATACGAAGTTCAACTCTCGGTGGGAATTTTTTGGTCAAACTACCGACAATGTACGAATTTTAACTCTCGGTGGGCACTTTTCTCTTCAAACTACTGTCAATATTCAGATTTTAAATATTGGTTGAAATCTTTTTGTCAAACAGTCGTCAATAAACGAATTTTTATACTAGGTTGTAATTTTTTTCTACAAACTATCGCCTACATACGAAATTCAACTCTCGGTGGGAATTTTTTGGTCAAACTACCGTCAATGTACGAATTTTGACTCTCGGTGGGAACTTTTTTCTTCAAACTACTGTCAATACTCAAATTTTAACTATTGTTTGAGATCTTTTTGTTAAACAATTGCAAATAAACGAATTTTAATACTAGGTTGGAATTTTTTTCTTCAAACTATCGCCTATATACGAAATTTAACTCTCGGTGGGAATTTTTTGGTCAAGCTACCGTCAATGTACGAATTCTAACTCTCGGTGGGCACTTTTTTCTTCAAACTACTGCCAATATTCAAATTTTATCTACTGGTTGATATCTTTTTGTCAAACATTCGTCAATAAACGAATTTTTAAACTAGGTTGTAACTTTTTTCATCAAATTATCGCCTACATACGAAATTCAACTCTCGGTGGGAATTTTTTGGTCAAACTACCGTCAATGTACGAATTTTGACTCTCGGTGGGAACTTTTTTCTTCAAACTACTGTCAATACTCAAATTTTAACTATTGTTTGAGATCTTTTTGTTAAACAATTGCAAATAAACGAATTTTAATACTAGGTTGGAATTTTTTTCTTCAAACTATCACATATACGAAATTTAACTCTCGGCAGGAATTTTTTGGTCAAACTACCGTCAATGTACGAATTTTAACTCTCGGTGGGCACTTTTCTCTTCAACCTACTGTCAATATTCAGATTTTAAATATTGGTTGAGATCTTTTTGTTAAACAATTGTAAATAAACGAATTTTAATACTAGGTTGGAATTTTTTCCTTCAAACTATCGCCTATATACGAAATTTAACTCTCGGTGGGCACTTTTTTCTTCAAACTACTGTCAATATTCAAATTTTATCTACTGGTTGATATCTTTTTGTCAAACATTCGTCAATAAACGAATTTTTAAACTAGGTTGTAACTTTTTTCATCAAATTATCGCCTACATACGAAATTCAACTCTCGGTGGGAATTTTTTGGTCAAACTACCGTCAATGTACGAATTTTGACTCTCGGTGGGAACTTTTTTCTTCAAACTACTGTCAATACTCAAATTTTAACTATTGTTTGAGATCTTTTTGTTAAACAATTGCAAATAAACGAATTTTAATACTAGGTTGGAATTTTTTTCTTCAAACTATCGCATATACGAAATTTAACTCTCGGTAGGAATTTTTTGGTCAAGCTACCAACAATGTTCAAATTTTAACTTTCGGTGGGCACTTTTTTCTTCAAACTACTGTCAATATTCATATTTTAACTATTGGTTGAAATCTTTTTGTCAACAATCGTCAATAGACGAATTTTAATACTAGGTTGGAATTTTTTCCTTCAAACTATCGCCTATATACGAAATTTAACTCTCGGTGGGAATTTTTTGGTCAAGCTACCGTCAATGTACGAATTTTAACCCTCGGTGGGCACTTTTTTCTTCAAACTACTGTCAATATTCAAATTTTATCTATTGGTTGATATCTTTTTGTCAAACATTCGTCAATAAACGAATTTTTAAACTAGGTTGTAACTTTTTTCATCAAATTATCGCCTACATACGAAATTCAACTCACGGTGGGAATTTTTTGGTCAAACTACCGTCAATGTACGAATTTTGACTCTCGGTGGGAACTTTTTTCTTCAAACTACTGTCAATACTCAAATTTTAACTATTGTTTGAGATCTTCTTGTTAAACAATTGCAAATAAACGAATTTTAATACTAGGTTGGAATTTTTTTCTTCAAACTATCGCATATACGAAATTTAACTCTCGGCAGGAATTTTTTGGTCAAGCTACCATCAATGTTCGAATTTTAACTCACGGTGGGCACTTTTTTCTTCAAACTACTGTCAATATTCAAATTTTATCTATTGGTTGATATCTTTTTGTCAAACATTCGTCAATAAGCGAATTTTTAAAGTAGGTTGTAACTTTTTTCATCAAATTATCGCCTACATACGAAATTCAACTCTCGGTGGGAACTTTTTGGTCAAACTACCGTCAATGTACGAATTTTGACTCTCGGTGGGAACTTTTTTCTTCAAACTACTGTCAATACTCAAATTTTAACTATTGTTTGAGATCTTTTTGTTAAACAATTGCAAATAAACGAATTTTAATACTAGGTTGGAATTTTTTTCTTCAAACTATCACATATACGAAATTTAACTCTCGGCAGGAATTTTTTGGTCAAACTACCGTCAATGTACGAATTTTAACTCTCGGTGGGCACTTTTCTCTTCAACCTACTGTCAATATTCAGATTTTAAATATTGGTTGAGATCTTTTTGTTAAACAATTGTAAATAAACGAATTTTAATACTAGGTTGGAATTTTTTCCTTCAAACTATCGCCTATATACGAAATTTAACTCTCGGTGGGCACTTTTTTCTTCAAACTACTGTCAATATTCAAATTTTATCTACTGGTTGATATCTTTTTGTCAAACATTCGTCAATAAACGAATTTTTAAACTAGGTTGTAACTTTTTTCATCAAATTATCGCCTACATACGAAATTCAACTCTCGGTGGGAATTTTTTGGTCAAGCTACCGTCAATGTACGAATTCTAACTCTCGGTGGGCACTTTTTTTTCAAACTACTGTCAATATTCAAATTTTATCTATTGGTTGATATCTTTTTGTCAAACATTCGTCAATAAACGAATTTTTAAACTAGGTTGTAACTTTTTTCATCAAATTATCGCCTACATACGAAATTCAACTCTCGGTGGGAATTTTTTGGTCAAACTACCGTCAATGTACGAATTTTGACTCTCGGTGGGAACTTTTTTCTTCAAACTACTGTCAATACTCAAATTTTAACTATTGTTTGAGATCTTTTTGTTAAACAATTGCAAATAAACGAATTTTAATACTAGGTTGGAATTTTTTTCTTCAAACTATCACATATACGAAATTTAACTCTCGGCAGGAATTTTTTGGTCAAACTACCGTCAATGTACGAATTTTAACTCTCGGTGGGCACTTTTCTCTTCAACCTACTGTCAATATTCAGATTTTAAATATTGGTTGAGATCTTTTTGTTAAACAATTGTAAATAAACGAATTTTAATACTAGGTTGGAATTTTTTCCTTCAAACTATCGCCTATATACGAAATTTAACTCTCGGTGGGAATTTTTTGGTCAAGCTACCGTCAATGTACGAATTCTAACTCTCGGTGGGCACTTTTTTTTCAAACTACTGTCAATATTCAAATTTTATCTATTGGTTGATATCTTTTTGTCAAACATTCGTCAATAAACGAATTTTTAAACTAGGTTGTAACTTTTTTCATCAAATTATCGCCTACATACGAAATTCAACTCTCGGTGGGAATTTTTTGGTCAAACTACCGTCAATGTACGAATTTTGACTCTCGGTGGGAACTTTTTTCTTCAAACTACTGTCAATACTCAAATTTTAACTATTGTCTGAGATCTTTTTGTTAAACAATTGCAAATAAACGAATTTTAATACTAGGTTGGAATTTTTTTCTTCAAACTATCGCATATACGAAATTTAACTCTCGGCAGGAATTTTTTGGACAAGCTACCATCAATGTTCGAATTTTAACTCACGGTGGGCACTTTTTTCTTCAAACTACTGTCAATATTCAAATTTTATCTATTGGTTGATATCTTTTTGTCAAACATTCGTCAATAAACGAATTTTTAAACTAGGTTGTAACTTTTTTCATCAAATTATCGCCTACATACGAAATTCAACTCTCGGTGGGAATTTTTTGGTCAAACTACCGTCAATGTACGAATTTTGACTCTCGGTGGGAACTTTTTTCTTCAAACTACTGTCAATACTCAAATTTTAACTATTGTTTGAGATCTTCTTGTTAAACAATTGCAAATAAACGAATTTTAATACTAGGTTGGAATTTTTTTCTTCAAACTATCGCATATACGAAATTTAACGCTCGGTAGGAATTTTTTGGTCAAGCTACCATCAATGTTCGAATTTTAACTCTCGGTGGGCACTTTTTTCTTCGAACTACTGTCAATATTCAGATTTTATCTATTGGTTGAAGTCTTTTTGTCGAACAATCGTCAATAAACGAATTTTCATACTAGGTTGGAATTTTTTTCTTCAAACTATTGCCTACATACGAAGTTCAACTCTCGGTGGGAATTTTTTGGTCAAACTACCGACAATGTACGAATTTTAACTCTCGGTGGGCACTTTTCTCTTCAAACTACTGTCAATATTCAGATTTTAAATATTGGTTGAAATCTTTTTGTCAAACAGTCGTCAATAAACGAATTTTTATACTAGGTTGTAATTTTTTTCTACAAACTATCGCCTACATACGAAATTCAACTCTCGGTGGGAATTTTTTGGTCAAACTACCGTCAATGTACGAATTTTGACTCTCGGTGGGAACTTTTTTCTTCAAACTACTGTCAATACTCAAATTTTAACTATTGTTTGAGATCTTTTTGTTAAACAATTGCAAATAAACGAATTTTAATACTAGGTTGGAATTTTTTTCTTCAAACTATCGCATATACGAAATTTAACTCTCGGCAGGAATTTTTTGGTCAAGCTACCATCAATGTTCGAATTTTAACTCACGGTGGGCACTTTTTTCTTCAAACTACTGTCAATATTCAAATTTTATCTACTGGTTGACATCTTTTTGTCAAACATTCGTCAATAAACGAATTTTTAAACTAGATTGTAACTTTTTTCATCAAATTATCGCCTACATACGAAATTCAACTCTCGGTGGGAATTTTTTGGTCAAACTACCGTCAATGTACGAATTTTGACTCTCGGTGGGAACTTTTTTCTTCAAACTACTGTCAATACTCAAATTTTAACTATTGTTTGAGATCTTTTTGTTAAACAATTGCAAATAAACGAATTTTAATACTAGGTTGGAATTTTTTTCTTCAAACTATCGCATATACGAAATTTAACTCTCGGTAGGAATTTTTTGGTCAAGCTACCATCAATGTTCAAATTTTAACTTTCGGTGGGCACTTTTTTCTTCAAACTACTGTCAATATTCATATTTTAACTATTGGTTGAAATCTTTTTGTCAACAATCGTCAATAGACGAATTTTAATACTAGGTTGGAATTTTTTCCTTCAAACTATCGCCTATATACGAAATTTAACTCTCGGTGGAAATTTTTTGGTCAAGCTACCGTCAATGTACGAATTTTAACCCTCGGTGGGCACTTTTTTCTTCAAACTACTGTCAATATTCAAATTTTATCTATTGGTTGATATCTTTTTGTCAAACATTAGTCAATAAACGAATTTTTAAACTAGGTTGTAACTTTTTTCATCAAATTATCGCCTACATACGAAATTCAACTCTCGGTGGGAATTTTTTGGTCAAACTACCGTCAATGTACGAATTTTGACTCTCGGTGGGAACTTTTTTCTTCAAACTACTGTCAATACTCAAATTTTAACTATTGTTTGAGATCTTTTTGTTAAACAATTGCAAATAAACGAATTTTAATACTAGGTTGGAATTTTTTTCTTCAAACTATCGCATATACGAAATTTAACTCTCGGTGGGAATTTTTTGGTCAAGCTACCGTCAATGTACGAATTCTAACTCTCGGTGGGCACTTTTTTTTCAAACTACTGTCAATATTCAAATTTTATCTATTGGTTGATATCTTTTTGTCAAACATTCGTCAATAAACGAATTTTTAAACTAGGTTGTAACTTTTTTCATCAAATTATCGCCTACATACGAAATTCAACTCTCGGTGGGAATTTTTTGGTCAAACTACCGTCAATGTACGAATTTTGACTCTCGGTGGGAACTTTTTTCTTCAAACTACTGTCAATACTCAAATTTTAACTATTGTCTGAGATCTTTTTGTTAAACAATTGCAAATAAACGAATTTTAATACTAGGTTGGAATTTTTTTCTTCAAACTATCGCATATACGAAATTTAACTCTCGGCAGGAATTTTTTAGACAAGCTACCATCAATGTTCGAATTTTAACTCACGGTGGGCACTTTTTTCTTCAAACTACTGTCAATATTCAAATTTTATCTATTGGTTGATATCTTTTTGTCAAACATTCGTCAATAAACGAATTTTTAAACTAGGTTGTAACTTTTTTCATCAAATTATCGCCTACATACGAAATTCAACTCTCGGTGGGAATTTTTTGGTCAAACTACCGTCAATGTACGAATTTTGACTCTCGGTGGGAACTTTTTTCTTCAAACTACTGTCAATACTCAAATTTTAACTATTGTTTGAGATCTTTTTGTTAAACAATTGCAAATAAACGAATTTTAATACTAGGTTGGAATTTTTTTCTTCAAACTATCGCATATACGAAATTTAACTCTCGGTAGGAATTTTTTGGTCAAGCTACCATCAATGTTCAAATTTTAACTTTCGGTGGGCACTTTTTTCTTCAAACTACTGTCAATATTCATATTTTAACTATTGGTTGAAATCTTTTTGTCAACAATCGTCAATAGACGAATTTTAATACTAGGTTGGAATTTTTTCCTTCAAACTATCGCCTATATACGAAATTTAACTCTCGGTGGAAATTTTTTGGTCAAGCTACCGTCAATGTACGAATTTTAACCCTCGGTGGGCACTTTTTTCTTCAAACTACTGTCAATATTCAAATTTTATCTATTGGTTGATATCTTTTTGTCAAACATTAGTCAATAAACGAATTTTTAAACTAGGTTGTAACTTTTTTCATCAAATTATCGCCTACATACGAAATTCAACTCTCGGTGGGAATTTTTTGGTCAAACTACCGTCAATGTACGAATTTTGACTCTCGGTGGGAACTTTTTTCTTCAAACTACTGTCAATACTCAAATTTTAACTATTGTTTGAGATCTTTTTGTTAAACAATTGCAAATAAACGAATTTTAATACTAGGTTGGAATTTTTTTCTTCAAACTATCGCATATACGAAATTTAACTCTCGGCAGGAATTTTTTGGTCAAGCTACCATCAATGTTCGAATTTTAACTCACGGTGGGCACTTTTTTCTTCAAACTACTGTCAATATTCAAATTTTATCTACTGGTTGACATCTTTTTGTCAAACATTCGTCAATAAACGAATTTTTAAACTAGATTGTAACTTTTTTCATCAAATTATCGCCTACATACGAAATTCAACTCTCGGTGGGAATTTTTTGGTCAAACTACCGTCAATGTACGAATTTTGACTCTCGGTGGGAACTTTTTTCTTCAAACTACTGTCAATACTCAAATTTTAACTATTGTTTGAGATCTTTTTGTTAAACAATTGCAAATAAACGAATTTTAATACTAGGTTGGAATTTTTTTCTTCAAACTATCGCATATACGAAATTTAACTCTCGGCAGGAATTTTTTGGTCAAGCTACCATCAATGTTCGAATTTTAACTCACGGTGGGCACTTTTTTCTTCAAACTACTGTCAATATTCAAATTTTATCTATTGGTTGATATCTTTTTGTCAAACATTCGTCAATAAACGAATTTTTAAACTAGGTTGTAACTTTTTTCATCAAATTATCGCCTACATGCGAAATTCAACTCTCGGTGGGAATTTTTTGGTCAAACTACCGTCAATGTACGAATTTTAACTCTCGGTGGGAACTTTTTTCTTCAAACTACTGTCAATACTCAAATTTTAACTATTGTTTGAGATCTTTTTGTTAAACAATTGTAAATAAACGAATTTTAATACTAGGTTGGAATTTTTTTCTTCAAACTATCGCATATACGAAATTTAACTCTCGGTAGGAATTTTTTGGTCAAGCTACCATCAATGTTCAAATTTTAACTTTCGGTGGGTCACTTTTTTCTTCAAACTACTGTCAATATTCATATTTTAACTATTGGTTGAAATCTTTTTGTCAACAATCGTCAATAGACGAATTTTAATACTAGGTTGGAATTTTTTCCTTCAAACTATCGCCTATATACGAAATTTAACTCTCGGTGGAAATTTTTTGGTCAAGCTACCGTCAATGTACGAATTTTAACCCTCGGTGGGCACTTTTTTCTTCAAACTACTGTCAATATTCAAATTTTATCTATTGGTTGATATCTTTTTGTCAAACATTAGTCAATAAACGAATTTTTAAACTAGGTTGTAACTTTTTTCATCAAATTATCGCCTACATACGAAATTCAACTCTCGGTGGGAATTTTTTGGTCAAACTACCGTCAATGTACGAATTTTGACTCTCGGTGGGAACTTTTTTCTTCAAACTACTGTCAATACTCAAATTTTAACTATTGTTTGAGATCTTTTTGTTAAACAATTGCAAATAAACGAATTTTAATACTAGGTTGGAATTTTTTTCTTCAAACTATCGCATATACGAAATTTAACTCTCGGTGGGAATTTTTTGGTCAAGCTACCGTCAATGTACGAATTCTAACTCTCGGTGGGCACTTTTTTTTCAAACTACTGTCAATATTCAAATTTTATCTATTGGTTGATATCTTTTTGTCAAACATTCGTCAATAAACGAATTTTTAAACTAGGTTGTAACTTTTTTCATCAAATTATCGCCTACATACGAAATTCAACTCTCGGTGGGAATTTTTTGGTCAAACTACCGTCAATGTACGAATTTTGACTCTCGGTGGGAACTTTTTTCTTCAAACTACTGTCAATACTCAAATTTTAACTATTGTCTGAGATCTTTTTGTTAAACAATTGCAAATAAACGAATTTTAATACTAGGTTGGAATTTTTTTCTTCAAACTATCGCATATACGAAATTTAACTCTCGGCAGGAATTTTTTAGACAAGCTACCATCAATGTTCGAATTTTAACTCACGGTGGGCACTTTTTTCTTCAAACTACTGTCAATATTCAAATTTTATCTATTGGTTGATATCTTTTTGTCAAACATTCGTCAATAAACGAATTTTTAAACTAGGTTGTAACTTTTTTCATCAAATTATCGCCTACATACGAAATTCAACTCTCGGTGGGAATTTTTTGGTCAAACTACCGTCAATGTACGAATTTTGACTCTCGGTGGGAACTTTTTTCTTCAAACTACTGTCAATACTCAAATTTTAACTATTGTTTGAGATCTTCTTGTTAAACAATTGCAAATAAACGAATTTTAATACTAGGTTGGAATTTTTTTCTTCAAACTATCGCATATACGAAATTTAACTCTCGGCAGGAATTTTTTGGTCAAGCTACCATCAATGTTCGAATTTTAACTCACGGTGGGCACTTTTTTCTTCAAACTACTGTCAATATTCAAATTTTATCTATTGGTTGATATCTTTTTGTCAAACATTCGTCAATAAACGAATTTTTAAACTAGGTTGTAACTTTTTTCATCAAATTATCGCCTACATGCGAAATTGAACTCTCGGTGGGAATTTTTTGGTCAAACTACCGTCAATGTACGAATTTTAACTCTCGGTGGGAACTTTTTTCTTCAAACTACTGTCAATACTCAAATTTTAACTATTGTTTGAGATCTTTTTGTTAAACAATTGTAAATAAACGAATTTTAATACTAGGTTGGAATTTTTTTCTTCAAACTATCGCATATACGAAATTTAACGCTCGGTAGGAATTTTTTGGTCAAGCTACCATCAATGTTCGAATTTTAACTCTCGGTGGGCACTTTTTTCTTCAAACTACTGTCAATATTCAGATTTTATCTATTGGTTGAAGTCTTTTTGTCGAACAATCGTCAATAAACGAATTTTCATACTAGGTTGGAATTTTTTTCTTCAAACTATTGCCTACATACGAAGTTCAACTCTCGGTGGGAATTTTTTGGTCAAACTACCGACAATGTACGAATTTTAACTCTCGGTGGGCACTTTTCTCTTCAAACTACTGTCAATATTCATATTTTAACTATTGGTTGAAATCTTTTTGTCAACAATCGTCAATAGACGAATTTTAATACTAGGTTGGAATTTTTTCCTTCAAACTATCGCCTATATACGAAATTTAACTCTCGGTGGAAATTTTTTGGTCAAGCTACCGTCAATGTACGAATTTTAACCCTCGGTGGGCACTTTTTTCTTCAAACTACTGTCAATATTCAAATTTTATCTATTGGTTGATATCTTTTTGTCAAACATTAGTCAATAAACGAATTTTTAAACTAGGTTGTAACTTTTTTCATCAAATTATCGCCTACATACGAAATTCAACTCTCGGTGGGAATTTTTTGGTCAAACTACCGTCAATGTACGAATTTTGACTCTCGGTGGGAACTTTTTTCTTCAAACTACTGTCAATACTCAAATTTTAACTATTGTTTGAGATCTTTTTGTTAAACAATTGCAAATAAACGAATTTTAATACTAGGTTGGAATTTTTTTCTTCAAACTATCGCATATACGAAATTTAACACTCGGCAGGAATTTTTTGGTCAAGCTACCATCAATGTTCGAATTTTAACTCACGGTGGGCACTTTTTTCTTCAAACTACTGTCAATATTCAAATTTTATCTACTGGTTGACATCTTTTTGTCAAACATTCGTCAATAAACGAATTTTTAAACTAGATTGTAACTTTTTTCATCAAATTATCGCCTACATACGAAATTCAACTCTCGGTGGGAATTTTTTGGTCAAACTACCGTCAATGTACGAATTTTGACTCTCGGTGGGAACTTTTTTCTTCAAACTACTGTCAATACTCAAATTTTATCTATTGTTTGAGATCTTTTTGTTAAACAATTGCAAATAAACGAATTTTAATACTAGGTTGGAATTTTTTTCTTCAAACTATCACATATACGAAATTTAACTCTCGGCAGGAATTTTTTGGTCAAACTACCGTCAATGTACGAATTTTAACTCTCGGTGGGCATTTTTCTCTTCAACCTACTGTCAATATTCAGATTTTAAATATTGGTTGAGATCTTTTTGTTAAACAATTGTAAATAAACGAATTTTAATACTAGGTTGGAATTTTTTCCTTCAAACTATCGCCTATATACGAAATTTAACTCTCGGTGGGCACTTTTTTCTTCAAACTACTGTCAATATTCAAATTTTATCTACTGGTTGATATCTTTTTGTCAAACATTCGTCAATAAACGAATTTTTAAACTAGGTTGTAACTTTTTTCATCAAATTATCGCCTACATACGAAATTCAACTCTCGGTGGGAATTTTTTGGTCAAACTACCGTCAATGTACGAATTTTGACTCTCGGTGGGAACTTTTTTCTTCAAACTACTGTCAATACTCAAATTTTAACTATTGTTTGAGATCTTTTTGTTAAACAATTGCAAATAAACGAATTTTAATACTAGGTTGGAATTTTTTTCTTCAAACTATCACATATACGAAATTTAACTCTCGGCAGGAATTTTTTGGTCAAACTACCGTCAATGTACGAATTTTAACTCTCGGTGGGCACTTTTCTCTTCAACCTACTGTCAATATTCAGATTTTAAATATTGGTTGAGATCTTTTTGTTAAACAATTGTAAATAAACGAATTTTAATACTAGGTTGGAATTTTTTCCATCAAACTATCGCCTATATACGAAATTTAACTCTCGGTGGGAATTTTTTGGTCAAGCTACCGTCAATGTACGAATTCTAACTCTCGGTGGGCACTTTTTTCTTCAAACTACTGTCAGTATTCAAATTTTATCTATTGGTTGATATCTTTTTGTCAAACATTCGTCAATAAACGAATTTTTAAACTAGGTTGTAACTTTTTTCATCAAATTATCGCCTACATACGAAATTCAACTCTCGGTGGGAATTTTTTGGTCAAACTACCGTCAATGTACGAATTTTGACTCTCGGTGGGAACTTTTTTCTTCAAACTACTGTCAATACTCAAATTTTAACTATTGTTTGAGATCTTTTTGTTAAACAATTGCAAATAAACGAATTTTAATACTAGGTTGGAATTTTTTTCTTCAAACTATCGCATATACGAAATTTAACTCTCGGCAGGAATTTTTTGGTCAAGCTACCATCAATGTTCGAATTTTAACTCACGGTGGGCACTTTTTTCTTCAAACTACTGTCAATATTCAAATTTTATCTATTGGTTGATATCTTTTTGTCAAACATTCGTCAATAAACGAATTTTTAAACTAGGTTGTAACTTTTTTCATCAAATTATCGCCTACATGCGAAATTCAACTCTCGGTGGGAATTTTTTGGTCAAACTACCGTCAATGTACGAATTTTAACTCTCGGTGGGAACTTTTTTCTTCAAACTACTGTCAATACTCAAATTTTAACTATTGTTTGAGATCTTTTTGTTAAACAATTGTAAATAAACGAATTTTAATACTAGGTTGGAATTTTTTTCTTCAAACTATCGCATATACGAAATTTAACGCTCGGTAGGAATTTTTTGGTCAAGCTACCATCAATGTTCGAATTTTAACTCTCGGTGGGCACTTTTTTCTTCAAACTACTGTCAATATTCAGATTTTATCTATTGGTTGAAGTCTTTTTGTCGAACAATCGTCAATAAACGAATTTTCATACTAGGTTGGAATTTTTTTCTTCAAACTATTGCCTACATACGAAGTTCAACTCTCGGTGGGAATTTTTTGGTCAAACTACCGACAATGTACGAATTTTAACTCTCGGTGGGCACTTTTCTCTTCAAACTACTGTCAATATTCAGATTTTAAATATTGGTTGAAATCTTTTTGTCAAACAGTCGTCAATAAACGAATTTTTATACTAGGTTGTAATTTTTTTCTACAAACTATCGCCTACATACGAAATTCAACTCTCGGTGGGAATTTTTTGGTCAAACTACCGTCAATGTACGAATTTTGACTCTCGGTGGGAACTTTTTTCTTCAAACTACTGTCAATACTCAAATTTTAACTATTGTTTGAGATCTTTTTGTTAAACAATTGCAAATAAACGAATTTTAATACTAGGTTGGAATTTTTTTCTTCAAACTATCGCATATACGAAATTTAACTCTCGGTAGGAATTTTTTGGTCAAGCTACCATCAATGTTCAAATTTTAACTTTCGGTGGGCACTTTTTTCTTCAAACTACTGTCAATATTCATATTTTAACTATTGGTTGAAATCTTTTTGTCAACAATCGTCAATAGACGAATTTTAATACTAGGTTGGAATTTTTTCCTTCAAACTATCGCCTATATACGAAATTTAACTCTCGGTGGAAATTTTTTGGTCAAGCTACCGTCAATGTACGAATTTTAACCCTCGGTGGGCACTTTTTTCTTCAAACTACTGTCAATATTCAAATTTTATCTATTGGTTGATATCTTTTTGTCAAACATTAGTCAATAAACGAATTTTTAAACTAGGTTGTAACTTTTTTCATCAAATTATCGCCTACATACGAAATTCAACTCTCGGTGGGAATTTTTTGGTCAAACTACCGTCAATGTACGAATTTTGACTCTCGGTGGGAACTTTTTTCTTCAAACTACTGTCAATACTCAAATTTTAACTATTGTTTGAGATCTTTTTGTTAAACAATTGCAAATAAACGAATTTTAATACTAGGTTGGAATTTTTTTCTTCAAACTATCGCATATACGAAATTTAACACTCGGCAGGAATTTTTTGGTCAAGCTACCATCAATGTTCGAATTTTAACTCACGGTGGGCACTTTTTTCTTCAAACTACTGTCAATATTCAAATTTTATCTACTGGTTGACATCTTTTTGTCAAACATTCGTCAATAAACGAATTTTTAAACTAGATTGTAACTTTTTTCATCAAATTATCGCCTACATACGAAATTCAACTCTCGGTGGGAATTTTTTGGTCAAACTACCGTCAATGTACGAATTTTGACTCTCGGTGGGAACTTTTTTCTTCAAACTACTGTCAATACTCAAATTTTATCTATTGTTTGAGATCTTTTTGTTAAACAATTGCAAATAAACGAATTTTAATACTAGGTTGGAATTTTTTTCTTCAAACTATCACATATACGAAATTTAACTCTCGGCAGGAATTTTTTGGTCAAACTACCGTCAATGTACGAATTTTAACTCTCGGTGGGCATTTTTCTCTTCAACCTACTGTCAATATTCAGATTTTAAATATTGGTTGAGATCTTTTTGTTAAACAATTGTAAATAAACGAATTTTAATACTAGGTTGGAATTTTTTCCTTCAAACTATCGCCTATATACGAAATTTAACTCTCGGTGGGCACTTTTTTCTTCAAACTACTGTCAATATTCAAATTTTATCTACTGGTTGATATCTTTTTGTCAAACATTCGTCAATAAACGAATTTTTAAACTAGGTTGTAACTTTTTTCATCAAATTATCGCCTACATACGAAATTCAACTCTCGGTGGGAATTTTTTGGTCAAACTACCGTCAATGTACGAATTTTGACTCTCGGTGGGAACTTTTTTCTTCAAACTACTGTCAATACTCAAATTTTAACTATTGTTTGAGATCTTTTTGTTAAACAATTGCAAATAAACGAATTTTAATACTAGGTTGGAATTTTTTTCTTCAAACTATCACATATACGAAATTTAACTCTCGGCAGGAATTTTTTGGTCAAACTACCGTCAATGTACGAATTTTAACTCTCGGTGGGCACTTTTCTCTTCAACCTACTGTCAATATTCAGATTTTAAATATTGGTTGAGATCTTTTTGTTAAACAATTGTAAATAAACGAATTTTAATACTAGGTTGGAATTTTTTCCATCAAACTATCGCCTATATACGAAATTTAACTCTCGGTGGGAATTTTTTGGTCAAGCTACCGTCAATGTACGAATTCTAACTCTCGGTGGGCACTTTTTTCTTCAAACTACTGTCAGTATTCAAATTTTATCTATTGGTTGATATCTTTTTGTCAAACATTCGTCAATAAACGAATTTTTAAACTAGGTTGTAACTTTTTTCATCAAATTATCGCCTACATACGAAATTCAACTCTCGGTGGGAATTTTTTGGTCAAACTACCGTCAATGTACGAATTTTGACTCTCGGTGGGAACTTTTTTCTTCAAACTACTGTCAATACTCAAATTTTAACTATTGTTTGAGATCTTTTTGTTAAACAATTGCAAATAAACGAATTTTAATACTAGGTTGGAATTTTTTTCTTCAAACTATCGCATATACGAAATTTAACTCTCGGCAGGAATTTTTTGGTCAAGCTACCATCAATGTTCGAATTTTAACTCACGGTGGGCACTTTTTTCTTCAAACTACTGTCAATATTCAAATTTTATCTACTGGTTGACATCTTTTTGTCAAACATTCGTCAATAAACGAATTTTTAAACTAGATTGTAACTTTTTTCATCAAATTATCGCCTACATACGAAATTCAACTCTCGGTGGGAATTTTTTGGTCAAACTACCGTCAATGTACGAATTTTGACTCTCGGTGGGAACTTTTTTCTTCAAACTACTGTCAATACTCAAATTTTATCTATTGTTTGAGATCTTTTTGTTAAACAATTGCAAATAAACGAATTTTAATACTAGGTTGGAATTTTTTTCTTCAAACTATCACATATACGAAATTTAACTCTCGGCAGGAATTTTTTGGTCAAACTACCGTCAATGTACGAATTTTAACTCTCGGTGGGCATTTTTCTCTTCAACCTACTGTCAATATTCAGATTTTAAATATTGGTTGAGATCTTTTTGTTAAACAATTGTAAATAAACGAATTTTAATACTAGGTTGGAATTTTTTCCTTCAAACTATCGCCTATATACGAAATTTAACTCTCGGTGGGCACTTTTTTCTTCAAACTACTGTCAATATTCAAATTTTATCTATTGGTTGATATCTTTTTGTCAAACATTAGTCAATAAACGAATTTTTAAACTAGGTTGTAACTTTTTTCATCAAATTATCGCCTACATACGAAATTCAACTCTCGGTGGGAATTTTTTGGTCAAACTACCGTCAATGTACGAATTTTGACTCTCGGTGGGAACTTTTTTCTTCAAACTACTGTCAATACTCAAATTTTAACTATTGTTTGAGATCTTTTTGTTAAACAATTGCAAATAAACGAATTTTAATACTAGGTTGGAATTTTTTTCTTCAAACTATCGCATATACGAAATTTAACTCTCGGCAGGAATTTTTTGGTCAAGCTACCATCAATGTTCGAATTTTAACTCACGGTGGGCACTTTTTTCTTCAAACTACTGTCAATATTCAAATTTTATCTACTGGTTGACATCTTTTTGTCAAACATTCGTCAATAAACGAATTTTTAAACTAGATTGTAACTTTTTTCATCAAATTATCGCCTACATACGAAATTCAACTCTCGGTGGGAATTTTTTGGTCAAACTACCGTCAATGTACGAATTTTGACTCTCGGTGGGAACTTTTTTCTTCAAACTACTGTCAATACTCAAATTTTAACTATTGTTTGAGATCTTTTTGTTAAACAATTGCAAATAAACGAATTTTAATACTAGGTTGGAATTTTTTTCTTCAAACTATCGCATATACGAAATTTAACTCTCGGCAGGAATTTTTTGGTCAAGCTACCATCAATGTTCGAATTTTAACTCACGGTGGGCACTTTTTTCTTCAAACTACTGTCAATATTCAAATTTTATCTATTGGTTGATATCTTTTTGTCAAACATTCGTCAATAAACGAATTTTTAAACTAGGTTGTAACTTTTTTCATCAAATTATCGCCTACATGCGAAATTCAACTCTCGGTGGGAATTTTTTGGTCAAACTACCGTCAATGTACGAATTTTAACTCTCGGTGGGAACTTTTTTCTTCAAACTACTGTCAATACTCAAATTTTAACTATTGTTTGAGATCTTTTTGTTAAACAATTGTAAATAAACGAATTTTAATACTAGGTTGGAATTTTTTTCTTCAAACTATCGCATATACGAAATTTAACTCTCGGTAGGAATTTTTTGGTCAAGCTACCATCAATGTTCAAATTTTAACTTTCGGTGGGTCACTTTTTTCTTCAAACTACTGTCAATATTCATATTTTAACTATTGGTTGAAATCTTTTTGTCAACAATCGTCAATAGACGAATTTTAATACTAGGTTGGAATTTTTTCCTTCAAACTATCGCCTATATACGAAATTTAACTCTCGGTGGAAATTTTTTGGTCAAGCTACCGTCAATGTACGAATTTTAACCCTCGGTGGGCACTTTTTTCTTCAAACTACTGTCAATATTCAAATTTTATCTATTGGTTGATATCTTTTTGTCAAACATTAGTCAATAAACGAATTTTTAAACTAGGTTGTAACTTTTTTCATCAAATTATCGCCTACATACGAAATTCAACTCTCGGTGGGAATTTTTTGGTCAAACTACCGTCAATGTACGAATTTTGACTCTCGGTGGGAACTTTTTTCTTCAAACTACTGTCAATACTCAAATTTTAACTATTGTTTGAGATCTTTTTGTTAAACAATTGCAAATAAACGAATTTTAATACTAGGTTGGAATTTTTTTCTTCAAACTATCGCATATACGAAATTTAACTCTCGGTGGGAATTTTTTGGTCAAGCTACCGTCAATGTACGAATTCTAACTCTCGGTGGGCACTTTTTTTTCAAACTACTGTCAATATTCAAATTTTATCTATTGGTTGATATCTTTTTGTCAAACATTCGTCAATAAACGAATTTTTAAACTAGGTTGTAACTTTTTTCATCAAATTATCGCCTACATACGAAATTCAACTCTCGGTGGGAATTTTTTGGTCAAACTACCGTCAATGTACGAATTTTGACTCTCGGTGGGAACTTTTTTCTTCAAACTACTGTCAATACTCAAATTTTAACTATTGTCTGAGATCTTTTTGTTAAACAATTGCAAATAAACGAATTTTAATACTAGGTTGGAATTTTTTTCTTCAAACTATCGCATATACGAAATTTAACTCTCGGCAGGAATTTTTTAGACAAGCTACCATCAATGTTCGAATTTTAACTCACGGTGGGCACTTTTTTCTTCAAACTACTGTCAATATTCAAATTTTATCTATTGGTTGATATCTTTTTGTCAAACATTCGTCAATAAACGAATTTTTAAACTAGGTTGTAACTTTTTTCATCAAATTATCGCCTACATACGAAATTCAACTCTCGGTGGGAATTTTTTGGTCAAACTACCGTCAATGTACGAATTTTGACTCTCGGTGGGAACTTTTTTCTTCAAACTACTGTCAATACTCAAATTTTAACTATTGTTTGAGATCTTCTTGTTAAACAATTGCAAATAAACGAATTTTAATACTAGGTTGGAATTTTTTTCTTCAAACTATCGCATATACGAAATTTAACTCTCGGCAGGAATTTTTTGGTCAAGCTACCATCAATGTTCGAATTTTAACTCACGGTGGGCACTTTTTTCTTCAAACTACTGTCAATATTCAAATTTTATCTATTGGTTGATATCTTTTTGTCAAACATTCGTCAATAAACGAATTTTTAAACTAGGTTGTAACTTTTTTCATCAAATTATCGCCTACATGCGAAATTGAACTCTCGGTGGGAATTTTTTGGTCAAACTACCGTCAATGTACGAATTTTAACTCTCGGTGGGAACTTTTTTCTTCAAACTACTGTCAATACTCAAATTTTAACTATTGTTTGAGATCTTTTTGTTAAACAATTGTAAATAAACGAATTTTAATACTAGGTTGGAATTTTTTTCTTCAAACTATCGCATATACGAAATTTAACGCTCGGTAGGAATTTTTTGGTCAAGCTACCATCAATGTTCGAATTTTAACTCTCGGTGGGCACTTTTTTCTTCAAACTACTGTCAATATTCAGATTTTATCTATTGGTTGAAGTCTTTTTGTCGAACAATCGTCAATAAACGAATTTTCATACTAGGTTGGAATTTTTTTCTTCAAACTATTGCCTACATACGAAGTTCAACTCTCGGTGGGAATTTTTTGGTCAAACTACCGACAATGTACGAATTTTAACTCTCGGTGGGCACTTTTCTCTTCAAACTACTGTCAATATTCATATTTTAACTATTGGTTGAAATCTTTTTGTCAACAATCGTCAATAGACGAATTTTAATACTAGGTTGGAATTTTTTCCTTCAAACTATCGCCTATATACGAAATTTAACTCTCGGTGGAAATTTTTTGGTCAAGCTACCGTCAATGTACGAATTTTAACCCTCGGTGGGCACTTTTTTCTTCAAACTACTGTCAATATTCAAATTTTATCTATTGGTTGATATCTTTTTGTCAAACATTAGTCAATAAACGAATTTTTAAACTAGGTTGTAACTTTTTTCATCAAATTATCGCCTACATACGAAATTCAACTCTCGGTGGGAATTTTTTGGTCAAACTACCGTCAATGTACGAATTTTGACTCTCGGTGGGAACTTTTTTCTTCAAACTACTGTCAATACTCAAATTTTAACTATTGTTTGAGATCTTTTTGTTAAACAATTGCAAATAAACGAATTTTAATACTAGGTTGGAATTTTTTTCTTCAAACTATCGCATATACGAAATTTAACACTCGGCAGGAATTTTTTGGTCAAGCTACCATCAATGTTCGAATTTTAACTCACGGTGGGCACTTTTTTCTTCAAACTACTGTCAATATTCAAATTTTATCTACTGGTTGACATCTTTTTGTCAAACATTCGTCAATAAACGAATTTTTAAACTAGATTGTAACTTTTTTCATCAAATTATCGCCTACATACGAAATTCAACTCTCGGTGGGAATTTTTTGGTCAAACTACCGTCAATGTACGAATTTTGACTCTCGGTGGGAACTTTTTTCTTCAAACTACTGTCAATACTCAAATTTTATCTATTGTTTGAGATCTTTTTGTTAAACAATTGCAAATAAACGAATTTTAATACTAGGTTGGAATTTTTTTCTTCAAACTATCACATATACGAAATTTAACTCTCGGCAGGAATTTTTTGGTCAAACTACCGTCAATGTACGAATTTTAACTCTCGGTGGGCATTTTTCTCTTCAACCTACTGTCAATATTCAGATTTTAAATATTGGTTGAGATCTTTTTGTTAAACAATTGTAAATAAACGAATTTTAATACTAGGTTGGAATTTTTTCCTTCAAACTATCGCCTATATACGAAATTTAACTCTCGGTGGGCACTTTTTTCTTCAAACTACTGTCAATATTCAAATTTTATCTACTGGTTGATATCTTTTTGTCAAACATTCGTCAATAAACGAATTTTTAAACTAGGTTGTAACTTTTTTCATCAAATTATCGCCTACATACGAAATTCAACTCTCGGTGGGAATTTTTTGGTCAAACTACCGTCAATGTACGAATTTTGACTCTCGGTGGGAACTTTTTTCTTCAAACTACTGTCAATACTCAAATTTTAACTATTGTTTGAGATCTTTTTGTTAAACAATTGCAAATAAACGAATTTTAATACTAGGTTGGAATTTTTTTCTTCAAACTATCACATATACGAAATTTAACTCTCGGCAGGAATTTTTTGGTCAAACTACCGTCAATGTACGAATTTTAACTCTCGGTGGGCACTTTTCTCTTCAACCTACTGTCAATATTCAGATTTTAAATATTGGTTGAGATCTTTTTGTTAAACAATTGTAAATAAACGAATTTTAATACTAGGTTGGAATTTTTTCCATCAAACTATCGCCTATATACGAAATTTAACTCTCGGTGGGAATTTTTTGGTCAAGCTACCGTCAATGTACGAATTCTAACTCTCGGTGGGCACTTTTTTCTTCAAACTACTGTCAGTATTCAAATTTTATCTATTGGTTGATATCTTTTTGTCAAACATTCGTCAATAAACGAATTTTTAAACTAGGTTGTAACTTTTTTCATCAAATTATCGCCTACATACGAAATTCAACTCTCGGTGGGAATTTTTTGGTCAAACTACCGTCAATGTACGAATTTTGACTCTCGGTGGGAACTTTTTTCTTCAAACTACTGTCAATACTCAAATTTTAACTATTGTTTGAGATCTTTTTGTTAAACAATTGCAAATAAACGAATTTTAATACTAGGTTGGAATTTTTTTCTTCAAACTATCGCATATACGAAATTTAACTCTCGGCAGGAATTTTTTGGTCAAGCTACCATCAATGTTCGAATTTTAACTCACGGTGGGCACTTTTTTCTTCAAACTACTGTCAATATTCAAATTTTATCTATTGGTTGATATCTTTTTGTCAAACATTCGTCAATAAACGAATTTTTAAACTAGGTTGTAACTTTTTTCATCAAATTATCGCCTACATGCGAAATTCAACTCTCGGTGGGAATTTTTTGGTCAAACTACCGTCAATGTACGAATTTTAACTCTCGGTGGGAACTTTTTTCTTCAAACTACTGTCAATACTCAAATTTTAACTATTGTTTGAGATCTTTTTGTTAAACAATTGTAAATAAACGAATTTTAATACTAGGTTGGAATTTTTTTCTTCAAACTATCGCATATACGAAATTTAACGCTCGGTAGGAATTTTTTGGTCAAGCTACCATCAATGTTCGAATTTTAACTCTCGGTGGGCACTTTTTTCTTCAAACTACTGTCAATATTCAGATTTTATCTATTGGTTGAAGTCTTTTTGTCGAACAATCGTCAATAAACGAATTTTCATACTAGGTTGGAATTTTTTTCTTCAAACTATTGCCTACATACGAAGTTCAACTCTCGGTGGGAATTTTTTGGTCAAACTACCGACAATGTACGAATTTTAACTCTCGGTGGGCACTTTTCTCTTCAAACTACTGTCAATATTCAGATTTTAAATATTGGTTGAAATCTTTTTGTCAAACAGTCGTCAATAAACGAATTTTTATACTAGGTTGTAATTTTTTTCTACAAACTATCGCCTACATACGAAATTCAACTCTCGGTGGGAATTTTTTGGTCAAACTACCGTCAATGTACGAATTTTGACTCTCGGTGGGAACTTTTTTCTTCAAACTACTGTCAATACTCAAATTTTAACTATTGTTTGAGATCTTTTTGTTAAACAATTGCAAATAAACGAATTTTAATACTAGGTTGGAATTTTTTTCTTCAAACTATCGCATATACGAAATTTAACTCTCGGTAGGAATTTTTTGGTCAAGCTACCATCAATGTTCAAATTTTAACTTTCGGTGGGCACTTTTTTCTTCAAACTACTGTCAATATTCATATTTTAACTATTGGTTGAAATCTTTTTGTCAACAATCGTCAATAGACGAATTTTAATACTAGGTTGGAATTTTTTCCTTCAAACTATCGCCTATATACGAAATTTAACTCTCGGTGGAAATTTTTTGGTCAAGCTACCGTCAATGTACGAATTTTAACCCTCGGTGGGCACTTTTTTCTTCAAACTACTGTCAATATTCAAATTTTATCTATTGGTTGATATCTTTTTGTCAAACATTAGTCAATAAACGAATTTTTAAACTAGGTTGTAACTTTTTTCATCAAATTATCGCCTACATACGAAATTCAACTCTCGGTGGGAATTTTTTGGTCAAACTACCGTCAATGTACGAATTTTGACTCTCGGTGGGAACTTTTTTCTTCAAACTACTGTCAATACTCAAATTTTAACTATTGTTTGAGATCTTTTTGTTAAACAATTGCAAATAAACGAATTTTAATACTAGGTTGGAATTTTTTTCTTCAAACTATCGCATATACGAAATTTAACACTCGGCAGGAATTTTTTGGTCAAGCTACCATCAATGTTCGAATTTTAACTCACGGTGGGCACTTTTTTCTTCAAACTACTGTCAATATTCAAATTTTATCTACTGGTTGACATCTTTTTGTCAAACATTCGTCAATAAACGAATTTTTAAACTAGATTGTAACTTTTTTCATCAAATTATCGCCTACATACGAAATTCAACTCTCGGTGGGAATTTTTTGGTCAAACTACCGTCAATGTACGAATTTTGACTCTCGGTGGGAACTTTTTTCTTCAAACTACTGTCAATACTCAAATTTTATCTATTGTTTGAGATCTTTTTGTTAAACAATTGCAAATAAACGAATTTTAATACTAGGTTGGAATTTTTTTCTTCAAACTATCACATATACGAAATTTAACTCTCGGCAGGAATTTTTTGGTCAAACTACCGTCAATGTACGAATTTTAACTCTCGGTGGGCATTTTTCTCTTCAACCTACTGTCAATATTCAGATTTTAAATATTGGTTGAGATCTTTTTGTTAAACAATTGTAAATAAACGAATTTTAATACTAGGTTGGAATTTTTTCCTTCAAACTATCGCCTATATACGAAATTTAACTCTCGGTGGGCACTTTTTTCTTCAAACTACTGTCAATATTCAAATTTTATCTACTGGTTGATATCTTTTTGTCAAACATTCGTCAATAAACGAATTTTTAAACTAGGTTGTAACTTTTTTCATCAAATTATCGCCTACATACGAAATTCAACTCTCGGTGGGAATTTTTTGGTCAAACTACCGTCAATGTACGAATTTTGACTCTCGGTGGGAACTTTTTTCTTCAAACTACTGTCAATACTCAAATTTTAACTATTGTTTGAGATCTTTTTGTTAAACAATTGCAAATAAACGAATTTTAATACTAGGTTGGAATTTTTTTCTTCAAACTATCACATATACGAAATTTAACTCTCGGCAGGAATTTTTTGGTCAAACTACCGTCAATGTACGAATTTTAACTCTCGGTGGGCACTTTTCTCTTCAACCTACTGTCAATATTCAGATTTTAAATATTGGTTGAGATCTTTTTGTTAAACAATTGTAAATAAACGAATTTTAATACTAGGTTGGAATTTTTTCCATCAAACTATCGCCTATATACGAAATTTAACTCTCGGTGGGAATTTTTTGGTCAAGCTACCGTCAATGTACGAATTCTAACTCTCGGTGGGCACTTTTTTCTTCAAACTACTGTCAGTATTCAAATTTTATCTATTGGTTGATATCTTTTTGTCAAACATTCGTCAATAAACGAATTTTTAAACTAGGTTGTAACTTTTTTCATCAAATTATCGCCTACATACGAAATTCAACTCTCGGTGGGAATTTTTTGGTCAAACTACCGTCAATGTACGAATTTTGACTCTCGGTGGGAACTTTTTTCTTCAAACTACTGTCAATACTCAAATTTTAACTATTGTTTGAGATCTTTTTGTTAAACAATTGCAAATAAACGAATTTTAATACTAGGTTGGAATTTTTTTCTTCAAACTATCGCATATACGAAATTTAACTCTCGGCAGGAATTTTTTGGTCAAGCTACCATCAATGTTCGAATTTTAACTCACGGTGGGCACTTTTTTCTTCAAACTACTGTCAATATTCAAATTTTATCTACTGGTTGACATCTTTTTGTCAAACATTCGTCAATAAACGAATTTTTAAACTAGATTGTAACTTTTTTCATCAAATTATCGCCTACATACGAAATTCAACTCTCGGTGGGAATTTTTTGGTCAAACTACCGTCAATGTACGAATTTTGACTCTCGGTGGGAACTTTTTTCTTCAAACTACTGTCAATACTCAAATTTTATCTATTGTTTGAGATCTTTTTGTTAAACAATTGCAAATAAACGAATTTTAATACTAGGTTGGAATTTTTTTCTTCAAACTATCACATATACGAAATTTAACTCTCGGCAGGAATTTTTTGGTCAAACTACCGTCAATGTACGAATTTTAACTCTCGGTGGGCATTTTTCTCTTCAACCTACTGTCAATATTCAGATTTTAAATATTGGTTGAGATCTTTTTGTTAAACAATTGTAAATAAACGAATTTTAATACTAGGTTGGAATTTTTTCCTTCAAACTATCGCCTATATACGAAATTTAACTCTCGGTGGGCACTTTTTTCTTCAAACTACTGTCAATATTCAAATTTTATCTACTGGTTGATATCTTTTTGTCAAACATTCGTCAATAAACGAATTTTTAAACTAGGTTGTAACTTTTTTCATCAAATTATCGCCTACATACGAAATTCAACTCTCGGTGGGAATTTTTTGGTCAAACTACCGTCAATGTACGAATTTTGACTCTCGGTGGGAACTTTTTTCTTCAAACTACTGTCAATACTCAAATTTTAACTATTGTTTGAGATCTTTTTGTTAAACAATTGCAAATAAACGAATTTTAATACTAGGTTGGAATTTTTTTCTTCAAACTATCACATATACGAAATTTAACTCTCGGCAGGAATTTTTTGGTCAAACTACCGTCAATGTACGAATTTTAACTCTCGGTGGGCACTTTTCTCTTCAACCTACTGTCAATATTCAGATTTTAAATATTGGTTGAGATCTTTTTGTTAAACAATTGTAAATAAACGAATTTTAATACTAGGTTGGAATTTTTTCCATCAAACTATCGCCTATATACGAAATTTAACTCTCGGTGGGAATTTTTTGGTCAAGCTACCGTCAATGTACGAATTCTAACTCTCGGTGGGCACTTTTTTCTTCAAACTACTGTCAGTATTCAAATTTTATCTATTGGTTGATATCTTTTTGTCAAACATTCGTCAATAAACGAATTTTTAAACTAGGTTGTAACTTTTTTCATCAAATTATCGCCTACATACGAAATTCAACTCTCGGTGGGAATTTTTTGGTCAAACTACCGTCAATGTACGAATTTTGACTCTCGGTGGGAACTTTTTTCTTCAAACTACTGTCAATACTCAAATTTTAACTATTGTTTGAGATCTTTTTGTTAAACAATTGCAAATAAACGAATTTTAATACTAGGTTGGAATTTTTTTCTTCAAACTATCGCATATACGAAATTTAACTCTCGGCAGGAATTTTTTGGTCAAGCTACCATCAATGTTCGAATTTTAACTCACGGTGGGCACTTTTTTCTTCAAACTACTGTCAATATTCAAATTTTATCTATTGGTTGATATCTTTTTGTCAAACATTCGTCAATAAACGAATTTTTAAACTAGGTTGTAACTTTTTTCATCAAATTATCGCCTACATGCGAAATTCAACTCTCGGTGGGAATTTTTTGGTCAAACTACCGTCAATGTACGAATTTTAACTCTCGGTGGGAACTTTTTTCTTCAAACTACTGTCAATACTCAAATTTTAACTATTGTTTGAGATCTTTTTGTTAAACAATTGTAAATAAACGAATTTTAATACTAGGTTGGAATTTTTTTCTTCAAACTATCGCATATACGAAATTTAACGCTCGGTAGGAATTTTTTGGTCAAGCTACCATCAATGTTCGAATTTTAACTCTCGGTGGGCACTTTTTTCTTCAAACTACTGTCAATATTCAGATTTTATCTATTGGTTGAAGTCTTTTTGTCGAACAATCGTCAATAAACGAATTTTCATACTAGGTTGGAATTTTTTTCTTCAAACTATTGCCTACATACGAAGTTCAACTCTCGGTGGGAATTTTTTGGTCAAACTACCGACAATGTACGAATTTTAACTCTCGGTGGGCACTTTTCTCTTCAAACTACTGTCAATATTCAGATTTTAAATATTGGTTGAAATCTTTTTGTCAAACAGTCGTCAATAAACGAATTTTTATACTAGGTTGTAATTTTTTTCTACAAACTATCGCCTACATACGAAATTCAACTCTCGGTGGGAATTTTTTGGTCAAACTACCGTCAATGTACGAATTTTGACTCTCGGTGGGAACTTTTTTCTTCAAACTACTGTCAATACTCAAATTTTAACTATTGTTTGAGATCTTTTTGTTAAACAATTGCAAATAAACGAATTTTAATACTAGGTTGGAATTTTTTTCTTCAAACTATCGCATATACGAAATTTAACTCTCGGTAGGAATTTTTTGGTCAAGCTACCATCAATGTTCAAATTTTAACTTTCGGTGGGCACTTTTTTCTTCAAACTACTGTCAATATTCATATTTTAACTATTGGTTGAAATCTTTTTGTCAACAATCGTCAATAGACGAATTTTAATACTAGGTTGGAATTTTTTCCTTCAAACTATCGCCTATATACGAAATTTAACTCTCGGTGGAAATTTTTTGGTCAAGCTACCGTCAATGTACGAATTTTAACCCTCGGTGGGCACTTTTTTCTTCAAACTACTGTCAATATTCAAATTTTATCTATTGGTTGATATCTTTTTGTCAAACATTAGTCAATAAACGAATTTTTAAACTAGGTTGTAACTTTTTTCATCAAATTATCGCCTACATACGAAATTCAACTCTCGGTGGGAATTTTTTGGTCAAACTACCGTCAATGTACGAATTTTGACTCTCGGTGGGAACTTTTTTCTTCAAACTACTGTCAATACTCAAATTTTAACTATTGTTTGAGATCTTTTTGTTAAACAATTGCAAATAAACGAATTTTAATACTAGGTTGGAATTTTTTTCTTCAAACTATCGCATATACGAAATTTAACACTCGGCAGGAATTTTTTGGTCAAGCTACCATCAATGTTCGAATTTTAACTCACGGTGGGCACTTTTTTCTTCAAACTACTGTCAATATTCAAATTTTATCTACTGGTTGACATCTTTTTGTCAAACATTCGTCAATAAACGAATTTTTAAACTAGATTGTAACTTTTTTCATCAAATTATCGCCTACATACGAAATTCAACTCTCGGTGGGAATTTTTTGGTCAAACTACCGTCAATGTACGAATTTTGACTCTCGGTGGGAACTTTTTTCTTCAAACTACTGTCAATACTCAAATTTTATCTATTGTTTGAGATCTTTTTGTTAAACAATTGCAAATAAACGAATTTTAATACTAGGTTGGAATTTTTTTCTTCAAACTATCACATATACGAAATTTAACTCTCGGCAGGAATTTTTTGGTCAAACTACCGTCAATGTACGAATTTTAACTCTCGGTGGGCATTTTTCTCTTCAACCTACTGTCAATATTCAGATTTTAAATATTGGTTGAGATCTTTTTGTTAAACAATTGTAAATAAACGAATTTTAATACTAGGTTGGAATTTTTTCCTTCAAACTATCGCCTATATACGAAATTTAACTCTCGGTGGGCACTTTTTTCTTCAAACTACTGTCAATATTCAAATTTTATCTACTGGTTGATATCTTTTTGTCAAACATTCGTCAATAAACGAATTTTTAAACTAGGTTGTAACTTTTTTCATCAAATTATCGCCTACATACGAAATTCAACTCTCGGTGGGAATTTTTTGGTCAAACTACCGTCAATGTACGAATTTTGACTCTCGGTGGGAACTTTTTTCTTCAAACTACTGTCAATACTCAAATTTTAACTATTGTTTGAGATCTTTTTGTTAAACAATTGCAAATAAACGAATTTTAATACTAGGTTGGAATTTTTTTCTTCAAACTATCACATATACGAAATTTAACTCTCGGCAGGAATTTTTTGGTCAAACTACCGTCAATGTACGAATTTTAACTCTCGGTGGGCACTTTTCTCTTCAACCTACTGTCAATATTCAGATTTTAAATATTGGTTGAGATCTTTTTGTTAAACAATTGTAAATAAACGAATTTTAATACTAGGTTGGAATTTTTTCCTTCAAACTATCGCCTATATACGAAATTTAACTCTCGGTGGGAATTTTTTGGTCAAGCTACCGTCAATGTACGAATTCTAACTCTCGGTGGGCACTTTTTTTTCAAACTACTGTCAATATTCAAATTTTATCTATTGGTTGATATCTTTTTGTCAAACATTCGTCAATAAACGAATTTTTAAACTAGGTTGTAACTTTTTTCATCAAATTATCGCCTACATACGAAATTCAACTCTCGGTGGGAATTTTTTGGTCAAACTACCGTCAATGTACGAATTTTGACTCTCGGTGGGAACTTTTTTCTTCAAACTACTGTCAATACTCAAATTTTAACTATTGTCTGAGATCTTTTTGTTAAACAATTGCAAATAAACGAATTTTAATACTAGGTTGGAATTTTTTTCTTCAAACTATCGCATATACGAAATTTAACTCTCGGCAGGAATTTTTTGGACAAGCTACCATCAATGTTCGAATTTTAACTCACGGTGGGCACTTTTTTCTTCAAACTACTGTCAATATTCAAATTTTATCTATTGGTTGATATCTTTTTGTCAAACATTCGTCAATAAACGAATTTTTAAACTAGGTTGTAACTTTTTTCATCAAATTATCGCCTACATACGAAATTCAACTCTCGGTGGGAATTTTTTGGTCAAACTACCGTCAATGTACGAATTTTGACTCTCGGTGGGAACTTTTTTCTTCAAACTACTGTCAATACTCAAATTTTAACTATTGTTTGAGATCTTCTTGTTAAACAATTGCAAATAAACGAATTTTAATACTAGGTTGGAATTTTTTTCTTCAAACTATCGCATATACGAAATTTAACTCTCGGCAGGAATTTTTTGGTCAAGCTACCATCAATGTTCGAATTTTAACTCACGGTGGGCACTTTTTTCTTCAAACTACTGTCAATATTCAAATTTTATCTATTGGTTGATATCTTTTTGTCAAACATTCGTCAATAAACGAATTTTTAAACTAGGTTGTAACTTTTTTCATCAAATTATCGCCTACATGCGAAATTCAACTCTCGGTGGGAATTTTTTGGTCAAACTACCGTCAATGTACGAATTTTAACTCTCGGTGGGAACTTTTTTCTTCAAACTACTGTCAATACTCAAATTTTAACTATTGTTTGAGATCTTTTTGTTAAACAATTGTAAATAAACGAATTTTAATACTAGGTTGGAATTTTTTTCTTCAAACTATCGCATATACGAAATTTAACGCTCGGTAGGAATTTTTTGGTCAAGCTACCATCAATGTTCGAATTTTAACTCTCGGTGGGCACTTTTTTCTTCAAACTACTGTCAATATTCAGATTTTATCTATTGGTTGAAGTCTTTTTGTCGAACAATCGTCAATAAACGAATTTTCATACTAGGTTGGAATTTTTTTCTTCAAACTATTGCCTACATACGAAGTTCAACTCTCGGTGGGAATTTTTTGGTCAAACTACCGACAATGTACGAATTTTAACTCTCGGTGGGCACTTTTCTCTTCAAACTACTGTCAATATTCAGATTTTAAATATTGGTTGAAATCTTTTTGTCAAACAGTCGTCAATAAACGAATTTTTATACTAGGTTGTAATTTTTTTCTACAAACTATCGCCTACATACGAAATTCAACTCTCGGTGGGAATTTTTTGGTCAAACTACCGTCAATGTACGAATTTTGACTCTCGGTGGGAACTTTTTTCTTCAAACTACTGTCAATACTCAAATTTTAACTATTGTTCGAGATCTTTTTGTTAAACAATTGCAAATAAACGAATTTTAATACTAGGTTGGAATTTTTTTCTTCAAACTATCGCATATACGAAATTTAACACTCGGCAGGAATTTTTTGGTCAAGCTACCATCAATGTTCGAATTTTAACTCACGGTGGGCACTTTTTTCTTCAAACTACTGTCAATATTCAAATTTTATCTACTGGTTGACATCTTTTTGTCAAACATTCGTCAATAAACGAATTTTTAAACTAGATTGTAACTTTTTTCATCAAATTATCGCCTACATACGAAATTCAACTCTCGGTGGGAATTTTTTGGTCAAACTACCGTCAATGTACGAATTTTGACTCTCGGTGGGAACTTTTTTCTTCAAACTACTGTCAATACTCAAATTTTATCTATTGTTTGAGATCTTTTTGTTAAACAATTGCAAATAAACGAATTTTAATACTAGGTTGGAATTTTTTTCTTCAAACTATCACATATACGAAATTTAACTCTCGGCAGGAATTTTTTGGTCAAACTACCGTCAATGTACGAATTTTAACTCTCGGTGGGCATTTTTCTCTTCAACCTACTGTCAATATTCAGATTTTAAATATTGGTTGAGATCTTTTTGTTAAACAATTGTAAATAAACGAATTTTAATACTAGGTTGGAATTTTTTCCTTCAAACTATCGCCTATATACGAAATTTAACTCTCGGTGGGCACTTTTTTCTTCAAACTACTGTCAATATTCAAATTTTATCTACTGGTTGATATCTTTTTGTCAAACATTCGTCAATAAACGAATTTTTAAACTAGGTTGTAACTTTTTTCATCAAATTATCGCCTACATACGAAATTCAACTCTCGGTGGGAATTTTTTGGTCAAACTACCGTCAATGTACGAATTTTGACTCTCGGTGGGAACTTTTTTCTTCAAACTACTGTCAATACTCAAATTTTAACTATTGTTTGAGATCTTTTTGTTAAACAATTGCAAATAAACGAATTTTAATACTAGGTTGGAATTTTTTTCTTCAAACTATCACATATACGAAATTTAACTCTCGGCAGGAATTTTTTGGTCAAACTACCGTCAATGTACGAATTTTAACTCTCGGTGGGCACTTTTCTCTTCAACCTACTGTCAATATTCAGATTTTAAATATTGGTTGAGATCTTTTTGTTAAACAATTGTAAATAAACGAATTTTAATACCAGGTTGGAATTTTTTCCTTCAAACTATCGCCTATATACGAAATTTAACTCTCGGTGGGAATTTTTTGGTCAAGCTACCGTCAATGTACGAATTCTAACTCTCGGTGGGCACTTTTTTCTTCAAACTACTGTCAATATTCAAATTTTATCTATTGGTTGATATCTTTTTGTCAAACATTCGTCAATAAACGAATTTTTAAACTAGGTTGTAACTTTTTTCATCAAATTATCGCCTACATACGAAATTCAACTCTCGGTGGGAATTTTTTGGTCAAACTACCGTCAATGTACGAATTTTGACTCTCGGTGGGAACTTTTTTCTTCAAACTACTGTCAATACTCAAATTTTAACTATTGTTTGAGATCTTTTTGTTAAACAATTGCAAATAAACGAATTTTAATACTAGGTTGGAATTTTTTTCTTCAAACTATCGCATATACGAAATTTAACTCTCGGCAGGAATTTTTTGGTCAAGCTACCATCAATGTTCGAATTTTAACTCACGGTGGGCACTTTTTTCTTCAAACTACTGTCAATATTCAAATTTTATCTATTGGTTGATATCTTTTTGTCAAACATTCGTCAATAAACGAATTTTTAAACTAGGTTGTAACTTTTTTCATCAAATTATCGCCTACATGCGAAATTCAACTCTCGGTGGGAATTTTTTGGTCAAACTACCGTCAATGTACGAATTTTAACTCTCGGTGGGAACTTTTTTCTTCAAACTACTGTCAATACTCAAATTTTAACTATTGTTTGAGATCTTTTTGTTAAACAATTGTAAATAAACGAATTTTAATACTAGGTTGGAATTTTTTTCTTCAAACTATCGCATATACGAAATTTAACGCTCGGTAGGAATTTTTTGGTCAAGCTACCATCAATGTTCGAATTTTAACTCTCGGTGGGCACTTTTTTCTTCAAACTACTGTCAATATTCAGATTTTATCTATTGGTTGAAGTCTTTTTGTCGAACAATCGTCAATAAACGAATTTTCATACTAGGTTGGAATTTTTTTCTTCAAACTATTGCCTACATACGAAGTTCAACTCTCGGTGGGAATTTTTTGGTCAAACTACCGACAATGTACGAATTTTAACTCTCGGTGGGCACTTTTCTCTTCAAACTACTGTCAATATTCAGATTTTAAATATTGGTTGAAATCTTTTTGTCAAACAGTCGTCAATAAACGAATTTTTATACTAGGTTGTAATTTTTTTCTACAAACTATCGCCTACATACGAAATTCAACTCTCGGTGGGAATTTTTTGGTCAAACTACCGTCAATGTACGAATTTTGACTCTCGGTTGGAACTTTTTTCTTCAAACTACTGTCAATACTCAAATTTTAACTATTGTTTGAGATCTTTTTGTTAAACAATTGCAAATAAACGAATTTTAATACTAGGTTGGAATTTTTTTCTTCAAACTATCACATATACGAAATTTAACTCTCGGCAGGAATTTTTTGGTCAAACTACCGTCAATGTACGAATTTTAACTCTCGGTGGGCACTTTTCTCTTCAACCTACTGTCAATATTCAGATTTTAAATATTGGTTGAGATCTTTTTGTTAAACAATTGTAAATAAACGAATTTTAATACTAGGTTGGAATTTTTTCCTTCAAACTATCGCCTATATACGAAATTTAACTCTCGGTGGGAATTTTTTGGTCAAGCTACCGTCAATGTACGAATTCTAACTCTCGGTGGGCACTTTTTTCTTCAAACTACTGTCAATATTCAAATTTTATCTATTGGTTGATATCTTTTTGTCAAACATTCGTCAATAAACGAATTTTTAAACTAGGTTGTAACTTTTTTCATCAAATTATCGCCTACATACGAAATTCAACTCTCGGTGGGAATTTTTTGGTCAAACTACCGTCAATGTACGAATTTTGACTCTCGGTGGGAACTTTTTTCTTCAAACTACTGTCAATACTCAAATTTTAACTATTGTCTGAGATCTTTTTGTTAAACAATTGCAAATAAACGAATTTTAATACTAGGTTGGAATTTTTTTCTTCAAACTATCGCATATACGAAATTTAACTCTCGGCAGGAATTTTTTGGACAAGCTACCATCAATGTTCGAATTTTAACTCACGGTGGGCACTTTTTTCTTCAAACTACTGTCAATATTCAAATTTTATCTATTGGTTGATATCTTTTTGTCAAACATTCGTCAATAAACGAATTTTTAAACTAGGTTGTAACTTTTTTCATCAAATTATCGCCTACATGCGAAATTCAACTCTCGGTGGGAATTTTTTGGTGAAACTACCGTCAATGTACGAATTTTAACTCTCGGTGGGAACTTTTTTCTTCAAACTACTGTCAATACTCAAATTTTAACTATTGTTTGAGATCTTTTTGTTAAATAATTGTAAATAAACGAATTTTAATACTAGGTTGGAATTTTTTTCTTCAAACTATCGCATATACGAAATTTAACTCTCGGCAGGAATTTTTTGGACAAGCTACCATCAATGTTCGAATTTTAACTCACGGTGGGCACTTTTTTCTTCAAACTACTGTCAATATTCAAATTTTATCTATTGGTTGATATCTTTTTGTCAAACATTCGTCAATAAACGAATTTTTAAACTAGGTTGTAACTTTTTTCATCAAATTATCGCCTACATGCGAAATTCAACTCTCGGTGGGAATTTTTTGGTCAAACTACCGTCAATGTACGAATTTTAACTCTCGGTGGGAACTTTTTTCTTCAAACTACTGTCAATACTCAAATTTTAACTATTGTTTGAGATCTTTTTGTTAAATAATTGTAAATAAACGAATTTTAATACTAGGTTGGAATTTTTTTCTTCAAACTATCGCATATACGAAATTTAACTCTCGGCAGGAATTTTTTGGTCAAGCTACCATCAATGTTCGAATTTTAACTCACGGTGGGCACTTTTTTCTTCAAACTACTGTCAATATTCAAATTTTATCTATTGGTTGATATCTTTTTGTCAAACATTCGTCAATAAACGAATTTTTAAACTAGGTTGTAACTTTTTTCATCAAATTATCGCCTACATGCGAAATTCAACTCTCGGTGGGAATTTTTTGGTCAAACTACCGTCAATGTACGAATTTTAACTCTCGGTGGGCACTTTTCTCTTCAAACTACTGTCAATATTCAGATTTTAAATATTGGTTGAAATCTTTTTGTCAAACAGTCGTCAATAAACGAATTTTTATACTAGGTTGTAATTTTTTTCTACAAACTATCGCCTACATACGAAATTCAACTCTCGGTGGGAATTTTTTGGTCAAACTACCGTCAATGTACGAATTTTGACTCTCGGTGGGAACTTTTTTCTTCAAACTACTGTCAATACTCAAATTTTAACTATTGTTTGAGATCTTTTTGTTAAACAATTGCAAATAAACGAATTTTAATACTAGGTTGGAATTTTTTTCTTCAAACTATCGCATATACGAAATTTAACTCTCGGTAGGAATTTTTTGGTCAAGCTACCATCAATGTTCAAATTTTAACTTTCGGTGGGCACTTTTTTCTTCAAACTACTGTCAATATTCATATTTTAACTATTGGTTGAAATCTTTTTGTCAACAATCGTCAATAGACGAATTTTAATACTAGGTTGGAATTTTTTCCTTCAAACTATCGCCTATATACGAAATTTAACTCTTGGTGGGAATTTTTTGGTCAAGCTACCGTCAATGTACGAATTTTAACCCTCGGTGGGTACTTTTTTCTTCAAACTACTGTCAATATTCAAATTTTATCTATTGGTTGATATCTTTTTGTCAAACATTCGTCAATAAACGAATTTTTAAACTAGGTTGTAACTTTTTTCATCAAATTATCGCCTACATACGAAATTCAACTCCCGGTGGGAATTTTTTGGTCAAACTACCGTCAATGTACGAATTTTGACTCTCGGTGGGAACTTTTTTCTTCAAACTACTGTCAATACTCAAATTTTAACTATTGTTTGAGATCTTCTTGTTAAACAATTGCAAATAAACGAATTTTAATACTAGGTTGGAATTTTTTTCTTCAAACTATCGCATATACGAAATTTAACTCTCGGCAGGAATTTTTTGGTCAAGCTACCATCAATGTTCGAATTTTAACTCACGGTGGGCACTTTTTTCTTCAAACTACTGTCAATATTCAAATTTTATCTATTGGTTGATATCTTTTTGTCAAACATTCGTCAATAAACGAATTTTTAAACTAGGTTGTAACTTTTTTCATCAAATTATCGCCTACATACGAAATTCAACTCTCGGTGGGAATTTTTTGGTCAAACTACCGTCAATGTACGAATTTTGACTCTCGGTGGGAACTTTTTTCTTCAAACTACTGTCAATACTCAAATTTTAACTATTGTTTGAGATCTTTTTGTTAAACAATTGCAAATAAACGAATTTTAATACTAGGTTGGAATTTTTTTCTTCAAACTATCGCATATACGAAATTTAACTCTCGGTAGGAATTTTTTGGTCAAGCTACCAACAATGTTCAAATTTTAACTTTCGGTGGGCACTTTTTTCTTCAAACTACTGTCAATATTCATATTTTAAATATTGGTTGAAATCTTTTTGTCAACAATCGTCAATAGACGAATTTTAATACTAGGTTGGAATTTTTTCCTTCAAACTATCGCCTA
This sequence comes from Xylocopa sonorina, assembly GCF_050948175.1. NCBI lineage: Eukaryota > Metazoa > Arthropoda > Insecta > Hymenoptera > Apidae > Xylocopa > Xylocopa sonorina. The sequence goes on from NW_027490091.1 coordinate 281,754, forward strand.
TATACGAAATTTAACTCTCGGTGGGAATTTTTTGGTCAAGCTACCGTCAATGTACGAATTTTAACCCTCGGTGGGCACTTTTTTCTTCAAACTACTGTCAATATTCAAATTTTATCTATTGGTTGATATCTTTTTGTCAAACATTCGTCAATAAACGAATTTTTAAACTAGGTTGTAACTTTTTTCATCAAATTATCGCCTACATACGAAATTCAACTCACGGTGGGAATTTTTTGGTCAAACTACCGTCAATGTACGAATTTTGACTCTCGGTGGGAACTTTTTTCTTCAAACTACTGTCAATACTCAAATTTTAACTATTGTTTGAGATCTTCTTGTTAAACAATTGCAAATAAACGAATTTTAATACTAGGTTGGAATTTTTTACTTCAAACTATCGCATATACGAAATTTAACTCTCGGCAGGAATTTTTTGGTCAAGCTACCATCAATGTTCGAATTTTAACTCACGGTGGGCACTTTTTTCTTCAAACTACTGTCAATATTCAAATTTTATCTACTGGTTGATATCTTTTTGTCAAACATTCGTCAATAAACGAATTTTTAAACTAGGTTGTAACTTTTTTCATCAAATTATCGCCTACATACGAAATTCAACTCTCGGTGGGAATTTTTTGGTCAAACTACCGTCAATGTACGAATTTTGACTCTCGGTGGGAACTTTTTTCTTCAAACTACTGTCAATACTCAAATTTTAACTATTGTTTGAGATCTTTTTGTTAAACAATTGCAAATAAACGAATTTTAATACTAGGTTGGAATTTTTTTCTTCAAACTATCACATATACGAAATTTAACTCTCGGCAGGAATTTTTTGGTCAAACTACCGTCAATGTACGAATTTTAAGTCTCGGTGGGCACTTTTCTCTTCAACCTACTGTCAATATTCAGATTTTAAATATTGGTTGAGATCTTTTTGTTAAACAATTGTAAATAAACGAATTTTAATACTAGGTTGGAATTTTTTCCTTCAAACTATCGCCTATATACGAAATTTAACTCTCGGTGGGCACTTTTTTCTTCAAACTACTGTCAATATTCAAATTTTATCTACTGGTTGATATCTTTTTGTCAAACATTCGTCAATAAACGAATTTTTAAACTAGGTTGTAACTTTTTTCATCAAATTATCGCCTACATACGAAATTCAACTCTCGGTGGGAATTTTTTGGTCAAACTACCGTCAATGTACGAATTTTGACTCTCGGTGGGAACTTTTTTCTTCAAACTACTGTCAATACTCAAATTTTAACTATTGTTTGAGATCTTTTTGTTAAACAATTGCAAATAAACGAATTTTAATACTAGGTTGGAATTTTTTTCTTCAAACTATCGCATATACGAAATTTAACTCTCGGCAGGAATTTTTTGGTCAAGCTACCATCAATGTTCGAATTTTAACTCACGGTGGGCACTTTTTTCTTCAAACTACTGTCAATATTCAAATTTTATCTATTGGTTGATATCTTTTTGTCAAACATTCGTCAATAAACGAATTTTTAAACTAGGTTGTAACTTTTTTCATCAAATTATCGCCTACATACGAAATTCAACTCTCGGTGGGAATTTTTTGGTCAAACTACCGTCAATGTACGAATTTTGACTCTCGGTGGGAACTTTTTTCTTCAAACTACTGTCAATACTCAAATTTTAACTATTGTTTGAGATCTTTTTGTTAAACAATTGCAAATAAACGAATTTTAATACTAGGTTGGAATTTTTTTCTTCAAACTATCGCATATACGAAATTTAACTCTCGGCAGGAATTTTTTGGTCAAGCTACCATCAATGTTCGAATTTTAACTCACGGTGGGCACTTTTTTCTTCAAACTACTGTCAATATTCAAATTTTATCTATTGGTTGATATCTTTTTGTCAAACATTCGTCAATAAACGAATTTTTAAACTAGGTTGTAACTTTTTTCATCAAATTATCGCCTACATGCGAAATTCAACTCTCGGTGGGAATTTTTTGGTCAAACTACCGTCAATGTACGAATTTTAACTCTCTGTTCCGTGGCACACCCACGGGTCTTAGGCTATTTTCCAGACCCCTCTTCTCTGGCCCATCAGTTCCGTCTGTCATGCATGTTTCCAATCTGCCATTGTCAACCACGGGCATAAATTCTACCCAAGAGTTCGGCAGGGACCTCAGTCCCCATCTGGAAACATCCAGCTAGCGTTCTGGCATCTACGAACCTCAATGACTACCTTCGAAAGGCAGTTCATTTATGCTAGCATTCATTGTCTGACTTTGAATTTATGGCCGCAACAGACGAAGGCCCACTTAGTCCGCATTCGGACTATAAACAGAAACTCCAAACTCCGAAGAAACCAGACTGCGCCCCTTGACAATGTCATTTTGTCGACACATGCCTGACAGGACGTGGAATTCATGGCCACTTTCTCCGTCTTGGAGCACACCTCCCAAAAGACCACGGACATTCCTTATAGGTTACTGTCCGCAATAGCCACCCCCTAACAGGACTCACATAGTCCAATTAGAAGAAAGATCTTCCCTCTCCAAGATTAGAAGCTTGCGAGATTTTCCAAATGAAATCAGTTGAACTTCAGCATCGCGCCTGAACGTTCATCTTCGAACCGAACCTTCCTTCAAACGAACCATCCACCAACTTATCATTAGCGATCGGCAGAAAACCTAGTCGAGGAGGAAAGCACTATCCAGGAGTCGGGCTCTTTCAGCTTGATTGTCTTGCTACAGCACACAATCCCTGAAAACCCACCCCAAAACCAGAATTGATCCCCACAGTGGACAATCTCTGGGTCAGCGTTAGTCTCTCGAATACGGCCGTCTGACATTATCGCCATGCCGTGAGAGCAGGAGTTACTCCTCACGAGACGTGTGGCAAGTACGGTCGGAAGCCCTGCCTTCACCACCAACGACCTGAGCCCCTCAGCCGCGCCAAAGAGCACCGCTTGCAGTGGACCGACTAGAATTTTCATCCAATCGCTTATTTACACATCGGTCTCAACAGTCGGAGGCACCGAGCAGAGCCTTACAACCTCTGTTGGCCAGTTTACCTGGTCGCTGTTGAACCTCAATAAAACACCAGTTACTACCATCTATCCATCATCAGGTTCAGGCCTGAAACCCTCATAACACTCCTATCTCCGTAAAAAGACGTAGGAGCGCCCGTGACAAAACAGTCGGAGGCACCGAGCAGAGCCTTACAACCTCTGCTGGCCAGTTCTCTGGCCGCTGTTGAATCACGAGCTTCGCGTAACGACTAACGCGAAACATTTTTGGTCCTTCGAGCCGGATTCTCAGCGACCTACGGGTTAAGTACAGTGCGAAATATCGAGTGAAGGTGCATGTGCATTCGGATTTACAGTGCAATCTGGATTAAACTTGTGTGTGACAGCCGCATCCGTGATTCAGCATCGCATCAAGACTAAGGCAGCACGCCAAGGATAGAGAGCAGCATACGATAATTCACCACCACGAGAATACGTCCACCAAGGTAAGCTCGTTTTGTGTTCGCCAAGTCCACTTCTCGATCAGCCAATATCACAATGGCAAAATCATCCGAAGGCTCCTCCAGCCATTCCGCTCCACACGGCACCAGCCTCAGTACCTTGCGACGTAAACGCGGCAACATAGTAGGGCACATCACCGCGTTCTCGAAATTATTAGACAACGCGAAACAGTCCGATCGCCGCGATCTAGGTCTAATTCGGGCACACTTAGATAGCCTACACCAAATCTGGGATCGCTTCGACGCGATCCAACTTGAAATCGAAGAAGCCGATAGTGGCGAGGAACCGCGTCGCTTCGAGATTCACGGAGATTACATGACGGTGGTCGCACGAGCGAACGCATTCATCGAGGGAGACCGTCCAAGAGCTCCGCTACGGCACCATCCTTCGAACTCCTCCACGGCCACCACCGCTGCGCCGATGGCTATCAAACTCCCCGAGATGCGTTTACCGACTTTCGACGGAACAATCGAAAACTGGACATCATACTTCGAAGCCTTCTCATCGATGATTGACGAAAACGATGACTTATCACCAGTACAGAAATTTCAATATCTACGGTCCACACTCACCGGCCGGGCAGCCGCCTGTATCGAATCATTAAGCATTACCGAGTCAGGCTACGCGGATGCAATAGAACTGCTCAAGGAAAAGTTCTATTGCAGACGCAAAATTCTGCTAAAACATTGTCATGCGATCCATAACATAGCTCCTCTGGCACGGGATACGCCAGAAGCCTTAGGCAACCTCGTCGACACCGTGCGTCAACACCTACGTTCACTGAAGAATCTGGGGGTCGACATTTCGTCATGGGACAGCATGATCATCTCTCTCATATTGGCAAAGATCAGTACCGACACAGCGTGGCATTGGGAGCTTTCTTTAAAGGACAAGCAAATGCCGGCGTACTCCCATTTGCTCGACTTTTTAGAAAAAAGGGCAAACTGCGGACCTGCGAGCCATAAACCACCTGTTCAGCCAATAGGACACTCCAGCCGCGGCACATCAGGAAGGGTTAACAACAACAAGCGCGGTCTACAAGGCCATGCATTCGTAACCTCGACCCATCCCGAGGAAACACATACTTCCCGCGAACAAATCAGGGGAAGCGGAACACCCACGACTTCAAGGTGTCCATTCTGCCGTAATCTACACGGAATATGGCAATGTCAAAGGTTTCGTACCCTGTCAGTGGAAGGTCGCGTGAAGGCAATAAAAGGGGCCGCATTGTGCACGAATTGTCTGGGGCCCGGTCACCAGTCAGATACGTGCAATAGAGGAACATGCCGCAGATGCAATCGGCACCATCACACACTATTACATCAAGAAAAACAGGTTCATGATCGGGCAACCACTTCTGCAGCGAAACGACCCAGAATTTCACCAGCCCCGCAAGTGGAAAATGACAAATGACAATCAATACCTGGAGCCCCCAATTACCAGAGTCGGGTCAACGCATTTGTGGTCGACTCAATTAAAAATGAACTCCTTGTAACAGCACAGGTCCACATTCTCGACAAGGATCTTCAACCCGTCAATTGCCGGACCTTAGTCGACACAGGTGCCACCACCAACTTCATAACAGAGGACCTAGTAAAACGGCTAGGCATCCCAACGAAGGGTTGCCACGTGCCAGTGGGGGCTCTCAACCAATTGTCTACGGTGGCCAGACACACCGCTACAGCGACCATCCGATCCAAATTCAATAGCTACGAACGGACGTTAACATTTTTGACAATACCTAAAATATCATCATTAATTCCGGACCAACCCATTGACCGATCATTAATAAATATTCCAAGGAACATCAAATTAGCAGACCCAGAATTCCATCGACCAGCACCGATCGACATATTACTAGGATCTGGAACCACCTTGTCACTCATCACCGTCGGACAAATCAATCTGTCCACTCCCACCGAACCCAACCTATACTTGCAAAAAACGATGTTCGGATGGGTCATCGGGGGGAGCGCGCCAACCACATCACCGATACACGACATTTCATGCCACACAACTAACGCGCTCCAGTTCGACCTGACACGATTTTGGGAAGTCGAAGAAGGTCCTCAAGTTCGACACCTTTCGAATTCCGACCATTTATGCGAAACGCACTTCAAAGAACACGTCACACGCAACGCTGAAGGCCGATACATCGTCGCACTCCCTTTTAATGACAAACAAGCACGTTTAGGAGAATCAAAGGTAAGGGCTCTACGACGACTAGAATCGCTCGAACGAAAATTGCAACGCAATCCCACGTTAAAACAAGAATACCACGCAGTCATACAGGAGTATCTCCAACTTGGACACATGACCCAAATCTCACAGAATGAAGAAGAACACAATGGGTATTACCTGCCGCATCATGGGGTGACCAAAGTCACGAGCGAGACTACGAAGCTTCGAGTGGTATTCGATGGCTCCGCAGAAACAAGCACCGGCGTTTCATTAAATGACGCTCTTCACACCGGACCGAAGATTCAAGACGATCTATTATACATTTTACTCCGATTCCGCATCCATCAGTACGTAATAACCGGCGACATCGAAAAGATGTATCGACAGTTCCTCATCCGCAAGGAAGATAGAAAATACCAACGCATTTTGTGGCGTGATGATACCGGTCGAGTCCAAACATATGAATTACAAACAGTGACGTTTAGGCTATCCGCCGCACCATACCTAGCAATCCGCTGCCTCACTCAACTCGCGCAAGACGAAGGGCATCGCTTTCCTCTCGCGGCCACAGCCCTACTCCGAGATTTCTATGTAGACGACGCATTAACCGGAGCTCCAACTCTAGAGGGGGCACTACAACAACGGAAGGAATTTCGTCGGGGCAGATAACGAGTTGCAAGAACTTATCAAATCCAACGATTACAACCAGCAGCTGGGAAATTTTCTAGAAAATAGAGCAATCAAATGGAACTTTATTCCTCCACGCACTCCGCATTTCGGAGGCTTATGGGAAGCTGCAGTGAAATCGTTCAAGCACCATTTAACACGCGTCGCGGGTACTGAGCCGTTCACATTCGAAAACTTTAACACATTAATAATAGAAATTGAGGCGGTTCTCAATTCCCGCCCACTAACACCTATCTCATCAGACCCTAATGATCTGATCGTTTTAACTCCTGGACATTTCCTCATTGGCGAATCACTTACGAGCTTACGAGAGCGAAATTTCGTGGATGTTCCCACGAATCGTTTGTCAGCGTGGCAACATATACAAAAATTGAAACAACATTTTTGGAAACGCTGGCACCTCGAGTACCTAAACGAACTAACCAAACGAAGCAAATGGAAGAACGGGACCCACTCAATCAAGGAGGGTACTATCGTGCTCCTCAGGGAGGATAACGTTCCTCCGATGCAGTGGATCTTGGGCAGGGTGCTCAAGGCTCATCCCGGTTCCGACGGTGTTGTTCGCGTTGTGACGGTCAAAACTGCCACGAGTGTGCTCAATCGGAGTGTGAAGGGACTCGCACCTCTATTATATCAACCAGGCGAGGAGGATGACCTGGCGACATCAGTCTCCACCAGGGAAGCCTGTTAATCTTGACCATTTAATGTATCTCAAAGAACGCCGTTCGGTGAGTACTTAGCACCATTTCTATCATCACTACCTAACTCATACTGGACACCAAGATAATCAAGCTTGACGTACCACATACGTCTGATATCTATAACTTAATTGATCGGAGTCCTCTCAACGGGGGGAGGATGTTCCGTGGCACACCCACGGGTCTTAGGCTATTTTCCAGACCCCTCTTCTCTGGCCCATCAGTTCCGTCTGTCATGCATGTTTCCAATCTGCCATTGTCAACCACGGGCATAAATTCTACCCAAGAGTTCGGCAGGGACCTCAGTCCCCATCTGGAAACATCCAGCTAGCGTTCTGGCATCTACGAACCTCAATGACTACCTTCGAAAGGCAGTTCATTTATGCTAGCATTCATTGTCTGACTTTGAATTTATGGCCGCAACAGACGAAGGCCCACTTAGTCCGCATTCGGACTATAAACAGAAACTCCAAACTCCGAAGAAACCAGACTGCGCCCCTTGACAATGTCATTTTGTCGACACATGCCTGACAGGACGTGGAATTCATGGCCACTTTCTCCGTCTTGGAGCACACCTCCCAAAAGACCACGGACATTCCTTATAGGTTACTGTCCGCAATAGCCACCCCCTAACAGGACTCACATAGTCCAATTAGAAGAAAGATCTTCCCTCTCCAAGATTAGAAGCTTGCGAGATTTTCCAAATGAAATCAGTTGAACTTCAGCATCGCGCCTGAACGTTCATCTTCGAACCGAACCTTCCTTCAAACGAACCATCCACCAACTTATCATTAGCGATCGGCAGAAAACCTAGTCGAGGAGGAAAGCACTATCCAGGAGTCGGGCTCTTTCAGCTTGATTGTCTTGCTACAGCACACAATCCCTGAAAACCCACCCCAAAACCAGAATTGATCCCCACAGTGGACAATCTCTGGGTCAGCGTTAGTCTCTCGAATACGGCCGTCTGACATTATCGCCATGCCGTGAGAGCAGGAGTTACTCCTCACGAGACGTGTGGCAAGTACGGTCGGAAGCCCTGCCTTCACCACCAACGACCTGAGCCCCTCAGCCGCGCCAAAGAGCACCGCTTGCAGTGGACCGACTAGAATTTTCATCCAATCGCTTATTTACACATCGGTCTCAACAGTCGGAGGCACCGAGCAGAGCCTTACAACCTCTGTTGGCCAGTTTACCTGGTCGCTGTTGAACCTCAATAAAACACCAGTTACTACCATCTATCCATCATCAGGTTCAGGCCTGAAACCCTCATAACACTCCTATCTCCGTAAAAAGACGTAGGAGCGCCCGTGACAAAACAGTCGGAGGCACCGAGCAGAGCCTTACAACCTCTGCTGGCCAGTTCTCTGGCCGCTGTTGAATCACGAGCTTCGCGTAACGACTAACGCGAAACACTCTCGGTGGGAACTTTTTTCTTCAAACTACTGTCAATACTCAAATTTTAACTATTGTTTGAGATCTTTTTGTTAAACAATTGTAAATAAACGAATTTTAATACTAGGTTGGAATTTTTTTCTTCAAACTATCGCATATACGAAATTTAACGCTCGGTAGGAATTTTTTGGTCAAGCTACCATCAATGTTCGAATTTTAACTCTCGGTGGGCACTTTTTTCTTCAAACTACTGTCAATATTCAGATTTTATCTATTGGTTGAAGTCTTTTTGTCGAACAATCGTCAATAAACGAATTTTCATACTAGGTTGGAATTTTTTTCTTCAAACTATTGCCTACATACGAAGTTCAACTCTCGGTGGGAATTTTTTGGTCAAACTACCGACAATGTACGAATTTTAACTCTCGGTGGGCACTTTTCTCTTCAAACTACTGTCAATATTCAGATTTTAAATATTGGTTGAAATCTTTTTGTCAAACAGTCGTCAATAAACGAATTTTTATACTAGGTTGTAATTTTTTTCTACAAACTATCGCCTACATACGAAATTCAACTCTCGGTGGGAATTTTTTGGTCAAACTACCGTCAATGTACGAATTTTGACTCTCGGTTGGAACTTTTTTCTTCAAACTACTGTCAATACTCAAATTTTAACTATTGTTTGAGATCTTTTTGTTAAACAATTGCAAATAAACGAATTTTAATACTAGGTTGGAATTTTTTTCTTCAAACTATCACATATACGAAATTTAACTCTCGGCAGGAATTTTTTGGTCAAACTACCGTCAATGTACGAATTTTAACTCTCGGTGGGCACTTTTCTCTTCAACCTACTGTCAATATTCAGATTTTAAATATTGGTTGAGATCTTTTTGTTAAACAATTGTAAATAAACGAATTTTAATACTAGGTTGGAATTTTTTCCTTCAAACTATCGCCTATATACGAAATTTAACTCTCGGTGGGAATTTTTTGGTCAAGCTACCGTCAATGTACGAATTCTAACTCTCGGTGGGCACTTTTTTCTTCAAACTACTGTCAATATTCAAATTTTATCTATTGGTTGATATCTTTTTGTCAAACATTCGTCAATAAACGAATTTTTAAACTAGGTTGTAACTTTTTTCATCAAATTATCGCCTACATACGAAATTCAACTCTCGGTGGGAATTTTTTGGTCAAACTACCGTCAATGTACGAATTTTGACTCTCGGTGGGAACTTTTTTCTTCAAACTACTGTCAATACTCAAATTTTAACTATTGTCTGAGATCTTTTTGTTAAACAATTGCAAATAAACGAATTTTAATACTAGGTTGGAATTTTTTTCTTCAAACTATCGCATATACGAAATTTAACTCTCGGCAGGAATTTTTTGGACAAGCTACCATCAATGTTCGAATTTTAACTCACGGTGGGCACTTTTTTCTTCAAACTACTGTCAATATTCAAATTTTATCTATTGGTTGATATCTTTTTGTCAAACATTCGTCAATAAACGAATTTTTAAACTAGGTTGTAACTTTTTTCATCAAATTATCGCCTACATGCGAAATTCAACTCTCGGTGGGAATTTTTTGGTGAAACTACCGTCAATGTACGAATTTTAACTCTCGGTGGGAACTTTTTTCTTCAAACTACTGTCAATACTCAAATTTTAACTATTGTTTGAGATCTTTTTGTTAAATAATTGTAAATAAACGAATTTTAATACTAGGTTGGAATTTTTTTCTTCAAACTATCGCATATACGAAATTTAACTCTCGGCAGGAATTTTTTGGACAAGCTACCATCAATGTTCGAATTTTAACTCACGGTGGGCACTTTTTTCTTCAAACTACTGTCAATATTCAAATTTTATCTATTGGTTGATATCTTTTTGTCAAACATTCGTCAATAAACGAATTTTTAAACTAGGTTGTAACTTTTTTCATCAAATTATCGCCTACATGCGAAATTCAACTCTCGGTGGGAATTTTTTGGTCAAACTACCGTCAATGTACGAATTTTAACTCTCGGTGGGAACTTTTTTCTTCAAACTACTGTCAATACTCAAATTTTAACTATTGTTTGAGATCTTTTTGTTAAATAATTGTAAATAAACGAATTTTAATACTAGGTTGGAATTTTTTTCTTCAAACTATCGCATATACGAAATTTAACTCTCGGCAGGAATTTTTTGGTCAAGCTACCATCAATGTTCGAATTTTAACTCACGGTGGGCACTTTTTTCTTCAAACTACTGTCAATATTCAAATTTTATCTATTGGTTGATATCTTTTTGTCAAACATTCGTCAATAAACGAATTTTTAAACTAGGTTGTAACTTTTTTCATCAAATTATCGCCTACATGCGAAATTCAACTCTCGGTGGGAATTTTTTGGTCAAACTACCGTCAATGTACGAATTTTAACTCTCGGTGGGCACTTTTCTCTTCAAACTACTGTCAATATTCAGATTTTAAATATTGGTTGAAATCTTTTTGTCAAACAGTCGTCAATAAACGAATTTTTATACTAGGTTGTAATTTTTTTCTACAAACTATCGCCTACATACGAAATTCAACTCTCGGTGGGAATTTTTTGGTCAAACTACCGTCAATGTACGAATTTTGACTCTCGGTGGGAACTTTTTTCTTCAAACTACTGTCAATACTCAAATTTTAACTATTGTTTGAGATCTTTTTGTTAAACAATTGCAAATAAACGAATTTTAATACTAGGTTGGAATTTTTTTCTTCAAACTATCGCATATACGAAATTTAACTCTCGGTAGGAATTTTTTGGTCAAGCTACCATCAATGTTCAAATTTTAACTTTCGGTGGGCACTTTTTTCTTCAAACTACTGTCAATATTCATATTTTAACTATTGGTTGAAATCTTTTTGTCAACAATCGTCAATAGACGAATTTTAATACTAGGTTGGAATTTTTTCCTTCAAACTATCGCCTATATACGAAATTTAACTCTTGGTGGGAATTTTTTGGTCAAGCTACCGTCAATGTACGAATTTTAACCCTCGGTGGGTACTTTTTTCTTCAAACTACTGTCAATATTCAAATTTTATCTATTGGTTGATATCTTTTTGTCAAACATTCGTCAATAAACGAATTTTTAAACTAGGTTGTAACTTTTTTCATCAAATTATCGCCTACATACGAAATTCAACTCCCGGTGGGAATTTTTTGGTCAAACTACCGTCAATGTACGAATTTTGACTCTCGGTGGGAACTTTTTTCTTCAAACTACTGTCAATACTCAAATTTTAACTATTGTTTGAGATCTTCTTGTTAAACAATTGCAAATAAACGAATTTTAATACTAGGTTGGAATTTTTTTCTTCAAACTATCGCATATACGAAATTTAACTCTCGGCAGGAATTTTTTGGTCAAGCTACCATCAATGTTCGAATTTTAACTCACGGTGGGCACTTTTTTCTTCAAACTACTGTCAATATTCAAATTTTATCTATTGGTTGATATCTTTTTGTCAAACATTCGTCAATAAACGAATTTTTAAACTAGGTTGTAACTTTTTTCATCAAATTATCGCCTACATACGAAATTCAACTCTCGGTGGGAATTTTTTGGTCAAACTACCGTCAATGTACGAATTTTGACTCTCGGTGGGAACTTTTTTCTTCAAACTACTGTCAATACTCAAATTTTAACTATTGTTTGAGATCTTTTTGTTAAACAATTGCAAATAAACGAATTTTAATACTAGGTTGGAATTTTTTTCTTCAAACTATCGCATATACGAAATTTAACTCTCGGTAGGAATTTTTTGGTCAAGCTACCAACAATGTTCAAATTTTAACTTTCGGTGGGCACTTTTTTCTTCAAACTACTGTCAATATTCATATTTTAAATATTGGTTGAAATCTTTTTGTCAACAATCGTCAATAGACGAATTTTAATACTAGGTTGGAATTTTTTCCTTCAAACTATCGCCTATATACGAAATTTAACTCTCGGTGGGAATTTTTTGGTCAAGCTACCGTCAATGTACGAATTTTAACCCTCGGTGGGCACTTTTTTCTTCAAACTACTGTCAATATTCAAATTTTATCTATTGGTTGATATCTTTTTGTCAAACATTCGTCAATAAACGAATTTTTAAACTAGGTTGTAACTTTTTTCATCAAATTATCGCCTACATACGAAATTCAACTCACGGTGGGAATTTTTTGGTCAAACTACCGTCAATGTACGAATTTTGACTCTCGGTGGGAACTTTTTTCTTCAAACTACTGTCAATACTCAAATTTTAACTATTGTTTGAGATCTTCTTGTTAAACAATTGCAAATAAACGAATTTTAATACTAGGTTGGAATTTTTTACTTCAAACTATCGCATATACGAAATTTAACTCTCGGCAGGAATTTTTTGGTCAAGCTACCATCAATGTTCGAATTTTAACTCACGGTGGGCACTTTTTTCTTCAAACTACTGTCAATATTCAAATTTTATCTACTGGTTGATATCTTTTTGTCAAACATTCGTCAATAAACGAATTTTTAAACTAGGTTGTAACTTTTTTCATCAAATTATCGCCTACATACGAAATTCAACTCTCGGTGGGAATTTTTTGGTCAAACTACCGTCAATGTACGAATTTTGACTCTCGGTGGGAACTTTTTTCTTCAAACTACTGTCAATACTCAAATTTTAACTATTGTTTGAGATCTTTTTGTTAAACAATTGCAAATAAACGAATTTTAATACTAGGTTGGAATTTTTTTCTTCAAACTATCACATATACGAAATTTAACTCTCGGCAGGAATTTTTTGGTCAAACTACCGTCAATGTACGAATTTTAAGTCTCGGTGGGCACTTTTCTCTTCAACCTACTGTCAATATTCAGATTTTAAATATTGGTTGAGATCTTTTTGTTAAACAATTGTAAATAAACGAATTTTAATACTAGGTTGGAATTTTTTCCTTCAAACTATCGCCTATATACGAAATTTAACTCTCGGTGGGCACTTTTTTCTTCAAACTACTGTCAATATTCAAATTTTATCTACTGGTTGATATCTTTTTGTCAAACATTCGTCAATAAACGAATTTTTAAACTAGGTTGTAACTTTTTTCATCAAATTATCGCCTACATACGAAATTCAACTCTCGGTGGGAATTTTTTGGTCAAACTACCGTCAATGTACGAATTTTGACTCTCGGTGGGAACTTTTTTCTTCAAACTACTGTCAATACTCAAATTTTAACTATTGTTTGAGATCTTTTTGTTAAACAATTGCAAATAAACGAATTTTAATACTAGGTTGGAATTTTTTTCTTCAAACTATCGCATATACGAAATTTAACTCTCGGCAGGAATTTTTTGGTCAAGCTACCATCAATGTTCGAATTTTAACTCACGGTGGGCACTTTTTTCTTCAAACTACTGTCAATATTCAAATTTTATCTATTGGTTGATATCTTTTTGTCAAACATTCGTCAATAAACGAATTTTTAAACTAGGTTGTAACTTTTTTCATCAAATTATCGCCTACATACGAAATTCAACTCTCGGTGGGAATTTTTTGGTCAAACTACCGTCAATGTACGAATTTTGACTCTCGGTGGGAACTTTTTTCTTCAAACTACTGTCAATACTCAAATTTTAACTATTGTTTGAGATCTTTTTGTTAAACAATTGCAAATAAACGAATTTTAATACTAGGTTGGAATTTTTTTCTTCAAACTATCACATATACGAAATTTAATTCTCGGCAGGAATTTTTTGGTCAAACTACCGTCAATGTACGAATTTTAACTCTCGGTGGGCACTTTTCTCTTCAACCTACTGTCAATATTCAGATTTTAAATATTGGTTGAGATCTTTTTGTTAAACAATTGTAAATAAACGAATTTTAATACTAGGTTGGAATTTTTTCCTTCAAACTATCGCCTATATACGAAATTTAACTCTCGGTGGGAATTTTTTGGTCAAGCTACCGTCAATGTACGAATTCTAACTCTCGGTGGGCACTTTTTTCTTCAAACTACTGTCAATATTCAAATTTTATCTACTGGTTGATATCTTTTTGTCAAACATTCGTCAATAAACGAATTTTTAAACGTAGGTTGTAACTTTTTTCATCAAATTATCGCCTACATACGAAATTCAACTCTCGGTGGGAATTTTTTGGTCAAACTACCGTCAATGTACGAATTTTGACTCTCGGTGGGAACTTTTTTCTTCAAACTACTGTCAATACTCAAATTTTAACTATTGTTTGAGATCTTTTTGTTAAACAATTGCAAATAAACGAATTTTAATACTAGGTTGGAATTTTTTTCTTCAAACTATCGCATATACGAAATTTAACTCTCGGTAGGAATTTTTTGGTCAAGCTACCAACAATGTTCAAATTTTAACTTTCGGTGGGCACTTTTTTCTTCAAACTACTGTCAATATTCATATTTTAAATATTGGTTGAAATCTTTTTGTCAACAATCGTCAATAGACGAATTTTAATACTAGGTTGGAATTTTTTCCTTCAAACTATCGCCTATATACGAAATTTAACTCTCGGTGGGAATTTTTTGGTCAAGCTACCGTCAATGTACGAATTTTAACCCTCGGTGGGCACTTTTTTCTTCAAACTACTGTCAATATTCAAATTTTATCTATTGGTTGATATCTTTTTGTCAAACATTCGTCAATAAACGAATTTTTAAACTAGGTTGTAACTTTTTTCATCAAATTATCGCCTACATACGAAATTCAACTCACGGTGGGAATTTTTTGGTCAAACTACCGTCAATGTACGAATTTTGACTCTCGGTGGGAACTTTTTTCTTCAAACTACTGTCAATACTCAAATTTTAACTATTGTTTGAGATCTTCTTGTTAAACAATTGCAAATAAACGAATTTTAATACTAGGTTGGAATTTTTTACTTCAAACTATCGCATATACGAAATTTAACTCTCGGCAGGAATTTTTTGGTCAAGCTACCATCAATGTTCGAATTTTAACTCACGGTGGGCACTTTTTTCTTCAAACTACTGTCAATATTCAAATTTTATCTACTGGTTGATATCTTTTTGTCAAACATTCGTCAATAAACGAATTTTTAAACTAGGTTGTAACTTTTTTCATCAAATTATCGCCTACATACGAAATTCAACTCTCGGTGGGAATTTTTTGGTCAAACTACCGTCAATGTACGAATTTTAACTCTCGGTGGGCACTTTTCTCTTCAAACTACTGTCAATATTCAGATTTTAAATATTGGTTGAAATCTTTTTGTCAAACAGTCGTCAATAAACGAATTTTTATACTAGGTTGTAATTTTTTTCTACAAACTATCGCCTACATACGAAATTCAACTCTCGGTGGGAATTTTTTGGTCAAACTACCGTCAATGTACGAATTTTGACTCTCGGTGGGAACTTTTTTCTTCAAACTAATGTCAATACTCAAATTTTAACTATTGTTTGAGATCTTTTTGTTAAACAATTGCAAATAAACGAATTTTAATACTAGGTTGGAATTTTTTTCTTCAAACTATCGCATATACGAAATTTAACTCTCGGTAGGAATTTTTTGGTCAAGCTACCATCAATGTTCAAATTTTAACTTTCGGTGGGCACTTTTTTCTTCAAACTACTGTCAATATTCATATTTTAACTATTGGTTGAAATCTTTTTGTCAACAATCGTCAATAGACGAATTTTAATACTAGGTTGGAATTTTTTCCTTCAAACTATCGCCTATATACGAAATTTAACTCTTGGTGGGAATTTTTTGGTCAAGCTACCGTCAATGTACGAATTTTAACCCTCGGTGGGTACTTTTTTCTTCAAACTACTGTCAATATTCAAATTTTATCTATTGGTTGATATCTTTTTGTCAAACATTCGTCAATAAACGAATTTTTAAACTAGGTTGTAACTTTTTTCATCAAATTATCGCCTACATACGAAATTCAACTCCCGGTGGGAATTTTTTGGTCAAACTACCGTCAATGTACGAATTTTGACTCTCGGTGGGAACTTTTTTCTTCAAACTACTGTCAATACTCAAATTTTAACTATTGTTTGAGATCTTCTTGTTAAACAATTGCAAATAAACGAATTTTAATACTAGGTTGGAATTTTTTTCTTCAAACTATCGCATATACGAAATTTAACTCTCGGCAGGAATTTTTTGGTCAAGCTACCATCAATGTTCGAATTTTAACTCACGGTGGGCACTTTTTTCTTCAAACTACTGTCAATATTCAAATTTTATCTATTGGTTGATATCTTTTTGTCAAACATTCGTCAATAAACGAATTTTTAAACTAGGTTGTAACTTTTTTCATCAAATTATCGCCTACATACGAAATTCAACTCTCGGTGGGAATTTTTTGGTCAAACTACCGTCAATGTACGAATTTTGACTCTCGGTGGGAACTTTTTTCTTCAAACTACTGTCAATACTCAAATTTTAACTATTGTTTGAGATCTTTTTGTTAAACAATTGCAAATAAACGAATTTTAATACTAGGTTGGAATTTTTTTCTTCAAACTATCGCATATACGAAATTTAACTCTCGGTAGGAATTTTTTGGTCAAGCTACCAACAATGTTCAAATTTTAACTTTCGGTGGGCACTTTTTTCTTCAAACTACTGTCAATATTCATATTTTAAATATTGGTTGAAATCTTTTTGTCAACAATCGTCAATAGACGAATTTTAATACTAGGTTGGAATTTTTTTCTTCAAACTATCGCATATACGAAATTTAACTCTCGGCAGGAATTTTTTGGTCAAGCTACCATCAATGTTCGAATTTTAACTCACGGTGGGCACTTTTTTCTTCAAACTACTGTCAATATTCAAATTTTATCTATTGGTTGATATCTTTTTGTCAAACATTCGTCAATAAACGAATTTTTAAACTAGGTTGTAACTTTTTTCATCAAATTATCGCCTACATACGAAATTCAACTCTCGGTGGGAATTTTTTGGTCAAACTACCGTCAATGTACGAATTTTGACTCTCGGTGGGAACTTTTTTCTTCAAACTACTGTCAATACTCAAATTTTAACTATTGTTTGAGATCTTTTTGTTAAACAATTGCAAATAAACGAATTTTAATACTAGGTTGGAATTTTTTTCTTCAAACTATCACATATACGAAATTTAATTCTCGGCAGGAATTTTTTGGTCAAACTACCGTCAATGTACGAATTTTAACTCTCGGTGGGCACTTTTCTCTTCAACCTACTGTCAATATTCAGATTTTAAATATTGGTTGAGATCTTTTTGTTAAACAATTGTAAATAAACGAATTTTAATACTAGGTTGGAATTTTTTCCTTCAAACTATCGCCTATATACGAAATTTAACTCTCGGTGGGAATTTTTTGGTCAAGCTACCGTCAATGTACGAATTCTAACTCTCGGTGGGCACTTTTTTCTTCAAACTACTGTCAATATTCAAATTTTATCTACTGGTTGATATCTTTTTGTCAAACATTCGTCAATAAACGAATTTTTAAACGTAGGTTGTAACTTTTTTCATCAAATTATCGCCTACATACGAAATTCAACTCTCGGTGGGAATTTTTTGGTCAAACTACCGTCAATGTACGAATTTTGACTCTCGGTGGGAACTTTTTTCTTCAAACTACTGTCAATACTCAAATTTTAACTATTGTTTGAGATCTTTTTGTTAAACAATTGCAAATAAACGAATTTTAATACTAGGTTGGAATTTTTTTCTTCAAACTATCGCATATACGAAATTTAACTCTCGGTAGGAATTTTTTGGTCAAGCTACCAACAATGTTCAAATTTTAACTTTCGGTGGGCACTTTTTTCTTCAAACTACTGTCAATATTCATATTTTAAATATTGGTTGAAATCTTTTTGTCAACAATCGTCAATAGACGAATTTTAATACTAGGTTGGAATTTTTTCCTTCAAACTATCGCCTATATACGAAATTTAACTCTCGGTGGGAATTTTTTGGTCAAGCTACCGTCAATGTACGAATTTTAACCCTCGGTGGGCACTTTTTTCTTCAAACTACTGTCAATATTCAAATTTTATCTATTGGTTGATATCTTTTTGTCAAACATTCGTCAATAAACGAATTTTTAAACTAGGTTGTAACTTTTTTCATCAAATTATCGCCTACATACGAAATTCAACTCACGGTGGGAATTTTTTGGTCAAACTACCGTCAATGTACGAATTTTGACTCTCGGTGGGAACTTTTTTCTTCAAACTACTGTCAATACTCAAATTTTAACTATTGTTTGAGATCTTCTTGTTAAACAATTGCAAATAAACGAATTTTAATACTAGGTTGGAATTTTTTACTTCAAACTATCGCATATACGAAATTTAACTCTCGGCAGGAATTTTTTGGTCAAGCTACCATCAATGTTCGAATTTTAACTCACGGTGGGCACTTTTTTCTTCAAACTACTGTCAATATTCAAATTTTATCTACTGGTTGATATCTTTTTGTCAAACATTCGTCAATAAACGAATTTTTAAACTAGGTTGTAACTTTTTTCATCAAATTATCGCCTACATACGAAATTCAACTCTCGGTGGGAATTTTTTGGTCAAACTACCGTCAATGTACGAATTTTGACTCTCGGTGGGAACTTTTTTCTTCAAACTACTGTCAATACTCAAATTTTAACTATTGTTTGAGATCTTTTTGTTAAACAATTGCAAATAAACGAATTTTAATACTAGGTTGGAATTTTTTTCTTCAAACTATCACATATACGAAATTTAATTCTCGGCAGGAATTTTTTGGTCAAACTACCGTCAATGTACGAATTTTAACTCTCGGTGGGCACTTTTCTCTTCAACCTACTGTCAATATTCAGATTTTAAATATTGGTTGAGATCTTTTTGTTAAACAATTGTAAATAAACGAATTTTAATACTAGGTTGGAATTTTTTCCTTCAAACTATCGCCTATATACGAAATTTAACTCTCGGTGGGAATTTTTTGGTCAAGCTACCGTCAATGTACGAATTCTAACTCTCGGTGGGCACTTTTTTCTTCAAACTACTGTCAATACTCAAATTTTAACTATTGTTTGAGATCTTTTTGTTAAACAATTGCAAATAAACGAATTTTAATACTAGGTTGGAATTTTTTTCTTCAAACTATCACATATACGAAATTTAACTCTCGGCAGGAATTTTTTGGTCAAACTACCGTCAATGTACGAATTTTAAGTCTCGGTGGGCACTTTTCTCTTCAACCTACTGTCAATATTCAGATTTTAAATATTGGTTGAGATCTTTTTGTTAAACAATTGTAAATAAACGAATTTTAATACTAGGTTGGAATTTTTTCCTTCAAACTATCGCCTATATACGAAATTTAACTCTCGGTGGGCACTTTTTTCTTCAAACTACTGTCAATATTCAAATTTTATCTACTGGTTGATATCTTTTTGTCAAACATTCGTCAATAAACGAATTTTTAAACTAGGTTGTAACTTTTTTCATCAAATTATCGCCTACATACGAAATTCAACTCTCGGTGGGAATTTTTTGGTCAAACTACCGTCAATGTACGAATTTTGACTCTCGGTGGGAACTTTTTTCTTCAAACTACTGTCAATACTCAAATTTTAACTATTGTTTGAGATCTTTTTGTTAAACAATTGCAAATAAACGAATTTTAATACTAGGTTGGAATTTTTTTCTTCAAACTATCGCATATACGAAATTTAACTCTCGGCAGGAATTTTTTGGTCAAGCTACCATCAATGTTCGAATTTTAACTCACGGTGGGCACTTTTTTCTTCAAACTACTGTCAATATTCAAATTTTATCTATTGGTTGATATCTTTTTGTCAAACATTCGTCAATAAACGAATTTTTAAACTAGGTTGTAACTTTTTTCATCAAATTATCGCCTACATACGAAATTCAACTCTCGGTGGGAATTTTTTGGTCAAACTACCGTCAATGTACGAATTTTGACTCTCGGTGGGAACTTTTTTCTTCAAACTACTGTCAATACTCAAATTTTAACTATTGTTTGAGATCTTTTTGTTAAACAATTGCAAATAAACGAATTTTAATACTAGGTTGGAATTTTTTTCTTCAAACTATCACATATACGAAATTTAATTCTCGGCAGGAATTTTTTGGTCAAACTACCGTCAATGTACGAATTTTAACTCTCGGTGGGCACTTTTTTCTTCAAACTACTGTCAATACTCAAATTTTAACTATTGTTTGAGATCTTTTTGTTAAACAATTGCAAATAAACGAATTTTAATACTAGGTTGGAATTTTTTTCTTCAAACTATCGCATATACGAAATTTAACTCTCGGTAGGAATTTTTTGGTCAAGCTACCAACAATGTTCAAATTTTAACTTTCGGTGGGCACTTTTTTCTTCAAACTACTGTCAATATTCATATTTTAAATATTGGTTGAAATCTTTTTGTCAACAATCGTCAATAGACGAATTTTAATACTAGGTTGGAATTTTTTCCTTCAAACTATCGCCTATATACGAAATTTAACTCTCGGTGGGAATTTTTTGGTCAAGCTACCGTCAATGTACGAATTTTAACCCTCGGTGGGCACTTTTTTCTTCAAACTACTGTCAATATTCAAATTTTATCTATTGGTTGATATCTTTTTGTCAAACATTCGTCAATAAACGAATTTTTAAACTAGGTTGTAACTTTTTTCATCAAATTATCGCCTACATACGAAATTCAACTCACGGTGGGAATTTTTTGGTCAAACTACCGTCAATGTACGAATTTTGACTCTCGGTGGGAACTTTTTTCTTCAAACTACTGTCAATACTCAAATTTTAACTATTGTTTGAGATCTTCTTGTTAAACAATTGCAAATAAACGAATTTTAATACTAGGTTGGAATTTTTTACTTCAAACTATCGCATATACGAAATTTAACTCTCGGCAGGAATTTTTTGGTCAAGCTACCATCAATGTTCGAATTTTAACTCACGGTGGGCACTTTTTTCTTCAAACTACTGTCAATATTCAAATTTTATCTACTGGTTGATATCTTTTTGTCAAACATTCGTCAATAAACGAATTTTTAAACTAGGTTGTAACTTTTTTCATCAAATTATCGCCTACATACGAAATTCAACTCTCGGTGGGAATTTTTTGGTCAAACTACCGTCAATGTACGAATTTTGACACTCGGTGGGAACTTTTTTCTTCAAACTACTGTCAATACTCAAATTTTAACTATTGTTTGAGATCTTTTTGTTAAACAATTGCAAATAAACGAATTTTAATACTAGGTTGGAATTTTTTTCTTCAAACTATCACATATACGAAATTTAATTCTCGGCAGGAATTTTTTGGTCAAACTACCGTCAATGTACGAATTTTAACTCTCGGTGGGCACTTTTCTCTTCAACCTACTGTCAATATTCAGATTTTAAATATTGGTTGAGATCTTTTTGTTAAACAATTGTAAATAAACGAATTTTAATACTAGGTTGGAATTTTTTCCTTCAAACTATCGCCTATATACGAAATTTAACTCTCGGTGGGAATTTTTTGGTCAAGCTACCGTCAATGTACGAATTCTAACTCTCGGTGGGCACTTTTTTCTTCAAACTACTGTCAATATTCAAATTTTATCTACTGGTTGATATCTTTTTGTCAAACATTCGTCAATAAACGAATTTTTAAACGTAGGTTGTAACTTTTTTCATCAAATTATCGCCTACATACGAAATTCAACTCTCGGTGGGAATTTTTTGGTCAAACTACCGTCAATGTACGAATTTTGACTCTCGGTGGGAACTTTTTTCTTCAAACTACTGTCAATACTCAAATTTTAACTATTGTTTGAGATCTTTTTGTTAAACAATTGCAAATAAACGAATTTTAATACTAGGTTGGAATTTTTTTCTTCAAACTATCGCATATACGAAATTTAACTCTCGGTAGGAATTTTTTGGTCAAGCTACCAACAATGTTCAAATTTTAACTTTCGGTGGGCACTTTTTTCTTCAAACTACTGTCAATATTCATATTTTAAATATTGGTTGAAATCTTTTTGTCAACAATCGTCAATAGACGAATTTTAATACTAGGTTGGAATTTTTTCCTTCAAACTATCGCCTATATACGAAATTTAACTCTCGGTGGGAATTTTTTGGTCAAGCTACCGTCAATGTACGAATTTTAACCCTCGGTGGGCACTTTTTTCTTCAAACTACTGTCAATATTCAAATTTTATCTATTGGTTGATATCTTTTTGTCAAACATTCGTCAATAAACGAATTTTTAAACTAGGTTGTAACTTTTTTCATCAAATTATCGCCTACATACGAAATTCAACTCACGGTGGGAATTTTTTGGTCAAACTACCGTCAATGTACGAATTTTGACTCTCGGTGGGAACTTTTTTCTTCAAACTACTGTCAATACTCAAATTTTAACTATTGTTTGAGATCTTTTTGTTAAACAATTGCAAATAAACGAATTTTAATACTAGGTTGGAATTTTTTTCTTCAAACTATCACATATACGAAATTTAATTCTCGGCAGGAATTTTTTGGTCAAACTACCGTCAATGTACGAATTTTAACTCTCGGTGGGCACTTTTCTCTTCAACCTACTGTCAATATTCAGATTTTAAATATTGGTTGAGATCTTTTTGTTAAACAATTGTAAATAAACGAATTTTAATACTAGGTTGGAATTTTTTCCTTCAAACTATCGCCTATATACGAAATTTAACTCTCGGTGGGAATTTTTTGGTCAAGCTACCGTCAATGTACGAATTCTAACTCTCGGTGGGCACTTTTTTCTTCAAACTACTGTCAATATTCAAATTTTATCTACTGGTTGATATCTTTTTGTCAAACATTCGTCAATAAACGAATTTTTAAACGTAGGTTGTAACTTTTTTCATCAAATTATCGCCTACATACGAAATTCAACTCTCGGTGGGAATTTTTTGGTCAAACTACCGTCAATGTACGAATTTTGACTCTCGGTGGGAACTTTTTTCTTCAAACTACTGTCAATACTCAAATTTTAACTATTGTTTGAGATCTTTTTGTTAAACAATTGCAAATAAACGAATTTTAATACTAGGTTGGAATTTTTTTCTTCAAACTATCGCATATACGAAATTTAACTCTCGGTAGGAATTTTTTGGTCAAGCTACCAACAATGTTCAAATTTTAACTTTCGGTGGGCACTTTTTTCTTCAAACTACTGTCAATATTCATATTTTAAATATTGGTTGAAATCTTTTTGTCAACAATCGTCAATAGACGAATTTTAATACTAGGTTGGAATTTTTTCCTTCAAACTATCGCCTATATACGAAATTTAACTCTCGGTGGGAATTTTTTGGTCAAGCTACCGTCAATGTACGAATTTTAACCCTCGGTGGGCACTTTTTTCTTCAAACTACTGTCAATATTCAAATTTTATCTATTGGTTGATATCTTTTTGTCAAACATTCGTCAATAAACGAATTTTTAAACTAGGTTGTAACTTTTTTCATCAAATTATCGCCTACATACGAAATTCAACTCACGGTGGGAATTTTTTGGTCAAACTACCGTCAATGTACGAATTTTGACTCTCGGTGGGAACTTTTTTCTTCAAACTACTGTCAATACTCAAATTTTAACTATTGTTTGAGATCTTCTTGTTAAACAATTGCAAATAAACGAATTTTAATACTAGGTTGGAATTTTTTACTTCAAACTATCGCATATACGAAATTTAACTCTCGGCAGGAATTTTTTGGTCAAGCTACCATCAATGTTCGAATTTTAACTCACGGTGGGCACTTTTTTCTTCAAACTACTGTCAATATTCAAATTTTATCTACTGGTTGATATCTTTTTGTCAAACATTCGTCAATAAACGAATTTTTAAACTAGGTTGTAACTTTTTTCATCAAATTATCGCCTACATACGAAATTCAACTCTCGGTGGGAATTTTTTGGTCAAACTACCGTCAATGTACGAATTTTGACACTCGGTGGGAACTTTTTTCTTCAAACTACTGTCAATACTCAAATTTTAACTATTGTTTGAGATCTTTTTGTTAAACAATTGCAAATAAACGAATTTTAATACTAGGTTGGAATTTTTTTCTTCAAACTATCACATATACGAAATTTAATTCTCGGCAGGAATTTTTTGGTCAAACTACCGTCAATGTACGAATTTTAACTCTCGGTGGGCACTTTTCTCTTCAACCTACTGTCAATATTCAGATTTTAAATATTGGTTGAGATCTTTTTGTTAAACAATTGTAAATAAACGAATTTTAATACTAGGTTGGAATTTTTTCCTTCAAACTATCGCCTATATACGAAATTTAACTCTCGGTGGGAATTTTTTGGTCAAGCTACCGTCAATGTACGAATTCTAACTCTCGGTGGGCACTTTTTTCTTCAAACTACTGTCAATATTCAAATTTTATCTACTGGTTGATATCTTTTTGTCAAACATTCGTCAATAAACGAATTTTTAAACGTAGGTTGTAACTTTTTTCATCAAATTATCGCCTACATACGAAATTCAACTCTCGGTGGGAATTTTTTGGTCAAACTACCGTCAATGTACGAATTTTGACTCTCGGTGGGAACTTTTTTCTTCAAACTACTGTCAATACTCAAATTTTAACTATTGTTTGAGATCTTTTTGTTAAACAATTGCAAATAAACGAATTTTAATACTAGGTTGGAATTTTTTTCTTCAAACTATCACATATACGAAATTTAACTCTCGGCAGGAATTTTTTGGTCAAACTACCGTCAATGTACGAATTTTAACTCTCGGTGGGCACTTTTCTCTTCAACCTACTGTCAATATTCAGATTTTAAATATTGGTTGAGATCTTTTTGTTAAACAATTGTAAATAAACGAATTTTAATACTAGGTTGGAATTTTTTCCTTCAAGCTATCGCCTATATACGAAATTTAACTCTCGGTGGGAATTTTTTGGTCAAGCTACCGTCAATGTACGAATTCTAACTCTCGGTGGGCACTTTTTTCTTCAAACTACTGTCAATATTCAAATTTTATCTATTGGTTGATATCTTTTTGTCAAACATTCGTCAATAAACGAATTTTTAAACTAGGTTGTAACTTTTTTCATCAAATTATCGCCTACATACGAAATTCAACTCTCGGTGGGAATTTTTTGGTCAAACTACCGTCAATGTACGAATTTTGACTCTCGGTGGGAACTTTTTTCTTCAAACTACTGTCAATACTCAAATTTTAACTATTGTTTGAGATCTTTTTGTTAAACAATTGCAAATAAACGAATTTTAATACTAGGTTGGAATTTTTTTCTTCAAACTATCGCATATACGAAATTTAACTCTCGGTAGGAATTTTTTGGTCAAGCTACCAACAATGTTCAAATTTTAACTTTCGGTGGGCACTTTTTTCTTCAAACTACTGTCAATATTCATATTTTAAATATTGGTTGAAATCTTTTTGTCAACAATCGTCAATAGACGAATTTTAATACTAGGTTGGAATTTTTTACTTCAAACTATCGCATATACGAAATTTAACTCTCGGCAGGAATTTTTTGGTCAAGCTACCATCAATGTTCGAATTTTAACTCACGGTGGGCACTTTTTTCTTCAAACTACTGTCAATATTCAAATTTTATCTACTGGTTGATATCTTTTTGTCAAACATTCGTCAATAAACGAATTTTTAAACTAGGTTGTAACTTTTTTCATCAAATTATCGCCTACATACGAAATTCAACTCTCGGTGGGAATTTTTTGGTCAAACTACCGTCAATGTACGAATTTTGACTCTCGGTGGGAACTTTTTTCTTCAAACTACTGTCAATACTCAAATTTTAACTATTGTTTGAGATCTTTTTGTTAAACAATTGCAAATAAACGAATTTTAATACTAGGTTGGAATTTTTTTCTTCAAACTATCACATATACGAAATTTAACTCTCGGCAGGAATTTTTTGGTCAAACTACCGTCAATGTACGAATTTTAAGTCTCGGTGGGCACTTTTCTCTTCAACCTACTGTCAATATTCAGATTTTAAATATTGGTTGAGATCTTTTTGTTAAACAATTGTAAATAAACGAATTTTAATACTAGGTTGGAATTTTTTCCTTCAAACTATCGCCTATATACGAAATTTAACTCTCGGTGGGCACTTTTTTCTTCAAACTACTGTCAATATTCAAATTTTATCTACTGGTTGATATCTTTTTGTCAAACATTCGTCAATAAACGAATTTTTAAACTAGGTTGTAACTTTTTTCATCAAATTATCGCCTACATACGAAATTCAACTCTCGGTGGGAATTTTTTGGTCAAACTACCGTCAATGTACGAATTTTGACTCTCGGTGGGAACTTTTTTCTTCAAACTACTGTCAATACTCAAATTTTAACTATTGTTTGAGATCTTTTTGTTAAACAATTGCAAATAAACGAATTTTAATACTAGGTTGGAATTTTTTTCTTCAAACTATCGCATATACGAAATTTAACTCTCGGCAGGAATTTTTTGGTCAAGCTACCATCAATGTTCGAATTTTAACTCACGGTGGGCACTTTTTTCTTCAAACTACTGTCAATATTCAAATTTTATCTATTGGTTGATATCTTTTTGTCAAACATTCGTCAATAAACGAATTTTTAAACTAGGTTGTAACTTTTTTCATCAAATTATCGCCTACATGCGAAATTCAACTCTCGGTGGGAATTTTTTGGTCAAACTACCGTCAATGTACGAATTTTAACTCTCGGTGGGAACTTTTTTCTTCAAACTACTGTCAATACTCAAATTTTAACTATTGTTTGAGATCTTTTTGTTAAACAATTGTAAATAAACGAATTTTAATACTAGGTTGGAATTTTTTTCTTCAAACTATCGCATATACGAAATTTAACGCTCGGTAGGAATTTTTTGGTCAAGCTACCATCAATGTTCGAATTTTAACTCTCGGTGGGCACTTTTTTCTTCAAACTACTGTCAATATTCAGATTTTATCTATTGGTTGAAATCTTTTTGTCGAACAATCGTCAATAAACGAATTTTCATACTAGGTTGGAATTTTTTTCTTCAAACTATTGCCTACATACGAAATTCAACTCTCGGTGGGAATTTTTTGGTCAAACTACCGACAATGTACGAATTTTAACTCTCGGTGGGCACTTTTCTCTTCAAACTACTGTCAATATTCAGATTTTAAATATTGGTTGAAATCTTTTTGTCAAACAGTCGTCAATAAACGAATTTTTATACTAGGTTGTAATTTTTTTCTACAAACTATCGCCTACATACGAAATTCAACTCTCGGTGGGAATTTTTTGGTCAAACTACCGTCAATGTACGAATTTTGACTCTCGGTGGGAACTTTTTTCTTCAAACTACTGTCAATACTCAAATTTTAACTATTGTTTGAGATCTTTTTGTTAAACAATTGCAAATAAACGAATTTTAATACTAGGTTGGAATTTTTTTCTTCAAACTATCGCATATACGAAATTTAACTCTCGGTAGGAATTTTTTGGTCAAGCTACCTTCAATGTTCAAATTTTAACTTTCGGTGGGCACTTTATTCTTCAAACTACTGTCAATATTCATATTTTAACTATTGGTTGAAATCTTTTTGTCAACAATCGTCAATAGACGAATTTTAATACTAGGTTGGAATTTTTTCCTTCAAACTATCGCCTATATACGAAATTTAACTCTCGGTGGGAATTTTTTGGTCAAGCTACCGTCAATGTACGAATTTTAACTCTCGGTGGGCACTTTTCTCTTCAGACTACTGTCAATATTCAGATTTTAAATATTGGTTGAGATCTTTTTGTTAAACAATTGTAAATAAACGAATTTTAATACTAGGTTGGAATTTTTTCCTTCAAACTATCGCCTATATACGAAATTTAACTCTCGGTGGGAATTTTTTGGTCAAGCTACCGTCAATGTACGAATTTTAACTCTCGGTGGGCACTTTTTTCTTCAAACTACTGTCAATTTTCAAATTTTATCTATTGGTTGATATCTTTTTGTCAAACATTCGTCAATAAACGAATTTTTAAACTAGGTTGTAACTTTTTTCATCAAATTATCGCCTACATACGAAATTCAACTCTCGGTGGGAATTTTTTGGTCAAACTACCGTCAAAGTACGAATTTTGACTCTCGGTGGGAACTTTTTTCTTCAAACTACTGTCAATACTCAAATTTTAACTATTGTTTGAGATCTTTTTGTTAAACAATTGCAAATAAACGAATTTTAATACTAGGTTGGAATTTTTTTCTTCAAACTATCACATATACGAAATTTAACTCTCGGCAGGAATTTTTTGGTCAAACTACCGTCAATGTACGAATTTTAACTCTCGGTGGGCACTTTTTTCTTCAAACTACTGTCAATATTCAAATTTTATCTATTGGTTGATATCTTTTTGTCAAACATTCGTCAATAAACGAATTTTTAAACTAGGTTGTAACTTTTTTCATCAAATTATCGCCTACATACGAAATTCAACTCTCGGTGGAAATTTTTTGGTCAAACTACCGTCAATGTAGGAATTTTGACTCTCGGTGGGAACTTTTTTCTTCAAACTACTGTCAATACTCAAATTTTAACTATTGTTTGAGATCTTTTTGTTAAACAATTGCAAATAAACGAATTTTAATACTAGGTTGGAATTTTTTTCTTCAAACTATCACATATACGAAATTTAACTCTCGGCAGGAATTTTTTGGTCAAACTACCGTCAATGTACGAATTTTAACTCTCGGTGGGCACTTTTCTCTTCAAACTACTGTCAATATTCAGATTTTAAATATTGGTTGAGATCTTTTTGTTAAACAATTGTAAATAAACGAATTTTAATACTAGGTTGGAATTTTTTCTTTCAAACTATCGCCTATATACGAAATTTAACTCTCGGTGGGAATTTTTTGGTCAAGCTACCGTCAATGTACGAATTTTAACTCTCGGTGGGCACTTTTTTCTTCAAACTACTGTCAATTTTCAAATTTTATCTATTGGTTGATATCTTTTTGTCAAACATTCGTCAATAAACGAATTTTTAAACTAGGTTGTAACTTTTTTCATCAAATTATCGCCTACATACGAAATTCAACTCTCGGTGGGAATTTTTTGGTCAAACTACCGTCAATGTACGAATTTTGACTCTCGGTGGGAACTTTTTTCTTCAAACTACTGTCAATACTCAAATTTTAACTATTGTTTGAGATCTTTTTGTTAAACAATTGCAAATAAACGAATTTTAATACTAGGTTGGAATTTTTTTCTTCAAACAATCACATATACGAAATTTAACTCTCGGCAGGAATTTTTTGGTCAAACTACCGTCAATGTACGAATTTTAACTCTCGGTGGGCACTTTTCTCTTCAAACTACTGTCAATATTCAGATTTTAAATATTGGTTGAGATCTTTTTGTTAAACAATTGTAAATAAACGAATTTTAATACTAGGTTGGAATTTTTTCCTTCAAACTATCGCCTATATACGAAATTTAACTCTCGGTGGGAATTTTTTGGTCAAGCTACCGTCAATGTACGAATTTTAACTCTCGGTGGGCACTTTTTTCTTCAAACTACTGTCAATTTTCAAATTTTATCTATTGGTTGATATCTTTTTGTCAAACATTCGTCAATAAACTAATTTTTAAACTAGGTTGTAACTTTTTTCATCAAATTATCGCCTACATACGAAATTCAACTCTCGGTGGGAATTTTTTGGTCAAACTACCGTCAATGTACGAATTTTGACTCTCGGTGGGAACTTTTTTCTTCAAACTACTGTCAATACTCAAATTTTAACTATTGTTTGAGATCTTTTTGTTAAACAATTGCAAATAAACGAATTTTAATACTAGGTTGGAATTTTTTTCTTCAAACTATCACATATACGAAATTTAACTCTCGGCAGGAATTTTTTGGTCAAACTACCGTCAATGTACGAATTTTAACTCTCGGTGGGCACTTTTCTCTTCAAACTACTGTCAATATTCAGATTTTAAATATTGGTTGAGATCTTTTTGTTAAACAATTGTAAATAAACGAATTTTAATACTAGGTTGGAATTTTTTCCTTCAAACTATCGCCTATATACGAAATTTAACTCTCGGTGGGAATTTTTTGGTCAAGCTACCGTCAATGTACGAATTTTAACTCTCGGTGGGCACTTTTTTCTTCAAACTACTGTCAATTTTCAAATTTTATCTATTGGTTGATATCTTTTTGTCAAACATTCGTCAATAAACGAATTTTTAAACTAGGTTGTAACTTTTTTCATCAAATTATCGCCTACATACGAAATTCAACTCTCGGTGGGAATTTTTTGGTCAAACTACCGTCAATGTACGAATTTTGACTCTCGGTGGGAACTTTTTTCTTCAAACTACTGTCAATACTCAAATTTTAACTATTGTTTGAGATCTTTTTGTTAAACAATTGCAAATAAACGAATTTTAATACTAGGTTGGAATTTTTTTCTTCAAACAATCACATATACGAAATTTAACTCTCGGCAGGAATTTTTTGGTCAAACTACCGTCAATGTACGAATTTTAACTCTCGGTGGGCACTTTTCTCTTCAAACTACTGTCAATATTCAGATTTTAAATATTGGTTGAGATCTTTTTGTTAAACAATTGTAAATAAACGAATTTTAATACTAGGTTGGAATTTTTTCCTTCAAACTATCGCCTATATACGAAATTTAACTCTCGGTGGGAATTTTTTGGTCAAGCTACCGTCAATGTACGAATTTTAACTCTCGGTGGGCACTTTTTTCTTCAAACTACTGTCAATTTTCAAATTTTATCTATTGGTTGATATCTTTTTGTCAAACATTCGTCAATAAACGAATTTTTAAACTAGGTTGTAACTTTTTTCATCAAATTATCGCCTACATACGAAATTCAACTCTCGGTGGGAATTTTTTGGTCAAACTACCGTCAATGTACGAATTTTGACTCTCGGTGGGAACTTTTTTCTTCAAACTACTGTCAATACTCAAATTTTAACTATTGTTTGAGATCTTTTTGTTAAACAATTGCAAATAAACGAATTTTAATACTAGGTTGGAATTTTTTTCTTCAAACAATCACATATACGAAATTTAACTCTCGGCAGGAATTTTTTGGTCAAACTACCGTCAATGTACGAATTTTAACTCTCGGTGGGCACTTTTTTCTTCAAACTACTGTCAATATTCAAATTTTATCTATTGGTTGATATCTTTTTGTCAAACATTCGTCAATAAACGAATTTTTAAACTAGGTTGTAACTTTTTTCATCAAATTAT
The DNA here is from genome assembly GCF_050948175.1 of Xylocopa sonorina. Classification (NCBI taxonomy): domain Eukaryota; kingdom Metazoa; phylum Arthropoda; class Insecta; order Hymenoptera; family Apidae; genus Xylocopa; species Xylocopa sonorina. The sequence continues at coordinate 313,567 of NW_027490091.1, forward strand.
CGCCTACATACGAAATTCAACTCTCGGTGGGAATTTTTTGGTCAAACTACCGTCAATGTACGAATTTTGACTCTCGGTGGGAACTTTTTTCTTCAAACTACTGTCAATACTCAAATTTTAACTATTGTTTGAGATCTTTTTGTTAAACAATTGCAAATAAACGAATTTTAATACTAGGTTGGAATTTTTTCTTCAAACTATCGCATATACGAAATTTAACTCTCGGCAGGAATTTTTTGGTCAAGCTACCATCAATGTTCGAATTTTAACTCACGGTGGGCACTTTTTTCTTCAAACTACTGTCAATATTCAAATTTTATCTATTGGTTGATATCTTTTTGTCAAACATTCGTCAATAAACGAATTTTTAAACTAGGTTGTAACTTTTTTCATCAAATTATCGCCTACATACGAAATTCAACTCTCGGTGGGAATTTTTTGGTCAAACTACCGTCAATGTACGAATTTTGACTCTCGGTGGGAACTTTTTTCTTCAAACTACTGTCAATACTCAAATTTTAACTATTGTTTGAGATCTTTTTGTTAAACAATTGCAAATAAACGAATTTTAATACTAGGTTGGAATTTTTTTCTTCAAACTATCACATATACGAAATTTAACTCTCGGCAGGAATTTTTTGGTCAAACTACCGTCAATGTACGAATTTTAACTCTCGGTGGGCACTTTTTTCGTCAAACTACTGTCAATATTCAAATTTTATCTATTGGTTGATATCTTTTTGTCAAACATTCGTCAATAAACGAATTTTTAAACTAGGTTGTAACTTTTTTCATCAAATTATCGCCTACATGCGAAATTCAACTCTCGGTGGGAATTTTTTGGTCAAACTACCGTCAATGTACGAATTTTAACTCTCGGTGGGAACTTTTTTCTTCAAACTACTGTCAATACTCAAATTTTAACTATTGTTTGAGATCTTTTTGTTAAACAATTGTAAATAAACGAATTTTAATACTAGGTTGGAATTTTTTTCTTCAAACTATCGCATATACGAAATTTAACGCTCGGTAGGAATTTTTTGGTCAAGCTACCATCAATGTTCGAATTTTAACTCTCGGTGGGCACTTTTTTCTTCAAACTACTGTCAATATTCAGATTTTATCTATTGGTTGAAATCTTTTTGTCGAACAATCGTCAATAAACGAATTTTCATACTAGGTTGGAATTTTTTTCTTCAAACTATTGCCTACATACGAAATTCAACTCTCGGTGGGAATTTTTTGGTCAAACTACCGACAATGTACGAATTTTAACTCTCGGTGGGCACTTTTCTCTTCAAACTACTGTCAATATTCAGATTTTAAATATTGGTTGAAATCTTTTTGTCAAACAGTCGTCAATAAACGAATTTTTATACTAGGTTGTAATTTTTTTCTACAAACTATCGCCTACATACGAAATTCAACTCTCGGTGGGAATTTTTTGGTCAAACTACCGTCAATGTACGAATTTTGACTCTCGGTGGGAACTTTTTTCTTCAAACTACTGTCAATACTCAAATTTTAACTATTGTTTGAGATCTTTTTGTTAAACAATTGCAAATAAACGAATTTTAATACTAGGTTGGAATTTTTTTCTTCAAACTATCGCATATACGAAATTTAACTCTCGGTAGGAATTTTTTGGTCAAGCTACCTTCAATGTTCAAATTTTAACTTTCGGTGGGCACTTTATTCTTCAAACTACTGTCAATATTCATATTTTAACTATTGGTTGAAATCTTTTTGTCAACAATCGTCAATAGACGAATTTTAATACTAGGTTGGAATTTTTTCCTTCAAACTATCGCCTATATACGAAATTTAACTCTCGGTGGGAATTTTTTGGTCAAGCTACCGTCAATGTACGAATTTTAACTCTCGGTGGGCACTTTTCTCTTCAGACTACTGTCAATATTCAGATTTTAAATATTGGTTGAGATCTTTTTGTTAAACAATTGTAAATAAACGAATTTTAATACTAGGTTGGAATTTTTTCCTTCAAACTATCGCCTATATACGAAATTTAACTCTCGGTGGGAATTTTTTGGTCAAGCTACCGTCAATGTACGAATTTTAACTCTCGGTGGGCACTTTTTTCTTCAAACTACTGTCAATTTTCAAATTTTATCTATTGGTTGATATCTTTTTGTCAAACATTCGTCAATAAACGAATTTTTAAACTAGGTTGTAACTTTTTTCATCAAATTATCGCCTACATACGAAATTCAACTCTCGGTGGGAATTTTTTGGTCAAACTACCGTCAAAGTACGAATTTTGACTCTCGGTGGGAACTTTTTTCTTCAAACTACTGTCAATACTCAAATTTTAACTATTGTTTGAGATCTTTTTGTTAAACAATTGCAAATAAACGAATTTTAATACTAGGTTGGAATTTTTTTCTTCAAACTATCACATATACGAAATTTAACTCTCGGCAGGAATTTTTTGGTCAAACTACCGTCAATGTACGAATTTTAACTCTCGGTGGGCACTTTTTTCTTCAAACTACTGTCAATATTCAAATTTTATCTATTGGTTGATATCTTTTTGTCAAACATTCGTCAATAAACGAATTTTTAAACTAGGTTGTAACTTTTTTCATCAAATTATCGCCTACATACGAAATTCAACTCTCGGTGGAAATTTTTTGGTCAAACTACCGTCAATGTAGGAATTTTGACTCTCGGTGGGAACTTTTTTCTTCAAACTACTGTCAATACTCAAATTTTAACTATTGTTTGAGATCTTTTTGTTAAACAATTGCAAATAAACGAATTTTAATACTAGGTTGGAATTTTTTTCTTCAAACTATCACATATACGAAATTTAACTCTCGGCAGGAATTTTTTGGTCAAACTACCGTCAATGTACGAATTTTAACTCTCGGTGGGCACTTTTCTCTTCAAACTACTGTCAATATTCAGATTTTAAATATTGGTTGAGATCTTTTTGTTAAACAATTGTAAATAAACGAATTTTAATACTAGGTTGGAATTTTTTCTTTCAAACTATCGCCTATATACGAAATTTAACTCTCGGTGGGAATTTTTTGGTCAAGCTACCGTCAATGTACGAATTTTAACTCTCGGTGGGCACTTTTTTCTTCAAACTACTGTCAATTTTCAAATTTTATCTATTGGTTGATATCTTTTTGTCAAACATTCGTCAATAAACGAATTTTTAAACTAGGTTGTAACTTTTTTCATCAAATTATCGCCTACATACGAAATTCAACTCTCGGTGGGAATTTTTTGGTCAAACTACCGTCAATGTACGAATTTTGACTCTCGGTGGGAACTTTTTTCTTCAAACTACTGTCAATACTCAAATTTTAACTATTGTTTGAGATCTTTTTGTTAAACAATTGCAAATAAACGAATTTTAATACTAGGTTGGAATTTTTTTCTTCAAACAATCACATATACGAAATTTAACTCTCGGCAGGAATTTTTTGGTCAAACTACCGTCAATGTACGAATTTTAACTCTCGGTGGGCACTTTTCTCTTCAAACTACTGTCAATATTCAGATTTTAAATATTGGTTGAGATCTTTTTGTTAAACAATTGTAAATAAACGAATTTTAATACTAGGTTGGAATTTTTTCCTTCAAACTATCGCCTATATACGAAATTTAACTCTCGGTGGGAATTTTTTGGTCAAGCTACCGTCAATGTACGAATTTTAACTCTCGGTGGGCACTTTTTTCTTCAAACTACTGTCAATTTTCAAATTTTATCTATTGGTTGATATCTTTTTGTCAAACATTCGTCAATAAACGAATTTTTAAACTAGGTTGTAACTTTTTTCATCAAATTATCGCCTACATACGAAATTCAACTCTCGGTGGGAATTTTTTGGTCAAACTACCGTCAATGTACGAATTTTGACTCTCGGTGGGAACTTTTTTCTTCAAACTACTGTCAATACTCAAATTTTAACTATTGTTTGAGATCTTTTTGTTAAACAATTGCAAATAAACGAATTTTAATACTAGGTTGGAATTTTTTTCTTCAAACTATCACATATACGAAATTTAACTCTCGGCAGGAATTTTTTGGTCAAACTACCGTCAATGTACGAATTTTAACTCTCGGTGGGCACTTTTCTCTTCAAACTACTGTCAATATTCAGATTTTAAATATTGGTTGAGATCTTTTTGTTAAACAATTGTAAATAAACGAATTTTAATACTAGGTTGGAATTTTTTCCTTCAAACTATCGCCTATATACGAAATTTAACTCTCGGTGGGAATTTTTTGGTCAAGCTACCGTCAATGTACGAATTTTAACTCTCGGTGGGCACTTTTTTCTTCAAACTACTGTCAATTTTCAAATTTTATCTATTGGTTGATATCTTTTTGTCAAACATTCGTCAATAAACGAATTTTTAAACTAGGTTGTAACTTTTTTCATCAAATTATCGCCTACATACGAAATTCAACTCTCGGTGGGAATTTTTTGGTCAAACTACCGTCAATGTACGAATTTTGACTCTCGGTGGGAACTTTTTTCTTCAAACTACTGTCAATACTCAAATTTTAACTATTGTTTGAGATCTTTTTGTTAAACAATTGCAAATAAACGAATTTTAATACTAGGTTGGAATTTTTTTCTTCAAACAATCACATATACGAAATTTAACTCTCGGCAGGAATTTTTTGGTCAAACTACCGTCAATGTACGAATTTTAACTCTCGGTGGGCACTTTTCTCTTCAAACTACTGTCAATATTCAGATTTTAAATATTGGTTGAGATCTTTTTGTTAAACAATTGTAAATAAACGAATTTTAATACTAGGTTGGAATTTTTTCCTTCAAACTATCGCCTATATACGAAATTTAACTCTCGGTGGGAATTTTTTGGTCAAGCTACCGTCAATGTACGAATTTTAACTCTCGGTGGGCACTTTTTTCTTCAAACTACTGTCAATTTTCAAATTTTATCTATTGGTTGATATCTTTTTGTCAAACATTCGTCAATAAACGAATTTTTAAACTAGGTTGTAACTTTTTTCATCAAATTATCGCCTACATACGAAATTCAACTCTCGGTGGGAATTTTTTGGTCAAACTACCGTCAATGTACGAATTTTGACTCTCGGTGGGAACTTTTTTCTTCAAACTACTGTCAATACTCAAATTTTAACTATTGTTTGAGATCTTTTTGTTAAACAATTGCAAATAAACGAATTTTAATACTAGGTTGGAATTTTTTTCTTCAAACTATCACATATACGAAATTTAACTCTCGGCAGGAATTTTTTGGTCAAACTACCGTCAATGTACGAATTTTAACTCTCGGTGGGCACTTTTCTCTTCAAACTACTGTCAATATTCAGATTTTAAATATTGGTTGAGATCTTTTTGTTAAACAATTGCAAATAAACGAATTTTAATACTAGGTTGGAATTTTTTTCTTCAAACTATCACATATACGAAATTTAACTCTCGGCAGGAATTTTTTGGTCAAACTACCGTCAATGTACGAATTTTAACTCTCGGTGGGCACTTTTTTCTTCAAACTACTGTCAATATTCAAATTTTATCTATTGGTTGATATCTTTTTGTCAAACATTCGTCAATAAACGAATTTTTAAACTAGGTTGTAACTTTTTTCATCAAATTATCGCCTACATACGAAATTCAACTCTCGGTGGAAATTTTTTGGTCAAACTACCGTCAATGTACGAATTTTGACTCTCGGTGGGAACTTTTTTCTTCAAACTACTGTCAATACTCAAATTTTAACTATTGTTTGAGATCTTTTTGTTAAACTATTGCAAATAAACGAATTTTAATACTAGGTTGGAATTTTTTTCTTCAAACTATCACATATACGAAATTTAACTCTCGGCAGGAATTTTTTGGTCAAACTACCGTCAATGTACGAATTTTAACTCTCGGTGGGCACTTTTCTCTTCAAACTACTGTCAATATTCAGATTTTAAATATTGGTTGAGATCTTTTTGTTAAACAATTGTAAATAAACGAATTTTAATACTAGGTTGGAATTTTTTTCTTCAAACTATCACATATACGAAATTTAACTCTCGGCAGGAATTTTTTGGTCAAACTACCGTCAATGTACGAATTTTAACTCTCGGTGGGCACTTTTTTCTTCAAACTACTGTCAATATTCAAATTTTATCTATTGGTTGATATTTTTTTGTCAAACATTCGTCGATAAACGAATTTTTAAACTAGGTTGTAACTTTTTTCATCAAATTATCGCCTACATACGAAATTCAACTCTCGGTGGGAATTTTTTGGTCAAACTACCGTCAATGTACGAATTTTGACTCTCGGTGGGAACTTTTTTCTTCAAACTACTGTCAATACTCAAATTTTAACTATTGTTTGAGATCTTTTTGTTAAACAATTGCAAATAAACGAATTTTAATACTAGGTTGGAATTTTTTTCTTCAAACTATCACATATACGAAATTTAACTCTCGGCAGGAATTTTTTGGTCAAACTACCGTCAATGTACGAATTTTAACTCTCGGTGGGCACTTTTCTCTTCAAACTACTGTCAATATTCAGATTTTAAATATTGGTTGAGATCTTTTTGTTAAACAATTGTAAATAAACGAATTTTAATACTAGGTTGGAATTTTTTCCTTCAAACTATCGCCTATATACGAAATTTAACTCTCGGTGGGAATTTTTTGGTCAAGCTACCGTCAATGTACGAATTTTAACTCTCGGTGGGCACTTTTTTCTTCAAACTACTGTCAATTTTCAAATTTTATCTATTGGTTGATATCTTTTTGTCAAACATTCGTCAATAAACGAATTTTTAAACTAGGTTGTAACTTTTTTCATCAAATTATCGCCTACATACGAAATTCAACTCTAGGTGGGAATTTTTTGGTCAAACTACCGTCAATGTACGAATTTTGACTCTCGGTGGGAACTTTTTTCTTCAAACTACTGTCAATACTCAAATTTTAACTATTGTTTGAGATCTTTTTGTTAAACAATTGCAAATAAACGAATTTTAATACTAGGTTGGAATTTTTTTCTTCAAACAATCACATATACGAAATTTAACTCTCGGCAGGAATTTTTTGGTCAAACTACCGTCAATGTACGAATTTTAACTCTCGGTGGGCACTTTTCTCTTCAAACTACTGTCAATATTCAGATTTTAAATATTGGTTGAGATCTTTTTGTTAAACAATTGTAAATAAACGAATTTTAATACTAGGTTGGAATTTTTTCCTTCAAACTATCGCCTATATACGAAATTTAACTCTCGGTGGGAATTTTTTGGTCAAGCTACCGTCAATGTACGAATTTTAACTCTCGGTGGGCACTTTTTTCTTCAAACTACTGTCAATTTTCAAATTTTATCTATTGGTTGATATCTTTTTGTCAAACATTCGTCAATAAACGAATTTTTAAACTAGGTTGTAACTTTTTTCATCAAATTATCGCCTACATACGAAATTCAACTCTCGGTGGGAATTTTTTGGTCAAACTACCGTCAATGTACGAATTTTGACTCTCGGTGGGAACTTTTTTCTTCAAACTACTGTCAATACTCAAATTTTAACTATTGTTTGAGATCTTTTTGTTAAACAATTGCAAATAAACGAATTTTAATACTAGGTTGGAATTTTTTTCTTCAAACTATCACATATACGAAATTTAACTCTCGGCAGGAATTTTTTGGTCAAACTACCGTCAATGTACGAATTTTAACTCTCGGTGGGCACTTTTCTCTTCAAACTACTGTCAATATTCAGATTTTAAATATTGGTTGAGATCTTTTTGTTAAACAATTGTAAATAAACGAATTTTAATACTAGGTTGGAATTTTTTCCTTCAAACTATCGCCTATATACGAAATTTAACTCTCGGTGGGAATTTTTTGGTCAAGCTACCGTCAATGTACGAATTTTAACTCTCGGTGGGCACTTTTTTCTTCAAACTACTGTCAATTTTCAAATTTTATCTATTGGTTGATATCTTTTTGTCAAACATTCGTCAATAAACGAATTTTTAAACTAGGTTGTAACTTTTTTCATCAAATTATCGCCTACATACGAAATTCAACTCTCGGTGGGAATTTTTTGGTCAAACTACCGTCAATGTACGAATTTTGACTCTCGATGGGAACTTTTTTCTTCAAACTACTGTCAATACTCAAATTTTAACTATTGTTTGAGATCTTTTTGTTAAACAATTGCAAATAAACGAATTTTAATACTAGGTTGGAATTTTTTTCTTCAAACAATCACATATACGAAATTTAACTCTCGGCAGGAATTTTTTGGTCAAACTACCGTCAATGTACGAATTTTAACTCTCGGTGGGCACTTTTCTCTTCAAACTACTGTCAATATTCAGATTTTAAATATTGGTTGAGATCTTTTTGTTAAACAATTGTAAATAAACGAATTTTAATACTAGGTTGGAATTTTTTCCTTCAAACTATCGCCTATATACGAAATTTAACTCTCGGTGGGAATTTTTTGGTCAAGCTACCGTCAATGTACGAATTTTAACACTCGGTGGGCACTTTTTTCTTCAAACTACTGTCAATTTTCAAATTTTATCTATTGGTTGATATCTCTTTGTCAAACATTCGTCAATAAACGAATTTTTAAACTAGGTTGTAACTTTTTTCATCAAATTATCGCCTACATACGAAATTCAACTCTCGGTGGGAATTTTTTGGTCAAACTACCGTCAATGTACGAATTTTGACTCTCGCTGGGAACTTTTTTCTTCAAACTACTGTCAATACTCAAATTTTAACTATTGTTTGAGATCTTTTTGTTAAACAATTGCAAATAAACGAATTTTAATACTAGGTTGGAATTTTTTTCTTCAAACTATCGCATATACGAAATTTAACTCTCGGCAGGAATTTTTTGGTCAAGCTACCGTCAATGTTCGAATTTTAACTCACGGTGGGCACTTTTTTCTTCAAACTACTGTCAATTTTCAAATTTTATCTATTGGTTGATATCTTTTTGTCAAACATTCGTCAATAAACGAATTTTTAAACTAGGTTGTAACTTTTTTCATCAAATTATCGCCTACATACGAAATTCAACTCTCGGTGGGAATTTTTTGGTCAAACTACCGTCAATGTACGAATTTTGACTCTCGGTGGGAACTTTTTTCTTCAAACTACTGTCAATACTCAAATTTTAACTATTGTTTGAGATCTTTTTGTTAAACAATTGCAAATAAACGAATTTTAATACTAGGTTGGAATTTTTTCTTCAAACTATCGCATATACGAAATTTAACTCTCGGCAGGAATTTTTTGGTCAAGCTACCATCAATGTTCGAATTTTAACTCACGGTGGGCACTTTTTTCTTCAAACTACTGTCAATATTCAAATTTTATCTATTGGTTGATATCTTTTTGTCAAACATTCGTCAATAAACGAATTTTTAAACTAGGTTGTAACTTTTTTCATCAAATTATCGCCTACATACGAAATTCAACTCTCGGTGGGAATTTTTTGGTCAAACTACCGTCAATGTACGAATTTTGACTCTCGGTGGGAACTTTTTTCTTCAAACTACTGTCAATACTCAAATTTTAACTATTGTTTGAGATCTTTTTGTTAAACAATTGCAAATAAACGAATTTTAATACTAGGTTGGAATTTTTTTCTTCAAACTATCACATATACGAAATTTAACTCTCGGCAGGAATTTTTTGGTCAAACTACCGTCAATGTACGAATTTTAACTCTCGGTGGGCACTTTTTTCGTCAAACTACTGTCAATATTCAAATTTTATCTATTGGTTGATATCTTTTTGTCAAACATTCGTCAATAAACGAATTTTTAAACTAGGTTGTAACTTTTTTCATCAAATTATCGCCTACATACGAAATTCAACTCTCGGTGGGAATTTTTTGGTCAAACTACCGTCAATGTACGAATTTTGACTCTCGGTGGGAACTTTTTTCTTCAAACTACTGTCAATACTCAAATTTTAACTATTGTTTGAGATCTTTTTGTTAAACAATTGCAAATAAACGAATTTTAATACTAGGTTGGAATTTTTTTCTTCAAACTATCCCATATACGAAATTTAACTCTCGGCAGGAATTTTTTGGTCAAGCTACCACCAATGTTCGAATTTTAACTCACGGTGGGCACTTTTTTCTTCAAACTACTGTCAATATTCAAATTTTATCTATTGGTTGATATCTTTTTGTCAAACATTCGTCAATAAACGTATTTTTAAACTAGGTTGTAACTTTTTTCATCAAATTATCGCCTACATACGAAATTCAACTCTCGGTGGGAATTTTTTGGTCAAACTACCGTCAATGTACGAATTTTGACTCTCGATGGGAACTTTTTTCTTCAAACTACTGTCAATACTCAAATTTTAACTATTGTTTGAGATCTTTTTGTTAAACAATTGCAAATAAACGAATTTTAATACTAGGTTGGAATTTTTTTCTTCAAACTATCACATATACGAAATTTAACTCTCGGCAGGAATTTTTTGGTCAAGCTACCGTCAATGTACGAATTTTAACTCTCGGTGGGCACTTTTTTCTTCAAACTACTGTCAATTTTCAAATTTTATCTATTGGTTGATATCTTTTTGTCAAACATTCGTCAATAAACGAATTTTTAAACTAGGTTGTAACTTTTTTCATCAAATTATCGCCTACATACGAAATTCAACTCTCGGTGGGAATTTTTTGGTCAAACTACCGTCAATGTACGAATTTTGACTCTCGGTGGGAACTTTTTTCTTCAAACTACTGTCAATACTCAAATTTTAACTATTGTTTGAGATCTTTTTGTTAAACAATTGCAAATAAACGAATTTTAATACTAGGTTGGAATTTTTTTCTTCAAACTATCACATATACGAAATTTAACTCTCGGCAGGAATTTTTTGGTCAAACTACCGTCAATGTACGAATTTTAACTCTCGGTGGGCACTTTTCTCTTCAAACTACTGTCAATATTCAGATTTTAAATATTGGTTGAGATCTTTTTGTTAAACAATTGTAAATAAACGAATTTTAATACTAGGTTGGAATTTTTTCCTTCAAACTATCGCCTATATACGAAATTTAACTCTCGGTGGGAATTTTTTGGTCAAGCTACCGTCAATGTACGAATTTTAACACTCGGTGGGCACTTTTTTCTTCAAACTACTGTCAATTTTCAAATTTTATCTATTGGTTGATATCTCTTTGTCAAACATTCGTCAATAAACGAATTTTTAAACTAGGTTGTAACTTTTTTCATCAAATTATCGCCTACATACGAAATTCAACTCTCGGTGGGAATTTTTTGGTCAAACTACCGTCAATGTACGAATTTTGACTCTCGCTGGGAACTTTTTTCTTCAAACTACTGTCAATACTCAAATTTTAACTATTGTTTGAGATCTTTTTGTTAAACAATTGCAAATAAACGAATTTTAATACTAGGTTGGAATTTTTTTCTTCAAACTATCGCATATACGAAATTTAACTCTCGGCAGGAATTTTTTGGTCAAGCTACCGTCAATGTTCGAATTTTAACTCACGGTGGGCACTTTTTTCTTCAAACTACTGTCAATTTTCAAATTTTATCTATTGGTTGATATCTTTTTGTCAAACATTCGTCAATAAACGAATTTTTAAACTAGGTTGTAACTTTTTTCATCAAATTATCGCCTACATACGAAATTCAACTCTCGGTGGGAATTTTTTGGTCAAACTACCGTCAATGTACGAATTTTGACTCTCGGTGGGAACTTTTTTCTTCAAACTACTGTCAATACTCAAATTTTAACTATTGTTTGAGATCTTTTTGTTAAACAATTGCAAATAAACGAATTTTAATACTAGGTTGGAATTTTTTTCTTCAAACTATCCCATATACGAAATTTAACTCTCGGCAGGAATTTTTTGGTCAAGCTACCACCAATGTTCGAATTTTAACTCACGGTGGGCACTTTTTTCTTCAAACTACTGTCAATATTCAAATTTTATCTATTGGTTGATATCTTTTTGTCAAACATTCGTCAATAAACGTATTTTTAAACTAGGTTGTAACTTTTTTCATCAAATTATCGCCTACATACGAAATTCAACTCTCGGTGGGAATTTTTTGGTCAAACTACCGTCAATGTACGAATTTTGACTCTCGGTGGGAACTTTTTTCTTCAAACTACTGTCAATACTCAAATTTTAACTATTGTTTGAGATCTTTTTGTTAAACAATTGCAAATAAACGAATTTTAATACTAGGTTGGAATTTTTTTCTTCAAACTATCCCATATACGAAATTTAACTCTCGGCAGGAATTTTTTGGTCAAGCTACCACCAATGTTCGAATTTTAACTCACGGTGGGCACTTTTTTCTTCAAACTACTGTCAATATTCAAATTTTATCTATTGGTTGATATCTTTTTGTCAAACATTCGTCAATAAACGTATTTTTAAACTAGGTTGTAACTTTTTTCATCAAATTATCGCCTACATACGAAATTCAACTCTCGGTGGGAATTTTTTGGTCAAACTACCGTCAATGTACGAATTTTGACTCTCGATGGGAACTTTTTTCTTCAAACTACTGTCAATACTCAAATTTTAACTATTGTTTGAGATCTTTTTGTTAAACAATTGCAAATAAACGAATTTTAATACTAGGTTGGAATTTTTTTCTTCAAACTATCACATATACGAAATTTAACTCTCGGCAGGAATTTTTTGGTCAAACTACCGTCAATGTACGAATTTTAACTCTTGGTGGGCACTTTTCTCTTCAAACTACTGTCAATATTCAGATTTTAAATATTGGTTGAGATCTTTTTGTTAAACAATTGTAAATAAACGAATTTTAATACTAGGTTGGAATTTTTTCCTTCAAACTATCGCCTATATACGAAATTTAACTCTCGGTGGGAATTTTTTGGTCAAGCTACCGTCAATGTACGAATTTTAACACTCGGTGGGCACTTTTTTCTTCAAACTACTGTCAATTTTCAAATTTTATCTATTGGTTGATATCTCTTTGTCAAACATTCGTCAATAAACGAATTTTTAAACTAGGTTGTAACTTTTTTCATCAAATTATCGCCTACATACGAAATTCAACTCTCGGTGGGAATTTTTTGGTCAAACTACCGTCAATGTACGAATTTTGACTCTCGCTGGGAACTTTTTTCTTCAAACTACTGTCAATACTCAAATTTTAACTATTGTTTGAGATCTTTTTGTTAAACAATTGCAAATAAACGAATTTTAATACTAGGTTGGAATTTTTTTCTTCAAACAATCGCATATACGAAATTTAACTCTCGGCAGGAATTTTTTGGTCAAACTACCGTCAATGTACGAATTTTAACTCTCGGTGGGCACTTTTCTCTTCAAACTACTGTCAATATTCAGATTTTAAATATTGGTTGAGATCTTTTTGTTAAACAATTGTAAATAAACGAATTTTAATACTAGGTTGGAATTTTTTCCTTCAAACTATCGCCTATATACGAAATTTAACTCTCGGTGGGAATTTTTTGGTCAAGCTACCGTCAATGTACGAATTTTAACACTCGGTGGGCACTTTTTTCTTCAAACTACTGTCAATTTTCAAATTTTATCTATTGGTTGATATCTCTTTGTCAAACATTCGTCAATAAACGAATTTTTAAACTAGGTTGTAACTTTTTTCATCAAATTATCGCCTACATACGAAATTCAACTCTCGGTGGGAATTTTTTGGTCAAACTACCGTCAATGTACGAATTTTGACTCTCGCTGGGAACTTTTTTCTTCAAACTACTGTCAATACTCAAATTTTAACTATTGTTTGAGATCTTTTTGTTAAACAATTGCAAATAAACGAATTTTAATACTAGGTTGGAATTTTTTTCTTCAAACTATCGCATATACGAAATTTAACTCTCGGCAGGAATTTTTTGGTCAAGCTACCGTCAATGTTCGAATTTTAACTCACGGTGGGCACTTTTTTCTTCAAACTACTGTCAATTTTCAAATTTTATCTATTGGTTGATATCTTTTTGTCAAACATTCGTCAATAAACGAATTTTTAAACTAGGTTGTAACTTTTTTCATCAAATTATCGCCTACATACGAAATTCAACTCTCGGTGGGAATTTTTTGGTCAAACTACCGTCAATGTACGAATTTTGACTCTCGGTGGGAACTTTTTTCTTCAAACTACTGTCAATACTCAAATTTTAACTATTGTTTGAGATCTTTTTGTTAAACAATTGCAAATAAACGAATTTTAATACTAGGTTGGAATTTTTTCTTCAAACTATCGCATATACGAAATTTAACTCTCGGCAGGAATTTTTTGGTCAAGCTACCATCAATGTTCGAATTTTAACTCACGGTGGGCACTTTTTTCTTCAAACTACTGTCAATATTCAAATTTTATCTATTGGTTGATATCTTTTTGTCAAACATTCGTCAATAAACGAATTTTTAAACTAGGTTGTAACTTTTTTCATCAAATTATCGCCTACATACGAAATTCAACTCTCGGTGGGAATTTTTTGGTCAAACTACCGTCAATGTACGAATTTTGACTCTCGGTGGGAACTTTTTTCTTCAAACTACTGTCAATACTCAAATTTTAACTATTGTTTGAGATCTTTTTGTTAAACAATTGCAAATAAACGAATTTTAATACTAGGTTGGAATTTTTTTCTTCAAACTATCACATATACGAAATTTAACTCTCGGCAGGAATTTTTTGGTCAAACTACCGTCAATGTACGAATTTTAACTCTCGGTGGGCACTTTTTTCGTCAAACTACTGTCAATATTCAAATTTTATCTATTGGTTGATATCTTTTTGTCAAACATTCGTCAATAAACGAATTTTTAAACTAGGTTGTAACTTTTTTCATCAAATTATCGCCTACATACGAAATTCAACTCTCGGTGGGAATTTTTTGGTCAAACTACCGTCAATGTACGAATTTTGACTCTCGGTGGGAACTTTTTTCTTCAAACTACTGTCAATACTCAAATTTTAACTATTGTTTGAGATCTTTTTGTTAAACAATTGCAAATAAACGAATTTTAATACTAGGTTGGAATTTTTTTCTTCAAACTATCCCATATACGAAATTTAACTCTCGGCAGGAATTTTTTGGTCAAGCTACCACCAATGTTCGAATTTTAACTCACGGTGGGCACTTTTTTCTTCAAACTACTGTCAATATTCAAATTTTATCTATTGGTTGATATCTTTTTGTCAAACATTCGTCAATAAACGTATTTTTAAACTAGGTTGTAACTTTTTTCATCAAATTATCGCCTACATACGAAATTCAACTCTCGGTGGGAATTTTTTGGTCAAACTACCGTCAATGTACGAATTTTGACTCTCGATGGGAACTTTTTTCTTCAAACTACTGTCAATACTCAAATTTTAACTATTGTTTGAGATCTTTTTGTTAAACAATTGCAAATAAACGAATTTTAATACTAGGTTGGAATTTTTTTCTTCAAACTATCACATATACGAAATTTAACTCTCGGCAGGAATTTTTTGGTCAAACTACCGTCAATGTACGAATTTTAACTCTTGGTGGGCACTTTTCTCTTCAAACTACTGTCAATATTCAGATTTTAAATATTGGTTGAGATCTTTTTGTTAAACAATTGTAAATAAACGAATTTTAATACTAGGTTGGAATTTTTTCCTTCAAACTATCGCCTATATACGAAATTTAACTCTCGGTGGGAATTTTTTGGTCAAGCTACCGTCAATGTACGAATTTTAACACTCGGTGGGCACTTTTTTCTTCAAACTACTGTCAATTTTCAAATTTTATCTATTGGTTGATATCTCTTTGTCAAACATTCGTCAATAAACGAATTTTTAAACTAGGTTGTAACTTTTTTCATCAAATTATCGCCTACATACGAAATTCAACTCTCGGTGGGAATTTTTTGGTCAAACTACCGTCAATGTACGAATTTTGACTCTCGCTGGGAACTTTTTTCTTCAAACTACTGTCAATACTCAAATTTTAACTATTGTTTGAGATCTTTTTGTTAAACAATTGCAAATAAACGAATTTTAATACTAGGTTGGAATTTTTTTCTTCAAACTATCGCATATACGAAATTTAACTCTCGGCAGGAATTTTTTGGTCAAGCTACCGTCAATGTTCGAATTTTAACTCACGGTGGGCACTTTTTTCTTCAAACTACTGTCAATTTTCAAATTTTATCTATTGGTTGATATCTTTTTGTCAAACATTCGTCAATAAACGAATTTTTAAACTAGGTTGTAACTTTTTTCATCAAATTATCGCCTACATACGAAATTCAACTCTCGGTGGGAATTTTTTGGTCAAACTACCGTCAATGTACGAATTTTGACTCTCGGTGGGAACTTTTTTCTTCAAACTACTGTCAATACTCAAATTTTAACTATTGTTTGAGATCTTTTTGTTAAACAATTGCAAATAAACGAATTTTAATACTAGGTTGGAATTTTTTTCTTCAAACTATCCCATATACGAAATTTAACTCTCGGCAGGAATTTTTTGGTCAAGCTACCACCAATGTTCGAATTTTAACTCACGGTGGGCACTTTTTTCTTCAAACTACTGTCAATATTCAAATTTTATCTATTGGTTGATATCTTTTTGTCAAACATTCGTCAATAAACGTATTTTTAAACTAGGTTGTAACTTTTTTCATCAAATTATCGCCTACATACGAAATTCAACTCTCGGTGGGAATTTTTTGGTCAAACTACCGTCAATGTACGAATTTTGACTCTCGGTGGGAACTTTTTTCTTCAAACTACTGTCAATACTCAAATTTTAACTATTGTTTGAGATCTTTTTGTTAAACAATTGCAAATAAACGAATTTTAATACTAGGTTGGAATTTTTTTCTTCAAACTATCCCATATACGAAATTTAACTCTCGGCAGGAATTTTTTGGTCAAGCTACCACCAATGTTCGAATTTTAACTCACGGTGGGCACTTTTTTCTTCAAACTACTGTCAATATTCAAATTTTATCTATTGGTTGATATCTTTTTGTCAAACATTCGTCAATAAACGTATTTTTAAACTAGGTTGTAACTTTTTTCATCAAATTATCGCCTACATACGAAATTCAACTCTCGGTGGGAATTTTTTGGTCAAACTACCGTCAATGTACGAATTTTGACTCTCGATGGGAACTTTTTTCTTCAAACTACTGTCAATACTCAAATTTTAACTATTGTTTGAGATCTTTTTGTTAAACAATTGCAAATAAACGAATTTTAATACTAGGTTGGAATTTTTTTCTTCAAACTATCACATATACGAAATTTAACTCTCGGCAGGAATTTTTTGGTCAAACTACCGTCAATGTACGAATTTTAACTCTTGGTGGGCACTTTTCTCTTCAAACTACTGTCAATATTCAGATTTTAAATATTGGTTGAGATCTTTTTGTTAAACAATTGTAAATAAACGAATTTTAATACTAGGTTGGAATTTTTTCCTTCAAACTATCGCCTATATACGAAATTTAACTCTCGGTGGGAATTTTTTGGTCAAGCTACCGTCAATGTACGAATTTTAACACTCGGTGGGCACTTTTTTCTTCAAACTACTGTCAATTTTCAAATTTTATCTATTGGTTGATATCTCTTTGTCAAACATTCGTCAATAAACGAATTTTTAAACTAGGTTGTAACTTTTTTCATCAAATTATCGCCTACATACGAAATTCAACTCTCGGTGGGAATTTTTTGGTCAAACTACCGTCAATGTACGAATTTTGACTCTCGCTGGGAACTTTTTTCTTCAAACTACTGTCAATACTCAAATTTTAACTATTGTTTGAGATCTTTTTGTTAAACAATTGCAAATAAACGAATTTTAATACTAGGTTGGAATTTTTTTCTTCAAACTATCGCATATACGAAATTTAACTCTCGGCAGGAATTTTTTGGTCAAGCTACCGTCAATGTTCGAATTTTAACTCACGGTGGGCACTTTTTTCTTCAAACTACTGTCAATTTTCAAATTTTATCTATTGGTTGATATCTTTTTGTCAAACATTCGTCAATAAACGAATTTTTAAACTAGGTTGTAACTTTTTTCATCAAATTATCGCCTACATACGAAATTCAACTCTCGGTGGGAATTTTTTGGTCAAACTACCGTCAATGTACGAATTTTGACTCTCGGTGGGAACTTTTTTCTTCAAACTACTGTCAATACTCAAATTTTAACTATTGTTTGAGATCTTTTTGTTAAACAATTGCAAATAAACGAATTTTAATACTAGGTTGGAATTTTTTTCTTCAAACTATCCCATATACGAAATTTAACTCTCGGCAGGAATTTTTTGGTCAAGCTACCACCAATGTTCGAATTTTAACTCACGGTGGGCACTTTTTTCTTCAAACTACTGTCAATATTCAAATTTTATCTATTGGTTGATATCTTTTTGTCAAACATTCGTCAATAAACGTATTTTTAAACTAGGTTGTAACTTTTTTCATCAAATTATCGCCTACATACGAAATTCAACTCTCGGTGGGAATTTTTTGGTCAAACTACCGTCAATGTACGAATTTTGACTCTCGATGGGAACTTTTTTCTTCAAACTACTGTCAATACTCAAATTTTAACTATTGTTTGAGATCTTTTTGTTAAACAATTGCAAATAAACGAATTTTAATACTAGGTTGGAATTTTTTTCTTCAAACTATCACATATACGAAATTTAACTCTCGGCAGGAATTTTTTGGTCAAACTACCGTCAATGTACGAATTTTAACTCTTGGTGGGCACTTTTCTCTTCAAACTACTGTCAATATTCAGATTTTAAATATTGGTTGAGATCTTTTTGTTAAACAATTGTAAATAAACGAATTTTAATACTAGGTTGGAATTTTTTCCTTCAAACTATCGCCTATATACGAAATTTAACTCTCGGTGGGAATTTTTTGGTCAAGCTACCGTCAATGTACGAATTTTAACACTCGGTGGGCACTTTTTTCTTCAAACTACTGTCAATTTTCAAATTTTATCTATTGGTTGATATCTCTTTGTCAAACATTCGTCAATAAACGAATTTTTAAACTAGGTTGTAACTTTTTTCATCAAATTATCGCCTACATACGAAATTCAACTCTCGGTGGGAATTTTTTGGTCAAACTACCGTCAATGTACGAATTTTGACTCTCGCTGGGAACTTTTTTCTTCAAACTACTGTCAATACTCAAATTTTAACTATTGTTTGAGATCTTTTTGTTAAACAATTGCAAATAAACGAATTTTAATACTAGGTTGGAATTTTTTTCTTCAAACTATCGCATATACGAAATTTAACTCTCGGCAGGAATTTTTTGGTCAAGCTACCGTCAATGTTCGAATTTTAACTCACGGTGGGCACTTTTTTCTTCAAACTACTGTCAATTTTCAAATTTTATCTATTGGTTGATATCTTTTTGTCAAACATTCGTCAATAAACGAATTTTTAAACTAGGTTGTAACTTTTTTCATCAAATTATCGCCTACATACGAAATTCAACTCTCGGTGGGAATTTTTTGGTCAAACTACCGTCAATGTACGAATTTTGACTCTCGGTGGGAACTTTTTTCTTCAAACTACTGTCAATACTCAAATTTTAACTATTGTTTGAGATCTTTTTGTTAAACAATTGCAAATAAACGAATTTTAATACTAGGTTGGAATTTTTTCTTCAAACTATCGCATATACGAAATTTAACTCTCGGCAGGAATTTTTTGGTCAAGCTACCATCAATGTTCGAATTTTAACTCACGGTGGGCACTTTTTTCTTCAAACTACTGTCAATATTCAAATTTTATCTATTGGTTGATATCTTTTTGTCAAACATTCGTCAATAAACGAATTTTTAAACTAGGTTGTAACTTTTTTCATCAAATTATCGCCTACATACGAAATTCAACTCTCGGTGGGAATTTTTTGGTCAAACTACCGTCAATGTACGAATTTTGACTCTCGGTGGGAACTTTTTTCTTCAAACTACTGTCAATACTCAAATTTTAACTATTGTTTGAGATCTTTTTGTTAAACAATTGCAAATAAACGAATTTTAATACTAGGTTGGAATTTTTTTCTTCAAACTATCACATATACGAAATTTAACTCTCGGCAGGAATTTTTTGGTCAAACTACCGTCAATGTACGAATTTTAACTCTCGGTGGGCACTTTTTTCGTCAAACTACTGTCAATATTCAAATTTTATCTATTGGTTGATATCTTTTTGTCAAACATTCGTCAATAAACGAATTTTTAAACTAGGTTGTAACTTTTTTCATCAAATTATCGCCTACATACGTAATTCAACTCTCGGTGGGAATTTTTTGGTCAAACTACCGCCAATGTACGAATTTTGACTCTCGGTGGGAACTTTTTTCTTCAAACTACTGTCAATACTCAAATTTTAACTATTGTTTGAGATCTTTTTGTTAAACAATTGCAAATAAACGAATTTTAATACTAGGTTGGAATTTTTTTCTTCAAACTATCGCATATACGAAATTTAACTCTCGGCAGGAATTTTTTGGTCAAGCTACCGTCAATGTTCGAATTTTAACTCACGGTGGGCACTTTTTTCTTCAAACTACTGTCAATTTTCAAATTTTATCTATTGGTTGATATCTTTTTGTCAAACATTCGTCAATAAACGAATTTTTAAACTAGGTTGTAACTTTTTTCATCAAATTATCGCCTACATACGAAATTCAACTCTCGGTGGGAATTTTTTGGTCAAACTACCGTCAATGTACGAATTTTGACTCTCGGTGGGAACTTTTTTCTTCAAACTACTGTCAATACTCAAATTTTAACTATTGTTTGAGATCTTTTTGTTAAACAATTGCAAATAAACGAATTTTAATACTAGGTTGGAATTTTTTCTTCAAACTATCGCATATACGAAATTTAACTCTCGGCAGGAATTTTTTGGTCAAGCTACCATCAATGTTCGAATTTTAACTCACGGTGGGCACTTTTTTCTTCAAACTACTGTCAATATTCAAATTTTATCTATTGGTTGATATCTTTTTGTCAAACATTCGTCAATAAACGAATTTTTAAACTAGGTTGTAACTTTTTTCATCAAATTATCGCCTACATACGAAATTCAACTCTCGGTGGGAATTTTTTGGTCAAACTACCGTCAATGTACGAATTTTGACTCTCGGTGGGAACTTTTTTCTTCAAACTACTGTCAATACTCAAATTTTAACTATTGTTTGAGATCTTTTTGTTAAACAATTGCAAATAAACGAATTTTAATACTAGGTTGGAATTTTTTTCTTCAAACTATCACATATACGAAATTTAACTCTCGGCAGGAATTTTTTGGTCAAACTACCGTCAATGTACGAATTTTAACTCTCGGTGGGCACTTTTTTCGTCAAACTACTGTCAATATTCAAATTTTATCTATTGGTTGATATCTTTTTGTCAAACATTCGTCAATAAACGAATTTTTAAACTAGGTTGTAACTTTTTTCATCAAATTATCGCCTACATACGAAATTCAACTCTCGGTGGGAATTTTTTGGTCAAACTACCGCCAATGTACGAATTTTGACTCTCGGTGGGAACTTTTTTCTTCAAACTACTGTCAATACTCAAATTTTAACTATTGTTTGAGATCTTTTTGTTAAACAATTGCAAATAAACGAATTTTAATACTAGGTTGGAATTTTTTTCTTCAAACTATCCCATATACGAAATTTAACTCTCGGCAGGAATTTTTTGGTCAAGCTACCATCAATGTTCGAATTTTAACTCACGGTGGGCACTTTTTTCTTCAAACTACTGTCAATATTCAAATTTTATCTATTGGTTGATATCTTTTTGTCAAACATTCGTCAATAAACGTATTTTTAAACTAGGTTGTAACTTTTTTCATCAAATTATCGCCTACATACGAAATTCAACTCTCGGTGGGAATTTTTTGGTCAAACTACCGTCAATGTACGAATTTTGACTCTCGATGGGAACTTTTTTCTTCAAACTACTGTCAATACTCAAATTTTAACTATTGTTTGAGATCTTTTTGTTAAACAATTGCAAATAAACGAATTTTAATACTAGGTTGGAATTTTTTTCTTCAAACTATCACATATACGAAATTTAACTCTCGGCAGGAATTTTTTGGTCAAACTACCGTCAATGTACGAATTTTAACTCTCGGTGGGCACTTTTCTCTTCAAACTACTGTCAATATTCAGATTTTAAATATTGGTTGAGATCTTTTTGTTAAACAATTGTAAATAAACGAATTTTAATACTAGGTTGGAATTTTTTCCTTCAAACTATCGCCTATATACGAAATTTAACTCTCGGTGGGAATTTTTTGGTCAAGCTACCGTCAATGTACGAATTTTAACACTCGGTGGGCACTTTTTTCTTCAAACTACTGTCAATTTTCAAATTTTATCTATTGGTTGATATCTCTTTGTCAAACATTCGTCAATAAACGAATTTTTAAACTAGGTTGTAACTTTTTTCATCAAATTATCGCCTACATACGAAATTCAACTCTCGGTGGGAACTTTTTGGTCAAACTACCGTCAATGTACGAATTTTGACTCTCGCTGGGAACTTTTTTCTTCAAACTACTGTCAATACTCAAATTTTAACTATTGTTTGAGATCTTTTTGTTAAACAATTGCAAATAAACGAATTTTAATACTAGGTTGGAATTTTTTTCTTCAAACTATCACATATACGAAATTTAACTCTCGGCAGGAATTTTTTGGTCAAACTACCGTCAATGTACGAATTTTAACTCTCGGTGGGCACTTTTCTCTTCAAACTACTGTCAATATTCAGATTTTAAATATTGGTTGAGATCTTTTTGTTAAACAATTGTAAATAAACGAATTTTAATACTAGGTTGGAATTTTTTCCTTCAAACTATCGCCTATATACGAAATTTAACTCTCGGTGGGAATTTTTTGGTCAAGCTACCGTCAATGTACGAATTTTAACTCTCGGTGGGCACTTTTTTCTTCAAACTACTGTCAATTTTCAAATTTTATCTATTGGTTGATATCTTTTTGTCAAACATTCGTCAATAAACGAATTTTTAAACTAGGTTGTAACTTTTTTCATCAAATTATCGCCTACATACGAAATTCAACTCTCGGTGGGAATTTTTTGGTCAAACTACCGTCAATGTACGAATTTTGACTCTCGGTGGGAACTTTTTTCTTCAAACTACTGTCAATACTCAAATTTTAACTATTGTTTGAGATCTTTTTGTTAAACAATTGCAAATAAACGAATTTTAATACTAGGTTGGAATTTTTTTCTTCAAACAATCACATATACGAAATTTAACTCTCGGCAGGAATTTTTTGGTCAAACTACCGTCAATGTACGAATTTTAACTCTCGGTGGGCACTTTTCTCTTCAAACTACTGTCAATATTCAGATTTTAAATATTGGTTGAGATCTTTTTGTTAAACAATTGTAAATAAACGAATTTTAATACTAGGTTGGAATTTTTTCCTTCAAACTATCGCCTATATACGAAATTTAACTCTCGGTGGGAATTTTTTGGTCAAGCTACCGTCAATGTACGAATTTTAACTCTCGGTGGGCACTTTTTTCTTCAAACTACTGTCAATTTTCAAATTTTATCTATTGGTTGATATCTTTTTGTCAAACATTCGTCAATAAACGAATTTTTAAACTAGGTTGTAACTTTTTTCATCAAATTATCGCCTACATACGAAATTCAACTCTCGGTGGGAATTTTTTGGTCAAACTACCGTCAATGTACGAATTTTGACTCTCGGTGGGAACTTTTTTCTTCAAACTACTGTCAATACTCAAATTTTAACTATTGTTTGAGATCTTTTTGTTAAACAATTGCAAATAAACGAATTTTAATACTAGGTTGGAATTTTTTTCTTCAAACTATCACATATACGAAATTTAACTCTCGGCAGGAATTTTTTGGTCAAACTACCGTCAATGTACGAATTTTAACTCTCGGTGGGCACTTTTCTCTTCAAACTACTGTCAATATTCAGATTTTAAATATTGGTTGAGATCTTTTTGTTAAACAATTGTAAATAAACGAATTTTAATACTAGGTTGGAATTTTTTCCTTCAAACTATCGCCTATATACGAAATTTAACTCTCGGTGGGAATTTTTTGGTCAAGCTACCGTCAATGTACGAATTTTAACACTCGGTGGGCACTTTTTTCTTCAAACTACTGTCAATTTTCAAATTTTATCTATTGGTTGATATCTCTTTGTCAAACATTCGTCAATAAACGAATTTTTAAACTAGGTTGTAACTTTTTTCATCAAATTATCGCCTACATACGAAATTCAACTCTCGGTGGGAACTTTTTGGTCAAACTACCGTCAATGTACGAATTTTGACTCTCGCTGGGAACTTTTTTCTTCAAACTACTGTCAATACTCAAATTTTAACTATTGTTTGAGATCTTTTTGTTAAACAATTGCAAATAAACGAATTTTAATACTAGGTTGGAATTTTTTTCTTCAAACTATCGCATATACGAAATTTAACTCTCGGCAGGAATTTTTTGGTCAAGCTACCGTCAATGTTCGAATTTTAACTCACGGTGGGCACTTTTTTCTTCAAACTACTGTCAATATTCAAATTTTAACTATTGGTTGATATCTTTTTGTCAAACATTCGTCAATAAACGAATTTTTAAACTAGGTTGTAACTTTTTTCATCAAATTATCGCCTACATACGAAATTCAACTCTCGGTGGGAATTTTTTGGTCAAACTACCGTCAATGTACGAATTTTGACTCTCGGTGGGAACTTTTTTCTTCAAACTACTGTCAATACTCAAATTTTAACTATTGTTTGAGATCTCTTTGTTAAACAATTGCAAATAAACGAATTTTAATACTAGGTTGGAATTTTTTTCTTCAAACAATCACATATACGAAATTTAACTCTCGGCAGGAATTTTTTGGTCAAACTACCGTCAATGTACGAATTTTAACTCTCGGTGGGCACTTTTCTCTTCAAACTACTGTCAATATTCAGATTTTAAATATTGGTTGAGATCTTTTTGTTAAACAATTGTAAATAAACGAATTTTAATACTAGGTTGGAATTTTTTCCTTCAAACTATCGCCTATATACGAAATTTAACTCTCGGTGGGAATTTTTTGGTCAAGCTACCGTCAATGTACGAATTTTAACTCTCGGTGGGCACTTTTTTCTTCAAACTACTGTCAATTTTCAAATTTTATCTATTGGTTGATATCTTTTTGTCAAACATTCGTCAATAAACGAATTTTTAAACTAGGTTGTAACTTTTTTCATCAAATTATCGCCTACATACGAAATTCAACTCTCGGTGGGAATTTTTTGGTCAAACTACCGTCAATGTACGAATTTTGACTCTCGGTGGGAACTTTTTTCTTCAAACTACTGTCAATACTCAAATTTTAACTATTGTTTGAGATCTTTTTGTTAAACAATTGCAAATAAACGAATTTTAATACTAGGTTGGAATTTTTTTCTTCAAACTATCACATATACGAAATTTAACTCTCGGCAGGAATTTTTTGGTCAAACTACCGTCAATGTACGAATTTTAACTCTCGGTGGGCACTTTTCTCTTCAAACTACTGTCAATATTCAGATTTTAAATATTGGTTGAGATCTTTTTGTTAAACAATTGTAAATAAACGAATTTTAATACTAGGTTGGAATTTTTTCCTTCAAACTATCGCCTATATACGAAATTTAACTCTCGGTGGGAATTTTTTGGTCAAGCTACCGTCAATGTACGAATTTTAACACTCGGTGGGCACTTTTTTCTTCAAACTACTGTCAATTTTCAAATTTTATCTATTGGTTGATATCTCTTTGTCAAACATTCGTCAATAAACGAATTTTTAAACTAGGTTGTAACTTTTTTCATCAAATTATCGCCTACATACGAAATTCAACTCTCGGTGGGAACTTTTTGGTCAAACTACCGTCAATGTACGAATTTTGACTCTCGCTGGGAACTTTTTTCTTCAAACTACTGTCAATACTCAAATTTTAACTATTGTTTGAGATCTTTTTGTTAAACAATTGCAAATAAACGAATTTTAATACTAGGTTGGAATTTTTTTCTTCAAACTATCGCATATACGAAATTTAACTCTCGGCAGGAATTTTTTGGTCAAGCTACCGTCAATGTTCGAATTTTAACTCACGGTGGGCACTTTTTTCTTCAAACTACTGTCAATATTCAAATTTTAACTATTGGTTGATATCTTTTTGTCAAACATTCGTCAATAAACGAATTTTTAAACTAGGTTGTAACTTTTTTCATCAAATTATCGCCTACATACGAAATTCAACTCTCGGTGGGAATTTTTTGGTCAAACTACCGTCAATGTACGAATTTTGACTCTCGGTGGGAACTTTTTTCTTCAAACTACTGTCAATACTCAAATTTTAACTATTGTTTGAGATCTTTTTGTTAAACAATTGCAAATAAACGAATTTTAATACTAGGTTGGAATTTTTTTCTTCAAACTATCACATATACGAAATTTAACTCTCGGCAGGAATTTTTTGGTCAAACTACCGTCAATGTACGAATTTTAACTCTCGGTGGGCACTTTTCTCTTCAAACTACTGTCAATATTCAGATTTTAAATATTGGTTGAGATCTTTTTGTTAAACAATTGTAAATAAACGAATTTTAATACTAGGTTGGAATTTTTTCCTTCAAACTATCGCCTATATACGAAATTTAACTCTCGGTGGGAATTTTTTGGTCAAGCTACCGTCAATGTACGAATTTTAACTCTCGGTGGGCACTTTTTTCTTCAAACTACTGTCAATTTTCAAATTTTATCTATTGGTTGATATCTTTTTGTCAAACATTCGTCAATAAACGAATTTTTAAACTAGGTTGTAACTTTTTTCATCAAATTATCGCCTACATACGAAATTCAACTCTCGGTGGGAATTTTTTGGTCAAACTACCGTCAATGTACGAATTTTGACTCTCGGTGGGAACTTTTTTCTTCAAACTACTGTCAATACTCAAATTTTAACTATTGTTTGAGATCTTTTTGTTAAACAATTGCAAATAAACGAATTTTAATACTAGGTTGGAATTTTTTTCTTCAAACAATCACATATACGAAATTTAACTCTCGGCAGGAATTTTTTGGTCAAACTACCGTCAATGTACGAATTTTAACTCTCGGTGGGCACTTTTCTCTTCAAACTACTGTCAATATTCAGATTTTAAATATTGGTTGAGATCTTTTTGTTAAACAATTGTAAATAAACGAATTTTAATACTAGGTTGGAATTTTTTCCTTCAAACTATCGCCTATATACGAAATTTAACTCTCGGTGGGAATTTTTTGGTCAAGCTACCGTCAATGTACGAATTTTAACTCTCGGTGGGCACTTTTTTCTTCAAACTACTGTCAATTTTCAAATTTTATCTATTGGTTGATATCTTTTTGTCAAACATTCGTCAATAAACGAATTTTTAAACTAGGTTGTAACTTTTTTCATCAAATTATCGCCTACATACGAAATTCAACTCTCGGTGGGAATTTTTTGGTCAAACTACCGTCAATGTACGAATTTTGACTCTCGGTGGGAACTTTTTTCTTCAAACTACTGTCAATACTCAAATTTTAACTATTGTTTGAGATCTTTTTGTTAAACAATTGCAAATAAACGAATTTTAATACTAGGTTGGAATTTTTTTCTTCAAACTATCGCATATACGAAATTTAACTCTCGGCAGGAATTTTTTGGTCAAGCTACCGTCAATGTACGAATTTTAACTCTCGGTGGGCACTTTTTTCTTCAAACTACTGTCAATATTCAAATTTTATCTATTGGTTGATATCTTTTTGTCAAACATTCGTCAATAAACGAATTTTTAAACTAGGTTGTAACTTTTTTCATCAAATTATCGCCTACATACGAAATTCAACTCTCGGTGGGAATTTTTTGGTCAAACTACCGTCAATGTACGAATTTTGACTCTCGGTGGGAACTTTTTTCTTCAAACTACTGTCAATACTCAAATTTTAACTATTGTTTGAGATCTTTTTGTTAAACAATTGCAAATAAACGAATTTTAATACTAGGTTGGAATTTTTTCTTCAAACTATCGCATATACGAAATTTAACTCTCGGCAGGAATTTTTTGGTCAAGCTACCATCAATGTTCGAATTTTAACTCACGGTGGGCACTTTTTTCTTCAAACTACTGTCAATATTCAAATTTTATCTATTGGTTGATATCTTTTTGTCAAACATTCGTCAATAAACGAATTTTTAAACTAGGTTGTAACTTTTTTCATCAAATTATCGCCTACATACGAAATTCAACTCTCGGTGGGAATTTTTTGGTCAAACTACCGTCAATGTACGAATTTTGACTCTCGGTGGGAACTTTTTTCTTCAAACTACTGTCAATACTCAAATTTTAACTATTGTTTGAGATCTTTTTGTTAAACAATTGCAAATAAACGAATTTTAATACTAGGTTGGAATTTTTTTCTTCAAACTATCACATATACGAAATTTAACTCTCGGCAGGAATTTTTTGGTCAAACTACCGTCAATGTACGAATTTTAACACTCGGTGGGCACTTTTCTCTTCAAACTACTGTCAATATTCAGATTTTAAATATTGGTTGAGATCTTTTTGTTAAACAATTGTAAATAAACGAATTTTAATACTAGGTTGGAATTTTTTCCTTCAAACTATCGCCTATATACGAAATTTAACTCTCGGTGGGAATTTTTTGGTCAAGCTACCGTCAATGTACGAATTTTAACTCTCGGTGGGCACTTTTTTCTTCAAACTACTGTCAATATTCAAATTTTATCTATTGGTTGATATTTTTTTGTCAAACATTCGTCGATAAACGAATTTTTAAACTAGGTTGTAACTTTTTTCATCAAATTATCGCCTACATACGAAATTCAACTCTCGGTGGGAATTTTTTGGTCAAACTACCGTCAATGTACGAATTTTGACTCTCGCTGGGAACTTTTTTCTTCAAACTACTGTCAATACTCAAATTTTAACTATTGTTTGAGATATTTTTGTTAAACAATTGCAAATAAACGAATTTTAATACTAGGTTGGAATTTTTTTCTTCAAACTATCGCATATACGAAATTTAACTCTCGGCAGGAATTTTTTGGTCAAGCTACCATCAATGTTCGAATTTTAACTCACGGTGGGCACTTTTTTCTTCAAACTACTGTCAATATTCAAATTTTATCTATTGGTTGATATCTTTTTGTCAAACATTCGTCAATAAACGAATTTTTAAACTAGGTTGTAACTTTTTTCATCAAATTATCGCCTACATACGAAATTCAACTCTCGGTGGGAATTTTTTGGTCAAACTACCGTCAATGTACGAATTTTGACTCTCGGTGGGAACTTTTTTCTTCAAACTACTGTCAATACTCAAATTTTAACTATTGTTTGAGATCTTTTTGTTAAACAATTGCAAATAAACGAATTTTAATACTAGGTTGGAATTTTTTTCTTCAAACTATCACATATACGAAATTTAACTCTCGGCAGGAATTTTTTGGTCAAACTACCGTCAATGTACGAATTTTAACTCTCGGTGGGCACTTTTCTCTTCAAACTACTGTCAATATTCAGATTTTAAATATTGGTTGAGATCTTTTTGTTAAACAATTGTAAATAAACGAATTTTAATACTAGGTTGGAATTTTTTCCTTCAAACTATCGCCTATATACGAAATTTAACTCTCGGTGGGAATTTTTTGGTCAAGCTACCGTCAATGTACGAATTTTAACTCTCGGTGGGCACTTTTTTCTTCAAACTACTGTCAATTTTCAAATTTTATCTATTGGTTGATATCTTTTTGTCAAACATTCGTCAATAAACGAATTTTTAAACTAGGTTGTAACTTTTTTCATCAAATTATCGCCTACATACGAAATTCAACTCTCGGTGGGAATTTTTTGGTCAAACTACCGTCAATGTACGAATTTTGACTCTCGGTGGGAACTTTTTTCTTCAAACTACTGTCAATACTCAAATTTTAACTATTGTTTGAGATCTTTTTGTTAAATAATTGCAAATAAACGAATTTTAATACTAGGTTGGAATTTTTTTCTTCAAACAATCACATATACGAAATTTAACTCTCGGCAGGAATTTTTTGGTCAAACTACCGTCAATGTACGAATTTTAACTCTCGGTGGGCACTTTTTTCTTCAAACTACTGTCAATATTCAAATTTTATCTATTGGTTGATATCTTTTTGTCAAACATTCGTCAATAAACGAATTTTTAAACTAGGTTGTAACTTTTTTCATCAAATTATCGCCTACATACGAAATTCAACTCTCGGTGGGAATTTTTTGGTCAAACTACCGTCAATGTACGAATTTTGACTCTCGGTGGGAACTTTTTTCTTCAAACTACTGTCAATACTCAAATTTTAACTATTGTTTGAGATCTTTTTGTTAAACAATTGCAAATAAACGAATTTTAATACTAGGTTGGAATTTTTTCTTCAAACTATCGCATATACGAAATTTAACTCTCGGCAGGAATTTTTTGGTCAAGCTACCATCAATGTTCGAATTTTAACTCACGGTGGGCACTTTTTTCTTCAAACTACTGTCAATATTCAAATTTTATCTATTGGTTGATATCTTTTTGTCAAACATTCGTCAATAAACGAATTTTTAAACTAGGTTGTAACTTTTTTCATCAAATTATCGCCTACATACGAAATTCAACTCTCGGTGGGAATTTTTTGGTCAAACTACCGTCAATGTACGAATTTTGACTCTCGGTGGGAACTTTTTTCTTCAAACTACTGTCAATACTCAAATTTTAACTATTGTTTGAGATCTTTTTGTTAAACAATTGCAAATAAACGAATTTTAATACTAGGTTGGAATTTTTTTCTTCAAACTATCACATATACGAAATTTAACTCTCGGCAGGAATTTTTTGGTCAAACTACCGTCAATGTACGAATTTTAACTCTCGGTGGGCACTTTTTTCGTCAAACTACTGTCAATATTCAAATTTTATCTATTGGTTGATATCTTTTTGTCAAACATTCGTCAATAAACGAATTTTTAAACTAGGTTGTAACTTTTTTCATCAAATTATCGCCTACATACGAAATTCAACTCTCGGTGGGAATTTTTTGGTCAAACTACCGTCAATGTACGAATTTTGACTCTCGGTGGGAACTTTTTTCTTCAAACTACTGTCAATACTCAAATTTTAACTATTGTTTGAGATCTTTTTGTTAAACAATTGCAAATAAACGAATTTTAATACTAGGTTGGAATTTTTTTCTTCAAACTATCCCATATACGAAATTTAACTCTCGGCAGGAATTTTTTGGTCAAGCTACCATCAATGTTCGAATTTTAACTCACGGTGGGCACTTTTTTCTTCAAACTACTGTCAATATTCAAATTTTATCTATTGGTTGATATCTTTTTGTCAAACATTCGTCAATAAACGTATTTTTAAACTAGGTTGTAACTTTTTTCATCAAATTATCGCCTACATACGAAATTCAACTCTCGGTGGGAATTTTTTGGTCAAACTACCGTCAATGTACGAATTTTGACTCTCGATGGGAACTTTTTTCTTCAAACTACTGTCAATACTCAAATTTTAACTATTGTTTGAGATCTTTTTGTTAAACAATTGCAAATAAACGAATTTTAATACTAGGTTGGAATTTTTTTCTTCAAACTATCACATATACGAAATTTAACTCTCGGCAGGAATTTTTTGGTCAAACTACCGTCAATGTACGAATTTTAACTCTCGGTGGGCACTTTTCTCTTCAAACTACTGTCAATATTCAGATTTTAAATATTGGTTGAGATCTTTTTGTTAAACAATTGTAAATAAACGAATTTTAATACTAGGTTGGAATTTTTTCCTTCAAACTATCGCCTATATACGAAATTTAACTCTCGGTGGGAATTTTTTGGTCAAGCTACCGTCAATGTACGAATTTTAACTCTCGGTGGGCACTTTTTTCTTCAAACTACTGTCAATTTTCAAATTTTATCTATTGGTTGATATCTCTTTGTCAAACATTCGTCAATAAACGAATTTTTAAACTAGGTTGTAACTTTTTTCATCAAATTATCGCCTACATACGAAATTCAACTCTCGGTGGGAATTTTTTGGTCAAACTACCGTCAATGTACGAATTTTGACTCTCGGTGGGAACTTTTTTCTTCAAACTACTGTCAATACTCAAATTTTAACTATTGTTTGAGATCTTTTTGTTAAACAATTTCAAATAAACGAATTTTAATACTAGGTTGGAATTTTTTTCTTCAAACTATCACATATACGAAATTTAACTCTCGGCAGGAATTTTTTGGTCAAACTACCGTCAATGTACGAATTTTAACTCTCGGTGGGCACTTTTCTCTTCAAACTACTGTCAATATTCAGATTTTAAATATTGGTTGAGATCTTTTTGTTAAACAATTGTAAATAAACGAATTTTAATACTAGGTTGGAATTTTTTCCTTCAAACTATCGCCTATATACGAAATTTAACTCTCGGTGGGAATTTTTTGGTCAAGCTACCGTCAATGTACGAATTTTAACTCTCGGTGGGCACTTTTTTCTTCAAACTACTGTCAATTTTCAAATTTTATCTATTGGTTGATATCTCTTTGTCAAACATTCGTCAATAAACGAATTTTTAAACTAGGTTGTAACTTTTTTCATCAAATTATCGCCTACATACGAAATTCAACTCTCGGTGGGAATTTTTTGGTCAAACTACCGTCAATGTACGAATTTTGACTCTCGGTGGGAACTTTTTTCTTCAAACTACTGTCAATACTCAAATTTTAACTATTGTTTGAGATCTTTTTGTTAAACAATTTCAAATAAACGAATTTTAATACTAGGTTGGAATTTTTTTCTTCAAACTATCACATATACGAAATTTAACTCTCGGCAGGAATTTTTTGGTCAAACTACCGTCAATGTACGAATTTTAACTCTCGGTGGGCACTTTTCTCTTCAAACTACTGTCAATATTCAGATTTTAAATATTGGTTGAGATCTTTTTGTTAAACAATTGTAAATAAACGAATTTTAATACTAGGTTGGAATTTTTTCCTTCAAACTATCGCCTATATACGAAATTTAACTCTCGGTGGGAATTTTTTGGTCAAGCTACCGTCAATGTACGAATTTTAACTCTCGGTGGGCACTTTTTTCTTCAAACTACTGCCAATTTTCAAATTTTATCTATTGGTTGATATCTTTTTGTCAAACATTCGTCAATAAACGAATTTTTAAACTAGGTTGTAACTTTTTTCATCAAATTATCGCCTACATACGAAATTCAACTCTCGGTGGGAATTTTTTGGTCAAACTACCGTCAATGTACGAATTTTGACTCTCGGTGGGAACTTTTTTCTTCAAACTACTGTCAATACTCAAATTTTAACTATTGTTTGAGATCTTTTTGTTAAACAATTGCAAATAAACGAATTTTAATACTAGGTTGGAATTTTTTTCTTCAAACTATCACATATACGAAATTTAACTCTCGGCAGGAATTTTTTGGTCAAACTACCGTCAATGTACGAATTTTAACTCTCGGTGGGCACTTTTTTCTTCAAACTACTGTCAATATTCAAATTTTATCTATTGGTTGATATCTTTTTGTCAAACATTCGTCAATAAACGAATTTTTAAACTAGGTTGTAACTTTTTTCATCAAATTATCGCCTACATGCGAAATTCAACTCTCGGTGGGAATTTTTTGGTCAAACTACCGTCAATGTACGAATTTTAACTCTCGGTGGGCACTTTTCTCTTCAAACTACTGTCAATATTCAGATTTTAAATATTGGTTGAAATCTTTTTGTCAAACAGTCGTCAATAAACGAATTTTTATACTAGGTTGTAATTTTTTTCTACAAACTATCGCCTACATACGAAATTCAACTCTCGGTGGGAATTTTTTGGTCAAACTACCGTCAATGTACGAATTTTGACACTCGGTGGGAACTTTTTTCTTCAAACTACTGTCAATACTCAAATTTTAACTATTGTTTGAGATCTTTTTGTTAAACAATTGCAAATAAACGAATTTTAATACTAGGTTGGAATTTTTTTCTTCAAACTATCGCATATACGAAATTTAACTCTCGGCAGGAATTTTTTGGTCAAGCTACCATCAATGTTCGAATTTTAACTCACGGTGGGCACTTTTTTCTTCAAACTACTGTCAATACTCAAATTTTAACTATTGTTTGAGATCTTTTTGTTAAACAATTGCAAATAAAGGAATTTTAATACTAGGTTGGAATTTTTTTCTTCAAACTATCGCATATACGAAATTTAACTCTCGGTAGGAATTTTTTGGTCAAGCTACCGTCAATGTTCAAATTTTAACTTTCGGTGGGCACTTTTTTCTTCAAACTACTGTCAATATTCATATTTTAACTATTGGTTGAAATCTTTTTGTCAACAATCGTCAATAGACGAATTTTAATACTAGGTTGGAATTTTTTCCTTCAAACTATCGCCTATATACGAAATTTAACTCTCGGTGGGAATTTTTTGGTCAAGCTACCGTCAATGTACGAATTTTAACCCTCGGTGGGCACTTTTTTCTTCAAACTACTGTCAATATTCAAATTTTATCTATTGGTTGATATCTTTTTGTCAAACATTCGTCAATAAACGAATTTTTAAACTAGGTTGTAACTTTTTTCATCAAATTATCGCCTACATACGAAATTCAACTCTCGGTGGGAATTTTTTGGTCAAACTACCGTCAATGTACGAATTTTGACTCTCGGTGGGAACTTTTTTCTTCAAACTACTGTCAATACTCAAATTTTAACTATTGTTTGAGATCTTTTTGTTAAACAATTGCAAATAAACGAATTTTAATACTAGGTTGGAATTTTTTTCTTCAAACTATCACATATACGAAATTTAACTCTCGGCAGGAATTTTTTGGTCAAACTACCGTCAATGTACGAATTTTAACTCTCGGTGGGCACTTTTCTCTTCAAACTACTGTCAATATTCAGATTTTAAATATTGGTTGAGATCTTTTTGTTAAACAATTGTAAATAAACGAATTTTAATACTAGGTTGGAATTTTTTCCTTCAAACTATCGCCTATATACGAAATTTAACTCTCGGTAGGAATTTTTTGGTCAAGCTACCGTCAATGTACGAATTTTAACTCTCGGTGGGCACTTTTTTCTTCAAACTACTGCCAATTTTCAAATTTTATCTATTGGTTGATATCTTTTTGTCAAACATTCGTCAATAAACGAATTTTTAAACTAGGTTGTAACTTTTTTCATCAAATTATCGCCTACATACGAAATTCAACTCTCGGTGGGAATTTTTTGGTC
Source organism: Xylocopa sonorina (assembly GCF_050948175.1). NCBI lineage: Eukaryota > Metazoa > Arthropoda > Insecta > Hymenoptera > Apidae > Xylocopa > Xylocopa sonorina. Next base: position 349,007 of record NW_027490091.1, read on the forward strand.
AAACTACCGTCAATGTACGAATTTTGACTCTCGGTGGGAACTTTTTTCTTCAAACTACTGTCAATACTCAAATTTTAACTATTGTTTGAGATCTTTTTGTTATACAATTGCAAATAAACGAATTTTAATACTAGGTTGGAATTTTTTTCTTCAAACTATCACATATACGAAATTTAACTCTCGGCAGGAATTTTTTGGTCAAACTACCGTCAATGTACGAATTTTAACTCTCGGTGGGCACTTTTTTCTTCAAACTACTGTCAATATTCAAATTTTATCTATTGGTTGATATCTTTTTGTCAAACATTCGTCAATAAACGAATTTTTAAACTAGGTTGTAACTTTTTTCATCAAATTATCGCCTACATACGAAATTCAACTCTCGGTGGGAATTTTTTGGTCAAACTACCGTCAATGTACGAATTTTGACTCTCGGTGGGAACTTTTTTCTTCAAACTACTGTCAATACTCAAATTTTAACTATTGTTTGAGATCTTTTTGTTAAACAATTGCAAATAAACGAATTTTAATACTAGGTTGGAATTTTTTTCTTCAAACTATCACATATACGAAATTTAACTCTCGGCAGGAATTTTTTGGTCAAACTACCGTCAATGTACGAATTTTAACTCTCGGTGGGCACTTTTTTCTTCAAACTACTGTCAATATTCAAATTTTATCTATTGGTTGATATCTTTTTGTCAAACATTCGTCAATAAACGAATTTTTAAACTAGGTTGTAACTTTTTTCATCAAATTATCGCCTACATGCGAAATTCAACTCTCGGTGGGAATTTTTTGGTCAAACTACCGTCAATGTACGAATTTTAACTCTCGGTGGGCACTTTTCTCTTCAAACTACTGTCAATATTCAGATTTTAAATATTGGTTGAAATCTTTTTGTCAAACAGTCGTCAATAAACGAATTTTTATACTAGGTTGTAATTTTTTTCTACAAACTATCGCCTACATACGAAATTCAACTCTCGGTGGGAATTTTTTGGTCAAACTACCGTCAATGTACGAATTTTGACACTCGGTGGGAACTTTTTTCTTCAAACTACTGTCAATACTCAAATTTTAACTATTGTTTGAGATCTTTTTGTTAAACAATTGCAAATAAACGAATTTTAATACTAGGTTGGAATTTTTTTCTTCAAACTATCGCATATACGAAATTTAACTCTCGGCAGGAATTTTTTGGTCAAGCTACCATCAATGTTCGAATTTTAACTCACGGTGGGCACTTTTTTCTTCAAACTACTGTCAATACTCAAATTTTAACTATTGTTTGAGATCTTTTTGTTAAACAATTGCAAATAAAGGAATTTTAATACTAGGTTGGAATTTTTTTCTTCAAACTATCGCATATACGAAATTTAACTCTCGGTAGGAATTTTTTGGTCAAGCTACCGTCAATGTTCAAATTTTAACTTTCGGTGGGCACTTTTTTCTTCAAACTACTGTCAATATTCATATTTTAACTATTGGTTGAAATCTTTTTGTCAACAATCGTCAATAGACGAATTTTAATACTAGGTTGGAATTTTTTCCTTCAAACTATCGCCTATATACGAAATTTAACTCTCGGTGGGAATTTTTTGGTCAAGCTACCGTCAATGTACGAATTTTAACCCTCGGTGGGCACTTTTTTCTTCAAACTACTGTCAATATTCAAATTTTATCTATTGGTTGATATCTTTTTGTCAAACATTCGTCAATAAACGAATTTTTAAACTAGGTTGTAACTTTTTTCATCAAATTATCGCCTACATACGAAATTCAACTCTCGGTGGGAATTTTTTGGTCAAACTACCGTCAATGTACGAATTTTGACTCTCGGTGGGAACTTTTTTCTTCAAACTACTGTCAATACTCAAATTTTAACTATTGTTTGAGATCTTTTTGTTAAACAATTGCAAATAAACGAATTTTAATACTAGGTTGGAATTTTTTTCTTCAAACTATCACATATACGAAATTTAACTCTCGGCAGGAATTTTTTGGTCAAACTACCGTCAATGTACGAATTTTAACTCTCGGTGGGCACTTTTCTCTTCAAACTACTGTCAATATTCAGATTTTAAATATTGGTTGAGATCTTTTTGTTAAACAATTGTAAATAAACGAATTTTAATACTAGGTTGGAATTTTTTCCTTCAAACTATCGCCTATATACGAAATTTAACTCTCGGTAGGAATTTTTTGGTCAAGCTACCGTCAATGTACGAATTTTAACTCTCGGTGGGCACTTTTTTCTTCAAACTACTGCCAATTTTCAAATTTTATCTATTGGTTGATATCTTTTTGTCAAACATTCGTCAATAAACGAATTTTTAAACTAGGTTGTAACTTTTTTCATCAAATTATCGCCTACATACGAAATTCAACTCTCGGTGGGAATTTTTTGGTCAAACTACCGTCAATGTACGAATTTTGACTCTCGGTGGGAACTTTTTTCTTCAAACTACTGTCAATACTCAAATTTTAACTATTGTTTGAGATCTTTTTGTTATACAATTGCAAATAAACGAATTTTAATACTAGGTTGGAATTTTTTTCTTCAAACTATCACATATACGAAATTTAACTCTCGGCAGGAATTTTTTGGTCAAACTACCGTCAATGTACGAATTTTAACTCTCGGTGGGCACTTTTTTCTTCAAACTACTGTCAATATTCAAATTTTATCTATTGGTTGATATCTTTTTGTCAAACATTCGTCAATAAACGAATTTTTAAACTAGGTTGTAACTTTTTTCATCAAATTATCGCCTACATACGAAATTCAACTCTCGGTGGGAATTTTTTGGTCAAACTACCGTCAATGTACGAATTTTGACTCTCGGTGGGAACTTTTTTCTTCAAACTACTGTCAATACTCAAATTTTAACTATTGTTTGAGATCTTTTTGTTAAACAATTGCAAATAAACGAATTTTAATACTAGGTTGGAATTTTTTTCTTCAAACTATCACATATACGAAATTTAACTCTCGGCAGGAATTTTTTGGTCAAACTACCGTCAATGTACGAATTTTAACTCTCGGTGGGCACTTTTTTCTTCAAACTACTGTCAATATTCAAATTTTATCTATTGGTTGATATCTTTTTGTCAAACATTCGTCAATAAACGAATTTTTAAACTAGGTTGTAACTTTTTTCATCAAATTATCGCCTACATGCGAAATTCAACTCTCGGTGGGAATTTTTTGGTCAAACTACCGTCAATGTACGAATTTTAACTCTCGGTGGGCACTTTTCTCTTCAAACTACTGTCAATATTCAGATTTTAAATATTGGTTGAAATCTTTTTGTCAAACAGTCGTCAATAAACGAATTTTTATACTAGGTTGTAATTTTTTTCTACAAACTATCGCCTACATACGAAATTCAACTCTCGGTGGGAATTTTTTGGTCAAACTACCGTCAATGTACGAATTTTGACACTCGGTGGGAACTTTTTTCTTCAAACTACTGTCAATACTCAAATTTTAACTATTGTTTGAGATCTTTTTGTTAAACAATTGCAAATAAACGAATTTTAATACTAGGTTGGAATTTTTTTCTTCAAACTATCGCATATACGAAATTTAACTCTCGGCAGGAATTTTTTGGTCAAGCTACCATCAATGTTCGAATTTTAACTCACGGTGGGCACTTTTTTCTTCAAACTACTGTCAATACTCAAATTTTAACTATTGTTTGAGATCTTTTTGTTAAACAATTGCAAATAAAGGAATTTTAATACTAGGTTGGAATTTTTTTCTTCAAACTATCGCATATACGAAATTTAACTCTCGGTAGGAATTTTTTGGTCAAGCTACCGTCAATGTTCAAATTTTAACTTTCGGTGGGCACTTTTTTCTTCAAACTACTGTCAATATTCATATTTTAACTATTGGTTGAAATCTTTTTGTCAACAATCGTCAATAGACGAATTTTAATACTAGGTTGGAATTTTTTCCTTCAAACTATCGCCTATATACGAAATTTAACTCTCGGTGGGAATTTTTTGGTCAAGCTACCGTCAATGTACGAATTTTAACCCTCGGTGGGCACTTTTTTCTTCAAACTACTGTCAATATTCAAATTTTATCTATTGGTTGATATCTTTTTGTCAAACATTCGTCAATAAACGAATTTTTAAACTAGGTTGTAACTTTTTTCATCAAATTATCGCCTACATACGAAATTCAACTCTCGGTGGGAATTTTTTGGTCAAACTACCGTCAATGTACGAATTTTGACTCTCGGTGGGAACTTTTTTCTTCAAACTACTGTCAATACTCAAATTTTAACTATTGTTTGAGATCTTTTTGTTAAACAATTGCAAATAAACGAATTTTAATACTAGGTTGGAATTTTTTTCTTCAAACTATCACATATACGAAATTTAACTCTCGGCAGGAATTTTTTGGTCAAACTACCGTCAATGTACGAATTTTAACTCTCGGTGGGCACTTTTCTCTTCAAACTACTGTCAATATTCAGATTTTAAATATTGGTTGAGATCTTTTTGTTAAACAATTGTAAATAAACGAATTTTAATACTAGGTTGGAATTTTTTCCTTCAAACTATCGCCTATATACGAAATTTAACTCTCGGTAGGAATTTTTTGGTCAAGCTACCGTCAATGTACGAATTTTAACTCTCGGTGGGCACTTTTTTCTTCAAACTACTGCCAATTTTCAAATTTTATCTATTGGTTGATATCTTTTTGTCAAACATTCGTCAATAAACGAATTTTTAAACTAGGTTGTAACTTTTTTCATCAAATTATCGCCTACATACGAAATTCAACTCTCGGTGGGAATTTTTTGGTCAAACTACCGTCAATGTACGAATTTTGACTCTCGGTGGGAACTTTTTTCTTCAAACTACTGTCAATACTCAAATTTTAACTATTGTTTGAGATCTTTTTGTTATACAATTGCAAATAAACGAATTTTAATACTAGGTTGGAATTTTTTTCTTCAAACTATCACATATACGAAATTTAACTCTCGGCAGGAATTTTTTGGTCAAACTACCGTCAATGTACGAATTTTAACTCTCGGTGGGCACTTTTTTCTTCAAACTACTGTCAATATTCAAATTTTATCTATTGGTTGATATCTTTTTGTCAAACATTCGTCAATAAACGAATTTTTAAACTAGGTTGTAACTTTTTTCATCAAATTATCGCCTACATACGAAATTCAACTCTCGGTGGGAATTTTTTGGTCAAACTACCGTCAATGTACGAATTTTGACTCTCGGTGGGAACTTTTTTCTTCAAACTACTGTCAATACTCAAATTTTAACTATTGTTTGAGATCTTTTTGTTAAACAATTGCAAATAAACGAATTTTAATACTAGGTTGGAATTTTTTTCTTCAAACTATCACATATACGAAATTTAACTCTCGGCAGGAATTTTTTGGTCAAACTACCGTCAATGTACGAATTTTAACACTCGGTGGGCACTTTTCTCTTCAAACTACTGTCAATATTCAGATTTTAAATATTGGTTGAGATCTTTTTGTTAAACAATTGTAAATAAACGAATTTTAATACTAGGTTGGAATTTTTTTCTTCAAACTATCACATATACGAAATTTAACTCTCGGCAGGAATTTTTTGGTCAAACTACCGTCAATGTACGAATTTTAACTCTCGGTGGGCACTTTTTTCTTCAAACTACTGTCAATATTCAAATTTTATCTATTGGTTGATATTTTTTTGTCAAACATTCGTCGATAAACGAATTTTTAAACTAGGTTGTAACTTTTTTCATCAAATTATCGCCTACATACGAAATTCAACTCTCGGTGGGAATTTTTTGGTCAAACTACCGTCAATGTACGAATTTTGACTCTCGGTGGGAACTTTTTTCTTCAAACTACTGTCAATACTCAAATTTTAACTATTGTTTGAGATCTTTTTGTTAAACAATTTCAAATAAACGAATTTTAATACTAGGTTGGAATTTTTTTCTTCAAACTATCACATATACGAAATTTAACTCTCGGCAGGAATTTTTTGGTCAAACTACCGTCAATGTACGAATTTTAACTCTCGGTGGGCACTTTTCTCTTCAAACTACTGTCAATATTCAGATTTTAAATATTGGTTGAGATCTTTTTGTTAAACAATTGTAAATAAACGAATTTTAATACTAGGTTGGAATTTTTTCCTTCAAACTATCGCCTATATACGAAATTTAACTCTCGGTGGGAATTTTTTGGTCAAGCTACCGTCAATGTACGAATTTTAACTCTCGGTGGGCACTTTTTTCTTCAAACTACTGCCAATTTTCAAATTTTATCTATTGGTTGATATCTTTTTGTCAAACATTCGTCAATAAACGAATTTTTAAACTAGGTTGTAACTTTTTTCATCAAATTATCGCCTACATACGAAATTCAACTCTCGGTGGGAATTTTTTGGTCAAACTACCGTCAATGTACGAATTTTGACTCTCGGTGGGAACTTTTTTCTTCAAACTACTGTCAATACTCAAATTTTAACTATTGTTTGAGATCTTTTTGTTAAACAATTGCAAATAAACGAATTTTAATACTAGGTTGGAATTTTTTTCTTCAAACTATCACATATACGAAATTTAACTCTCGGCAGGAATTTTTTGGTCAAACTACCGTCAATGTACGAATTTTAACTCTCGGTGGGCACTTTTTTCTTCAAACTACTGTCAATATTCAAATTTTATCTATTGGTTGATATCTTTTTGTCAAACATTCGTCAATAAACGAATTTTTAAACTAGGTTGTAACTTTTTTCATCAAATTATCGCCTACATGCGAAATTCAACTCTCGGTGGGAATTTTTTGGTCAAACTACCGTCAATGTACGAATTTTAACTCTCGGTGGGCACTTTTCTCTTCAAACTACTGTCAATATTCAGATTTTAAATATTGGTTGAAATCTTTTTGTCAAACAGTCGTCAATAAACGAATTTTTATACTAGGTTGTAATTTTTTTCTACAAACTATCGCCTACATACGAAATTCAACTCTCGGTGGGAATTTTTTGGTCAAACTACCGTCAATGTACGAATTTTGACTCTCGGTGGGAACTTTTTTCTTCAAACTACTGTCAATACTCAAATTTTAACTATTGTTTGAGATCTTTTTGTTAAACAATTGCAAATAAACGAATTTTAATACTAGGTTGGAATTTTTTTCTTCAAACTATCGCATATACGAAATTTAACTCTCGGCAGGAATTTTTTGGTCAAGCTACCATCAATGTTCGAATTTTAACTCACGGTGGGCACTTTTTTCTTCAAACTACTGTCAATACTCAAATTTTAACTATTGTTTGAGATCTTTTTGTTAAACAATTGCAAATAAAGGAATTTTAATACTAGGTTGGAATTTTTTTCTTCAAACTATCGCATATACGAAATTTAACTCTCGGTAGGAATTTTATGGTCAAGCTACCGTCAATGTTCAAATTTTAACTTTCGGTGGGCACTTTTTTCTTCAAACTACTGTCAATATTCATATTTTAACTATTGGTTGAAATCTTTTTGTCAACAATCGTCAATAGACGAATTTTAATACTAGGTTGGAATTTTTTCCTTCAAACTATCGCCTATATACGAAATTTAACTCTCGGTGGGAATTTTTTGGTCAAGCTACCGTCAATGTACGAATTTTAACCCTCGGTGGGCACTTTTTTCTTCAAACTACTGTCAATATTCAAATTTTATCTATTGGTTGATATCTTTTTGTCAAACATTCGTCAATAAACGAATTTTTAAACTAGGTTGTAACTTTTTTCATCAAATTATCGCCTACATACGAAATTCAACTCTCGGTGGGAATTTTTTGGTCAAACTACCGTCAATGTACGAATTTTGACTCTCGGTGGGAACTTTTTTCTTCAAACTACTGTCAATACTCAAATTTTAACTATTGTTTGAGATCTTTTTGTTAAACAATTGCAAATAAACGAATTTTAATACTAGGTTGGAATTTTTTTCTTCAAACTATCACATATACGAAATTTAACTCTCGGCAGGAATTTTTTGGTCAAACTACCGTCAATGTACGAATTTTAACTCTCGGTGGGCACTTTTCTCTTCAAACTACTGTCAATATTCAGATTTTAAATATTGGTTGAGATCTTTTTGTTAAACAATTGTAAATAAACGAATTTTAATACTAGGTTGGAATTTTTTCCTTCAAACTATCGCCTATATACGAAATTTAACTCTCGGTAGGAATTTTTTGGTCAAGCTACCGTCAATGTACGAATTTTAACTCTCGGTGGGCACTTTTTTCTTCAAACTACTGCCAATTTTCAAATTTTATCTATTGGTTGATATCTTTTTGTCAAACATTCGTCAATAAACGAATTTTTAAACTAGGTTGTAACTTTTTTCATCAAATTATCGCCTACATACGAAATTCAACTCTCGGTGGGAATTTTTTGGTCAAACTACCGTCAATGTACGAATTTTGACTCTCGGTGGGAACTTTTTTCTTCAAACTACTGTCAATACTCAAATTTTAACTATTGTTTGAGATCTTTTTGTTATACAATTGCAAATAAACGAATTTTAATACTAGGTTGGAATTTTTTTCTTCAAACTATCACATATACGAAATTTAACTCTCGGCAGGAATTTTTTGGTCAAACTACCGTCAATGTACGAATTTTAACTCTCGGTGGGCACTTTTTTCTTCAAACTACTGTCAATATTCAAATTTTATCTATTGGTTGATATCTTTTTGTCAAACATTCGTCAATAAACGAATTTTTAAACTAGGTTGTAACTTTTTTCATCAAATTATCGCCTACATACGAAATTCAACTCTCGGTGGGAATTTTTTGGTCAAACTACCGTCAATGTACGAATTTTGACTCTCGGTGGGAACTTTTTTCTTCAAACTACTGTCAATACTCAAATTTTAACTATTGTTTGAGATCTTTTTGTTAAACAATTGCAAATAAACGAATTTTAATACTAGGTTGGAATTTTTTTCTTCAAACTATCACATATACGAAATTTAACTCTCGGCAGGAATTTTTTGGTCAAACTACCGTCAATGTACGAATTTTAACACTCGGTGGGCACTTTTCTCTTCAAACTACTGTCAATATTCAGATTTTAAATATTGGTTGAGATCTTTTTGTTAAACAATTGTAAATAAACGAATTTTAATACTAGGTTGGAATTTTTTTCTTCAAACTATCACATATACGAAATTTAACTCTCGGCAGGAATTTTTTGGTCAAACTACCGTCAATGTACGAATTTTAACTCTCGGTGGGCACTTTTTTCTTCAAACTACTGTCAATATTCAAATTTTATCTATTGGTTGATATTTTTTTGTCAAACATTCGTCGATAAACGAATTTTTAAACTAGGTTGTAACTTTTTTCATCAAATTATCGCCTACATACGAAATTCAACTCTCGGTGGGAATTTTTTGGTCAAACTACCGTCAATGTACGAATTTTGACTCTCGCTGGGAACTTTTTTCTTCAAACTACTGTCAATACTCAAATTTTAACTATTGTTTGAGATCTTTTTGTTAAACAATTGCAAATAAACGAATTTTAATACTAGGTTGGAATTTTTTTCTTCAAACTATCGCATATACGAAATTTAACTCTCGGCAGGAATTTTTTGGTCAAGCTACCATCAATGTTCGAATTTTAACTCACGGTGGGCACTTTTTTCTTCAAACTACTGTCAATATTCAAATTTTATCTATTGGTTGATATCTTTTTGTCAAACATTCGTCAATAAACGAATTTTTAAACTAGGTTGTAACTTTTTTCATCAAATTATCGCCTACATACGAAATTCAACTCTCGGTGGGAATTTTTTGGTCAAACTACCGTCAATGTACGAATTTTGACTCTCGGTGGGAACTTTTTTCTTCAAACTACTGTCAATACTCAAATTTTAACTATTGTTTGAGATCTTTTTGTTAAACAATTGCAAATAAACGAATTTTAATACTAGGTTGGAATTTTTTTCTTCAAACTATCGCATATACGAAATTTAACTCTCGGCAGGAATTTTTTGGTCAAGCTACCATCAATGTTCGAATTTTAACTCACGGTGGGCACTTTTTTCTTCAAACTACTGTCAATATTCAAATTTTATCTATTGGTTGATATCTTTTTGTCAAACATTCGTCAATAAACGAATTTTTAAACTAGGTTGTAACTTTTTTCATCAAATTATCGCCTACATACGAAATTCAACTCTCGGTGGGAATTTTTTGGTCAAACTACCGTCAATGTACGAATTTTGACTCTCGGTGGGAACTTTTTTCTTCAAACTACTGTCAATACTCAAATTTTAACTATTGTTTGAGATCTTTTTGTTAAACAATTGCAAATAAACGAATTTTAATACTAGGTTGGAATTTTTTTCTTCAAACTATCACATATACGAAATTTAACTCTCGGCAGGAATTTTTTGGTCAAACTACCGTCAATGTACGAATTTTAACTCTCGGTGGGCACTTTTCTCTTCAAACTACTGTCAATATTCAGATTTTAAATATTGGTTGAGATCTTTTTGTTAAACAATTGTAAATAAACGAATTTTAATACTAGGTTGGAATTTTTTCCTTCAAACTATCGCCTATATACGAAATTTAACTCTCGGTGGGAATTTTTTGGTCAAGCTACCGTCAATGTACGAATTTTAACTCTCGGTGGGCACTTTTTTCTTCAAACTACTGTCAATTTTCAAATTTTATCTATTGGTTGATATCTTTTTGTCAAACATTCGTCAATAAACGAATTTTTAAACTAGGTCGTAACTTTTTTCATCAAATTATCGCCTACATACGAAATTCAACTCTCGGTGGGAATTTTTTGGTCAAACTACCGTCAATGTACGAATTTTGACTCTCGGTGGGAACTTTTTTCTTCAAACTACTGTCAATACTCAAATTTTAACTATTGTTTGAGATCTTTTTGTTAAACAATTTCAAATAAACGAATTTTAATACTAGGTTGGAATTTTTTTCTTCAAACTATCACATATACGAAATTTAACTCTCGGCAGGAATTTTTTGGTCAAACTACCGTCAATGTACGAATTTTAACTCTCGGTGGGCACTTTTCTCTTCAAACTACTGTCAATATTCAGATTTTAAATATTGGTTGAGATCTTTTTGTTAAACAATTGTAAATAAACGAATTTTAATACTAGGTTGGAATTTTTTCCTTCAAACTATCGCCTATATACGAAATTTAACTCTCGGTGGGAATTTTTTGGTCAAGCTACCGTCAATGTACGAATTTTAACTCTCGGTGGGCACTTTTTTCTTCAAACTACTGCCAATTTTCAAATTTTATCTATTGGTTGATATCTTTTTGTCAAACATTCGTCAATAAACGAATTTTTAAACTAGGTTGTAACTTTTTTCATCAAATTATCGCCTACATACGAAATTCAACTCTCGGTGGGAATTTTTTGGTCAAACTACCGTCAATGTACGAATTTTGACTCTCGGTGGGAACTTTTTTCTTCAAACTACTGTCAATACTCAAATTTTAACTATTGTTTGAGATCTTTTTGTTAAACAATTGCAAATAAACGAATTTTAATACTAGGTTGGAATTTTTTTCTTCAAACTATCGCATATACGAAATTTAACTCTCGGCAGGAATTTTTTGGTCAAGCTACCATCAATGTTCGAATTTTAACTCACGGTGGGCACTTTTTTCTTCAAACTACTGTCAATACTCAAATTTTAACTATTGTTTGAGATCTTTTTGTTAAACAATTGCAAATAAAGGAATTTTAATACTAGGTTGGAATTTTTTTCTTCAAACTATCGCATATACGAAATTTAACTCTCGGTAGGAATTTTTTGGTCAAGCTACCGTCAATGTTCAAATTTTAACTTTCGGTGGGCACTTTTTTCTTCAAACTACTGTCAATATTCATATTTAGCTATTGGTTGAAATCTTTTTGTCAACAATCGTCAATAGACGAATTTTAATACTAGGTTGGAATTTTTTCCTTCAAACTATCGCCTATATACGAAATTTAACTCTCGGTGGGAATTTTTTGGTCAAGCTACCGTCAATGTACGAATTTTAACCCTCGGTGGGCACTTTTTTCTTCAAACTACTGTCAATATTCAAATTTTATCTATTGGTTGATATCTTTTTGTCAAACATTCGTCAATAAACGAATTTTTAAACTAGGTTGTAACTTTTTTCATCAAATTATCGCCTACATACGAAATTCAACTCTCGGTGGGAATTTTTTGGTCAAACTACCGTCAATGTACGAATTTTGACTCTCGGTGGGAACTTTTTTCTTCAAACTACTGTCAATACTCAAATTTTAACTATTGTTTGAGATCTTTTTGTTAAACAATTGCAAATAAACGAATTTTAATACTAGGTTGGAATTTTTTTCTTCAAACTATCACATATACGAAATTTAACTCTCGGCAGGAATTTTTTGGTCAAACTACCGTCAATGTACGAATTTTAACTCTCGGTGGGCACTTTTCTCTTCAAACTACTGTCAATATTCAGATTTTAAATATTGGTTGAGATCTTTTTGTTAAACAATTGTAAATAAACGAATTTTAATACTAGGTTGGAATTTTTTCCTTCAAACTATCGCCTATATACGAAATTTAACTCTCGGTAGGAATATTTTGGTCAAGCTACCGTCAATGTACGAATTTTAACTCTCGGTGGGCACTTTTTTCTTCAAACTACTGCCAATTTTCAAATTTTATCTATTGGTTGATATCTTTTTGTCAAACATTCGTCAATAAACGAATTTTTAAACTAGGTTGTAACTTTTTTCATCAAATTATCGCCTACATACGAAATTCAACTCTCGGTGGGAATTTTTTGGTCAAACTACCGTCAATGTACGAATTTTGACTCTCGGTGGGAACTTTTTTCTTCAAACTACTGTCAATACTCAAATTTTAACTATTGTTTGAGATCTTTTTGTTATACAATTGCAAATAAACGAATTTTAATACTAGGTTGGAATTTTTTTCTTCAAACTATCACATATACGAAATTTAACTCTCGGCAGGAATTTTTTGGTCAAACTACCGTCAATGTACGAATTTTAACTCTCGGTGGGCACTTTTTTCTTCAAACTACTGTCAATATTCAAATTTTATCTATTGGTTGATATCTTTTTGTCAAACATTCGTCAATAAACGAATTTTTAAACTAGGTTGTAACTTTTTTCATCAAATTATCGCCTACATACGAAATTCAACTCTCGGTGGGAATTTTTTGGTCAAACTACCGTCAATGTACGAATTTTGACTCTCGGTGGGAACTTTTTTCTTCAAACTACTGTCAATACTCAAATTTTAACTATTGTTTGAGATCTTTTTGTTAAACAATTGCAAATAAACGAATTTTAATATTAGGTTGGAATTTTTTTCTTCAAACTATCACATATACGAAATTTAACTCTCGGCAGGAATTTTTTGGTGAAACTACCGTCAATGTACGAATTTTAACACTCGGTGGGCACTTTTCTCTTCAAACTACTGTCAATATTCAGATTTTAAATATTGGTTGAGATCTTTTTGTTAAACAATTGTAAATAAACGAATTTTAATACTAGGTTGGAATTTTTTTCTTCAAACTATCACATATACGAAATTTAACTCTCGGCAGGAATTTTTTGGTCAAGCTACCATCAATGTTCGAATTTTAACTCACGGTGGGCACTTTTTTCTTCAAACTACTGTCAATATTCAAATTTTATCTATTGGTTGATATCTTTTTGTCAAACATTCGTCAATAAACGAATTTTTAAACTAGGTTGTAACTTTTTTCATCAAATTATCGCCTACATACGAAATTCAACTCTCGGTGGGAATTTTTTGGTCAAACTACCGTCAATGTACGAATTTTGACTCTCGGTGGGAACTTTTTTCTTCAAACTACTGTCAATACTCAAATTTTAACTATTGTTTGAGATCTTTTTGTTAAACAATTGCAAATAAACGAATTTTAATACTAGGTTGGAATTTTTTTCTTCAAACTATCGCATATACGAAATTTAACTCTCGGCAGGAATTTTTTGGTCAAGCTACCATCAATGTTCGAATTTTAACTCACGGTGGGCACTTTTTTCTTCAAACTACTGTCAATACTCAAATTTTAACTATTGTTTGAGATCTTTTTGTTAAACAATTGCAAATAAAGGAATTTTAATACTAGGTTGGAATTTTTTTCTTCAAACTATCGCATATACGAAATTTAACTCTCGGTAGGAATTTTTTGGTCAAGCTACCGTCAATGTTCAAATTTTAACTTTCGGTGGGCACTTTTTTCTTCAAACTACTGTCAATATTCATATTTTAACTATTGGTTGAAATCTTTTTGTCAACAATCGTCAATAGACGAATTTTAATACTAGGTTGGAATTTTTTCCTTCAAACTATCGCCTATATACGAAATTTAACTCTCGGTGGGAATTTTTTGGTCAAGCTACCGTCAATGTACGAATTTTAACCCTCGGTGGGCACTTTTTTCTTCAAACTACTGTCAATATTCAAATTTTATCTATTGGTTGATATCTTTTTGTCAAACATTCGTCAATAAACGAATTTTTAAACTAGGTTGTAACTTTTTTCATCAAATTATCGCCTACATACGAAATTCAACTCTCGGTGGGAATTTTTTGGTCAAACTACCGTCAATGTACGAATTTTGACTCTCGGTGGGAACTTTTTTCTTCAAACTACTGTCAATACTCAAATTTTAACTATTGTTTGAGATCTTTTTGTTAAACAATTGCAAATAAACGAATTTTAATACTAGGTTGGAATTTTTTTCTTCAAACTATCACATATACGAAATTTAACTCTCGGCAGGAATTTTTTGGTCAAACTACCGTCAATGTACGAATTTTAACTCTCGGTGGGCACTTTTCTCTTCAAACTACTGTCAATATTCAGATTTTAAATATTGGTTGAGATCTTTTTGTTCAACAATTGTAAATAAACGAATTTTAATACTAGGTTGGAATTTTTTCCTTCAAACTATCGCCTATATACGAAATTTAACTCTCGGTAGGAATTTTTTGGTCAAGCTACCGTCAATGTACGAATTTTAACTCTCGGTGGGCACATTTTCTTCAAACTACTGCCAATTTTCAAATTTTATCTATTGGTTGATATCTTTTTGTCAAACATTCGTCAATAAACGAATTTTTAAACTAGGTTGTAACTTTTTTCATCAAATTATCGCCTACATACGAAATTCAACTCTCGGTGGGAATTTTTTGGTCAAACTACCGTCAATGTACGAATTTTGACTCTCGGTGGGAACTTTTTTCTTCAAACTACTGTCAATACTCAAATTTTAACTATTGTTTGAGATCTTTTTGTTATACAATTGCAAATAAACGAATTTTAATACTAGGTTGGAATTTTTTTCTTCAAACTATCACATATACGAAATTTAACTCTCGGCAGGAATTTTTTGGTCAAACTACCGTCAATGTACGAATTTTAACTCTCGGTGGGCACTTTTTTCTTCAAACTACTGTCAATATTCAAATTTTATCTATTGGTTGATATCTTTTTGTCAAACATTCGTCAATAAACGAATTTTTAAACTAGGTTGTAACTTTTTTCATCAAATTATCGCCTACATACGAAATTCAACTCTCGGTGGGAATTTTTTGGTCAAACTACCGTCAATGTACGAATTTTGACTCTCGGTGGGAACTTTTTTCTTCAAACTACTGTCAATACTCAAATTTTAACTATTGTTTGAGATCTTTTTGTTAAACAATTGCAAATAAACGAATTTTAATACTAGGTTGGAATTTTTTTCTTCAAACTATCACATATACGAAATTTAACTCTCGGCAGGAATTTTTTGGTCAAACTACCGTCAATGTACGAATTTTAACTCTCGGTGGGCACTTTTCTCTTCAAACTACTGTCAATATTCAGATTTTAAATATTGGTTGAGATCTTTTTGTTAAACAATTGTAAATAAACGAATTTTAATACTAGGTTGGAATTTTTTCCTTCAAACTATCGCCTATATACGAAATTTAACTCTCGGTGGGAATTTTTTGGTCAAGCTACCGTCAATGTACGAATTTTAACTCTCGGTGGGCACTTTTTTCTTCAAACTACTGTCAATTTTCAAATTTTATCTATTGGTTGATATCTTTTTGTCAAACATTCGTCAATAAACGAATTTTTAAACTAGGTCGTAACTTTTTTCATCAAATTATCGCCTACATACGAAATTCAACTCTCGGTGGGAATTTTTTGGTCAAACTACCGTCAATGTACGAATTTTGACTCTCGGTGGGAACTTTTTTCTTCAAACTACTGTCAATACTCAAATTTTAACTATTGTTTGAGATCTTTTTGTTAAACAATTTCAAATAAACGAATTTTAATACTAGGTTGGAATTTTTTTCTTCAAACTATCACATATACGAAATTTAACTCTCGGCAGGAATTTTTTGGTCAAACTACCGTCAATGTACGAATTTTAACTCTCGGTGGGCACTTTTCTCTTCAAACTACTGTCAATATTCAGATTTTAAATATTGGTTGAGATCTTTTTGTTAAACAATTGTAAATAAACGAATTTTAATACTAGGTTGGAATTTTTTCCTTCAAACTATCGCCTATATACGAAATTTAACTCTCGGTGGGAATTTTTTGGTCAAGCTACCGTCAATGTACGAATTTTAACTCTCGGTGGGCACTTTTTTCTTCAAACTACTGCCAATTTTCAAATTTTATCTATTGGTTGATATCTTTTTGTCAAACATTCGTCAATAAACGAATTTTTAAACTAGGTTGTAACTTTTTTCATCAAATTATCGCCTACATACGAAATTCAACTCTCGGTGGGAATTTTTTGGTCAAACTACCGTCAATGTACGAATTTTGACTCTCGGTGGGAACTTTTTTCTTCAAACTACTGTCAATACTCAAATTTTAACTATTGTTTGAGATCTTTTTGTTAAACAATTGCAAATAAACGAATTTTAATACTAGGTTGGAATTTTTTTCTTCAAACTATCGCATATACGAAATTTAACTCTCGGCAGGAATTTTTTGGTCAAGCTACCATCAATGTTCGAATTTTAACTCACGGTGGGCACTTTTTTCTTCAAACTACTGTCAATACTCAAATTTTAACTATTGTTTGAGATCTTTTTGTTAAACAATTGCAAATAAAGGAATTTTAATACTAGGTTGGAATTTTTTTCTTCAAACTATCGCATATACGAAATTTAACTCTCGGTAGGAATTTTTTGGTCAAGCTACCGTCAATGTTCAAATTTTAACTTTCGGTGGGCACTTTTTTCTTCAAACTACTGTCAATATTCATATTTAGCTATTGGTTGAAATCTTTTTGTCAACAATCGTCAATAGACGAATTTTAATACTAGGTTGGAATTTTTTCCTTCAAACTATCGCCTATATACGAAATTTAACTCTCGGTGGGAATTTTTTGGTCAAGCTACCGTCAATGTACGAATTTTAACCCTCGGTGGGCACTTTTTTCTTCAAACTACTGTCAATATTCAAATTTTATCTATTGGTTGATATCTTTTTGTCAAACATTCGTCAATAAACGAATTTTTAAACTAGGTTGTAACTTTTTTCATCAAATTATCGCCTACATACGAAATTCAACTCTCGGTGGGAATTTTTTGGTCAAACTACCGTCAATGTACGAATTTTGACTCTCGGTGGGAACTTTTTTCTTCAAACTACTGTCAATACTCAAATTTTAACTATTGTTTGAGATCTTTTTGTTAAACAATTGCAAATAAACGAATTTTAATACTAGGTTGGAATTTTTTTCTTCAAACTATCACATATACGAAATTTAACTCTCGGCAGGAATTTTTTGGTCAAACTACCGTCAATGTACGAATTTTAACTCTCGGTGGGCACTTTTCTCTTCAAACTACTGTCAATATTCAGATTTTAAATATTGGTTGAGATCTTTTTGTTAAACAATTGTAAATAAACGAATTTTAATACTAGGTTGGAATTTTTTCCTTCAAACTATCGCCTATATACGAAATTTAACTCTCGGTAGGAATATTTTGGTCAAGCTACCGTCAATGTACGAATTTTAACTCTCGGTGGGCACTTTTTTCTTCAAACTACTGCCAATTTTCAAATTTTATCTATTGGTTGATATCTTTTTGTCAAACATTCGTCAATAAACGAATTTTTAAACTAGGTTGTAACTTTTTTCATCAAATTATCGCCTACATACGAAATTCAACTCTCGGTGGGAATTTTTTGGTCAAACTACCGTCAATGTACGAATTTTGACTCTCGGTGGGAACTTTTTTCTTCAAACTACTGTCAATACTCAAATTTTAACTATTGTTTGAGATCTTTTTGTTATACAATTGCAAATAAACGAATTTTAATACTAGGTTGGAATTTTTTTCTTCAAACTATCACATATACGAAATTTAACTCTCGGCAGGAATTTTTTGGTCAAACTACCGTCAATGTACGAATTTTAACTCTCGGTGGGCACTTTTTTCTTCAAACTACTGTCAATATTCAAATTTTATCTATTGGTTGATATCTTTTTGTCAAACATTCGTCAATAAACGAATTTTTAAACTAGGTTGTAACTTTTTTCATCAAATTATCGCCTACATACGAAATTCAACTCTCGGTGGGAATTTTTTGGTCAAACTACCGTCAATGTACGAATTTTGACTCTCGGTGGGAACTTTTTTCTTCAAACTACTGTCAATACTCAAATTTTAACTATTGTTTGAGATCTTTTTGTTAAACAATTGCAAATAAACGAATTTTAATATTAGGTTGGAATTTTTTTCTTCAAACTATCACATATACGAAATTTAACTCTCGGCAGGAATTTTTTGGTGAAACTACCGTCAATGTACGAATTTTAACACTCGGTGGGCACTTTTCTCTTCAAACTACTGTCAATATTCAGATTTTAAATATTGGTTGAGATCTTTTTGTTAAACAATTGTAAATAAACGAATTTTAATACTAGGTTGGAATTTTTTTCTTCAAACTATCACATATACGAAATTTAACTCTCGGCAGGAATTTTTTGGTCAAGCTACCATCAATGTTCGAATTTTAACTCACGGTGGGCACTTTTTTCTTCAAACTACTGTCAATATTCAAATTTTATCTATTGGTTGATATCTTTTTGTCAAACATTCGTCAATAAACGAATTTTTAAACTAGGTTGTAACTTTTTTCATCAAATTATCGCCTACATACGAAATTCAACTCTCGGTGGGAATTTTTTGGTCAAACTACCGTCAATGTACGAATTTTGACTCTCGGTGGGAACTTTTTTCTTCAAACTACTGTCAATACTCAAATTTTAACTATTGTTTGAGATCTTTTTGTTAAACAATTGCAAATAAACGAATTTTAATACTAGGTTGGAATTTTTTTCTTCAAACTATCGCATATACGAAATTTAACTCTCGGCAGGAATTTTTTGGTCAAGCTACCATCAATGTTCGAATTTTAACTCACGGTGGGCACTTTTTTCTTCAAACTACTGTCAATACTCAAATTTTAACTATTGTTTGAGATCTTTTTGTTAAACAATTGCAAATAAAGGAATTTTAATACTAGGTTGGAATTTTTTTCTTCAAACTATCGCATATACGAAATTTAACTCTCGGTAGGAATTTTTTGGTCAAGCTACCGTCAATGTTCAAATTTTAACTTTCGGTGGGCACTTTTTTCTTCAAACTACTGTCAATATTCATATTTTAACTATTGGTTGAAATCTTTTTGTCAACAATCGTCAATAGACGAATTTTAATACTAGGTTGGAATTTTTTCCTTCAAACTATCGCCTATATACGAAATTTAACTCTCGGTGGGAATTTTTTGGTCAAGCTACCGTCAATGTACGAATTTTAACCCTCGGTGGGCACTTTTTTCTTCAAACTACTGTCAATATTCAAATTTTATCTATTGGTTGATATCTTTTTGTCAAACATTCGTCAATAAACGAATTTTTAAACTAGGTTGTAACTTTTTTCATCAAATTATCGCCTACATACGAAATTCAACTCTCGGTGGGAATTTTTTGGTCAAACTACCGTCAATGTACGAATTTTGACTCTCGGTGGGAACTTTTTTCTTCAAACTACTGTCAATACTCAAATTTTAACTATTGTTTGAGATCTTTTTGTTAAACAATTGCAAATAAACGAATTTTAATACTAGGTTGGAATTTTTTTCTTCAAACTATCACATATACGAAATTTAACTCTCGGCAGGAATTTTTTGGTCAAACTACCGTCAATGTACGAATTTTAACTCTCGGTGGGCACTTTTCTCTTCAAACTACTGTCAATATTCAGATTTTAAATATTGGTTGAGATCTTTTTGTTCAACAATTGTAAATAAACGAATTTTAATACTAGGTTGGAATTTTTTCCTTCAAACTATCGCCTATATACGAAATTTAACTCTCGGTAGGAATTTTTTGGTCAAGCTACCGTCAATGTACGAATTTTAACTCTCGGTGGGCACATTTTCTTCAAACTACTGCCAATTTTCAAATTTTATCTATTGGTTGATATCTTTTTGTCAAACATTCGTCAATAAACGAATTTTTAAACTAGGTTGTAACTTTTTTCATCAAATTATCGCCTACATACGAAATTCAACTCTCGGTGGGAATTTTTTGGTCAAACTACCGTCAATGTACGAATTTTGACTCTCGGTGGGAACTTTTTTCTTCAAACTACTGTCAATACTCAAATTTTAACTATTGTTTGAGATCTTTTTGTTATACAATTGCAAATAAACGAATTTTAATACTAGGTTGGAATTTTTTTCTTCAAACTATCACATATACGAAATTTAACTCTCGGCAGGAATTTTTTGGTCAAACTACCGTCAATGTACGAATTTTAACTCTCGGTGGGCACTTTTTTCTTCAAACTACTGTCAATATTCAAATTTTATCTATTGGTTGATATCTTTTTGTCAAACATTCGTCAATAAACGAATTTTTAAACTAGGTTGTAACTTTTTTCATCAAATTATCGCCTACATACGAAATTCAACTCTCGGTGGGAATTTTTTGGTCAAACTACCGTCAATGTACGAATTTTGACTCTCGGTGGGAACTTTTTTCTTCAAACTACTGTCAATACTCAAATTTTAACTATTGTTTGAGATCTTTTTGTTAAACAATTGCAAATAAACGAATTTTAATATTAGGTTGGAATTTTTTTCTTCAAACTATCACATATACGAAATTTAACTCTCGGCAGGAATTTTTTGGTGAAACTACCGTCAATGTACGAATTTTAACACTCGGTGGGCACTTTTCTCTTCAAACTACTGTCAATATTCAGATTTTAAATATTGGTTGAGATCTTTTTGTTAAACAATTGTAAATAAACGAATTTTAATACTAGGTTGGAATTTTTTTCTTCAAACTATCACATATACGAAATTTAACTCTCGGCAGGAATTTTTTGGTCAAGCTACCATCAATGTTCGAATTTTAACTCACGGTGGGCACTTTTTTCTTCAAACTACTGTCAATATTCAAATTTTATCTATTGGTTGATATCTTTTTGTCAAACATTCGTCAATAAACGAATTTTTAAACTAGGTTGTAACTTTTTTCATCAAATTATCGCCTACATACGAAATTCAACTCTCGGTGGGAATTTTTTGGTCAAACTACCGTCAATGTACGAATTTTGACTCTCGGTGGGAACTTTTTTCTTCAAACTACTGTCAATACTCAAATTTTAACTATTGTTTGAGATCTTTTTGTTAAACAATTGCAAATAAACGAATTTTAATACTAGGTTGGAATTTTTTTCTTCAAACTATCGCATATACGAAATTTAACTCTCGGCAGGAATTTTTTGGTCAAGCTACCATCAATGTTCGAATTTTAACTCACGGTGGGCACTTTTTTCTTCAAACTACTGTCAATACTCAAATTTTAACTATTGTTTGAGATCTTTTTGTTAAACAATTGCAAATAAAGGAATTTTAATACTAGGTTGGAATTTTTTTCTTCAAACTATCGCATATACGAAATTTAACTCTCGGTAGGAATTTTTTGGTCAAGCTACCGTCAATGTTCAAATTTTAACTTTCGGTGGGCACTTTTTTCTTCAAACTACTGTCAATATTCATATTTTAACTATTGGTTGAAATCTTTTTGTCAACAATCGTCAATAGACGAATTTTAATACTAGGTTGGAATTTTTTCCTTCAAACTATCGCCTATATACGAAATTTAACTCTCGGTGGGAATTTTTTGGTCAAGCTACCGTCAATGTACGAATTTTAACCCTCGGTGGGCACTTTTTTCTTCAAACTACTGTCAATATTCAAATTTTATCTATTGGTTGATATCTTTTTGTCAAACATTCGTCAATAAACGAATTTTTAAACTAGGTTGTAACTTTTTTCATCAAATTATCGCCTACATACGAAATTCAACTCTCGGTGGGAATTTTTTGGTCAAACTACCGTCAATGTACGAATTTTGACTCTCGGTGGGAACTTTTTTCTTCAAACTACTGTCAATACTCAAATTTTAACTATTGTTTGAGATCTTTTTGTTAAACAATTGCAAATAAACGAATTTTAATACTAGGTTGGAATTTTTTTCTTCAAACTATCACATATACGAAATTTAACTCTCGGCAGGAATTTTTTGGTCAAACTACCGTCAATGTACGAATTTTAACTCTCGGTGGGCACTTTTCTCTTCAAACTACTGTCAATATTCAGATTTTAAATATTGGTTGAGATCTTTTTGTTAAACAATTGTAAATAAACGAATTTTAATACTAGGTTGGAATTTTTTCCTTCAAACTATCGCCTATATACGAAATTTAACTCTCGGTAGGAATTTTTTGGTCAAGCTACCGTCAATGTACGAATTTTAACTCTCGGTGGGCACTTTTTTCTTCAAACTACTGCCAATTTTCAAATTTTATCTATTGGTTGATATCTTTTTGTCAAACATTCGTCAATAAACGAATTTTTAAACTAGGTTGTAACTTTTTTCATCAAATTATCGCCTACATACGAAATTCAACTCTCGGTGGGAATTTTTTGGTCAAACTACCGTCAATGTACGAATTTTGACTCTCGGTGGGAACTTTTTTCTTCAAACTGCTGTCAATACTCAAATTTTAACTATTGTTTGAGATCTTTTTGTTATACAATTGCAAATAAACGAATTTTAATACTAGGTTGGAATTTTTTTCTTCAAACTATCACATATACGAAATTTAACTCTCGGCAGGAATTTTTTGGTCAAACTACCGTCAATGTACGAATTTTAACTCTCGGTGGGCACTTTTTTCTTCAAACTACTGTCAATATTCAAATTTTATCTATTGGTTGATATCTTTTTGTCAAACATTCGTCAATAAACGAATTTTTAAACTAGGTTGTAACTTTTTTCATCAAATTATCGCCTACATACGAAATTCAACTCTCGGTGGGAATTTTTTGGTCAAACTACCGTCAATGTACGAATTTTGACTCTCGGTGGGAACTTTTTTCTTCAAACTACTGTCAATACTCAAATTTTAACTATTGTTTGAGATCTTTTTGTTAAACAATTGCAAATAAACGAATTTTAATATTAGGTTGGAATTTTTTTCTTCAAACTATCACATATACGAAATTTAACTCTCGGCAGGAATTTTTTGGTGAAACTACCGTCAATGTACGAATTTTAACACTCGGTGGGCACTTTTCTCTTCAAACTACTGTCAATATTCAGATTTTAAATATTGGTTGAGATCTTTTTGTTAAACAATTGTAAATAAACGAATTTTAATACTAGGTTGGAATTTTTTTCTTCAAACTATCACATATACGAAATTTAACTCTCGGCAGGAATTTTTTGGTCAAGCTACCATCAATGTTCGAATTTTAACTCACGGTGGGCACTTTTTTCTTCAAACTACTGTCAATATTCAAATTTTATCTATTGGTTGATATCTTTTTGTCAAACATTCGTCAATAAACGAATTTTTAAACTAGGTTGTAACTTTTTTCATCAAATTATCGCCTACATACGAAATTCAACTCTCGGTGGGAATTTTTTGGTCAAACTACCGTCAATGTACGAATTTTGACTCTCGGTGGGAACTTTTTTCTTCAAACTACTGTCAATACTCAAATTTTAACTATTGTTTGAGATCTTTTTGTTAAACAATTGCAAATAAACGAATTTTAATACTAGGTTGGAATTTTTTTCTTCAAACTATCGCATATACGAAATTTAACTCTCGGCAGGAATTTTTTGGTCAAGCTACCATCAATGTTCGAATTTTAACTCACGGTGGGCACTTTTTTCTTCAAACTACTGTCAATACTCAAATTTTAACTATTGTTTGAGATCTTTTTGTTAAACAATTGCAAATAAAGGAATTTTAATACTAGGTTGGAATTTTTTTCTTCAAACTATGGCATATACGAAATTTAACTCTCGGTAGGAATTTTTTGGTCAAGCTACCGTCAATGTTCAAATTTTAACTTTCGGTGGGCACTTTTTTCTTCAAACTACTGTCAATATTCATATTTTAACTATTGGTTGAAATCTTTTTGTCAACAATCGTCAATAGACGAATTTTAATACTAGGTTGGAATTTTTTTCTTCAAACTATCGCATATACGAAATTTAACTCTCGGCATGAATTTTTTGGTCAAGCTACCGTCAATGTACGAATTTTAACTCTCGGTGGGCACTTTTTTCTTCAAACTACTGTCAATATTCAAATTTTATCTATTGGTTGATATCTTTTTGTCAAACATTCGTCAATAAACGAATTTTTAAACTAGGTTGTAACTTTTTTCATCAAATTATCGCCTACATACGAAATTCAACTCTCGGTGGGAATTTTTTGGTCAAACTACCGTCAATGTACGAATTTTGACTCTCGGTGGGAACTTTTTTCTTCAAACTACTGTCAATACTCAAATTTTAACTATTGTTTGAGATCTTTTTGTTAAACAATTGCAAATAAACGAATTTTAATACTAGGTTGGAATTTTTTTCTTCAAACTATCACATATACGAAATTTAACTCTCGGCAGGAATTTTTTGGTCAAACTACCGTCAATGTACGAATTTTAACTCTCGGTGGGCACTTTTCTCTTCAAACTACTGTCAATATTCAGATTTTAAATATTGGTTGAGATCTTTTTGTTAAACAATTGTAAATAAACGAATTTTAATACTAGGTTGGAATTTTTTTCTTCAAACTGTCACATATACGAAATTTAACTCTCGGCAGGAATTTTTTGGTCAAACTACCGTCAATGTACGAATTTTAACTCTCGGTGGGCACTTTTTTCTTCAAACTACTGTCAATATTCAAATTTTATCTATTGGTTGATATTTTTTTGTCAAACATTCGTCGATAAACGAATTTTTAAACTAGGTTGTAACTTTTTTCATCAAATTATCGCCTACATACGAAATTCAACTCTCGGTGGGAATTTTTTGGTCAAACTACCGTCAATGTACGAATTTTGACTCTCGATGGGAACTTTTTTCTTCAAACTACTGCCAATACTCAAATTTTAACTATTGTTTGAGATCTTTTTGTTAAACAATTGCAAATAAACGAATTTTAATACTAGGTTGGAATTTTTTTCTTCAAACTATCGCATATACGAAATTTAACTCTCGACAGGAATTTTTTGGTCAAGCTACCATCAATGTTCGAATTTTAACTCACGGTGGGCACTTTTTTCTTCAAACTACTGTCAATATTCAAATTTTATCTATTGGTTGATATCTTTTTGTCAAACATTCGTCAATAAACGAATTTTTAAACTAGGTTGTAACTTTTTTCATCAAATTATCGCCTACATACGAAATTCAACTCTCGGTGGGAATTTTTTGGTCAAACTACCGTCAATGTACGAATTTTGACTCTCGGTGGGAACTTTTTTCTTCAAACTACTGTCAATACTCAAATTTTAACTATTGTTTGAGATCTTTTTGTTAAACAATTGCAAATAAACGAATTTTAATACTAGGTTGGAATTTTTTTCTTCAAACTATCGCATATACGAAATTTAACTCTCGGCAGGAATTTTTTGGTCAAGCTACCATCAATGTTCGAATTTTAACTCACGGTGGGCACTTTTTTCTTCAAACTACTGTCAATATTCAAATTTTATCTATTGGTTGATATCTTTTTGTCAAACATTCGTCAATAAACGAATTTTTAAACTAGGTTGTAACTTTTTTCATCAAATTATCGCCTACATACGAAATTCAACTCTCGGTGGGAATTTTTTGGTCAAACTACCGTCAATGTACGAATTTTGACTCTCGATGGGAACTTTTTTCTTCAAACTACTGTCAATACTCAAATTTTAACTATTGTTTGAGATCTTTTTGTTAAACAATTGCAAATAAACGAATTTTAATACTAGGTTGGAATTTTTTTCTTCAAACTATCACATATACGAAATTTAACTCTCGGCAGGAATTTTTTGGTCAAACTACCGTCAATGTACGAATTTTAACTCTCGGTGGGCACTTTTTTCTTCAAACTACTGTCAATATTCAAATTTTATCTATTGGTTGATATCTTTTTGTCAAACATTCGTCAATAAACGAATTTTTAAACTAGGTTGTAACTTTTTTCATCAAATTATCGCCTACATACGAAATTCAACTCTCGGTGGGAATTTTTTGGTCAAACTACCGTCAATGTACGAATTTTGACTCTCGATGGGAACTTTTTTCTTCAAACTACTGCCAATACTCAAATTTTAACTATTGTTTGAGATCTTTTTGTTAAACAATTGCAAATAAACGAATTTTAATACTAGGTTGGAATTTTTTTCTTCAAACTATCACATATACGAAATTTAACTCTCGGCAGGAATTTTTTGGTCAAACTACCGTCAATGTACGAATTTTAACTCTCGGTGGGCACTTTTTTCTTCAAACTACTGTCAATATTCAAATTTTATCTATTGGTTGATATCTTTTTGTCAAACATTCGTCAATAAACGAATTTTTAAACTAGGTTGTAACTTTTTTCATCAAATTATCGCCTACATACGAAATTCAACTCTCGGTGGGAATTTTTTGGTCAAACTACCGTCAATGTACGAATTTTGACTCTCGGTGGGAACTTTTTTCTTCAAACTACTGTCAATACTCAAATTTTAACTATTGTTTGAGATCTTTTTGTTAAACAATTGCAAATAAACGAATTTTAATACTAGGTTGGAATTTTTTCTTCAAACTATCGCATATACGAAATTTAACTCTCGGCAGGAATTTTTTGGTCAAGCTACCATCAATGTTCGAATTTTAACTCACGGTGGGCACTTTTTTCTTCAAACTACTGTCAATATTCAAATTTTATCTATTGGTTGATATCTTTTTGTCAAACATTCGTCAATAAACGAATTTTTAAACTAGGTTGTAACTTTTTTCATCAAATTATCGCCTACATACGAAATTCAACTCTCGGTGGGAATTTTTTGGTCAAACTACCGTCAATGTACGAATTTTGACTCTCGGTGGGAACTTTTTTCTTCAAACTACTGTCAATACTCAAATTTTAACTATTGTTTGAGATCTTTTTGTTAAACAATTGCAAATAAACGAATTTTAATACTAGGTTGGAATTTTTTTCTTCAAACTATCGCATATACGAAATTTAACTCTCGGCAGGAATTTTTTGGTCAAGCTACCATCAATGTTCGAATTTTAACTCACGGTGGGCACTTTTTTCTTCAAACTACTGTCAATATTCAAATTTTATCTATTGGTTGATATCTTTTTGTCAAACATTCGTCAATAAACGAATTTTTAAACTAGGTTGTAACTTTTTTCATCAAATTATCGCCTACATACGAAATTCAACTCTCGGTGGGAATTTTTTGGTCAAACTACCGTCAATGTACGAATTTTGACTCTCGATGGGAACTTTTTTCTTCAAACTACTGTCAATACTCAAATTTTAACTATTGTTTGAGATCTTTTTGTTAAACAATTGCAAATAAACGAATTTTAATACTAGGTTGGAATTTTTTTCTTCAAACTATCACATATACGAAATTTAACTCTCGGCAGGAATTTTTTGGTCAAACTACCGTCAATGTACGAATTTTAACTCTCGGTGGGCACTTTTTTCTTCAAACTACTGTCAATATTCAAATTTTATCTATTGGTTGATATCTTTTTGTCAAACATTCGTCAATAAACGAATTTTTAAACTAGGTTGTAACTTTTTTCATCAAATTATCGCCTACATACGAAATTCAACTCTCGGTGGGAATTTTTTGGTCAAACTACCGTCAATGTACGAATTTTGACTCTCGATGGGAACTTTTTTCTTCAAACTACTGTCAATACTCAAATTTTAACTATTGTTTGAGATCTTTTTGTTAAACAATTGCAAATAAACGAATTTTAATACTAGGTTGGAATTTTTTTCTTCAAACTATCACATATACGAAATTTAACTCTCGGCAGGAATTTTTTGGTCAAACTACCGTCAATGTACGAATTTTAACTCTCGGTGGGCACTTTTTTCTTCAAACTACTGTCAATATTCAAATTTTATCTATTGGTTGATATCTTTTTGTCAAACATTCGTCAATAAACGAATTTTTAAACTAGGTTGTAACTTTTTTCATCAAATTATCGCCTACATACGAAATTCAACTCTCGGTGGGAATTTTTTGGTCAAACTACCGTCAATGTACGAATTTTGACTCTCGGTGGGAACTTTTTTCTTCAAACTACTGTCAATACTCAAATTTTAACTATTGTTTGAGATCTTTTTGTTAAACAATTGCAAATAAACGAATTTTAATACTAGGTTGGAATTTTTTTCTTCAAACTATCGCATATACGAAATTTAACTCTCGGCAGGAATTTTTTGGTCAAGCTACCATCAATGTTCGAATTTTAACTCACGGTGGGCACTTTTTTCTTCAAACTACTGTCAATATTCAAATTTTATCTATTGGTTGATATCTTTTTGTCAAACATTCGTCAATAAACGAATTTTTAAACTAGGTTGTAACTTTTTTCATCAAATTATCGCCTACATACGAAATTCAACTCTCGGTGGGAATTTTTTGGTCAAACTACCGTCAATGTACGAATTTTGACTCTCGATGGGAACTTTTTTCTTCAAACTACTGTCAATACTCAAATTTTAACTATTGTTTGAGATCTTTTTGTTAAACAATTGCAAATAAACGAATTTTAATACTAGGTTGGAATTTTTTTCTTCAAACTATCACATATACGAAATTTAACTCTCGGCAGGAATTTTTTGGTCAAACTACCGTCAATGTACGAATTTTAACTCTCGGTGGGCACTTTTCTCTTCAAACTACTGTCAATATTCAGATTTTAAATATTGGTTGAGATCTTTTTGTTAAACAATTGTAAATAAACGAATTTTAATACTAGGTTGGAATTTTTTTCTTCAAACTATCACATATACGAAATTTAACTCTCGGCAGGAATTTTTTGGTCAAACTACCGTCAATGTACGAATTTTAACTCTCGGTGGGCACTTTTTTCTTCAAACTACTGTCAATATTCAAATTTTATCTATTGGTTGATATCTTTTTGTCAAACATTCGTCAATAAACGAATTTTTAAACTAGGTTGTAACTTTTTTCATCAAATTATCGCCTACATACGAAATTCAACTCTCGGTGGGAATTTTTTGGTCAAACTACCGTCAATGTACGAATTTTGACTCTCGGTGGGAACTTTTTTCTTCAAACTACTGTCAATACTCAAATTTTAACTATTGTTTGAGATCTTTTTGTTAAACAATTGCAAATAAACGAATTTTAATACTAGGTTGGAATTTTTTTCTTCAAACTATCGCATATACGAAATTTAACTCTCGGCAGGAATTTTTTGGTCAAGCTACCATCAATGTTCGAATTTTAACTCACGGTGGGCACTTTTTTCTTCAAACTACTGTCAATATTCAAATTTTATCTATTGGTTGATATCTTTTTGTCAAACATTCGTCAATAAACGAATTTTTAAACTAGGTTGTAACTTTTTTCATCAAATTATCGCCTACATACGAAATTCAACTCTCGGTGGGAATTTTTTGGTCAAACTACCGTCAATGTACGAATTTTGACTCTCGATGGGAACTTTTTTCTTCAAACTACTGTCAATACTCAAATTTTAACTATTGTTTGAGATCTTTTTGTTAAACAATTGCAAATAAACGAATTTTAATACTAGGTTGGAATTTTTTTCTTCAAACTATCACATATACGAAATTTAACTCTCGGCAGGAATTTTTTGGTCAAACTACCGTCAATGTACGAATTTTAACTCTCGGTGGGCACTTTTCTCTTCAAACTACTGTCAATATTCAAATTTTATCTATTGGTTGATATCTTTTTGTCAAACATTCGTCAATAAACGAATTTTTAAACTAGGTTGTAACTTTTTTCATCAAATTATCGCCTACATACGAAATTCAACTCTCGGTGGGAATTTTTTGGTCAAACTACCGTCAATGTACGAATTTTGACTCTCGGTGGGAACTTTTTTCTTCAAACTACTGTCAATACTCAAATTTTAACTATTGTTTGAGATCTTTTTGTTAAACAATTGCAAATAAACGAATTTTAATACTAGGTTGGAATTTTTTCTTCAAACTATCGCATATACGAAATTTAACTCTCGGCAGGAATTTTTTGGTCAAGCTACCATCAATGTTCGAATTTTAACTCACGGTGGGCACTTTTTTCTTCAAACTACTGTCAATATTCAAATTTTATCTATTGGTTGATATCTTTTTGTCAAACATTCGTCAATAAACGAATTTTTAAACTAGGTTGTAACTTTTTTCATCAAATTATCGCCTACATACGAAATTCAACTCTCGGTGGGAATTTTTTGGTCAAACTACCGTCAATGTACGAATTTTGACTCTCGGTGGGAACTTTTTTCTTCAAACTACTGTCAATACTCAAATTTTAACTATTGTTTGAGATCTTTTTGTTAAACAATTGCAAATAAACGAATTTTAATACTAGGTTGGAATTTTTTTCTTCAAACTATCGCATATACGAAATTTAACTCTCGGCAGGAATTTTTTGGTCAAGCTACCATCAATGTTCGAATTTTAACTCACGGTGGGCACTTTTTTCTTCAAACTACTGTCAATATTCAAATTTTATCTATTGGTTGATATCTTTTTGTCAAACATTCGTCAATAAACGAATTTTTAAACTAGGTTGTAACTTTTTTCATCAAATTATCGCCTACATACGAAATTCAACTCTCGGTGGGAATTTTTTGGTCAAACTACCGTCAATGTACGAATTTTGACTCTCGATGGGAACTTTTTTCTTCAAACTACTGTCAATACTCAAATTTTAACTATTGTTTGAGATCTTTTTGTTAAACAATTGCAAATAAACGAATTTTAATACTAGGTTGGAATTTTTTTCTTCAAACTATCACATATACGAAATTTAACTCTCGGCAGGAATTTTTTGGTCAAACTACCGTCAATGTACGAATTTTAACTCTCGGTGGGCACTTTTTTCTTCAAACTACTGTCAATATTCAAATTTTATCTATTGGTTGATATCTTTTTGTCAAACATTCGTCAATAAACGAATTTTTAAACTAGGTTGTAACTTTTTTCATCAAATTATCGCCTACATACGAAATTCAACTCTCGGTGGGAATTTTTTGGTCAAACTACCGTCAATGTACGAATTTTGACTCTCGATGGGAACTTTTTTCTTCAAACTACTGTCAATACTCAAATTTTAACTATTGTTTGAGATCTTTTTGTTAAACAATTGCAAATAAACGAATTTTAATACTAGGTTGGAATTTTTTTCTTCAAACTATCACATATACGAAATTTAACTCTCGGCAGGAATTTTTTGGTCAAACTACCGTCAATGTACGAATTTTAACTCTCGGTGGGCACTTTTTTCTTCAAACTACTGTCAATATTCAAATTTTATCTATTGGTTGATATCTTTTTGTCAAACATTCGTCAATAAACGAATTTTTAAACTAGGTTGTAACTTTTTTCATCAAATTATCGCCTACATACGAAATTCAACTCTCGGTGGGAATTTTTTGGTCAAACTACCGTCAATGTACGAATTTTGACTCTCGGTGGGAACTTTTTTCTTCAAACTACTGTCAATACTCAAATTTTAACTATTGTTTGAGATCTTTTTGTTAAACAATTGCAAATAAACGAATTTTAATACTAGGTTGGAATTTTTTTCTTCAAACTATCGCATATACGAAATTTAACTCTCGGCAGGAATTTTTTGGTCAAGCTACCATCAATGTTCGAATTTTAACTCACGGTGGGCACTTTTTTCTTCAAACTACTGTCAATATTCAAATTTTATCTATTGGTTGATATCTTTTTGTCAAACATTCGTCAATAAACGAATTTTTAAACTAGGTTGTAACTTTTTTCATCAAATTATCGCCTACATACGAAATTCAACTCTCGGTGGGAATTTTTTGGTCAAACTACCGTCAATGTACGAATTTTGACTCTCGATGGGAACTTTTTTCTTCAAACTACTGTCAATACTCAAATTTTAACTATTGTTTGAGATCTTTTTGTTAAACAATTGCAAATAAACGAATTTTAATACTAGGTTGGAATTTTTTTCTTCAAACTATCACATATACGAAATTTAACTCTCGGCAGGAATTTTTTGGTCAAACTACCGTCAATGTACGAATTTTAACTCTCGGTGGGCACTTTTCTCTTCAAACTACTGTCAATATTCAGATTTTAAATATTGGTTGAGATCTTTTTGTTAAACAATTGTAAATAAACGAATTTTAATACTAGGTTGGAATTTTTTTCTTCAAACTATCACATATACGAAATTTAACTCTCGGCAGGAATTTTTTGGTCAAACTACCGTCAATGTACGAATTTTAACTCTCGGTGGGCACTTTTTTCTTCAAACTACTGTCAATATTCAAATTTTATCTATTGGTTGATATCTTTTTGTCAAACATTCGTCAATAAACGAATTTTTAAACTAGGTTGTAACTTTTTTCATCAAATTATCGCCTACATACGAAATTCAACTCTCGGTGGGAATTTTTTGGTCAAACTACCGTCAATGTACGAATTTTGACTCTCGATGGGAACTTTTTTCTTCAAACTACTGTCAATACTCAAATTTTAACTATTGTTTGAGATCTTTTTGTTAAACAATTGCAAATAAACGAATTTTAATACTAGGTTGGAATTTTTTTCTTCAAACTATCACATATACGAAATTTAACTCTCGGCAGGAATTTTTTGGTCAAACTACCGTCAATGTACGAATTTTAACTCTCGGTGGGCACTTTTTTCTTCAAACTACTGTCAATATTCAAATTTTATCTATTGGTTGATATCTTTTTGTCAAACATTCGTCAATAAACGAATTTTTAAACTAGGTTGTAACTTTTTTCATCAAATTATCGCCTACATACGAAATTCAACTCTCGGTGGGAATTTTTTGGTCAAACTACCGTCAATGTACGAATTTTGACTCTCGGTGGGAACTTTTTTCTTCAAACTACTGTCAATACTCAAATTTTAACTATTGTTTGAGATCTTTTTGTTAAACAATTGCAAATAAACGAATTTTAATACTAGGTTGGAATTTTTTTCTTCAAACTATCGCATATACGAAATTTAACTCTCGGCAGGAATTTTTTGGTCAAGCTACCATCAATGTTCGAATTTTAACTCACGGTGGGCACTTTTTTCTTCAAACTACTGTCAATATTCAAATTTTATCTATTGGTTGATATCTTTTTGTCAAACATTCGTCAATAAACGAATTTTTAAACTAGGTTGTAACTTTTTTCATCAAATTATCGCCTACATACGAAATTCAACTCTCGGTGGGAATTTTTTGGTCAAACTACCGTCAATGTACGAATTTTGACTCTCGATGGGAACTTTTTTCTTCAAACTACTGTCAATACTCAAATTTTAACTATTGTTTGAGATCTTTTTGTTAAACAATTGCAAATAAACGAATTTTAATACTAGGTTGGAATTTTTTTCTTCAAACTATCACATATACGAAATTTAACTCTCGGCAGGAATTTTTTGGTCAAACTACCGTCAATGTACGAATTTTAACTCTCGGTGGGCACTTTTCTCTTCAAACTACTGTCAATATTCAGATTTTAAATATTGGTTGAGATCTTTTTGTTAAACAATTGTAAATAAACGAATTTTAATACTAGGTTGGAATTTTTTTCTTCAAACTATCACATATACGAAATTTAACTCTCGGCAGGAATTTTTTGGTCAAACTACCGTCAATGTACGAATTTTAACTCTCGGTGGGCACTTTTTTCTTCAAACTACTGTCAATATTCAAATTTTATCTATTGGTTGATATCTTTTTGTCAAACATTCGTCAATAAACGAATTTTTAAACTAGGTTGTAACTTTTTTCATCAAATTATCGCCTACATACGAAATTCAACTCTCGGTGGGAATTTTTTGGTCAAACTACCGTCAATGTACGAATTTTGACTCTCGATGGGAACTTTTTTCTTCAAACTACTGCCAATACTCAAATTTTAACTATTGTTTGAGATCTTTTTGTTAAACAATTGCAAATAAACGAATTTTAATACTAGGTTGGAATTTTTTTCTTCAAACTATCACATATACGAAATTTAACTCTCGGCAGGAATTTTTTGGTCAAACTACCGTCAATGTACGAATTTTAACTCTCGGTGGGCACTTTTTTCTTCAAACTACTGTCAATATTCAAATTTTATCTATTGGTTGATATCTTTTTGTCAAACATTCGTCAATAAACGAATTTTTAAACTAGGTTGTAACTTTTTTCATCAAATTATCGCCTACATACGAAATTCAACTCTCGGTGGGAATTTTTTGGTCAAACTACCGTCAATGTACGAATTTTGACTCTCGGTGGGAACTTTTTTCTTCAAACTACTGTCAATACTCAAATTTTAACTATTGTTTGAGACCTTTTTGTTAAACAATTGCAAATAAACGAATTTTAATACTAGGTTGGAATTTTTTCTTCAAACTATCGCATATACGAAATTTAACTCTCGGCAGGAATTTTTTGGTCAAGCTACCATCAATGTTCGAATTTTAACTCACGGTGGGCACTTTTTTCTTCAAACTACTGTCAATATTCAAATTTTATCTATTGGTTGATATCTTTTTGTCAAACATTCGTCAATAAACGAATTTTTAAACTAGGTTGTAACTTTTTTCATCAAATTATCGCCTACATACGAAATTCAACTCTCGGTGGGAATTTTTTGGTCAAACTACCGTCAATGTACGAATTTTGACTCTCGGTGGGAACTTTTTTCTTCAAACTACTGTCAATACTCAAATTTTAACTATTGTTTGAGATCTTTTTGTTAAACAATTGCAAATAAACGAATTTTAATACTAGGTTGGAATTTTTTTCTTCAAACTATCACATATACGAAATTTAACTCTCGGCAGGAATTTTTTGGTCAAACTACCGTCAATGTACGAATTTTAACTCTCGGTGGGCACTTTTTTCTTCAAACTACTGTCAATATTCAAATTTTATCTATTGGTTGATATCTTTTTGTCAAACATTCGTCAATAAACGAATTTTTAAACTAGGTTGTAACTTTTTTCATCAAATTATCGCCTACATACGAAATTCAACTCTCGGTGGGAATTTTTTGGTCAAACTACCGTCAATGTACGAATTTTGACTCTCGGTGGGAACTTTTTTCTTCAAACTACTGTCAATACTCAAATTTTAACTATTGTTTGAGATCTTTTTGTTAAACAATTGCAAATAAACGAATTTTAATACTAGGTTGGAATTTTTTTCTTCAAACTATCGCATATACGAAATTTAACTCTCGGCAGGAATTTTTTGGTCAAGCTACCATCAATGTTCGAATTTTAACTCACGGTGGGCACTTTTTTCTTCAAACTACTGTCAATATTCAAATTTTATCTATTGGTTGATATCTTTTTGTCAAACATTCGTCAATAAACGAATTTTTAAACTAGGTTGTAACTTTTTTCATCAAATTATCGCCTACATACGAAATTCAACTCTCGGTGGGAATTTTTTGGTCAAACTACCGTCAATGTACGAATTTTGACTCTCGATGGGAACTTTTTTCTTCAAACTACTGTCAATACTCAAATTTTAACTATTGTTTGAGATCTTTTTGTTAAACAATTGCAAATAAACGAATTTTAATACTAGGTTGGAATTTTTTTCTTCAAACTATCACATATACGAAATTTAACTCTCGGCAGGAATTTTTTGGTCAAACTACCGTCAATGTACGAATTTTAACTCTCGGTGGGCACTTTTTTCTTCAAACTACTGTCAATATTCAAATTTTATCTATTGGTTGATATCTTTTTGTCAAACATTCGTCAATAAACGAATTTTTAAACTAGGTTGTAACTTTTTTCATCAAATTATCGCCTACATACGAAATTCAACTCTCGGTGGGAATTTTTTGGTCAAACTACCGTCAATGTACGAATTTTGACTCTCGATGGGAACTTTTTTCTTCAAACTACTGTCAATACTCAAATTTTAACTATTGTTTGAGATCTTTTTGTTAAACAATTGCAAATAAACGAATTTTAATACTAGGTTGGAATTTTTTTCTTCAAACTATCACATATACGAAATTTAACTCTCGGCAGGAATTTTTTGGTCAAACTACCGTCAATGTACGAATTTTAACTCTCGGTGGGCACTTTTTTCTTCAAACTACTGTCAATATTCAAATTTTATCTATTGGTTGATATCTTTTTGTCAAACATTCGTCAATAAACGAATTTTTAAACTAGGTTGTAACTTTTTTCATCAAATTATCGCCTACATACGAAATTCAACTCTCGGTGGGAATTTTTTGGTCAAACTACCGTCAATGTACGAATTTTGACTCTCGGTGGGAACTTTTTTCTTCAAACTACTGTCAATACTCAAATTTTAACTATTGTTTGAGATCTTTTTGTTAAACAATTGCAAATAAACGAATTTTAATACTAGGTTGGAATTTTTTTCTTCAAACTATCGCATATACGAAATTTAACTCTCGGCAGGAATTTTTTGGTCAAGCTACCATCAATGTTCGAATTTTAACTCACGGTGGGCACTTTTTTCTTCAAACTACTGTCAATATTCAAATTTTATCTATTGGTTGATATCTTTTTGTCAAACATTCGTCAATAAACGAATTTTTAAACTAGGTTGTAACTTTTTTCATCAAATTATCGCCTACATACGAAATTCAACTCTCGGTGGGAATTTTTTGGTCAAACTACCGTCAATGTACGAATTTTGACTCTCGATGGGAACTTTTTTCTTCAAACTACTGTCAATACTCAAATTTTAACTATTGTTTGAGATCTTTTTGTTAAACAATTGCAAATAAACGAATTTTAATACTAGGTTGGAATTTTTTTCTTCAAACTATCACATATACGAAATTTAACTCTCGGCAGGAATTTTTTGGTCAAACTACCGTCAATGTACGAATTTTAACTCTCGGTGGGCACTTTTCTCTTCAAACTACTGTCAATATTCAGATTTTAAATATTGGTTGAGATCTTTTTGTTAAACAATTGTAAATAAACGAATTTTAATACTAGGTTGGAATTTTTTTCTTCAAACTATCACATATACGAAATTTAACTCTCGGCAGGAATTTTTTGGTCAAACTACCGTCAATGTACGAATTTTAACTCTCGGTGGGCACTTTTTTCTTCAAACTACTGTCAATATTCAAATTTTATCTATTGGTTGATATTTTTTTGTCAAACATTCGTCGATAAACGAATTTTTAAACTAGGTTGTAACTTTTTTCATCAAATTATCGCCTACATACGAAATTCAACTCTCGGTGGGAATTTTTTGGTCAAACTACCGTCAATGTACGAATTTTGACTCTCGCTGGGAACTTTTTTCTTCAAACTACTGTCAATACTCAAATTTTAACTATTGTTTGAGATCTTTTTGTTAAACAATTGCAAATAAACGAATTTTAATACTAGGTTGGAATTTTTTTCTACAAACTATCGCATATACGATATTTAACTCTCGGCAGGAATTTTTTGGTCAAGCTACCATCAATGTTCGAATTTTAACTCACGGTGGGCACTTTTTTCTTCAAACTACTGTCAATATTCAAATTTTATCTATTGGTTGATATCTTTTTGTCAAACATTCGTCAATAAACGAATTTTTAAACTAGGTTGTAACTTTTTTCATCAAATTATCGCCTACATACGAAATTCAACTCTCGGTGGGAATTTTTTGGTCAAACTACCGTCAATGTACGAATTTTGACTCTCGGTGGGAACTTTTTTCTTCAAACTACTGTCAATACTCAAATTTTAACTATTGTTTGAGATCTTTTTGTTAAACAATTGCAAATAAACGAATTTTAATACTAGGTTGGAATTTTTTTCTTCAAACTATCGCATATACGAAATTTAACTCTCGGCAGGAATTTTTTGGTCAAGCTACCATCAATGTTCGAATTTTATCTCACGGTGGGCACTTTTTTCTTCAAACTACTGTCAATATTCAAATTTTATCTATTGGTTGATATCTTTTTGTCAAACATTCGTCAATAAACGAATTTTTAAACTAGGTTGTAACTTTTTTCATCAAATTATCGCCTACATACGAAATTCAACTCTCGGTGGGAATTTTTTGGTCAAACTACCGTCAATGTACGAATTTTGACTCTCGATGGGAACTTTTTTCTTCAAACTACTGTCAATACTTAAATTTTAACTATTGTTTGAGATCTTTTTGTTAAACAATTGCAAATAAACGAATTTTAATACTAGGTTGGAATTTTTTTCTTCAAACTATCACATATACGAAATTTAACTCTCGGCAGGAATTTTTTGGTCAAACTACCGTCAATGTACGAATTTTAACTCTCGGTGGGCACTTTCCTCTTCAAACTACTGTCAATATTCAGATTTTAAATATTGGTTGAGATCTTTTTGTTAAACAATTGTAAATAAACGAATTTTAATACTAGGTTGGAATTTTTTTCTTCAAACTATCACATATACGAAATTTAACTCTCGGCAGGAATTTTTTGGTCAAACTACCGTCAATGTACGAATTTTAACTCTCGGTGGGCACTTTTTTCTTCAAACTACTGTCAATATTCAAATTTTATCTATTGGTTGATATCTTTTTGTCAAACATTCGTCAATAAACGAATTTTTAAACTAGGTTGTAACTTTTTTCATCAAATTATCGCCTACATACGAAATTCAACTCTCGGTGGGAATTTTTTGGTCAAACTACCGTCAATGTACGAATTTTGACTCTCGATGGGAACTTTTTTCTTCAAACTACTGCCAATACTCAAATTTTAACTATTGTTTGAGATCTTTTTGTTAAACAATTGCAAATAAACGAATTTTAATACTAGGTTGGAATTTTTTTCTTCAAACTATCACATATACGAAATTTAACTCTCGGCAGGAATTTTTTGGTCAAACTACCGTCAATGTACGAATTTTAACTCTCGGTGGGCACTTTTTTCTTCAAACTACTGTCAATATTCAAATTTTATCTATTGGTTGATATCTTTTTGTCAAACATTCGTCAATAAACGAATTTTTAAACTAGGTTGTAACTTTTTTCATCAAATTATCGCCTACATACGAAATTCAACTCTCGGTGGGAATTTTTTGGTCAAACTACCGTCAATGTACGAATTTTGACTCTCGGTGGGAACTTTTTTCTTCAAACTACTGTCAATACTCAAATTTTAACTATTGTTTGAGATCTTTTTGTTAAACAATTGCAAATAAACGAATTTTAATACTAGGTTGGAATTTTTTTCTTCAAACTATCGCATATACGAAATTTAACTCTCGGCAGGAATTTTTTGGTC
Source organism: Xylocopa sonorina (assembly GCF_050948175.1). NCBI lineage: Eukaryota > Metazoa > Arthropoda > Insecta > Hymenoptera > Apidae > Xylocopa > Xylocopa sonorina. Next base: position 388,991 of record NW_027490091.1, read on the forward strand.
AAGCTACCATCAATGTTCGAATTTTAACTCACGGTGGGCACTTTTTTCTTCAAACTACTGTCAATATTCAAATTTTATCTATTGGTTGATATCTTTTTGTCAAACATTCGTCAATAAACGAATTTTTAAACTAGGTTGTAACTTTTTTCATCAAATTATCGCCTACATACGAAATTCAACTCTCGGTGGGAATTTTTTGGTCAAACTACCGTCAATGTACGAATTTTGACTCTCGGTGGGAACTTTTTTCTTCAAACTACTGTCAATACTCAAATTTTAACTATTGTTTGAGATCTTTTTGTTAAACAATTGCAAATAAACGAATTTTAATACTAGGTTGGAATTTTTTTCTTCAAACTATCGCATATACGAAATTTAACTCTCGGCAGGAATTTTTTGGTCAAGCTACCATCAATGTTCGAATTTTAACTCACGGTGGGCACTTTTTTCTTCAAACTACTGTCAATATTCAAATTTTATCTATTGGTTGATATCTTTTTGTCAAACATTCGTCAATAAACGAATTTTTAAACTAGGTTGTAACTTTTTTCATCAAATTATCGCCTACATACGAAATTCAACTCTCGGTGGGAATTTTTTGGTCAAACTACCGTCAATGTACGAATTTTGACTCTCGGTGGGAACTTTTTTCTTCAAACTACTGTCAATACTCAAATTTTAACTATTGTTTGAGATCTTTTTGTTAAACAATTGCAAATAAACGAATTTTAATACTAGGTTGGAATTTTTTTCTTCAAACTATCACATATACGAAATTTAACTCTCGGCAGGAATTTTTTGGTCAAACTACCGTCAATGTACGAATTTTAACTCTCGGTGGGCACTTTTTTCTTCAAACTACTGTCAATATTCAAATTTTATCTATTGGTTGATATCTTTTTGTCAAACATTCGTCAATAAACGAATTTTTAAACTAGGTTGTAACTTTTTTCATCAAATTATCGCCTACATACGAAATTCAACTCTCGGTGGGAATTTTTTGGTCAAACTACCGTCAATGTACGAATTTTGACTCTCGATGGGAACTTTTTTCTTCAAACTACTGTCAATACTCAAATTTTAACTATTGTTTGAGATCTTTTTGTTAAACAATTGCAAATAAACGAATTTTAATACTAGGTTGGAATTTTTTTCTTCAAACTATCACATATACGAAATTTAACTCTCGGCAGGAATTTTTTGGTCAAACTACCGTCAATGTACGAATTTTAACTCTCGGTGGGCACTTTTTTCTTCAAACTACTGTCAATATTCAAATTTTATCTATTGGTTGATATCTTTTTGTCAAACATTCGTCAATAAACGAATTTTTAAACTAGGTTGTAACTTTTTTCATCAAATTATCGCCTACATACGAAATTCAACTCTCGGTGGGAATTTTTTGGTCAAACTACCGTCAATGTACGAATTTTGACTCTCGGTGGGAACTTTTTTCTTCAAACTACTGTCAATACTCAAATTTTAACTATTGTTTGAGATCTTTTTGTTAAACAATTGCAAATAAACGAATTTTAATACTAGGTTGGAATTTTTTTCTTCAAACTATCGCATATACGAAATTTAACTCTCGGCAGGAATTTTTTGGTCAAGCTACCATCAATGTTCGAATTTTAACTCACGGTGGGCACTTTTTTCTTCAAACTACTGTCAATATTCAAATTTTATCTATTGGTTGATATCTTTTTGTCAAACATTCGTCAATAAACGAATTTTTAAACTAGGTTGTAACTTTTTTCATCAAATTATCGCCTACATACGAAATTCAACTCTCGGTGGGAATTTTTTGGTCAAACTACCGTCAATGTACGAATTTTGACTCTCGATGGGAACTTTTTTCTTCAAACTACTGTCAATACTCAAATTTTAACTATTGTTTGAGATCTTTTTGTTAAACAATTGCAAATAAACGAATTTTAATACTAGGTTGGAATTTTTTTCTTCAAACTATCACATATACGAAATTTAACTCTCGGCAGGAATTTTTTGGTCAAACTACCGTCAATGTACGAATTTTAACTCTCGGTGGGCACTTTTCTCTTCAAACTACTGTCAATATTCAGATTTTAAATATTGGTTGAGATCTTTTTGTTAAACAATTGTAAATAAACGAATTTTAATACTAGGTTGGAATTTTTTTCTTCAAACTATCACATATACGAAATTTAACTCTCGGCAGGAATTTTTTGGTCAAACTACCGTCAATGTACGAATTTTAACTCTCGGTGGGCACTTTTTTCTTCAAACTACTGTCAATATTCAAATTTTAACTATTGTTTGAGATCTTTTTGTTAAACAATTGCAAATAAACGAATTTTAATACTAGGTTGGAATTTTTTTCTTCAAACTATCACATATACGAAATTTAACTCTCGGCAGGAATTTTTTGGTCAAACTACCGTCAATGTACGAATTTTAACTCTCGGTGGGCACTTTTTTCTTCAAACTACTGTCAATATTCAAATTTTATCTATTGGTTGATATCTTTTTGTCAAACATTCGTCAATAAACGAATTTTTAAACTAGGTTGTAACTTTTTTCATCAAATTATCGCCTACATACGAAATTCAACTCTCGGTGGGAATTTTTTGGTCAAACTACCGTCAATGTACGAATTTTGACTCTCGGTGGGAACTTTTTTCTTCAAACTACTGTCAATACTCAAATTTTAACTATTGTTTGAGATCTTTTTGTTAAACAATTGCAAATAAACGAATTTTAATACTAGGTTGGAATTTTTTTCTTCAAACTATCGCATATACGAAATTTAACTCTCGGCAGGAATTTTTTGGTCAAGCTACCATCAATGTTCGAATTTTAACTCACGGTGGGCACTTTTTTCTTCAAACTACTGTCAATATTCAAATTTTATCTATTGGTTGATATCTTTTTGTCAAACATTCGTCAATAAACGAATTTTTAAACTAGGTTGTAACTTTTTTCATCAAATTATCGCCTACATACGAAATTCAACTCTCGGTGGGAATTTTTTGGTCAAACTACCGTCAATGTACGAATTTTGACTCTCGATGGGAACTTTTTTCTTCAAACTACTGTCAATACTCAAATTTTAACTATTGTTTGAGATCTTTTTGTTAAACAATTGCAAATAAACGAATTTTAATACTAGGTTGGAATTTTTTTCTTCAAACTATCACATATACGAAATTTAACTCTCGGCAGGAATTTTTTGGTCAAACTACCGTCAATGTACGAATTTTAACTCTCGGTGGGCACTTTTCTCTTCAAACTACTGTCAATATTCAGATTTTAAATATTGGTTGAGATCTTTTTGTTAAACAATTGTAAATAAACGAATTTTAATACTAGGTTGGAATTTTTTTCTTCAAACTATCACATATACGAAATTTAACTCTCGGCAGGAATTTTTTGGTCAAACTACCGTCAATGTACGAATTTTAACTCTCGGTGGGCACTTTTTTCTTCAAACTACTGTCAATATTCAAATTTTATCTATTGGTTGATATTTTTTTGTCAAACATTCGTCGATAAACGAATTTTTAAACTAGGTTGTAACTTTTTTCATCAAATTATCGCCTACATACGAAATTCAACTCTCGGTGGGAATTTTTTGGTCAAACTACCGTCAATGTACGAATTTTGACTCTCGCTGGGAACTTTTTTCTTCAAACTACTGTCAATACTCAAATTTTAACTATTGTTTGAGATCTTTTTGTTAAACAATTGCAAATAAACGAATTTTAATACTAGGTTGGAATTTTTTTCTACAAACTATCGCATATACGAAATTTAACTCTCGGCAGGAATTTTTTGGTCAAGCTACCATCAATGTTCGAATTTTAACTCACGGTGGGCACTTTTTTCTTCAAACTACTGTCAATATTCAAATTTTATCTATTGGTTGATATCTTTTTGTCAAACATTCGTCAATAAACGAATTTTTAAACTAGGTTGTAACTTTTTTCATCAAATTATCGCCTACATACGAAATTCAACTCTCGGTGGGAATTTTTTGGTCAAACTACCGTCAATGTACGAATTTTGACTCTCGGTGGGAACTTTTTTCTTCAAACTACTGTCAATACTCAAATTTTAACTATTGTTTGAGATCTTTTTGTTAAACAATTGCAAATAAACGAATTTTAATACTAGGTTGGAATTTTTTTCTTCAAACTATCGCATATACGAAATTTAACTCTCGGCAGGAATTTTTTGGTCAAGCTACCATCAATGTTCGAATTTTATCTCACGGTGGGCACTTTTTTCTTCAAACTACTGTCAATATTCAAATTTTATCTATTGGTTGATATCTTTTTGTCAAACATTCGTCAATAAACGAATTTTTAAACTAGGTTGTAACTTTTTTCATCAAATTATCGCCTACATACGAAATTCAACTCTCGGTGGGAATTTTTTGGTCAAACTACCGTCAATGTACGAATTTTGACTCTCGATGGGAACTTTTTTCTTCAAACTACTGTCAATACTCAAATTTTAACTATTGTTTGAGATCTTTTTGTTAAACAATTGCAAATAAACGAATTTTAATACTAGGTTGGAATTTTTTTCTTCAAACTATCACATATACGAAATTTAACTCTCGGCAGGAATTTTTTGGTCAAACTACCGTCAATGTACGAATTTTAACTCTCGGTGGGCACTTTTCTCTTCAAACTACTGTCAATATTCAGATTTTAAATATTGGTTGAGATCTTTTTGTTAAACAATTGTAAATAAACGAATTTTAATACTAGGTTGGAATTTTTTTCTTCAAACTATCACATATACGAAATTTAACTCTCGGCAGGAATTTTTTGGTCAAACTACCGTCAATGTACGAATTTTAACTCTCGGTGGGCACTTTTTTCTTCAAACTACTGTCAATATTCAAATTTTATCTATTGGTTGATATTTTTTTGTCAAACATTCGTCGATAAACGAATTTTTAAACTAGGTTGTAACTTTTTTCATCAAATTATCGCCTACATACGAAATTCAACTCTCGGTGGGAATTTTTTGGTCAAACTACCGTCAATGTACGAATTTTGACTCTCGCTGGGAACTTTTTTCTTCAAACTACTGTCAATACTCAAATTTTAACTATTGTTTGAGATCTTTTTGTTAAACAATTGCAAATAAACGAATTTTAATACTAGGTTGGAATTTTTTTCTACAAACTATCGCATATACGAAATTTAACTCTCGGCAGGAATTTTTTGGTCAAGCTACCATCAATGTTCGAATTTTAACTCACGGTGGGCACTTTTTTCTTCAAACTACTGTCAATATTCAAATTTTATCTATTGGTTGATATCTTTTTGTCAAACATTCGTCAATAAACGAATTTTTAAACTAGGTTGTAACTTTTTTCATCAAATTATCGCCTACATACGAAATTCAACTCTCGGTGGGAATTTTTTGGTCAAACTACCGTCAATGTACGAATTTTGACTCTCGGTGGGAACTTTTTTCTTCAAACTACTGTCAATACTCAAATTTTAACTATTGTTTGAGATCTTTTTGTTAAACAATTGCAAATAAACGAATTTTAATACTAGGTTGGAATTTTTTTCTTCAAACTATCGCATATACGAAATTTAACTCTCGGCAGGAATTTTTTGGTCAAGCTACCATCAATGTTCGAATTTTATCTCACGGTGGGCACTTTTTTCTTCAATCTACTGTCAATATTCAAATTTTATCTATTGGTTGATATCTTTTTGTCAAACATTCGTCAATAAACGAATTTTTAAACTAGGTTGTAACTTTTTTCATCAAATTATCGCCTACATACGAAATTCAACTCTCGGTGGGAATTTTTTGGTCAAACTACCGTCAATGTACGAATTTTGACTCTCGGTGGGAACTTTTTTCTTCAAACTACTGTCAATACTCAAATTTTAACTATTGTTTGAGATCTTTTTGTTAAACAATTGCAAATAAACGAATTTTAATACTAGGTTGGAATTTTTTTCTTCAAACTATCACATATACGAAATTTAACTCTCGGCAGGAATTTTTTGGTCAAACTACCGTCAATGTACGAATTTTAACTCTCGGTGGGCACTTTTTTCTTCAAACTACTGTCAATATTCAAATTTTATCTATTGGTTGATATCTTTTTGTCAAACATTCGTCAATAAACGAATTTTTAAACTAGGTTGTAACTTTTTTCATCAAATTATCGCCTACATACGAAATTCAACTCTCGGTGGGAATTTTTTGGTCAAACTACCGTCAATGTACGAATTTTGACTCTCGGTGGGAACTTTTTTCTTCAAACTACTGTCAATACTCAAATTTTAACTATTGTTTGAGATCTTTTTGTTAAACAATTGCAAATAAACGAATTTTAATACTAGGTTGGAATTTTTTTCTTCAAACTATCGCATATACGAAATTTAACTCTCGGCAGGAATTTTTTGGTCAAGCTACCATCAATGTTCGAATTTTAACTCACGGTGGGCACTTTTTTCTTCAAACTACTGTCAATATTCAAATTTTATCTATTGGTTGATATCTTTTTGTCAAACATTCGTCAATAAACGAATTTTTAAACTAGGTTGTAACTTTTTTCATCAAATTATCGCCTACATACGAAATTCAACTCTCGGTGGGAATTTTTTGGTCAAACTACCGTCAATGTACGAATTTTGACTCTCGATGGGAACTTTTTTCTTCAAACTACTGTCAATACTCAAATTTTAACTATTGTTTGAGATCTTTTTGTTAAACAATTGCAAATAAACGAATTTTAATACTAGGTTGGAATTTTTTTCTTCAAACTATCACATATACGAAATTTAACTCTCGGCAGGAATTTTTTGGTCAAACTACCGTCAATGTACGAATTTTAACTCTCGGTGGGCACTTTTCTCTTCAAACTACTGTCAATATTCAGATTTTAAATATTGGTTGAGATCTTTTTGTTAAACAATTGTAAATAAACGAATTTTAATACTAGGTTGGAATTTTTTTCTTCAAACTATCACATATACGAAATTTAACTCTCGGCAGGAATTTTTTGGTCAAACTACCGTCAATGTACGAATTTTAACTCTCGGTGGGCACTTTTTTCTTCAAACTACTGTCAATATTCAAATTTTAACTATTGTTTGAGATCTTTTTGTTAAACAATTGCAAATAAACGAATTTTAATACTAGGTTGGAATTTTTTTCTTCAAACTATCACATATACGAAATTTAACTCTCGGCAGGAATTTTTTGGTCAAACTACCGTCAATGTACGAATTTTAACTCTCGGTGGGCACTTTTTTCTTCAAACTACTGTCAATATTCAAATTTTATCTATTGGTTGATATCTTTTTGTCAAACATTCGTCAATAAACGAATTTTTAAACTAGGTTGTAACTTTTTTCATCAAATTATCGCCTACATACGAAATTCAACTCTCGGTGGGAATTTTTTGGTCAAACTACCGTCAATGTACGAATTTTGACTCTCGGTGGGAACTTTTTTCTTCAAACTACTGTCAATACTCAAATTTTAACTATTGTTTGAGATCTTTTTGTTAAACAATTGCAAATAAACGAATTTTAATACTAGGTTGGAATTTTTTTCTTCAAACTATCGCATATACGAAATTTAACTCTCGGCAGGAATTTTTTGGTCAAGCTACCATCAATGTTCGAATTTTAACTCACGGTGGGCACTTTTTTCTTCAAACTACTGTCAATATTCAAATTTTATCTATTGGTTGATATCTTTTTGTCAAACATTCGTCAATAAACGAATTTTTAAACTAGGTTGTAACTTTTTTCATCAAATTATCGCCTACATACGAAATTCAACTCTCGGTGGGAATTTTTTGGTCAAACTACCGTCAATGTACGAATTTTGACTCTCGATGGGAACTTTTTTCTTCAAACTACTGTCAATACTCAAATTTTAACTATTGTTTGAGATCTTTTTGTTAAACAATTGCAAATAAACGAATTTTAATACTAGGTTGGAATTTTTTTCTTCAAACTATCACATATACGAAATTTAACTCTCGGCAGGAATTTTTTGGTCAAACTACCGTCAATGTACGAATTTTAACTCTCGGTGGGCACTTTTCTCTTCAAACTACTGTCAATATTCAGATTTTAAATATTGGTTGAGATCTTTTTGTTAAACAATTGTAAATAAACGAATTTTAATACTAGGTTGGAATTTTTTTCTTCAAACTATCACATATACGAAATTTAACTCTCGGCAGGAATTTTTTGGTCAAACTACCGTCAATGTACGAATTTTAACTCTCGGTGGGCACTTTTTTCTTCAAACTACTGTCAATATTCAAATTTTATCTATTGGTTGATATTTTTTTGTCAAACATTCGTCGATAAACGAATTTTTAAACTAGGTTGTAACTTTTTTCATCAAATTATCGCCTACATACGAAATTCAACTCTCGGTGGGAATTTTTTGGTCAAACTACCGTCAATGTACGAATTTTGACTCTCGCTGGGAACTTTTTTCTTCAAACTACTGTCAATACTCAAATTTTAACTATTGTTTGAGATCTTTTTGTTAAACAATTGCAAATAAACGAATTTTAATACTAGGTTGGAATTTTTTTCTACAAACTATCGCATATACGAAATTTAACTCTCGGCAGGAATTTTTTGGTCAAGCTACCATCAATGTTCGAATTTTAACTCACGGTGGGCACTTTTTTCTTCAAACTACTGTCAATATTCAAATTTTATCTATTGGTTGATATCTTTTTGTCAAACATTCGTCAATAAACGAATTTTTAAACTAGGTTGTAACTTTTTTCATCAAATTATCGCCTACATACGAAATTCAACTCTCGGTGGGAATTTTTTGGTCAAACTACCGTCAATGTACGAATTTTGACTCTCGGTGGGAACTTTTTTCTTCAAACTACTGTCAATACTCAAATTTTAACTATTGTTTGAGATCTTTTTGTTAAACAATTGCAAATAAACGAATTTTAATACTAGGTTGGAATTTTTTTCTTCAAACTATCGCATATACGAAATTTAACTCTCGGCAGGAATTTTTTGGTCAAGCTACCATCAATGTTCGAATTTTATCTCACGGTGGGCACTTTTTTCTTCAAACTACTGTCAATATTCAAATTTTATCTATTGGTTGATATCTTTTTGTCAAACATTCGTCAATAAACGAATTTTTAAACTAGGTTGTAACTTTTTTCATCAAATTATCGCCTACATACGAAATTCAACTCTCGGTGGGAATTTTTTGGTCAAACTACCGTCAATGTACGAATTTTGACTCTCGATGGGAACTTTTTTCTTCAAACTACTGTCAATACTCAAATTTTAACTATTGTTTGAGATCTTTTTGTTAAACAATTGCAAATAAACGAATTTTAATACTAGGTTGGAATTTTTTTCTTCAAACTATCACATATACGAAATTTAACTCTCGGCAGGAATTTTTTGGTCAAACTACCGTCAATGTACGAATTTTAACTCTCGGTGGGCACTTTTCTCTTCAAACTACTGTCAATATTCAGATTTTAAATATTGGTTGAGATCTTTTTGTTAAACAATTGTAAATAAACGAATTTTAATACTAGGTTGGAATTTTTTTCTTCAAACTATCACATATACGAAATTTAACTCTCGGCAGGAATTTTTTGGTCAAACTACCGTCAATGTACGAATTTTAACTCTCGGTGGGCACTTTTTTCTTCAAACTACTGTCAATATTCAAATTTTATCTATTGGTTGATATTTTTTTGTCAAACATTCGTCGATAAACGAATTTTTAAACTAGGTTGTAACTTTTTTCATCAAATTATCGCCTACATACGAAATTCAACTCTCGGTGGGAATTTTTTGGTCAAACTACCGTCAATGTACGAATTTTGACTCTCGCTGGGAACTTTTTTCTTCAAACTACTGTCAATACTCAAATTTTAACTATTGTTTGAGATCTTTTTGTTAAACAATTGCAAATAAACGAATTTTAATACTAGGTTGGAATTTTTTTCTACAAACTATCGCATATACGAAATTTAACTCTCGGCAGGAATTTTTTGGTCAAGCTACCATCAATGTTCGAATTTTAACTCACGTTGGGCACTTTTTTCTTCAAACTACTGTCAATATTCAAATTTTATCTATTGGTTGATATCTTTTTGTCAAACATTCGTCAATAAACGAATTTTTAAACTAGGTTGTAACTTTTTTCATCAAATTATCGCCTACATACGAAATTCAACTCTCGGTGGGAATTTTTTGGTCAAACTACCGTCAATGTACGAATTTTGACTCTCGGTGGGAACTTTTTTCTTCAAACTACTGTCAATACTCAAATTTTAACTATTGTTTGAGATCTTTTTGTTAAACAATTGCAAATAAACGAATTTTAATACTAGGTTGGAATTTTTTTCTTCAAACTATCGCATATACGAAATTTAACTCTCGGCAGGAATTTTTTGGTCAAGCTACCATCAATGTTCGAATTTTATCTCACGGTGGGCACTTTTTTCTTCAATCTACTGTCAATATTCAAATTTTATCTATTGGTTGATATCTTTTTGTCAAACATTCGTCAATAAACGAATTTTTAAACTAGGTTGTAACTTTTTTCATCAAATTATCGCCTACATACGAAATTCAACTCTCGGTGGGAATTTTTTGGTCAAACTACCGTCAATGTACGAATTTTGACTCTCGGTGGGAACTTTTTTCTTCAAACTACTGGCAATACTCAAATTTTAACTATTGTTTGAGATCTTTTTGTTAAACAATTGCAAATAAACGAATTTTAATACTAGGTTGGAATTTTTTTCTTCAAACTATCGCATATACGAAATTTAACTCTCGGCAGGAATTTTTTGGTCAAGCTACCATCAATGTTCGAATTTTAACTCACGGTGGGCACTTTTTTCTTCAAACTACTGTCAATATTCAAATTTTATCTATTGGTTGATATCTTTTTGTCAAACATTCGTCAATAAACGAATTTTTAAACTAGGTTGTAACTTTTTTCATCAAATTATCGCCTACATACGAAATTCAACTCTCGGTGGGAATTTTTTGGTCAAACTACCGTCAATGTACGAATTTTGACTCTCGGTGGGAACTTTTTTCTTCAAACTACTGTCAATACTCAAATTTTAACTATTGTTTGATATCTTTTTGTTAAACAATTGCAAATAAACGAATTTTAATACTAGGTTGGAATTTTTTTCTTCAAACTATCACATATACGAAATTTAACTCTCGGCAGGAATTTTTTGGTCAAACTACCGTCAATGTACGAATTTTAACTCTCGGTGGGCACTTTTTTCTTCAAACTACTGTCAATATTCAAATTTTATCTATTGGTTGATATCTTTTTGTCAAACATTCGTCAATAAACGAATTTTTAAACTAGGTTGTAACTTTTTTCATCAAATTATCGCCTACATACGAAATTCAACTCTCGGTGGGAATTTTTTGGTCAAACTACCGTCAATGTACGAATTTTGACTCTCGATGGGAACTTTTTTCTTCAAACTACTGTCAATACTCAAATTTTAACTATTGTTTGAGATCTTTTTGTTAAACAATTGCAAATAAACGAATTTTAATACTAGGTTGGAATTTTTTCTTCAAACTATCGCATATACGAAATTTAACTCTCGGCAGGAATTTTTTGGTCAAGCTACCATCAATGTTCGAATTTTAACTCACGGTGGGCACCTTTTTCTTCAAACTACTGTCAATATTCAAATTTTATCTATTGGTTGATATCTTTTTGTCAAACATTCGTCAATAAACGAATTTTTAAACTAGGTTGTAACTTTTTTCATCAAATTATCGCCTACATACGAAATTCAACTCTCGGTGGGAATTTTTTGGTCAAACTACCGTCAATGTACGAATTTTGACTCTCGGTGGGAACTTTTTTCTTCAAACTACTGTCAATACTCAAATTTTAACTATTGTTTGAGATCTTTTTGTTAAACAATTGCAAATAAACGAATTTTAATACTAGGTTGGAATTTTTTTCTTCAAACTATCACATATACGAAATTTAACTCTCGGCAGGAATTTTTTGGTCAAACTACCGTCAATGTACGAATTTTAACTCTCGGTGGGCACTTTTTTCTTCAAACTACTGTCAATATTCAAATTTTATCTATTGGTTGATATCTTTTTGTCAAACATTCGTCAATAAACGAATTTTTAAACTAGGTTGTAACTTTTTTCATCAAATTATCGCCTACATACGAAATTCAACTCTCGGTGGGAATTTTTTGGTCAAACTACCGTCAATGTACGAATTTTGACTCTCGGTGGGAACTTTTTTCTTCAAACTACTGTCAATACTCAAATTTTAACTATTGTTTGAGATCTTTTTGTTAAACAATTGCAAATAAACGAATTTTAATACTAGGTTGGAATTTTTTTCTTCAAACTATCGCATATACGAAATTTAACTCTCGGCAGGAATTTTTTGGTCAAGCTACCATCAATGTTCGAATTTTAACTCACGGTGGGCACTTTTTTCTTCAAACTACTGTCAATATTCAAATTTTATCTATTGGTTGATATCTTTTTGTCAAACATTCGTCAATAAACGAATTTTTAAACTAGGTTGTAACTTTTTTCATCAAATTATCGCCTACATACGAAATTCAACTCTCGGTGGGAATTTTTTGGTCAAACTACCGTCAATGTACGAATTTTGACTCTCGATGGGAACTTTTTTCTTCAAACTACTGTCAATACTCAAATTTTAACTATTGTTTGAGATCTTTTTGTTAAACAATTGCAAATAAACGAATTTTAATACTAGGTTGGAATTTTTTTCTTCAAACTATCACATATACGAAATTTAACTCTCGGCAGGAATTTTTTGGTCAAACTACCGTCAATGTACGAATTTTAACTCTCGGTGGGCACTTTTTTCTTCAAACTACTGTCAATATTCAAATTTTATCTATTGGTTGATATCTTTTTGTCAAACATTCGTCAATAAACGAATTTTTAAACTAGGTTGTAACTTTTTTCATCAAATTATCGCCTACATACGAAATTCAACTCTCGGTGGGAATTTTTTGGTCAAACTACCGTCAATGTACGAATTTTGACTCTCGGTGGGAACTTTTTTCTTCAAACTACTGTCAATACTCAAATTTTAACTATTGTTTGAGATCTTTTTGTTAAACAATTGCAAATAAACGAATTTTAATACTAGGTTGGAATTTTTTTCTTCAAACTATCACATATACGGAATTTAACTCTCGGCAGGAATTTTTTGGTCAAACTACCGTCAATGTACGAATTTTAACTCTCGGTGGGCACTTTTTTCTTCAAACTACTGTCAATATTCAAATTTTATCTATTGGTTGATATCTTTTTGTCAAACATTCGTCAATAAACGAATTTTTAAACTAGGTTGTAACTTTTTTCATCAAATTATCGCCTACATACGAAATTCAACTCTCGGTGGGAATTTTTTGGTCAAACTACCGTCAATGTACGAATTTTGACTCTCGGTGGGAACTTTTTTCTTCAAACTACTGTCAATACTCAAATTTTAACTATTGTTTGAGATCTTTTTGTTAAACAATTGCAAATAAACGAATTTTAATACTAGGTTGGAATTTTTTTCTTCAAACTATCGCATATACGAAATTTAACTCTCGGCAGGAATTTTTTGGTCAAGCTACCACCAATGTTCGAATTTTAACTCACGGTGGGCACTTTTTTCTTCAAACTACTGTCAATATTCAAATTTTATCTATTGGTTGATATCTTTTTGTCAAACATTCGTCAATAAACGAATTTTTAAACTAGGTTGTAACTTTTTTCATCAAATTATCGCCTACATACGAAATTCAACTCTCGGTGGGAATTTTTTGGTCAAACTACCGTCAATGTACGAATTTTGACTCTCGATGGGAACTTTTTTCTTCAAACTACTGTCAATACTCAAATTTTAACTATTGTTTGAGATCTTTTTGTTAAACAATTGCAAATAAACGAATTTTAATACTAGGTTGGAATTTTTTTCTTCAAACTATCACATATACGAAATTTAACTCTCGGCAGGAATTTTTTGGTCAAACTACCGTCAATGTACGAATTTTAACTCTCGGTGGGCACTTTTTTCTTCAAACTACTGTCAATATTCAAATTTTATCTATTGGTTGATATCTTTTTGTCAAACATTCGTCAATAAACGAATTTTTAAACTAGGTTGTAACTTTTTTCATCAAATTATCGCCTACATACGAAATTCAACTCTCGGTGGGAATTTTTTGGTCAAACTACCGTCAATGTACGAATTTTGACTCTCGATGGGAACTTTTTTCTTCAAACTACTGTCAATACTCAAATTTTAACTATTGTTTGAGATCTTTTTGTTAAACAATTGCAAATAAACGAATTTTAATACTAGGTTGGAATTTTTTTCTTCAAACTATCACATATACGAAATTTAACTCTCGGCAGGAATTTTTTGGTCAAACTACCGTCAATGTACGAATTTTAACTCTCGGTGGGCACTTTTTTCTTCAAACTACTGTCAATATTCAAATTTTATCTATTGGTTGATATCTTTTTGTCAAACATTCGTCAATAAACGAATTTTTAAACTAGGTTGTAACTTTTTTCATCAAATTATCGCCTACATACGAAATTCAACTCTCGGTGGGAATTTTTTGGTCAAACTACCGTCAATGTACGAATTTTGACTCTCGGTGGGAACTTTTTTCTTCAAACTACTGTCAATACTCAAATTTTAACTATTGTTTGAGATCTTTTTGTTAAACAATTGCAAATAAACGAATTTTAATACTAGGTTGGAATTTTTTTCTTCAAACTATCGCATATACGAAATTTAACTCTCGGCAGGAATTTTTTGGTCAAGCTACCATCAATGTTCGAATTTTAACTCACGGTGGGCACTTTTTTCTTCAAACTACTGTCAATATTCAAATTTTATCTATTGGTTGATATCTTTTTGTCAAACATTCGTCAATAAACGAATTTTTAAACTAGGTTGTAACTTTTTTCATCAAATTATCGCCTACATACGAAATTCAACTCTCGGTGGGAATTTTTTGGTCAAACTACCGTCAATGTACGAATTTTGACTCTCGATGGGAACTTTTTTCTTCAAACTACTGTCAATACTCAAATTTTAACTATTGTTTGAGATCTTTTTGTTAAACAATTGCAAATAAACGAATTTTAATACTAGGTTGGAATTTTTTTCTTCAAACTATCACATATACGAAATTTAACTCTCGGCAGGAATTTTTTGGTCAAACTACCGTCAATGTACGAATTTTAACTCTCGGTGGGCACTTTTTTCTTCAAACTACTGTCAATATTCAAATTTTATCTATTGGTTGATATCTTTTTGTCAAACATTCGTCAATAAACGAATTTTTAAACTAGGTTGTAACTTTTTTCATCAAATTATCGCCTACATACGAAATTCAACTCTCGGTGGGAATTTTTTGGTCAAACTACCGTCAATGTACGAATTTTGACTCTCGATGGGAACTTTTTTCTTCAAACTACTGTCAATACTCAAATTTTAACTATTGTTTGAGATCTTTTTGTTAAACAATTGCAAATAAACGAATTTTAATACTAGGTTGGAGTTTTTTCTTCAAACTATCGCATATACGAAATTTAACTCTCGGCAGGAATTTTTTGGTCAAGCTACCATCAATGTTCGAATTTTAACTCACGGTGGGCACTTTTTTCTTCAAACTACTGTCAATATTCAAATTTTATCCATTGGTTGATATCTTTTTGTCAAACATTCGTCAATAAACGAATTTTTAAACTAGGTTGTAACTTTTTTCATCAAATTATCGCCTACATACGAAATTCAACTCTCGGTGGGAATTTTTTGGTCAAACTACCGTCAATGTACGAATTTTGACTCTCGGTGGGAACTTTTTTCTTCAAACTACTGTCAATACTCAAATTTTAACTATTGTTTGAGATCTTTTTGTTAAACAATTGCAAATAAACGAATTTTAATACTAGGTTGGAATTTTTTTCTTCAAACTATCACATATACGAAATTTAACTCTCGGCAGGAATTTTTTGGTCAAACTACCGTCAATGTACGAATTTTAACTCTCGGTGGGCACTTTTTTCTTCAAACTACTGTCAATATTCAAATTTTATCTATTGGTTGATATCTTTTTGTCAAACATTCGTCAATAAACGAATTTTTAAACTAGGTTGTAACTTTTTTCATCAAATTATCGCCTACATACGAAATTCAACTCTCGGTGGGAATTTTTTGGTCAAACTACCGTCAATGTACGAATTTTGACTCTCGGTGGGAACTTTTTTCTTCAAACTACTGTCAATACTCAAATTTTAACTATTGTTTGAGATCTTTTTGTTAAACAATTGCAAATAAACGAATTTTAATACTAGGTTGGAATTTTTTTCTTCAAACTATCGCATATACGAAATTTAACTCTCGGCAGGAATTTTTTGGTCAAGCTACCATCAATGTTCGAATTTTAACTCACGGTGGGCACTTTTTTCTTCAAACTACTGTCAATATTCAAATTTTATCTATTGGTTGATATCTTTTTGTCAAACATTCGTCAATAAACGAATTTTTAAACTAGGTTGTAACTTTTTTCATCAAATTATCGCCTACATACGAAATTCAACTCTCGGTGGGAATTTTTTGGTCAAACTACCGTCAATGTACGAATTTTGACTCTCGATGGGAACTTTTTTCTTCAAACTACTGTCAATACTCAAATTTTAACTATTGTTTGAGATCTTTTTGTTAAACAATTGCAAATAAACGAATTTTAATACTAGGTTGGAATTTTTTTCTTCAAACTATCACATATACGAAATTTAACTCTCGGCAGGAATTTTTTGGTCAAACTACCGTCAATGTACGAATTTTAACTCTCGGTGGGCACTTTTCTCTTCAAACTACTGTCAATATTCAGATTTTAAATATTGGTTGAGATCTTTTTGTTAAACAATTGTAAATAAACGAATTTTAATACTAGGTTGGAATTTTTTCCTTTAAACTATCGCCTATATACGAAATTTAACTCTCGGTGGGAATTTTTTGGTCAAGCTACCGTCAATGTACGAATTTTAACTCTCGGTGGGCACTTTTCTCTTCAAACTACTGTCAATATTCAGATTTTAAATATTGGTTGAGATCTTTTTGTTAAACAATTGTAAATAAACGAATTTTAATACTAGGTTGGAATTTTTTTCTTCAAACTATCACATATACGAAATTTAACTCTCGGCAGGAATTTTTTGGTCAAACTACCGTCAATGTACGAATTTTAACTCTCGGTGGGCACTTTTTTCTTCAAACTACTGTCAATATTCAAATTTTATCTATTGGTTGATATTTTTTTGTCAAACATTCGTCGATAAACGAATTTTTAAACTAGGTTGTAACTTTTTTCATCAAATTATCGCCTACATACGAAATTCAACTCTCGGTGGGAATTTTTTGGTCAAACTACCGTCAATGTACGAATTTTGACTCTCGCTGGGAACTTTTTTCTTCAAACTACTGTCAATACTCAAATTTTAACTATTGTTTGAGATCTTTTTGTTAAACAATTGCAAATAAACGAATTTTAATACTAGGTTGGAATTTTTTTCTTCAAACTATCGCATATACGAAATTTAACTCTCGGCAGGAATTTTTTGGTCAAGCTACCATCAATGTTCGAATTTTAACTCACGGTGGGCACTTTTTTCTTCAAACTACTGTCAATATTCAAATTTTATCTATTGGTTGATATCTTTTTGTCAAACATTCGTCAATAAACGAATTTTTAAACTAGGTTGTAACTTTTTTCATCAAATTATCGCCTACATACGAAATTCAACTCTCGGTGGGAATTTTTTGGTCAAACTACCGTCAATGTACGAATTTTGACTCTCGGTGGGAACTTTTTTCTTCAAACTACTGTCAATACTCAAATTTTAACTATTGTTTGAGATCTTTTTGTTAAACAATTGCAAATAAACGAATTTTAATACTAGGTTGGAATTTTTTTCTTCAAACTATCGCATATACGAAATTTAACTCTCGGCAGGAATTTTTTGGTCAAGCTACCATCAATGTTCGAATTTTAACTCACGGTGGGCACTTTTTTCTTCAAACTACTGTCAATATTCAAATTTTATCTATTGGTTGATATCTTTTTGTCAAACATTCGTCAATAAACGAATTTTTAAACTAGGTTGTAACTTTTTTCATCAAATTATCGCCTACATACGAAATTCAACTCTCGGTGGGAATTTTTTGGTCAAACTACCGTCAATGTACGAATTTTGACTCTCGGTGGGAACTTTTTTCTTCAAACTACTGTCAATACTCAAATTTTAACTATTGTTTGAGATCTTTTTGTTAAACAATTGCAAATAAACGAATTTTAATACTAGGTTGGAATTTTTTTCTTCAAACTATCACATATACGAAATTTAACTCTCGGCAGGAATTTTTTGGTCAAACTACCGTCAATCTACGAATTTTAACTCTCGGTGGGCACTTTTTTCTTCAAACTACTGTCAATATTCAAATTTTATCTATTGGTTGATATCTTTTTGTCAAACATTCGTCAATAAACGAATTTTTAAACTAGGTTGTAACTTTTTTCATCAAATTATCGCCTACATACGAAATTCAACTCGCGGTGGGAATTTTTTGGTCAAACTACCGTCAATGTACGAATTTTGACTCTCGATGGGAACTTTTTTCTTCAAACTACTGTCAATACTCAAATTTTAACTATTGTTTGAGATCTTTTTGTTAAACAATTGCAAATAAACGAATTTTAATACTAGGTTGGAATTTTTTTCTTCAAACTATCACATATACGAAATTTAACTCTCGGCAGGAATTTTTTGGTCAAACTACCGTCAATGTACGAATTTTAACTCTCGGTGGGCACTTTTCTCTTCAAACTACTGTCAATATTCAGATTTTAAATATTGGTTGAGATCTTTTTGTTAAACAATTGTAAATAAACGAATTTTAATACTAGGTTGGAATTTTTTCCTTCAAACTATCGCCTATATACGAAATTTAACTCTCGGTGGGAATTTTTTGGTCAAGCTACCGTCAATGTACGAATTTTAACTCTCGGTGGGCACTTTTTTCTTCAAACTACTGTCAATTTTCAAATTTTATCTATTGGTTGATATCTTTTTGTCAAACATTCGTCAATAAACGAATTTTTAAACTAGGTTGTAACTTTTTTCATCAAATTATCGCCTACATACGAAATTCAACTCTCGGTGGGAATTTTTTGGTCAAACTACCGTCAATGTACGAATTTTGACTCTCGGTGGGAACTTTTTTCTTCAAACTACTGTCAATACTCAAATTTTAACTATTGTTTGAGATCTTTTTGTTAAACAATTTCAAATAAACGAATTTTAATACTAGGTTGGAGTTTTTTTCTTCAAACTATCACATATACGAAATCTAACTCTCGGCAGGAATTTTTTGGTCAAACTACCGTCAATGTACGAATTTTAACTCTCGGTGGGCACTTTTCTCTTCAAACTACTGTCAATATTCAGATTTTAAATATTGGTTGAGATCTTTTTGTTAAACAATTGTAAATAAACGAATTTTAATACTAGGTTGGAATTTTTTCCTTCAAACTATCGCCTATATACGAAATTTAACTCTCGGTGGGAATTTTTTGGTCAAGCTACCGTCAATGTACGAATTTTAACTCTCGGTGGGCACTTTTTTCTTCAAACTACTGCCAATTTTCAAATTTTATCTATTGGTTGATATCTTTTTGTCAAACATTCGTCAATAAACGACTTTTTAAACTAGGTTGTAACTTTTTTCATCAAATTATCGCCTACATACGAAATTCAACTCTCGGTGGGAATTTTTTGGTCAAACTACCGTCAATGTACGAATTTTGACTCTCGGTGGGAACTTTTTTCTTCAAACTACTGTCAATACTCAAATTTTAACTATTGTTTGAGATCTTTTTGTTAAACAATTGCAAATAAACGAATTTTAATACTAGGTTGGAATTTTTTTCTTCAAACTATCACATATACGAAATTTAACTCTCGGCAGGAATTTTTTGGTCAAACTACCGTCAATCTACGAATTTTAACTCTCGGTGGGCACTTTTTTCTTCAAACTACTGTCAATATTCAAATTTTATCTATTGGTTGATATCTTTTTGTCAAACATTCGTCAATAAACGAATTTTTAAACTAGGTTGTAACTTTTTTCATCAAATTATCGCCTACATACGAAATTCAGCTCTCGGTGGGAATTTTTTGGTCAAACTACCGTCAATGTACGAATTTTGACTCTCGGTGGGAACTTTTTTCTTCAAACTACTGTCAATACTCAAATTTTAACTATTGTTTGAGATCTTTTTGTTAAACAATTGCAAATAAACGAATTTTAATACTAGGTTGGAATTTTTTTCTTCAAACTATCGCATATACGAAATTTAACTCTCGGCAGGAATTTTTTGGTCAAGCTACCATCAATGTTCGAATTTTAACTCACGGTGGGCACTTTTTTCTTCAAACTACTGTCAATATTCAAATTTTATCTATTGGTTGATATCTTTTTGTCAAACATTCGTCAATAAACGAATTTTTAAACTAGGTTGTAACTTTTTTCATCAAATTATCGCCTACATACGAAATTCAACTCGCGGTGGGAATTTTTTGGTCAAACTACCGTCAATGTACGAATTTTGACTCTCGATGGGAACTTTTTTCTTCAAACTACTGTCAATACTCAAATTTTAACTATTGTTTGAGATCTTTTTGTTAAACAATTGCAAATAAACGAATTTTAATACTAGGTTGGAATTTTTTTCTTCAAACTATCACATATACGAAATTTAACTCTCGGCAGGAATTTTTTGGTCAAACTACCGTCAATGTACGAATTTTAACTCTCGGTGGGCACTTTTCTCTTCAAACTACTGTCAATATTCAGATTTTAAATATTGGTTGAGATCTTTTTGTTAAACAATTGTAAATAAACGAATTTTAATACTAGGTTGGAATTTTTTCCTTCAAACTATCGCCTATATACGAAATTTAACTCTCGGTGGGAATTTTTTGGTCAAGCTACCGTCAATGTACGAATTTTAACTCTCGGTGGGCACTTTTTTCTTCAAACTACTGTCAATTTTCAAATTTTATCTATTGGTTGATATCTTTTTGTCAAACATTCGTCAATAAACGAATTTTTAAACTAGGTTGTAACTTTTTTCATCAAATTATCGCCTACATACGAAATTCAACTCTCGGTGGGAATTTTTTGGTCAAACTACCGTCAATGTACGAATTTTGACTCTCGGTGGGAACTTTTTTCTTCAAACTACTGTCAATACTCAAATTTTAACTATTGTTTGAGATCTTTTTGTTAAACAATTTCAAATAAACGAATTTTAATACTAGGTTGGAGTTTTTTTCTTCAAACTATCACATATACGAAATCTAACTCTCGGCAGGAATTTTTTGGTCAAACTACCGTCAATGTACGAATTTTAACTCTCGGTGGGCACTTTTCTCTTCAAACTACTGTCAATATTCAGATTTTAAATATTGGTTGAGATCTTTTTGTTAAACAATTGTAAATAAACGAATTTTAATACTAGGTTGGAATTTTTTCCTTCAAACTATCGCCTATACACGAAATTTAACTCTCGGTGGGAATTTTTTGGTCAAGCTACCGTCAATGTACGAATTTTAACTCTCGGTGGGCACTTTTTTCTTCAAACTACTGCCAATTTTCAAATTTTATCTATTGGTTGATATCTTTTTGTCAAACATTCGTCAATAAACGACTTTTTAAACTAGGTTGTAACTTTTTTCATCAAATTATCGCCTACATACGAAATTCAACTCTCGGTGGGAATTTTTTGGTCAAACTACCGTCAATGTACGAATTTTGACTCTCGGTGGGAACTTTTTTCTTCAAACTACTGTCAATACTCAAATTTTAACTATTGTTTGAGATCTTTTTGTTAAACAATTGCAAATAAACGAATTTTAATACTAGGTTGGAATTTTTTTCTTCAAACTATCACATATACGAAATTTAACTCTCGGCAGGAATTTTTTGGTCAAACTACCGTCAATGTACGAATTTTAACTCTCGGTGGGCACTTTTTTCTTCAAACTACTGTCAATATTCAAATTTTATCTATTGGTTGATATCTTTTTGTCAAACATTCGTCAATAAACGAATTTTTAAACTAGGTTGTAACTTTTTTCATCAAATTATCGCCTACATACGAAATTCAACTCTCGGTGGGAATTTTTTGGTCAAACTACCGTCAATGTACGAATTTTGACTCTCGGTGGGAACTTTTTTCTTCAAACTACTGTCAATACTCAAATTTTAACTATTGTTTGAGATCTTTTTGTTAAACAATTGCAAATAAAGGAATTTTAATACTAGGTTGGAATTTTTTTCTTCAAACTATCGCATATACGAAATTTAACTCTCGGTAGGAATTTTTTGGTCAAGCTACCGTCAATGTTCAAATTTTAACTTTCGGTGGGCACTTTTTTCTTCAAACTACTGTCAATATTCATATTTTAACTATTGGTTGAAATCTTTTTGTCAACAATCGTCAATAGACGAATTTTAATACTAGGTTGGAATTTTTTCCTTCAAACTATCGCCTATATACGAAATTTAACTCTCGGTGGGAATTTTTTGGTCAAGCTACCGTCAATGTACGAATTTTAACCCTCGGTGGGCACTTTTTTCTTCAAACTACTGTCAATATTCAAATTTTATCTATTGGTTGATATCTTTTTGTCAAACATTCGTCAATAAACGAATTTTTAAACTAGGTTGTAACTTTTTTCATCAAATTATCGCCTACATACGAAATTCAACTCTCGGTGGGAATTTTTTGGTCAAACTACCGTCAATGTACGAATTTTAACTCTCGGTGGGCACTTTTCTCTTCAAACTACTGTCAATATTCAGATTTTAAATATTGGTTGAGATCTTTTTGTTAAACAATTGTAAATAAACGAATTTTAATACTAGGTTGGAATTTTTTCCTTCAAACTATCGCCTATATACGAAATTTAACTCTCGGTGGGAATTTTTTGGTCAAGCTACCGTCAATGTACGAATTTTAACTCTCGGTGGGCACTTTTTTCTTCAAACTACTGCCAATTTTCAAATTTTATCTATTGGTTGATATCTTTTTGTCAAACATTCGTCAATAAACGACTTTTTAAACTAGGTTGTAACTTTTTTCATCAAATTATCGCCTACATACGAAATTCAACTCTCGGTGGGAATTTTTTGGTCAAACTACCGTCAATGTACGAATTTTGACTCTCGGTGGGAACTTTTTTCTTCAAACTACTGTCAATACTCAAATTTTAACTATTGTTTGAGATCTTTTTGTTAAACAATTGCAAATAAAGGAATTTTAATACTAGGTTGGAATTTTTTTCTTCAAACTATCGCATATACGAAATTTAACTCTCGGTAGGAATTTTTTGGTCAAGCTACCGTCAATGTTCAAATTTTAACTTTCGGTGGGCACTTTTTTCTTCAAACTACTGTCAATATTCATATTTTAACTATTGGTTGAAATCTTTTTGTCAACAATCGTCAATAGACGAATTTTAATACTAGGTTGGAATTTTTTCCTTCAAACTATCGCCTATATACGAAATTTAACTCTCGGTGGGAATTTTTTGGTCAAGCTACCGTCAATGTACGAATTTTAACCCTCGGTGGGCACTTTTTTCTTCAAACTACTGTCAATATTCAAATTTTATCTATTGGTTGATATCTTTTTGTCAAACATTCGTCAATAAACGAATTTTTAAACTAGGTTGTAACTTTTTTCATCAAATTATCGCCTACATACGAAATTCAACTCTCGGTGGGAATTTTTTGGTCAAACTACCGTCAATGTACGAATTTTGACTCTCGGTGGGAACTTTTTTCTTCAAACTACTGTCAATACTCAAATTTTAACTATTGTTTGAGATCTTTTTGTTAAACAATTGCAAATAAACGAATTTTAATACTAGGTTGGAATTTTTTTCTTCAAACTATCGCATATACGAAATTTAACTCTCGGCAGGAATTTTTTGGTCAAGCTACCATCAATGTTCGAATTTTAACTCACGGTGGGCACTTTTTTCTTCAAACTACTGTCAATATTCAAATTTTATCTATTGGTTGATATCTTTTTGTCAAACATTCGTCAATAAACGAATTTTTAAACTAGGTTGTAACTTTTTTCATCAAATTATCGCCTACATACGAAATTCAACTCTCGGTGGGAATTTTTTGGTCAAACTACCGTCAATGTACGAATTTTGACTCTCGGTGGGAACTTTTTTCTTCAAACTACTGTCAATACTCAAATTTTAACTATTGTTTGAGATCTTTTTGTTAAACAATTGCAAATAAACGAATTTTAATACTAGGTTGGAATTTTTTTCTTCAAACTATCACATATACGAAATTTAACTCTCGGCAGGAATTTTTTGGTCAAACTACCGTCAATGTACGAATTTTAACTCTCGGTGGGCACTTTTCTCTTCAAACTACTGTCAATATTCAGATTTTAAATATTGGTTGAGATCTTTTTGTTAAACAATTGTAAATAAACGAATTTTAATACTAGGTTGGAATTTTTTTCTTCAAACTATCACATATACGAAATTTAACTCTCGGCAGGAATTTTTTGGTCAAACTACCGTCAATGTACGAATTTTAACTCTCGGTGGGCACTTTTTTCTTCAAACTACTGTCAATATTCAAATTTTATCTATTGGTTGATATTTTTTTGTCAAACATTCGTCGATAAACGAATTTTTAAACTAGGTTGTAACTTTTTTCATCAAATTATCGCCTACATACGAAATTCAACTCTCGGTGGGAATTTTTTGGTCAAACTACCGTCAATGTACGAATTTTGACTCTCGCTGGGAACTTTTTTCTTCAAACTACTGTCAATACTCAAATTTTAACTATTGTTTGAGATCTTTTTGTTAAACAATTGCAAATAAACGAATTTTAATACTAGGTTGGAATTTTTTTCTTCAAACTATCGCATATACGAAATTTAACTCTCGGCAGGAATTTTTTGGTCAAGCTACCATCAATGTTCGAATTTTATCTCACGGTGGGCACTTTTTTCTTCAAACTACTGTCAATATTCAAATTTTATCTATTGGTTGATATCTTTTTGTCAAACATTCGTCAATAAACGAATTTTTAAACTAGGTTGTAACTTTTTTCATCAAATTATCGCCTACATACGAAATTCAACTCTCGGTGGGAATTTTTTGGTCAAACTACCGTCAATGTACGAATTTTGACTCTCGGTGGGAACTTTTTTCTTCAAACTACTGTCAATACTCAAATTTTAACTATTGTTTGAGATCTTTTTGTTAAACAATTGCAAATAAACGAATTTTAATACTAGGTTGGAATTTTTTTCTTCAAACTATCGCATATACGAAATTTAACTCTCGGCAGGAATTTTTTGGTCAAGCTACCATCAATGTTCGAATTTTAACTCACGGTGGGCACTTTTTTCTTCAAACTACTGTCAATATTCAAATTTTATCTATTGGTTGATATCTTTTTGTCAAACATTCGTCAATAAACGAATTTTTAAACTAGGTTGTAACTTTTTTCATCAAATTATCGCCTACATACGAAATTCAACTCTCGGTGGGAATTTTTTGGTCAAACTACCGTCAATGTACGAATTTTGACTCTCGATGGGAACTTTTTTCTTCAAACTACTGTCAATACTCAAATTTTAACTATTGTTTGAGATCTTTTTGTTAAACAATTGCAAATAAACGAATTTTAATACTAGGTTGGAATTTTTTTCTTCAAACTATCACATATACGAAATTTAACTCTCGGCAGGAATTTTTTGGTCAAACTACCGTCAATGTACGAATTTTAACTCTCGGTGGGCACTTTTTTCTTCAAACTACTGTCAATATTCAAATTTTATCTATTGGTTGATATCTTTTTGTCAAACATTCGTCAATAAACGAATTTTTAAACTAGGTTGTAACTTTTTTCATCAAATTATCGCCTACATACGAAATTCAACTCTCGGTGGGAATTTTTTGGTCAAACTACCGTCAATGTACGAATTTTGACTCTCGATGGGAACTTTTTTCTTCAAACTACTGTCAATACTCAAATTTTAACTATTGTTTGAGATCTTTTTGTTAAACAATTGCAAATAAACGAATTTTAATACTAGGTTGGAATTTTTTCTTCAAACTATCGCATATACGAAATTTAACTCTCGGCAGGAATTTTTTGGTCAAGCTACCATCAATGTTCGAATTTTAACTCACGGTGGGCACTTTTTTCTTCAAACTACTGTCAATATTCAAATTTTATCTATTGGTTGATATCTTTTTGTCAAACATTCGTCAATAAACGAATTTTTAAACTAGGTTGTAACTTTTTTCATCAAATTATCGCCTACATACGAAATTCAACTCTCGGTGGGAATTTTTTGGTCAAACTACCGTCAATGTACGAATTTTGACTCTCGGTGGGAACTTTTTTCTTCAAACTACTGTCAATACTCAAATTTTAACTATTGTTTGAGATCTTTTTGTTAAACAATTGCAAATAAACGAATTTTAATACTAGGTTGGAATTTTTTTCTTCAAACTATCACATATACGAAATTTAACTCTCGGCAGGAATTTTTTGGTCAAACTACCGTCAATGTACGAATTTTAACTCTCGGTGGGCACTTTTTTCTTCAAACTACTGTCAATATTCAGATTTTAAATATTGGTTGAGATCTTTTTGTTAAACAATTGTAAATAAACGAATTTTAATACTAGGTTGGAATTTTTTCCTTCAAACTATCGCCTATATACGAAATTTAACTCTCGGTGGGAATTTTTTGGTCAAGCTACCGTCAATGTACGAATTTTAACTCTCGGTGGGCACTTTTTTCTTCAAACTACTGTCAATACTCAAATTTTAACTATTGTTTGAGATCTTTTTGTTAAACAATTGCAAATAAACGAATTTTAATACTAGGTTGGAATTTTTTTCTTCAAACTATCGCATATACGAAATTTAACTCTCGGCAGGAATTTTTTGGTCAAGCTACCATCAATGTTCGAATTTTAACTCACGGTGGGCACTTTTTTCTTCAAACTACTGTCAATATTCAAATTTTATCTATTGGTTGATATCTTTTTGTCAAACATTCGTCAATAAACGAATTTTTAAACTAGGTTGTAACTTTTTTCATCAAATTATCGCCTACATACGAAATTCAACTCTCGGTGGGAATTTTTTGGTCAAACTACCGTCAATGTACGAATTTTGACTCTCGGTGGGAACTTTTTTCTTCAAACTACTGTCAATACTCAAATTTTAACTATTGTTTGAGATCTTTTTGTTAAACAATTGCAAATAAACGAATTTTAATACTAGGTTGGAATTTTTTTCTTCAAACTATCGCATATACGAAATTTAACTCTCGGCAGGAATTTTTTGGTCAAGCTACCATCAATGTTCGAATTTTATCTCACGGTGGGCACTTTTTTCTTCAAACTACTGTCAATATTCAAATTTTATCTATTGGTTGATATCTTTTTGTCAAACATTCGTCAATAAACGAATTTTTAAACTAGGTTGTAACTTTTTTCATCAAATTATCGCCTACATACGAAATTCAACTCTCGGTGGGAATTTTTTGGTCAAACTACCGTCAATGTACGAATTTTGACTCTCGGTGGGAACTTTTTTCTTCAAACTACTGTCAATACTCAAATTTTAACTATTGTTTGAGATCTTTTTGTTAAACAATTGCAAATAAACGAATTTTAATACTAGGTTGGAATTTTTTTCTTCAAACTATCACATATACGAAATTTAACTCTCGGCAGGAATTTTTTGGTCAAACTACCGTCAATGTACGAATTTTAACTCTCGGTGGGCACTTTTTTCTTCAAACTACTGTCAATATTCAAATTTTATCTATTGGTTGATATCTTTTTGTCAAACATTCGTCAATAAACGAATTTTTAAACTAGGTTGTAACTTTTTTCATCAAATTATCGCCTACATACGAAATTCAAATCTCGGTGGGAATTTTTTGGTCAAACTACCGTCAATGTACGAATTTTGACTCTCGGTGGGAACTTTTTTCTTCAAACTACTGTCAATACTCAAATTTTAACTATTGTTTGAGATCTTTTTGTTAAACAATTGCAAATAAACGAATTTTAATACTAGGTTGGAATTTTTTTCTTCAAACTATCGCATATACGAAATTTAACTCTCGGCAGGAATTTTTTGGTCAAGCTACCATCAATGTTCGAATTTTAACTCACGGTGGGCACTTTTTTCTTCAAACTACTGTCAATATTCAAATTTTATCTATTGGTTGATATCTTTTTGTCAAACATTCGTCAATAAACGAATTTTTAAACTAGGTTGTAACTTTTTTCATCAAATTATCGCCTACATACGAAATTCAACTCTCGGTGGGAATTTTTTGGTCAAACTGCCGTCAATGTACGAATTTTGACTCTCGATGGGAACTTTTTTCTTCAAACTACTGTCAATACTCAAATTTTAACTATTGTTTGAGATCTTTTTGTTAAACAATTGCAAATAAACGAATTTTAATACTAGGTTGGAATTTTTTTCTTCAAACTATCACATATACGAAATTTAACTCTCGGCAGGAATTTTTTGGTCAAACTACCGTCAATGTACGAATTTTAACTCTCGGTGGGCACTTTTTTCTTCAAACTACTGTCAATATTCAAATTTTATCTATTGGTTGATATCTTTTTGTCAAACATTCGTCAATAAACGAATTTTTAAACTAGGTTGTAACTTTTTTCATCAAATTATCGCCTACATACGAAATTCAACTCTCGGTGGGAATTTTTTGGTCAAACTACCGTCAATGTACGAATTTTGACTCTCGATGGGAACTTTTTTCTTCAAACTACTGTCAATACTCAAATTTTAACTATTGTTTGAGATCTTTTTGTTAAACAATTGCAAATAAACGAATTTTAATACTAGGTTGGAATTTTTTCTTCAAACTATCGCATATACGAAATTTAACTCTCGGCAGGAATTTTTTGGTCAAGCTACCATCAATGTTCGAATTTTA
The DNA here is from genome assembly GCF_050948175.1 of Xylocopa sonorina. NCBI lineage: Eukaryota > Metazoa > Arthropoda > Insecta > Hymenoptera > Apidae > Xylocopa > Xylocopa sonorina. Next base: position 418,155 of record NW_027490091.1, read on the forward strand.
ACTCACGGTGGGCACTTTTTTCTTCAAACTACTGTCAATATTCAAATTTTATCTATTGGTTGATATCTTTTTGTCAAACATTCGTCAATAAACGAATTTTTAAACTAGGTTGTAACTTTTTTCATCAAATTATCGCCTACATACGAAATTCAACTCTCGGTGGGAATTTTTTGGTCAAACTACCGTCAATGTACGAATTTTGACTCTCGGTGGGAACTTTTTTCTTCAAACTACTGTCAATACTCAAATTTTAACTATTGTTTGAGATCTTTTTGTTAAACAATTGCAAATAAACGAATTTTAATACTAGGTTGGAATTTTTTTCTTCAAACTATCACATATACGAAATTTAACTCTCGGCAGGAATTTTTTGGTCAAACTACCGTCAATGTACGAATTTTAACTCTCGGTGGGCACTTTTTTCTTCAAACTACTGTCAATATTCAAATTTTATCTATTGGTTGATATCTTTTTGTCAAACATTCGTCAATAAACGAATTTTTAAACTAGGTTGTAACTTTTTTCATCAAATTATCGCCTACATACGAAATTCAACTCTCGGTGGGAATTTTTTGGTCAAACTACCGTCAATGTACGAATTTTGACTCTCGGTGGGAACTTTTTTCTTCAAACTACTGTCAATACTCAAATTTTAACTATTGTTTGAGATCTTTTTGTTAAACAATTGCAAATAAACGAATTTTAATACTAGGTTGGAATTTTTTTCTTCAAACTATCGCATATACGAAATTTAACTCTCGGCAGGAATTTTTTGGTCAAGCTACCATCAATGTTCGAATTTTAACTCACGGTGGGCACTTTTTTCTTCAAACTACTGTCAATATTCAAATTTTATCTATTGGTTGATATCTTTTTGTCAAACATTCGTCAATAAACGAATTTTTAAACTAGGTTGTAACTTTTTTCATCAAATTATCGCCTACATACGAAATTCAACTCTCGGTGGGAATTTTTTGGTCAAACTACCGTCAATGTACGAATTTTGACTCTCGATGGGAACTTTTTTCTTCAAACTACTGTCAATACTCAAATTTTAACTATTGTTTGAGATCTTTTTGTTAAACAATTGCAAATAAACGAATTTTAATACTAGGTTGGAATTTTTTTCTTCAAACTATCACATATACGAAATTTAACTCTCGGCAGGAATTTTTTGGTCAAACTACCGTCAATGTACGAATTTTAACTCTCGGTGGGCACTTTTTTCTTCAAACTACTGTCAATATTCAAATTTTATCTATTGGTTGATATCTTTTTGTCAAACATTCGTCAATAAACGAATTTTTAAACTAGGTTGTAACTTTTTTCATCAAATTATCGCCTACATACGAAATTCAACTCTCGGTGGGAATTTTTTGGTCAAACTACCGTCAATGTACGAATTTTGACTCTCGATGGGAACTTTTTTCTTCAAACTACTGTCAATACTCAAATTTTAACTATTGTTTGAGATCTTTTTGTTAAACAATTGCAAATAAACGAATTTTAATACTAGGTTGGAATTTTTTCTTCAAACTATCGCATATACGAAATTTAACTCTCGGCAGGAATTTTTTGGTCAAGCTACCATCAATGTTCGAATTTTAACTCACGGTGGGCACTTTTTTCTTCAAACTACTGTCAATATTCAAATTTTATCTATTGGTTGATATCTTTTTGTCAAACATTCGTCAATAAACGAATTTTTAAACTAGGTTGTAACTTTTTTCATCAAATTATCGCCTACATACGAAATTCAACTCTCGGTGGGAATTTTTTGGTCAAACTACCGTCAATGTACGAATTTTGACTCTCGGTGGGAACTTTTTTCTTCAAACTACTGTCAATACTCAAATTTTAACTATTGTTTGAGATCTTTTTGTTAAACAATTGCAAATAAACGAATTTTAATACTAGGTTGGAATTTTTTTCTTCAAACTATCACATATACGAAATTTAACTCTCGGCAGGAATTTTTTGGTCAAACTACCGTCAATGTACGAATTTTAACTCTCGGTGGGCACTTTTTTCTTCAAACTACTGTCAATATTCAAATTTTATCTATTGGTTGATATCTTTTTGTCAAACATTCGTCAATAAACGAATTTTTAAACTAGGTTGTAACTTTTTTCATCAAATTATCGCCTACATACGAAATTCAACTCTCGGTGGGAATTTTTTGGTCAAACTACCGTCAATGTACGAATTTTGACTCTCGATGGGAACTTTTTTCTTCAAACTACTGTCAATACTCAAATTTTAACTATTGTTTGAGATCTTTTTGTTAAACAATTGCAAATAAACGAATTTTAATACTAGGTTGGAATTTTTTCTTCAAACTATCGCATATACGAAATTTAACTCTCGGCAGGAATTTTTTGGTCAAGCTACCATCAATGTTCGAATTTTAACTCACGGTGGGCACTTTTTTCTTCAAACTACTGTCAATATTCAAATTTTATCTATTGGTTGATATCTTTTTGTCAAACATTCGTCAATAAACGAATTTTTAAACTAGGTTGTAACTTTTTTCATCAAATTATCGCCTACATACGAAATTCAACTCTCGGTGGGAATTTTTTGGTCAAACTACCGTCAATGTACGAATTTTGACTCTCGGTGGGAACTTTTTTCTTCAAACTACTGTCAATACTCAAATTTTAACTATTGTTTGAGATCTTTTTGTTAAACAATTGCAAATAAACGAATTTTAATACTAGGTTGGAATTTTTTTCTTCAAACTATCACATATACGAAATTTAACTCTCGGCAGGAATTTTTTGGTCAAACTACCGTCAATGTACGAATTTTAACTCTCGGTGGGCACTTTTTTCTTCAAACTACTGTCAATATTCAAATTTTATCTATTGGTTGATAACTTTTTGTCAAACATTCGTCAATAAACGAATTTTTAAACTAGGTTGTAACTTTTTTCATCAAATTATCGCCTACATACGAAATTCAACTCTCGGTGGGAATTTTTTGGTCAAACTACCGTCAATGTACGAATTTTGACTCTCGGTGGGAACTTTTTTCTTCAAACTACTGTCAATACTCAAATTTTAACTATTGTTTGAGATCTTTTTGTTAAACAATTGCAAATAAACGAATTTTAATACTAGGTTGGAATTTTTTTCTTCAAACTATCGCATATACGAAATTTAACTCTCGGCAGGAATTTTTTGGTCAAGCTACCATCAATGTTCGAATTTTAACTCACGGTGGGCACTTTTTTCTTCAAACTACTGTCAATATTCAAATTTTATCTATTGGTTGATATCTTTTTGTCAAACATTCGTCAATAAACGAATTTTTAAACTAGGTTGTAACTTTTTTCATCAAATTATCGCCTACATACGAAATTCAACTCTCGGTGGGAATTTTTTGGTCAAACTACCGTCAATGTACGAATTTTGACTCTCGATGGGAACTTTTTTCTTCAAACTACTGTCAATACTCAAATTTTAACTATTGTTTGAGATCTTTTTGTTAAACAATTGCAAATAAACGAATTTTAATACTAGGTTGGAATTTTTTTCTTCAAACTATCACATATACGAAATTTAACTCTCGGCAGGAATTTTTTGGTCAAACTACCGTCAATGTACGAATTTTAACTCTCGGTGGGCACTTTTTTCTTCAAACTACTGTCAATATTCAAATTTTATCTATTGGTTGATATCTTTTTGTCAAACATTCGTCAATAAACGAATTTTTAAACTAGGTTGTAACTTTTTTCATCAAATTATCGCCTACATACGAAATTCAACTCTCGGTGGGAATTTTTTGGTCAAACTACCGTCAATGTACGAATTTTGACTCTCGATGGGAACTTTTTTCTTCAAACTACTGTCAATACTCAAATTTTAACTATTGTTTGAGATCTTTTTGTTAAACAATTGCAAATAAACGAATTTTAATACTAGGTTGGAATTTTTTCTTCAAACTATCGCATATACGAAATTTAACTCTCGGCAGGAATTTTTTGGTCAAGCTACCATCAATGTTCGAATTTTAACTCACGGTGGGCACTTTTTTCTTCAAACTACTGTCAATATTCAAATTTTATCTATTGGTTGATATCTTTTTGTCAAACATTCGTCAATAAACGAATTTTTAAACTAGGTTGTAACTTTTTTCATCAAATTATCGCCTACATACGAAATTCAACTCTCGGTGGGAATTTTTTGGTCAAACTACCGTCAATGTACGAATTTTGACTCTCGGTGGGAACTTTTTTCTTCAAACTACTGTCAATACTCAAATTTTAACTATTGTTTGAGATCTTTTTGTTAAACAATTGCAAATAAACGAATTTTAATACTAGGTTGGAATTTTTTTCTTCAAACTATCACATATACGAAATTTAACTCTCGGCAGGAATTTTTTGGTCAAACTACCGTCAATGTACGAATTTTAACTCTCGGTGGGCACTTTTTTCTTCAAACTACTGTCAATATTCAAATTTTATCTATTGGTTGATATCTTTTTGTCAAACATTCGTCAATAAACGAATTTTTAAACTAGGTTGTAACTTTTTTCATCAAATTATCGCCTACATACGAAATTCAACTCTCGGTGGGAATTTTTTGGTCAAACTACCGTCAATGTACGAATTTTGACTCTCGATGGGAACTTTTTTCTTCAAACTACTGTCAATACTCAAATTTTAACTATTGTTTGAGATCTTTTTGTTAAACAATTGCAAATAAACGAATTTTAATACTAGGTTGGAATTTTTTTCTTCAAACTATCACATATACGAAATTTAACTCTCGGCAGGAATTTTTTGGTCAAACTACCGTCAATGTACGAATTTTAACTCTCGGTGGGCACTTTTTTCTTCAAACTACTGTCAATATTCAAATTTTATCTATTGGTTGATATCTTTTTGTCAAACATTCGTCAATAAACGAATTTTTAAACTAGGTTGTAACTTTTTTCATCAAATTATCGCCTACATACGAAATTCAACTCTCGGTGGGAATTTTTTGGTCAAACTACCGTCAATGTACGAATTTTGACTCTCGGTGGGAACTTTTTTCTTCAAACTACTGTCAATACTCAAATTTTAACTATTGTTTGAGATCTTTTTGTTAAACAATTGCAAATAAACGAATTTTAATACTAGGTTGGAATTTTTTTCTTCAAACTATCGCATATACGAAATTTAACTCTCGGCAGGAATTTTTTGGTCAAGCTACCATCAATGTTCGAATTTTAACTCACGGTGGGCACTTTTTTCTTCAAACTACTGTCAATATTCAAATTTTATCTATTGGTTGATATCTTTTTGTCAAACATTCGTCAATAAACGAATTTTTAAACTAGGTTGTAACTTTTTTCATCAAATTATCGCCTACATACGAAATTCAACTCTCGGTGGGAATTTTTTGGTCAAACTACCGTCAATGTACGAATTTTGACTCTCGATGGGAACTTTTTTCTTCAAACTACTGTCAATACTCAAATTTTAACTATTGTTTGAGATCTTTTTGTTAAACAATTGCAAATAAACGAATTTTAATACTAGGTTGGAATTTTTTTCTTCAAACTATCACATATACGAAATTTAACTCTCGGCAGGAATTTTTTGGTCAAACTACCGTCAATGTACGAATTTTAACTCTCGGTGGGCACTTTTCTCTTCAAACTACTGTCAATATTCAGATTTTAAATATTGGTTGAGATCTTTTTGTTAAACAATTGTAAATAAACGAATTTTAATACTAGGTTGGAATTTTTTCCTTTAAACTATCGCCTATATACGAAATTTAACTCTCGGTGGGAATTTTTTGGTCAAGCTACCGTCAATGTACGAATTTTAACTCTCGGTGGGCACTTTTTTCTTCAAACTACTGTCAATATTCAAATTTTATCTATTGGTTGATATCTTTTTGTCAAACATTCGTCAATAAACGAATTTTTAAACTAGGTTGTAACTTTTTTCATCAAATTATCGCCTACATACGAAATTCAACTCTCGGTGGGAATTTTTTGGTCAAACTACCGTCAATGTACGAATTTTGACTCTCGGTGGGAACTTTTTTCTTCAAACTACTGTCAATACTCAAATTTTAACTATTGTTTGAGATCTTTTTGTTAAACAATTGCAAATAAACGAATTTTAATACTAGGTTGGAATTTTTTTCTTCAAACTATCACATATACGAAATTTAACTCTCGGCAGGAATTTTTTGGTCAAACTACCGTCAATGTACGAATTTTAACTCTCGGTGGGCACTTTTCTCTTCAAACTACTGTCAATATTCAGATTTTAAATATTGGTTGAGATCTTTTTGTTAAACAATTGTAAATAAACGAATTTTAATACTAGGTTGGAATTTTTTCCTTCAAACTATCGCCTATATACGAAATTTAACTCTCGGTGGGAATTTTTTGGTCAAGCTACCGTCAATGTACGAATTTTAACTCTCGGTGGGCACTTTTTTCTTCAAACTACTGCCAATTTTCAAATTTTATCTATTGGTTGATATCTTTTTGTCAAACATTCGTCAATAAACGAATTTTTAAACTAGGTTGTAACTTTTTTCATCAAATTATCGCCTACATACGAAATTCAACTCTCGGTGGGAATTTTTTGGTCAAACTACCGTCAATGTACGAATTTTGACTCTCGGTGGGAACTTCTTTCTTCAAACTACTGTCAATACTCAAATTTTAACTATTGTTTGAGATCTTTTTGTTATACAATTGCAAATAAACGAATTTTAATACTAGGTTGGAATTTTTTTCTTCAAACTATCACATATACGAAATTTAACTCTCGGCAGGAATTTTTTGGTCAAACTACCGTCAATGTACGAATTTTAACTCTCGGTGGGCACTTTTTTCTTCAAACTACTGTCAATATTCAAATTTTATCTATTGGTTGATATCTTTTTGTCAAACATTCGTCAATAAACGAATTTTTAAACTAGGTTGTAACTTTTTTCATCAAATTATCGCCTACATACGAAATTCAACTCTCGGTGGGAATTTTTTGGTCAAACTACCGTCAATGTACGAATTTTGACTCTCGGTGGGAACTTTTTTCTTCAAACTACTGTCAATACTCAAATTTTAACTATTGTTTGAGATCTTTTTGTTAAACAATTGCAAATAAACGAATTTTAATACTAGGTTGGAATTTTTTTCTTCAAACTATCACATATACGAAATTTAACTCTCGGCAGGAATTTTTTGGTCAAACTACCGTCAATGTACGAATTTTAACTCTCGGTGGGCACTTTTCTCTTCAAACTACTGTCAATATTCAGATTTTAAATATTGGTTGAGATCTTTTTGTTAAACAATTGTAAATAAACGAATTTTAATACTAGGTTGGAATTTTTTTCTTCAAACTATCACATATACGAAATTTAACTCTCGGCAGGAATTTTTTGGTCAAACTACCGTCAATGTACGAATTTTAACTCTCGGTGGGCACTTTTTTCTTCAAACTACTGTCAATATTCAAATTTTATCTATTGGTTGATATTTTTTTGTCAAACATTCGTCGATAAACGAATTTTTAAACTAGGTTGTAACTTTTTTCATCAAATTATCGCCTACATACGAAATTCAACTCTCGGTGGGAATTTTTTGGTCAAACTACCGTCAATGTACGAATTTTGACTCTCGCTGGGAACTTTTTTCTTCAAACTACTGTCAATACTCAAATTTTAACTATTGTTTGAGATCTTTTTGTTAAACAATTGCAAATAAACGAATTTTAATACTAGGTTGGAATTTTTTTCTTCAAACTATCGCATATACGAAATTTAACTCTCGGCAGGAATTTTTTGGTCAAGCTACCATCAATGTTCGAATTTTAACTCACGGTGGGCACTTTTTTCTTCAAACTACTGTCAATATTCAAATTTTATCTATTGGTTGATATCTTTTTGTCAAACATTCGTCAATAAACGAATTTTTAAACTAGGTTGTAACTTTTTTCATCAAATTATCGCCTACATACGAAATTCAACTCTCGGTGGGAATTTTTTGGTCAAACTACCGTCAATGTACGAATTTTGACTCTCGGTGGGAACTTTTTTCTTCAAACTACTGTCAATACTCAAATTTTAACTATTGTTTGAGATCTTTTTGTTAAACAATTGCAAATAAACGAATTTTAATACTAGGTTGGAATTTTTTTCTTCAAACTATCGCATATACGAAATTTAACTCTCGGCAGGAATTTTTTGGTCAAGCTACCATCAATGTTCGAATTTTAACTCACGGTGGGCACTTTTTTCTTCAAACTACTGTCAATATTCAAATTTTATCTATTGGTTGATATCTTTTTGTCAAACATTCGTCAATAAACGAATTTTTAAACTAGGTTGTAACTTTTTTCATCAAATTATCGCCTACATACGAAATTCAACTCTCGGTGGGAATTTTTTGGTCAAACTACCGTCAATGTACGAATTTTGACTCTCGGTGGGAACTTTTTTCTTCAAACTACTGTCAATACTCAAATTTTAACTATTGTTTGAGATCTTTTTGTTAAACAATTGCAAATAAACGAATTTTAATACTAGGTTGGAATTTTTTTCTTCAAACTATCACATATACGAAATTTAACTCTCGGCAGGAATTTTTTGGTCAAACTACCGTCAATGTACGAATTTTAACTCTCGGTGGGCACTTTTTTCTTCAAACTACTGTCAATATTCAAATTTTATCTATTGGTTGATATCTTTTTGTCAAACATTCGTCAATAAACGAATTTTTAAACTAGGTTGTAACTTTTTTCATCAAATTATCGCCTACATACGAAATTCAACTCTCGGTGGGAATTTTTTGGTCAAACTACCGTCAATGTACGAATTTTGACTCTCGGTGGGAACTTTTTTCTTCAAACTACTGTCAATACTCAAATTTTAACTATTGTTTGAGATCTTTTTGTTAAACAATTGCAAATAAACGAATTTTAATACTAGGTTGGAATTTTTTTCTTCAAACTATCACATATACGAAATTTAACTCTCGGTGGGAATTTTTTGGTCAAGCTACCGTCAATGTACGAATTTTAACTCTCGGTGGGCACTTTTTTCTTCAAACTACTGTCAATTTTCAAATTTTATCTATTGGTTGATATCTTTTTGTCAAACATTCGTCAATAAACGAATTTTTAAACTAGGTTGTAACTTTTTTCATCAAATTATCGCCTACATACGAAATTCAACTCTCGGTGGGAATTTTTTGGTCAAACTACCGTCAATGTACGAATTTTGACTCTCGGTGGGAACTTTTTTCTTCAAACTACTGTCAATACTCAAATTTTAACTATTGTTTGAGATCTTTTTGTTAAACAATTGCAAATAAACGAATTTTAATACTAGGTTGGAATTTTTTTCTTCAAACTATCACATATACGAAATTTAACTCTCGGCAGGAATTTTTTGGTCAAACTACCGTCAATCTACGAATTTTAACTCTCGGTGGGCACTTTTTTCTTCAAACTACTGTCAATATTCAAATTTTATCTATTGGTTGATATCTTTTTGTCAAACATTCGTCAATAAACGAATTTTTAAACTAGGTTGTAACTTTTTTCATCAAATTATCGCCTACATACGAAATTCAGCTCTCGGTGGGAATTTTTTGGTCAAACTACCGTCAATGTACGAATTTTGACTCTCGGTGGGAACTTTTTTCTTCAAACTACTGTCAATACTCAAATTTTAACTATTGTTTGAGATCTTTTTGTTAAACAATTGCAAATAAACGAATTTTAATACTAGGTTGGAATTTTTTTCTTCAAACTATCGCATATACGAAATTTAACTCTCGGCAGGAATTTTTTGGTCAAGCTACCATCAATGTTCGAATTTTAACTCACGGTGGGCACTTTTTTCTTCAAACTACTGTCAATATTCAAATTTTATCTATTGGTTGATATCTTTTTGTCAAACATTCGTCAATAAACGAATTTTTAAACTAGGTTGTAACTTTTTTCATCAAATTATCGCCTACATACGAAATTCAACTCTCGGTGGGAATTTTTTGGTCAAACTACCGTCAATGTACGAATTTTGACTCTCGATGGGAACTTTTTTCTTCAAACTACTGTCAATACTCAAATTTTAACTATTGTTTGAGATCTTTTTGTTAAACAATTGCAAATAAACGAATTTTAATACTAGGTTGGAATTTTTTTCTTCAAACTATCACATATACGAAATTTAACTCTCGGCAGGAATTTTTTGGTCAAACTACCGTCAATGTACGAATTTTAACTCTCGGTGGGCACTTTTCTCTTCAAACTACTGTCAATATTCAGATTTTAAATATTGGTTGAGATCTTTTTGTTAAACAATTGTAAATAAACGAATTTTAATACTAGGTTGGAATTTTTTCCTTCAAACTATCGCCTATATACGAAATTTAACTCTCGGTGGGAATTTTTTGGTCAAGCTACCGTCAATGTACGAATTTTAACTCTCGGTGGGCACTTTTTTCTTCAAACTACTGTCAATTTTCAAATTTTATCTATTGGTTGATATCTTTTTGTCAAACATTCGTCAATAAACGAATTTTTAAACTAGGTTGTAACTTTTTTCATCAAATTATCGCCTACATACGAAATTCAACTCTCGGTGGGAATTTTTTGGTCAAACTACCGTCAATGTACGAATTTTGACTCTCGGTGGGAACTTTTTTCTTCAAACTACTGTCAATACTCAAATTTTAACTATTGTTTGAGATCTTTTTGTTAAACAATTTCAAATAAACGAATTTTAATACTAGGTTGGAATTTTTTTCTTCAAACTATCACATATACGAAATCTAACTCTCGGCAGGAATTTTTTGGTCAAACTACCGTCAATGTACGAATTTTAACTCTCGGTGGGCACTTTTCTCTTCAAACTACTGTCAATATTCAGATTTTAAATATTGGTTGAGATCTTTTTGTTAAACAATTGTAAATAAACGAATTTTAATACTAGGTTGGAATTTTTTCCTTCAAACTATCGCCTATATACGAAATTTAACTCTCGGTGGGAATTTTTTGGTCAAGCTACCGTCAATGTACGAATTTTAACTCTCGGTGGGCACTTTTTTCTTCAAACTACTGCCAATTTTCAAATTTTATCTATTGGTTGATATCTTTTTGTCAAACATTCGTCAATAAACGACTTTTTAAACTAGGTTGTAACTTTTTTCATCAAATTATCGCCTACATACGAAATTCAACTCTCGGTGGGAATTTTTTGGTCAAACTACCGTCAATGTACGAATTTTGACTCTCGGTGGGAACTTTTTTCTTCAAACTACTGTCAATACTCAAATTTTAACTATTGTTTGAGATCTTTTTGTTAAACAATTGCAAATAAACGAATTTTAATACTAGGTTGGAATTTTTTTCTTCAAACTATCACATATACGAAATTTAACTCTCGGCAGGAATTTTTTGGTCAAACTACCGTCAATCTACGAATTTTAACTCTCGGTGGGCACTTTTTTCTTCAAACTACTGTCAATATTCAAATTTTATCTATTGGTTGATATCTTTTTGTCAAACATTCGTCAATAAACGAATTTTTAAACTAGGTTGTAACTTTTTTCATCAAATTATCGCCTACATACGAAATTCAGCTCTCGGTGGGAATTTTTTGGTCAAACTACCGTCAATGTACGAATTTTGACTCTCGGTGGGAACTTTTTTCTTCAAACTACTGTCAATACTCAAATTTTAACTATTGTTTGAGATCTTTTTGTTAAACAATTGCAAATAAACGAATTTTAATACTAGGTTGGAATTTTTTTCTTCAAACTATCGCATATACGAAATTTAACTCTCGGCAGGAATTTTTTGGTCAAGCTACCATCAATGTTCGAATTTTAACTCACGGTGGGCACTTTTTTCTTCAAACTACTGTCAATATTCAAATTTTATCTATTGGTTGATATCTTTTTGTCAAACATTCGTCAATAAACGAATTTTTAAACTAGGTTGTAACTTTTTTCATCAAATTATCGCCTACATACGAAATTCAACTCTCGGTGGGAATTTTTTGGTCAAACTACCGTCAATGTACGAATTTTGACTCTCGATGGGAACTTTTTTCTTCAAACTACTGTCAATACTCAAATTTTAACTATTGTTTGAGATCTTTTTGTTAAACAATTGCAAATAAACGAATTTTAATACTAGGTTGGAATTTTTTTCTTCAAACTATCACATATACGAAATTTAACTCTCGGCAGGAATTTTTTGGTCAAACTACCGTCAATGTACGAATTTTAACTCTCGGTGGGCACTTTTCTCTTCAAACTACTGTCAATATTCAGATTTTAAATATTGGTTGAGATCTTTTTGTTAAACAATTGTAAATAAACGAATTTTAATACCAGGTTGGAATTTTTTCCTTCAAACTATCGCCTATATACGAAATTTAACTCTCGGTGGGAATTTTTTGGTCAAGCTACCGTCAATGTACGAATTTTAACTCTCGGTGGGCACTTTTTTCTTCAAACTACTGTCAATTTTCAAATTTTATCTATTGGTTGATATCTTTTTGTCAAACATTCGACAATAAACGAATTTTTAAACTAGGTTGTAACTTTTTTCATCAAATTATCGCCTACATACGAAATTCAACTCTCGGTGGGAATTTTTTGGTCAAACTACCGTCAATGTACGAATTTTGACTCTCGGTGGGAACTTTTTTCTTCAAACTACTGTCAATACTCAAATTTTAACTATTGTTTGAGATCTTTTTGTTAAACAATTTCAAATAAACGAATTTTAATACTAGGTTGGAATTTTTTTCTTCAAACTATCACATATACGAAATCTAACTCTCGGCAGGAATTTTTTGGTCAAACTACCGTCAATGTACGAATTTTAACTCTCGGTGGGCACTTTTCTCTTCAAACTACTGTCAATATTCAGATTTTAAATATTGGTTGAGATCTTTTTGTTAAACAATTGTAAATAAACGAATTTTAATACTAGGTTGGAATTTTTTCCTTCAAACTATCGCCTATATACGAAATTTAACTCTCGGTGGGAATTTTTTGGTCAAGCTACCGTCAATGTACGAATTTTAACTCTCGGTGGGCACTTTTTTCTTCAAACTACTGCCAATTTTCAAATTTTATCTATTGGTTGATATCTTTTTGTCAAACATTCGTCAATAAACGACTTTTTAAACTAGGTTGTAACTTTTTTCATCAAATTATCGCCTACATACGAAATTCAACTCTCGGTGGGAATTTTTTGGTCAAACTACCGTCAATGTACGAATTTTGACTCTCGGTGGGAACTTTTTTCTTCAAACTACTGTCAATACTCAAATTTTAACTATTGTTTGAGATCTTTTTGTTAAACAATTGCAAATAAACGAATTTTAATACTAGGTTGGAATTTTTTTCTTCAAACTATCACATATACGAAATTTAACTCTCGGCAGGAATTTTTTGGTCAAACTACCGTCAATGTACGAATTTTAACTCTCGGTGGGCACTTTTTTCTTCAAACTACTGTCAATATTCAAATTTTATCTATTGGTTGATATCTTTTTGTCAAACATTCGTCAATAAACGAATTTTTAAACTAGGTTGTAACTTTTTTCATCAAATTATCGCCTACATACGAAATTCAACTCTCGGTGGGAATTTTTTGGTCAAACTACCGTCAATGTACGAATTTTGACTCTCGGTGGGAACTTTTTTCTTCAAACTACTGTCAATACTCAAATTTTAACTATTGTTTGAGATCTTTTTGTTAAACAATTGCAAATAAAGGAATTTTAATACTAGGTTGGAATTTTTTTCTTCAAACTATCGCATATACGAAATTTAACTCTCGGTAGGAATTTTTTGGTCAAGCTACCGTCAATGTTCAAATTTTAACTTTCGGTGGGCACTTTTTTCTTCAAACTACTGTCAATATTCATATTTTAACTATTGGTTGAAATCTTTTTGTCAACAATCGTCAATAGACGAATTTTAATACTAGGTTGGAATTTTTTCCTTCAAACTATCGCCTATATACGAAATTTAACTCTCGGTGGGAATTTTTTGGTCAAGCTACCGTCAATGTACGAATTTTAACCCTCGGTGGGCACTTTTTTCTTCAAACTACTGTCAATATTCAAATTTTATCTATTGGTTGATATCTTTTTGTCAAACATTCGTCAATAAACGAATTTTTAAACTAGGTTGTAACTTTTTTCATCAAATTATCGCCTACATACGAAATTCAACTCTCGGTGGGAATTTTTTGGTCAAACTACCGTCAATGTACGAATTTTGACTCTCGGTGGGAACTTTTTTCTTCAAACTACTGTCAATACTCAAATTTTAACTATTGTTTGAGATCTTTTTGTTAAACAATTGCAAATAAACGAATTTTAATACTAGGTTGGAATTTTTTTCTTCAAACTATCGCATATACGAAATTTAACTCTCGGCAGGAATTTTTTGGTCAAGCTACCATCAATGTTCGAATTTTAACTCACGGTGGGCACTTTTTTCTTCAAACTACTGTCAATATTCAAATTTTATCTATTGGTTGATATCTTTTTGTCAAACATTCGTCAATAAACGAATTTTTAAACTAGGTTGTAACTTTTTTCATCAAATTATCGCCTACATACGAAATTCAACTCTCGGTGGGAATTTTTTGGTCAAACTACCGTCAATGTACGAATTTTGACTCTCGGTGGGAACTTTTTTCTTCAAACTACTGTCAATACTCAAATTTTAACTATTGTTTGAGATCTTTTTGTTAAACAATTGCAAATAAACGAATTTTAATACTAGGTTGGAATTTTTTTCTTCAAACTATCACATATACGAAATTTAACTCTCGGCAGGAATTTTTTGGTCAAACTACCGTCAATGTACGAATTTTAACTCTCGGTGGGCACTTTTTTCTTCAAACTACTGTCAATATTCAAATTTTATCTATTGGTTGATATCTTTTTGTCAAACATTCGTCAATAAACGAATTTTTAAACTAGGTTGTAACTTTTTTCATCAAATTATCGCCTACATACGAAATTCAACTCTCGGTGGGAATTTTTTGGTCAAACTACCGTCAATGTACGAATTTTGACTCTCGGTGGGAACTTTTTTCTTCAAACTACTGTCAGTACTCAAATTTTAACTATTGTTTGAGATCTTTTTGTTAAACAATTGCAAATAAAGGAATTTTAATACTAGGTTGGAATTTTTTTCTTCAAACTATCGCATATACGAAATTTAACTCTCGGTAGGAATTTTTTGGTCAAGCTACCGTCAATGTTCAAATTTTAACTTTCGGTGGGCACTTTTTTCTTCAAACTACTGTCAATATTCATATTTTAACTATTGGTTGAAATCTTTTTGTCAACAATCGTCAATAGACGAATTTTAATACTAGGTTGGAATTTTTTCCTTCAAACTATCGCCTATATACGAAATTTAACTCTCGGTGGGAATTTTTTGGTCAAGCTACCGTCAATGTACGAATTTTAACCCTCGGTGGGCACTTTTTTCTTCAAACTACTGTCAATATTCAAATTTTATCTATTGGTTGATATCTTTTTGTCAAACATTCGTCAATAAACGAATTTTTAAACTAGGTTGTAACTTTTTTCATCAAATTATCGCCTACATACGAAATTCAACTCTCGGTGGGAATTTTTTGGTCAAACTACCGTCAATGTACGAATTTTGACTCTCGGTGGGAACTTTTTTCTTCAAACTACTGTGAATACTCAAATTTTAACTATTGTTTGAGATCTTTTTGTTAAACAATTGCAAATAAACGAATTTTAATACTAGGTTGGAATTTTTTTCTTCAAACTATCGCATATACGAAATTTAACTCTCGGCAGGAATTTTTTGGTCAAGCTACCATCAATGTTCGAATTTTAACTCACGGTGGGCACTTTTTTCTTCAAACTACTGTCAATATTCAAATTTTATCTATTGGTTGATATCTTTTTGTCAAACATTCGTCAATAAACGAATTTTTAAACTAGGTTGTAACTTTTTTCATCAAATTATCGCCTACATACGAAATTCAACTCTCGGTGGGAATTTTTTGGTCAAACTACCGTCAATGTACGAATTTTGACTCTCGGTGGGAACTTTTTTCTTCAAACTACTGTCAATACTCAAATTTTAACTATTGTTTGAGATCTTTTTGTTAAACAATTGCAAATAAACGAATTTTAATACTAGGTTGGAATTTTTTTCTTCAAACTATCACATATACGAAATTTAACTCTCGGCAGGAATTTTTTGGTCAAACTACCGTCAATGTACGAATTTTAACTCTCGGTGGGCACTTTTCTCTTCAAACTACTGTCAATATTCAGATTTTAAATATTGGTTGAGATCTTTTTGTTAAACAATTGTAAATAAACGAATTTTAATACTAGGTTGGAATTTTTTCCTTCAAACTATCGCCTATATACGAAATTTAACTCTCGGTTGGAATTTTTTGGTCAAGCTACCGTCAATGTACGAATTTTAACTCTCGGTGGGCACTTTTTTCTTCAAACTACTGTCAATATTCAAATTTTATCTATTGGTTGATATCTTTTTGTCAAACATTCGTCAATAAACGAATTTTTAAACTAGGTTGTAACTTTTTTCATCAAATTATCGCCTACATACGAAATTCAACTCTCGGTGGGAATTTTTTGGTCAAACTACCGTCAATGTACGAATTTTGACTCTCGGTGGGAACTTTTTTCTTCAAACTACTGTCAATACTCAAATTTTAACTATTGTTTGAGATCTTTTTGTTAAACAATTGCAAATAAACGAATTTTAATACTAGGTTGGAATTTTTTTCTTCAAACTATCGCATATACGAAATTTAACTCTCGGCAGGAATTTTTTGGTCAAGCTACCATCAATGTTCGAATTTTAACTCACGGTGGGCACTTTTTTCTTCAAACTACTGTCAATACTCAAATTTTAACTATTGTTTGAGATCTTTTTGTTAAACAATTGCAAATAAAGGAATTTTAATACTAGGCTGGAATTTTTTTCTTCAAACTATCGCATATACGAAATTTAACTCTCGGTAGGAATTTTTTGGTCAAGCTACCGTCAATGTTCAAATTTTAACTTTCGGTGGGCACTTTTTTCTTCAAACTACTGTCAATATTCATATTTTAACTATTGGTTGAAATCTTTTTGTCAACAATCGTCAATAGACGAATTTTAATACTAGGTTGGAATTTTTTCCTTCAAACTATCGCCTATATACGAAATTTAACTCTCGGTGGGAATTTTTTGGTCAAGCTACCGTCAATGTACGAATTTTAACCCTCGGTGGGCACTTTTTTCTTCAAACTACTGTCAATATTCAAATTTTATCTATTGGTTGATATCTTTTTGTCAAACATTCGTCAATAAACGAATTTTTAAACTAGGTTGTAACTTTTTTCATCAAATTATCGCCTACATACGAAATTCAACTCTCGGTGGGAATTTTTTGGTCAAACTACCGTCAATGTACGAATTTTGACTCTCGGTGGGAACTTTTTTCTTCAAACTACTGTCAATACTCAAATTTTAACTATTGTTTGAGATCTTTTTGTTAAACAATTGCAAATAAACGAATTTTAATACTAGGTTGGAATTTTTTTCTTCAAACTATCGCATATACGAAATTTAACTCTCGGCAGGAATTTTTTGGTCAAGCTACCATCAATGTTCGAATTTTAACTCACGGTGGGCACTTTTTTCTTCAAACTACTGTCAATATTCAAATTTTATCTATTGGTTGATATCTTTTTGTCAAACATTCGTCAATAAACGAATTTTTAAACTAGGTTGTAACTTTTTTCATCAAATTATCGCCTACATACGAAATTCAACTCTCGGTGGGAATTTTTTGGTCAAACTACCGTCAATGTACGAATTTTGACTCTCGGTGGGAACTTTTTTCTTCAAACTACTGTCAATACTCAAATTTTAACTATTGTTTGAGATCTTTTTGTTAAACAATTGTAAATAAACGAATTTTAATACTAGGTTGGAATTTTTTCCTTCAAACTATCGCCGATATACGAAATTTAACTCTCGGTGGGAATTTTTTGGTCAAGCTACCGTCAATGTACGAATTTTAACTCTCGGTGGGCACTTTTTTCTTCAAACTACTGTCAATTTTCAAATTTTATCTATTGGTTGATATCTTTTTGTCAAACATTCGTCAATAAACGAATTTTTAAACTAGGTTGTAACTTTTTTCATCAAATTATCGCCTACATACGAAATTCAACTCTCGGTGGGAATTTTTTGGTCAAACTACCGTCAATGTACGAATTTTGACTCTCGGTGGGAACTTTTTTCTTCAAACTACTGTCAATACTCAAATTTTAACTATTGTTTGAGATCTTTTTGTTAAACAATTGCAAATAAAGGAATTTTAATACTAGGTTGGAATTTTTTTCTTCAAACTATCGCATATACGAAATTTAACTCTCGGTAGGAATTTTTTGGTCAAGCTACCATCAATGTTCAAATTTTAACTTTCGGTGGGCACTTTTTTCTTCAAACTACTGTCAATATTCATATTTTAACTATTGGTTGAAATATTTTTGTCAACAATCGTCAATAGACGAATTTTAATACTAGGTTGGAATTTTTTCCTTCAAACTATCGCCTATATACGAAATTTAACTCTCGGTGGGAATTTTTTGGTCAAGCTACCGTCAATGTACGAATTTTAACCCTCGGTGGGCACTTTTTTCTTCAAACTACTGTCAATATTCAAATTTTATATATTGGTTGATATCTTTTTGTCAAACATTCGTCAATAAACGAATTTTTAAACTAGGTTGTAACTTTTTTCATCAAATTATCGCCTACATACGAAATTCAACTCTCGGTGGGAATTTTTTGGTCAAACTACCGTCAATGTACGAATTTTGACTCTCGGTGGGAACTTTTTTCTTCAAACTACTGTCAATACTCAAATTTTAACTATTGTTTGAGATCTTTTTGTTAAACAATTGCAAATAAACGAATTTTAATACTAGGTTGGAATTTTTTTCTTCAAACTATCGCATATACGAAATTTAACTCTCGGCAGGAATTTTTTGGTCAAGCTACCATCAATGTTCGAATTTTAACTCACGGTGGGCACTTTTTTCTTCAAACTACTGTCAATATTCAAATTTTATCTATTGGTTGATATCTTTTTGTCAAACATTCGTCAATAAACGAATTTTTAAACTAGGTTGTAACTTTTTTCATCAAATTATCGCCTACATACGAAATTCAACACTCGGTGGGAATTTTTTGGTCAAACTACCGTCAATGTACGAATTTTGACTCTCGGTGGGAACTTTTTTCTTCAAACTACTGTCAATACTCAAATTTTAACTATTGTTTGAGATCTTTTTGTTAAACAATTGTAAATAAACGAATTTTAATACTAGGTTGGAATTTTTTCCTTCAAACTATCGCCGATATACGAAATTTAACTCTCGGTGGGAATTTTTTGGTCAAGCTACCGTCAATGTACGAATTTTAACTCTCGGTGGGCACTTTTTTCTTCAAACTACTGTCAATTTTCAAATTTTATCTATTGGTTGATATCTTTTTGTCAAACATTCGTCAATAAACGAATTTTTAAACTAGGTTGTAACTTTTTTCATCAAATTATCGCCTACATACGAAATTCAACTCTCGGTGGGAATTTTTTGGTCAAACTACCGTCAATGTACGAATTTTGACTCTCGGTGAGAACTTTTTTCTTCAAACTACTGTCAATACTCAAATTTTAACTATTGTTTGAGATCTTTTTGTTAAACAATTGCAAATAAAGGAATTTTAATACTAGGTTGGAATTTTTTTCTTCAAACTATCGCATATACGAAATTTAACTCTCGGTAGGAATTTTTTGGTCAAGCTACCGTCAATGTTCAAACTTTAACTTTCGGTGGGCACTTTTTTCTTCAAACTACTGTCAATATTCATATTTTAACTATTGGTTGAAATCTTTTTGTCAACAATCGTCAATAGACGAATTTTTAAACTAGGTTGTAACTTTTTTCATCAAATTGTCGCCTACATACGAAATTCAACTCTCGGTGGGAATTTTTTGGTCAAACTACCGTCAATGTACGAATTTTGACTCTCGGTGGGAACTTTTTTCTTCAAACTACTGTCAATACTCAAATTTTAACTATTGTTTGAGATCTTTTTGTTAAACAATTGCAAATAAACGAATTTTAATACTAGGTTGGAATTTTTTCTTCAAACTATCGCATATACGAAATTTAACTCTCGGCAGGAATTTTTTGGTCAAGCTACCATCAATGTTCGAATTTTAACTCACGGTGGGCACTTTTTTCTTCAAACTACTGTCAATATTCAAATTTTATCTATTGGTTGATATCTTTTTGTCAAACATTCGTCAATAAACGAATTTTTAAACTAGGTTGTAACTTTTTTCATCAAATTATCGCCTACATACGAAATTCAACTCTCGGTGGGAATTTTTTGGTCAAACTACCGTCAATGTACGAATTTTGACTCTCGGTGGGAACTTTTTTCTTCAAACTACTGTCAATACTCAAATTTTAACTATTGTTTGAGATCTTTTTGTTAAACAATTGTAAATAAACGAATTTTAATACTAGGTTGGAATTTTTTCCTTCAAACTATCGCCGATATACGAAATTTAACTCTCGGTGGGAATTTTTTGGTCAAGCTACCGTCAATGTACGAATTTTAACCCACGGTGGGCACTTTTTTCTTCAAACTACTGTCAATATTCAAATTTTATCTATTGGTTGATATCTTTTTGTCAAACATTCGTCAATAAACGAATTTTTAAACTAGGTTGTAACTTTTTTCATCAAATTATCGCCTACATACGAAATTCAACTCTCGGTGGGAATTTTTTGGTCAAACTACCGTCAATGTACGAATTTTGACTCTCGGTGGGAACTTTTTTCTTCAAACTACTGTCAATACTCAAATTTTAACTATTGTTTGAGATCTTTTTGTTAAACAATTGCAAATAAACGAATTTTAATACTAGGTTGGAATTTTTTTCTTCAAACTATCGCATATACGAAATTTAACTCTCGGCAGGAATTTTTTGGTCAAGCTACCATCAATGTTCGAATTTTAACTCACGGTGGGCACTTTTTTCTTCAAACTACTGTCAATATTCAAATTTTATCTATTGGTTGATATCTTTTTGTCAAACATTCGTCAATAAACGAATTTTTAAACTAGGTTGTAACTTTTTTCATCAAATTATCGCCTACATACGAAATTCAACTCTCGGTGGGAATTTTTTGGTCAAACTACCGTCAATGTACGAATTTTGACTCTCGGTGGGAACTTTTTTCTTCAAACTACTGTCAATACTCAAATTTTAACTATTGTTTGAGATCTTTTTGTTAAACAATTGTAAATAAACGAATTTTAATACTAGGTTGGAATTTTTTCCTTCAAACTATCGCCGATATACGAAATTTAACTCTCGGTGGGAATTTTTTGGTCAAGCTACCGTCAATGTACGAATTTTAACTCTCGGTGGGCACTTTTTTCTTCAAACTACTGTCAATTTTCAAATTTTATCTATTGGTTGATATCTTTTTGTCAAACATTCGTCAATAAACGAATTTTTAAACTAGGTTGTAACTTTTTTCATCAAATTATCGCCTACATACGAAATTCAACTCTCGGTGGGAATTTTTTGGTCAAACTACCGTCAATGTACGAATTTTGACTCTCGGTGGGAACTTTTTTCTTCAAACTACTGTCAATACTCAAATTTTAACTATTGTTTGAGATCTTTTTGTTAAACAATTGCAAATAAAGGAATTTTAATACTAGGTTGGAATTTTTTTCTTCAAACTATCGCATATACGAAATTTAACTCTCGGTAGGAATTTTTTGGTCAAGCTACCGTCAATGTTCAAACTTTAACTTTCGGTGGGCACTTTTTTCTTCAAACTACTGTCAATATTCATATTTTAACTATTGGTTGAAATCTTTTTGTCAACAATCGTCAATAGACGAATTTTTAAACTAGGTTGTAACTTTTTTCATCAAATTATCGCCTACATACGAAATTCAACTCTCGGTGGGAATTTTTTGGTCAAACTACCGTCAATGTACGAATTTTGACTCTCGGTGGGAACTTTTTTCTTCAAACTACTGTCAATACTCAAATTTTAACTATTGTTTGAGATCTTTTTGTTAAACAATTGCAAATAAACGAATTTTAATACTAGGTTGGAATTTTTTTCTTCAAACTATCGCATATACGAAATTTAACTCTCGGCAGGAATTTTTTGGTCAAGCTACCATCAATGTTCGAATTTTAACTCACGGTGGGCACTTTTTTCTTCAAACTACTGTCAATATTCAAATTTTATCTATTGGTTGATATCTTTTTGTCAAACATTCGTCAATAAACGAATTTTTAAACTAGGTTGTAACTTTTTTCATCAAATTATCGCCTACATACGAAATTCAACTCTCGGTGGGAATTTTTTGGTCAAACTACCGTCAATGTACGAATTTTGACTCTCGGTGGGAACTTTTTTCTTCAAACTACTGTCAATACTCAAATTTTAACTATTGTTTGAGATCTTTTTGTTAAACAATTGTAAATAAACGAATTTTAATACTAGGTTGGAATTTTTTCCTTCAAACTATCGCCGATATACGAAATTTAACTCTCGGTGGGAATTTTTTGGTCAAGCTACCGTCAATGTACGAATTTTAACCCTCGGTGGGCACTTTTTTCTTCAAACTACTGTCAATATTCAAATTTTATCTATTGGTTGATATCTTTTTGTCAAACATTCGTCAATAAACGAATTTTTAAACTAGGTTGTAACTTTTTTCATCAAATTATCGCCTACATACGAAATTCAACTCTCGGTGGGAATTTTTTGGTCAAACTACCGTCAATGTACGAATTTTGACTCTCGGTGGGAACTTTTTTCTTCAAACTACTGTCAATACTCAAATTTTAACTATTGTTTGAGATCTTTTTGTTAAACAATTGCAAATAAACGAATTTTAATACTAGGTTGGAATTTTTTTCTTCAAACTATCGCATATACGAAATTTAACTCTCGGCAGGAATTTTTTGGTCAAGCTACCATCAATGTTCGAATTTTAACTCACGGTGGGCACTTTTTTCTTCAAACTACTGTCAATATTCAAATTTTATCTATTGGTTGATATCTTTTTGTCAAACATTCGTCAATAAACGAATTTTTAAACTAGGTTGTAACTTTTTTCATCAAATTATCGCCTACATACGAAATTCAACTCTCGGTGGGAATTTTTTGGTCAAACTACCGTCAATGTACGAATTTTGACTCTCGGTGGGAACTTTTTTCTTCAAACTACTGTCAATACTCAAATTTTAACTATTGTTTGAGATCTTTTTGTTAAACAATTGTAAATAAACGAATTTTAATACTAGGTTGGAATTTTTTCCTTCAAACTATCGCCGATATACGAAATTTAACTCTCGGTGGGAATTTTTTGGTCAAGCTACCGTCAATGTACGAATTTTAACTCTCGGTGGGCACTTTTTTCTTCAAACTACTGTCAATTTTCAAATTTTATCTATTGGTTGATATCTTTTTGTCAAACATTCGTCAATAAACGAATTTTTAAACTAGGTTGTAACTTTTTTCATCAAATTATCGCCTACATACGAAATTCAACTCTCGGTGGGAATTTTTTGGTCAAACTACCGTCAATGTACGAATTTTGACTCTCGGTGGGAACTTTTTTCTTCAAACTACTGTCAATACTCAAATTTTAACTATTGTTTGAGATCTTTTTGTTAAACAATTGCAAATAAAGGAATTTTAATACTAGGTTGGAATTTTTTTCTTCAAACTATCGCATATACGAAATTTAACTCTCGGTAGGAATTTTTTGGTCAAGCTACCGTCAATGTTCAAACTTTAACTTTCGGTGGGCACTTTTTTCTTCAAACTACTGTCAATATTCATATTTTAACTATTGGTTGAAATCTTTTTGTCAACAATCGTCAATAGACGAATTTTAATACTAGGTTGGAATTTTTTCCTTCAAACTATCGCCTATATACGAAATTTAACTCTCGGTGGGAATTTTTTGGTCAAGCTACCGTCAATGTACGAATTTTAACTCTCGGTGGGCACTTTTTTCTTCAAACTACTGTCAATTTTCAAATTTTATCTATTGGTTGATATCTTTTTGTCAAACATTCGTCAATAAACGAATTTTTAAACTAGGTTGTAACTTTTTTCATCAAATTATCGCCTACATACGAAATTCAACTCTCGGTGGGAATTTTTTGGTCAAACTACCGTCAATGTACGAATTTTGACTCTCGGTGGGAACTTTTTTCTTCAAACTACTGTCAATACTCAAATTTTAACTATTGTTTGAGATCTTTTTGTTAAACAATTGCAAATAAACGAATTTTAATACTAGGTTGGAATTTTTTTCTTCAAACTATCGCATATACGAAATTTAACTCTCGGCAGGAATTTTTTGGTCAAGCTACCATCAATGTTCGAATTTTAACTCACGGTGGGCACTTTTTTCTTCAAACTACTGTCAATATTCAAATTTTATCTATTGGTTGATATCTTTTTGTCAAACATTCGTCAATAAACGAATTTTTAAACTAGGTTGTAACTTTTTTCATCAAATTATCGCCTACATACGAAATTCAACTCTCGGTGGGAATTTTTTGGTCAAACTACCGTCAATGTACGAATTTTGACTCTCAGTGGGAACTTTTTTCTTCAAACTACTGTCAATACTCAAATTTTAACTATTGTTTGAGATCTTTTTGTTAAACAATTGTAAATAAACGAATTTTAATACTAGGTTGGAATTTTTTCCTTCAAACTATCGCCGATATACGAAATTTAACTCTCGGTGGGAATTTTTTGGTCAAGCTACCGTCAATGTACGAATTTTAACTCTCGGTGGGCACTTTTTTCTTCAAACTACTGTCAATTTTCAAATTTTATCTATTGGTTGATATCTTTTTGTTAAACATTCGTCAATAAACGAATTTTTAAACTAGGTTGTAACTTTTTTCATCAAATTATCGCCTACATACGAAATTCAACTCTCGGTGGGAATTTTTTGGTCAAACTACCGTCAATGTACGAATTTTGACTCTCGGTGGGAACTTTTTTCTTCAAACTACTGTCAATACTCAAATTTTAACTATTGTTTGAGATCTTTTTGTTAAACAATTGCAAATAAAGGAATTTTAATACTAGGTTGGAATTTTTTTCTTCAAACTATCGCATATACGAAATTTAACTCTCGGTAGGAATTTTTTGGTCAAGCTACCGTCAATGTTCAAACTTTAACTTTCGGTGGGCACTTTTTTCTTCAAACTACTGTCAATATTCATATTTTAACTATTGGTTGAAATCTTTTTGTCAACAATCGTCAATAGACGAATTTTAATACTAGGTTGGAATTTTTTCCTTCAAACTATCGCCTATATACGAAATTTAACTCTCGGTGGGAATTTTTTGGTCAAGCTACCGTCAATGTACGAATTTTAACTCTCGGTGGGCACTTTTTTCTTCAAACTACTGTCAATTTTCAAATTTTATCTATTGGTTGATATCTTTTTGTCAAACATTCGTCAATAAACGAATTTTTAAACTAGGTTGTAACTTTTTTCATCAAATTATCGCCTACATACGAAATTCAACTCTCGGTGGGAATTTTTTGGTCAAACTACCGTCAATGTACGAATTTTGACTCTCGGTGGGAACTTTTTTCTTCAAACTACTGTCAATACTCAAATTTTAACTATTGTTTGAGATCTTTTTGTTAAACAATTGCAAATAAACGAATTTTAATACTAGGTTGGAATTTTTTTCTTCAAACTATCGCATATACGAAATTTAACTCTCGGCAGGAATTTTTTGGTCAAGCTACCATCAATGTTCGAATTTTAACTCACGGTGGGCACTTTTTTCTTCAAACTACTGTCAATATTCAAATTTTATCTATTGGTTGATATCTTTTTGTCAAACATTCGTCAATAAACGAATTTTTAAACTAGGTTGTAACTTTTTTCATCAAATTATCGCCTACATACGAAATTCAACTCTCGGTGGGAATTTTTTGGTCAAACTACCGTCAATGTACGAATTTTGACTCTCAGTGGGAACTTTTTTCTTCAAACTACTGTCAATACTCAAATTTTAACTATTGTTTGAGATCTTTTTGTTAAACAATTGTAAATAAACGAATTTTAATACTAGGTTGGAATTTTTTCCTTCAAACTATCGCCGATATACGAAATTTAACTCTCGGTGGGAATTTTTTGGTCAAGCTACCGTCAATGTACGAATTTTAACTCTCGGTGGGCACTTTTTTCTTCAAACTACTGTCAATTTTCAAATTTTATCTATTGGTTGATATCTTTTTGTTAAACATTCGTCAATAAACGAATTTTTAAACTAGGTTGTAACTTTTTTCATCAAATTATCGCCTACATACGAAATTCAACTCTCGGTGGGAATTTTTTGGTCAAACTACCGTCAATGTACGAATTTTGACTCTCGGTGGGAACTTTTTTCTTCAAACTACTGTCAATACTCAAATTTTAACTATTGTTTGAGATCTTTTTGTTAAACAATTGCAAATAAAGGAATTTTAATACTAGGTTGGAATTTTTTTCTTCAAACTATCGCATATACGAAATTTAACTCTCGGTAGGAATTTTTTGGTCAAGCTACCGTCAATGTTCAAACTTTAACTTTCGGTGGGCACTTTTTTCTTCAAACTACTGTCAATATTCATATTTTAACTATTGGTTGAAATCTTTTTGTCAACAATCGTCAATAGACGAATTTTAATACTAGGTTGGAATTTTTTCCTTCAAACTATCGCCTATATACGAAATTTAACTCTCGGTGGGAATTTTTTGGTCAAGCTACCGTCAATGTACGAATTTTAACTCTCGGTGGGCACTTTTTTCTTCAAACTACTGTCAATTTTCAAATTTTATCTATTGGTTGATATCTTTTTGTCAAACATTCGTCAATAAACGAATTTTTAAACTAGGTTGTAACTTTTTTCATCAAATTATCGCCTACATACGAAATTCAACTCTCGGTGGGAATTTTTTGGTCAAACTACCGTCAATGTACGAATTTTGACTCTCGGTGGGAACTTTTTTCTTCAAACTACTGTCAATACTCAAATTTTAACTATTGTTTGAGATCTTTTTGTTAAACAATTGCAAATAAACGAATTTTAATACTAGGTTGGAATTTTTTTCTTCAAACTATCGCATATACGAAATTTAACTCTCGGCAGGAATTTTTTGGTCAAGCTACCATCAATGTTCGAATTTTAACTCACGGTGGGCACTTTTTTCTTCAAACTACTGTCAATATTCAAATTTTATCTATTGGTTGATATCTTTTTGTCAAACATTCGTCAATAAACGAATTTTTAAACTAGGTTGTAACTTTTTTCATCAAATTATCGCCTACATACGAAATTCAACTCTCGGTGGGAATTTTTTGGTCAAACTACCGTCAATGTACGAATTTTGACTCTCAGTGGGAACTTTTTTCTTCAAACTACTGTCAATACTCAAATTTTAACTATTGTTTGAGATCTTTTTGTTAAACAATTGTAAATAAACGAATTTTAATACTAGGTTGGAATTTTTTCCTTCAAACTATCGCCGATATACGAAATTTAACTCTCGGTGGGAATTTTTTGGTCAAGCTACCGTCAATGTACGAATTTTAACTCTCGGTGGGCACTTTTTTCTTCAAACTACTGTCAATTTTCAAATTTTATCTATTGGTTGATATCTTTTTGTTAAACATTCGTCAATAAACGAATTTTTAAACTAGGTTGTAACTTTTTTCATCAAATTATCGCCTACATACGAAATTCAACTCTCGGTGGGAATTTTTTGGTCAAACTACCGTCAATGTACGAATTTTGACTCTCGGTGGGAACTTTTTTCTTCAAACTACTGTCAATACTCAAATTTTAACTATTGTTTGAGATCTTTTTGTTAAACAATTGCAAATAAACGAATTTTAATACTAGGTTGGAATTTTTTTCTTCAAACTATCTCATATACGAAATTTAACTCTCGGTAGGAATTTTTTGGTCAAGCTACCATCAATGTTCAAATTTTAACTTTCGGTGGACACTTTTTTCTTCAAACTACTGTCAATATTCATATTTTAACTATTGGTTGAAATCTTTTTGTCAACAATCGTCAATAGACGAATTTTAATACTAGGTTGGAATTTTTTCCTTCAACCTATCGCCTATATACGAAATTTAACTCTCGGTGGGAATTTTTTGGTCAAGCTACCGTCAATGTACGAATTTTAACCCTCGGTGGGCACTTTTTTCTTCAAACTACTGTCAATATTCAAATTTTATCTATTGGTTGATATCTTTTTGTCAAACATTCGTCAATAAACGAATTTTTAAACTAGGTTGTAACTTTTTTCATCAAATTATCGCCTACATACGAAATTCAACTCTCGGTGGGAATTTTTTGATCAAACTACCGTCAATGTACGAATTTTGACTCTCGGTGGGAACTTTTTTCTTCAAACTACTGTCAATACTCAAATTTTAACTATTGTTTGAGATCTTTTTGTTAAACAATTTCAAATAAACGAATTTTAATACTAGGTTGGAATTTTTTTCTTCAAACTATCACATATACGAAATTTAACTCTCGGCAGGAATTTTTTGGTCAAACTACCGTCAATGTACGAATTTTAACTCTCGGTGGGCACATTTCTCTTCAAACTACTGTCAATATTCAGATTTTAAATATTGGTTGAGATCTTTTTGTTAAACAATTGTAAATAAACGAATTTTAATACTAGGTTGGAATTTTTTCCTTCAAACTATCGCCTATATACGAAATTTAACTCTCGGTGGGAATTTTTTGGTCAAGCTACCGTCAATGTACGAATTTTAACTCTCGGTGGGCACTTTTTTCTTCAAACTACTGCCAATTTTCAAATTTTATCTATTGGTTGATATCTTTTTGTCAAACATTCGTCAATAAACGAATTTTTAAACTAGGTTGTAACTTTTTTCATCAAATTATCGCCTACATACGAAATTCAACTCTCGGTGGGAATTTTTTGGTCAAACTACCGTCAATGTACGAATTTTGACTCTCGGTGGGAACTTTTTTCTTCAAACTACTGTCAATACTCAAATTTTAACTATTGTTTGAGATCTTTTTGTTAAACAATTGCAAATAAACGAATTTTAATACTAGGTTGGAATTTTTTTCTTCAAACTATCACATATACGAAATTTAACTCTCGGCAGGAATTTTTTGGTCAAACTACCGTCAATGTACGAATTTTAACTCTCGGTGGGCACTTTTTTCTTCAAACTACTGTCAATATTCAAATTTTATCTATTGGTTGATATCTTTTTGTCAAACATTCGTCAATAAACGAATTTTTAAACTAGGTTGTAACTTTTTTCATCAAATTATCGCCTACATACGAAATTCAACTCTCGGTGGGAATTTTTTGGTCAAACTACCGTCAATGTACGAATTTTGACTCTCGGTGGGAACTTTTTTCTTCAAACTACTGTCAATACTCAAATTTTAACTATTGTTTGAGATCTTTTTGTTAAACAATTGTAAATAAACGAATTTTAATACTAGGTTGGAATTTTTTCCTTCAAACTATCGCATATACGAAATTTAACTCTCGGTAGGAATTTTTTGGTCAAGCTACCGTCAGTGTTCAAACTTTTACTTTCGGTGGGCACTTTTTTCTTCAAACTACTGTCAATATTCATATTTTAACTATTGGTTGAAATCTTTTTGTCAACAATCGTCAATAGACGAATTTTAATACTAGGTTGGAATTTTTTCCTTCAAACTATCGCCTATATACGAAATTTAACTCTCGGTGGGAATTTTTTGTTCAAGCTACCGTCAATGTACGAATTTTAACTCTCGGTGGGCACTTTTTTCTTCAAACTACTGTCAATTTTCAAATTTTATCTATTGGTTGATATCTTTTTGTCAAACATTCGTCAATAAACGAATTTTTAAACTAGGTTGTAACTTTTTTCATCAAATTATCGCCTACATACGAAATTCAACTCTCGGTGGGAATTTTTTGATCAAACTACCGTCAATGTACGAATTTTGACTCTCGGTGGGAACTTTTTTCTTCAAACTACTGTCAATACTCAAATTTTAACTATTGTTTGAGATCTTTTTGTTAAACAATTTCAAATAAACGAATTTTAATACTAGGTTGGAATTTTTTTCTTCAAACTATCACATATACGAAATTTAACTCTCGGCAGGAATTTTTTGGTCAAACTACCGTCAATGTACGAATTTTAACTCTCGGTGGGCACATTTCTCTTCAAACTACTGTCAATATTCAGATTTTAAATATTGGTTGAGATCTTTTTGTTAAACAATTGTAAATAAACGAATTTTAATACTAGGTTGGAATTTTTTCCTTCAAACTATCGCCTATATACGAAATTTAACTCTCGGTGGGAATTTTTTGGTCAAGCTACCGTCAATGTACGAATTTTAACCCTCGGTGGGCACTTTTTTCTTCAAACTACTGTCAATATTCAAATTTTATCTATTGGTTGATATCTTTTTGTCAAACATTCGTCAATAAACGAATTTTTAAACTAGGTTGTAACTTTTTTCATCAAATTATCGCCTACATACGAAATTCAACTCTCGGTGGGAATTTTTTGGTCAAACTACCGTCAATGTACGAATTTTGACTCTCGGTGGGAACTTTTTTCTTCAAACTACTGTCAATACTCAAATTTTAACTATTGTTTGAGATCTTTTTGTTAAACAATTGTAAATAAACGAATTTTAATACTAGGTTGGAATTTTTTCCTTCAAACTATCGCCGATATACGAAATTTAACTCTCGGTGGGAATTTTTTGGTCAAGCTACCGTCAATGTACGAATTTTAACTCTCGGTGGGCACTTTTTTCTTCAAACTACTGCCAATTTTCAAATTTTATCTATTGGTTGATATCTTTTTGTCAAACATTCGTCAATAAACGAATTTTTAAACTAGGTTGTAACTTTTTTCATCAAATTATCGCCTACATACGAAATTCAACTCTCGGTGGGAATTTTTTGGTCAAACTACCGTCAATGTACGAATTTTGACTCTCGGTGGGAACTTTTTTCTTCAAACTACTGTCAATACTCAAATTTTAACTATTGTTTGAGATCTTTTTGTTAAACAATTGCAAATAAAGGAATTTTAATACTAGGTTGGAATTTTTTTCTTCAAACTATCGCATATACGAAATTTAACTCTCGGTAGGAATTTTTTGGTCAAGCTACCGTCAATGTTCAAATTTTAACTTTCGGTGGGCACTTTTTTCTTCAAACTACTGTCAATATTCATATTTTAACTATTGGTTGAAATCTTTTTGTCAACAATCGTCAATAGACGAATTTTAATACTAGGTTGGAATTTTTTCCTTCAAACTATCGCCTATATACGAAATTTAACTCTCGGTGGGAATTTTTTGGTCAAGCTACCGTCAATGTACGAATTTTAACCCTCGGTGGGCACTTTTTTCTTCAAACTACTGTCAATATTCAAATTTTATCTATTGGTTGATATCTTTTTGTCAAACATTCGTCAATAAACGAATTTTTAAACTAGGTTGTAACTTTTTTCATCAAATTATCGCCTACATACGAAATTCAACTCTCGGTGGGAATTTTTTGGTCAAACTACCGTCAATGTACGAATTTTGACTCTCGGTGGGAACTTTTTTCTTCAAACTACTGTCAATACTCAAATTTTAACTATTGTTTGAGATCTTTTTGTTAAACAATTGCAAATAAACGAATTTTAATACTAGGTTGGAATTTTTTTCTTCAAACTATCGCATATACGAAATTTAACTCTCGGCTGGAATTTTTTGGTCAAGCTACCATCAATGTTCGAATTTTAACTCACGGTGGGCACTTTTTTCTTCAAACTACTGTCAATATTCAAATTTTATCTATTGGTTGATATCTTTTTGTCAAACATTCGTCAATAAACGAATTTTTAAACTAGGTTGTAACTTTTTTCATCAAATTATCGCCTACATACGAAATTCAACTCTCGGTGGGAATTTTTTGGTCAAACTACCGTCAATGTACGAATTTTGACTCTCGGTGGGAACTTTTTTCTTCAAACTACTGTCAATACTCAAATTTTAACTATTGTTTGAGATCTTTTTGTTAAACAATTGTAAGTAAACGAATTTTAATACTAGGTTGGAATTTTTTCCTTCAAACTATCGCCGATATACGAAATTTAA
Source organism: Xylocopa sonorina (assembly GCF_050948175.1). Lineage (NCBI taxonomy): Eukaryota > Metazoa > Arthropoda > Insecta > Hymenoptera > Apidae > Xylocopa > Xylocopa sonorina. The sequence goes on from NW_027490091.1 coordinate 450,490, forward strand.
CTCTCGGTGGGAATTTTTTGGTCAAGCTACCGTCAATGTACGAATTTTAACTCTCGGTGGGCACTTTTTTCTTCAAACTACTGTCAATTTTCAAATTTTATCTATTGGTTGATATCTTTTTGTCAAACATTCGTCAATAAACGAATTTTTAAACTAGGTTGTAACTTTTTTCATCAAATTATCGCCTACATACGAAATTCAACTCTCGGTGGGAATTTTTTGGTCAAACTACCGTCAATGTACGAATTTTGACTCTCGGTGGGAACTTTTTTCTTCAAACTACTGTCAATACTCAAATTTTAACTATTGTTTGAGATCTTTTTGTTAAACAATTGCAAATAAAGGAATTTTAATACTAGGTTGGAATTTTTTTCTTCAAACTATCGCATATACGAAATTTAACTCTCGGTAGGAATTTTTTGGTCAAGCTACCGTCAATGTTCAAACTTTAACTTTCGGTGGGCACTTTTTTCTTCAAACTACTGTCAATATTCATATTTTAACTATTGGTTGAAATCTTTTTGTCAACAATCGTCAATAGACGAATTTTAATACTAGGTTGGAATTTTTTCCTTCAAACTATCGCCTATATACGAAATTTAACTCTCGGTGGGAATTTTTTGGTCAAGCTACCGTCAATGTACGAATTTTAACTCTCGGTGGGCACTTTTTTCTTCAAACTACTGTCAATTTTCAAATTTTATCTATTGGTTGATATCTTTTTGTCAAACATTCGTCAATAAACGAATTTTTAAACTAGGTTGTAACTTTTTTCATCAAATTATCGCCTACATACGAAATTCAACTCTCGGTGGGAATTTTTTGATCAAACTACCGTCAATGTACGAATTTTGTCTCTCGGTGGGAACTTTTTTCTTCAAACTACTGTCAATACTCAAATTTTAACTATTGTTTGAGATCTTTTTGTTAAACAATTTCAAATAAACGAATTTTAATACTAGGTTGGAATTTTTTTCTTCAAACTATCACATATACGAAATTTAACTCTCGGCAGGAATTTTTTGGTCAAACTACCGTCAATGTACGAATTTTAACTCTCGGTGGGCACATTTCTCTTCAAACTACTGTCAATATTCAGATTTTAAATATTGGTTGAGATCTTTTTGTTAAACAATTGTAAATAAACGAATTTTAATACTAGGTTGGAATTTTTTCCTTCAAACTATCGCCTATATACGAAATTTAACTCTCGGTGGGAATTTTTTGGTCAAGCTACCGTCAATGTACGAATTTTAACTCTCGGTGGGCACTTTTTTCTTCAAACTACTGCCAATTTTCAAATTTTATCTATTGGTTGATATCTTTTTGTCAAACATTCGTCAATAAACGAATTTTTAAACTAGGTTGTAACTTTTTTCATCAAATTATCGCCTACATACGAAATTCAACTCTCGGTGGGAATTTTTTGGTCAAACTACCGTCAATGTACGAATTTTGACTCTCGGTGGGAACTTTTTTCTTCAAACTACTGTCAATACTCAAATTTTAACTATTGTTTGAGATCTTTTTGTTAAACAATTGCAAATAAACGAATTTTAATACTAGGTTGGAATTTTTTTCTTCAAACTATCACATATACGAAATTTAACTCTCGGCAGGAATTTTTTGGTCAAACTACCGTCAATGTACGAATTTTAACTCTCGGTGGGCACTTTTTTCTTCAAACTACTGTCAATATTCAAATTTTATCTATTGGTTGATATCTTTTTGTCAAACATTCGTCAATAAACGAATTTTTAAACTAGGTTGTAACTTTTTTCATCAAATTATCGCCTACATACGAAATTCAACTCTCGGTGGGAATTTTTTGGTCAAACTACCGTCAATGTACGAATTTTGACTCTCGGTGGGAACTTTTTTCTTCAAACTACTGTCAATACTCAAATTTTAACTATTGTTTGAGATCTTTTTGTTAAACAATTGTAAATAAACGAATTTTAATACTAGGTTGGAATTTTTTCCTTCAAACTATCGCCGATATACGAAATTTAACTCTCGGTGGGAATTTTTTGGTCAAGCTACCGTCAATGTACGAATTTTAACTCTCGGTGGGCACTTTTTTCTTCAAACTACTGTCAATTTTCAAATTTTATCTATTGGTTGATATCTTTTTGTCAAACATTCGTCAATAAACGAATTTTTAAACTAGGTTGTAACTTTTTTCATCAAATTATCGCCTACATACGAAATTCAACTCTCGGTGGGAATTTTTTGGTCAAACTACCGTCAATGTACGAATTTTGACTCTCGGTGGGAACTTTTTTCTTCAAACTACTGTCAATACTCAAATTTTAACTATTGTTTGAGATCTTTTTGTTAAACAATTGCAAATAAAGGAATTTTAATACTAGGTTGGAATTTTTTTCTTCAAACTATCGCATATACGAAATTTAACTCTCGGTAGGAATTTTTTGGTCAAGCTACCGTCAATGTTCAAATTTTAACTTTCGGTGGGCACTTTTTTCTTCAAACTACTGTCAATATTCATATTTTAACTATTGGTTGAAATCTTTTTGTCAACAATCGTCAATAGACGAATTTTAATACTAGGTTGGAATTTTTTCCTTCAAACTATCGCCTATATACGAAATTTAACTCTCGGTGGGAATTTTTTGGTCAAGCTACCGTCAATGTACGAATTTTTACCCTCGGTGGGCACTTTTTTCTTCAAACTACTGTCAATATTCAAATTTTATCTATTGGTTGATATCTTTTTGTCAAACATTCGTCAATAAACGAATTTTTAAACTAGGTTGTAACTTTTTTCATCAAATTATCGCCTACATACGAAATTCAACTCTCGGTGGGAATTTTTTGGTCAAACTACCGTCAATGTACGAATTTTGACTCTCGGTGGGAACTTTTTTCTTCAAACTACTGTCAATACTCAAATTTTAACTATTGTTTGAGATCTTTTTGTTAAACAATTGCAAATAAACGAATTTTAATACTAGGTTGGAATTTTTTTCTTCAAACTATCGCATATACGAAATTTAACTCTCGGCAGGAATTTTTTGGTCAAGCTACCATCAATGTTCGAATTTTAACTCACGGTGGGCACTTTTTTCTTCAAACTACTGTCAATATTCAAATTTTATCTATTGGTTGATATCTTTTTGTCAAACATTCGTCAATAAACGAATTTTTAAACTAGGTTGTAACTTTTTTCATCAAATTATCGCCTACATACGAAATTCAACTCTCGGTGGGAATTTTTTGGTCAAACTACCGTCAATGTACGAATTTTGACTCTCGGTGGGAACTTTTTTCTTCAAACTACTGTCAATACTCAAATTTTAACTATTGTTTGAGATCTTTTTGTTAAACAATTGTAAATAAACGAATTTTAATACTAGGTTGGAATTTTTTCCTTCAAACTATCGCCTATATACGAAATTTAACTCTCGGTGGGAATTTTTTGGTCAAGCTACCGTCAATGTACGAATTTTAACTTTCGGTGGGCACTTTTTTCTTCAAACTACTGTCAATTTTCAAATTTTATATATTGGTTGATATCTTTTTGTCAAACATTCGTCAATAAACGAATTTTTAAACTAGGTTGTAACTTTTTTCATCAAATTATCGCCTACATACGAAATTCAACTCTCGGTGGGAATTTTTTGGTCAAACTACCGTCAATGTACGAATTTTGACTCTCGGTGGGAACTTTTTTCTTCAAACTACTGTCAATACTCAAATTTTAACTATTGTTTGAGATCTTTTTGTTAAACAATTGCAAATAAAGGAATTTTAATACTAGGTTGGAATTTTTTTCTTCAAACTATCGCATATACGAAATTTAACTCTCGGTAGGAATTTTTTGGTCAAGCTACCGTCAATGTTCAAATTTTAACTTTCGGTGGGCACTTTTTTCTTCAAACTACTGTCAATATTCATATTTTAACTATTGGTTGAAATCTTTTTGTCAACAATCGTCAATAGACGAATTTTAATACTAGGTTGGAATTTTTTCCTTCAAACTATCGCCTATATACGAAATTTAACTCTCGGTGGGAATTTTTTGGTCAAGCTACCGTCAATGTACGAATTTTAACCCTCGGTGGGAACTTTTTTCTTCAAACTACTGTCAATACTCAAATTTTAACTATTGTTTGAGATCTTTTTGTTAAACAATTGTAAATAAACGAATTTTAATACTAGGTTGGAATTTTTTCCTTCAAACTATCGCCTATATACGAAATTTAACTCTCGGTGGGAATTTTTTGGTCAAGCTACCGTCAATGTACGAATTTTAACTCTCGGTGGGCACTTTTTTCTTCAAACTACTGTCAATTTTCAAATTTTATCTATTGGTTGATATCTTTTTGTCAAACATTCGTCAATAAACGAATTTTTAAACTAGGTTGTAACTTTTTTCATCAAATTATCGCCTACATACGAAATTCAACTCTCGGTGGGAATTTTTTGGTCAAACTACCGTCAATGTACGAATTTTGACTCTCGGTGGGAACTTTTTTCTTCAAACTACTGTCAATACTCAAATTTTAACTATTGTTTGAGATCTTTTTGTTAAACAATTGCAAATAAAGGAATTTTAATACTAGGTTGGAATTTTTTTCTTCAAACTATCGCATATACGAAATTTAACTCTCGGTAGGAATTTTTTGGTCAAGCTACCGTCAATGTTCAAATTTTAACTTTCGGTGGGCACTTTTTTCTTCAAACTACTGTCAATATTCATATTTTAACTATTGGTTGAAATCTTTTTGTCAACAATCGTCAATAGACGAATTTTAATACTAGGTTGGAATTTTTTCCTTCAAACTATCGCCTATATACGAAATTAACTCTCGGTGGGAATTTTTTGGTCAAGCTACCGTCAATGTACGAATTTTAACCCTCGGTGGGCACTTTTTTCTTCAAACGACTGTCAATATTCAAATTTTATCTATTGGTTGATATCTTTTTGTCAAACATTCGTCAATAAACGAATTTTTAAACTAGGTTGTAACTTTTTTCATCAAATTATCGCCTACATACGAAATTCAACTCTCGGTGGGAATTTTTTGGTCAAACTACCGTCAATGTACGAATTTTGACTCTCGGTGGGAACTTTTTTCTTCAAACTACTGTCAATACTCAAATTTTAACTATTGTTTGAGATCTTTTTGTTAAACAATTGCAAATAAACGAATTTTAATACTAGGTTGGAATTTTTTCCTTCAAACTATCGCCTATATACGAAATTTAACTCTCGGTGGGAATTTTTTGGTCAAGCTACCGTCAATGTACGAATTTTTACCCTCGGTGGGCACTTTTTTCTTCAAACTACTGTCAATATTCAAATTTTATCTATTGGTTGATATCTTTTTGTCAAACATTCGTCAATAAACGAATTTTTAAACTAGGTTGTAACTTTTTTCATCAAATTATCGCCTACATACGAAATTCAACTCTCGGTGGGAATTTTTTGGTCAAACTACCGTCAATGTACGAATTTTGACTCTCGGTGGGAACTTTTTTCTTCAAACTACTGTCAATACTCAAATTTTAACTATTGTTTGAGATCTTTTTGTTAAACAATTGCAAATAAACGAATTTTAATACTAGGTTGGAATTTTTTTCTTCAAACTATCGCATATACGAAATTTAACTCTCGGCAGGAATTTTTTGGTCAAGCTACCATCAATGTTCGAATTTTAACTCACGGTGGGCACTTTTTTCTTCAAACTACTGTCAATATTCAAATTTTATCTATTGGTTGATATCTTTTTGTCAAACATTCGTCAATAAACGAATTTTTAAACTAGGTTGTAACTTTTTTCATCAAATTATCGCCTACATACGAAATTCAACTCTCGGTGGGAATTTTTTGTTCAAACTACCGTCAATGTACGAATTTTGACTCTCGGTGGGAACTTTTTTCTTCAAACTACTGTCAATACTCAAATTTTAACTATTGTTTGAGATCTTTTTGTTAAACAATTGTAAATAAACGAATTTTAATACTAGGTTGGAATTTTTTCCTTCAAACTATCGCCTATATACGAAATTTAACTCTCGGTGGGAATTTTTTGGTCAAGCTACCGTCAATGTACGAATTTTAACTCTCGGTGGGCACTTTTTTCTTCAAACTACTGTCAATTTTCAAATTTTATCTATTGGTTGATATCTTTTTGTCAAACATTCGTCAATAAACGAATTTTTAAACTAGGTTGTAACTTTTTTCATCAAATTATCGCCTACATACGAAATTCAACTCTCGGTGGGAATTTTTTGGTCAAACTACCGTCAATGTACGAATTTTGACTCTCGGTGGGAACTTTTTTCTTCAAACTACTGTCAATACTCAAATTTTAACTATTGTTTGAGATCTTTTTGTTAAACAATTGTAAATAAACGAATTTTAATACTAGGTTGGAATTTTTTCCTTCAAACTATCGCCTATATACGAAATTTAACTCTCGGTGGGAATTTTTTGGTCAAGCTACCGTCAATGTACGAATTTTAACTCTCGGTGGGCACTTTTTTCTTCAAACTACTGTCAATTTTCAAATTTTATCTATTGGTTGATATCTTTTTGTCAAACATTCGTCAATAAACGAATTTTTAAACTAGGTTGTAACTTTTTTCATCAAATTATCGCCTACATACGAAATTCAACTCTCGGTGGGAATTTTTTGGTCAAACTACCGTCAATGTACGAATTTTGACTCTCGGTGGGAACTTTTTTCTTCAAACTACTGTCAATACTCAAATTTTAACTATTGTTTGAGATCTTTTTGTTAAACAATTGCAAATAAAGGAATTTTAATACTAGGTTGGAATTTTTTTCTTCAAACTATCGCATATACGAAATTTAACTCTCGGTAGGAATTTTTTGGTCAAGCTACCGTCAATGTTCAAATTTTAACTTTCGGTGGGCACTTTTTTCTTCAAACTACTGTCAATATTCATATTTTAACTATTGGTTGAAATCTTTTTGTCAACAATCGTCAATAGACGAATTTTAATACTAGGTTGGAATTTTTTCCTTCAAACTATCGCCTATATACGAAATTAACTCTCGGTGGGAATTTTTTGGTCAAGCTACCGTCAATGTACGAATTTTAACCCTCGGTGGGCACTTTTTTCTTCAAACGACTGTCAATATTCAAATTTTATCTATTGGTTGATATCTTTTTGTCAAACATTCGTCAATAAACGAATTTTTAAACTAGGTTGTAACTTTTTTCATCAAATTATCGCCTACATACGAAATTCAACTCTCGGTGGGAATTTTTTGGTCAAACTACCGTCAATGTACGAATTTTGACTCTCGGTGGGAACTTTTTTCTTCAAACTACTGTCAATACTCAAATTTTAACTATTGTTTGAGATCTTTTTGTTAAACAATTGCAAATAAACGAATTTTAATACTAGGTTGGAATTTTTTCCTTCAAACTATCGCCTATATACGAAATTTAACTCTCGGTGGGAATTTTTTGGTCAAGCTACCGTCAATGTACGAATTTTTACCCTCGGTGGGCACTTTTTTCTTCAAACTACTGTCAATATTCAAATTTTATCTATTGGTTGATATCTTTTTGTCAAACATTCGTCAATAAACGAATTTTTAAACTAGGTTGTAACTTTTTTCATCAAATTATCGCCTACATACGAAATTCAACTCTCGGTGGGAATTTTTTGGTCAAACTACCGTCAATGTACGAATTTTGACTCTCGGTGGGAACTTTTTTCTTCAAACTACTGTCAATACTCAAATTTTAACTATTGTTTGAGATCTTTTTGTTAAACAATTGCAAATAAACGAATTTTAATACTAGGTTGGAATTTTTTTCTTCAAACTATCGCATATACGAAATTTAACTCTCGGCAGGAATTTTTTGGTCAAGCTACCATCAATGTTCGAATTTTAACTCACGGTGGGCACTTTTTTCTTCAAACTACTGTCAATATTCAAATTTTATCTATTGGTTGATATCTTTTTGTCAAACATTCGTCAATAAACGAATTTTTAAACTAGGTTGTAACTTTTTTCATCAAATTATCGCCTACATACGAAATTCAACTCTCGGTGGGAATTTTTTGGTCAAACTACCGTCAATGTACGAATTTTGACTCTCGGTGGGAACTTTTTTCTTCAAACTACTGTCAATACTCAAATTTTAACTATTGTTTGAGATCTTTTTGTTAAACAATTGCAAATAAAGGAATTTTAATACTAGGTTGGAATTTTTTTCTTCAAACTATCGCATATACGAAATTTAACTCTCGGTAGGAATTTTTTGGTCAAGCTACCGTCAATGTTCAAATTTTAACTTTCGGTGGGCACTTTTTTCTTCAAACTACTGTCAATATTCATATTTTAACTATTGGTTGAAATCTTTTTGTCAACAATCGTCAATAGACGAATTTTAATACTAGGTTGGAATTTTTTCCTTCAAACTATCGCCTATATACGAAATTTAACTCTCGGTGGGAATTTTTTGGTCAAGCTACCGTCAATGTACGAATTTTAACCCTCGGTGGGAACTTTTTTCTTCAAACTACTGTCAATACTCAAATTTTAACTATTGTTTGAGATCTTTTTGTTAAACAATTGTAAATAAACGAATTTTAATACTAGGTTGGAATTTTTTCCTTCAAACTATCGCCTATATACGAAATTTAACTCTCGGTGGGAATTTTTTGGTCAAGCTACCGTCAATGTACGAATTTTAACTCTCGGTGGGCACTTTTTTCTTCAAACTACTGTCAATTTTCAAATTTTATCTATTGGTTGATATCTTTTTGTCAAACATTCGTCAATAAACGAATTTTTAAACTAGGTTGTAACTTTTTTCATCAAATTATCGCCTACATACGAAATTCAACTCTCGGTGGGAATTTTTTGGTCAAACTACCGTCAATGTACGAATTTTGACTCTCGGTGGGAACTTTTTTCTTCAAACTACTGTCAATACTCAAATTTTAACTATTGTTTGAGATCTTTTTGTTAAACAATTGCAAATAAAGGAATTTTAATACTAGGTTGGAATTTTTTTCTTCAAACTATCGCATATACGAAATTTAACTCTCGGTAGGAATTTTTTGGTCAAGCTACCGTCAATGTTCAAATTTTAACTTTCGGTGGGCACTTTTTTCTTCAAACTACTGTCAATATTCATATTTTAACTATTGGTTGAAATCTTTTTGTCAACAATCGTCAATAGACGAATTTTAATACTAGGTTGGAATTTTTTCCTTCAAACTATCGCCTATATACGAAATTAACTCTCGGTGGGAATTTTTTGGTCAAGCTACCGTCAATGTACGAATTTTAACCCTCGGTGGGCACTTTTTTCTTCAAACGACTGTCAATATTCAAATTTTATCTATTGGTTGATATCTTTTTGTCAAACATTCGTCAATAAACGAATTTTTAAACTAGGTTGTAACTTTTTTCATCAAATTATCGCCTACATACGAAATTCAACTCTCGGTGGGAATTTTTTGGTCAAACTACCGTCAATGTACGAATTTTGACTCTCGGTGGGAACTTTTTTCTTCAAACTACTGTCAATACTCAAATTTTAACTATTGTTTGAGATCTTTTTGTTAAACAATTGCAAATAAACGAATTTTAATACTAGGTTGGAATTTTTTCCTTCAAACTATCGCCTATATACGAAATTTAACTCTCGGTGGGAATTTTTTGGTCAAGCTACCGTCAATGTACGAATTTTTACCCTCGGTGGGCACTTTTTTCTTCAAACTACTGTCAATATTCAAATTTTATCTATTGGTTGATATCTTTTTGTCAAACATTCGTCAATAAACGAATTTTTAAACTAGGTTGTAACTTTTTTCATCAAATTATCGCCTACATACGAAATTCAACTCTCGGTGGGAATTTTTTGGTCAAACTACCGTCAATGTACGAATTTTGACTCTCGGTGGGAACTTTTTTCTTCAAACTACTGTCAATACTCAAATTTTAACTATTGTTTGAGATCTTTTTGTTAAACAATTGCAAATAAACGAATTTTAATACTAGGTTGGAATTTTTTTCTTCAAACTATCGCATATACGAAATTTAACTCTCGGCAGGAATTTTTTGGTCAAGCTACCATCAATGTTCGAATTTTAACTCACGGTGGGCACTTTTTTCTTCAAACTACTGTCAATATTCAAATTTTATCTATTGGTTGATATCTTTTTGTCAAACATTCGTCAATAAACGAATTTTTAAACTAGGTTGTAACTTTTTTCATCAAATTATCGCCTACATACGAAATTCAACTCTCGGTGGGAATTTTTTGTTCAAACTACCGTCAATGTACGAATTTTGACTCTCGGTGGGAACTTTTTTCTTCAAACTACTGTCAATACTCAAATTTTAACTATTGTTTGAGATCTTTTTGTTAAACAATTGTAAATAAACGAATTTTAATACTAGGTTGGAATTTTTTCCTTCAAACTATCGCCTATATACGAAATTTAACTCTCGGTGGGAATTTTTTGGTCAAGCTACCGTCAATGTACGAATTTTAACTCTCGGTGGGCACTTTTTTCTTCAAACTACTGTCAATTTTCAAATTTTATCTATTGGTTGATATCTTTTTGTCAAACATTCGTCAATAAACGAATTTTTAAACTAGGTTGTAACTTTTTTCATCAAATTATCGCCTACATACGAAATTCAACTCTCGGTGGGAATTTTTTGGTCAAACTACCGTCAATGTACGAATTTTGACTCTCGGTGGGAACTTTTTTCTTCAAACTACTGTCAATACTCAAATTTTAACTATTGTTTGAGATCTTTTTGTTAAACAATTGTAAATAAACGAATTTTAATACTAGGTTGGAATTTTTTCCTTCAAACTATCGCCTATATACGAAATTTAACTCTCGGTGGGAATTTTTTGGTCAAGCTACCGTCAATGTACGAATTTTAACTCTCGGTGGGCACTTTTTTCTTCAAACTACTGTCAATTTTCAAATTTTATCTATTGGTTGATATCTTTTTGTCAAACATTCGTCAATAAACGAATTTTTAAACTAGGTTGTAACTTTTTTCATCAAATTATCGCCTACATACGAAATTCAACTCTCGGTGGGAATTTTTTGGTCAAACTACCGTCAATGTACGAATTTTGACTCTCGGTGGGAACTTTTTTCTTCAAACTACTGTCAATACTCAAATTTTAACTATTGTTTGAGATCTTTTTGTTAAACAATTGCAAATAAAGGAATTTTAATACTAGGTTGGAATTTTTTTCTTCAAACTATCGCATATACGAAATTTAACTCTCGGTAGGAATTTTTTGGTCAAGCTACCGTCAATGTTCAAATTTTAACTTTCGGTGGGCACTTTTTTCTTCAAACTACTGTCAATATTCATATTTTAACTATTGGTTGAAATCTTTTTGTCAACAATCGTCAATAGACGAATTTTAATACTAGGTTGGAATTTTTTCCTTCAAACTATCGCCTATATACGAAATTAACTCTCGGTGGGAATTTTTTGGTCAAGCTACCGTCAATGTACGAATTTTAACCCTCGGTGGGCACTTTTTTCTTCAAACGACTGTCAATATTCAAATTTTATCTATTGGTTGATATCTTTTTGTCAAACATTCGTCAATAAACGAATTTTTAAACTAGGTTGTAACTTTTTTCATCAAATTATCGCCTACATACGAAATTCAACTCTCGGTGGGAATTTTTTGGTCAAACTACCGTCAATGTACGAATTTTGACTCTCGGTGGGAACTTTTTTCTTCAAACTACTGTCAATACTCAAATTTTAACTATTGTTTGAGATCTTTTTGTTAAACAATTGCAAATAAACGAATTTTAATACTAGGTTGGAATTTTTTCCTTCAAACTATCGCCTATATACGAAATTTAACTCTCGGTGGGAATTTTTTGGTCAAGCTACCGTCAATGTACGAATTTTTACCCTCGGTGGGCACTTTTTTCTTCAAACTACTGTCAATATTCAAATTTTATCTATTGGTTGATATCTTTTTGTCAAACATTCGTCAATAAACGAATTTTTAAACTAGGTTGTAACTTTTTTCATCAAATTATCGCCTACATACGAAATTCAACTCTCGGTGGGAATTTTTTGGTCAAACTACCGTCAATGTACGAATTTTGACTCTCGGTGGGAACTTTTTTCTTCAAACTACTGTCAATACTCAAATTTTAACTATTGTTTGAGATCTTTTTGTTAAACAATTGCAAATAAACGAATTTTAATACTAGGTTGGAATTTTTTTCTTCAAACTATCGCATATACGAAATTTAACTCTCGGCAGGAATTTTTTGGTCAAGCTACCATCAATGTTCGAATTTTAACTCACGGTGGGCACTTTTTTCTTCAAACTACTGTCAATATTCAAATTTTATCTATTGGTTGATATCTTTTTGTCAAACATTCGTCAATAAACGAATTTTTAAACTAGGTTGTAACTTTTTTCATCAAATTATCGCCTACATACGAAATTCAACTCTCGGTGGGAATTTTTTGTTCAAACTACCGTCAATGTACGAATTTTGACTCTCGGTGGGAACTTTTTTCTTCAAACTACTGTCAATACTCAAATTTTAACTATTGTTTGAGATCTTTTTGTTAAACAATTGTAAATAAACGAATTTTAATACTAGGTTGGAATTTTTTCCTTCAAACTATCGCCTATATACGAAATTTAACTCTCGGTGGGAATTTTTTGGTCAAGCTACCGTCAATGTACGAATTTTAACTCTCGGTGGGCACTTTTTTCTTCAAACTACTGTCAATTTTCAAATTTTATCTATTGGTTGATATCTTTTTGTCAAACATTCGTCAATAAACGAATTTTTAAACTAGGTTGTAACTTTTTTCATCAAATTATCGCCTACATACGAAATTCAACTCTCGGTGGGAATTTTTTGGTCAAACTACCGTCAATGTACGAATTTTGACTCTCGGTGGGAACTTTTTTCTTCAAACTACTGTCAATACTCAAATTTTAACTATTGTTTGAGATCTTTTTGTTAAACAATTGCAAATAAAGGAATTTTAATACTAGGTTGGAATTTTTTTCTTCAAACTATCGCATATACGAAATTTAACTCTCGGTAGGAATTTTTTGGTCAAGCTACCGTCAATGCTCAAATTTTAACTTTCGGTGGGCACTTTTTTCTTCAAACTACTGTCAATATTCATATTTTAACTATTGGTTGAAATCTTTTTGTCAACAATCGTCAATAGACGAATTTTAATACTAGGTTGGAATTTTTTCCTTCAAACTATCGCCTATATACGAAATTTAACTCTCGGTGGGAATTTTTTGGTCAAGCTACCGTCAATGTACGAATTTTAACCCTCGGTGGGCACTTTTTTCTTCAAACTACTGTCAATATTCAAATTTTATCTATTGGTTGATATCTTTTTGTCAAACATTCGTCAATAAACGAATTTTTAAACTAGGTTGTAACTTTTTTCATCAAATTATCGCCTACATACGAAATTCAACTCTCGGTGGGAATTTTTTGGTCAAGCTACCGTCAATGTACGAATTTTAACCCTCGGTGGGCACTTTTTTCTTCAAACTACTGTCAATATTCAAATTTTATCTATTGGTTGATATCTTTTTGTCAAACATTCGTCAATAAACGAATTTTTAAACTAGGTTGTAACTTTTTTCTTCAAACTATCGCATATACGAAATTTAACTCTCGGCAGGAATTTTTTGGTCAAGCTACCATCAATGTTCGAATTTTAACTCTCGGTGGGCACTTTTTTCTTCAAACTACTGTCAATATTCAGATTTTATCTATTGGTTGAAATCTTTTTGTCATCAATCGTCAATAAACAAATTTTCATACTAGGTTGGAATTTTTTTCTTCAAACTATTGCCTACATACGAAATTCAACTCTCGGTGGGAATTTTTTGGTCAAACTACCGACAATGTACGAATTTTAACTCTCGGTGGGCACTTTTCTCTTCAAACTACTGTCAATATTCAGATTTTAAATATTGGTTGAGATCTTTTTGTTAAACAATTGTAAATAAACGAATTTTAATACTAGGTTGGAATTTTTTTCTTCAAACTATCGCATATACGAAATTTAACGCTCGGTAGGAATTTTTTGGTCAAGCTACCGTCAATGTACGAATTTTAACCCTCGGTGGGCACTTTTTTCTTCAAACTACTGTCAATATTCAAATTTTATCTATTGGTTGATATCTTTTTGTCAAACATTCGTCAATAAACGAATTTTTAAACTAGGTTGTAACTTTTTTCATCAAATTATCGCCTACATACGAAATTCAACTCTCGGTGGGAATTTTTTGGTCAAACTACCGTCAATGTACGAATTTTGACTCTCGGTGGGAACTTTTTTCTTCAAACTACTGTCAATACTCAAATTTTAACTATTGTTTGAGATCTTTTTGTTAAACAATTGCAAATAAACGAATTTTAATACTAGGTTGGAATTTTTTTCTTCAAACTATCACATATACGAAATTTAACTCTCGGCAGGAATTTTTTGGTCAAACTACCGTCAATGTACGAATTTTAACTCTCGGTGGGCACTTTTTTCTTCAAACTACTGTCAATATTCAAATTTTATCTATTGGTTGATATTTTTTTGTCAAACATTCGTCGATAAACGAATTTTTAAACTAGGTTGTAACTTTTTTCATCAAATTATCGCCTACATACGAAATTCAACTCTCGGTGGGAATTTTTTGGTCAAACTACCGTCAATGTACGAATTTTGACTCTCGGTGGGAACTTTTTTCTTCAAACTACTGTCAATACTCAAATTTTAACTATTGTTTGAGATCTTTTTGTTAAACAATTGTAAATAAACGAATTTTAATACTAGGTTGGAATTTTTTCCTTCAAACTATCGCCTATATACGAAATTTAACTCTCGGTGGGAATTTTTTGGTCAAGCTACCGTCAATGTACGAATTTTAACCCTCGGTGGGCACTTTTTTCTTCAAACTACTGTCAATATTCAAATTTTATCTATTGGTTGATATCTTTTTGTCAAACATTCGTCAATAAACGAATTTTTAAACTAGGTTGTAACTTTTTTCATCAAATTATCGCCTACATACGAAATTCAACTCTCGGTGGGAATTTTTTGGTCAAGCTACCGTCAATGTACGAATTTTAACCCTCGGTGGGCACTTTTTTCTTCAAACTACTGTCAATATTCAAATTTTATCTATTGGTTGATATCTTTTTGTCAAACATTCGTCAATAAACGAATTTTTAAACTAGGTTGTAACTTTTTTCTTCAAACTATCGCATATACGAAATTTAACTCTCGGCAGGAATTTTTTGGTCAAGCTACCATCAATGTTCGAATTTTAACTCTCGGTGGGCACTTTTTTCTTCAAACTACTGTCAATATTCAGATTTTATCTATTGGTTGAAATCTTTTTGTCATCAATCGTCAATAAACAAATTTTCATACTAGGTTGGAATTTTTTTCTTCAAACTATTGCCTACATACGAAATTCAACTCTCGGTGGGAATTTTTTGGTCAAACTACCGACAATGTACGAATTTTAACTCTCGGTGGGCACTTTTCTCTTCAAACTACTGTCAATATTCAGATTTTAAATATTGGTTGAGATCTTTTTGTTAAACAATTGTAAATAAACGAATTTTAATACTAGGTTGGAATTTTTTTCTTCAAACTATCGCATATACGAAATTTAACGCTCGGTAGGAATTTTTTGGTCAAGCTACCGTCAATGTACGAATTTTAACCCTCGGTGGGCACTTTTTTCTTCAAACTACTGTCAATATTCAAATTTTATCTATTGGTTGATATCTTTTTGTCAAACATTCGTCAATAAACGAATTTTTAAACTAGGTTGTAACTTTTTTCATCAAATTATCGCCTACATACGAAATTCAACTCTCGGTGGGAATTTTTTGGTCAAACTACCGTCAATGTACGAATTTTGACTCTCGGTGGGAACTTTTTTCTTCAAACTACTGTCAATACTCAAATTTTAACTATTGTTTGAGATCTTTTTGTTAAACAATTGTAAATAAACGAATTTTAATACTAGGTTGGAATTTTTTCCTTCAAACTATCGCCTATATACGAAATTTAACTCTCGGTGGGAATTTTTTGGTCAAGCTACCGTCAATGTACGAATTTTAACCCTCGGTGGGCACTTTTTTCTTCAAACTACTGTCAATATTCAAATTTTATCTATTGGTTGATATCTTTTTGTCAAACATTCGTCAATAAACGAATTTTTAAACTAGGTTGTAACTTTTTTCATCAAATTATCGCCTACATACGAAATTCAACTCTCGGTGGGAATTTTTTGGTCAAGCTACCGTCAATGTACGAATTTTAACCCTCGGTGGGCACTTTTTTCTTCAAACTACTGTCAATATTCAAATTTTATCTATTGGTTGATATCTTTTTGTCAAACATTCGTCAATAAACGAATTTTTAAACTAGGTTGTAACTTTTTTCTTCAAACTATCGCATATACGAAATTTAACTCTCGGCAGGAATTTTTTGGTCAAGCTACCATCAATGTTCGAATTTTAACTCTCGGTGGGCACTTTTTTCTTCAAACTACTGTCAATATTCAGATTTTATCTATTGGTTGAAATCTTTTTGTCATCAATCGTCAATAAACAAATTTTCATACTAGGTTGGAATTTTTTTCTTCAAACTATTGCCTACATACGAAATTCAACTCTCGGTGGGAATTTTTTGGTCAAACTACCGACAATGTACGAATTTTAACTCTCGGTGGGCACTTTTCTCTTCAAACTACTGTCAATATTCAGATTTTAAATATTGGTTGAGATCTTTTTGTTAAACAATTGTAAATAAACGAATTTTAATACTAGGTTGGAATTTTTTTCTTCAAACTATCGCATATACGAAATTTAACGCTCGGTAGGAATTTTTTGGTCAAGCTACCGTCAATGTACGAATTTTAACCCTCGGTGGGCACTTTTTTCTTCAAACTACTGTCAATATTCAAATTTTATCTATTGGTTGATATCTTTTTGTCAAACATTCGTCAATAAACGAATTTTTAAACTAGGTTGTAACTTTTTTCATCAAATTATCGCCTACATACGAAATTCAACTCTCGGTGGGAATTTTTTGGTCAAACTACCGTCAATGTACGAATTTTGACTCTCGGTGGGAACTTTTTTCTTCAAACTACTGTCAATACTCAAATTTTAACTATTGTTTGAGATCTTTTTGTTAAACAATTGCAAATAAACGAATTTTAATACTAGGTTGGAATTTTTTTCTTCAAACTATCACATATACGAAATTTAACTCTCGGCAGGAATTTTTTGGTCAAACTACCGTCAATGTACGAATTTTAACTCTCGGTGGGCACTTTTTTCTTCAAACTACTGTCAATATTCAAATTTTATCTATTGGTTGATATTTTTTTGTCAAACATTCGTCGATAAACGAATTTTTAAACTAGGTTGTAACTTTTTTCATCAAATTATCGCCTACATACGAAATTCAACTCTCGGTGGGAATTTTTTGGTCAAACTACCGTCAATGTACGAATTTTGACTCTCGGTGGGAACTTTTTTCTTCAAACTACTGTCAATACTCAAATTTTAACTATTGTTTGAGATCTTTTTGTTAAACAATTGTAAATAAACGAATTTTAATACTAGGTTGGAATTTTTTCCTTCAAACTATCGCCTATATACGAAATTTAACTCTCGGTGGGAATTTTTTGGTCAAGCTACCGTCAATGTACGAATTTTAACTCTCGGTGGGCACTTTTTTCTTCAAACTACTGTCAATTTTCAAATTTTATCTATTGGTTGATATCTTTTTGTCAAACATTCGTCAATAAACGAATTTTTAAACTAGGTTGTAACTTTTTTCATCAAATTATCGCCTACATACGAAATTCAACTCTCGGTGGGAATTTTTTGGTCAAACTACCGTCAATGTACGAATTTTGACTCTCGGTGGGAACTTTTTTCTTCAAACTACTGTCAATACTCAAATTTTAACTATTGTTTGAGATCTTTTTGTTAAACAATTGCAAATAAACGAATTTTAATACTAGGTTGGAATTTTTTTCTTCAAACTATCTCATATACGAAATTTAACTCTCGGTAGGAATTTTTTGGTCAAGCTACCATCAATGTTCAAATTTTAACTTTCGGTGGACACTTTTTTCTTCAAACTACTGTCAATATTCATATTTTAACTATTGGTTGAAATCTTTTTGTCAACAATCGTCAATAGACGAATTTTAATACTAGGTTGGAATTTTTTCCTTCAACCTATCGCCTATATACGAAATTTAACTCTCGGTGGGAATTTTTTGGTCAAGCTACCGTCAATGTACGAATTTTAACCCTCGGTGGGCACTTTTTTCTTCAAACTACTGTCAATATTCAAATTTTATCTATTGGTTGATATCTTTTTGTCAAACATTCGTCAATAAACGAATTTTTAAACTAGGTTGTAACTTTTTTCTTCAAACTATCGCATATACGAAATTTAACTCTCGGCAGGAATTTTTTGGTCAAGCTACCATCAATGTTCGAATTTTAACTCTCGGTGGGCACTTTTTTCTTCAAACTACTGTCAATATTCAGATTTTATCTATTGGTTGAAATCTTTTTGTCATCAATCGTCAATAAACAAATTTTCATACTAGGTTGGAATTTTTTTCTTCAAACTATTGCCTACATACGAAATTCAACTCTCGGTGGGAATTTTTTGGTCAAACTACCGACAATGTACGAATTTTAACTCTCGGTGGGCACTTTTCTCTTCAAACTACTGTCAATATTCAGATTTTAAATATTGGTTGAGATCTTTTTGTTAAACAATTGTAAAGAAACGAATTTTAATACTAGGTTGGAATTTTTTTCTTCAAACTATCGCATATACGAAATTTAACGCTCGGTAGGAATTTTTTGGTCAAGCTACCGTCAATGTACGAATTTTAACCCTCGGTGGGCACTTTTTTCTTCAAACTACTGTCAATATTCAAATTTTATCTATTGGTTGATATCTTTTTGTCAAACATTCGTCAATAAACGAATTTTTAAACTAGGTTGTAACTTTTTTCATCAAATTATCGCCTACATACGAAATTCAACTCTCGGTGGGAATTTTTTGGTCAAACTACCGTCAATGTACGAATTTTGACTCTCGGTGGGAACTTTTTTCTTCAAACTACTGTCAATACTCAAATTTTAACTATTGTTTGAGATCTTTTTGTTAAACAATTGCAAATAAACGAATTTTAATACTAGGTTGGAATTTTTTTCTTCAAACTATCACATATACGAAATTTAACTCTCGGCAGGAATTTTTTGGTCAAACTACCGTCAATGTACGAATTTTAACTCTCGGTGGGCACTTTTTTCTTCAAACTACTGTCAATATTCAAATTTTATCTATTGGTTGATATTTTTTTGTCAAACATTCGTCGATAAACGAATTTTTAAACTAGGTTGTAACTTTTTTCATCAAATTATCGCCTACATACGAAATTCAACTCTCGGTGGGAATTTTTTGGTCAAACTACCGTCAATGTACGAATTTTGACTCTCGGTGGGAACTTTTTTCTTCAAACTACTGTCAATACTCAAATTTTAACTATTGTTTGAGATCTTTTTGTTAAACAATTGTAAATAAACGAATTTTAATACTAGGTTGGAATTTTTTCCTTCAAACTATCGCCTATATACGAAATTTAACTCTCGGTGGGAATTTTTTGGTCAAGCTACCGTCAATGTACGAATTTTAACTCTCGGTGGGCACTTTTTTCTTCAAACTACTGTCAATTTTCAAATTTTATCTATTGGTTGATATCTTTTTGTCAAACATTCGTCAATAAACGAATTTTTAAACTAGGTTGTAACTTTTTTCATCAAATTATCGCCTACATACGAAATTCAACTCTCGGTGGGAATTTTTTGGTCAAACTACCGTCAATGTACGAATTTTGACTCTCGGTGGGAACTTTTTTCTTCAAACTACTGTCAATACTCAAATTTTAACTATTGTTTGAGATCTTTTTGTTAAACAATTGCAAATAAACGAATTTTAATACTAGGTTGGAATTTTTTTCTTCAAACTATCTCATATACGAAATTTAACTCTCGGTAGGAATTTTTTGGTCAAGCTACCATCAATGTTCAAATTTTAACTTTCGGTGGACACTTTTTTCTTCAAACTACTGTCAATATTCATATTTTAACTATTGGTTGAAATCTTTTTGTCAACAATCGTCAATAGACGAATTTTAATACTAGGTTGGAATTTTTTCCTTCAACCTATCGCCTATATACGAAATTTAACTCTCGGTGGGAATTTTTTGGTCAAGCTACCGTCAATGTACGAATTTTAACCCTCGGTGGGCACTTTTTTCTTCAAACTACTGTCAATATTCAAATTTTATCTATTGGTTGATATCTTTTTGTCAAACATTCGTCAATAAACGAATTTTTAAACTAGGTTGTAACTTTTTTCTTCAAACTATCGCATATACGAAATTTAACTCTCGGCAGGAATTTTTTGGTCAAGCTACCATCAATGTTCGAATTTTAACTCTCGGTGGGCACTTTTTTCTTCAAACTACTGTCAATATTCAGATTTTATCTATTGGTTGAAATCTTTTTGTCATCAATCGTCAATAAACAAATTTTCATACTATGTTGGAATTTTTTTCTTCAAACTATTGCCTACATACGAAATTCAACTCTCGGTGGGAATTTTTTGGTCAAACTACCGACAATGTACGAATTTTAACTCTCGGTGGGCACTTTTCTCTTCAAACTACTGTCAATATTCAGATTTTAAATATTGGTTGAGATCTTTTTGTTAAACAATTGTAAATAAACGAATTTTAATACTAGGTTGGAATTTTTTTCTTCAAACTATCGCATATACGAAATTTAACGCTCGGTAGGAATTTTTTGGTCAAGCTACCGTCAATGTACGAATTTTAACCCTCGGTGGGCACTTTTTTCTTCAAACTACTGTCAATATTCAAATTTTATCTATTGGTTGATATCTTTTTGTCAAACATTCGTCAATAAACGAATTTTTAAACTAGGTTGTAACTTTTTTCATCAAATTATCGCCTACATACGAAATTCAACTCTCGGTGGGAATTTTTTGGTCAAACTACCGTCAATGTACGAATTTTGACTCTCGGTGGGAACTTTTTTCTTCAAACTACTGTCAATACTCAAATTTTAACTATTGTTTGAGATCTTTTTGTTAAACAATTGCAAATAAACGAATTTTAATACTAGGTTGGAATTTTTTTCTTCAAACTATCACATATACGAAATTTAACTCTCGGCAGGAATTTTTTGGTCAAACTACCGTCAATGTACGAATTTTAACTCTCGGTGGGCACTTTTTTCTTCAAACTACTGTCAATATTCAAATTTTATCTATTGGTTGATATTTTTTTGTCAAACATTCGTCGATAAACGAATTTTTAAACTAGGTTGTAACTTTTTTCATCAAATTATCGCCTACATACGAAATTCAACTCTCGGTGGGAATTTTTTGGTCAAACTACCGTCAATGTACGAATTTTGACTCTCGGTGGGAACTTTTTTCTTCAAACTACTGTCAATACTCAAATTTTAACTATTGTTTGAGATCTTTTTGTTAAACAATTGTAAATAAACGAATTTTAATACTAGGTTGGAATTTTTTCCTTCAAACTATCGCCTATATACGAAATTTAACTCTCGGTGGGAATTTTTTGGTCAAGCTACCGTCAATGTACGAATTTTAACTCTCGGTGGGCACTTTTTTCTTCAAACTACTGTCAATTTTCAAATTTTATCTATTGGTTGATATCTTTTTGTCAAACATTCGTCAATAAACGAATTTTTAAACTAGGTTGTAACTTTTTTCATCAAATTATCGCCTACATACGAAATTCAACTCTCGGTGGGAATTTTTTGGTCAAACTACCGTCAATGTACGAATTTTGACTCTCGGTGGGAACTTTTTTCTTCAAACTACTGTCAATACTCAAATTTTAACTATTGTTTGAGATCTTTTTGTTAAACAATTGCAAATAAACGAATTTTAATACTAGGTTGGAATTTTTTTCTTCAAACTATCTCATATACGAAATTTAACTCTCGGTAGGAATTTTTTGGTCAAGCTACCATCAATGTTCAAATTTTAACTTTCGGTGGACACTTTTTTCTTCAAACTACTGTCAATATTCATATTTTAACTATTGGTTGAAATCTTTTTGTCAACAATCGTCAATAGACGAATTTTAGTACTAGGTTGGAATTTTTTCCTTCAACCTATCGCCTATATACGAAATTTAACTCTCGGTGGGAATTTTTTGGTCAAGCTACCGTCAATGTACGAATTTTAACCCTCGGTGGGCACTTTTTTCTTCAAACTACTGTCAATATTCAAATTTTATCTATTGGTTGATATCTTTTTGTCAAACATTCGTCAATAAACGAATTTTTAAACTAGGTTGTAACTTTTTTCTTCAAACTATCGCATATACGAAATTTAACTCTCGGCAGGAATTTTTTGGTCAAGCCACCATCAATGTTCGAATTTTAACTCTCGGTGGGCACTTTTTTCTTCAAACTACTGTCAATATTCAGATTTTATCTATTGGTTGAAATCTTTTTGTCATCAATCGTCAATAAACAAATTTTCATACTATGTTGGAATTTTTTTCTTCAAACTATTGCCTACATACGAAATTCAACTCTCGGTGGGAATTTTTTGGTCAAACTACCGACAATGTACGAATTTTAACTCTCGGTGGGCACTTTTCTCTTCAAACTACTGTCAATATTCAGATTTTAAATATTGGTTGAGATCTTTTTGTTAAACAATTGTAAATAAACGAATTTTAATACTAGGTTGGAATTTTTTTCTTCAAACTATCGCATATACGAAATTTAACGCTCGGTAGGAATTTTTTGGTCAAGCTACCGTCAATGTACGAATTTTAACCCTCGGTGGGCACTTTTTTCTTCAAACTACTGTCAATATTCAAATTTTATCTATTGGTTGATATCTTTTTGTCAAACATTCGTCAATAAACGAATTTTTAAACTAGGTTGTAACTTTTTTCATCAAATTATCGCCTACATACGAAATTCAACTCTCGGTGGGAATTTTTTGGTCAAACTACCGTCAATGTACGAATTTTGACTCTCGGTGGGAACTTTTTTCTTCAAACTACTGTCAATACTCAAATTTTAACTATTGTTTGAGATCTTTTTGTTAAACAATTGCAAATAAACGAATTTTAATACTAGGTTGGAATTTTTTTCTTCATACTATCACATATACGAAATTTAACTCTCGGTGGGAATTTTTTGGTCAAGCTACCGTCAATGTACGAATTTTAACTCTCGGTGGGCACTTTTTTCTTCAAACTACTGTCAATTTTCAAATTTTATCTATTGGTTGATATCTTTTTGTCAAACATTCGTCAATAAACGAATTTTTAAACTAGGTTGTAACTTTTTTCATCAAATTATCGCCTACATACGAAATTCAACTCTCGGTGGGAATTTTTTGGTCAAACTACCGTCAATGTACGAATTTTGACTCTCGGTGGGAACTTTTTTCTTCAAACTACTGTCAATACTCAAATTTTAACTATTGTTTGAGATCTTTTTGTTAAACAATTGCAAATAAACGAATTTTAATACTAGGTTGGAATTTTTTTCTTCAAACTATCTCATATACGAAATTTAACTCTCGGTAGGAATTTTTTGGTCAAGCTACCATCAATGTTCAAATTTTAACTTTCGGTGGACACTTTTTTCTTCAAACTACTGTCAATATTCATATTTTAACTATTGGTTGAAATCTTTTTGTCAACAATCGTCAATAGACGAATTTTAATACTAGGTTGGAATTTTTTCCTTCAACCTATCGCCTATATACGAAATTTAACTCTCGGTGGGAATTTTTTGGTCAAGCTACCGTCAATGTACGAATTTTAACCCTCGGTGGGCACTTTTTTCTTCAAACTACTGTCAATATTCAAATTTTATCTATTGGTTGATATCTTTTTGTCAAACATTCGTCAATAAACGAATTTTTAAACTAGGTTGTAACTTTTTTCTTCAAACTATCGCATATACGAAATTTAACTCTCGGCAGGAATTTTTTGGTCAAGCTACCATCAATGTTCGAATTTTAACTCTCGGTGGGCACTTTTTTCTTCAAACTACTGTCAATATTCAGATTTTATCTATTGGTTGAAATCTTTTTGTCATCAATCGTCAATAAACAAATTTTCATACTAGGTTGGAATTTTTTTCTTCAAACTATTGCCTACATACGAAATTCAACTCTCGGTGGGAATTTTTTGGTCAAACTACCGACAATGTACGAATTTTAACTCTCGGTGGGCACTTTTCTCTTCAAACTACTGTCAATATTCAGATTTTAAATATTGGTTGAGATCTTTTTGTTAAACAATTGTAAATAAACGAATTTTAATACTAGGTTGGAATTTTTTTCTTCAAACTATCGCATATACGAAATTTAACGCTCGGTAGGAATTTTTTGGTCAAGCTACCGTCAATGTACGAATTTTAACCCTCGGTGGGCACTTTTTTCTTCAAACTACTGTCAATATTCAAATTTTATCTATTGGTTGATATCTTTTTGTCAAACATTCGTCAATAAACGAATTTTTAAACTAGGTTGTAACTTTTTTCATCAAATTATCGCCTACATACGAAATTCAACTCTCGGTGGGAATTTTTTGGTCAAACTACCGTCAATGTACGAATTTTGACTCTCGGTGGGAACTTTTTTCTTCAAACTACTGTCAATACTCAAATTTTAACTATTGTTTGAGATCTTTTTGTTAAACAATTGCAAATAAACGAATTTTAATACTAGGTTGGAATTTTTTTCTTCATACTATCACATATACGAAATTTAACTCTCGGCAGGAATTTTTTGGTCAAACTACCGTCAATGTACGAATTTTAACTCTCGGTGGGCACTTTTTTCTTCAAACTACTGTCAATATTCAAATTTTATCTATTGGTTGATATTTTTTTGTCAAACATTCGTCGATAAACGAATTTTTAAACTAGGTTGTAACTTTTTTCATCAAATTATCGCCTACATACGAAATTCAACTCTCGGTGGGAATTTTTTGGTCAAACTACCGTCAATGTACGAATTTTGACTCTCGGTGGGAACTTTTTTCTTCAAACTACTGTCAATACTCAAATTTTAACTATTGTTTGAGATCTTTTTGTTAAACAATTGTAAATAAACGAATTTTAATGCTAGGTTGGAATTTTTTCCTTCAAACTATCGCCTATATACGAAATTTAACTCTCGGTGGGAATTTTTTGGTCAAGCTACCGTCAATGTACGAATTTTAACTCTCGGTGGGCACTTTTTTCTTCAAACTACTGTCAATTTTCAAATTTTATCTATTGGTTGATATCTTTTTGTCAAACATTCGTCAATAAACGAATTTTTAAACTAGGTTGTAACTTTTTTCATCAAATTATCGCCTACATACGAAATTCAACTCTCGGTGGGAATTTTTTGGTCAAACTACCGTCAATGTACGAATTTTGACTCTCGGTGGGAACTTTTTTCTTCAAACTACTGTCAATACTCAAATTTTAACTATTGTTTGAGATCTTTTTGTTAAACAATTGCAAATAAAGGAATTTTAATACTAGGTTGGAATTTTTTTCTTCGAACTATCGCATATACGAAATTTAACTCTCGGTAGGAATTTTTTGGTCAAGCTACCGTCAATGTTCAAATTTTAACTTTCGGTGGGCACTTTTTTCTTCAAACTACTGTCAATATTCATATTTTAACTATTGGTTGAAATCTTTTTGTCAACAATCGTCAATAGACGAATTTTAATACTAGGTTGGAATTTTTTCCTTCAAACTATCGCCTATATACGAAATTTAACTCTCGGTGGGAATTTTTTGGTCAAGCTACCGTCAATGTACGAATTTTAACCCTCGGTGTGCACTTTTTTCTTCAAACTACTGTCAATATTCAAATTTTATCTATTGGTTGATATCTTTTTGTCAAACATTCGTCAATAAACGAATTTTTAAACTAGGTTGTAACTTTTTTCATCAAATTATCGCCTACATACGAAATTCAACTCTCGGTGGGAATTTTTTGGTCAAACTACCGTCAATGTACGAATTTTGACTCTCGCTGGGAACTTTTTTCTTCAAACTACTGTCAATACTCAAATTTTAACTATTGTTTGAGATCTTTTTGTTAAACAATTGCAAATAAACGAATTTTAATACTAGGTTGGAATTTTTTTCTTCAAACTATCGCATATACGAAATTTAACTCTCGGCAGGAATTTTTTGGTCAAGCTACCATCAATGTTCGAATTTTAACTCACGGTGGGCACTTTTTTCTTCAAACTACTGTCAATATTCAAATTTTATCTATTGGTTGATATCTTTTTGTCAAACATTCGTCAATAAACGAATTTTTAAACTAGGTTGTAACTTTTTTCATCAAATTATCGCCTACATACGAAATTCAACTCTCGGTGGGAATTTTTTGGTCAAACTACCGTCAATGTACGAATTTTGACTCTCGGTGGGAACTTTTTTCTTCAAACTACTGTCAATACTCAAATTTTAACTATTGTTTGAGATCTTTTTGTTAAACAATTGCAAATAAACGAATTTTAATACTAGGTTGGAATTTTTTTCTTCAAACTATCACATATACGAAATTTAACTCTCGGCAGGAATTTTTTGGTCAAACTACCGTCAATGTACGAATTTTAACTCTCGGTGGGCACTTTTCTCTTCAAACTACTGTCAATATTCAAATTTTATCTATTGGTTGATATCTTTTTGTCAAACATTCGTCAATAAACGAATTTTTAAACTAGGTTGTAACTTTTTTCATCAAATTATCGCCTACATACGAAATTCAACTCTCGGTGGGAATTTTTTGGTCAAACTACCGTCAATGTACGAATTTTGACTCTCGGTGGGAACTTTTTTCTTCAAACTACTGTCAATACTCAAATTTTAACTATTGTTTGAGATCTTTTTGTTAAACAATTGTAAATAAACGAATTTTAATGCTAGGTTGGAATTTTTTCCTTCAAACTATCGCCTATATACGAAATTTAACTCTCGGTGGGAATTTTTTGGTCAAGCTACCGTCAATGTACGAATTTTAACTCTCGGTGGGCACTTTTTTCTTCAAACTACTGTCAATTTTCAAATTTTATCTATTGGTTGATATCTTTTTGTCAAACATTCGTCAATAAACGAATTTTTAAACTAGGTTGTAACTTTTTTCATCAAATTATCGCCTACATACGAAATTCAACTCTCGGTGGGAATTTTTTGGTCAAACTACCGTCAATGTACGAATTTTGACTCTCGGTGGGAACTTTTTTCTTCAAACTACTGTCAATACTCAAATTTTAACTATTGTTTGAGATCTTTTTGTTAAACAATTGCAAATAAAGGAATTTTAATACTAGGTTGGAATTTTTTTCTTCGAACTATCGCATATACGAAATTTAACTCTCGGTAGGAATTTTTTGGTCAAGCTACCGTCAATGTTCAAATTTTAACTTTCGGTGGGCACTTTTTTCTTCAAACTACTGTCAATATTCATATTTTAACTATTGGTTGAAATCTTTTTGTCAACAATCGTCAATAGACGAATTTTAATACTAGGTTGGAATTTTTTCCTTCAAACTATCGCCTATATACGAAATTTAACTCTCGGTGGGAATTTTTTGGTCAAGCTACCGTCAATGTACGAATTTTAACCCTCGGTGTGCACTTTTTTCTTCAAACTACTGTCAATATTCAAATTTTATCTATTGGTTGATATCTTTTTGTCAAACATTCGTCAATAAACGAATTTTTAAACTAGGTTGTAACTTTTTTCATCAAATTATCGCCTACATACGAAATTCAACTCTCGGTGGGAATTTTTTGGTCAAACTACCGTCAATGTACGAATTTTGACTCTCGCTGGGAACTTTTTTCTTCAAACTACTGTCAATACTCAAATTTTAACTATTGTTTGAGATCTTTTTGTTAAACAATTGCAAATAAACGAATTTTAATACTAGGTTGGAATTTTTTTCTTCAAACTATCGCATATACGAAATTTAACTCTCGGCAGGAATTTTTTGGTCAAGCTACCATCAATGTTCGAATTTTAACTCACGGTGGGCACTTTTTTCTTCAAACTACTGTCAATATTCAAATTTTATCTATTGGTTGATATCTTTTTGTCAAACATTCGTCAATAAACGAATTTTTAAACTAGGTTGTAACTTTTTTCATCAAATTATCGCCTACATACGAAATTCAACTCTCGGTGGGAATTTTTTGGTCAAACTACCGTCAATGTACGAATTTTGACTCTCGGTGGGAACTTTTTTCTTCAAACTACTGTCAATACTCAAATTTTAACTATTGTTTGAGATCTTTTTGTTAAACAATTGCAAATAAACGAATTTTAATACTAGGTTGGAATTTTTTTCTTCAAACTATCACATATACGAAATTTAACTCTCGGCAGGAATTTTTTGGTCAAACTACCGTCAATGTACGAATTTTAACTCTCGGTGGGCACTTTTCTCTTCAAACTACTGTCAATATTCAAATTTTATCTATTGGTTGATATCTTTTTGTCAAACATTCGTCAATAAACGAATTTTTAAACTAGGTTGTAACTTTTTTCATCAAATTATCGCCTACATACGAAATTCAACTCTCGGTGGGAATTTTTTGGTCAAACTACCGTCAATGTACGAATTTTGACTCTCGGTGGGAACTTTTTTCTTCAAACTACTGTCAATACTCAAATTTTAACTATTGTTTGAGATCTTTTTGTTAAACAATTGTAAATAAACGAATTTTAATACTAGGTTGGAATTTTTTTCTTCAAACTATCGCATATACGAAATTTAACGCTCGGTAGGAATTTTTTGGTCAAGCTACCGTCAATGTACGAATTTTAACCCTCGGTGGGCACTTTTTTCTTCAAACTACTGTCAATATTCAAATTTTATCTATTGGTTGATATCTTTTTGTCAAACATTCGTCAATAAACGAATTTTTAAACTAGGTTGTAACTTTTTTCATCAAATTATCGCCTACATACGAAATTCAACTCTCGGTGGGAATTTTTTGGTCAAACTACCGTCAATGTACGAATTTTAACTCTCGGTGGGCACTTTTCTCTTCAAACTACTGTCAATATTCAGATTTTAAATATTGGTTGAGATCTTTTTGTTAAACTATTGTAAATAAACGAATTTTAATACTAGGTTGGAATTTTTTTCTTCAAACTATCGCATATACGAAATTTAACTCTCGGCAGGAATTTTTTGGTCAAGCTACCATCAATGTTCGAATTTTAACTCACGGTGGGCACTTTTTTCTTCAAACTACTGTCAATATTCAAATTTTATCTATTGGTTGATATCTTTTTGTCAAACATTCGTCAATAAACGAATTTTTAAACTAGGTTGTAACTTTTTTCATCAAATTATCGCCTACATACGAAATTCAACTCTCGGTGGGAATTTTTTGGTCAAACTACCGTCAATGTACGAATTTTGACACTCGATGGGAACTTTTTTCTTCAAACTACTGTCAATACTCAAATTTTAACTATTGTTTGAGATCTTTTTGTTAAACAATTGCAAATAAACGAATTTTAATACTAGGTTGGAATTTTTTTCTTCAAACTATCACATATACGAAATTTAACTCTCGGCAGGAATTTTTTGGTCAAACTACCGTCAATGTACGAATTTTAACTCTCGGTGGGCACTTTTCTCTTCAAACTACTGTCAATATTCAGATTTTAAATATTGGTTGAGATCTTTTTGTTAAACAATTGTAAATAAACGAATTTTAATACTAGGTTGGAATTTTTTCCTTCAAACTATCGCCTATATACGAAATTTAACTCTCGGTGGGAATTTTTTGGTCAAGCTACCGTCAATGTACGAATTTTAACTCTCGGTGGGCACTTTTTTCTTCAAACTACTGTCAATTTTCAAATTTTATCTATTGGTTGATATCTTTTTGTCAAACATTCGTCAATAAACGAATTTTTAAACTAGGTTGTAACTTTTTTCATCAAATTATCGCCTACATACGAAATTCAACTCTCGGTGGGAATTTTTTGGTCAAACTACCGTCAATGTACGAATTTTGACTCTCGGTGGGAACTTTTTTCTTCAAACTACTGTCAATACTCAAATTTTAACTATTGTTTGAGATCTTTTTGTTAAACAATTGCAAATAAACGAATTTTAATACTAGGTTGGAATTTTTTTCTTCAAACTATCACATATACGAAATTTAACTCTCGGCAGGAATTTTTTGGTCAAACTACCGTCAATGTACGAATTTTAACTCTCGGTGGGCACTTTTCTCTTCAAACTACTGTCAATATTCAGATTTTAAATATTGGTTGAGATCTTTTTGTTAAACAATTGTAAATAAACGAATTTTAATACTAGGTTGGAATTTTTTCCTTCAAACTATCGCCTATATACGAAATTTAACTCTCGGTGGGAATTTTTTGGTCAAGCTACCGTCAATGTACGAATTTTAACTCTCGGTGGGCACTTTTTTCTTCAAACTACTGTCAATTTTCAAATTTTATCTATTGGTTGATATCTTTTTGTCAAACATTCGTCAATAAACGAATTTTTAAACTAGGTTGTAACTTTTTTCATCAAATTATCGCCTACATACGAAATTCAACTCTCGGTGGGAATTTTTTGGTCAAACTACCGTCAATGTACGAATTTTGACTCTCGGTGGGAACTTTTTTCTTCAAACTACTGTCAATACTCAAATTTTAACTATTGTTTGAGATCTTTTTGTTAAACAATTGCAAATAAACGAATTTTAATACTAGGTTGGAATTTTTTTCTTCAAACTATCACATATACGAAATTTAACTCTCGGCAGGAATTTTTTGGTCAAACTACCGTCAATGTACGAATTTTAACTCTCGGTGGGCACTTTTTTCTTCAAACTACTGTCAATATTCAAATTTTATCTATTGGTTGATATCTTTTTGTCAAACATTCGTCAATAAACGAATTTTTAAACTAGGTTGTAACTTTTTTCATCAAATTATCGCCTACATACGAAATTCAACTCTCGGTGGGAATTTTTTGGTCAAACTACCGTCAATGTACGAATTTTGACTCTCGGTGGGAACTTTTTTCTTCAAACTACTGTCAATACTCAAATTTTAACTATTGTTTGAGATCTTTTTGTTAAACAATTGCAAATAAACGAATTTTAATACTAGGTTGGAATTTTTTTCTTCAAACTATCACATATACGAAATTTAACTCTCGGCAGGAATTTTTTGGTCAAACTACCGTCAATGTACGAATTTTAACTCTCGGTGGGCACTTTTCTCTTCAAACTACTGTCAATATTCAGATTTTAAATATTGGTTGAGATCTTTTTGTTAAACAATTGTAAATAAACGAATTTTAATACTAGGTTGGAATTTTTTCCTTCAAACTATCGCCTATATACGAAATTTAACTCTCGGTGGGAATTTTTTGGTCAAGCTACCGTCAATGTACGAATTTTAACTCTCGGTGGGCACTTTTTTCTTCAAACTACTGTCAATTTTCAAATTTTATCTATTGGTTGATATCTTTTTGTCAAACATTCGTCAATAAACGAATTTTTAAACTAGGTTGTAACTTTTTTCATCAAATTATCGCCTACATACGAAATTCAACTCTCGGTGGGAATTTTTTGGTCAAACTACCGTCAATGTACGAATTTTGACTCTCGGTGGGAACTTTTTTCTTCAAACTACTGTCAATACTCAAATTTTAACTATTGTTTGAGATCTTTTTGTTAAACAATTGCAAATAAACGAATTTTAATACTAGGTTGGAATTTTTTTCTTCAAACTATCACATATACGAAATTTAACTCTCGGCAGGAATTTTTTGGTCAAACTACCGTCAATGTACGAATTTTAACTCTCGGTGGGCACTTTTTTCTTCAAACTACTGTCAATATTCAAATTTTATCTATTGGTTGATATCTTTTTGTCAAACATTCGTCAATAAACGAATTTTTAAACTAGGTTGTAACTTTTTTCATCAAATTATCGCCTACATACGAAATTCAACTCTCGGTGGGAATTTTTTGGTCAAACTACCGTCAATGTACGAATTTTGACTCTCGGTGGGAACTTTTTTCTTCAAACTACTGTCAATACTCAAATTTTAACTATTGTTTGAGATCTTTTTGTTAAACAATTGCAAATAAACGAATTTTAATACTAGGTTGGAATTTTTTTCTTCAAACTATCACATATACGAAATTTAACTCTCGGCAGGAATTTTTTGGTCAAACTACCGTCAATGTACGAATTTTAACTCTCGGTGGGCACTTTTCTCTTCAAACTACTGTCAATATTCAGATTTTAAATATTGGTTGAGATCTTTTTGTTAAACAATTGTAAATAAACGAATTTTAATACTAGGTTGGAATTTTTTCCTTCAAACTATCGCCTATATACGAAATTTAACTCTCGGTGGGAATTTTTTGGTCAAGCTACCGTCAATGTACGAATTTTAACTCTCGGTGGGCACTTTTTTCTTCAAACTACTGTCAATTTTCAAATTTTATCTATTGGTTGATATCTTTTTGTCAAACATTCGTCAATAAACGAATTTTTAAACTAGGTTGTAACTTTTTTCATCAAATTATCGCCTACATACGAAATTCAACTCTCGGTGGGAATTTTTTGGTCAAACTACCGTCAATGTACGAATTTTGACTCTCGGTGGGAACTTTTTTCTTCAAACTACTGTCAATACTCAAATTTTAACTATTGTTTGAGATCTTTTTGTTAAACAATTGCAAATAAACGAATTTTAATACTAGGTTGGAATTTTTTTCTTCAAACTATCACATATACGAAATTTAACTCTCGGCAGGAATTTTTTGGTCAAACTACCGTCAATGTACGAATTTTAACTCTCGGTGGGCACTTTTTTCTTCAAACTACTGTCAATATTCAAATTTTATCTATTGGTTGATATCTTTTTGTCAAACATTCGTCAATAAACGAATTTTTAAACTAGGTTGTAACTTTTTTCATCAAATTATCGCCTACATACGAAATTCAACTCTCGGTGGGAATTTTTTGGTCAAACTACCGTCAATGTACGAATTTTGACTCTCGATGGGAACTTTTTTCTTCAAACTACTGTCAATACTCAAATTTTAACTATTGTTTGAGATCTTTTTGTTAAACAATTGCAAATAAACGAATTTTAATACTAGGTTGGAATTTTTTTCTTCAAACTATCACATATACGAAATTTAACTCTCGGCAGGAATTTTTTGGTCAAACTACCGTCAATGTACGAATTTTAACTCTCGGTGGGCACTTTTCTCTTCAAACTACTGTCAATATTCAGATTTTAAATATTGGTTGAGATCTTTTTGTTAAACAATTGTAAATAAACGAATTTTAATACTAGGTTGGAATTTTTTCCTTCAAACTATCGCCTATATACGAAATTTAACTCTCGGTGGGAATTTTTTGGTCAAGCTACCGTCAATGTACGAATTTTAACTCTCGGTGGGCACTTTTCTCTTCAAACTACTGTCAATATTCAGATTTTGAATATTGGTTGAGATCTTTTTGTTAAACAATTGTAAATAAACGAATTTTAATACTAGGTTGGAATTTTTTTCTTCAAACTATCGCATATACGAAATTTAACGCTCGGTAGGAATTTTTTGGTCAAGCTACCGTCAATGTACGAATTTTAACCCTCGGTGGGCACTTTTTTCTTCAAACTACTGTCAATATTCAAATTTTATCTATTGGTTGATATCTTTTTGTCAAACATTCGTCAATAAACGAATTTTTAAACTAGGTTGTAACTTTTTTCATCAAATTATCGCCTACATACGAAATTCAACTCTCGGTGGGAATTTTTTGGTCAAACTACCGTCAATGTACGAATTTTGACTCTCGGTGGGAACTTTTTTCTTCAAACTACTGTCAATACTCAAATTTTAACTATTGTTTGAGATCTTTTTGTTAAACAATTGCAAATAAAGGAATTTTAATACTAGGTTGGAATTTTTTTCTTCGAACTATCGCATATACGAAATTTAACTCTCGGTAGGAATTTTTTGGTCAAGCTACCGTCAATGTTCAAATTTTAACTTTCGGTGGGCACTTTTTTCTTCAAACTACTGTCAATATTCATATTTTAACTATTGGTTGAAATCTTTTTGTCAACAATCGTCAATAGACGAATTTTAATACTAGGTTGGAATTTTTTCCTTCAAACTATCGCCTATATACGAAATTTAACTCTCGGTGGGAATTTTTTGGTCAAGCTACCGTCAATGTACGAATTTTAACCCTCGGTGTGCACTTTTTTCTTCAAACTACTGTCAATATTCAAATTTTATCTATTGGTTGATATCTTTTTGTCAAACATTCGTCAATAAACGAATTTTTAAACTAGGTTGTAACTTTTTTCATCAAATTATCGCCTACATACGAAATTCAACTCTCGGTGGGAATTTTTTGGTCAAACTACCGTCAATGTACGAATTTTGACTCTCGGTGGGAACTTTTTTCTTCAAACTACTGTCAATACTCAAATTTTAACTATTGTTTGAGATCTTTTTGTTAAACAATTGCAAATAAACGAATTTTAATACTAGGTTGGAATTTTTTTCTTCAAACTATCACATATACGAAATTTAACTCTCGGCAGGAATTTTTTGGTCAAACTACCGTCAATGTACGAATTTTAACTCTCGGTGGGCACTTTTCTCTTCAAACTACTGTCAATATTCAGATTTTAAATATTGGTTGAGATCTTTTTGTTAAACAATTGTAAATAAACGAATTTTAATACTAGGTTGGAATTTTTTCCTTCAAACTATCGCCTATATACGAAATTTAACTCTCGGTGGAAATTTTTTGGTCAAGCTACCGTCAATGTACGAATTTTAACTCTCGGTGGGCACTTTTTTCTTCAAACTACTGTCAATTTTCAAATTTTATCTATTGGTTGATATCTTTTTGTCAAACATTCGTCAATAAACGAATTTTTAAACTAGGTTGTAACTTTTTTCATCAAATTATCGCCTACATACGAAATTCAACTCTCGGTGGGAATTTTTTGGTCAAACTACCGTCAATGTACGAATTTTGACTCTCGGTGGGAACTTTTTTCTTCAAACTACTGTCAATACTCAAATTTTAACTATTGTTTGAGATCTTTTTGTTAAACAATTGCAAATAAACGAATTTTAATACTAGGTTGGAATTTTTTTCTTCAAACTATCACATATACGAAATTTAACTCTCGGCAGGAATTTTTTGGTCAAACTACCGTCAATGTACGAATTTTAACTCTCGGTGGGCACTTTTTTCTTCAAACTACTGTCAATATTCAAATTTTATCTATTGGTTGATATCTTTTTGTCAAACATTCGTCAATAAACGAATTTTTAAACTAGGTTGTAACTTTTTTCATCAAATTATCGCCTACATACGAAATTCAACTCTCGGTGGGAATTTTTTGGTCAAACTACCGTCAATGTACGAATTTTGACTCTCGATGGGAACTTTTTTCTTCAAACTACTGTCAATACTCAAATTTTAACTATTGTTTGAGATCTTTTTGTTAAACAATTGCAAATAAACGAATTTTAATACTAGGTTGGAATTTTTTTCTTCAAACTATCACATATACGAAATTTAACTCTCGGCAGGAATTTTTTGGTCAAACTACCGTCAATGTACGAATTTTAACTCTCGGTGGGCACTTTTCTCTTCAAACTACTGTCAATATTCAGATTTTAAATATTGGTTGAGATCTTTTTGTTAAACAATTGTAAATAAACGAATTTTAATACTAGGTTGGAATTTTTTCCTTCAAACTATCGCCTATATACGAAATTTAACTCTCGGTGGGAATTTTTTGGTCAAGCTACCGTCAATGTACGAATTTTAACTCTCGGTGGGCACTTTTCTCTTCAAACTACTGTCAATATTCAGATTTTGAATATTGGTTGAGATCTTTTTGTTAAACAATTGTAAATAAACGAATTTTAATACTAGGTTGGAATTTTTTTCTTCAAACTATCGCATATACGAAATTTAACGCTCGGTAGGAATTTTTTGTTCAAGCTACCGTCAATGTACGAATTTTAACCCTCGGTGGGCACTTTTTTCTTCAAACTACTGTCAATATTCAAATTTTATCTATTGGTTGATATCTTTTTGTCAAACATTCGTCAATAAACGAATTTTTAAACTAGGTTGTAACTTTTTTCATCAAATTATCGCCTACATACGAAATTCAACTCTCGGTGGGAATTTTTTGGTCAAACTACCGTCAATGTACGAATTTTGACTCTCGGTGGGAACTTTTTTCTTCAAACTACTGTCAATACTCAAATTTTAACTATTGTTTGAGATCTTTTTGTTAAACAATTGCAAATAAAGGAATTTTAATACTAGGTTGGAATTTTTTTCTTCGAACTATCGCATATACGAAATTTAACTCTCGGTAGGAATTTTTTGGTCAAGCTACCGTCAATGTTCAAATTTTAACTTTCGGTGGGCACTTTTTTCTTCAAACTACTGTCAATATTCATATTTTAACTATTGGTTGAAATCTTTTTGTCAACAATCGTCAATAGACGAATTTTAATACTAGGTTGGAATTTTTTCCTTCAAACTATCGCCTATATACGAAATTTAACTCTCGGTGGGAATTTTTTGGTCAAGCTACCGTCAATGTACGAATTTTAACCCTCGGTGTGCACTTTTTTCTTCAAACTACTGTCAATATTCAAATTTTATCTATTGGTTGATATCTTTTTGTCAAACATTCGTCAATAAACGAATTTTTAAACTAGGTTGTAACTTTTTTCATCAAATTATCGCCTACATACGAAATTCAACTCTCGGTGGGAATTTTTTGGTCAAACTACCGTCAATGTACGAAT
Organism: Xylocopa sonorina; assembly: GCF_050948175.1. Taxonomy (NCBI): domain Eukaryota; kingdom Metazoa; phylum Arthropoda; class Insecta; order Hymenoptera; family Apidae; genus Xylocopa; species Xylocopa sonorina. Next base: position 487,549 of record NW_027490091.1, read on the forward strand.
TTTGACTCTCGCTGGGAACTTTTTTCTTCAAACTACTGTCAATACTCAAATTTTAACTATTGTTTGAGATCTTTTTGTTAAACAATTGCAAATAAACGAATTTTAATACTAGGTTGGAACTTTTTTCTTCAAACTACTGTCAATACTCAAATTTTAACTATTGTTTGAGATCTTTTTGTTAAACAATTGCAAATAAACGAATTTTAATACTAGGTTGGAATTTTTTTCTTCAAACTATCGCATATACGAAATTTAACTCTCGGCAGGAATTTTTTGGTCAAGCTACCATCAATGTTCGAATTTTAACTCACGGTGGGCACTTTTTTCTTCAATCTACTGTCAATATTCAAATTTTATCTATTGGTTGATATCTTTTTGTCAAACATTCGTCAATAAACGAATTTTTAAACTAGGTTGTAACTTTTTTCATCAAATTATCGCCTACATACGAAATTCAACTCTCGGTGGGAATTTTTTGGTCAAACTACCGTCAATGTACGAATTTTGACTCTCGGTGGGAACTTTTTTCTTCAAACTACTGTCAATACTCAAATTTTAACTATTGTTTGAGATCTTTTTGTTAAACAATTGCAAATAAACGAATTTTAATACTAGGTTGGAATTTTTTTCTTCAAACTATCACATATACGAAATTTAACTCTCGGCAGGAATTTTTTGGTCAAACTACCGTCAATGTACGAATTTTAACTCTCGGTGGGCACTTTTCTCTTCAAACTACTGTCAATATTCAGATTTTAAATATTGGTTGAGATCTTTTTGTTAAACAATTGTAAATAAACGAATTTTAATACTAGGTTGGAATTTTTTCCTTCAAACTATCGCCTATATACGAAATTTAACTCTCGGTGGGAATTTTTTGGTCAAGCTACCGTCAATGTACGAATTTTAACTCTCGGTGGGCACTTTTTTCTTCAAACTACTGTCAATTTTCAAATTTTATCTATTGGTTGATATCTTTTTGTCAAACATTCGTCAATAAACGAATTTTTAAACTAGGTTGTAACTTTTTTCATCAAATTATCGCCTACATACGAAATTCAACTCTCGGTGGGAATTTTTTGGTCAAACTACCGTCAATGTACGAATTTTGACTCTCGGTGGGAACTTTTTTCTTCAAACTACTGTCAATACTCAAATTTTAACTATTGTTTGAGATCTTTTTGTTAAACAATTGCAAATAAACGAATTTTAATACTAGGTTGGAATTTTTTTCTTCAAACTATCACATATACGAAATTTAACTCTCGGCAGGAATTTTTTGGTCAAACTACCGTCAATGTACGAATTTTAACTCTCGGTGGGGACTTTTTTCTTCAAACTACTGTCAATATTCAAATTTTATCTATTGGTTGATATTTTTTTGTCAAACATTCGTCGATAAACGAATTTTTAAACTAGGTTGTAACTTTTTTCATCAAATTATCGCCTACATACGAAATTCAACTCTCGGTGGGAATTTTTTGGTCAAACTACCGTCAATGTACGAATTTTGACTCTCGGTGGGAACTTTTTTCTTCAAGCTACTGTCAATACTCAAATTTTAACTATTGTTTGAGATCTTTTTGTTAAACAATTGTAAATAAACGAATTTTAATACTAGGTTGGAATTTTTTCCTTCAAACTGTCGCCTATATACGAAATTTAACTCTCGGTGGGAATTTTTTGGTCAAGCTACCGTCAATGTACGAATTTTAACTCTCGGTGGGCACTTTTTTCTTCAAACTACTGTCAATTTTCAAATTTTATCTATTGGTTGATATCTTTTTGTCAAACATTCGTCAATAAACGAATTTTTAAACTAGGTTGTAACTTTTTTCATCAAATTATCGCCTACATACGAAATTCAACTCTCGGTGGGAATTTTTTGGTCAAACTACCGTCAATGTACGAATTTTGACTCTCGGTGGGAACTTTTTTCTTCAAACTACTGTCAATACTCAAATTTTAACTATTGTTTGAGATCTTTTTGTTAAACAATTGCAAATAAAGGAATTTTAATACTAGGTTGGAATTTTTTTCTTCGAACTATCGCATATACGAAATTTAACTCTCGGTAGGAATTTTTTGGTCAAGCTACCGTCAATGTTCAAATTTTAACTTTCGGTGGGCACTTTTTTCTTCAAACTACTGTCAATACTCAAATTTTAACTATTGTTTGAGATCTTTTTGTTAAACAATTGCAAATAAACGAATTTTAATACTAGGTTGGAATTTTTTTCTTCAAACTATCACATATACGAAATTTAACTCTCGGCAGGAATTTTTTGGTCAAACTACCGTCAATGTACGAATTTTAACTCTCGGTGGGCACTTTTCTCTTCAAACTACTGTCAATATTCAGATTTTAAATATTGGTTGAGATCTTTTTGTTAAACAATTATAAATAAACGAATTTTAATACTAGGTTGGAATTTTTTCCTTCAAACTATCGCCTATATACGAAATTTAACTCTCGGTGGGAATTTTTTGGTCAAGCTACCGTCAATGTACGAATTTTAACTCTCGGTGGGCACTTTTTTCTTCAAACTACTGTCAATTTTCAAATTTTATCTATTGGTTGATATCTTTTTGTCAAACATTCGTCAATAAACGAATTTTTAAACTAGGTTGTAACTTTTTTCATCAAATTATCGCCTACATACGAAATTCAACTCTCGGTGGGAATTTTTTGGTCAAACTACCGTCAATGTACGAATTTTGACTCTCGGTGGGAACTTTTTTCTTCAAACTACTGTCAATACTCAAATTTTAACTATTGTTTGAGATCTTTTTGTTAAACAATTGCAAATAAACGAATTTTAATACTAGGTTGGAATTTTTTTCTTCAAACTATCACATATACGAAATTTAACTCTCGGCAGGAATTTTTTGGTCAAACTACCGTCAATGTACGAATTTTAACTCTCGGTGGGCACTTTTCTCTTCAAACTACTGTCAATATTCAGATTTTAAATATTGGTTGAGATCTTTTTGTTAAACAATTGTAAATAAACGAATTTTAATACTAGGTTGGAATTTTTTCCTTCAAACTATCGCCTATATACGAAATTTAACTCTCGGTGGGAATTTTTTGGTCAAGCTACCGTCAATGTACGAATTTTAACTCTCGGTGGGCACTTTTTTCTTCAAACTACTGTCAATTTTCAAATTTTATCTATTGGTTGATATCTTTTTGTCAAACATTCGTCAATAAACGAATTTTTAAACTAGGTTGTAACTTTTTTCATCAAATTATCGCCTACATACGAAATTCAACTCTCGGTGGGAATTTTTTGGTCAAACTACCGTCAATGTACGAATTTTAACTCTCGGTGGGCACTTTTCTCTTCAAACTACTGTCAATATTCAGATTTTAAATATTGGTTGAGATCTTTTTGTTAAACAATTGTAAATAAACGAATTTTAATACTAGGTTGGAATTTTTTCCTTCAAACTATCGCCTATATACGAAATTTAACTCTCGGTGGGAATTTTTTGGTCAAGCTACCGTCAATGTACGAATTTTAACTCTCGGTGGGCACTTCTTTCTTCAAACTACTGTCAATTTTCAAATTTTATCTATTGGTTGATATCTTTTTGTCAAACATTCGTCAATAAACGAATTTTTAAACTAGGTTGTAACTTTTTTCATCAAATTATCGCCTACATACGAAATTCAACTCTCGGTGGGAATTTTTTGGTCAAACTACCGTCAATGTACGAATTTTGACTCTCGGTGGGAACTTTTTTCTTCAAACTACTGTCAATACTCAAATTTTAACTATTGTTTGAGATCTTTTTGTTAAACAATTGCAAATAAACGAATTTTAATACTAGGTTGGAATTTTTTTCTTCAAACTATCACATATACGAAATTTAACTCTCGGCAGGAATTTTTTGGTCAAACTACCGTCAATGTACGAATTTTAACTCTCGGTGGGGACTTTTTTCTTCAAACTACTGTCAATATTCAAATTTTATCTATTGGTTGATATTTTTTTGTCAAACATTCGTCGATAAACGAATTTTTAAACTAGGTTGTAACTTTTTTCATCAAATTATCGCCTACATACGAAATTCAACTCTCGGTGGGAATTTTTTGGTCAAACTACCGTCAATGTACGAATTTTGACTCTCGGTGGGAACTTTTTTCTTCAAGCTACTGTCAATACTCAAATTTTAACTATTGTTTGAGATCTTTTTGTTAAACAATTGTAAATAAACGAATTTTAATACTAGGTTGGAATTTTTTCCTTCAAACTATCGCCTATATACGAAATTTAACTCTCGGTGGGAATTTTTTGGTCAAGCTACCGTCAATGTACGAATTTTAACCCTCGGTGTGCACTTTTTTCTTCAAACTACTGTCAATATTCAAATTTTATCTATTGGTTGATATCTTTTTGTCAAACATTCGTCAATAAACGAATTTTTAAACTAGGTTGTAACTTTTTTCATCAAATTATCGCCTACATACGAAATTCAACTCTCGGTGGGAATTTTTTGGTCAAACTACCGTCAATGTACGAATTTTGACTCTCGCTGGGAACTTTTTTCTTCAAACTACTGTCAATACTCAAATTTTAACTATTGTTTGAGATCTTTTTGTTAAACAATTGCAAATAAACGAATTTTAATACTAGGTTGGAATTTTTTTCTTCAAACTATCACATATACGAAATTTAACTCTCGGCAGGAATTTTTTGGTCAAACTACCGTCAATGTACGAATTTTAACTCTCGGTGGGCACTTTTCTCTTCAAACTACTGTCAATATTCAGATTTTAAATATTGGTTGAGATCTTTTTGTTAAACAATTGTAAATAAACGAATTTTAATACTAGGTTGGAATTTTTTCCTTCAAACTATCGCCTATATACGAAATTTAACTCTCGGTGGGAATTTTTTGGTCAAGCTACCGTCAATGTACGAATTTTAACTCTCGGTGGGCACTTTTTTCTTCAAACTACTGTCAATTTTCAAATTTTATCTATTGGTTGATATCTTTTTGTCAAACATTCGTCAATAAACGAATTTTTAAACTAGGTTGTAACTTTTTTCATCAAATTATCGCCTACATACGAAATTCAACTCTCGGTGGGAATTTTTTGGTCAAACTACCGTCAATGTACGAATTTTAACTCTCGGTGGGCACTTTTCTCTTCAAACTACTGTCAATATTCAGATTTTAAATATTGGTTGAGATCTTTTTGTTAAACAATTGTAAATAAACGAATTTTAATACTAGGTTGGAATTTTTTCCTTCAAACTATCGCCTATATACGAAATTTAACTCTCGGTGGGAATTTTTTGGTCAAGCTACCGTCAATGTACGAATTTTAACTCTCGGTGGGCACTTTTTTCTTCAAACTACTGTCAATTTTCAAATTTTATCTATTGGTTGATATCTTTTTGTCAAACATTCGTCAATAAACGAATTTTTAAACTAGGTTGTAACTTTTTTCATCAAATTATCGCCTACATACGAAATTCAACTCTCGGTGAGAATTTTTTGGTCAAACTACCGTCAATGTACGAATTTTGACTCTCGGTGGGAACTTTTTTCTTCAAACTACTGTCAATACTCAAATTTTAACTATTGTTTGAGATCTTTTTGTTAAACAATTGCAAATAAACGAATTTTAATACTAGGTTGGAATTTTTTTCTTCAAACTATCACATATACGAAATTTAACCCTCGGCAGGAATTTTTTGGTCAAACTACCGTCAATGTACGAATTTTAACTCTCGGTGGGCACTTTTCTCTTCAAACTACTGTCAATATTCAGATTTTAAATATTGGTTGAGATCTTTTTGTTAAACAATTGTAAATAAACGAATTTTAATACTAGGTTGGAATTTTTTCCTTCAAACTATCGCCTATATACGAAATTTAACTCTCGGTGGGAATTTTTTGGTCAAGCTACCGTCAATGTACGAATTTTAACTCTCGGTGGGCACTTTTTTCTTCAAACTACTGTCAATTTTCAAATTTTATCTATTGGTTGATATCTTTTTGTCAAACATTCGTCAATAAACGAATTTTTAAACTAGGTTGTAACTTTTTTCATCAAATTATCGCCTACATACGAAATTCAACTCTCGGTGGGAATTTTTTGGTCAAACTACCGTCAATGTACGAATTTTAACTCTCGGTGGGCACTTTTCTCTTCAAACTACTGTCAATATTCAGATTTTAAATATTGGTTGAGATCTTTTTGTTAAACAATTGTAAATAAACGAATTTTAATACTAGGTTGGAATTTTTTCCTTCAAACTATCGCCTATATACGAAATTTAACTCTCGGTGGGAATTTTTTGGTCAAGCTACCGTCAATGTACGAATTTTAACTCTCGGTGGGCACTTTTTTCTTCAAACTACTGTCAATTTTCAAATTTTATCTATTGGTTGATATCTTTTTGTCAAACATTCGTCAATAAACGAATTTTTAAACTAGGTTGTAACTTTTTTCATCAAATTATCGCCTACATACGAAATTCAACTCTCGGTGGGAATTTTTTGGTCAAACTACCGTCAATGTACGAATTTTGACTCTCGGTGGGAACTTTTTTCTTCAAACTACTGTCAATACTCAAATTTTAACTATTGTTTGAGATCTTTTTGTTAAACAATTGCAAATAAACGAATTTTAATACTAGGTTGGAATTTTTTTCTTCAAACTATCACATATACGAAATTTAACCCTCGGCAGGAATTTTTTGGTCAAACTACCGTCAATGTACGAATTTTAACTCTCGGTGGGCACTTTTCTCTTCAAACTACTGTCAATATTCAGATTTTAAATATTGGTTGAGATCTTTTTGTTAAACAATTGTAAATAAACGAATTTTAATACTAGGTTGGAATTTTTTCCTTCAAACTATCGCCTATATACGAAATTTAACTCTCGGTGGGAATTTTTTGGTCAAGCTACCGTCAATGTACGAATTTTAACTCTCGGTGGGCACTTTTTTCTTCAAACTACTGTCAATTTTCAAATTTTATCTATTGGTTGATATCTTTTTGTCAAACATTCGTCAATAAACGAATTTTTAAACTAGGTTGTAACTTTTTTCATCAAATTATCGCCTACATACGAAATTCAACTCTCGGTGGGAATTTTTTGGTCAAACTACCGTCAATGTACGAATTTTAACTCTCGGTGGGCACTTTTCTCTTCAAACTACTGTCAATATTCAGATTTTAAATATTGGTTGAGATCTTTTTGTTAAACAATTGTAAATAAACGAATTTTAATACTAGGTTGGAATTTTTTCCTTCAAACTATCGCCTATATACGAAATTTAACTCTCGGTGGGAATTTTTTGGTCAAGCTACCGTCAATGTACGAATTTTAACTCTCGGTGGGCACTTTTTTCTTCAAACTACTGTCAATTTTCAAATTTTATCTATTGGTTGACATCTTTTTGTCAAACATTCGTCAATAAACGAATTTTTAAACTAGGTTGTAACTTTTTTCATCAAATTATCGCCTACATACGAAATTCAACTCTCGGTGGGAATTTTTTGGTCAAACTACCGTCAATGTACGAATTTTGACTCTCGGTGGGAACTTTTTTCTTCAAACTACTGTCAATACTCAAATTTTAACTATTGTTTGAGATCTTTTTGTTAAACAATTGCAAATAAACGAATTTTAATACTAGGTTGGAATTTTTTTCTTCAAACTATCACATATACGAAATTTAACTCTCGGCAGGAATTTTTTGGTCAAACTACCGTCAATGTACGAATTTTAACTCTCGGTGGGCACTTTTCTCTTCAAACTACTGTCAATATTCAGATTTTAAATATTGGTTGAGATCTTTTTGTTAAACAATTGTAAATAAACGAATTTTAATACTAGGTTGGAATTTTTTCCTTCAAACTATCGCCTATATACGAAATTTAACTCTCGGTGGGAATTTTTTGGTCAAGCTACCGTCAATGTACGAATTTTAACTCTCGGTGGGCACTTTTTTCTTCAAACTACTGTCAATTTTCAAATTTTATCTATTGGTTGATATCTTTTTGTCAAACATTCGTCAATAAACGAATTTTTAAACTAGGTTGTAACTTTTTTCATCAAATTATCGCCTACATACGAAATTCAACTCTCGGTGGGAATTTTTTGGTCAAACTACCGTCAATGTACGAATTTTAACTCTCGGTGGGCACTTTTCTCTTCAAACTACTGTCAATATTCAGATTTTAAATATTGGTTGAGATCTTTTTGTTAAACAATTGTAAATAAACGAATTTTAATACTAGGTTGGAATTTTTTCCTTCAAACTATCGCCTATATACGAAATTTAACTCTCGGTGGGAATTTTTTGGTCAAGCTACCGTCAATGTACGAATTTTAACTCTCGGTGGGCACTTTTTTCTTCAAACTACTGTCAATTTTCAAATTTTATCTATTGGTTGATATCTTTTTGTCAAACATTCGTCAATAAACGAATTTTTAAACTAGGTTGTAACTTTTTTCATCAAATTATCGCCTACATACGAAATTCAACTCTCGGTGGGAATTTTTTGGTCAAACTACCGTCAATGTACGAATTTTGACTCTCGGTGGGAACTTTTTTCTTCAAACTACTGTCAATACTCAAATTTTAACTATTGTTTGAGATCTTTTTGTTAAACAATTGCAAACAAACGAATTTTAATACTAGGTTGGAATTTTTTTCTTCAAACTATCACATATACGAAATTTAACTCTCGGCAGGAATTTTTTGGTCAAACTACCGTCAATGTACGAATTTTAACTCTCGGTGGGCACTTTTTTCTTCAAACTACTGTCAATATTCAAATTTTATCTATTGGTTGATATCTTTTTGTCAAACATTCGTCAATAAACGAATTTTTAAACTAGGTTGTAACTTTTTTCATCAAATTATCGCCTACATACGAAATTCAACTCTCGGTGGGAATTTTTTGGTCAAACTACCGTCAATGTACGAATTTTGACTCTCGGTGGGAACTTTTTTCTTCAAACTACTGTCAATACTCAAATTTTAACTATTGTTTGAGATCTTTTTGTTAAACAATTGCAAATAAACGAATTTTAATACTAGGTTGGAATTTTTTTCTTCAAACTATCGCATATACGAAATTTAACTCTCGGCAGGAATTTTTTGGTCAAGCTACCATCAATGTTCGAATTTTAACTCACGGTGGGCACTTTTTTCTTCAAACTACTGTCAATATTCAAATTTTATCTATTGGTTGATATCTTTTTGTCAAACATTCGTCAATAAACGAATTTTTAAACTAGGTTGTAACTTTTTTCATCAAATTATCGCCTACATACGAAATTCAACTCTCGGTGGGAATTTTTTGGTCAAACTACCGTCAATGTACGAATTTTGACTCTCGATGGGAACTTTTTTCTTCAAACTACTGTCAATACTCAAATTTTAACTATTGTTTGAGATCTTTTTGTTAAACAATTGCAAATAAACGAATTTTAATACTAGGTTGGAATTTTTTTCTTCAAACTATCACATATACGAAATTTAACTCTCGGCAGGAATTTTTTGGTCAAACTACCGTCAATGTACGAATTTTAACTCTCGGTGGGCACTTTTCTCTTCAAACTACTGTCAATATTCAGATTTTAAATATTGGTTGAGATCTTTTTGTTAAACAATTGTAAATAAACGAATTTTAATACTAGGTTGGAATTTTTTTCTTCAAACTATCACATATACGAAATTTAACTCTCGGCAGGAATTTTTTGGTCAAACTACCGTCAATGTACGAATTTTAACTCTCGGTGGGCACTTTTTTCTTCAAACTACTGTCAATATTCAAATTTTAACTATTGTTTGAGATCTTTTTGTTAAACAATTGCAAATAAACGAATTTTAATACTAGGTTGGAATTTTTTTCTTCAAACTATCACATATACGAAATTTAACTCTCGGCAGGAATTTTTTGGTCAAACTACCGTCAATGTACGAATTTTAACTCTCGGTGGGCACTTTTTTCTTCAAACTACTGTCAATATTCAAATTTTATCTATTGGTTGATATCTTTTTGTCAAACATTCGTCAATAAACGAATTTTTAAACTAGGTTGTAACTTTTTTCATCAAATTATCGCCTACATACGAAATTCAACTCTCGGTGGGAATTTTTTGGTCAAACTACCGTCAATGTACGAATTTTGACTCTCGGTGGGAACTTTTTTCTTCAAACTACTGTCAATACTCAAATTTTAACTATTGTTTGAGATCTTTTTGTTAAACAATTGCAAATAAACGAATTTTAATACTAGGTTGGAATTTTTTTCTTCAAACTATCGCATATACGAAATTTAACTCTCGGCAGGAATTTTTTGGTCAAGCTACCATCAATGTTCGAATTTTAACTCACGGTGGGCACTTTTTTCTTCAAACTACTGTCAATATTCAAATTTTATCTATTGGTTGATATCTTTTTGTCAAACATTCGTCAATAAACGAATTTTTAAACTAGGTTGTAACTTTTTTCATCAAATTATCGCCTACATACGAAATTCAACTCTCGGTGGGAATTTTTTGGTCAAACTACCGTCAATGTACGAATTTTGACTCTCGATGGGAACTTTTTTCTTCAAACTACTGTCAATACTCAAATTTTAACTATTGTTTGAGATCTTTTTGTTAAACAATTGCAAATAAACGAATTTTAATACTAGGTTGGAATTTTTTTCTTCAAACTATCACATATACGAAATTTAACTCTCGGCAGGAATTTTTTGGTCAAACTACCGTCAATGTACGAATTTTAACTCTCGGTGGGCACTTTTCTCTTCAAACTACTGTCAATATTCAGATTTTAAATATTGGTTGAGATCTTTTTGTTAAACAATTGTAAATAAACGAATTTTAATACTAGGTTGGAATTTTTTTCTTCAAACTATCACATATACGAAATTTAACTCTCGGCAGGAATTTTTTGGTCAAACTACCGTCAATGTACGAATTTTAACTCTCGGTGGGCACTTTTTTCTTCAAACTACTGTCAATATTCAAATTTTATCTATTGGTTGATATTTTTTTGTCAAACATTCGTCGATAAACGAATTTTTAAACTAGGTTGTAACTTTTTTCATCAAATTATCGCCTACATACGAAATTCAACTCTCGGTGGGAATTTTTTGGTCAAACTACCGTCAATGTACGAATTTTGACTCTCGCTGGGAACTTTTTTCTTCAAACTACTGTCAATACTCAAATTTTAACTATTGTTTGAGATCTTTTTGTTAAACAATTGCAAATAAACGAATTTTAATACTAGGTTGGAATTTTTTTCTACAAACTATCGCATATACGAAATTTAACTCTCGGCAGGAATTTTTTGGTCAAGCTACCATCAATGTTCGAATTTTAACTCACGGTGGGCACTTTTTTCTTCAAACTACTGTCAATATTCAAATTTTATCTATTGGTTGATATCTTTTTGTCAAACATTCGTCAATAAACGAATTTTTAAACTAGGTTGTAACTTTTTTCATCAAATTATCGCCTACATACGAAATTCAACTCTCGGTGGGAATTTTTTGGTCAAACTACCGTCAATGTACGAATTTTGACTCTCGGTGGGAACTTTTTTCTTCAAACTACTGTCAATACTCAAATTTTAACTATTGTTTGAGATCTTTTTGTTAAACAATTGCAAATAAACGAATTTTAATACTAGGTTGGAATTTTTTTCTTCAAACTATCGCATATACGAAATTTAACTCTCGGCAGGAATTTTTTGGTCAAGCTACCATCAATGTTCGAATTTTATCTCACGGTGGGCACTTTTTTCTTCAAACTACTGTCAATATTCAAATTTTATCTATTGGTTGATATCTTTTTGTCAAACATTCGTCAATAAACGAATTTTTAAACTAGGTTGTAACTTTTTTCATCAAATTATCGCCTACATACGAAATTCAACTCTCGGTGGGAATTTTTTGGTCAAACTACCGTCAATGTACGAATTTTGACTCTCGATGGGAACTTTTTTCTTCAAACTACTGTCAATACTCAAATTTTAACTATTGTTTGAGATCTTTTTGTTAAACAATTGCAAATAAACGAATTTTAATACTAGGTTGGAATTTTTTTCTTCAAACTATCACATATACGAAATTTAACTCTCGGCAGGAATTTTTTGGTCAAACTACCGTCAATGTACGAATTTTAACTCTCGGTGGGCACTTTTCTCTTCAAACTACTGTCAATATTCAGATTTTAAATATTGGTTGAGATCTTTTTGTTAAACAATTGTAAATAAACGAATTTTAATACTAGGTTGGAATTTTTTTCTTCAAACTATCACATATACGAAATTTAACTCTCGGCAGGAATTTTTTGGTCAAACTACCGTCAATGTACGAATTTTAACTCTCGGTGGGCACTTTTTTCTTCAAACTACTGTCAATATTCAAATTTTATCTATTGGTTGATATTTTTTTGTCAAACATTCGTCGATAAACGAATTTTTAAACTAGGTTGTAACTTTTTTCATCAAATTATCGCCTACATACGAAATTCAACTCTCGGTGGGAATTTTTTGGTCAAACTACCGTCAATGTACGAATTTTGACTCTCGGTGGGAACTTTTTTCTTCAAACTACTGTCAATACTCAAATTTTAACTATTGTTTGAGATCTTTTTGTTAAACAATTGCAAATAAACGAATTTTAATACTAGGTTGGAATTTTTTTCTTCAAACTATCACATATACGAAATTTAACTCTCGGCAGGAATTTTTTGGTCAAACTACCGTCAATGTACGAATTTTAACTCTCGGTGGGGACTTTTTTCTTCAAACTACTGTCAATATTCAAATTTTATCTATTGGTTGATATTTTTTTGTCAAACATTCGTCGATAAACGAATTTTTAAACTAGGTTGTAACTTTTTTCATCAAATTATCGCCTACATACGAAATTCAACTCTCGGTGGGAATTTTTTGGTCAAACTACCGTCAATGTACGAATTTTGACTCTCGGTGGGAACTTTTTTCTTCAAGCTACTGTCAATACTCAAATTTTAACTATTGTTTGAGATCTTTTTGTTAAACAATTGTAAATAAACGAATTTTAATACTAGGTTGGAATTTTTTCCTTCAAACTATCGCCTATATACGAAATTTAACTCTCGGTGGGAATTTTTTGGTCAAGCTACCGTCAATGTACGAATTTTAACCCTCGGTGTGCACTTTTTTCTTCAAACTACTGTCAATATTCAAATTTTATCTATTGGTTGATATCTTTTTGTCAAACATTCGTCAATAAACGAATTTTTAAACTAGGTTGTAACTTTTTTCATCAAATTATCGCCTACATACGAAATTCAACTCTCGGTGGGAATTTTTTGGTCAAACTACCGTCAATGTACGAATTTTGACTCTCGCTGGGAACTTTTTTCTTCAAACTACTGTCAATACTCAAATTTTAACTATTGTTTGAGATCTTTTTGTTAAACAATTGCAAATAAACGAATTTTAATACTAGGTTGGAATTTTTTTCTTCAAACTATCACATATACGAAATTTAACTCTCGGCAGGAATTTTTTGGTCAAACTACCGTCAATGTACGAATTTTAACTCTCGGTGGGCACTTTTCTCTTCAAACTACTGTCAATATTCAGATTTTAAATATTGGTTGAGATCTTTTTGTTAAACAATTGTAAATAAACGAATTTTAATACTAGGTTGGAATTTTTTCCTTCAAACTATCGCCTATATACGAAATTTAACTCTCGGTGGGAATTTTTTGGTCAAGCTACCGTCAATGTACGAATTTTAACTCTCGGTGGGCACTTTTTTCTTCAAACTACTGTCAATTTTCAAATTTTATCTATTGGTTGATATCTTTTTGTCAAACATTCGTCAATAAACGAATTTTTAAACTAGGTTGTAACTTTTTTCATCAAATTATCGCCTACATACGAAATTCAACTCTCGGTGGGAATTTTTTGGTCAAACTACCGTCAATGTACGAATTTTAACTCTCGGTGGGCACTTTTCTCTTCAAACTACTGTCAATATTCAGATTTTAAATATTGGTTGAGATCTTTTTGTTAAACAATTGTAAATAAACGAATTTTAATACTAGGTTGGAATTTTTTCCTTCAAACTATCGCCTATATACGAAATTTAACTCTCGGTGGGAATTTTTTGGTCAAGCTACCGTCAATGTACGAATTTTAACTCTCGGTGGGCACTTTTTTCTTCAAACTACTGTCAATTTTCAAATTTTATCTATTGGTTGATATCTTTTTGTCAAACATTCGTCAATAAACGAATTTTTAAACTAGGTTGTAACTTTTTTCATCAAATTATCGCCTACATACGAAATTCAACTCTCGGTGGGAATTTTTTGGTCAAACTACCGTCAATGTACGAATTTTGACTCTCGGTGGGAACTTTTTTCTTCAAACTACTGTCAATACTCAAATTTTAACTATTGTTTGAGATCTTTTTGTTAAACAATTGCAAATAAACGAATTTTAATACTAGGTTGGAATTTTTTTCTTCAAACTATCACATATACGAAATTTAACCCTCGGCAGGAATTTTTTGGTCAAACTACCGTCAATGTACGAATTTTAACTCTCGGTGGGCACTTTTCTCTTCAAACTACTGTCAATATTCAGATTTTAAATATTGGTTGAGATCTTTTTGTTAAACAATTGTAAATAAACGAATTTTAATACTAGGTTGGAATTTTTTCCTTCAAACTATCGCCTATATACGAAATTTAACTCTCGGTGGGAATTTTTTGGTCAAGCTACCGTCAATGTACGAATTTTAACTCTCGGTGGGCACTTTTTTCTTCAAACTACTGTCAATTTTCAAATTTTATCTATTGGTTGATATCTTTTTGTCAAACATTCGTCAATAAACGAATTTTTAAACTAGGTTGTAACTTTTTTCATCAAATTATCGCCTACATACGAAATTCAACTCTCGGTGGGAATTTTTTGGTCAAACTACCGTCAATGTACGAATTTTAACTCTCGGTGGGCACTTTTCTCTTCAAACTACTGTCAATATTCAGATTTTAAATATTGGTTGAGATCTTTTTGTTAAACAATTGTAAATAAACGAATTTTAATACTAGGTTGGAATTTTTTCCTTCAAACTATCGCCTATATACGAAATTTAACTCTCGGTGGGAATTTTTTGGTCAAGCTACCGTCAATGTACGAATTTTAACTCTCGGTGGGCACTTTTTTCTTCAAACTACTGTCAATTTTCAAATTTTATCTATTGGTTGATATCTTTTTGTCAAACATTCGTCAATAAACGAATTTTTAAACTAGGTTGTAACTTTTTTCATCAAATTATCGCCTACATACGAAATTCAACTCTCGGTGGGAATTTTTTGGTCAAACTACCGTCAATGTACGAATTTTGACTCTCGGTGGGAACTTTTTTCTTCAAACTACTGTCAATACTCAAATTTTAACTATTGTTTGAGATCTTTTTGTTAAACAATTGCAAATAAACGAATTTTAATACTAGGTTGGAATTTTTTTCTTCAAACTATCACATATACGAAATTTAACCCTCGGCAGGAATTTTTTGGTCAAACTACCGTCAATGTACGAATTTTAACTCTCGGTGGGCACTTTTCTCTTCAAACTACTGTCAATATTCAGATTTTAAATATTGGTTGAGATCTTTTTGTTAAACAATTGTAAATAAACGAATTTTAATACTAGGTTGGAATTTTTTCCTTCAAACTATCGCCTATATACGAAATTTAACTCTCGGTGGGAATTTTTTGGTCAAGCTACCGTCAATGTACGAATTTTAACTCTCGGTGGGCACTTTTTTCTTCAAACTACTGTCAATTTTCAAATTTTATCTATTGGTTGATATCTTTTTGTCAAACATTCGTCAATAAACGAATTTTTAAACTAGGTTGTAACTTTTTTCATCAAATTATCGCCTACATACGAAATTCAACTCTCGGTGGGAATTTTTTGGTCAAACTACCGTCAATGTACGAATTTTAACTCTCGGTGGGCACTTTTCTCTTCAAACTACTGTCAATATTCAGATTTTAAATATTGGTTGAGATCTTTTTGTTAAACAATTGTAAATAAACGAATTTTAATACTAGGTTGGAATTTTTTCCTTCAAACTATCGCCTATATACGAAATTTAACTCTCGGTGGGAATTTTTTGGTCAAGCTACCGTCAATGTACGAATTTTAACTCTCGGTGGGCACTTTTTTCTTCAAACTACTGTCAATTTTCAAATTTTATCTATTGGTTGACATCTTTTTGTCAAACATTCGTCAATAAACGAATTTTTAAACTAGGTTGTAACTTTTTTCATCAAATTATCGCCTACATACGAAATTCAACTCTCGGTGGGAATTTTTTGGTCAAACTACCGTCAATGTACGAATTTTGACTCTCGGTGGGAACTTTTTTCTTCAAACTACTGTCAATACTCAAATTTTAACTATTGTTTGAGATCTTTTTGTTAAACAATTGCAAATAAACGAATTTTAATACTAGGTTGGAATTTTTTTCTTCAAACTATCACATATACGAAATTTAACTCTCGGCAGGAATTTTTTGGTCAAACTACCGTCAATGTACGAATTTTAACTCTCGGTGGGCACTTTTCTCTTCAAACTACTGTCAATATTCAGATTTTAAATATTGGTTGAGATCTTTTTGTTAAACAATTGTAAATAAACGAATTTTAATACTAGGTTGGAATTTTTTCCTTCAAACTATCGCCTATATACGAAATTTAACTCTCGGTGGGAATTTTTTGGTCAAGCTACCGTCAATGTACGAATTTTAACTCTCGGTGGGCACTTTTTTCTTCAAACTACTGTCAATTTTCAAATTTTATCTATTGGTTGATATCTTTTTGTCAAACATTCGTCAATAAACGAATTTTTAAACTAGGTTGTAACTTTTTTCATCAAATTATCGCCTACATACGAAATTCAACTCTCGGTGGGAATTTTTTGGTCAAACTACCGTCAATGTACGAATTTTAACTCTCGGTGGGCACTTTTCTCTTCAAACTACTGTCAATATTCAGATTTTAAATATTGGTTGAGATCTTTTTGTTAAACAATTGTAAATAAACGAATTTTAATACTAGGTTGGAATTTTTTCCTTCAAACTATCGCCTATATACGAAATTTAACTCTCGGTGGGAATTTTTTGGTCAAGCTACCGTCAATGTACGAATTTTAACTCTCGGTGGGCACTTTTTTCTTCAAACTACTGTCAATTTTCAAATTTTATCTATTGGTTGATATCTTTTTGTCAAACATTCGTCAATAAACGAATTTTTAAACTAGGTTGTAACTTTTTTCATCAAATTATCGCCTACATACGAAATTCAACTCTCGGTGGGAATTTTTTGGTCAAACTACCGTCAATGTACGAATTTTGACTCTCGGTGGGAACTTTTTTCTTCAAACTACTGTCAATACTCAAATTTTAACTATTGTTTGAGATCTTTTTGTTAAACAATTGCAAACAAACGAATTTTAATACTAGGTTGGAATTTTTTTCTTCAAACTATCACATATACGAAATTTAACTCTCGGCAGGAATTTTTTGGTCAAACTACCGTCAATGTACGAATTTTAACTCTCGGTGGGCACTTTTTTCTTCAAACTACTGTCAATATTCAAATTTTATCTATTGGTTGATATCTTTTTGTCAAACATTCGTCAATAAACGAATTTTTAAACTAGGTTGTAACTTTTTTCATCAAATTATCGCCTACATACGAAATTCAACTCTCGGTGGGAATTTTTTGGTCAAACTACCGTCAATGTACGAATTTTGACTCTCGGTGGGAACTTTTTTCTTCAAACTACTGTCAATACTCAAATTTTAACTATTGTTTGAGATCTTTTTGTTAAACAATTGCAAATAAACGAATTTTAATACTAGGTTGGAATTTTTTTCTTCAAACTATCGCATATACGAAATTTAACTCTCGGCAGGAATTTTTTGGTCAAGCTACCATCAATGTTCGAATTTTAACTCACGGTGGGCACTTTTTTCTTCAAACTACTGTCAATATTCAAATTTTATCTATTGGTTGATATCTTTTTGTCAAACATTCGTCAATAAACGAATTTTTAAACTAGGTTGTAACTTTTTTCATCAAATTATCGCCTACATACGAAATTCAACTCTCGGTGGGAATTTTTTGGTCAAACTACCGTCAATGTACGAATTTTGACTCTCGATGGGAACTTTTTTCTTCAAACTACTGTCAATACTCAAATTTTAACTATTGTTTGAGATCTTTTTGTTAAACAATTGCAAATAAACGAATTTTAATACTAGGTTGGAATTTTTTTCTTCAAACTATCACATATACGAAATTTAACTCTCGGCAGGAATTTTTTGGTCAAACTACCGTCAATGTACGAATTTTAACTCTCGGTGGGCACTTTTCTCTTCAAACTACTGTCAATATTCAGATTTTAAATATTGGTTGAGATCTTTTTGTTAAACAATTGTAAATAAACGAATTTTAATACTAGGTTGGAATTTTTTTCTTCAAACTATCACATATACGAAATTTAACTCTCGGCAGGAATTTTTTGGTCAAACTACCGTCAATGTACGAATTTTAACTCTCGGTGGGCACTTTTTTCTTCAAACTACTGTCAATATTCAAATTTTAACTATTGTTTGAGATCTTTTTGTTAAACAATTGCAAATAAACGAATTTTAATACTAGGTTGGAATTTTTTTCTTCAAACTATCACATATACGAAATTTAACTCTCGGCAGGAATTTTTTGGTCAAACTACCGTCAATGTACGAATTTTAACTCTCGGTGGGCACTTTTTTCTTCAAACTACTGTCAATATTCAAATTTTATCTATTGGTTGATATCTTTTTGTCAACTATTCGTCAATAAACGAATTTTTAAACTAGGTTGTAACTTTTTTCATCAAATTATCGCCTACATACGAAATTCAACTCTCGGTGGGAATTTTTTGGTCAAACTACCGTCAATGTACGAATTTTGACTCTCGGTGGGAACTTTTTTCTTCAAACTACTGTCAATACTCAAATTTTAACTATTGTTTGAGATCTTTTTGTTAAACAATTGCAAATAAACGAATTTTAATACTAGGTTGGAATTTTTTTCTTCAAACTATCGCATATACGAAATTTAACTCTCGGCAGGAATTTTTTGGTCAAGCTACCATCAATGTTCGAATTTTAACTCACGGTGGGCACTTTTTTCTTCAAACTACTGTCAATATTCAAATTTTATCTATTGGTTGATATCTTTTTGTCAAACATTCGTCAATAAACGAATTTTTAAACTAGGTTGTAACTTTTTTCATCAAATTATCGCCTACATACGAAATTCAACTCTCGGTGGGAATTTTTTGGTCAAACTACCGTCAATGTACGAATTTTGACTCTCGATGGGAACTTTTTTCTTCAAACTACTGTCAATACTCAAATTTTAACTATTGTTTGAGATCTTTTTGTTAAACAATTGCAAATAAACGAATTTTAATACTAGGTTGGAATTTTTTTCTTCAAACTATCACATATACGAAATTTAACTCTCGGCAGGAATTTTTTGGTCAAACTACCGTCAATGTACGAATTTTAACTCTCGGTGGGCACTTTTCTCTTCAAACTACTGTCAATATTCAGATTTTAAATATTGGTTGAGATCTTTTTGTTAAACAATTGTAAATAAACGAATTTTAATACTAGGTTGGAATTTTTTTCTTCAAACTATCACATATACGAAATTTAACTCTCGGCAGGAATTTTTTGGTCAAACTACCGTCAATGTACGAATTTTAACTCTCGGTGGGCACTTTTTTCTTCAAACTACTGTCAATATTCAAATTTTATCTATTGGTTGATATTTTTTTGTCAAACATTCGTCGATAAACGAATTTTTAAACTAGGTTGTAACTTTTTTCATCAAATTATCGCCTACATACGAAATTCAACTCTCGGTGGGAATTTTTTGGTCAAACTACCGTCAATGTACGAATTTTGACTCTCGCTGGGAACTTTTTTCTTCAAACTACTGTCAATACTCAAATTTTAACTATTGTTTGAGATCTTTTTGTTAAACAATTGCAAATAAACGAATTTTAATACTAGGTTGGAATTTTTTTCTACAAACTATCGCATATACGAAATTTAACTCTCGGCAGGAATTTTTTGGTCAAGCTACCATCAATGTTCGAATTTTAACTCACGGTGGGCACTTTTTTCTTCAAACTACTGTCAATATTCAAATTTTATCTATTGGTTGATATCTTTTTGTCAAACATTCGTCAATAAACGAATTTTTAAACTAGGTTGTAACTTTTTTCATCAAATTATCGCCTACATACGAAATTCAACTCTCGGTGGGAATTTTTTGGTCAAACTACCGTCAATGTACGAATTTTGACTCTCGGTGGGAACTTTTTTCTTCAAACTACTGTCAATACTCAAATTTTAACTATTGTTTGAGATCTTTTTGTTAAACAATTGCAAATAAACGAATTTTAATACTAGGTTGGAATTTTTTTCTTCAAACTATCGCATATACGAAATTTAACTCTCGGCAGGAATTTTTTGGTCAAGCTACCATCAATGTTCGAATTTTATCTCACGGTGGGCACTTTTTTCTTCAAACTACTGTCAATATTCAAATTTTATCTATTGGTTGATATCTTTTTGTCAAACATTCGTCAATAAACGAATTTTTAAACTAGGTTGTAACTTTTTTCATCAAATTATCGCCTACATACGAAATTCAACTCTCGGTGGGAATTTTTTGGTCAAACTACCGTCAATGTACGAATTTTGACTCTCGATGGGAACTTTTTTCTTCAAACTACTGTCAATACTCAAATTTTAACTATTGTTTGAGATCTTTTTGTTAAACAATTGCAAATAAACGAATTTTAATACTAGGTTGGAATTTTTTTCTTCAAACTATCACATATACGAAATTTAACTCTCGGCAGGAATTTTTTGGTCAAACTACCGTCAATGTACGAATTTTAACTCTCGGTGGGCACTTTTCTCTTCAAACTACTGTCAATATTCAGATTTTAAATATTGGTTGAGATCTTTTTGTTAAACAATTGTAAATAAACGAATTTTAATACTAGGTTGGAATTTTTTTCTTCAAACTATCACATATACGAAATTTAACTCTCGGCAGGAATTTTTTGGTCAAACTACCGTCAATGTACGAATTTTAACTCTCGGTGGGCACTTTTTTCTTCAAACTACTGTCAATATTCAAATTTTATCTATTGGTTGATATTTTTTTGTCAAACATTCGTCGATAAACGAATTTTTAAACTAGGTTGTAACTTTTTTCATCAAATTATCGCCTACATACGAAATTCAACTCTCGGTGGGAATTTTTTGGTCAAACTACCGTCAATGTACGAATTTTGACTCTCGCTGGGAACTTTTTTCTTCAAACAACTGTCAATACTCAAATTTTAACTATTGTTTGAGATCTTTTTGTTAAACAATTGCAAATAAACGAATTTTAATACTAGGTTGGAATTTTTTTCTACAAACTATCGCATATACGAAATTTAACTCTCGGCAGGAATTTTTTGGTCAAGCTACCATCAATGTTCGAATTTTAACTCACGGTGGGCACTTTTTTCTTCAAACTACTGTCAATATTCAAATTTTATCTATTGGTTGATATCTTTTTGTCAAACATTCGTCAATAAACGAATTTTTAAACTAGGTTGTAACTTTTTTCATCAAATTATCGCCTACATACGAAATTCAACTCTCGGTGGGAATTTTTTGGTCAAACTACCGTCAATGTACGAATTTTGACTCTCGGTGGGAACTTTTTTCTTCAAACTACTGTCAATACTCAAATTTTAACTATTGTTTGATATCTTTTTGTTAAACAATTGCAAATAAACGAATTTTAATACTAGGTTGGAATTTTTTTCTTCAAACTATCACATATACGAAATTTAACTCTCGGCAGGAATTTTTTGGTCAAACTACCGTCAATGTACGAATTTTAACTCTCGGTGGGCACTTTTTTCTTCAAACTACTGTCAATATTCAAATTTTATCTATTGGTTGATATCTTTTTGTCAAACATTCGTCAATAAACGAATTTTTAAACTAGGTTGTAACTTTTTTCATCAAATTATCGCCTACATACGAAATTCAACTCTCGGTGGGAATTTTTTGGTCAAACTACCGTCAATGTACGAATTTTGACTCTCGATGGGAACTTTTTTCTTCAAACTACTGTCAATACTCAAATTTTAACTATTGTTTGAGATCTTTTTGTTAAACAATTGCAAATAAACGAATTTTAATACTAGGTTGGAATTTTTTCTTCAAACTATCGCATATACGAAATTTAACTCTCGGCAGGAATTTTTTGGTCAAGCTACCATCAATGTTCGAATTTTAACTCACGGTGGGCACCTTTTTCTTCAAACTACTGTCAATATTCAAATTTTATCTATTGGTTGATATCTTTTTGTCAAACATTCGTCAATAAACGAATTTTTAAACTAGGTTGTAACTTTTTTCATCAAATTATCGCCTACATACGAAATTCAACTCTCGGTGGGAATTTTTTGGTCAAACTACCGTCAATGTACGAATTTTGACTCTCGGTGGGAACTTTTTTCTTCAAACTACTGTCAATACTCAAATTTTAACTATTGTTTGAGATCTTTTTGTTAAACAATTGCAAATAAACGAATTTTAATACTAGGTTGGAATTTTTTTCTTCAAACTATCACATATACGAAATTTAACTCTCGGCAGGAATTTTTTGGTCAAACTACCGTCAATGTACGAATTTTAACTCTCGGTGGGCACTTTTTTCTTCAAACTACTGTCAATATTCAAATTTTATCTATTGGTTGATATCTTTTTGTCAAACATTCGTCAATAAACGAATTTTTAAACTAGGTTGTAACTTTTTTCATCAAATTATCGCCTACATACGAAATTCAACTCTCGGTGGGAATTTTTTGGTCAAACTACCGTCAATGTACGAATTTTGACTCTCGGTGGGAACTTTTTTCTTCAAACTACTGTCAATACTCAAATTTTAACTATTGTTTGAGATCTTTTTGTTAAACAATTGCAAATAAACGAATTTTAATACTAGGTTGGAATTTTTTTCTTCAAACTATCGCATATACGAAATTTAACTCTCGGCAGGAATTTTTTGGTCAAGCTACCATCAATGTTCGAATTTTAACTCACGGTGGGCACTTTTTTCTTCAAACTACTGTCAATATTCAAATTTTATCTATTGGTTGATATCTTTTTGTCAAACATTCGTCAATAAACGAATTTTTAAACTAGGTTGTAACTTTTTTCATCAAATTATCGCCTACATACGAAATTCAACTCTCGGTGGGAATTTTTTGGTCAAACTACCGTCAATGTACGAATTTTGACTCTCGATGGGAACTTTTTTCTTCAAACTACTGTCAATACTCAAATTTTAACTATTGTTTGAGATCTTTTTGTTAAACAATTGCAAATAAACGAATTTTAATACTAGGTTGGAATTTTTTTCTTCAAACTATCACATATACGAAATTTAACTCTCGGCAGGAATTTTTTGGTCAAACTACCGTCAATGTACGAATTTTAACTCTCGGTGGGCACTTTTTTCTTCAAACTACTGTCAATATTCAAATTTTATCTATTGGTTGATATCTTTTTGTCAAACATTCGTCAATAAACGAATTTTTAAACTAGGTTGTAACTTTTTTCATCAAATTATCGCCTACATACGAAATTCAACTCTCGGTGGGAATTTTTTGGTCAAACTACCGTCAATGTACGAATTTTGACTCTCGGTGGGAACTTTTTTCTTCAAACTACTGTCAATACTCAAATTTTAACTATTGTTTGAGATCTTTTTGTTAAACAATTGCAAATAAACGAATTTTAATACTAGGTTGGAATTTTTTTCTTCAAACTATCACATATACGGAATTTAACTCTCGGCAGGAATTTTTTGGTCAAACTACCGTCAATGTACGAATTTTAACTCTCGGTGGGCACTTTTTTCTTCAAACTACTGTCAATATTCAAATTTTATCTATTGGTTGATATCTTTTTGTCAAACATTCGTCAATAAACGAATTTTTAAACTAGGTTGTAACTTTTTTCATCAAATTATCGCCTACATACGAAATTCAACTCTCGGTGGGAATTTTTTGGTCAAACTACCGTCAATGTACGAATTTTGACTCTCGGTGGGAACTTTTTTCTTCAAACTACTGTCAATACTCAAATTTTAACTATTGTTTGAGATCTTTTTGTTAAACAATTGCAAATAAACGAATTTTAATACTAGGTTGGAATTTTTTTCTTCAAACTATCGCATATACGAAATTTAACTCTCGGCAGGAATTTTTTGGTCAAGCTACCACCAATGTTCGAATTTTAACTCACGGTGGGCACTTTTTTCTTCAAACTACTGTCAATATTCAAATTTTATCTATTGGTTGATATCTTTTTGTCAAACATTCGTCAATAAACGAATTTTTAAACTAGGTTGTAACTTTTTTCATCAAATTATCGCCTACATACGAAATTCAACTCTCGGTGGGAATTTTTTGGTCAAACTACCGTCAATGTACGAATTTTGACTCTCGATGGGAACTTTTTTCTTCAAACTACTGTCAATACTCAAATTTTAACTATTGTTTGAGATCTTTTTGTTAAACAATTGCAAATAAACGAATTTTAATACTAGGTTGGAATTTTTTTCTTCAAACTATCACATATACGAAATTTAACTCTCGGCAGGAATTTTTTGGTCAAACTACCGTCAATGTACGAATTTTAACTCTCGGTGGGCACTTTTTTCTTCAAACTACTGTCAATATTCAAATTTTATCTATTGGTTGATATCTTTTTGTCAAACATTCGTCAATAAACGAATTTTTAAACTAGGTTGTAACTTTTTTCATCAAATTATCGCCTACATACGAAATTCAACTCTCGGTGGGAATTTTTTGGTCAAACTACCGTCAATGTACGAATTTTGACTCTCGATGGGAACTTTTTTCTTCAAACTACTGTCAATACTCAAATTTTAACTATTGTTTGAGATCTTTTTGTTAAACAATTGCAAATAAACGAATTTTAATACTAGGTTGGAATTTTTTTCTTCAAACTATCACATATACGAAATTTAACTCTCGGCAGGAATTTTTTGGTCAAACTACCGTCAATGTACGAATTTTAACTCTCGGTGGGCACTTTTTTCTTCAAACTACTGTCAATATTCAAATTTTATCTATTGGTTGATATCTTTTTGTCAAACATTCGTCAATAAACGAATTTTTAAACTAGGTTGTAACTTTTTTCATCAAATTATCGCCTACATACGAAATTCAACTCTCGGTGGGAATTTTTTGGTCAAACTACCGTCAATGTACGAATTTTGACTCTCGGTGGGAACTTTTTTCTTCAAACTACTGTCAATACTCAAATTTTAACTATTGTTTGAGATCTTTTTGTTAAACAATTGCAAATAAACGAATTTTAATACTAGGTTGGAATTTTTTTCTTCAAACTATCGCATATACGAAATTTAACTCTCGGCAGGAATTTTTTGGTCAAGCTACCATCAATGTTCGAATTTTAACTCACGGTGGGCACTTTTTTCTTCAAACTACTGTCAATATTCAAATTTTATCTATTGGTTGATATCTTTTTGTCAAACATTCGTCAATAAACGAATTTTTAAACTAGGTTGTAACTTTTTTCATCAAATTATCGCCTACATACGAAATTCAACTCTCGGTGGGAATTTTTTGGTCAAACTACCGTCAATGTACGAATTTTGACTCTCGATGGGAACTTTTTTCTTCAAACTACTGTCAATACTCAAATTTTAACTATTGTTTGAGATCTTTTTGTTAAACAATTGCAAATAAACGAATTTTAATACTAGGTTGGAATTTTTTTCTTCAAACTATCACATATACGAAATTTAACTCTCGGCAGGAATTTTTTGGTCAAACTACCGTCAATGTACGAATTTTAACTCTCGGTGGGCACTTTTTTCTTCAAACTACTGTCAATATTCAAATTTTATCTATTGGTTGATATCTTTTTGTCAAACATTCGTCAATAAACGAATTTTTAAACTAGGTTGTAACTTTTTTCATCAAATTATCGCCTACATACGAAATTCAACTCTCGGTGGGAATTTTTTGGTCAAACTACCGTCAATGTACGAATTTTGACTCTCGATGGGAACTTTTTTCTTCAAACTACTGTCAATACTCAAATTTTAACTATTGTTTGAGATCTTTTTGTTAAACAATTGCAAATAAACGAATTTTAATACTAGGTTGGAGTTTTTTCTTCAAACTATCGCATATACGAAATTTAACTCTCGGCAGGAATTTTTTGGTCAAGCTACCATCAATGTTCGAATTTTAACTCACGGTGGGCACTTTTTTCTTCAAACTACTGTCAATATTCAAATTTTATCCATTGGTTGATATCTTTTTGTCAAACATTCGTCAATAAACGAATTTTTAAACTAGGTTGTAACTTTTTTCATCAAATTATCGCCTACATACGAAATTCAACTCTCGGTGGGAATTTTTTGGTCAAACTACCGTCAATGTACGAATTTTGACTCTCGGTGGGAACTTTTTTCTTCAAACTACTGTCAATACTCAAATTTTAACTATTGTTTGAGATCTTTTTGTTAAACAATTGCAAATAAACGAATTTTAATACTAGGTTGGAATTTTTTTCTTCAAACTATCACATATACGAAATTTAACTCTCGGCAGGAATTTTTTGGTCAAACTACCGTCAATGTACGAATTTTAACTCTCGGTGGGCACTTTTTTCTTCAAACTACTGTCAATATTCAAATTTTATCTATTGGTTGATATCTTTTTGTCAAACATTCGTCAATAAACGAATTTTTAAACTAGGTTGTAACTTTTTTCATCAAATTATCGCCTACATACGAAATTCAACTCTCGGTGGGAATTTTTTGGTCAAACTACCGTCAATGTACGAATTTTGACTCTCGGTGGGAACTTTTTTCTTCAAACTACTGTCAATACTCAAATTTTAACTATTGTTTGAGATCTTTTTGTTAAACAATTGCAAATAAACGAATTTTAATACTAGGTTGGAATTTTTTTCTTCAAACTATCGCATATACGAAATTTAACTCTCGGCAGGAATTTTTTGGTCAAGCTACCATCAATGTTCGAATTTTAACTCACGGTGGGCACTTTTTTCTTCAAACTACTGTCAATATTCAAATTTTATCTATTGGTTGATATCTTTTTGTCAAACATTCGTCAATAAACGAATTTTTAAACTAGGTTGTAACTTTTTTCATCAAATTATCGCCTACATACGAAATTCAACTCTCGGTGGGAATTTTTTGGTCAAACTACCGTCAATGTACGAATTTTGACTCTCGATGGGAACTTTTTTCTTCAAACTACTGTCAATACTCAAATTTTAACTATTGTTTGAGATCTTTTTGTTAAACAATTGCAAATAAACGAATTTTAATACTAGGTTGGAATTTTTTTCTTCAAACTATCACATATACGAAATTTAACTCTCGGCAGGAATTTTTTGGTCAAACTACCGTCAATGTACGAATTTTAACTCTCGGTGGGCACTTTTCTCTTCAAACTACTGTCAATATTCAGATTTTAAATATTGGTTGAGATCTTTTTGTTAAACAATTGTAAATAAACGAATTTTAATACTAGGTTGGAATTTTTTCCTTTAAACTATCGCCTATATACGAAATTTAACTCTCGGTGGGAATTTTTTGGTCAAGCTACCGTCAATGTACGAATTTTAACTCTCGGTGGGCACTTTTCTCTTCAAACTACTGTCAATATTCAGATTTTAAATATTGGTTGAGATCTTTTTGTTAAACAATTGTAAATAAACGAATTTTAATACTAGGTTGGAATTTTTTTCTTCAAACTATCACATATACGAAATTTAACTCTCGGCAGGAATTTTTTGGTCAAACTACCGTCAATGTACGAATTTTAACTCTCGGTGGGCACTTTTTTCTTCAAACTACTGTCAATATTCAAATTTTATCTATTGGTTGATATTTTTTTGTCAAACATTCGTCGATAAACGAATTTTTAAACTAGGTTGTAACTTTTTTCATCAAATTATCGCCTACATACGAAATTCAACTCTCGGTGGGAATTTTTTGGTCAAACTACCGTCAATGTACGAATTTTGACTCTCGCTGGGAACTTTTTTCTTCAAACTACTGTCAATACTCAAATTTTAACTATTGTTTGAGATCTTTTTGTTAAACAATTGCAAATAAACGAATTTTAATACTAGGTTGGAATTTTTTTCTTCAAACTATCGCATATACGAAATTTAACTCTCGGCAGGAATTTTTTGGTCAAGCTACCATCAATGTTCGAATTTTAACTCACGGTGGGCACTTTTTTCTTCAAACTACTGTCAATATTCAAATTTTATCTATTGGTTGATATCTTTTTGTCAAACATTCGTCAATAAACGAATTTTTAAACTAGGTTGTAACTTTTTTCATCAAATTATCGCCTACATACGAAATTCAACTCTCGGTGGGAATTTTTTGGTCAAACTACCGTCAATGTACGAATTTTGACTCTCGGTGGGAACTTTTTTCTTCAAACTACTGTCAATACTCAAATTTTAACTATTGTTTGAGATCTTTTTGTTAAACAATTGCAAATAAACGAATTTTAATACTAGGTTGGAATTTTTTTCTTCAAACTATCGCATATACGAAATTTAACTCTCGGCAGGAATTTTTTGGTCAAGCTACCATCAATGTTCGAATTTTAACTCACGGTGGGCACTTTTTTCTTCAAACTACTGTCAATATTCAAATTTTATCTATTGGTTGATATCTTTTTGTCAAACATTCGTCAATAAACGAATTTTTAAACTAGGTTGTAACTTTTTTCATCAAATTATCGCCTACATACGAAATTCAACTCTCGGTGGGAATTTTTTGGTCAAACTACCGTCAATGTACGAATTTTGACTCTCGGTGGGAACTTTTTTCTTCAAACTACTGTCAATACTCAAATTTTAACTATTGTTTGAGATCTTTTTGTTAAACAATTGCAAATAAACGAATTTTAATACTAGGTTGGAATTTTTTTCTTCAAACTATCACATATACGAAATTTAACTCTCGGCAGGAATTTTTTGGTCAAACTACCGTCAATCTACGAATTTTAACTCTCGGTGGGCACTTTTTTCTTCAAACTACTGTCAATATTCAAATTTTATCTATTGGTTGATATCTTTTTGTCAAACATTCGTCAATAAACGAATTTTTAAACTAGGTTGTAACTTTTTTCATCAAATTATCGCCTACATACGAAATTCAACTCGCGGTGGGAATTTTTTGGTCAAACTACCGTCAATGTACGAATTTTGACTCTCGATGGGAACTTTTTTCTTCAAACTACTGTCAATACTCAAATTTTAACTATTGTTTGAGATCTTTTTGTTAAACAATTGCAAATAAACGAATTTTAATACTAGGTTGGAATTTTTTTCTTCAAACTATCACATATACGAAATTTAACTCTCGGCAGGAATTTTTTGGTCAAACTACCGTCAATGTACGAATTTTAACTCTCGGTGGGCACTTTTCTCTTCAAACTACTGTCAATATTCAGATTTTAAATATTGGTTGAGATCTTTTTGTTAAACAATTGTAAATAAACGAATTTTAATACTAGGTTGGAATTTTTTCCTTCAAACTATCGCCTATATACGAAATTTAACTCTCGGTGGGAATTTTTTGGTCAAGCTACCGTCAATGTACGAATTTTAACTCTCGGTGGGCACTTTTTTCTTCAAACTACTGTCAATTTTCAAATTTTATCTATTGGTTGATATCTTTTTGTCAAACATTCGTCAATAAACGAATTTTTAAACTAGGTTGTAACTTTTTTCATCAAATTATCGCCTACATACGAAATTCAACTCTCGGTGGGAATTTTTTGGTCAAACTACCGTCAATGTACGAATTTTGACTCTCGGTGGGAACTTTTTTCTTCAAACTACTGTCAATACTCAAATTTTAACTATTGTTTGAGATCTTTTTGTTAAACAATTTCAAATAAACGAATTTTAATACTAGGTTGGAGTTTTTTTCTTCAAACTATCACATATACGAAATCTAACTCTCGGCAGGAATTTTTTGGTCAAACTACCGTCAATGTACGAATTTTAACTCTCGGTGGGCACTTTTCTCTTCAAACTACTGTCAATATTCAGATTTTAAATATTGGTTGAGATCTTTTTGTTAAACAATTGTAAATAAACGAATTTTAATACTAGGTTGGAATTTTTTCCTTCAAACTATCGCCTATATACGAAATTTAACTCTCGGTGGGAATTTTTTGGTCAAGCTACCGTCAATGTACGAATTTTAACTCTCGGTGGGCACTTTTTTCTTCAAACTACTGCCAATTTTCAAATTTTATCTATTGGTTGATATCTTTTTGTCAAACATTCGTCAATAAACGACTTTTTAAACTAGGTTGTAACTTTTTTCATCAAATTATCGCCTACATACGAAATTCAACTCTCGGTGGGAATTTTTTGGTCAAACTACCGTCAATGTACGAATTTTGACTCTCGGTGGGAACTTTTTTCTTCAAACTACTGTCAATACTCAAATTTTAACTATTGTTTGAGATCTTTTTGTTAAACAATTGCAAATAAACGAATTTTAATACTAGGTTGGAATTTTTTTCTTCAAACTATCACATATACGAAATTTAACTCTCGGCAGGAATTTTTTGGTCAAACTACCGTCAATCTACGAATTTTAACTCTCGGTGGGCACTTTTTTCTTCAAACTACTGTCAATATTCAAATTTTATCTATTGGTTGATATCTTTTTGTCAAACATTCGTCAATAAACGAATTTTTAAACTAGGTTGTAACTTTTTTCATCAAATTATCGCCTACATACGAAATTCAGCTCTCGGTGGGAATTTTTTGGTCAAACTACCGTCAATGTACGAATTTTGACTCTCGGTGGGAACTTTTTTCTTCAAACTACTGTCAATACTCAAATTTTAACTATTGTTTGAGATCTTTTTGTTAAACAATTGCAAATAAACGAATTTTAATACTAGGTTGGAATTTTTTTCTTCAAACTATCGCATATACGAAATTTAACTCTCGGCAGGAATTTTTTGGTCAAGCTACCATCAA
The DNA here is from genome assembly GCF_050948175.1 of Xylocopa sonorina. Lineage (NCBI taxonomy): Eukaryota > Metazoa > Arthropoda > Insecta > Hymenoptera > Apidae > Xylocopa > Xylocopa sonorina. The sequence goes on from NW_027490091.1 coordinate 518,821, forward strand.
TGTTCGAATTTTAACTCACGGTGGGCACTTTTTTCTTCAAACTACTGTCAATATTCAAATTTTATCTATTGGTTGATATCTTTTTGTCAAACATTCGTCAATAAACGAATTTTTAAACTAGGTTGTAACTTTTTTCATCAAATTATCGCCTACATACGAAATTCAACTCGCGGTGGGAATTTTTTGGTCAAACTACCGTCAATGTACGAATTTTGACTCTCGATGGGAACTTTTTTCTTCAAACTACTGTCAATACTCAAATTTTAACTATTGTTTGAGATCTTTTTGTTAAACAATTGCAAATAAACGAATTTTAATACTAGGTTGGAATTTTTTTCTTCAAACTATCACATATACGAAATTTAACTCTCGGCAGGAATTTTTTGGTCAAACTACCGTCAATGTACGAATTTTAACTCTCGGTGGGCACTTTTCTCTTCAAACTACTGTCAATATTCAGATTTTAAATATTGGTTGAGATCTTTTTGTTAAACAATTGTAAATAAACGAATTTTAATACTAGGTTGGAATTTTTTCCTTCAAACTATCGCCTATATACGAAATTTAACTCTCGGTGGGAATTTTTTGGTCAAGCTACCGTCAATGTACGAATTTTAACTCTCGGTGGGCACTTTTTTCTTCAAACTACTGTCAATTTTCAAATTTTATCTATTGGTTGATATCTTTTTGTCAAACATTCGTCAATAAACGAATTTTTAAACTAGGTTGTAACTTTTTTCATCAAATTATCGCCTACATACGAAATTCAACTCTCGGTGGGAATTTTTTGGTCAAACTACCGTCAATGTACGAATTTTGACTCTCGGTGGGAACTTTTTTCTTCAAACTACTGTCAATACTCAAATTTTAACTATTGTTTGAGATCTTTTTGTTAAACAATTTCAAATAAACGAATTTTAATACTAGGTTGGAGTTTTTTTCTTCAAACTATCACATATACGAAATCTAACTCTCGGCAGGAATTTTTTGGTCAAACTACCGTCAATGTACGAATTTTAACTCTCGGTGGGCACTTTTCTCTTCAAACTACTGTCAATATTCAGATTTTAAATATTGGTTGAGATCTTTTTGTTAAACAATTGTAAATAAACGAATTTTAATACTAGGTTGGAATTTTTTCCTTCAAACTATCGCCTATATACGAAATTTAACTCTCGGTGGGAATTTTTTGGTCAAGCTACCGTCAATGTACGAATTTTAACTCTCGGTGGGCACTTTTTTCTTCAAACTACTGCCAATTTTCAAATTTTATCTATTGGTTGATATCTTTTTGTCAAACATTCGTCAATAAACGACTTTTTAAACTAGGTTGTAACTTTTTTCATCAAATTATCGCCTACATACGAAATTCAACTCTCGGTGGGAATTTTTTGGTCAAACTACCGTCAATGTACGAATTTTGACTCTCGGTGGGAACTTTTTTCTTCAAACTACTGTCAATACTCAAATTTTAACTATTGTTTGAGATCTTTTTGTTAAACAATTGCAAATAAACGAATTTTAATACTAGGTTGGAATTTTTTTCTTCAAACTATCACATATACGAAATTTAACTCTCGGCAGGAATTTTTTGGTCAAACTACCGTCAATGTACGAATTTTAACTCTCGGTGGGCACTTTTTTCTTCAAACTACTGTCAATATTCAAATTTTATCTATTGGTTGATATCTTTTTGTCAAACATTCGTCAATAAACGAATTTTTAAACTAGGTTGTAACTTTTTTCATCAAATTATCGCCTACATACGAAATTCAACTCTCGGTGGGAATTTTTTGGTCAAACTACCGTCAATGTACGAATTTTGACTCTCGGTGGGAACTTTTTTCTTCAAACTACTGTCAATACTCAAATTTTAACTATTGTTTGAGATCTTTTTGTTAAACAATTGCAAATAAAGGAATTTTAATACTAGGTTGGAATTTTTTTCTTCAAACTATCGCATATACGAAATTTAACTCTCGGTAGGAATTTTTTGGTCAAGCTACCGTCAATGTTCAAATTTTAACTTTCGGTGGGCACTTTTTTCTTCAAACTACTGTCAATATTCATATTTTAACTATTGGTTGAAATCTTTTTGTCAACAATCGTCAATAGACGAATTTTAATACTAGGTTGGAATTTTTTCCTTCAAACTATCGCCTATATACGAAATTTAACTCTCGGTGGGAATTTTTTGGTCAAGCTACCGTCAATGTACGAATTTTAACCCTCGGTGGGCACTTTTTTCTTCAAACTACTGTCAATATTCAAATTTTATCTATTGGTTGATATCTTTTTGTCAAACATTCGTCAATAAACGAATTTTTAAACTAGGTTGTAACTTTTTTCATCAAATTATCGCCTACATACGAAATTCAACTCTCGGTGGGAATTTTTTGGTCAAACTACCGTCAATGTACGAATTTTAACTCTCGGTGGGCACTTTTCTCTTCAAACTACTGTCAATATTCAGATTTTAAATATTGGTTGAGATCTTTTTGTTAAACAATTGTAAATAAACGAATTTTAATACTAGGTTGGAATTTTTTCCTTCAAACTATCGCCTATATACGAAATTTAACTCTCGGTGGGAATTTTTTGGTCAAGCTACCGTCAATGTACGAATTTTAACTCTCGGTGGGCACTTTTTTCTTCAAACTACTGCCAATTTTCAAATTTTATCTATTGGTTGATATCTTTTTGTCAAACATTCGTCAATAAACGACTTTTTAAACTAGGTTGTAACTTTTTTCATCAAATTATCGCCTACATACGAAATTCAACTCTCGGTGGGAATTTTTTGGTCAAACTACCGTCAATGTACGAATTTTGACTCTCGGTGGGAACTTTTTTCTTCAAACTACTGTCAATACTCAAATTTTAACTATTGTTTGAGATCTTTTTGTTAAACAATTGCAAATAAAGGAATTTTAATACTAGGTTGGAATTTTTTTCTTCAAACTATCGCATATACGAAATTTAACTCTCGGTAGGAATTTTTTGGTCAAGCTACCGTCAATGTTCAAATTTTAACTTTCGGTGGGCACTTTTTTCTTCAAACTACTGTCAATATTCATATTTTAACTATTGGTTGAAATCTTTTTGTCAACAATCGTCAATAGACGAATTTTAATACTAGGTTGGAATTTTTTCCTTCAAACTATCGCCTATATACGAAATTTAACTCTCGGTGGGAATTTTTTGGTCAAGCTACCGTCAATGTACGAATTTTAACCCTCGGTGGGCACTTTTTTCTTCAAACTACTGTCAATATTCAAATTTTATCTATTGGTTGATATCTTTTTGTCAAACATTCGTCAATAAACGAATTTTTAAACTAGGTTGTAACTTTTTTCATCAAATTATCGCCTACATACGAAATTCAACTCTCGGTGGGAATTTTTTGGTCAAACTACCGTCAATGTACGAATTTTGACTCTCGGTGGGAACTTTTTTCTTCAAACTACTGTCAATACTCAAATTTTAACTATTGTTTGAGATCTTTTTGTTAAACAAATGCAAATAAACGAATTTTAATACTAGGTTGGAATTTTTTTCTTCAAACTATCGCATATACGAAATTTAACTCTCGGCAGGAATTTTTTGGTCAAGCTACCATCAATGTTCGAATTTTAACTCACGGTGGGCACTTTTTTCTTCAAACTACTGTCAATATTCAAATTTTATCTATTGGTTGATATCTTTTTGTCAAACATTCGTCAATAAACGAATTTTTAAACTAGGTTGTAACTTTTTTCATCAAATTATCGCCTACATACGAAATTCAACTCTCGGTGGGAATTTTTTGGTCAAACTACCGTCAATGTACGAATTTTGACTCTCGGTGGGAACTTTTTTCTTCAAACTACTGTCAATACTCAAATTTTAACTATTGTTTGAGATCTTTTTGTTAAACAATTGCAAATAAACGAATTTTAATACTAGGTTGGAATTTTTTTCTTCAAACTATCACATATACGAAATTTAACTCTCGGCAGGAATTTTTTGGTCAAACTACCGTCAATGTACGAATTTTAACTCTCGGTGGGCACTTTTCTCTTCAAACTACTGTCAATATTCAGATTTTAAATATTGGTTGAGATCTTTTTGTTAAACAATTGTAAATAAACGAATTTTAATACTAGGTTGGAATTTTTTTCTTCAAACTATCACATATACGAAATTTAACTCTCGGCAGGAATTTTTTGGTCAAACTACCGTCAATGTACGAATTTTAACTCTCGGTGGGCACTTTTTTCTTCAAACTACTGTCAATATTCAAATTTTATCTATTGGTTGATATTTTTTTGTCAAACATTCGTCGATAAACGAATTTTTAAACTAGGTTGTAACTTTTTTCATCAAATTATCGCCTACATACGAAATTCAACTCTCGGTGGGAATTTTTTGGTCAAACTACCGTCAATGTACGAATTTTGACTCTCGCTGGGAACTTTTTTCTTCAAACTACTGTCAATACTCAAATTTTAACTATTGTTTGAGATCTTTTTGTTAAACAATTGCAAATAAACGAATTTTAATACTAGGTTGGAATTTTTTTCTACAAACTATGGCATATACGAAATTTAACTCTCGGCAGGAATTTTTTGGTCAAGCTACCATCAATGTTCGAATTTTAACTCACGGTGGGCACTTTTTTCTTCAAACTACTGTCAATATTCAAATTTTATCTATTGGTTGATATCTTTTTGTCAAACATTCGTCAATAAACGAATTTTTAAACTAGGTTGTAACTTTTTTCATCAAATTATCGCCTACATACGAAATTCAACTCTCGGTGGGAATTTTTTGGTCAAACTACCGTCAATGTACGAATTTTGACTCTCGGTGGGAACTTTTTTCTTCAAACTACTGTCAATACTCAAATTTTAACTATTGTTTGAGATCTTTTTGTTAAACAATTGCAAATAAACGAATTTTAATACTAGGTTGGAATTTTTTTCTTCAAACTATCGCATATACGAAATTTAACTCTCGGCAGGAATTTTTTGGTCAAGCTACCATCAATGTTCGAATTTTATCTCACGGTGGGCACTTTTTTCTTCAAACTACTGTCAATATTCAAATTTTATCTATTGGTTGATATCTTTTTGTCAAACATTCGTCAATAAACGAATTTTTAAACTAGGTTGTAACTTTTTTCATCAAATTATCGCCTACATACGAAATTCAACTCTCGGTGGGAATTTTTTGGTCAAACTACCGTCAATGTACGAATTTTGACTCTCGGTGGGAACTTTTTTCTTCAAACTACTGTCAATACTCAAATTTTAACTATTGTTTGAGATCTTTTTGTTAAACAATTGCAAATAAACGAATTTTAATACTAGGTTGGAATTTTTTTCTTCAAACTATCGCATATACGAAATTTAACTCTCGGCAGGAATTTTTTGGTCAAGCTACCATCAATGTTCGAATTTTAACTCACGGTGGGCACTTTTTTCTTCAAACTACTGTCAATATTCAAATTTTATCTATTGGTTGATATCTTTTTGTCAAACATTCGTCAATAAACGAATTTTTAAACTAGGTTGTAACTTTTTTCATCAAATTATCGCCTACATACGAAATTCAACTCTCGGTGGGAATTTTTTGGTCAAACTACCGTCAATGTACGAATTTTGACTCTCGATGGGAACTTTTTTCTTCAAACTACTGTCAATACTCAAATTTTAACTATTGTTTGAGATCTTTTTGTTAAACAATTGCAAATAAACGAATTTTAATACTAGGTTGGAATTTTTTTCTTCAAACTATCACATATACGAAATTTAACTCTCGGCAGGAATTTTTTGGTCAAACTACCGTCAATGTACGAATTTTAACTCTCGGTGGGCACTTTTTTCTTCAAACTACTGTCAATATTCAAATTTTATCTATTGGTTGATATCTTTTTGTCAAACATTCGTCAATAAACGAATTTTTAAACTAGGTTGTAACTTTTTTCATCAAATTATCGCCTACATACGAAATTCAACTCTCGGTGGGAATTTTTTGGTCAAACTACCGTCAATGTACGAATTTTGACTCTCGATGGGAACTTTTTTCTTCAAACTACTGTCAATACTCAAATTTTAACTATTGTTTGAGATCTTTTTGTTAAACAATTGCAAATAAACGAATTTTAATACTAGGTTGGAATTTTTTCTTCAAACTATCGCATATACGAAATTTAACTCTCGGCAGGAATTTTTTGGTCAAGCTACCATCAATGTTCGAATTTTAACTCACGGTGGGCACTTTTTTCTTCAAACTACTGTCAATATTCAAATTTTATCTATTGGTTGATATCTTTTTGTCAAACATTCGTCAATAAACGAATTTTTAAACTAGGTTGTAACTTTTTTCATCAAATTATCGCCTACATACGAAATTCAACTCTCGGTGGGAATTTTTTGGTCAAACTACCGTCAATGTACGAATTTTGACTCTCGGTGGGAACTTTTTTCTTCAAACTACTGTCAATACTCAAATTTTAACTATTGTTTGAGATCTTTTTGTTAAACAATTGCAAATAAACGAATTTTAATACTAGGTTGGAATTTTTTTCTTCAAACTATCACATATACGAAATTTAACTCTCGGCAGGAATTTTTTGGTCAAACTACCGTCAATGTACGAATTTTAACTCTCGGTGGGCACTTTTTTCTTCAAACTACTGTCAATATTCAGATTTTAAATATTGGTTGAGATCTTTTTGTTAAACAATTGTAAATAAACGAATTTTAATACTAGGTTGGAATTTTTTCCTTCAAACTATCGCCTATATACGAAATTTAACTCTCGGTGGGAATTTTTTGGTCAAGCTACCGTCAATGTACGAATTTTAACTCTCGGTGGGCACTTTTTTCTTCAAACTACTGTCAATACTCAAATTTTAACTATTGTTTGAGATCTTTTTGTTAAACAATTGCAAATAAACGAATTTTAATACTAGGTTGGAATTTTTTTCTTCAAACTATCGCATATACGAAATTTAACTCTCGGCAGGAATTTTTTGGTCAAGCTACCATCAATGTTCGAATTTTAACTCACGGTGGGCACTTTTTTCTTCAAACTACTGTCAATATTCAAATTTTATCTATTGGTTGATATCTTTTTGTCAAACATTCGTCAATAAACGAATTTTTAAACTAGGTTGTAACTTTTTTCATCAAATTATCGCCTACATACGAAATTCAACTCTCGGTGGGAATTTTTTGGTCAAACTACCGTCAATGTACGAATTTTGACTCTCGGTGGGAACTTTTTTCTTCAAACTACTGTCAATACTCAAATTTTAACTATTGTTTGAGATCTTTTTGTTAAACAATTGCAAATAAACGAATTTTAATACTAGGTTGGAATTTTTTTCTTCAAACTATCGCATATACGAAATTTAACTCTCGGCAGGAATTTTTTGGTCAAGCTACCATCAATGTTCGAATTTTATCTCACGGTGGGCACTTTTTTCTTCAAACTACTGTCAATATTCAAATTTTATCTATTGGTTGATATCTTTTTGTCAAACATTCGTCAATAAACGAATTTTTAAACTAGGTTGTAACTTTTTTCATCAAATTATCGCCTACATACGAAATTCAACTCTCGGTGGGAATTTTTTGGTCAAACTACCGTCAATGTACGAATTTTGACTCTCGGTGGGAACTTTTTTCTTCAAACTACTGTCAATACTCAAATTTTAACTATTGTTTGAGATCTTTTTGTTAAACAATTGCAAATAAACGAATTTTAATACTAGGTTGGAATTTTTTTCTTCAAACTATCGCATATACGAAATTTAACTCTCGGCAGGAATTTTTTGGTCAAGCTACCATCAATGTTCGAATTTTAACTCACGGTGGGCACTTTTTTCTTCAAACTACTGTCAATATTCAAATTTTATCTATTGGTTGATATCTTTTTGTCAAACATTCGTCAATAAACGAATTTTTAAACTAGGTTGTAACTTTTTTCATCAAATTATCGCCTACATACGAAATTCAACTCTCGGTGGGAATTTTTTGGTCAAACTACCGTCAATGTACGAATTTTGACTCTCGGTGGGAACTTTTTTCTTCAAACTACTGTCAATACTCAAATTTTAACTATTGTTTGAGATCTTTTTGTTAAACAATTGCAAATAAACGAATTTTAATACTAGGTTGGAATTTTTTTCTTCAAACTATCACATATACGAAATTTAACTCTCGGCAGGAATTTTTTGGTCAAACTACCGTCAATGTACGAATTTTAACTCTCGGTGGGCACTTTTTTCTTCAAACTACTGTCAATATTCAGATTTTAAATATTGGTTGAGATCTTTTTGTTAAACAATTGTAAATAAACGAATTTTAATACTAGGTTGGAATTTTTTCCTTCAAACTATCGCCTATATACGAAATTTAACTCTCGGTGGGAATTTTTTGGTCAAGCTACCGTCAATGTACGAATTTTAACTCTCGGTGGGCACTTTTTTCTTCAAACTACTGTCAATACTCAAATTTTAACTATTGTTTGAGATCTTTTTGTTAAACAATTGCAAATAAACGAATTTTAATACTAGGTTGGAATTTTTTTCTTCAAACTATCGCATATACGAAATTTAACTCTCGGCAGGAATTTTTTGGTCAAGCTACCATCAATGTTCGAATTTTAACTCACGGTGGGCACTTTTTTCTTCAAACTACTGTCAATATTCAAATTTTATCTATTGGTTGATATCTTTTTGTCAAACATTCGTCAATAAACGAATTTTTAAACTAGGTTGTAACTTTTTTCATCAAATTATCGCCTACATACGAAATTCAACTCTCGGTGGGAATTTTTTGGTCAAACTACCGTCAATGTACGAATTTTGACTCTCGGTGGGAACTTTTTTCTTCAAACTACTGTCAATACTCAAATTTTAACTATTGTTTGAGATCTTTTTGTTAAACAATTGCAAATAAACGAATTTTAATACTAGGTTGGAATTTTTTTCTTCAAACTATCGCATATACGAAATTTAACTCTCGGCAGGAATTTTTTGGTCAAGCTACCATCAATGTTCGAACTTTATCTCACGGTGGGCACTTTTTTCTTCAAACTACTGTCAATATTCAAATTTTATCTATTGGTTGATATCTTTTTGTCAAACATTCGTCAATAAACGAATTTTTAAACTAGGTTGTAACTTTTTTCATCAAATTATCGCCTACATACGAAATTCAACTCTCGGTGGGAATTTTTTGGTCAAACTACCGTCAATGTACGAATTTTGACTCTCGGTGGGAACTTTTTTCTTCAAACTACTGTCAATACTCAAATTTTAACTATTGTTTGAGATCTTTTTGTTAAACAATTGCAAATAAACGAATTTTAATACTAGGTTGGAATTTTTTTCTTCAAACTATCACATATACGAAATTTAACTCTCGGCAGGAATTTTTTGGTCAAACTACCGTCAATGTACGAATTTTAACTCTCGGTGGGCACTTTTTTCTTCAAACTACTGTCAATATTCAAATTTTATCTATTGGTTGATATCTTTTTGTCAAACATTCGTCAATAAACGAATTTTTAAACTAGGTTGTAACTTTTTTCATCAAATTATCGCCTACATACGAAATTCAAATCTCGGTGGGAATTTTTTGGTCAAACTACCGTCAATGTACGAATTTTGACTCTCGGTGGGAACTTTTTTCTTCAAACTACTGTCAATACTCAAATTTTAACTATTGTTTGAGATCTTTTTGTTAAACAATTGCAAATAAACGAATTTTAATACTAGGTTGGAATTTTTTTCTTCAAACTATCGCATATACGAAATTTAACTCTCGGCAGGAATTTTTTGGTCAAGCTACCATCAATGTTCGAATTTTAACTCACGGTGGGCACTTTTTTCTTCAAACTACTGTCAATATTCAAATTTTATCTATTGGTTGATATCTTTTTGTCAAACATTCGTCAATAAACGAATTTTTAAACTAGGTTGTAACTTTTTTCATCAAATTATCGCCTACATACGAAATTCAACTCTCGGTGGGAATTTTTTGGTCAAACTGCCGTCAATGTACGAATTTTGACTCTCGATGGGAACTTTTTTCTTCAAACTACTGTCAATACTCAAATTTTAACTATTGTTTGAGATCTTTTTGTTAAACAATTGCAAATAAACGAATTTTAATACTAGGTTGGAATTTTTTTCTTCAAACTATCACATATACGAAATTTAACTCTCGGCAGGAATTTTTTGGTCAAACTACCGTCAATGTACGAATTTTAACTCTCGGTGGGCACTTTTTTCTTCAAACTACTGTCAATATTCAAATTTTATCTATTGGTTGATATCTTTTTGTCAAACATTCGTCAATAAACGAATTTTTAAACTAGGTTGTAACTTTTTTCATCAAATTATCGCCTACATACGAAATTCAACTCTCGGTGGGAATTTTTTGGTCAAACTACCGTCAATGTACGAATTTTGACTCTCGATGGGAACTTTTTTCTTCAAACTACTGTCAATACTCAAATTTTAACTATTGTTTGAGATCTTTTTGTTAAACAATTGCAAATAAACGAATTTTAATACTAGGTTGGAATTTTTTCTTCAAACTATCGCATATACGAAATTTAACTCTCGGCAGGAATTTTTTGGTCAAGCTACCATCAATGTTCGAATTTTAACTCACGGTGGGCACTTTTTTCTTCAAACTACTGTCAATATTCAAATTTTATCTATTGGTTGATATCTTTTTGTCAAACATTCGTCAAAAAACGAATTTTTAAACTAGGTTGTAACTTTTTTCATCAAATTATCGCCTACATACGAAATTCAACTCTCGGTGGGAATTTTTTGGTCAAACTACCGTCAATGTACGAATTTTGACTCTCGGTGGGAACTTTTTTTTTCAAACTACTGTCAATACTCAAATTTTAACTATTGTTTGAGATCTTTTTGTTAAACAATTGCAAATAAACGAATTTTAATACTAGGTTGGAATTTTTTTCTTCAAACTATCACATATACGAAATTTAACTCTCGGCAGGAATTTTTTGGTCAAACTACCGTCAATGTACGAATTTTAACTCTCGGTGGGCACTTTTTTCTTCAAACTACTGTCAATATTCAAATTTTATCTATTGGTTGATATCTTTTTGTCAAACATTCGTCAATAAACGAATTTTTAAACTAGGTTGTAACTTTTTTCATCAAATTATCGCCTACATACGAAATTCAACTCTCGGTGGGAATTTTTTGGTCAAACTACCGTCAATGTACGAATTTTGACTCTCGGTGGGAACTTTTTTCTTCAAACTACTGTCAATACTCAAATTTTAACTATTGTTTGAGATCTTTTTGTTAAACAATTGCAAATAAACGAATTTTAATACTAGGTTGGAATTTTTTTCTTCAAACTATCGCATATACGAAATTTAACTCTCGGCAGGAATTTTTTGGTCAAGCTACCATCAATGTTCGAATTTTAACTCACGGTGGGCACTTTTTTCTTCAAACTACTGTCAATATTCAAATTTTATCTATTGGTTGATATCTTTTTGTCAAACATTCGTCAATAAACGAATTTTTAAACTAGGTTGTAACTTTTTTCATCAAATTATCGCCTACATACGAAATTCAACTCTCGGTGGGAATTTTTTGGTCAAACTACCGTCAATGTACGAATTTTGACTCTCGATGGGAACTTTTTTCTTCAAACTACTGTCAATACTCAAATTTTAACTATTGTTTGAGATCTTTTTGTTAAACAATTGCAAATAAACGAATTTTAATACTAGGTTGGAATTTTTTTCTTCAAACTATCACATATACGAAATTTAACTCTCGGCAGGAATTTTTTGGTCAAACTACCGTCAATGTACGAATTTTAACTCTCGGTGGGCACTTTTTTCTTCAAACTACTGTCAATATTCAAATTTTATCTATTGGTTGATATCTTTTTGTCAAACATTCGTCAATAAACGAATTTTTAAACTAGGTTGTAACTTTTTTCATCAAATTATCGCCTACATACGAAATTCAACTCTCGGTGGGAATTTTTTGGTCAAACTACCGTCAATGTACGAATTTTGACTCTCGATGGGAACTTTTTTCTTCAAACTACTGTCAATACTCAAATTTTAACTATTGTTTGAGATCTTTTTGTTAAACAATTGCAAATAAACGAATTTTAATACTAGGTTGGAATTTTTTCTTCAAACTATCGCATATACGAAATTTAACTCTCGGCAGGAATTTTTTGGTCAAGCTACCATCAATGTTCGAATTTTAACTCACGGTGGGCACTTTTTTCTTCAAACTACTGTCAATATTCAAATTTTATCTATTGGTTGATATCTTTTTGTCAAACATTCGTCAATAAACGAATTTTTAAACTAGGTTGTAACTTTTTTCATCAAATTATCGCCTACATACGAAATTCAACTCTCGGTGGGAATTTTTTGGTCAAACTACCGTCAATGTACGAATTTTGACTCTCGGTGGGAACTTTTTTCTTCAAACTACTGTCAATACTCAAATTTTAACTATTGTTTGAGATCTTTTTGTTAAACAATTGCAAATAAACGAATTTTAATACTAGGTTGGAATTTTTTTCTTCAAACTATCACATATACGAAATTTAACTCTCGGCAGGAATTTTTTGGTCAAACTACCGTCAATGTACGAATTTTAACTCTCGGTGGGCACTTTTTTCTTCAAACTACTGTCAATATTCAAATTTTATCTATTGGTTGATATCTTTTTGTCAAACATTCGTCAATAAACGAATTTTTAAACTAGGTTGTAACTTTTTTCATCAAATTATCGCCTACATACGAAATTCAACTCTCGGTGGGAATTTTTTGGTCAAACTACCGTCAATGTACGAATTTTGACTCTCGATGGGAACTTTTTTCTTCAAACTACTGTCAATACTCAAATTTTAACTATTGTTTGAGATCTTTTTGTTAAACAATTGCAAATAAACGAATTTTAATACTAGGTTGGAATTTTTTCTTCAAACTATCGCATATACGAAATTTAACTCTCGGCAGGAATTTTTTGGTCAAGCTACCATCAATGTTCGAATTTTAACTCACGGTGGGCACTTTTTTCTTCAAACTACTGTCAATATTCAAATTTTATCTATTGGTTGATATCTTTTTGTCAAACATTCGTCAATAAACGAATTTTTAAACTAGGTTGTAACTTTTTTCATCAAATTATCGCCTACATACGAAATTCAACTCTCGGTGGGAATTTTTTGGTCAAACTACCGTCAATGTACGAATTTTGACTCTCGGTGGGAACTTTTTTCTTCAAACTACTGTCAATACTCAAATTTTAACTATTGTTTGAGATCTTTTTGTTAAACAATTGCAAATAAACGAATTTTAATACTAGGTTGGAATTTTTTTCTTCAAACTATCACATATACGAAATTTAACTCTCGGCAGGAATTTTTTGGTCAAACTACCGTCAATGTACGAATTTTAACTCTCGGTGGGCACTTTTTTCTTCAAACTACTGTCAATATTCAAATTTTATCTATTGGTTGATAACTTTTTGTCAAACATTCGTCAATAAACGAATTTTTAAACTAGGTTGTAACTTTTTTCATCAAATTATCGCCTACATACGAAATTCAACTCTCGGTGGGAATTTTTTGGTCAAACTACCGTCAATGTACGAATTTTGACTCTCGGTGGGAACTTTTTTCTTCAAACTACTGTCAATACTCAAATTTTAACTATTGTTTGAGATCTTTTTGTTAAACAATTGCAAATAAACGAATTTTAATACTAGGTTGGAATTTTTTTCTTCAAACTATCGCATATACGAAATTTAACTCTCGGCAGGAATTTTTTGGTCAAGCTACCATCAATGTTCGAATTTTAACTCACGGTGGGCACTTTTTTCTTCAAACTACTGTCAATATTCAAATTTTATCTATTGGTTGATATCTTTTTGTCAAACATTCGTCAATAAACGAATTTTTAAACTAGGTTGTAACTTTTTTCATCAAATTATCGCCTACATACGAAATTCAACTCTCGGTGGGAATTTTTTGGTCAAACTACCGTCAATGTACGAATTTTGACTCTCGATGGGAACTTTTTTCTTCAAACTACTGTCAATACTCAAATTTTAACTATTGTTTGAGATCTTTTTGTTAAACAATTGCAAATAAACGAATTTTAATACTAGGTTGGAATTTTTTTCTTCAAACTATCACATATACGAAATTTAACTCTCGGCAGGAATTTTTTGGTCAAACTACCGTCAATGTACGAATTTTAACTCTCGGTGGGCACTTTTTTCTTCAAACTACTGTCAATATTCAAATTTTATCTATTGGTTGATATCTTTTTGTCAAACATTCGTCAATAAACGAATTTTTAAACTAGGTTGTAACTTTTTTCATCAAATTATCGCCTACATACGAAATTCAACTCTCGGTGGGAATTTTTTGGTCAAACTACCGTCAATGTACGAATTTTGACTCTCGATGGGAACTTTTTTCTTCAAACTACTGTCAATACTCAAATTTTAACTATTGTTTGAGATCTTTTTGTTAAACAATTGCAAATAAACGAATTTTAATACTAGGTTGGAATTTTTTCTTCAAACTATCGCATATACGAAATTTAACTCTCGGCAGGAATTTTTTGGTCAAGCTACCATCAATGTTCGAATTTTAACTCACGGTGGGCACTTTTTTCTTCAAACTACTGTCAATATTCAAATTTTATCTATTGGTTGATATCTTTTTGTCAAACATTCGTCAATAAACGAATTTTTAAACTAGGTTGTAACTTTTTTCATCAAATTATCGCCTACATACGAAATTCAACTCTCGGTGGGAATTTTTTGGTCAAACTACCGTCAATGTACGAATTTTGACTCTCGGTGGGAACTTTTTTCTTCAAACTACTGTCAATACTCAAATTTTAACTATTGTTTGAGATCTTTTTGTTAAACAATTGCAAATAAACGAATTTTAATACTAGGTTGGAATTTTTTTCTTCAAACTATCACATATACGAAATTTAACTCTCGGCAGGAATTTTTTGGTCAAACTACCGTCAATGTACGAATTTTAACTCTCGGTGGGCACTTTTTTCTTCAAACTACTGTCAATATTCAAATTTTATCTATTGGTTGATATCTTTTTGTCAAACATTCGTCAATAAACGAATTTTTAAACTAGGTTGTAACTTTTTTCATCAAATTATCGCCTACATACGAAATTCAACTCTCGGTGGGAATTTTTTGGTCAAACTACCGTCAATGTACGAATTTTGACTCTCGATGGGAACTTTTTTCTTCAAACTACTGTCAATACTCAAATTTTAACTATTGTTTGAGATCTTTTTGTTAAACAATTGCAAATAAACGAATTTTAATACTAGGTTGGAATTTTTTTCTTCAAACTATCACATATACGAAATTTAACTCTCGGCAGGAATTTTTTGGTCAAACTACCGTCAATGTACGAATTTTAACTCTCGGTGGGCACTTTTTTCTTCAAACTACTGTCAATATTCAAATTTTATCTATTGGTTGATATCTTTTTGTCAAACATTCGTCAATAAACGAATTTTTAAACTAGGTTGTAACTTTTTTCATCAAATTATCGCCTACATACGAAATTCAACTCTCGGTGGGAATTTTTTGGTCAAACTACCGTCAATGTACGAATTTTGACTCTCGGTGGGAACTTTTTTCTTCAAACTACTGTCAATACTCAAATTTTAACTATTGTTTGAGATCTTTTTGTTAAACAATTGCAAATAAACGAATTTTAATACTAGGTTGGAATTTTTTTCTTCAAACTATCGCATATACGAAATTTAACTCTCGGCAGGAATTTTTTGGTCAAGCTACCATCAATGTTCGAATTTTAACTCACGGTGGGCACTTTTTTCTTCAAACTACTGTCAATATTCAAATTTTATCTATTGGTTGATATCTTTTTGTCAAACATTCGTCAATAAACGAATTTTTAAACTAGGTTGTAACTTTTTTCATCAAATTATCGCCTACATACGAAATTCAACTCTCGGTGGGAATTTTTTGGTCAAACTACCGTCAATGTACGAATTTTGACTCTCGATGGGAACTTTTTTCTTCAAACTACTGTCAATACTCAAATTTTAACTATTGTTTGAGATCTTTTTGTTAAACAATTGCAAATAAACGAATTTTAATACTAGGTTGGAATTTTTTTCTTCAAACTATCACATATACGAAATTTAACTCTCGGCAGGAATTTTTTGGTCAAACTACCGTCAATGTACGAATTTTAACTCTCGGTGGGCACTTTTCTCTTCAAACTACTGTCAATATTCAGATTTTAAATATTGGTTGAGATCTTTTTGTTAAACAATTGTAAATAAACGAATTTTAATACTAGGTTGGAATTTTTTCCTTTAAACTATCGCCTATATACGAAATTTAACTCTCGGTGGGAATTTTTTGGTCAAGCTACCGTCAATGTACGAATTTTAACTCTCGGTGGGCACTTTTTTCTTCAAACTACTGTCAATATTCAAATTTTATCTATTGGTTGATATCTTTTTGTCAAACATTCGTCAATAAACGAATTTTTAAACTAGGTTGTAACTTTTTTCATCAAATTATCGCCTACATACGAAATTCAACTCTCGGTGGGAATTTTTTGGTCAAACTACCGTCAATGTACGAATTTTGACTCTCGGTGGGAACTTTTTTCTTCAAACTACTGTCAATACTCAAATTTTAACTATTGTTTGAGATCTTTTTGTTAAACAATTGCAAATAAACGAATTTTAATACTAGGTTGGAATTTTTTTCTTCAAACTATCACATATACGAAATTTAACTCTCGGCAGGAATTTTTTGGTCAAACTACCGTCAATGTACGAATTTTAACTCTCGGTGGGCACTTTTCTCTTCAAACTACTGTCAATATTCAGATTTTAAATATTGGTTGAGATCTTTTTGTTAAACAATTGTAAATAAACGAATTTTAATACTAGGTTGGAATTTTTTCCTTCAAACTATCGCCTATATACGAAATTTAACTCTCGGTGGGAATTTTTTGGTCAAGCTACCGTCAATGTACGAATTTTAACTCTCGGTGGGCACTTTTTTCTTCAAACTACTGCCAATTTTCAAATTTTATCTATTGGTTGATATCTTTTTGTCAAACATTCGTCAATAAACGAATTTTTAAACTAGGTTGTAACTTTTTTCATCAAATTATCGCCTACATACGAAATTCAACTCTCGGTGGGAATTTTTTGGTCAAACTACCGTCAATGTACGAATTTTGACTCTCGGTGGGAACTTCTTTCTTCAAACTACTGTCAATACTCAAATTTTAACTATTGTTTGAGATCTTTTTGTTATACAATTGCAAATAAACGAATTTTAATACTAGGTTGGAATTTTTTTCTTCAAACTATCACATATACGAAATTTAACTCTCGGCAGGAATTTTTTGGTCAAACTACCGTCAATGTACGAATTTTAACTCTCGGTGGGCACTTTTTTCTTCAAACTACTGTCAATATTCAAATTTTATCTATTGGTTGATATCTTTTTGTCAAACATTCGTCAATAAACGAATTTTTAAACTAGGTTGTAACTTTTTTCATCAAATTATCGCCTACATACGAAATTCAACTCTCGGTGGGAATTTTTTGGTCAAACTACCGTCAATGTACGAATTTTGACTCTCGGTGGGAACTTTTTTCTTCAAACTACTGTCAATACTCAAATTTTAACTATTGTTTGAGATCTTTTTGTTAAACAATTGCAAATAAACGAATTTTAATACTAGGTTGGAATTTTTTTCTTCAAACTATCACATATACGAAATTTAACTCTCGGCAGGAATTTTTTGGTCAAACTACCGTCAATGTACGAATTTTAACTCTCGGTGGGCACTTTTCTCTTCAAACTACTGTCAATATTCAGATTTTAAATATTGGTTGAGATCTTTTTGTTAAACAATTGTAAATAAACGAATTTTAATACTAGGTTGGAATTTTTTTCTTCAAACTATCACATATACGAAATTTAACTCTCGGCAGGAATTTTTTGGTCAAACTACCGTCAATGTACGAATTTTAACTCTCGGTGGGCACTTTTTTCTTCAAACTACTGTCAATATTCAAATTTTATCTATTGGTTGATATTTTTTTGTCAAACATTCGTCGATAAACGAATTTTTAAACTAGGTTGTAACTTTTTTCATCAAATTATCGCCTACATACGAAATTCAACTCTCGGTGGGAATTTTTTGGTCAAACTACCGTCAATGTACGAATTTTGACTCTCGCTGGGAACTTTTTTCTTCAAACTACTGTCAATACTCAAATTTTAACTATTGTTTGAGATCTTTTTGTTAAACAATTGCAAATAAACGAATTTTAATACTAGGTTGGAATTTTTTTCTTCAAACTATCGCATATACGAAATTTAACTCTCGGCAGGAATTTTTTGGTCAAGCTACCATCAATGTTCGAATTTTAACTCACGGTGGGCACTTTTTTCTTCAAACTACTGTCAATATTCAAATTTTATCTATTGGTTGATATCTTTTTGTCAAACATTCGTCAATAAACGAATTTTTAAACTAGGTTGTAACTTTTTTCATCAAATTATCGCCTACATACGAAATTCAACTCTCGGTGGGAATTTTTTGGTCAAACTACCGTCAATGTACGAATTTTGACTCTCGGTGGGAACTTTTTTCTTCAAACTACTGTCAATACTCAAATTTTAACTATTGTTTGAGATCTTTTTGTTAAACAATTGCAAATAAACGAATTTTAATACTAGGTTGGAATTTTTTTCTTCAAACTATCGCATATACGAAATTTAACTCTCGGCAGGAATTTTTTGGTCAAGCTACCATCAATGTTCGAATTTTAACTCACGGTGGGCACTTTTTTCTTCAAACTACTGTCAATATTCAAATTTTATCTATTGGTTGATATCTTTTTGTCAAACATTCGTCAATAAACGAATTTTTAAACTAGGTTGTAACTTTTTTCATCAAATTATCGCCTACATACGAAATTCAACTCTCGGTGGGAATTTTTTGGTCAAACTACCGTCAATGTACGAATTTTGACTCTCGGTGGGAACTTTTTTCTTCAAACTACTGTCAATACTCAAATTTTAACTATTGTTTGAGATCTTTTTGTTAAACAATTGCAAATAAACGAATTTTAATACTAGGTTGGAATTTTTTTCTTCAAACTATCACATATACGAAATTTAACTCTCGGCAGGAATTTTTTGGTCAAACTACCGTCAATGTACGAATTTTAACTCTCGGTGGGCACTTTTTTCTTCAAACTACTGTCAATATTCAAATTTTATCTATTGGTTGATATCTTTTTGTCAAACATTCGTCAATAAACGAATTTTTAAACTAGGTTGTAACTTTTTTCATCAAATTATCGCCTACATACGAAATTCAACTCTCGGTGGGAATTTTTTGGTCAAACTACCGTCAATGTACGAATTTTGACTCTCGGTGGGAACTTTTTTCTTCAAACTACTGTCAATACTCAAATTTTAACTATTGTTTGAGATCTTTTTGTTAAACAATTGCAAATAAACGAATTTTAATACTAGGTTGGAATTTTTTTCTTCAAACTATCACATATACGAAATTTAACTCTCGGTGGGAATTTTTTGGTCAAGCTACCGTCAATGTACGAATTTTAACTCTCGGTGGGCACTTTTTTCTTCAAACTACTGTCAATTTTCAAATTTTATCTATTGGTTGATATCTTTTTGTCAAACATTCGTCAATAAACGAATTTTTAAACTAGGTTGTAACTTTTTTCATCAAATTATCGCCTACATACGAAATTCAACTCTCGGTGGGAATTTTTTGGTCAAACTACCGTCAATGTACGAATTTTGACTCTCGGTGGGAACTTTTTTCTTCAAACTACTGTCAATACTCAAATTTTAACTATTGTTTGAGATCTTTTTGTTAAACAATTGCAAATAAACGAATTTTAATACTAGGTTGGAATTTTTTTCTTCAAACTATCACATATACGAAATTTAACTCTCGGCAGGAATTTTTTGGTCAAACTACCGTCAATCTACGAATTTTAACTCTCGGTGGGCACTTTTTTCTTCAAACTACTGTCAATATTCAAATTTTATCTATTGGTTGATATCTTTTTGTCAAACATTCGTCAATAAACGAATTTTTAAACTAGGTTGTAACTTTTTTCATCAAATTATCGCCTACATACGAAATTCAGCTCTCGGTGGGAATTTTTTGGTCAAACTACCGTCAATGTACGAATTTTGACTCTCGGTGGGAACTTTTTTCTTCAAACTACTGTCAATACTCAAATTTTAACTATTGTTTGAGATCTTTTTGTTAAACAATTGCAAATAAACGAATTTTAATACTAGGTTGGAATTTTTTTCTTCAAACTATCGCATATACGAAATTTAACTCTCGGCAGGAATTTTTTGGTCAAGCTACCATCAATGTTCGAATTTTAACTCACGGTGGGCACTTTTTTCTTCAAACTACTGTCAATATTCAAATTTTATCTATTGGTTGATATCTTTTTGTCAAACATTCGTCAATAAACGAATTTTTAAACTAGGTTGTAACTTTTTTCATCAAATTATCGCCTACATACGAAATTCAACTCTCGGTGGGAATTTTTTGGTCAAACTACCGTCAATGTACGAATTTTGACTCTCGATGGGAACTTTTTTCTTCAAACTACTGTCAATACTCAAATTTTAACTATTGTTTGAGATCTTTTTGTTAAACAATTGCAAATAAACGAATTTTAATACTAGGTTGGAATTTTTTTCTTCAAACTATCACATATACGAAATTTAACTCTCGGCAGGAATTTTTTGGTCAAACTACCGTCAATGTACGAATTTTAACTCTCGGTGGGCACTTTTCTCTTCAAACTACTGTCAATATTCAGATTTTAAATATTGGTTGAGATCTTTTTGTTAAACAATTGTAAATAAACGAATTTTAATACTAGGTTGGAATTTTTTCCTTCAAACTATCGCCTATATACGAAATTTAACTCTCGGTGGGAATTTTTTGGTCAAGCTACCGTCAATGTACGAATTTTAACTCTCGGTGGGCACTTTTTTCTTCAAACTACTGTCAATTTTCAAATTTTATCTATTGGTTGATATCTTTTTGTCAAACATTCGTCAATAAACGAATTTTTAAACTAGGTTGTAACTTTTTTCATCAAATTATCGCCTACATACGAAATTCAACTCTCGGTGGGAATTTTTTGGTCAAACTACCGTCAATGTACGAATTTTGACTCTCGGTGGGAACTTTTTTCTTCAAACTACTGTCAATACTCAAATTTTAACTATTGTTTGAGATCTTTTTGTTAAACAATTTCAAATAAACGAATTTTAATACTAGGTTGGAATTTTTTTCTTCAAACTATCACATATACGAAATCTAACTCTCGGCAGGAATTTTTTGGTCAAACTACCGTCAATGTACGAATTTTAACTCTCGGTGGGCACTTTTCTCTTCAAACTACTGTCAATATTCAGATTTTAAATATTGGTTGAGATCTTTTTGTTAAACAATTGTAAATAAACGAATTTTAATACTAGGTTGGAATTTTTTCCTTCAAACTATCGCCTATATACGAAATTTAACTCTCGGTGGGAATTTTTTGGTCAAGCTACCGTCAATGTACGAATTTTAACTCTCGGTGGGCACTTTTTTCTTCAAACTACTGCCAATTTTCAAATTTTATCTATTGGTTGATATCTTTTTGTCAAACATTCGTCAATAAACGACTTTTTAAACTAGGTTGTAACTTTTTTCATCAAATTATCGCCTACATACGAAATTCAACTCTCGGTGGGAATTTTTTGGTCAAACTACCGTCAATGTACGAATTTTGACTCTCGGTGGGAACTTTTTTCTTCAAACTACTGTCAATACTCAAATTTTAACTATTGTTTGAGATCTTTTTGTTAAACAATTGCAAATAAACGAATTTTAATACTAGGTTGGAATTTTTTTCTTCAAACTATCACATATACGAAATTTAACTCTCGGCAGGAATTTTTTGGTCAAACTACCGTCAATCTACGAATTTTAACTCTCGGTGGGCACTTTTTTCTTCAAACTACTGTCAATATTCAAATTTTATCTATTGGTTGATATCTTTTTGTCAAACATTCGTCAATAAACGAATTTTTAAACTAGGTTGTAACTTTTTTCATCAAATTATCGCCTACATACGAAATTCAGCTCTCGGTGGGAATTTTTTGGTCAAACTACCGTCAATGTACGAATTTTGACTCTCGGTGGGAACTTTTTTCTTCAAACTACTGTCAATACTCAAATTTTAACTATTGTTTGAGATCTTTTTGTTAAACAATTGCAAATAAACGAATTTTAATACTAGGTTGGAATTTTTTTCTTCAAACTATCGCATATACGAAATTTAACTCTCGGCAGGAATTTTTTGGTCAAGCTACCATCAATGTTCGAATTTTAACTCACGGTGGGCACTTTTTTCTTCAAACTACTGTCAATATTCAAATTTTATCTATTGGTTGATATCTTTTTGTCAAACATTCGTCAATAAACGAATTTTTAAACTAGGTTGTAACTTTTTTCATCAAATTATCGCCTACATACGAAATTCAACTCTCGGTGGGAATTTTTTGGTCAAACTACCGTCAATGTACGAATTTTGACTCTCGGTGGGAACTTTTTTCTTCAAACTACTGTCAATACTCAAATTTTAACTATTGTTTGAGATCTTTTTGTTAAACAATTTCAAATAAACGAATTTTAATACTAGGTTGGAATTTTTTTCTTCAAACTATCACATATACGAAATCTAACTCTCGGCAGGAATTTTTTGGTCAAACTACCGTCAATGTACGAATTTTAACTCTCGGTGGGCACTTTTCTCTTCAAACTACTGTCAATATTCAGATTTTAAATATTGGTTGAGATCTTTTTGTTAAACAATTGTAAATAAACGAATTTTAATACTAGGTTGGAATTTTTTCCTTCAAACTATCGCCTATATACGAAATTTAACTCTCGGTGGGAATTTTTTGGTCAAGCTACCGTCAATGTACGAATTTTAACTCTCGGTGGGCACTTTTTTCTTCAAACTACTGCCAATTTTCAAATTTTATCTATTGGTTGATATCTTTTTGTCAAACATTCGTCAATAAACGACTTTTTAAACTAGGTTGTAACTTTTTTCATCAAATTATCGCCTACATACGAAATTCAACTCTCGGTGGGAATTTTTTGGTCAAACTACCGTCAATGTACGAATTTTGACTCTCGGTGGGAACTTTTTTCTTCAAACTACTGTCAATACTCAAATTTTAACTATTGTTTGAGATCTTTTTGTTAAACAATTGCAAATAAACGAATTTTAATACTAGGTTGGAATTTTTTTCTTCAAACTATCACATATACGAAATTTAACTCTCGGCAGGAATTTTTTGGTCAAACTACCGTCAATCTACGAATTTTAACTCTCGGTGGGCACTTTTTTCTTCAAACTACTGTCAATATTCAAATTTTATCTATTGGTTGATATCTTTTTGTCAAACATTCGTCAATAAACGAATTTTTAAACTAGGTTGTAACTTTTTTCATCAAATTATCGCCTACATACGAAATTCAGCTCTCGGTGGGAATTTTTTGGTCAAACTACCGTCAATGTACGAATTTTGACTCTCGGTGGGAACTTTTTTCTTCAAACTACTGTCAATACTCAAATTTTAACTATTGTTTGAGATCTTTTTGTTAAACAATTGCAAATAAACGAATTTTAATACTAGGTTGGAATTTTTTTCTTCAAACTATCGCATATACGAAATTTAACTCTCGGCAGGAATTTTTTGGTCAAGCTACCATCAATGTTCGAATTTTAACTCACGGTGGGCACTTTTTTCTTCAAACTACTGTCAATATTCAAATTTTATCTATTGGTTGATATCTTTTTGTCAAACATTCGTCAATAAACGAATTTTTAAACTAGGTTGTAACTTTTTTCATCAAATTATCGCCTACATACGAAATTCAGCTCTCGGTGGGAATTTTTTGGTCAAACTACCGTCAATGTACGAATTTTGACTCTCGGTGGGAACTTTTTTCTTCAAACTACTGTCAATACTCAAATTTTAACTATTGTTTGAGATCTTTTTGTTAAACAATTGCAAATAAACGAATTTTAATACTAGGTTGGAATTTTTTTCTTCAAACTATCACATATACGAAATTTAACTCTCGGTGGGAATTTTTTGGTCAAGCTACCGTCAATGTACGAATTTTAACTCTCGGTGGGCACTTTTTTCTTCAAACTACTGTCAATTTTCAAATTTTATCTATTGGTTGATATCTTTTTGTCAAACATTCGTCAATAAACGAATTTTTAAACTAGGTTGTAACTTTTTTCATCAAATTATCGCCTACATACGAAATTCAACTCTCGGTGGGAATTTTTTGGTCAAACTACCGTCAATGTACGAATTTTGACTCTCGGTGGGAACTTTTTTCTTCAAACTACTGTCAATACTCAAATTTTAACTATTGTTTGAGATCTTTTTGTTAAACAATTGCAAATAAACGAATTTTAATACTAGGTTGGAATTTTTTTCTTCAAACTATCACATATACGAAATTTAACTCTCGGCAGGAATTTTTTGGTCAAACTACCGTCAATCTACGAATTTTAACTCTCGGTGGGCACTTTTTTCTTCAAACTACTGTCAATATTCAAATTTTATCTATTGGTTGATATCTTTTTGTCAAACATTCGTCAATAAACGAATTTTTAAACTAGGTTGTAACTTTTTTCATCAAATTATCGCCTACATACGAAATTCAGCTCTCGGTGGGAATTTTTTGGTCAAACTACCGTCAATGTACGAATTTTGACTCTCGGTGGGAACTTTTTTCTTCAAACTACTGTCAATACTCAAATTTTAACTATTGTTTGAGATCTTTTTGTTAAACAATTGCAAATAAACGAATTTTAATACTAGGTTGGAATTTTTTTCTTCAAACTATCGCATATACGAAATTTAACTCTCGGCAGGAATTTTTTGGTCAAGCTACCATCAATGTTCGAATTTTAACTCACGGTGGGCACTTTTTTCTTCAAACTACTGTCAATATTCAAATTTTATCTATTGGTTGATATCTTTTTGTCAAACATTCGTCAATAAACGAATTTTTAAACTAGGTTGTAACTTTTTTCATCAAATTATCGCCTACATACGAAATTCAACTCTCGGTGGGAATTTTTTGGTCAAACTACCGTCAATGTACGAATTTTGACTCTCGATGGGAACTTTTTTCTTCAAACTACTGTCAATACTCAAATTTTAACTATTGTTTGAGATCTTTTTGTTAAACAATTGCAAATAAACGAATTTTAATACTAGGTTGGAATTTTTTTCTTCAAACTATCACATATACGAAATTTAACTCTCGGCAGGAATTTTTTGGTCAAACTACCGTCAATGTACGAATTTTAACTCTCGGTGGGCACTTTTCTCTTCAAACTACTGTCAATATTCAGATTTTAAATATTGGTTGAGATCTTTTTGTTAAACAATTGTAAATAAACGAATTTTAATACCAGGTTGGAATTTTTTCCTTCAAACTATCGCCTATATACGAAATTTAACTCTCGGTGGGAATTTTTTGGTCAAGCTACCGTCAATGTACGAATTTTAACTCTCGGTGGGCACTTTTTTCTTCAAACTACTGTCAATTTTCAAATTTTATCTATTGGTTGATATCTTTTTGTCAAACATTCGACAATAAACGAATTTTTAAACTAGGTTGTAACTTTTTTCATCAAATTATCGCCTACATACGAAATTCAACTCTCGGTGGGAATTTTTTGGTCAAACTACCGTCAATGTACGAATTTTGACTCTCGGTGGGAACTTTTTTCTTCAAACTACTGTCAATACTCAAATTTTAACTATTGTTTGAGATCTTTTTGTTAAACAATTTCAAATAAACGAATTTTAATACTAGGTTGGAATTTTTTTCTTCAAACTATCACATATACGAAATCTAACTCTCGGCAGGAATTTTTTGGTCAAACTACCGTCAATGTACGAATTTTAACTCTCGGTGGGCACTTTTCTCTTCAAACTACTGTCAATATTCAGATTTTAAATATTGGTTGAGATCTTTTTGTTAAACAATTGTAAATAAACGAATTTTAATACTAGGTTGGAATTTTTTCCTTCAAACTATCGCCTATATACGAAATTTAACTCTCGGTGGGAATTTTTTGGTCAAGCTACCGTCAATGTACGAATTTTAACTCTCGGTGGGCACTTTTTTCTTCAAACTACTGCCAATTTTCAAATTTTATCTATTGGTTGATATCTTTTTGTCAAACATTCGTCAATAAACGACTTTTTAAACTAGGTTGTAACTTTTTTCATCAAATTATCGCCTACATACGAAATTCAACTCTCGGTGGGAATTTTTTGGTCAAACTACCGTCAATGTACGAATTTTGACTCTCGGTGGGAACTTTTTTCTTCAAACTACTGTCAATACTCAAATTTTAACTATTGTTTGAGATCTTTTTGTTAAACAATTGCAAATAAACGAATTTTAATACTAGGTTGGAATTTTTTTCTTCAAACTATCACATATACGAAATTTAACTCTCGGCAGGAATTTTTTGGTCAAACTACCGTCAATGTACGAATTTTAACTCTCGGTGGGCACTTTTTTCTTCAAACTACTGTCAATATTCAAATTTTATCTATTGGTTGATATCTTTTTGTCAAACATTCGTCAATAAACGAATTTTTAAACTAGGTTGTAACTTTTTTCATCAAATTATCGCCTACATACGAAATTCAACTCTCGGTGGGAATTTTTTGGTCAAACTACCGTCAATGTACGAATTTTGACTCTCGGTGGGAACTTTTTTCTTCAAACTACTGTCAATACTCAAATTTTAACTATTGTTTGAGATCTTTTTGTTAAACAATTGCAAATAAAGGAATTTTAATACTAGGTTGGAATTTTTTTCTTCAAACTATCGCATATACGAAATTTAACTCTCGGTAGGAATTTTTTGGTCAAGCTACCGTCAATGTTCAAATTTTAACTTTCGGTGGGCACTTTTTTCTTCAAACTACTGTCAATATTCATATTTTAACTATTGGTTGAAATCTTTTTGTCAACAATCGTCAATAGACGAATTTTAATACTAGGTTGGAATTTTTTCCTTCAAACTATCGCCTATATACGAAATTTAACTCTCGGTGGGAATTTTTTGGTCAAGCTACCGTCAATGTACGAATTTTAACCCTCGGTGGGCACTTTTTTCTTCAAACTACTGTCAATATTCAAATTTTATCTATTGGTTGATATCTTTTTGTCAAACATTCGTCAATAAACGAATTTTTAAACTAGGTTGTAACTTTTTTCATCAAATTATCGCCTACATACGAAATTCAACTCTCGGTGGGAATTTTTTGGTCAAACTACCGTCAATGTACGAATTTTGACTCTCGGTGGGAACTTTTTTCTTCAAACTACTGTCAATACTCAAATTTTAACTATTGTTTGAGATCTTTTTGTTAAACAATTGCAAATAAACGAATTTTAATACTAGGTTGGAATTTTTTTCTTCAAACTATCGCATATACGAAATTTAACTCTCGGCAGGAATTTTTTGGTCAAGCTACCATCAATGTTCGAATTTTAACTCACGGTGGGCACTTTTTTCTTCAAACTACTGTCAATATTCAAATTTTATCTATTGGTTGATATCTTTTTGTCAAACATTCGTCAATAAACGAATTTTTAAACTAGGTTGTAACTTTTTTCATCAAATTATCGCCTACATACGAAATTCAACTCTCGGTGGGAATTTTTTGGTCAAACTACCGTCAATGTACGAATTTTGACTCTCGGTGGGAACTTTTTTCTTCAAACTACTGTCAATACTCAAATTTTAACTATTGTTTGAGATCTTTTTGTTAAACAATTGCAAATAAACGAATTTTAATACTAGGTTGGAATTTTTTTCTTCAAACTATCACATATACGAAATTTAACTCTCGGCAGGAATTTTTTGGTCAAACTACCGTCAATGTACGAATTTTAACTCTCGGTGGGCACTTTTTTCTTCAAACTACTGTCAATATTCAAATTTTATCTATTGGTTGATATCTTTTTGTCAAACATTCGTCAATAAACGAATTTTTAAACTAGGTTGTAACTTTTTTCATCAAATTATCGCCTACATACGAAATTCAACTCTCGGTGGGAATTTTTTGGTCAAACTACCGTCAATGTACGAATTTTGACTCTCGGTGGGAACTTTTTTCTTCAAACTACTGTCAATACTCAAATTTTAACTATTGTTTGAGATCTTTTTGTTAAACAATTGCAAATAAAGGAATTTTAATACTAGGTTGGAATTTTTTTCTTCAAACTATCGCATATACGAAATTTAACTCTCGGTAGGAATTTTTTGGTCAAGCTACCGTCAATGTTCAAATTTTAACTTTCGGTGGGCACTTTTTTCTTCAAACTACTGTCAATATTCATATTTTAACTATTGGTTGAAATCTTTTTGTCAACAATCGTCAATAGACGAATTTTAATACTAGGTTGGAATTTTTTCCTTCAAACTATCGCCTATATACGAAATTTAACTCTCGGTGGGAATTTTTTGGTCAAGCTACCGTCAATGTACGAATTTTAACCCTCGGTGGGCACTTTTTTCTTCAAACTACTGTCAATATTCAAATTTTATCTATTGGTTGATATCTTTTTGTCAAACATTCGTCAATAAACGAATTTTTAAACTAGGTTGTAACTTTTTTCATCAAATTATCGCCTACATACGAAATTCAACTCTCGGTGGGAATTTTTTGGTCAAACTACCGTCAATGTACGAATTTTGACTCTCGGTGGGAACTTTTTTCTTCAAACTACTGTCAATACTCAAATTTTAACTATTGTTTGAGATCTTTTTGTTAAACAATTGCAAATAAACGAATTTTAATACTAGGTTGGAATTTTTTTCTTCAAACTATCGCATATACGAAATTTAACTCTCGGCAGGAATTTTTTGGTCAAGCTACCATCAATGTTCGAATTTTAACTCACGGTGGGCACTTTTTTCTTCAAACTACTGTCAATATTCAAATTTTATCTATTGGTTGATATCTTTTTGTCAAACATTCGTCAATAAACGAATTTTTAAACTAGGTTGTAACTTTTTTCATCAAATTATCGCCTACATACGAAATTCAACTCTCGGTGGGAATTTTTTGGTCAAACTACCGTCAATGTACGAATTTTGACTCTCGGTGGGAACTTTTTTCTTCAAACTACTGTCAATACTCAAATTTTAACTATTGTTTGAGATCTTTTTGTTAAACAATTGCAAATAAACGAATTTTAATACTAGGTTGGAATTTTTTTCTTCAAACTATCACATATACGAAATTTAACTCTCGGCAGGAATTTTTTGGTCAAACTACCGTCAATGTACGAATTTTAACTCTCGGTGGGCACTTTTCTCTTCAAACTACTGTCAATATTCAGATTTTAAATATTGGTTGAGATCTTTTTGTTAAACAATTGTAAATAAACGAATTTTAATACTAGGTTGGAATTTTTTCCTTCAAACTATCGCCTATATACGAAATTTAACTCTCGGTGGGAATTTTTTGGTCAAGCTACCGTCAATGTACGAATTTTAACTCTCGGTGGGCACTTTTTTCTTCAAACTACTGTCAATATTCAAATTTTATCTATTGGTTGATATCTTTTTGTCAAACATTCGTCAATAAACGAATTTTTAAACTAGGTTGTAACTTTTTTCATCAAATTATCGCCTACATACGAAATTCAACTCTCGGTGGGAATTTTTTGGTCAAACTACCGTCAATGTACGAATTTTGACTCTCGGTGGGAACTTTTTTCTTCAAACTACTGTCAATACTCAAATTTTAACTATTGTTTGAGATCTTTTTGTTAAACAATTGCAAATAAACGAATTTTAATACTAGGTTGGAATTTTTTTCTTCAAACTATCGCATATACGAAATTTAACTCTCGGCAGGAATTTTTTGGTCAAGCTACCATCAATGTTCGAATTTTAACTCACGGTGGGCACTTTTTTCTTCAAACTACTGTCAATACTCAAATTTTAACTATTGTTTGAGATCTTTTTGTTAAACAATTGCAAATAAAGGAATTTTAATACTAGGCTGGAATTTTTTTCTTCAAACTATCGCATATACGAAATTTAACTCTCGGTAGGAATTTTTTGGTCAAGCTACCGTCAATGTTCAAATTTTAACTTTCGGTGGGCACTTTTTTCTTCAAACTACTGTCAATATTCATATTTTAACTATTGGTTGAAATCTTTTTGTCAACAATCGTCAATAGACGAATTTTAATACTAGGTTGGAATTTTTTCCTTCAAACTATCGCCTATATAAGAAATTTAACTCTCGGTGGGAATTTTTTGGTCAAGCTACCGTCAATGTACGAATTTTAACCCTCGGTGGGCACTTTTTTCTTCAAACTACTGTCAATATTCAAATTTTATCTATTGGTTGATATCTTTTTGTCAAACATTCGTCAATAAACGAATTTTTAAACTAGGTTGTAACTTTTTTCATCAAATTATCGCCTACATACGAAATTCAACTCTCGGTGGGAATTTTTTGGTCAAACTACCGTCAATGTACGAATTTTGACTCTCGGTGGGAACTTTTTTCTTCAAACTACTGTCAATACTCAAATTTTAACTATTGTTTGAGATCTTTTTGTTAAACAATTGCAAATAAACGAATTTTAATACTAGGTTGGAATTTTTTTCTTCAAACTATCGCATATACGAAATTTAACTCTCGGCAGGAATTTTTTGGTCAAGCTACCATCAATGTTCGAATTTTAACTCACGGTGGGCACTTTTTTCTTCAAACTACTGTCAATATTCAAATTTTATCTATTGGTTGATATCTTTTTGTCAAACATTCGTCAATAAACGAATTTTTAAACTAGGTTGTAACTTTTTTCATCAAATTATCGCCTACATACGAAATTCAACTCTCGGTGGGAATTTTTTGGTCAAACTACCGTCAATGTACGAATTTTGACTCTCGGTGGGAACTTTTTTCTTCAAACTACTGTCAATACTCAAATTTTAACTATTGTTTGAGATCTTTTTGTTAAACAATTGTAAATAAACGAATTTTAATACTAGGTTGGAATTTTTTCCTTCAAACTATCGCCGATATACGAAATTTAACTCTCGGTGGGAATTTTTTGGTCAAGCTACCGTCAATGTACGAATTTTAACTCTCGGTGGGCACTTTTTTCTTCAAACTACTGTCAATTTTCAAATTTTATCTATTGGTTGATATCTTTTTGTCAAACATTCGTCAATAAACGAATTTTTAAACTAGGTTGTAACTTTTTTCATCAAATTATCGCCTACATACGAAATTCAACTCTCGGTGGGAATTTTTTGGTCAAACTACCGTCAATGTACGAATTTTGACTCTCGGTGGGAACTTTTTTCTTCAAACTACTGTCAATACTCAAATTTTAACTATTGTTTGAGATCTTTTTGTTAAACAATTGCAAATAAAGGAATTTTAATACTAGGTTGGAATTTTTTTCTTCAAACTATCGCATATACGAAATTTAACTCTCGGTAGGAATTTTTTGGTCAAGCTACCATCAATGTTCAAATTTTAACTTTCGGTGGGCACTTTTTTCTTCAAACTACTGTCAATATTCATATTTTAACTATTGGTTGAAATCTTTTTGTCAACAATCGTCAATAGACGAATTTTAATACTAGGTTGGAATTTTTTCCTTCAAACTATCGCCTATATACGAAATTTAACTCTCGGTGGGAATTTTTTGGTCAAGCTACCGTCAATGTACGAATTTTAACCCTCGGTGGGCACTTTTTTCTTCAAACTACTGTCAATATTCAAATTTTATATATTGGTTGATATCTTTTTGTCAAACATTCGTCAATAAACGAATTTTTAAACTAGGTTGTAACTTTTTTCATCAAATTATCGCCTACATACGAAATTCAACTCTCGGTGGGAATTTTTTGGTCAAACTACCGTCAATGTACGAATTTTGACTCTCGGTGGGAACTTTTTTCTTCAAACTACTGTCAATACTCAAATTTTAACTATTGTTTGAGATCTTTTTGTTAAACAATTGCAAATAAACGAATTTTAATACTAGGTTGGAATTTTTTTCTTCAAACTATCGCATATACGAAATTTAACTCTCGGCAGGAATTTTTTGGTCAAGCTACCATCAATGTTCGAATTTTAACTCACGGTGGGCACTTTTTTCTTCAAACTACTGTCAATATTCAAATTTTATCTATTGGTTGATATCTTTTTGTCAAACATTCGTCAATAAACGAATTTTTAAACTAGGTTGTAACTTTTTTCATCAAATTATCGCCTACATACGAAATTCAACACTCGGTGGGAATTTTTTGGTCAAACTACCGTCAATGTACGAATTTTGACTCTCGGTGGGAACTTTTTTCTTCAAACTACTGTCAATACTCAAATTTTAACTATTGTTTGAGATCTTTTTGTTAAACAATTGTAAATAAACGAATTTTAATACTAGGTTGGAATTTTTTCCGTCAAACTATCGCCGATATACGAAATTTAACTCTCGGTGGGAATTTTTTGGTCAAGCTACCGTCAATGTACGAATTTTAACTCTCGGTGGGCACTTTTTTCTTCAAACTACTGTCAATTTTCAAATTTTATCTATTGGTTGATATCTTTTTGTCAAACATTCGTCAATAAACGAATTTTTAAACTAGGTTGTAACTTTTTTCATCAAATTATCGCCTACATACGAAATTCAACTCTCGGTGGGAATTTTTTGGTCAAACTACCGTCAATGTACGAATTTTGACTCTCGGTGGGAACTTTTTTCTTCAAACTACTGTCAATACTCAAATTTTAACTATTGTTTGAGATCTTTTTGTTAAACAATTGCAAATAAAGGAATTTTAATACTAGGTTGGAATTTTTTTCTTCAAACTATCGCATATACGAAATTTAACTCTCGGTAGGAATTTTTTGGTCAAGCTACCGTCAATGTTCAAACTTTAACTTTCGGTGGGCACTTTTTTCTTCAAACTACTGTCAATATTCATATTTTAACTATTGGTTGAAATCTTTTTGTCAACAATCGTCAATAGACGAATTTTTAAACTAGGTTGTAACTTTTTTCATCAAATTATCGCCTACATACGAAATTCAACTCTCGGTGGGAATTTTTTGGTCAAACTACCGTCAATGTACGAATTTTGACTCTCGGTGGGAACTTTTTTCTTCAAACTACTGTCAATACTCAAATTTTAACTATTGTTTGAGATCTTTTTGTTAAACAATTGCAAATAAACGAATTTTAATACTAGGTTGGAATTTTTTCTTCAAACTATCGCATATACGAAATTTAACTCTCGGCAGGAATTTTTTGGTCAAGCTACCATCAATGTTCGAATTTTAACTCACGGTGGGCACTTTTTTCTTCAAACTACTGTCAATATTCAAATTTTATCTATTGGTTGATATCTTTTTGTCAAACATTCGTCAATAAACGAATTTTTAAACTAGGTTGTAACTTTTTTCATCAAATTATCGCCTACATACGAAATTCAACTCTCGGTGGGAATTTTTTGGTCAAACTACCGTCAATGTACGAATTTTGACTCTCGGTGGGAACTTTTTTCTTCAAACTACTGTCAATACTCAAATTTTAACTATTGTTTGAGATCTTTTTGTTAAACAATTGTAAATAAACGAATTTTAATACTAGGTTGGAATTTTTTCCTTCAAACTATCGCCGATATACGAAATTTAACTCTCGGTGGGAATTTTTTGGTCAAGCTACCGTCAATGTACGAATTTTAACCCACGGTGGGCACTTTTTTCTTCAAACTACTGTCAATATTCAAATTTTATCTATTGGTTGATATCTTTTTGTCAAACATTCGTCAATAAACGAATTTTTAAACTAGGTTGTAACTTTTTTCATCAAATTATCGCCTACATACGAAATTCAACTCTCGGTGGGAATTTTTTGGTCAAACTACCGTCAATGTACGAATTTTGACTCTCGGTGGGAACTTTTTTCTTCAAACTACTGTCAATACTCAAATTTTAACTATTGTTTGAGATCTTTTTGTTAAACAATTGCAAATAAACGAATTTTAATACTAGGTTGGAATTTTTTTCTTCAAACTATCGCATATACGAAATTTAACTCTCGGCAGGAATTTTTTGGTCAAGCTACCATCAATGTTCGAATTTTAACTCACGGTGGGCACTTTTTTCTTCAAACTACTGTCAATATTCAAATTTTATCTATTGGTTGATATCTTTTTGTCAAACATTCGTCAATAAACGAATTTTTAAACTAGGTTGTAACTTTTTTCATCAAATTATCGCCTACATACGAAATTCAACTCTCGGTGGGAATTTTTTGGTCAAACTACCGTCAATGTACGAATTTTGACTCTCGGTGGGAACTTTTTTCTTCAAACTACTGTCAATACTCAAATTTTAACTATTGTTTGAGATCTTTTTGTTAAACAATTGTAAATAAACGAATTTTAATACTAGGTTGGAATTTTTTCCTTCAAACTATCGCCGATATACGAAATTTAACTCTCGGTGGGAATTTTTTGGTCAAGCTACCGTCAATGTACGAATTTTAACTCTCGGTGGGCACTTTTTTCTTCAAACTACTGTCAATTTTCAAATTTTATCTATTGGTTGATATCTTTTTGTCAAACATTCGTCAATAAACGAATTTTTAAACTAGGTTGTAACTTTTTTCATCAAATTATCGCCTACATACGAAATTCAACTCTCGGTGGGAATTTTTTGGTCAAACTACCGTCAATGTACGAATTTTGACTCTCGGTGGGAACTTTTTTCTTCAAACTACTGTCAATACTCAAATTTTAACTATTGTTTGAGATCTTTTTGTTAAACAATTGCAAATAAAGGAATTTTAATACTAGGTTGGAATTTTTTTCTTCAAACTATCGCATATACGAAATTTAACTCTCGGTAGGAATTTTTTGGTCAAGCTACCGTCAATGTTCAAACTTTAACTTTCGGTGGGCACTTTTTTCTTCAAACTACTGTCAATATTCATATTTTAACTATTGGTTGAAATCTTTTTGTCAACAATCGTCAATAGACGAATTTTTAAACTAGGTTGTAACTTTTTTCATCAAATTATCGCCTACATACGAAATTCAACTCTCGGTGGGAATTTTTTGGTCAAACTACCGTCAATGTACGAATTTTGACTCTCGGTGGGAACTTTTTTCTTCAAACTACTGTCAATACTCAAATTTTAACTATTGTTTGAGATCTTTTTGTTAAACAATTGCAAATAAACGAATTTTAATACTAGGTTGGAATTTTTTTCTTCAAACTATCGCATATACGAAATTTAACTCTCGGCAGGAATTTTTTGGTCAAGCTACCATCAATGTTCGAATTTTAACTCACGGTGGGCACTTTTTTCTTCAAACTACTGTCAATATTCAAATTTTATCTATTGGTTGATATCTTTTTGTCAAACATTCGTCAATAAACGAATTTTTAAACTAGGTTGTAACTTTTTTCATCAAATTATCGCCTACATACGAAATTCAACTCTCGGTGGGAATTTTTTGGTCAAACTACCGTCAATGTACGAATTTTGACTCTCGGTGGGAACTTTTTTCTTCAAACTACTGTCAATACTCAAATTTTAACTATTGTTTGAGATCTTTTTGTTAAACAATTGTAAATAAACGAATTTTAATACTAGGTTGGAATTTTTTCCTTCAAACTATCGCCGATATACGAAATTTAACTCTCGGTGGGAATTTTTTGGTCAAGCTACCGTCAATGTACGAATTTTAACCCTCGGTGGGCACTTTTTTCTTCAAACTACTGTCAATATTCAAATTTTATCTATTGGTTGATATCTTTTTGTCAAACATTCGTCAATAAACGAATTTTTAAACTAGGTTGTAACTTTTTTCATCAAATTATCGCCTACATACGAAATTCAACTCTCGGTGGGAATTTTTTGGTCAAACTACCGTCAATGTACGAATTTTGACTCTCGGTGGGAACTTTTTTCTTCAAACTACTGTCAATACTCAAATTTTAACTATTGTTTGAGATCTTTTTGTTAAACAATTGCAAATAAACGAATTTTAATACTAGGTTGGAATTTTTTTCTTCAAACTATCGCATATACGAAATTTAACTCTCGGCAGGAATTTTTTGGTCAAGCTACCATCAATGTTCGAATTTTAACTCACGGTGGGCACTTTTTTCTTCAAACTACTGTCAATATTCAAATTTTATCTATTGGTTGATATCTTTTTGTCAAACATTCGTCAATAAACGAATTTTTAAACTAGGTTGTAACTTTTTTCATCAAATTATCGCCTACATACGAAATTCAACTCTCGGTGGGAATTTTTTGGTCAAACTACCGTCAATGTACGAATTTTGACTCTCGGTGGGAACTTTTTTCTTCAAACTACTGTCAATACTCAAATTTTAACTATTGTTTGAGATCTTTTTGTTAAACAATTGTAAATAAACGAATTTTAATACTAGGTTGGAATTTTTTCCTTCAAACTATCGCCGATATACGAAATTTAACTCTCGGTGGGAATTTTTTGGTCAAGCTACCGTCAATGTACGAATTTTAACTCTCGGTGGGCACTTTTTTCTTCAAACTACTGTCAATTTTCAAATTTTATCTATTGGTTGATATCTTTTTGTCAAACATTCGTCAATAAACGAATTTTTAAACTAGGTTGTAACTTTTTTCATCAAATTATCGCCTACATACGAAATTCAACTCTCGGTGGGAATTTTTTGGTCAAACTACCGTCAATGTACGAATTTTGACTCTCGGTGGGAACTTTTTTCTTCAAACTACTGTCAATACTCAAATTTTAACTATTGTTTGAGATCTTTTTGTTAAACAATTGCAAATAAAGGAATTTTAATACTAGGTTGGAATTTTTTTCTTCAAACTATCGCATATACGAAATTTAACTCTCGGTAGGAATTTTTTGGTCAAGCTACCGTCAATGTTCAAACTTTAACTTTCGGTGGGCACTTTTTTCTTCAAACTACTGTCAATATTCATATTTTAACTATTGGTTGAAATCTTTTTGTCAACAATCGTCAATAGACGAATTTTAATACTAGGTTGGAATTTTTTCCTTCAAACTATTGCCTATATACGAAATTTAACTCTCGGTGGGAATTTTTTGGTCAAGCTACCGTCAATGTACGAATTTTAACTCTCGGTGGGCACTTTTTTCTTCAAACTACTGTCAATTTTCAAATTTTATCTATTGGTTGATATCTTTTTGTCAAACATTCGTCAATAAACGAATTTTTAAACTAGGTTGTAACTTTTTTCATCAAATTATCGCCTACATACGAAATTCAACTCTCGGTGGGAATTTTTTGGTCAAACTACCGTCAATGTACGAATTTTGACTCTCGGTGGGAACTTTTTTCTTCAAACTACTGTCAATACTCAAATTTTAACTATTGTTTGAGATCTTTTTGTTAAACAATTGCAAATAAAGGAATTTTAATACTAGGTTGGAATTTTTTTCTTCAAACTATCGCATATACGAAATTTAACTCTCGGTAGGAATTTTTTGGTCAAGCTACCGTCAATGTTCAAACTTTAACTTTCGGTGGGCACTTTTTTCTTCAAACTACTGTCAATATTCATATTTTAACTATTGGTTGAAATCTTTTTGTCAACAATCGTCAATAGACGAATTTTAATACTAGGTTGGAATTTTTTCCTTCAAACTATCGCCTATATACGAAATTTAACTCTCGGTGGGAATTTTTTGGTCAAGCTACCGTCAATGTACGAATTTTAACTCTCGGTGGGCACTTTTTTCTTCAAACTACTGTCAATTTTCAAATTTTATCTATTGGTTGATATCTTTTTGTCAAACATTCGTCAATAAACGAATTTTTAAACTAGGTTGTAACTTTTTTCATCAAATTATCGCCTACATACGAAATTCAACTCTCGGTGGGAATTTTTTGGTCAAACTACCGTCAATGTACGAATTTTGACTCTCGGTGGGAACTTTTTTCTTCAAACTACTGTCAATACTCAAATTTTAACTATTGTTTGAGATCTTTTTGTTAAACAATTGCAAATAAACGAATTTTAATACTAGGTTGGAATTTTTTTCTTCAAACTATCGCATATACGAAATTTAACTCTCGGCAGGAATTTTTTGGTCAAGCTACCATCAATGTTCGAATTTTAACTCACGGTGGGCACTTTTTTCTTCAAACTACTGTCAATATTCAAATTTTATCTATTGGTTGATATCTTTTTGTCAAACATTCGTCAATAAACGAATTTTTAAACTAGGTTGTAACTTTTTTCATCAAATTATCGCCTACATACGAAATTCAACTCTCGGTGGGAATTTTTTGGTCAAACTACCGTCAATGTACGAATTTTGACTCTCAGTGGGAACTTTTTTCTTCAAACTACTGTCAATACTCAAATTTTAACTATTGTTTGAGATCTTTTTGTTAAACAATTGTAAATAAACGAATTTTAATACTAGGTTGGAATTTTTTCCTTCAAACTATCGCCGATATACGAAATTTAACTCTCGGTGGGAATTTTTTGGTCAAGCTACCGTCAATGTACGAATTTTAACTCTCGGTGGGCACTTTTTTCTTCAAACTACTGTCAATTTTCAAATTTTATCTATTGGTTGATATCTTTTTGTTAAACATTCGTCAATAAACGAATTTTTAAACTAGGTTGTAACTTTTTTCATCAAATTATCGCCTACATACGAAATTCAACTCTCGGTGGGAATTTTTTGGTCAAACTACCGTCAATGTACGAATTTTGACTCTCGGTGGGAACTTTTTTCTTCAAACTACTGTCAATACTCAAATTTTAACTATTGTTTGAGATCTTTTTGTTAAACAATTGCAAATAAACGAATTTTAATACTAGGTTGGAATTTTTTTCTTCAAACTATCTCATATACGAAATTTAACTCTCGGTAGGAATTTTTTGGTCAAGCTACCATCAATGTTCAAATTTTAACTTTCGGTGGACACTTTTTTCTTCAAACTACTGTCAATATTCATATTTTAACTATTGGTTGAAATCTTTTTGTCAACAATCGTCAATAGACGAATTTTAATACTAGGTTGGAATTTTTTCCTTCAACCTATCGCCTATATACGAAATTTAACTCTCGGTGGGAATTTTTTGGTCAAGCTACCGTCAATGTACGAATTTTAACCCTCGGTGGGCACTTTTTTCTTCAAACTACTGTCAATATTCAAATTTTATCTATTGGTTGATATCTTTTTGTCAAGCATTCGTCAATAAACGAATTTTTAAACTAGGTTGTAACTTTTTTCATCAAATTATCGCCTACATACGAAATTCAACTCTCGGTGGGAATTTTTTGATCAAACTACCGTCAATGTACGAATTTTGACTCTCGGTGGGAACTTTTTTCTTCAAACTACTGTCAATACTCAAATTTTAACTATTGTTTGAGATCTTTTTGTTAAACAATTTCAAATAAACGAATTTTAATACTAGGTTGGAATTTTTTTCTTCAAACTATCACATATACGAAATTTAACTCTCGGCAGGAATTTTTTGGTCAAACTACCGTCAATGTACGAATTTTAACTCTCGGTGGGCACATTTCTCTTCAAACTACTGTCAATATTCAGATTTTAAATATTGGTTGAGATCTTTTTGTTAAACAATTGTAAATAAACGAATTTTAATACTAGGTTGGAATTTTTTCCTTCAAACTATCGCCTATATACGAAATTTAACTCTCGGTGGGAATTTTTTGGTCAAGCTACCGTCAATGTACGAATTTTAACTCTCGGTGGGCACTTTTTTCTTCAAACTACTGCCAATTTTCAAATTTTATCTATTGGTTGATATCTTTTTGTCAAACATTCGTCAATAAACGAATTTTTAAACTAGGTTGTAACTTTTTTCATCAAATTATCGCCTACATACGAAATTCAACTCTCGGTGGGAATTTTTTGGTCAAACTACCGTCAATGTACGAATTTTGACTCTCGGTGGGAACTTTTTTCTTCAAACTACTGTCAATACTCAAATTTTAACTATTGTTTGAGATCTTTTTGTTAAACAATTGCAAATAAACGAATTTTAATACTAGGTTGGAATTTTTTTCTTCAAACTATCACATATACGAAATTTAACTCTCGGCAGGAATTTTTTGGTCAAACTACCGTCAATGTACGAATTTTAACTCTCGGTGGGCACTTTTTTCTTCAAACTACTGTCAATATTCAAATTTTATCTATTGGTTGATATCTTTTTGTCAAACATTCGTCAATAAACGAATTTTTAAACTAGGTTGTAACTTTTTTCATCAAATTATCGCCTACATACGAAATTCAACTCTCGGTGGGAATTTTTTGGTCAAACTACCGTCAATGTACGAATTTTGACTCTCGGTGGGAACTTTTTTCTTCAAACTACTGTCAATACTCAAATTTTAACTATTGTTTGAGATCTTTTTGTTAAACAATTGTAAATAAACGAATTTTAATACTAGGTTGGAATTTTTTCCTTCAAACTATCGCATATACGAAATTTAACTCTCGGTAGGAATTTTTTGGTCAAGCTACCGTCAGTGTTCAAACTTTTACTTTCGGTGGGCACTTTTTTCTTCAAACTACTGTCAATATTCATATTTTAACTATTGGTTGAAATCTTTTTGTCAACAATCGTCAATAGACGAATTTTAATACTAGGTTGGAATTTTTTCCTTCAAACTATCGCCTATATACGAAATTTAACTCTCGGTGGGAATTTTTTGTTCAAGCTACCGTCAATGTACGAATTTTAACTCTCGGTGGGCACTTTTTTCTTCAAACTACTGTCAATTTTCAAATTTTATCTATTGGTTGATATCTTTTTGTCAAACATTCGTCAATAAACGAATTTTTAAACTAGGTTGTAACTTTTTTCATCAAATTATCGCCTACATACGAAATTCAACTCTCGGTGGGAATTTTTTGATCAAACTACCGTCAATGTACGAATTTTGACTCTCGGTGGGAACTTTTTTCTTCAAACTACTGTCAATACTCAAATTTTAACTATTGTTTGAGATCTTTTTGTTAAACAATTTCAAATAAACGAATTTTAATACTAGGTTGGAATTTTTTTCTTCAAACTATCACATATACGAAATTTAACTCTCGGCAGGAATTTTTTGGTCAAACTACCGTCAATGTACGAATTTTAACTCTCGGTGGGCACATTTCTCTTCAAACTACTGTCAATATTCAGATTTTAAATATTGGTTGAGATCTTTTTGTTAAACAATTGTAAATAAACGAATTTTAATACTAGGTTGGAATTTTTTCCTTCAAACTATCGCCTATATACGAAATTTAACTCTCGGTGGGAATTTTTTGGTCAAGCTACCGTCAATGTACGAATTTTAACCCTCGGTGGGCACTTTTTTCTTCAAACTACTGTCAATATTCAAATTTTATCTATTGGTTGATATCTTTTTGTCAAACATTCGTCAATAAACGAATTTTTAAACTAGGTTGTAACTTTTTTCATCAAATTATCGCCTACATACGAAATTCAACTCTCGGTGGGAATTTTTTGGTCAAACTACCGTCAATGTACGAATTTTGACTCTCGGTGGGAACTTTTTTCTTCAAACTACTGTCAATACTCAAATTTTAACTATTGTTTGAGATCTTTTTGTTAAACAATTGTAAATAAACGAATTTTAATACTAGGTTGGAATTTTTTCCTTCAAACTATCGCCGATATACGAAATTTAACTCTCGGTGGGAATTTTTTGGTCAAGCTACCGTCAATGTACGAATTTTAACTCTCGGTGGGCACTTTTTTCTTCAAACTACTGCCAATTTTCAAATTTTATCTATTGGTTGATATCTTTTTGTCAAACATTCGTCAATAAACGAATTTTTAAACTAGGTTGTAACTTTTTTCATCAAATTATCGCCTACATACGAAATTCAACTCTCGGTGGGAATTTTTTGGTCAAACTACCGTCAATGTACGAATTTTGACTCTCGGTGGGAACTTTTTTCTTCAAACTACTGTCAATACTCAAATTTTAACTATTGTTTGAGATCTTTTTGTTAAACAATTGCAAATAAAGGAATTTTAATACTAGGTTGGAATTTTTTTCTTCAAACTATCGCATATACGAAATTTAACTCTCGGTAGGAATTTTTT
Source organism: Xylocopa sonorina (assembly GCF_050948175.1). NCBI lineage: Eukaryota > Metazoa > Arthropoda > Insecta > Hymenoptera > Apidae > Xylocopa > Xylocopa sonorina. The sequence goes on from NW_027490091.1 coordinate 561,234, forward strand.
GGTCAAGCTACCGTCAATGTTCAAATTTTAACTTTCGGTGGGCACTTTTTTCTTCAAACTACTGTCAATATTCATATTTTAACTATTGGTTGAAATCTTTTTGTCAACAATCGTCAATAGACGAATTTTAATACTAGGTTGGAATTTTTTCCTTCAAACTATCGCCTATATACGAAATTTAACTCTCGGTGGGAATTTTTTGGTCAAGCTACCGTCAATGTACGAATTTTAACTCTCGGTGGGCACTTTTTTCTTCAAACTACTGTCAATATTCAAATTTTATCTATTGGTTGATATCTTTTTGTCAAACATTCGTCAATAAACGAATTTTTAAACTAGGTTGTAACTTTTTTCATCAAATTATCGCCTACATACGAAATTCAACTCTCGGTGGGAATTTTTTGGTCAAACTACCGTCAATGTACGAATTTTGACTCTCGGTGGGAACTTTTTTCTTCAAACTACTGTCAATACTCAAATTTTAACTATTGTTTGAGATCTTTTTGTTAAACAATTGTAAATAAACGAATTTTAATACTAGGTTGGAATTTTTTCCTTCAAACTATCGCCGATATACGAAATTTAACTCTCGGTGGGAATTTTTTGGTCAAGCTACCGTCAATGTACGAATTTTAACTCTCGGTGGGCACTTTTTTCTTCAAACTACTGTCAATTTTCAAATTTTATCTATTGGTTGATATCTTTTTGTCAAACATTCGTCAATAAACGAATTTTTAAACTAGGTTGTAACTTTTTTCATCAAATTATCGCCTACATACGAAATTCAACTCTCGGTGGGAATTTTTTGGTCAAACTACCGTCAATGTACGAATTTTGACTCTCGGTGGGAACTTTTTTCTTCAAACTACTGTCAATACTCAAATTTTAACTATTGTTTGAGATCTTTTTGTTAAACAATTGCAAATAAAGGAATTTTAATACTAGGTTGGAATTTTTTTCTTCAAACTATCGCATATACGAAATTTAACTCTCGGTAGGAATTTTTTGGTCAAGCTACCGTCAATGTTCAAATTTTAACTTTCGGTGGGCACTTTTTTCTTCAAACTACTGTCAATATTCATATTTTAACTATTGGTTGAAATCTTTTTGTCAACAATCGTCAATAGACGAATTTTAATACTAGGTTGGAATTTTTTCCTTCAAACTATCGCCTATATACGAAATTTAACTCTCGGTGGGAATTTTTTGGTCAAGCTACCGTCAATGTACGAATTTTTACCCTCGGTGGGCACTTTTTTCTTCAAACTACTGTCAATATTCAAATTTTATCTATTGGTTGATATCTTTTTGTCAAACATTCGTCAATAAACGAATTTTTAAACTAGGTTGTAACTTTTTTCATCAAATTATCGCCTACATACGAAATTCAACTCTCGGTGGGAATTTTTTGGTCAAACTACCGTCAATGTACGAATTTTGACTCTCGGTGGGAACTTTTTTCTTCAAACTACTGTCAATACTCAAATTTTAACTATTGTTTGAGATCTTTTTGTTAAACAATTGCAAATAAACGAATTTTAATACTAGGTTGGAATTTTTTTCTTCAAACTATCGCATATACGAAATTTAACTCTCGGCAGGAATTTTTTGGTCAAGCTACCATCAATGTTCGAATTTTAACTCACGGTGGGCACTTTTTTCTTCAAACTACTGTCAATATTCAAATTTTATCTATTGGTTGATATCTTTTTGTCAAACATTCGTCAATAAACGAATTTTTAAACTAGGTTGTAACTTTTTTCATCAAATTATCGCCTACATACGAAATTCAACTCTCGGTGGGAATTTTTTGGTCAAACTACCGTCAATGTACGAATTTTGACTCTCGGTGGGAACTTTTTTCTTCAAACTACTGTCAATACTCAAATTTTAACTATTGTTTGAGATCTTTTTGTTAAACAATTGTAAATAAACGAATTTTAATACTAGGTTGGAATTTTTTCCTTCAAACTATCGCCTATATACGAAATTTAACTCTCGGTGGGAATTTTTTGGTCAAGCTACCGTCAATGTACGAATTTTAACTTTCGGTGGGCACTTTTTTCTTCAAACTACTGTCAATTTTCAAATTTTATCTATTGGTTGATATCTTTTTGTCAAACATTCGTCAATAAACGAATTTTTAAACTAGGTTGTAACTTTTTTCATCAAATTATCGCCTACATACGAAATTCAACTCTCGGTGGGAATTTTTTGGTCAAACTACCGTCAATGTACGAATTTTGACTCTCGGTGGGAACTTTTTTCTTCAAACTACTGTCAATACTCAAATTTTAACTATTGTTTGAGATCTTTTTGTTAAACAATTGCAAATAAAGGAATTTTAATACTAGGTTGGAATTTTTTTCTTCAAACTATCGCATATACGAAATTTAACTCTCGGTAGGAATTTTTTGGTCAAGCTACCGTCAATGTTCAAATTTTAACTTTCGGTGGGCACTTTTTTCTTCAAACTACTGTCAATATTCATATTTTAACTATTGGTTGAAATCTTTTTGTCAACAATCGTCAATAGACGAATTTTAATACTAGGTTGGAATTTTTTCCTTCAAACTATCGCCTATATACGAAATTTAACTCTCGGTGGGAATTTTTTGGTCAAGCTACCGTCAATGTACGAATTTTAACCCTCGGTGGGAACTTTTTTCTTCAAACTACTGTCAATACTCAAATTTTAACTATTGTTTGAGATCTTTTTGTTAAACAATTGTAAATAAACGAATTTTAATACTAGGTTGGAATTTTTTCCTTCAAACTATCGCCTATATACGAAATTTAACTCTCGGTGGGAATTTTTTGGTCAAGCTACCGTCAATGTACGAATTTTAACTCTCGGTGGGCACTTTTTTCTTCAAACTACTGTCAATTTTCAAATTTTATCTATTGGTTGATATCTTTTTGTCAAACATTCGTCAATAAACGAATTTTTAAACTAGGTTGTAACTTTTTTCATCAAATTATCGCCTACATACGAAATTCAACTCTCGGTGGGAATTTTTTGGTCAAACTACCGTCAATGTACGAATTTTGACTCTCGGTGGGAACTTTTTTCTTCAAACTACTGTCAATACTCAAATTTTAACTATTGTTTGAGATCTTTTTGTTAAACAATTGCAAATAAAGGAATTTTAATACTAGGTTGGAATTTTTTTCTTCAAACTATCGCATATACGAAATTTAACTCTCGGTAGGAATTTTTTGGTCAAGCTACCGTCAATGTTCAAATTTTAACTTTCGGTGGGCACTTTTTTCTTCAAACTACTGTCAATATTCATATTTTAACTATTGGTTGAAATCTTTTTGTCAACAATCGTCAATAGACGAATTTTAATACTAGGTTGGAATTTTTTCCTTCAAACTATCGCCTATATACGAAATTAACTCTCGGTGGGAATTTTTTGGTCAAGCTACCGTCAATGTACGAATTTTAACCCTCGGTGGGCACTTTTTTCTTCAAACGACTGTCAATATTCAAATTTTATCTATTGGTTGATATCTTTTTGTCAAACATTCGTCAATAAACGAATTTTTAAACTAGGTTGTAACTTTTTTCATCAAATTATCGCCTACATACGAAATTCAACTCTCGGTGGGAATTTTTTGGTCAAACTACCGTCAATGTACGAATTTTGACTCTCGGTGGGAACTTTTTTCTTCAAACTACTGTCAATACTCAAATTTTAACTATTGTTTGAGATCTTTTTGTTAAACAATTGCAAATAAACGAATTTTAATACTAGGTTGGAATTTTTTCCTTCAAACTATCGCCTATATACGAAATTTAACTCTCGGTGGGAATTTTTTGGTCAAGCTACCGTCAATGTACGAATTTTTACCCTCGGTGGGCACTTTTTTCTTCAAACTACTGTCAATATTCAAATTTTATCTATTGGTTGATATCTTTTTGTCAAACATTCGTCAATAAACGAATTTTTAAACTAGGTTGTAACTTTTTTCATCAAATTATCGCCTACATACGAAATTCAACTCTCGGTGGGAATTTTTTGGTCAAACTACCGTCAATGTACGAATTTTGACTCTCGGTGGGAACTTTTTTCTTCAAACTACTGTCAATACTCAAATTTTAACTATTGTTTGAGATCTTTTTGTTAAACAATTGCAAATAAACGAATTTTAATACTAGGTTGGAATTTTTTTCTTCAAACTATCGCATATACGAAATTTAACTCTCGGCAGGAATTTTTTGGTCAAGCTACCATCAATGTTCGAATTTTAACTCACGGTGGGCACTTTTTTCTTCAAACTACTGTCAATATTCAAATTTTATCTATTGGTTGATATCTTTTTGTCAAACATTCGTCAATAAACGAATTTTTAAACTAGGTTGTAACTTTTTTCATCAAATTATCGCCTACATACGAAATTCAACTCTCGGTGGGAATTTTTTGTTCAAACTACCGTCAATGTACGAATTTTGACTCTCGGTGGGAACTTTTTTCTTCAAACTACTGTCAATACTCAAATTTTAACTATTGTTTGAGATCTTTTTGTTAAACAATTGTAAATAAACGAATTTTAATACTAGGTTGGAATTTTTTCCTTCAAACTATCGCCTATATACGAAATTTAACTCTCGGTGGGAATTTTTTGGTCAAGCTACCGTCAATGTACGAATTTTAACTCTCGGTGGGCACTTTTTTCTTCAAACTACTGTCAATTTTCAAATTTTATCTATTGGTTGATATCTTTTTGTCAAACATTCGTCAATAAACGAATTTTTAAACTAGGTTGTAACTTTTTTCATCAAATTATCGCCTACATACGAAATTCAACTCTCGGTGGGAATTTTTTGGTCAAACTACCGTCAATGTACGAATTTTGACTCTCGGTGGGAACTTTTTTCTTCAAACTACTGTCAATACTCAAATTTTAACTATTGTTTGAGATCTTTTTGTTAAACAATTGCAAATAAAGGAATTTTAATACTAGGTTGGAATTTTTTTCTTCAAACTATCGCATATACGAAATTTAACTCTCGGTAGGAATTTTTTGGTCAAGCTACCGTCAATGTTCAAATTTTAACTTTCGGTGGGCACTTTTTTCTTCAAACTACTGTCAATATTCATATTTTAACTATTGGTTGAAATCTTTTTGTCAACAATCGTCAATAGACGAATTTTAATACTAGGTTGGAATTTTTTCCTTCAAACTATCGCCTATATACGAAATTAACTCTCGGTGGGAATTTTTTGGTCAAGCTACCGTCAATGTACGAATTTTAACCCTCGGTGGGCACTTTTTTCTTCAAACGACTGTCAATATTCAAATTTTATCTATTGGTTGATATCTTTTTGTCAAACATTCGTCAATAAACGAATTTTTAAACTAGGTTGTAACTTTTTTCATCAAATTATCGCCTACATACGAAATTCAACTCTCGGTGGGAATTTTTTGGTCAAACTACCGTCAATGTACGAATTTTGACTCTCGGTGGGAACTTTTTTCTTCAAACTACTGTCAATACTCAAATTTTAACTATTGTTTGAGATCTTTTTGTTAAACAATTGCAAATAAACGAATTTTAATACTAGGTTGGAATTTTTTCCTTCAAACTATCGCCTATATACGAAATTTAACTCTCGGTGGGAATTTTTTGGTCAAGCTACCGTCAATGTACGAATTTTTACCCTCGGTGGGCACTTTTTTCTTCAAACTACTGTCAATATTCAAATTTTATCTATTGGTTGATATCTTTTTGTCAAACATTCGTCAATAAACGAATTTTTAAACTAGGTTGTAACTTTTTTCATCAAATTATCGCCTACATACGAAATTCAACTCTCGGTGGGAATTTTTTGGTCAAACTACCGTCAATGTACGAATTTTGACTCTCGGTGGGAACTTTTTTCTTCAAACTACTGTCAATACTCAAATTTTAACTATTGTTTGAGATCTTTTTGTTAAACAATTGCAAATAAACGAATTTTAATACTAGGTTGGAATTTTTTTCTTCAAACTATCGCATATACGAAATTTAACTCTCGGCAGGAATTTTTTGGTCAAGCTACCATCAATGTTCGAATTTTAACTCACGGTGGGCACTTTTTTCTTCAAACTACTGTCAATATTCAAATTTTATCTATTGGTTGATATCTTTTTGTCAAACATTCGTCAATAAACGAATTTTTAAACTAGGTTGTAACTTTTTTCATCAAATTATCGCCTACATACGAAATTCAACTCTCGGTGGGAATTTTTTGTTCAAACTACCGTCAATGTACGAATTTTGACTCTCGGTGGGAACTTTTTTCTTCAAACTACTGTCAATACTCAAATTTTAACTATTGTTTGAGATCTTTTTGTTAAACAATTGTAAATAAACGAATTTTAATACTAGGTTGGAATTTTTTCCTTCAAACTATCGCCTATATACGAAATTTAACTCTCGGTGGGAATTTTTTGGTCAAGCTACCGTCAATGTACGAATTTTAACTCTCGGTGGGCACTTTTTTCTTCAAACTACTGTCAATTTTCAAATTTTATCTATTGGTTGATATCTTTTTGTCAAACATTCGTCAATAAACGAATTTTTAAACTAGGTTGTAACTTTTTTCATCAAATTATCGCCTACATACGAAATTCAACTCTCGGTGGGAATTTTTTGGTCAAACTACCGTCAATGTACGAATTTTGACTCTCGGTGGGAACTTTTTTCTTCAAACTACTGTCAATACTCAAATTTTAACTATTGTTTGAGATCTTTTTGTTAAACAATTGTAAATAAACGAATTTTAATACTAGGTTGGAATTTTTTCCTTCAAACTATCGCCTATATACGAAATTTAACTCTCGGTGGGAATTTTTTGGTCAAGCTACCGTCAATGTACGAATTTTAACTCTCGGTGGGCACTTTTTTCTTCAAACTACTGTCAATTTTCAAATTTTATCTATTGGTTGATATCTTTTTGTCAAACATTCGTCAATAAACGAATTTTTAAACTAGGTTGTAACTTTTTTCATCAAATTATCGCCTACATACGAAATTCAACTCTCGGTGGGAATTTTTTGGTCAAACTACCGTCAATGTACGAATTTTGACTCTCGGTGGGAACTTTTTTCTTCAAACTACTGTCAATACTCAAATTTTAACTATTGTTTGAGATCTTTTTGTTAAACAATTGCAAATAAAGGAATTTTAATACTAGGTTGGAATTTTTTTCTTCAAACTATCGCATATACGAAATTTAACTCTCGGTAGGAATTTTTTGGTCAAGCTACCGTCAATGTTCAAATTTTAACTTTCGGTGGGCACTTTTTTCTTCAAACTACTGTCAATATTCATATTTTAACTATTGGTTGAAATCTTTTTGTCAACAATCGTCAATAGACGAATTTTAATACTAGGTTGGAATTTTTTCCTTCAAACTATCGCCTATATACGAAATTAACTCTCGGTGGGAATTTTTTGGTCAAGCTACCGTCAATGTACGAATTTTAACCCTCGGTGGGCACTTTTTTCTTCAAACGACTGTCAATATTCAAATTTTATCTATTGGTTGATATCTTTTTGTCAAACATTCGTCAATAAACGAATTTTTAAACTAGGTTGTAACTTTTTTCATCAAATTATCGCCTACATACGAAATTCAACTCTCGGTGGGAATTTTTTGGTCAAACTACCGTCAATGTACGAATTTTGACTCTCGGTGGGAACTTTTTTCTTCAAACTACTGTCAATACTCAAATTTTAACTATTGTTTGAGATCTTTTTGTTAAACAATTGCAAATAAACGAATTTTAATACTAGGTTGGAATTTTTTCCTTCAAACTATCGCCTATATACGAAATTTAACTCTCGGTGGGAATTTTTTGGTCAAGCTACCGTCAATGTACGAATTTTTACCCTCGGTGGGCACTTTTTTCTTCAAACTACTGTCAATATTCAAATTTTATCTATTGGTTGATATCTTTTTGTCAAACATTCGTCAATAAACGAATTTTTAAACTAGGTTGTAACTTTTTTCATCAAATTATCGCCTACATACGAAATTCAACTCTCGGTGGGAATTTTTTGGTCAAACTACCGTCAATGTACGAATTTTGACTCTCGGTGGGAACTTTTTTCTTCAAACTACTGTCAATACTCAAATTTTAACTATTGTTTGAGATCTTTTTGTTAAACAATTGCAAATAAACGAATTTTAATACTAGGTTGGAATTTTTTTCTTCAAACTATCGCATATACGAAATTTAACTCTCGGCAGGAATTTTTTGGTCAAGCTACCATCAATGTTCGAATTTTAACTCACGGTGGGCACTTTTTTCTTCAAACTACTGTCAATATTCAAATTTTATCTATTGGTTGATATCTTTTTGTCAAACATTCGTCAATAAACGAATTTTTAAACTAGGTTGTAACTTTTTTCATCAAATTATCGCCTACATACGAAATTCAACTCTCGGTGGGAATTTTTTGTTCAAACTACCGTCAATGTACGAATTTTGACTCTCGGTGGGAACTTTTTTCTTCAAACTACTGTCAATACTCAAATTTTAACTATTGTTTGAGATCTTTTTGTTAAACAATTGTAAATAAACGAATTTTAATACTAGGTTGGAATTTTTTCCTTCAAACTATCGCCTATATACGAAATTTAACTCTCGGTGGGAATTTTTTGGTCAAGCTACCGTCAATGTACGAATTTTAACTCTCGGTGGGCACTTTTTTCTTCAAACTACTGTCAATTTTCAAATTTTATCTATTGGTTGATATCTTTTTGTCAAACATTCGTCAATAAACGAATTTTTAAACTAGGTTGTAACTTTTTTCATCAAATTATCGCCTACATACGAAATTCAACTCTCGGTGGGAATTTTTTGGTCAAACTACCGTCAATGTACGAATTTTGACTCTCGGTGGGAACTTTTTTCTTCAAACTACTGTCAATACTCAAATTTTAACTATTGTTTGAGATCTTTTTGTTAAACAATTGCAAATAAAGGAATTTTAATACTAGGTTGGAATTTTTTTCTTCAAACTATCGCATATACGAAATTTAACTCTCGGTAGGAATTTTTTGGTCAAGCTACCGTCAATGCTCAAATTTTAACTTTCGGTGGGCACTTTTTTCTTCAAACTACTGTCAATATTCATATTTTAACTATTGGTTGAAATCTTTTTGTCAACAATCGTCAATAGACGAATTTTAATACTAGGTTGGAATTTTTTCCTTCAAACTATCGCCTATATACGAAATTTAACTCTCGGTGGGAATTTTTTGGTCAAGCTACCGTCAATGTACGAATTTTAACCCTCGGTGGGCACTTTTTTCTTCAAACTACTGTCAATATTCAAATTTTATCTATTGGTTGATATCTTTTTGTCAAACATTCGTCAATAAACGAATTTTTAAACTAGGTTGTAACTTTTTTCATCAAATTATCGCCTACATACGAAATTCAACTCTCGGTGGGAATTTTTTGGTCAAGCTACCGTCAATGTACGAATTTTAACCCTCGGTGGGCACTTTTTTCTTCAAACTACTGTCAATATTCAAATTTTATCTATTGGTTGATATCTTTTTGTCAAACATTCGTCAATAAACGAATTTTTAAACTAGGTTGTAACTTTTTTCTTCAAACTATCGCATATACGAAATTTAACTCTCGGCAGGAATTTTTTGGTCAAGCTACCATCAATGTTCGAATTTTAACTCTCGGTGGGCACTTTTTTCTTCAAACTACTGTCAATATTCAGATTTTATCTATTGGTTGAAATCTTTTTGTCATCAATCGTCAATAAACAAATTTTCATACTAGGTTGGAATTTTTTTCTTCAAACTATTGCCTACATACGAAATTCAACTCTCGGTGGGAATTTTTTGGTCAAACTACCGACAATGTACGAATTTTAACTCTCGGTGGGCACTTTTCTCTTCAAACTACTGTCAATATTCAGATTTTAAATATTGGTTGAGATCTTTTTGTTAAACAATTGTAAATAAACGAATTTTAATACTAGGTTGGAATTTTTTTCTTCAAACTATCGCATATACGAAATTTAACGCTCGGTAGGAATTTTTTGGTCAAGCTACCGTCAATGTACGAATTTTAACCCTCGGTGGGCACTTTTTTCTTCAAACTACTGTCAATATTCAAATTTTATCTATTGGTTGATATCTTTTTGTCAAACATTCGTCAATAAACGAATTTTTAAACTAGGTTGTAACTTTTTTCATCAAATTATCGCCTACATACGAAATTCAACTCTCGGTGGGAATTTTTTGGTCAAACTACCGTCAATGTACGAATTTTGACTCTCGGTGGGAACTTTTTTCTTCAAACTACTGTCAATACTCAAATTTTAACTATTGTTTGAGATCTTTTTGTTAAACAATTGCAAATAAACGAATTTTAATACTAGGTTGGAATTTTTTTCTTCAAACTATCACATATACGAAATTTAACTCTCGGCAGGAATTTTTTGGTCAAACTACCGTCAATGTACGAATTTTAACTCTCGGTGGGCACTTTTTTCTTCAAACTACTGTCAATATTCAAATTTTATCTATTGGTTGATATTTTTTTGTCAAACATTCGTCGATAAACGAATTTTTAAACTAGGTTGTAACTTTTTTCATCAAATTATCGCCTACATACGAAATTCAACTCTCGGTGGGAATTTTTTGGTCAAACTACCGTCAATGTACGAATTTTGACTCTCGGTGGGAACTTTTTTCTTCAAACTACTGTCAATACTCAAATTTTAACTATTGTTTGAGATCTTTTTGTTAAACAATTGTAAATAAACGAATTTTAATACTAGGTTGGAATTTTTTCCTTCAAACTATCGCCTATATACGAAATTTAACTCTCGGTGGGAATTTTTTGGTCAAGCTACCGTCAATGTACGAATTTTAACCCTCGGTGGGCACTTTTTTCTTCAAACTACTGTCAATATTCAAATTTTATCTATTGGTTGATATCTTTTTGTCAAACATTCGTCAATAAACGAATTTTTAAACTAGGTTGTAACTTTTTTCATCAAATTATCGCCTACATACGAAATTCAACTCTCGGTGGGAATTTTTTGGTCAAGCTACCGTCAATGTACGAATTTTAACCCTCGGTGGGCACTTTTTTCTTCAAACTACTGTCAATATTCAAATTTTATCTATTGGTTGATATCTTTTTGTCAAACATTCGTCAATAAACGAATTTTTAAACTAGGTTGTAACTTTTTTCTTCAAACTATCGCATATACGAAATTTAACTCTCGGCAGGAATTTTTTGGTCAAGCTACCATCAATGTTCGAATTTTAACTCTCGGTGGGCACTTTTTTCTTCAAACTACTGTCAATATTCAGATTTTATCTATTGGTTGAAATCTTTTTGTCATCAATCGTCAATAAACAAATTTTCATACTAGGTTGGAATTTTTTTCTTCAAACTATTGCCTACATACGAAATTCAACTCTCGGTGGGAATTTTTTGGTCAAACTACCGACAATGTACGAATTTTAACTCTCGGTGGGCACTTTTCTCTTCAAACTACTGTCAATATTCAGATTTTAAATATTGGTTGAGATCTTTTTGTTAAACAATTGTAAATAAACGAATTTTAATACTAGGTTGGAATTTTTTTCTTCAAACTATCGCATATACGAAATTTAACGCTCGGTAGGAATTTTTTGGTCAAGCTACCGTCAATGTACGAATTTTAACCCTCGGTGGGCACTTTTTTCTTCAAACTACTGTCAATATTCAAATTTTATCTATTGGTTGATATCTTTTTGTCAAACATTCGTCAATAAACGAATTTTTAAACTAGGTTGTAACTTTTTTCATCAAATTATCGCCTACATACGAAATTCAACTCTCGGTGGGAATTTTTTGGTCAAACTACCGTCAATGTACGAATTTTGACTCTCGGTGGGAACTTTTTTCTTCAAACTACTGTCAATACTCAAATTTTAACTATTGTTTGAGATCTTTTTGTTAAACAATTGCAAATAAACGAATTTTAATACTAGGTTGGAATTTTTTTCTTCAAACTATCACATATACGAAATTTAACTCTCGGCAGGAATTTTTTGGTCAAACTACCGTCAATGTACGAATTTTAACTCTCGGTGGGCACTTTTTTCTTCAAACTACTGTCAATATTCAAATTTTATCTATTGGTTGATATTTTTTTGTCAAACATTCGTCGATAAACGAATTTTTAAACTAGGTTGTAACTTTTTTCATCAAATTATCGCCTACATACGAAATTCAACTCTCGGTGGGAATTTTTTGGTCAAACTACCGTCAATGTACGAATTTTGACTCTCGGTGGGAACTTTTTTCTTCAAACTACTGTCAATACTCAAATTTTAACTATTGTTTGAGATCTTTTTGTTAAACAATTGTAAATAAACGAATTTTAATACTAGGTTGGAATTTTTTCCTTCAAACTATCGCCTATATACGAAATTTAACTCTCGGTGGGAATTTTTTGGTCAAGCTACCGTCAATGTACGAATTTTAACTCTCGGTGGGCACTTTTTTCTTCAAACTACTGTCAATTTTCAAATTTTATCTATTGGTTGATATCTTTTTGTCAAACATTCGTCAATAAACGAATTTTTAAACTAGGTTGTAACTTTTTTCATCAAATTATCGCCTACATACGAAATTCAACTCTCGGTGGGAATTTTTTGGTCAAACTACCGTCAATGTACGAATTTTGACTCTCGGTGGGAACTTTTTTCTTCAAACTACTGTCAATACTCAAATTTTAACTATTGTTTGAGATCTTTTTGTTAAACAATTGCAAATAAACGAATTTTAATACTAGGTTGGAATTTTTTTCTTCAAACTATCTCATATACGAAATTTAACTCTCGGTAGGAATTTTTTGGTCAAGCTACCATCAATGTTCAAATTTTAACTTTCGGTGGACACTTTTTTCTTCAAACTACTGTCAATATTCATATTTTAACTATTGGTTGAAATCTTTTTGTCAACAATCGTCAATAGACGAATTTTAATACTAGGTTGGAATTTTTTCCTTCAACCTATCGCCTATATACGAAATTTAACTCTCGGTGGGAATTTTTTGGTCAAGCTACCGTCAATGTACGAATTTTAACCCTCGGTGGGCACTTTTTTCTTCAAACTACTGTCAATATTCAAATTTTATCTATTGGTTGATATCTTTTTGTCAAACATTCGTCAATAAACGAATTTTTAAACTAGGTTGTAACTTTTTTCTTCAAACTATCGCATATACGAAATTTAACTCTCGGCAGGAATTTTTTGGTCAAGCTACCATCAATGTTCGAATTTTAACTCTCGGTGGGCACTTTTTTCTTCAAACTACTGTCAATATTCAGATTTTATCTATTGGTTGAAATCTTTTTGTCATCAATCGTCAATAAACAAATTTTCATACTAGGTTGGAATTTTTTTCTTCAAACTATTGCCTACATACGAAATTCAACTCTCGGTGGGAATTTTTTGGTCAAACTACCGACAATGTACGAATTTTAACTCTCGGTGGGCACTTTTCTCTTCAAACTACTGTCAATATTCAGATTTTAAATATTGGTTGAGATCTTTTTGTTAAACAATTGTAAAGAAACGAATTTTAATACTAGGTTGGAATTTTTTTCTTCAAACTATCGCATATACGAAATTTAACGCTCGGTAGGAATTTTTTGGTCAAGCTACCGTCAATGTACGAATTTTAACCCTCGGTGGGCACTTTTTTCTTCAAACTACTGTCAATATTCAAATTTTATCTATTGGTTGATATCTTTTTGTCAAACATTCGTCAATAAACGAATTTTTAAACTAGGTTGTAACTTTTTTCATCAAATTATCGCCTACATACGAAATTCAACTCTCGGTGGGAATTTTTTGGTCAAACTACCGTCAATGTACGAATTTTGACTCTCGGTGGGAACTTTTTTCTTCAAACTACTGTCAATACTCAAATTTTAACTATTGTTTGAGATCTTTTTGTTAAACAATTGCAAATAAACGAATTTTAATACTAGGTTGGAATTTTTTTCTTCAAACTATCACATATACGAAATTTAACTCTCGGCAGGAATTTTTTGGTCAAACTACCGTCAATGTACGAATTTTAACTCTCGGTGGGCACTTTTTTCTTCAAACTACTGTCAATATTCAAATTTTATCTATTGGTTGATATTTTTTTGTCAAACATTCGTCGATAAACGAATTTTTAAACTAGGTTGTAACTTTTTTCATCAAATTATCGCCTACATACGAAATTCAACTCTCGGTGGGAATTTTTTGGTCAAACTACCGTCAATGTACGAATTTTGACTCTCGGTGGGAACTTTTTTCTTCAAACTACTGTCAATACTCAAATTTTAACTATTGTTTGAGATCTTTTTGTTAAACAATTGTAAATAAACGAATTTTAATACTAGGTTGGAATTTTTTCCTTCAAACTATCGCCTATATACGAAATTTAACTCTCGGTGGGAATTTTTTGGTCAAGCTACCGTCAATGTACGAATTTTAACTCTCGGTGGGCACTTTTTTCTTCAAACTACTGTCAATTTTCAAATTTTATCTATTGGTTGATATCTTTTTGTCAAACATTCGTCAATAAACGAATTTTTAAACTAGGTTGTAACTTTTTTCATCAAATTATCGCCTACATACGAAATTCAACTCTCGGTGGGAATTTTTTGGTCAAACTACCGTCAATGTACGAATTTTGACTCTCGGTGGGAACTTTTTTCTTCAAACTACTGTCAATACTCAAATTTTAACTATTGTTTGAGATCTTTTTGTTAAACAATTGCAAATAAACGAATTTTAATACTAGGTTGGAATTTTTTTCTTCAAACTATCTCATATACGAAATTTAACTCTCGGTAGGAATTTTTTGGTCAAGCTACCATCAATGTTCAAATTTTAACTTTCGGTGGACACTTTTTTCTTCAAACTACTGTCAATATTCATATTTTAACTATTGGTTGAAATCTTTTTGTCAACAATCGTCAATAGACGAATTTTAATACTAGGTTGGAATTTTTTCCTTCAACCTATCGCCTATATACGAAATTTAACTCTCGGTGGGAATTTTTTGGTCAAGCTACCGTCAATGTACGAATTTTAACCCTCGGTGGGCACTTTTTTCTTCAAACTACTGTCAATATTCAAATTTTATCTATTGGTTGATATCTTTTTGTCAAACATTCGTCAATAAACGAATTTTTAAACTAGGTTGTAACTTTTTTCTTCAAACTATCGCATATACGAAATTTAACTCTCGGCAGGAATTTTTTGGTCAAGCTACCATCAATGTTCGAATTTTAACTCTCGGTGGGCACTTTTTTCTTCAAACTACTGTCAATATTCAGATTTTATCTATTGGTTGAAATCTTTTTGTCATCAATCGTCAATAAACAAATTTTCATACTATGTTGGAATTTTTTTCTTCAAACTATTGCCTACATACGAAATTCAACTCTCGGTGGGAATTTTTTGGTCAAACTACCGACAATGTACGAATTTTAACTCTCGGTGGGCACTTTTCTCTTCAAACTACTGTCAATATTCAGATTTTAAATATTGGTTGAGATCTTTTTGTTAAACAATTGTAAATAAACGAATTTTAATACTAGGTTGGAATTTTTTTCTTCAAACTATCGCATATACGAAATTTAACGCTCGGTAGGAATTTTTTGGTCAAGCTACCGTCAATGTACGAATTTTAACCCTCGGTGGGCACTTTT
This sequence comes from Xylocopa sonorina, assembly GCF_050948175.1. Taxonomy (NCBI): domain Eukaryota; kingdom Metazoa; phylum Arthropoda; class Insecta; order Hymenoptera; family Apidae; genus Xylocopa; species Xylocopa sonorina. The sequence goes on from NW_027490091.1 coordinate 576,977, forward strand.
TTCTTCAAACTACTGTCAATATTCAAATTTTATCTATTGGTTGATATCTTTTTGTCAAACATTCGTCAATAAACGAATTTTTAAACTAGGTTGTAACTTTTTTCATCAAATTATCGCCTACATACGAAATTCAACTCTCGGTGGGAATTTTTTGGTCAAACTACCGTCAATGTACGAATTTTGACTCTCGGTGGGAACTTTTTTCTTCAAACTACTGTCAATACTCAAATTTTAACTATTGTTTGAGATCTTTTTGTTAAACAATTGCAAATAAACGAATTTTAATACTAGGTTGGAATTTTTTTCTTCAAACTATCACATATACGAAATTTAACTCTCGGCAGGAATTTTTTGGTCAAACTACCGTCAATGTACGAATTTTAACTCTCGGTGGGCACTTTTTTCTTCAAACTACTGTCAATATTCAAATTTTATCTATTGGTTGATATTTTTTTGTCAAACATTCGTCGATAAACGAATTTTTAAACTAGGTTGTAACTTTTTTCATCAAATTATCGCCTACATACGAAATTCAACTCTCGGTGGGAATTTTTTGGTCAAACTACCGTCAATGTACGAATTTTGACTCTCGGTGGGAACTTTTTTCTTCAAACTACTGTCAATACTCAAATTTTAACTATTGTTTGAGATCTTTTTGTTAAACAATTGTAAATAAACGAATTTTAATACTAGGTTGGAATTTTTTCCTTCAAACTATCGCCTATATACGAAATTTAACTCTCGGTGGGAATTTTTTGGTCAAGCTACCGTCAATGTACGAATTTTAACTCTCGGTGGGCACTTTTTTCTTCAAACTACTGTCAATTTTCAAATTTTATCTATTGGTTGATATCTTTTTGTCAAACATTCGTCAATAAACGAATTTTTAAACTAGGTTGTAACTTTTTTCATCAAATTATCGCCTACATACGAAATTCAACTCTCGGTGGGAATTTTTTGGTCAAACTACCGTCAATGTACGAATTTTGACTCTCGGTGGGAACTTTTTTCTTCAAACTACTGTCAATACTCAAATTTTAACTATTGTTTGAGATCTTTTTGTTAAACAATTGCAAATAAACGAATTTTAATACTAGGTTGGAATTTTTTTCTTCAAACTATCTCATATACGAAATTTAACTCTCGGTAGGAATTTTTTGGTCAAGCTACCATCAATGTTCAAATTTTAACTTTCGGTGGACACTTTTTTCTTCAAACTACTGTCAATATTCATATTTTAACTATTGGTTGAAATCTTTTTGTCAACAATCGTCAATAGACGAATTTTAGTACTAGGTTGGAATTTTTTCCTTCAACCTATCGCCTATATACGAAATTTAACTCTCGGTGGGAATTTTTTGGTCAAGCTACCGTCAATGTACGAATTTTAACCCTCGGTGGGCACTTTTTTCTTCAAACTACTGTCAATATTCAAATTTTATCTATTGGTTGATATCTTTTTGTCAAACATTCGTCAATAAACGAATTTTTAAACTAGGTTGTAACTTTTTTCTTCAAACTATCGCATATACGAAATTTAACTCTCGGCAGGAATTTTTTGGTCAAGCCACCATCAATGTTCGAATTTTAACTCTCGGTGGGCACTTTTTTCTTCAAACTACTGTCAATATTCAGATTTTATCTATTGGTTGAAATCTTTTTGTCATCAATCGTCAATAAACAAATTTTCATACTATGTTGGAATTTTTTTCTTCAAACTATTGCCTACATACGAAATTCAACTCTCGGTGGGAATTTTTTGGTCAAACTACCGACAATGTACGAATTTTAACTCTCGGTGGGCACTTTTCTCTTCAAACTACTGTCAATATTCAGATTTTAAATATTGGTTGAGATCTTTTTGTTAAACAATTGTAAATAAACGAATTTTAATACTAGGTTGGAATTTTTTTCTTCAAACTATCGCATATACGAAATTTAACGCTCGGTAGGAATTTTTTGGTCAAGCTACCGTCAATGTACGAATTTTAACCCTCGGTGGGCACTTTTTTCTTCAAACTACTGTCAATATTCAAATTTTATCTATTGGTTGATATCTTTTTGTCAAACATTCGTCAATAAACGAATTTTTAAACTAGGTTGTAACTTTTTTCATCAAATTATCGCCTACATACGAAATTCAACTCTCGGTGGGAATTTTTTGGTCAAACTACCGTCAATGTACGAATTTTGACTCTCGGTGGGAACTTTTTTCTTCAAACTACTGTCAATACTCAAATTTTAACTATTGTTTGAGATCTTTTTGTTAAACAATTGCAAATAAACGAATTTTAATACTAGGTTGGAATTTTTTTCTTCATACTATCACATATACGAAATTTAACTCTCGGCAGGAATTTTTTGGTCAAACTACCGTCAATGTACGAATTTTAACTCTCGGTGGGCACTTTTTTCTTCAAACTACTGTCAATATTCAAATTTTATCTATTGGTTGATATTTTTTTGTCAAACATTCGTCGATAAACGAATTTTTAAACTAGGTTGTAACTTTTTTCATCAAATTATCGCCTACATACGAAATTCAACTCTCGGTGGGAATTTTTTGGTCAAACTACCGTCAATGTACGAATTTTGACTCTCGGTGGGAACTTTTTTCTTCAAACTACTGTCAATACTCAAATTTTAACTATTGTTTGAGATCTTTTTGTTAAACAATTGTAAATAAACGAATTTTAATACTAGGTTGGAATTTTTTCCTTCAAACTATCGCCTATATACGAAATTTAACTCTCGGTGGGAATTTTTTGGTCAAGCTACCGTCAATGTACGAATTTTAACTCTCGGTGGGCACTTTTTTCTTCAAACTACTGTCAATTTTCAAATTTTATCTATTGGTTGATATCTTTTTGTCAAACATTCGTCAATAAACGAATTTTTAAACTAGGTTGTAACTTTTTTCATCAAATTATCGCCTACATACGAAATTCAACTCTCGGTGGGAATTTTTTGGTCAAACTACCGTCAATGTACGAATTTTGACTCTCGGTGGGAACTTTTTTCTTCAAACTACTGTCAATACTCAAATTTTAACTATTGTTTGAGATCTTTTTGTTAAACAATTGCAAATAAACGAATTTTAATACTAGGTTGGAATTTTTTTCTTCAAACTATCTCATATACGAAATTTAACTCTCGGTAGGAATTTTTTGGTCAAGCTACCATCAATGTTCAAATTTTAACTTTCGGTGGACACTTTTTTCTTCAAACTACTGTCAATATTCATATTTTAACTATTGGTTGAAATCTTTTTGTCAACAATCGTCAATAGACGAATTTTAATACTAGGTTGGAATTTTTTCCTTCAACCTATCGCCTATATACGAAATTTAACTCTCGGTGGGAATTTTTTGGTCAAGCTACCGTCAATGTACGAATTTTAACCCTCGGTGGGCACTTTTTTCTTCAAACTACTGTCAATATTCAAATTTTATCTATTGGTTGATATCTTTTTGTCAAACATTCGTCAATAAACGAATTTTTAAACTAGGTTGTAACTTTTTTCTTCAAACTATCGCATATACGAAATTTAACTCTCGGCAGGAATTTTTTGGTCAAGCTACCATCAATGTTCGAATTTTAACTCTCGGTGGGCACTTTTTTCTTCAAACTACTGTCAATATTCAGATTTTATCTATTGGTTGAAATCTTTTTGTCATCAATCGTCAATAAACAAATTTTCATACTAGGTTGGAATTTTTTTCTTCAAACTATTGCCTACATACGAAATTCAACTCTCGGTGGGAATTTTTTGGTCAAACTACCGACAATGTACGAATTTTAACTCTCGGTGGGCACTTTTCTCTTCAAACTACTGTCAATATTCAGATTTTAAATATTGGTTGAGATCTTTTTGTTAAACAATTGTAAATAAACGAATTTTAATACTAGGTTGGAATTTTTTTCTTCAAACTATCGCATATACGAAATTTAACGCTCGGTAGGAATTTTTTGGTCAAGCTACCGTCAATGTACGAATTTTAACCCTCGGTGGGCACTTTTTTCTTCAAACTACTGTCAATATTCAAATTTTATCTATTGGTTGATATCTTTTTGTCAAACATTCGTCAATAAACGAATTTTTAAACTAGGTTGTAACTTTTTTCATCAAATTATCGCCTACATACGAAATTCAACTCTCGGTGGGAATTTTTTGGTCAAACTACCGTCAATGTACGAATTTTGACTCTCGGTGGGAACTTTTTTCTTCAAACTACTGTCAATACTCAAATTTTAACTATTGTTTGAGATCTTTTTGTTAAACAATTGCAAATAAACGAATTTTAATACTAGGTTGGAATTTTTTTCTTCATACTATCACATATACGAAATTTAACTCTCGGCAGGAATTTTTTGGTCAAACTACCGTCAATGTACGAATTTTAACTCTCGGTGGGCACTTTTTTCTTCAAACTACTGTCAATATTCAAATTTTATCTATTGGTTGATATTTTTTTGTCAAACATTCGTCGATAAACGAATTTTTAAACTAGGTTGTAACTTTTTTCATCAAATTATCGCCTACATACGAAATTCAACTCTCGGTGGGAATTTTTTGGTCAAACTACCGTCAATGTACGAATTTTGACTCTCGGTGGGAACTTTTTTCTTCAAACTACTGTCAATACTCAAATTTTAACTATTGTTTGAGATCTTTTTGTTAAACAATTGTAAATAAACGAATTTTAATGCTAGGTTGGAATTTTTTCCTTCAAACTATCGCCTATATACGAAATTTAACTCTCGGTGGGAATTTTTTGGTCAAGCTACCGTCAATGTACGAATTTTAACTCTCGGTGGGCACTTTTTTCTTCAAACTACTGTCAATTTTCAAATTTTATCTATTGGTTGATATCTTTTTGTCAAACATTCGTCAATAAACGAATTTTTAAACTAGGTTGTAACTTTTTTCATCAAATTATCGCCTACATACGAAATTCAACTCTCGGTGGGAATTTTTTGGTCAAACTACCGTCAATGTACGAATTTTGACTCTCGGTGGGAACTTTTTTCTTCAAACTACTGTCAATACTCAAATTTTAACTATTGTTTGAGATCTTTTTGTTAAACAATTGCAAATAAAGGAATTTTAATACTAGGTTGGAATTTTTTTCTTCGAACTATCGCATATACGAAATTTAACTCTCGGTAGGAATTTTTTGGTCAAGCTACCGTCAATGTTCAAATTTTAACTTTCGGTGGGCACTTTTTTCTTCAAACTACTGTCAATATTCATATTTTAACTATTGGTTGAAATCTTTTTGTCAACAATCGTCAATAGACGAATTTTAATACTAGGTTGGAATTTTTTCCTTCAAACTATCGCCTATATACGAAATTTAACTCTCGGTGGGAATTTTTTGGTCAAGCTACCGTCAATGTACGAATTTTAACCCTCGGTGTGCACTTTTTTCTTCAAACTACTGTCAATATTCAAATTTTATCTATTGGTTGATATCTTTTTGTCAAACATTCGTCAATAAACGAATTTTTAAACTAGGTTGTAACTTTTTTCATCAAATTATCGCCTACATACGAAATTCAACTCTCGGTGGGAATTTTTTGGTCAAACTACCGTCAATGTACGAATTTTGACTCTCGCTGGGAACTTTTTTCTTCAAACTACTGTCAATACTCAAATTTTAACTATTGTTTGAGATCTTTTTGTTAAACAATTGCAAATAAACGAATTTTAATACTAGGTTGGAATTTTTTTCTTCAAACTATCGCATATACGAAATTTAACTCTCGGCAGGAATTTTTTGGTCAAGCTACCATCAATGTTCGAATTTTAACTCACGGTGGGCACTTTTTTCTTCAAACTACTGTCAATATTCAAATTTTATCTATTGGTTGATATCTTTTTGTCAAACATTCGTCAATAAACGAATTTTTAAACTAGGTTGTAACTTTTTTCATCAAATTATCGCCTACATACGAAATTCAACTCTCGGTGGGAATTTTTTGGTCAAACTACCGTCAATGTACGAATTTTGACTCTCGGTGGGAACTTTTTTCTTCAAACTACTGTCAATACTCAAATTTTAACTATTGTTTGAGATCTTTTTGTTAAACAATTGCAAATAAACGAATTTTAATACTAGGTTGGAATTTTTTTCTTCAAACTATCACATATACGAAATTTAACTCTCGGCAGGAATTTTTTGGTCAAACTACCGTCAATGTACGAATTTTAACTCTCGGTGGGCACTTTTCTCTTCAAACTACTGTCAATATTCAAATTTTATCTATTGGTTGATATCTTTTTGTCAAACATTCGTCAATAAACGAATTTTTAAACTAGGTTGTAACTTTTTTCATCAAATTATCGCCTACATACGAAATTCAACTCTCGGTGGGAATTTTTTGGTCAAACTACCGTCAATGTACGAATTTTGACTCTCGGTGGGAACTTTTTTCTTCAAACTACTGTCAATACTCAAATTTTAACTATTGTTTGAGATCTTTTTGTTAAACAATTGTAAATAAACGAATTTTAATGCTAGGTTGGAATTTTTTCCTTCAAACTATCGCCTATATACGAAATTTAACTCTCGGTGGGAATTTTTTGGTCAAGCTACCGTCAATGTACGAATTTTAACTCTCGGTGGGCACTTTTTTCTTCAAACTACTGTCAATTTTCAAATTTTATCTATTGGTTGATATCTTTTTGTCAAACATTCGTCAATAAACGAATTTTTAAACTAGGTTGTAACTTTTTTCATCAAATTATCGCCTACATACGAAATTCAACTCTCGGTGGGAATTTTTTGGTCAAACTACCGTCAATGTACGAATTTTGACTCTCGGTGGGAACTTTTTTCTTCAAACTACTGTCAATACTCAAATTTTAACTATTGTTTGAGATCTTTTTGTTAAACAATTGCAAATAAAGGAATTTTAATACTAGGTTGGAATTTTTTTCTTCGAACTATCGCATATACGAAATTTAACTCTCGGTAGGAATTTTTTGGTCAAGCTACCGTCAATGTTCAAATTTTAACTTTCGGTGGGCACTTTTTTCTTCAAACTACTGTCAATATTCATATTTTAACTATTGGTTGAAATCTTTTTGTCAACAATCGTCAATAGACGAATTTTAATACTAGGTTGGAATTTTTTCCTTCAAACTATCGCCTATATACGAAATTTAACTCTCGGTGGGAATTTTTTGGTCAAGCTACCGTCAATGTACGAATTTTAACCCTCGGTGTGCACTTTTTTCTTCAAACTACTGTCAATATTCAAATTTTATCTATTGGTTGATATCTTTTTGTCAAACATTCGTCAATAAACGAATTTTTAAACTAGGTTGTAACTTTTTTCATCAAATTATCGCCTACATACGAAATTCAACTCTCGGTGGGAATTTTTTGGTCAAACTACCGTCAATGTACGAATTTTGACTCTCGCTGGGAACTTTTTTCTTCAAACTACTGTCAATACTCAAATTTTAACTATTGTTTGAGATCTTTTTGTTAAACAATTGCAAATAAACGAATTTTAATACTAGGTTGGAATTTTTTTCTTCAAACTATCGCATATACGAAATTTAACTCTCGGCAGGAATTTTTTGGTCAAGCTACCATCAATGTTCGAATTTTAACTCACGGTGGGCACTTTTTTCTTCAAACTACTGTCAATATTCAAATTTTATCTATTGGTTGATATCTTTTTGTCAAACATTCGTCAATAAACGAATTTTTAAACTAGGTTGTAACTTTTTTCATCAAATTATCGCCTACATACGAAATTCAACTCTCGGTGGGAATTTTTTGGTCAAACTACCGTCAATGTACGAATTTTGACTCTCGGTGGGAACTTTTTTCTTCAAACTACTGTCAATACTCAAATTTTAACTATTGTTTGAGATCTTTTTGTTAAACAATTGCAAATAAACGAATTTTAATACTAGGTTGGAATTTTTTTCTTCAAACTATCACATATACGAAATTTAACTCTCGGCAGGAATTTTTTGGTCAAACTACCGTCAATGTACGAATTTTAACTCTCGGTGGGCACTTTTCTCTTCAAACTACTGTCAATATTCAAATTTTATCTATTGGTTGATATCTTTTTGTCAAACATTCGTCAATAAACGAATTTTTAAACTAGGTTGTAACTTTTTTCATCAAATTATCGCCTACATACGAAATTCAACTCTCGGTGGGAATTTTTTGGTCAAACTACCGTCAATGTACGAATTTTGACTCTCGGTGGGAACTTTTTTCTTCAAACTACTGTCAATACTCAAATTTTAACTATTGTTTGAGATCTTTTTGTTAAACAATTGTAAATAAACGAATTTTAATACTAGGTTGGAATTTTTTTCTTCAAACTATCGCATATACGAAATTTAACGCTCGGTAGGAATTTTTTGGTCAAGCTACCGTCAATGTACGAATTTTAACCCTCGGTGGGCACTTTTTTCTTCAAACTACTGTCAATATTCAAATTTTATCTATTGGTTGATATCTTTTTGTCAAACATTCGTCAATAAACGAATTTTTAAACTAGGTTGTAACTTTTTTCATCAAATTATCGCCTACATACGAAATTCAACTCTCGGTGGGAATTTTTTGGTCAAACTACCGTCAATGTACGAATTTTAACTCTCGGTGGGCACTTTTCTCTTCAAACTACTGTCAATATTCAGATTTTAAATATTGGTTGAGATCTTTTTGTTAAACTATTGTAAATAAACGAATTTTAATACTAGGTTGGAATTTTTTTCTTCAAACTATCGCATATACGAAATTTAACTCTCGGCAGGAATTTTTTGGTCAAGCTACCATCAATGTTCGAATTTTAACTCACGGTGGGCACTTTTTTCTTCAAACTACTGTCAATATTCAAATTTTATCTATTGGTTGATATCTTTTTGTCAAACATTCGTCAATAAACGAATTTTTAAACTAGGTTGTAACTTTTTTCATCAAATTATCGCCTACATACGAAATTCAACTCTCGGTGGGAATTTTTTGGTCAAACTACCGTCAATGTACGAATTTTGACACTCGATGGGAACTTTTTTCTTCAAACTACTGTCAATACTCAAATTTTAACTATTGTTTGAGATCTTTTTGTTAAACAATTGCAAATAAACGAATTTTAATACTAGGTTGGAATTTTTTTCTTCAAACTATCACATATACGAAATTTAACTCTCGGCAGGAATTTTTTGGTCAAACTACCGTCAATGTACGAATTTTAACTCTCGGTGGGCACTTTTCTCTTCAAACTACTGTCAATATTCAGATTTTAAATATTGGTTGAGATCTTTTTGTTAAACAATTGTAAATAAACGAATTTTAATACTAGGTTGGAATTTTTTCCTTCAAACTATCGCCTATATACGAAATTTAACTCTCGGTGGGAATTTTTTGGTCAAGCTACCGTCAATGTACGAATTTTAACTCTCGGTGGGCACTTTTTTCTTCAAACTACTGTCAATTTTCAAATTTTATCTATTGGTTGATATCTTTTTGTCAAACATTCGTCAATAAACGAATTTTTAAACTAGGTTGTAACTTTTTTCATCAAATTATCGCCTACATACGAAATTCAACTCTCGGTGGGAATTTTTTGGTCAAACTACCGTCAATGTACGAATTTTGACTCTCGGTGGGAACTTTTTTCTTCAAACTACTGTCAATACTCAAATTTTAACTATTGTTTGAGATCTTTTTGTTAAACAATTGCAAATAAACGAATTTTAATACTAGGTTGGAATTTTTTTCTTCAAACTATCACATATACGAAATTTAACTCTCGGCAGGAATTTTTTGGTCAAACTACCGTCAATGTACGAATTTTAACTCTCGGTGGGCACTTTTCTCTTCAAACTACTGTCAATATTCAGATTTTAAATATTGGTTGAGATCTTTTTGTTAAACAATTGTAAATAAACGAATTTTAATACTAGGTTGGAATTTTTTCCTTCAAACTATCGCCTATATACGAAATTTAACTCTCGGTGGGAATTTTTTGGTCAAGCTACCGTCAATGTACGAATTTTAACTCTCGGTGGGCACTTTTTTCTTCAAACTACTGTCAATTTTCAAATTTTATCTATTGGTTGATATCTTTTTGTCAAACATTCGTCAATAAACGAATTTTTAAACTAGGTTGTAACTTTTTTCATCAAATTATCGCCTACATACGAAATTCAACTCTCGGTGGGAATTTTTTGGTCAAACTACCGTCAATGTACGAATTTTGACTCTCGGTGGGAACTTTTTTCTTCAAACTACTGTCAATACTCAAATTTTAACTATTGTTTGAGATCTTTTTGTTAAACAATTGCAAATAAACGAATTTTAATACTAGGTTGGAATTTTTTTCTTCAAACTATCACATATACGAAATTTAACTCTCGGCAGGAATTTTTTGGTCAAACTACCGTCAATGTACGAATTTTAACTCTCGGTGGGCACTTTTTTCTTCAAACTACTGTCAATATTCAAATTTTATCTATTGGTTGATATCTTTTTGTCAAACATTCGTCAATAAACGAATTTTTAAACTAGGTTGTAACTTTTTTCATCAAATTATCGCCTACATACGAAATTCAACTCTCGGTGGGAATTTTTTGGTCAAACTACCGTCAATGTACGAATTTTGACTCTCGGTGGGAACTTTTTTCTTCAAACTACTGTCAATACTCAAATTTTAACTATTGTTTGAGATCTTTTTGTTAAACAATTGCAAATAAACGAATTTTAATACTAGGTTGGAATTTTTTTCTTCAAACTATCACATATACGAAATTTAACTCTCGGCAGGAATTTTTTGGTCAAACTACCGTCAATGTACGAATTTTAACTCTCGGTGGGCACTTTTCTCTTCAAACTACTGTCAATATTCAGATTTTAAATATTGGTTGAGATCTTTTTGTTAAACAATTGTAAATAAACGAATTTTAATACTAGGTTGGAATTTTTTCCTTCAAACTATCGCCTATATACGAAATTTAACTCTCGGTGGGAATTTTTTGGTCAAGCTACCGTCAATGTACGAATTTTAACTCTCGGTGGGCACTTTTTTCTTCAAACTACTGTCAATTTTCAAATTTTATCTATTGGTTGATATCTTTTTGTCAAACATTCGTCAATAAACGAATTTTTAAACTAGGTTGTAACTTTTTTCATCAAATTATCGCCTACATACGAAATTCAACTCTCGGTGGGAATTTTTTGGTCAAACTACCGTCAATGTACGAATTTTGACTCTCGGTGGGAACTTTTTTCTTCAAACTACTGTCAATACTCAAATTTTAACTATTGTTTGAGATCTTTTTGTTAAACAATTGCAAATAAACGAATTTTAATACTAGGTTGGAATTTTTTTCTTCAAACTATCACATATACGAAATTTAACTCTCGGCAGGAATTTTTTGGTCAAACTACCGTCAATGTACGAATTTTAACTCTCGGTGGGCACTTTTTTCTTCAAACTACTGTCAATATTCAAATTTTATCTATTGGTTGATATCTTTTTGTCAAACATTCGTCAATAAACGAATTTTTAAACTAGGTTGTAACTTTTTTCATCAAATTATCGCCTACATACGAAATTCAACTCTCGGTGGGAATTTTTTGGTCAAACTACCGTCAATGTACGAATTTTGACTCTCGGTGGGAACTTTTTTCTTCAAACTACTGTCAATACTCAAATTTTAACTATTGTTTGAGATCTTTTTGTTAAACAATTGCAAATAAACGAATTTTAATACTAGGTTGGAATTTTTTTCTTCAAACTATCACATATACGAAATTTAACTCTCGGCAGGAATTTTTTGGTCAAACTACCGTCAATGTACGAATTTTAACTCTCGGTGGGCACTTTTCTCTTCAAACTACTGTCAATATTCAGATTTTAAATATTGGTTGAGATCTTTTTGTTAAACAATTGTAAATAAACGAATTTTAATACTAGGTTGGAATTTTTTCCTTCAAACTATCGCCTATATACGAAATTTAACTCTCGGTGGGAATTTTTTGGTCAAGCTACCGTCAATGTACGAATTTTAACTCTCGGTGGGCACTTTTTTCTTCAAACTACTGTCAATTTTCAAATTTTATCTATTGGTTGATATCTTTTTGTCAAACATTCGTCAATAAACGAATTTTTAAACTAGGTTGTAACTTTTTTCATCAAATTATCGCCTACATACGAAATTCAACTCTCGGTGGGAATTTTTTGGTCAAACTACCGTCAATGTACGAATTTTGACTCTCGGTGGGAACTTTTTTCTTCAAACTACTGTCAATACTCAAATTTTAACTATTGTTTGAGATCTTTTTGTTAAACAATTGCAAATAAACGAATTTTAATACTAGGTTGGAATTTTTTTCTTCAAACTATCACATATACGAAATTTAACTCTCGGCAGGAATTTTTTGGTCAAACTACCGTCAATGTACGAATTTTAACTCTCGGTGGGCACTTTTTTCTTCAAACTACTGTCAATATTCAAATTTTATCTATTGGTTGATATCTTTTTGTCAAACATTCGTCAATAAACGAATTTTTAAACTAGGTTGTAACTTTTTTCATCAAATTATCGCCTACATACGAAATTCAACTCTCGGTGGGAATTTTTTGGTCAAACTACCGTCAATGTACGAATTTTGACTCTCGATGGGAACTTTTTTCTTCAAACTACTGTCAATACTCAAATTTTAACTATTGTTTGAGATCTTTTTGTTAAACAATTGCAAATAAACGAATTTTAATACTAGGTTGGAATTTTTTTCTTCAAACTACCACATATACGAAATTTAACTCTCGGCAGGAATTTTTTGGTCAAACTACCGTCAATGTACGAATTTTAACTCTCGGTGGGCACTTTTCTCTTCAAACTACTGTCAATATTCAGATTTTAAATATTGGTTGAGATCTTTTTGTTAAACAATTGTAAATAAACGAATTTTAATACTAGGTTGGAATTTTTTCCTTCAAACTATCGCCTATATACGAAATTTAACTCTCGGTGGGAATTTTTTGGTCAAGCTACCGTCAATGTACGAATTTTAACTCTCGGTGGGCACTTTTCTCTTCAAACTACTGTCAATATTCAGATTTTGAATATTGGTTGAGATCTTTTTGTTAAACAATTGTAAATAAACGAATTTTAATACTAGGTTGGAATTTTTTTCTTCAAACTATCGCATATACGAAATTTAACGCTCGGTAGGAATTTTTTGGTCAAGCTACCGTCAATGTACGAATTTTAACCCTCGGTGGGCACTTTTTTCTTCAAACTACTGTCAATATTCAAATTTTATCTATTGGTTGATATCTTTTTGTCAAACATTCGTCAATAAACGAATTTTTAAACTAGGTTGTAACTTTTTTCATCAAATTATCGCCTACATACGAAATTCAACTCTCGGTGGGAATTTTTTGGTCAAACTACCGTCAATGTACGAATTTTGACTCTCGGTGGGAACTTTTTTCTTCAAACTACTGTCAATACTCAAATTTTAACTATTGTTTGAGATCTTTTTGTTAAACAATTGCAAATAAAGGAATTTTAATACTAGGTTGGAATTTTTTTCTTCGAACTATCGCATATACGAAATTTAACTCTCGGTAGGAATTTTTTGGTCAAGCTACCGTCAATGTTCAAATTTTAACTTTCGGTGGGCACTTTTTTCTTCAAACTACTGTCAATATTCATATTTTAACTATTGGTTGAAATCTTTTTGTCAACAATCGTCAATAGACGAATTTTAATACTAGGTTGGAATTTTTTCCTTCAAACTATCGCCTATATACGAAATTTAACTCTCGGTGGGAATTTTTTGGTCAAGCTACCGTCAATGTACGAATTTTAACCCTCGGTGTGCACTTTTTTCTTCAAACTACTGTCAATATTCAAATTTTATCTATTGGTTGATATCTTTTTGTCAAACATTCGTCAATAAACGAATTTTTAAACTAGGTTGTAACTTTTTTCTTCAAACTATCGCATATACGAAATTTAACTCTCGGCAGGAATTTTTTGGTCAAGCCACCATCAATGTTCGAATTTTAACTCTCGGTGGGCACTTTTTTCTTCAAACTACTGTCAATATTCAGATTTTATCTATTGGTTGAAATCTTTTTGTCATCAATCGTCAATAAACAAATTTTCATACTATGTTGGAATTTTTTTCTTCAAACTATTGCCTACATACGAAATTCAACTCTCGGTGGGAATTTTTTGGTCAAACTACCGACAATGTACGAATTTTAACTCTCGGTGGGCACTTTTCTCTTCAAACTACTGTCAATATTCAGATTTTAAATATTGGTTGAGATCTTTTTGTTAAACAATTGTAAATAAACGAATTTTAATACTAGGTTGGAATTTTTTTCTTCAAACTATCGCATATACGAAATTTAACGCTCGGTAGGAATTTTTTGGTCAAGCTACCGTCAATGTACGAATTTTAACCCTCGGTGGGCACTTTTTTCTTCAAACTACTGTCAATATTCAAATTTTATCTATTGGTTGATATCTTTTTGTCAAACATTCGTCAATAAACGAATTTTTAAACTAGGTTGTAACTTTTTTCATCAAATTATCGCCTACATACGAAATTCAACTCTCGGTGGGAATTTTTTGGTCAAACTACCGTCAATGTACGAATTTTGACTCTCGGTGGGAACTTTTTTCTTCAAACTACTGTCAATACTCAAATTTTAACTATTGTTTGAGATCTTTTTGTTAAACAATTGCAAATAAACGAATTTTAATACTAGGTTGGAATTTTTTTCTTCATACTATCACATATACGAAATTTAACTCTCGGCAGGAATTTTTTGGTCAAACTACCGTCAATGTACGAATTTTAACTCTCGGTGGGCACTTTTTTCTTCAAACTACTGTCAATATTCAAATTTTATCTATTGGTTGATATTTTTTTGTCAAACATTCGTCGATAAACGAATTTTTAAACTAGGTTGTAACTTTTTTCATCAAATTATCGCCTACATACGAAATTCAACTCTCGGTGGGAATTTTTTGGTCAAACTACCGTCAATGTACGAATTTTGACTCTCGGTGGGAACTTTTTTCTTCAAACTACTGTCAATACTCAAATTTTAACTATTGTTTGAGATCTTTTTGTTAAACAATTGTAAATAAACGAATTTTAATACTAGGTTGGAATTTTTTCCTTCAAACTATCGCCTATATACGAAATTTAACTCTCGGTGGGAATTTTTTGGTCAAGCTACCGTCAATGTACGAATTTTAACTCTCGGTGGGCACTTTTTTCTTCAAACTACTGTCAATTTTCAAATTTTATCTATTGGTTGATATCTTTTTGTCAAACATTCGTCAATAAACGAATTTTTAAACTAGGTTGTAACTTTTTTCATCAAATTATCGCCTACATACGAAATTCAACTCTCGGTGGGAATTTTTTGGTCAAACTACCGTCAATGTACGAATTTTGACTCTCGGTGGGAACTTTTTTCTTCAAACTACTGTCAATACTCAAATTTTAACTATTGTTTGAGATCTTTTTGTTAAACAATTGCAAATAAACGAATTTTAATACTAGGTTGGAATTTTTTTCTTCAAACTATCTCATATACGAAATTTAACTCTCGGTAGGAATTTTTTGGTCAAGCTACCATCAATGTTCAAATTTTAACTTTCGGTGGACACTTTTTTCTTCAAACTACTGTCAATATTCATATTTTAACTATTGGTTGAAATCTTTTTGTCAACAATCGTCAATAGACGAATTTTAATACTAGGTTGGAATTTTTTCCTTCAACCTATCGCCTATATACGAAATTTAACTCTCGGTGGGAATTTTTTGGTCAAGCTACCGTCAATGTACGAATTTTAACCCTCGGTGGGCACTTTTTTCTTCAAACTACTGTCAATATTCAAATTTTATCTATTGGTTGATATCTTTTTGTCAAACATTCGTCAATAAACGAATTTTTAAACTAGGTTGTAACTTTTTTCTTCAAACTATCGCATATACGAAATTTAACTCTCGGCAGGAATTTTTTGGTCAAGCTACCATCAATGTTCGAATTTTAACTCTCGGTGGGCACTTTTTTCTTCAAACTACTGTCAATATTCAGATTTTATCTATTGGTTGAAATCTTTTTGTCATCAATCGTCAATAAACAAATTTTCATACTAGGTTGGAATTTTTTTCTTCAAACTATTGCCTACATACGAAATTCAACTCTCGGTGGGAATTTTTTGGTCAAACTACCGACAATGTACGAATTTTAACTCTCGGTGGGCACTTTTCTCTTCAAACTACTGTCAATATTCAGATTTTAAATATTGGTTGAGATCTTTTTGTTAAACAATTGTAAATAAACGAATTTTAATACTAGGTTGGAATTTTTTTCTTCAAACTATCGCATATACGAAATTTAACGCTCGGTAGGAATTTTTTGGTCAAGCTACCGTCAATGTACGAATTTTAACCCTCGGTGGGCACTTTTTTCTTCAAACTACTGTCAATATTCAAATTTTATCTATTGGTTGATATCTTTTTGTCAAACATTCGTCAATAAACGAATTTTTAAACTAGGTTGTAACTTTTTTCATCAAATTATCGCCTACATACGAAATTCAACTCTCGGTGGGAATTTTTTGGTCAAACTACCGTCAATGTACGAATTTTGACTCTCGGTGGGAACTTTTTTCTTCAAACTACTGTCAATACTCAAATTTTAACTATTGTTTGAGATCTTTTTGTTAAACAATTGCAAATAAACGAATTTTAATACTAGGTTGGAATTTTTTTCTTCATACTATCACATATACGAAATTTAACTCTCGGCAGGAATTTTTTGGTCAAACTACCGTCAATGTACGAATTTTAACTCTCGGTGGGCACTTTTTTCTTCAAACTACTGTCAATATTCAAATTTTATCTATTGGTTGATATTTTTTTGTCAAACATTCGTCGATAAACGAATTTTTAAACTAGGTTGTAACTTTTTTCATCAAATTATCGCCTACATACGAAATTCAACTCTCGGTGGGAATTTTTTGGTCAAACTACCGTCAATGTACGAATTTTGACTCTCGGTGGGAACTTTTTTCTTCAAACTACTGTCAATACTCAAATTTTAACTATTGTTTGAGATCTTTTTGTTAAACAATTGTAAATAAACGAATTTTAATGCTAGGTTGGAATTTTTTCCTTCAAACTATCGCCTATATACGAAATTTAACTCTCGGTGGGAATTTTTTGGTCAAGCTACCGTCAATGTACGAATTTTAACTCTCGGTGGGCACTTTTTTCTTCAAACTACTGTCAATTTTCAAATTTTATCTATTGGTTGATATCTTTTTGTCAAACATTCGTCAATAAACGAATTTTTAAACTAGGTTGTAACTTTTTTCATCAAATTATCGCCTACATACGAAATTCAACTCTCGGTGGGAATTTTTTGGTCAAACTACCGTCAATGTACGAATTTTGACTCTCGGTGGGAACTTTTTTCTTCAAACTACTGTCAATACTCAAATTTTAACTATTGTTTGAGATCTTTTTGTTAAACAATTGCAAATAAAGGAATTTTAATACTAGGTTGGAATTTTTTTCTTCGAACTATCGCATATACGAAATTTAACTCTCGGTAGGAATTTTTTGGTCAAGCTACCGTCAATGTTCAAATTTTAACTTTCGGTGGGCACTTTTTTCTTCAAACTACTGTCAATATTCATATTTTAACTATTGGTTGAAATCTTTTTGTCAACAATCGTCAATAGACGAATTTTAATACTAGGTTGGAATTTTTTCCTTCAAACTATCGCCTATATACGAAATTTAACTCTCGGTGGGAATTTTTTGGTCAAGCTACCGTCAATGTACGAATTTTAACCCTCGGTGTGCACTTTTTTCTTCAAACTACTGTCAATATTCAAATTTTATCTATTGGTTGATATCTTTTTGTCAAACATTCGTCAATAAACGAATTTTTAAACTAGGTTGTAACTTTTTTCATCAAATTATCGCCTACATACGAAATTCAACTCTCGGTGGGAATTTTTTGGTCAAACTACCGTCAATGTACGAATTTTGACTCTCGGTGGGAACTTTTTTCTTCAAACTACTGTCAATACTCAAATTTTAACTATTGTTTGAGATCTTTTTGTTAAACAATTGCAAATAAACGAATTTTAATACTAGGTTGGAATTTTTTTCTTCAAACTATCACATATACGAAATTTAACTCTCGGCAGGAATTTTTTGGTCAAACTACCGTCAATGTACGAATTTTAACTCTCGGTGGGCACTTTTCTCTTCAAACTACTGTCAATATTCAAATTTTATCTATTGGTTGATATCTTTTTGTCAAACATTCGTCAATAAACGAATTTTTAAACTAGGTTGTAACTTTTTTCATCAAATTATCGCCTACATACGAAATTCAACTCTCGGTGGGAATTTTTTGGTCAAACTACCGTCAATGTACGAATTTTGACTCTCGGTGGGAACTTTTTTCTTCAAACTACTGTCAATACTCAAATTTTAACTATTGTTTGAGATCTTTTTGTTAAACAATTGTAAATAAACGAATTTTAATGCTAGGTTGGAATTTTTTCCTTCAAACTATCGCCTATATACGAAATTTAACTCTCGGTGGGAATTTTTTGGTCAAGCTACCGTCAATGTACGAATTTTAACTCTCGGTGGGCACTTTTTTCTTCAAACTACTGTCAATTTTCAAATTTTATCTATTGGTTGATATCTTTTTGTCAAACATTCGTCAATAAACGAATTTTTAAACTAGGTTGTAACTTTTTTCATCAAATTATCGCCTACATACGAAATTCAACTCTCGGTGGGAATTTTTTGGTCAAACTACCGTCAATGTACGAATTTTGACTCTCGGTGGGAACTTTTTTCTTCAAACTACTGTCAATACTCAAATTTTAACTATTGTTTGAGATCTTTTTGTTAAACAATTGCAAATAAAGGAATTTTAATACTAGGTTGGAATTTTTTTCTTCGAACTATCGCATATACGAAATTTAACTCTCGGTAGGAATTTTTTGGTCAAGCTACCGTCAATGTTCAAATTTTAACTTTCGGTGGGCACTTTTTTCTTCAAACTACTGTCAATATTCATATTTTAACTATTGGTTGAAATCTTTTTGTCAACAATCGTCAATAGACGAATTTTAATACTAGGTTGGAATTTTTTCCTTCAAACTATCGCCTATATACGAAATTTAACTCTCGGTGGGAATTTTTTGGTCAAGCTACCGTCAATGTACGAATTTTAACCCTCGGTGTGCACTTTTTTCTTCAAACTACTGTCAATATTCAAATTTTATCTATTGGTTGATATCTTTTTGTCAAACATTCGTCAATAAACGAATTTTTAAACTAGGTTGTAACTTTTTTCATCAAATTATCGCCTACATACGAAATTCAACTCTCGGTGGGAATTTTTTGGTCAAACTACCGTCAATGTACGAATTTTGACTCTCGCTGGGAACTTTTTTCTTCAAACTACTGTCAATACTCAAATTTTAACTATTGTTTGAGATCTTTTTGTTAAACAATTGCAAATAAACGAATTTTAATACTAGGTTGGAATTTTTTTCTTCAAACTATCGCATATACGAAATTTAACTCTCGGCAGGAATTTTTTGGTCAAGCTACCATCAATGTTCGAATTTTAACTCACGGTGGGCACTTTTTTCTTCAAACTACTGTCAATATTCAAATTTTATCTATTGGTTGATATCTTTTTGTCAAACATTCGTCAATAAACGAATTTTTAAACTAGGTTGTAACTTTTTTCATCAAATTATCGCCTACATACGAAATTCAACTCTCGGTGGGAATTTTTTGGTCAAACTACCGTCAATGTACGAATTTTGACTCTCGGTGGGAACTTTTTTCTTCAAACTACTGTCAATACTCAAATTTTAACTATTGTTTGAGATCTTTTTGTTAAACAATTGCAAATAAACGAATTTTAATACTAGGTTGGAATTTTTTTCTTCAAACTATCACATATACGAAATTTAACTCTCGGCAGGAATTTTTTGGTCAAACTACCGTCAATGTACGAATTTTAACTCTCGGTGGGCACTTTTCTCTTCAAACTACTGTCAATATTCAAATTTTATCTATTGGTTGATATCTTTTTGTCAAACATTCGTCAATAAACGAATTTTTAAACTAGGTTGTAACTTTTTTCATCAAATTATCGCCTACATACGAAATTCAACTCTCGGTGGGAATTTTTTGGTCAAACTACCGTCAATGTACGAATTTTGACTCTCGGTGGGAACTTTTTTCTTCAAACTACTGTCAATACTCAAATTTTAACTATTGTTTGAGATCTTTTTGTTAAACAATTGTAAATAAACGAATTTTAATACTAGGTTGGAATTTTTTTCTTCAAACTATCGCATATACGAAATTTAACGCTCGGTAGGAATTTTTTGGTCAAGCTACCGTCAATGTACGAATTTTAACCCTCGGTGGGCACTTTTTTCTTCAAACTACTGTCAATATTCAAATTTTATCTATTGGTTGATATCTTTTTGTCAAACATTCGTCAATAAACGAATTTTTAAACTAGGTTGTAACTTTTTTCATCAAATTATCGCCTACATACGAAATTCAACTCTCGGTGGGAATTTTTTGGTCAAACTACCGTCAATGTACGAATTTTAACTCTCGGTGGGCACTTTTCTCTTCAAACTACTGTCAATATTCAGATTTTAAATATTGGTTGAGATCTTTTTGTTAAACTATTGTAAATAAACGAATTTTAATACTAGGTTGGAATTTTTTTCTTCAAACTATCGCATATACGAAATTTAACTCTCGGCAGGAATTTTTTGGTCAAGCTACCATCAATGTTCGAATTTTAACTCACGGTGGGCACTTTTTTCTTCAAACTACTGTCAATATTCAAATTTTATCTATTGGTTGATATCTTTTTGTCAAACATTCGTCAATAAACGAATTTTTAAACTAGGTTGTAACTTTTTTCATCAAATTATCGCCTACATACGAAATTCAACTCTCGGTGGGAATTTTTTGGTCAAACTACCGTCAATGTACGAATTTTGACACTCGATGGGAACTTTTTTCTTCAAACTACTGTCAATACTCAAATTTTAACTATTGTTTGAGATCTTTTTGTTAAACAATTGCAAATAAACGAATTTTAATACTAGGTTGGAATTTTTTTCTTCAAACTATCACATATACGAAATTTAACTCTCGGCAGGAATTTTTTGGTCAAACTACCGTCAATGTACGAATTTTAACTCTCGGTGGGCACTTTTCTCTTCAAACTACTGTCAATATTCAGATTTTAAATATTGGTTGAGATCTTTTTGTTAAACAATTGTAAATAAACGAATTTTAATACTAGGTTGGAATTTTTTCCTTCAAACTATCGCCTATATACGAAATTTAACTCTCGGTGGGAATTTTTTGGTCAAGCTACCGTCAATGTACGAATTTTAACTCTCGGTGGGCACTTTTTTCTTCAAACTACTGTCAATTTTCAAATTTTATCTATTGGTTGATATCTTTTTGTCAAACATTCGTCAATAAACGAATTTTTAAACTAGGTTGTAACTTTTTTCATCAAATTATCGCCTACATACGAAATTCAACTCTCGGTGGGAATTTTTTGGTCAAACTACCGTCAATGTACGAATTTTGACTCTCGGTGGGAACTTTTTTCTTCAAACTACTGTCAATACTCAAATTTTAACTATTGTTTGAGATCTTTTTGTTAAACAATTGCAAATAAACGAATTTTAATACTAGGTTGGAATTTTTTTCTTCAAACTATCACATATACGAAATTTAACTCTCGGCAGGAATTTTTTGGTCAAACTACCGTCAATGTACGAATTTTAACTCTCGGTGGGCACTTTTCTCTTCAAACTACTGTCAATATTCAGATTTTAAATATTGGTTGAGATCTTTTTGTTAAACAATTGTAAATAAACGAATTTTAATACTAGGTTGGAATTTTTTCCTTCAAACTATCGCCTATATACGAAATTTAACTCTCGGTGGGAATTTTTTGGTCAAGCTACCGTCAATGTACGAATTTTAACTCTCGGTGGGCACTTTTTTCTTCAAACTACTGTCAATTTTCAAATTTTATCTATTGGTTGATATCTTTTTGTCAAACATTCGTCAATAAACGAATTTTTAAACTAGGTTGTAACTTTTTTCATCAAATTATCGCCTACATACGAAATTCAACTCTCGGTGGGAATTTTTTGGTCAAACTACCGTCAATGTACGAATTTTGACTCTCGGTGGGAACTTTTTTCTTCAAACTACTGTCAATACTCAAATTTTAACTATTGTTTGAGATCTTTTTGTTAAACAATTGCAAATAAACGAATTTTAATACTAGGTTGGAATTTTTTTCTTCAAACTATCACATATACGAAATTTAACTCTCGGCAGGAATTTTTTGGTCAAACTACCGTCAATGTACGAATTTTAACTCTCGGTGGGCACTTTTTTCTTCAAACTACTGTCAATATTCAAATTTTATCTATTGGTTGATATCTTTTTGTCAAACATTCGTCAATAAACGAATTTTTAAACTAGGTTGTAACTTTTTTCATCAAATTATCGCCTACATACGAAATTCAACTCTCGGTGGGAATTTTTTGGTCAAACTACCGTCAATGTACGAATTTTGACTCTCGGTGGGAACTTTTTTCTTCAAACTACTGTCAATACTCAAATTTTAACTATTGTTTGAGATCTTTTTGTTAAACAATTGCAAATAAACGAATTTTAATACTAGGTTGGAATTTTTTTCTTCAAACTATCACATATACGAAATTTAACTCTCGGCAGGAATTTTTTGGTCAAACTACCGTCAATGTACGAATTTTAACTCTCGGTGGGCACTTTTCTCTTCAAACTACTGTCAATATTCAGATTTTAAATATTGGTTGAGATCTTTTTGTTAAACAATTGTAAATAAACGAATTTTAATACTAGGTTGGAATTTTTTCCTTCAAACTATCGCCTATATACGAAATTTAACTCTCGGTGGGAATTTTTTGGTCAAGCTACCGTCAATGTACGAATTTTAACTCTCGGTGGGCACTTTTTTCTTCAAACTACTGTCAATTTTCAAATTTTATCTATTGGTTGATATCTTTTTGTCAAACATTCGTCAATAAACGAATTTTTAAACTAGGTTGTAACTTTTTTCATCAAATTATCGCCTACATACGAAATTCAACTCTCGGTGGGAATTTTTTGGTCAAACTACCGTCAATGTACGAATTTTGACTCTCGGTGGGAACTTTTTTCTTCAAACTACTGTCAATACTCAAATTTTAACTATTGTTTGAGATCTTTTTGTTAAACAATTGCAAATAAACGAATTTTAATACTAGGTTGGAATTTTTTTCTTCAAACTATCACATATACGAAATTTAACTCTCGGCAGGAATTTTTTGGTCAAACTACCGTCAATGTACGAATTTTAACTCTCGGTGGGCACTTTTTTCTTCAAACTACTGTCAATATTCAAATTTTATCTATTGGTTGATATCTTTTTGTCAAACATTCGTCAATAAACGAATTTTTAAACTAGGTTGTAACTTTTTTCATCAAATTATCGCCTACATACGAAATTCAACTCTCGGTGGGAATTTTTTGGTCAAACTACCGTCAATGTACGAATTTTGACTCTCGGTGGGAACTTTTTTCTTCAAACTACTGTCAATACTCAAATTTTAACTATTGTTTGAGATCTTTTTGTTAAACAATTGCAAATAAACGAATTTTAATACTAGGTTGGAATTTTTTTCTTCAAACTATCACATATACGAAATTTAACTCTCGGCAGGAATTTTTTGGTCAAACTACCGTCAATGTACGAATTTTAACTCTCGGTGGGCACTTTTCTCTTCAAACTACTGTCAATATTCAGATTTTAAATATTGGTTGAGATCTTTTTGTTAAACAATTGTAAATAAACGAATTTTAATACTAGGTTGGAATTTTTTCCTTCAAACTATCGCCTATATACGAAATTTAACTCTCGGTGGGAATTTTTTGGTCAAGCTACCGTCAATGTACGAATTTTAACTCTCGGTGGGCACTTTTTTCTTCAAACTACTGTCAATTTTCAAATTTTATCTATTGGTTGATATCTTTTTGTCAAACATTCGTCAATAAACGAATTTTTAAACTAGGTTGTAACTTTTTTCATCAAATTATCGCCTACATACGAAATTCAACTCTCGGTGGGAATTTTTTGGTCAAACTACCGTCAATGTACGAATTTTGACTCTCGGTGGGAACTTTTTTCTTCAAACTACTGTCAATACTCAAATTTTAACTATTGTTTGAGATCTTTTTGTTAAACAATTGCAAATAAACGAATTTTAATACTAGGTTGGAATTTTTTTCTTCAAACTATCACATATACGAAATTTAACTCTCGGCAGGAATTTTTTGGTCAAACTACCGTCAATGTACGAATTTTAACTCTCGGTGGGCACTTTTTTCTTCAAACTACTGTCAATATTCAAATTTTATCTATTGGTTGATATCTTTTTGTCAAACATTCGTCAATAAACGAATTTTTAAACTAGGTTGTAACTTTTTTCATCAAATTATCGCCTACATACGAAATTCAACTCTCGGTGGGAATTTTTTGGTCAAACTACCGTCAATGTACGAATTTTGACTCTCGATGGGAACTTTTTTCTTCAAACTACTGTCAATACTCAAATTTTAACTATTGTTTGAGATCTTTTTGTTAAACAATTGCAAATAAACGAATTTTAATACTAGGTTGGAATTTTTTTCTTCAAACTACCACATATACGAAATTTAACTCTCGGCAGGAATTTTTTGGTCAAACTACCGTCAATGTACGAATTTTAACTCTCGGTGGGCACTTTTCTCTTCAAACTACTGTCAATATTCAGATTTTAAATATTGGTTGAGATCTTTTTGTTAAACAATTGTAAATAAACGAATTTTAATACTAGGTTGGAATTTTTTCCTTCAAACTATCGCCTATATACGAAATTTAACTCTCGGTGGGAATTTTTTGGTCAAGCTACCGTCAATGTACGAATTTTAACTCTCGGTGGGCACTTTTCTCTTCAAACTACTGTCAATATTCAGATTTTGAATATTGGTTGAGATCTTTTTGTTAAACAATTGTAAATAAACGAATTTTAATACTAGGTTGGAATTTTTTTCTTCAAACTATCGCATATACGAAATTTAACGCTCGGTAGGAATTTTTTGGTCAAGCTACCGTCAATGTACGAATTTTAACCCTCGGTGGGCACTTTTTTCTTCAAACTACTGTCAATATTCAAATTTTATCTATTGGTTGATATCTTTTTGTCAAACATTCGTCAATAAACGAATTTTTAAACTAGGTTGTAACTTTTTTCATCAAATTATCGCCTACATACGAAATTCAACTCTCGGTGGGAATTTTTTGGTCAAACTACCGTCAATGTACGAATTTTGACTCTCGGTGGGAACTTTTTTCTTCAAACTACTGTCAATACTCAAATTTTAACTATTGTTTGAGATCTTTTTGTTAAACAATTGCAAATAAAGGAATTTTAATACTAGGTTGGAATTTTTTTCTTCGAACTATCGCATATACGAAATTTAACTCTCGGTAGGAATTTTTTGGTCAAGCTACCGTCAATGTTCAAATTTTAACTTTCGGTGGGCACTTTTTTCTTCAAACTACTGTCAATATTCATATTTTAACTATTGGTTGAAATCTTTTTGTCAACAATCGTCAATAGACGAATTTTAATACTAGGTTGGAATTTTTTCCTTCAAACTATCGCCTATATACGAAATTTAACACTCGGTGGGAATTTTTTGGTCAAGCTACCGTCAATGTACGAATTTTAACCCTCGGTGTGCACTTTTTTCTTCAAACTACTGTCAATATTCAAATTTTATCTATTGGTTGATATCTTTTTGTCAAACATTCGTCAATAAACGAATTTTTAAACTAGGTTGTAACTTTTTTCATCAAATTATCGCCTACATACGAAATTCAACTCTCGGTGGGAATTTTTTGGTCAAACTACCGTCAATGTACGAATTTTGACTCTCGGTGGGAACTTTTTTCTTCAAACTACTGTCAATACTCAAATTTTAACTATTGTTTGAGATCTTTTTGTTAAACAATTGCAAATAAACGAATTTTAATACTAGGTTGGAATTTTTTTCTTCAAACTATCACATATACGAAATTTAACTCTCGGCAGGAATTTTTTGGTCAAACTACCGTCAATGTACGAATTTTAACTCTCGGTGGGCACTTTTCTCTTCAAACTACTGTCAATATTCAGATTTTAAATATTGGTTGAGATCTTTTTGTTAAACAATTGTAAATAAACGAATTTTAATACTAGGTTGGAATTTTTTCCTTCAAACTATCGCCTATATACGAAATTTAACTCTCGGTGGGAATTTTTTGGTCAAGCTACCGTCAATGTACGAATTTTAACTCTCGGTGGGCACTTTTTTCTTCAAACTACTGTCAATTTTCAAATTTTATCTATTGGTTGATATCTTTTTGTCAAACATTCGTCAATAAACGAATTTTTAAACTAGGTTGTAACTTTTTTCATCAAATTATCGCCTACATACGAAATTCAACTCTCGGTGGGAATTTTTTGGTCAAACTACCGTCAATGTACGAATTTTGACTCTCGGTGGGAACTTTTTTCTTCAAACTACTGTCAATACTCAAATTTTAACTATTGTTTGAGATCTTTTTGTTAAACAATTGCAAATAAACGAATTTTAATACTAGGTTGGAATTTTTTTCTTCAAACTATCACATATACGAAATTTAACTCTCGGCAGGAATTTTTTGGTCAAACTACCGTCAATGTACGAATTTTAACTCTCGGTGGGCACTTTTTTCTTCAAACTACTGTCAATATTCAAATTTTATCTATTGGTTGATATCTTTTTGTCAAACATTCGTCAATAAACGAATTTTTAAACTAGGTTGTAACTTTTTTCATCAAATTATCGCCTACATACGAAATTCAACTCTCGGTGGGAATTTTTTGGTCAAACTACCGTCAATGTACGAATTTTGACTCTCGATGGGAACTTTTTTCTTCAAACTACTGTCAATACTCAAATTTTAACTATTGTTTGAGATCTTTTTGTTAAACAATTGCAAATAAACGAATTTTAATACTAGGTTGGAATTTTTTTCTTCAAACTATCACATATACGAAATTTAACTCTCGGCAGGAATTTTTTGGTCAAACTACCGTCAATGTACGAATTTTAACTCTCGGTGGGCACTTTTCTCTTCAAACTACTGTCAATATTCAGATTTTAAATATTGGTTGAGATCTTTTTGTTAAACAATTGTAAATAAACGAATTTTAATACTAGGTTGGAATTTTTTCCTTCAAACTATCGCCTATATACGAAATTTAACTCTCGGTGGGAATTTTTTGGTCAAGCTACCGTCAATGTACGAATTTTAACTCTCGGTGGGCACTTTTCTCTTCAAACTACTGTCAATATTCAGATTTTGAATATTGGTTGAGATCTTTTTGTTAAACAATTGTAAATAAACGAATTTTAATACTAGGTTGGAATTTTTTTCTTCAAACTATCGCATATACGAAATTTAACGCTCGGTAGGAATTTTTTGTTCAAGCTACCGTCAATGTACGAATTTTAACCCTCGGTGGGCACTTTTTTCTTCAAACTACTGTCAATATTCAAATTTTATCTATTGGTTGATATCTTTTTGTCAAACATTCGTCAATAAACGAATTTTTAAACTAGGTTGTAACTTTTTTCATCAAATTATCGCCTACATACGAAATTCAACTCTCGGTGGGAATTTTTTGGTCAAACTACCGTCAATGTACGAATTTTGACTCTCGGTGGGAACTTTTTTCTTCAAACTACTGTCAATACTCAAATTTTAACTATTGTTTGAGATCTTTTTGTTAAACAATTGCAAATAAAGGAATTTTAATACTAGGTTGGAATTTTTTTCTTCGAACTATCGCATATACGAAATTTAACTCTCGGTAGGAATTTTTTGGTCAAGCTACCGTCAATGTTCAAATTTTAACTTTCGGTGGGCACTTTTTTCTTCAAACTACTGTCAATATTCATATTTTAACTATTGGTTGAAATCTTTTTGTCAACAATCGTCAATAGACGAATTTTAATACTAGGTTGGAATTTTTTCCTTCAAACTATCGCCTATATACGAAATTTAACTCTCGGTGGGAATTTTTTGGTCAAGCTACCGTCAATGTACGAATTTTAACCCTCGGTGTGCACTTTTTTCTTCAAACTACTGTCAATATTCAAATTTTATCTATTGGTTGATATCTTTTTGTCAAACATTCGTCAATAAACGAATTTTTAAACTAGGTTGTAACTTTTTTCATCAAATTATCGCCTACATACGAAATTCAACTCTCGGTGGGAATTTTTTGGTCAAACTACCGTCAATGTACGAATTTTGACTCTCGCTGGGAACTTTTTTCTTCAAACTACTGTCAATACTCAAATTTTAACTATTGTTTGAGATCTTTTTGTTAAACAATTGCAAATAAACGAATTTTAATACTAGGTTGGAACTTTTTTCTTCAAACTACTGTCAATACTCAAATTTTAACTATTGTTTGAGATCTTTTTGTTAAACAATTGCAAATAAACGAATTTTAATACTAGGTTGGAATTTTTTTCTTCAAACTATCGCATATACGAAATTTAACTCTCGGCAGG
This sequence comes from Xylocopa sonorina, assembly GCF_050948175.1. NCBI lineage: Eukaryota > Metazoa > Arthropoda > Insecta > Hymenoptera > Apidae > Xylocopa > Xylocopa sonorina. Next base: position 605,779 of record NW_027490091.1, read on the forward strand.
AATTTTTTGGTCAAGCTACCATCAATGTTCGAATTTTAACTCACGGTGGGCACTTTTTTCTTCAATCTACTGTCAATATTCAAATTTTATCTATTGGTTGATATCTTTTTGTCAAACATTCGTCAATAAACGAATTTTTAAACTAGGTTGTAACTTTTTTCATCAAATTATCGCCTACATACGAAATTCAACTCTCGGTGGGAATTTTTTGGTCAAACTACCGTCAATGTACGAATTTTGACTCTCGGTGGGAACTTTTTTCTTCAAACTACTGTCAATACTCAAATTTTAACTATTGTTTGAGATCTTTTTGTTAAACAATTGCAAATAAACGAATTTTAATACTAGGTTGGAATTTTTTTCTTCAAACTATCACATATACGAAATTTAACTCTCGGCAGGAATTTTTTGGTCAAACTACCGTCAATGTACGAATTTTAACTCTCGGTGGGCACTTTTCTCTTCAAACTACTGTCAATATTCAGATTTTAAATATTGGTTGAGATCTTTTTGTTAAACAATTGTAAATAAACGAATTTTAATACTAGGTTGGAATTTTTTCCTTCAAACTATCGCCTATATACGAAATTTAACTCTCGGTGGGAATTTTTTGGTCAAGCTACCGTCAATGTACGAATTTTAACTCTCGGTGGGCACTTTTTTCTTCAAACTACTGTCAATTTTCAAATTTTATCTATTGGTTGATATCTTTTTGTCAAACATTCGTCAATAAACGAATTTTTAAACTAGGTTGTAACTTTTTTCATCAAATTATCGCCTACATACGAAATTCAACTCTCGGTGGGAATTTTTTGGTCAAACTACCGTCAATGTACGAATTTTGACTCTCGGTGGGAACTTTTTTCTTCAAACTACTGTCAATACTCAAATTTTAACTATTGTTTGAGATCTTTTTGTTAAACAATTGCAAATAAACGAATTTTAATACTAGGTTGGAATTTTTTTCTTCAAACTATCACATATACGAAATTTAACTCTCGGCAGGAATTTTTTGGTCAAACTACCGTCAATGTACGAATTTTAACTCTCGGTGGGGACTTTTTTCTTCAAACTACTGTCAATATTCAAATTTTATCTATTGGTTGATATTTTTTTGTCAAACATTCGTCGATAAACGAATTTTTAAACTAGGTTGTAACTTTTTTCATCAAATTATCGCCTACATACGAAATTCAACTCTCGGTGGGAATTTTTTGGTCAAACTACCGTCAATGTACGAATTTTGACTCTCGGTGGGAACTTTTTTCTTCAAGCTACTGTCAATACTCAAATTTTAACTATTGTTTGAGATCTTTTTGTTAAACAATTGTAAATAAACGAATTTTAATACTAGGTTGGAATTTTTTCCTTCAAACTGTCGCCTATATACGAAATTTAACTCTCGGTGGGAATTTTTTGGTCAAGCTACCGTCAATGTACGAATTTTAACTCTCGGTGGGCACTTTTTTCTTCAAACTACTGTCAATTTTCAAATTTTATCTATTGGTTGATATCTTTTTGTCAAACATTCGTCAATAAACGAATTTTTAAACTAGGTTGTAACTTTTTTCATCAAATTATCGCCTACATACGAAATTCAACTCTCGGTGGGAATTTTTTGGTCAAACTACCGTCAATGTACGAATTTTGACTCTCGGTGGGAACTTTTTTCTTCAAACTACTGTCAATACTCAAATTTTAACTATTGTTTGAGATCTTTTTGTTAAACAATTGCAAATAAAGGAATTTTAATACTAGGTTGGAATTTTTTTCTTCGAACTATCGCATATACGAAATTTAACTCTCGGTAGGAATTTTTTGGTCAAGCTACCGTCAATGTTCAAATTTTAACTTTCGGTGGGCACTTTTTTCTTCAAACTACTGTCAATACTCAAATTTTAACTATTGTTTGAGATCTTTTTGTTAAACAATTGCAAATAAACGAATTTTAATACTAGGTTGGAATTTTTTTCTTCAAACTATCACATATACGAAATTTAACTCTCGGCAGGAATTTTTTGGTCAAACTACCGTCAATGTACGAATTTTAACTCTCGGTGGGCACTTTTCTCTTCAAACTACTGTCAATATTCAGATTTTAAATATTGGTTGAGATCTTTTTGTTAAACAATTATAAATAAACGAATTTTAATACTAGGTTGGAATTTTTTCCTTCAAACTATCGCCTATATACGAAATTTAACTCTCGGTGGGAATTTTTTGGTCAAGCTACCGTCAATGTACGAATTTTAACTCTCGGTGGGCACTTTTTTCTTCAAACTACTGTCAATTTTCAAATTTTATCTATTGGTTGATATCTTTTTGTCAAACATTCGTCAATAAACGAATTTTTAAACTAGGTTGTAACTTTTTTCATCAAATTATCGCCTACATACGAAATTCAACTCTCGGTGGGAATTTTTTGGTCAAACTACCGTCAATGTACGAATTTTGACTCTCGGTGGGAACTTTTTTCTTCAAACTACTGTCAATACTCAAATTTTAACTATTGTTTGAGATCTTTTTGTTAAACAATTGCAAATAAACGAATTTTAATACTAGGTTGGAATTTTTTTCTTCAAACTATCACATATACGAAATTTAACTCTCGGCAGGAATTTTTTGGTCAAACTACCGTCAATGTACGAATTTTAACTCTCGGTGGGCACTTTTCTCTTCAAACTACTGTCAATATTCAGATTTTAAATATTGGTTGAGATCTTTTTGTTAAACAATTGTAAATAAACGAATTTTAATACTAGGTTGGAATTTTTTCCTTCAAACTATCGCCTATATACGAAATTTAACTCTCGGTGGGAATTTTTTGGTCAAGCTACCGTCAATGTACGAATTTTAACTCTCGGTGGGCACTTTTTTCTTCAAACTACTGTCAATTTTCAAATTTTATCTATTGGTTGATATCTTTTTGTCAAACATTCGTCAATAAACGAATTTTTAAACTAGGTTGTAACTTTTTTCATCAAATTATCGCCTACATACGAAATTCAACTCTCGGTGGGAATTTTTTGGTCAAACTACCGTCAATGTACGAATTTTAACTCTCGGTGGGCACTTTTCTCTTCAAACTACTGTCAATATTCAGATTTTAAATATTGGTTGAGATCTTTTTGTTAAACAATTGTAAATAAACGAATTTTAATACTAGGTTGGAATTTTTTCCTTCAAACTATCGCCTATATACGAAATTTAACTCTCGGTGGGAATTTTTTGGTCAAGCTACCGTCAATGTACGAATTTTAACTCTCGGTGGGCACTTCTTTCTTCAAACTACTGTCAATTTTCAAATTTTATCTATTGGTTGATATCTTTTTGTCAAACATTCGTCAATAAACGAATTTTTAAACTAGGTTGTAACTTTTTTCATCAAATTATCGCCTACATACGAAATTCAACTCTCGGTGGGAATTTTTTGGTCAAACTACCGTCAATGTACGAATTTTGACTCTCGGTGGGAACTTTTTTCTTCAAACTACTGTCAATACTCAAATTTTAACTATTGTTTGAGATCTTTTTGTTAAACAATTGCAAATAAACGAATTTTAATACTAGGTTGGAATTTTTTTCTTCAAACTATCACATATACGAAATTTAACTCTCGGCAGGAATTTTTTGGTCAAACTACCGTCAATGTACGAATTTTAACTCTCGGTGGGGACTTTTTTCTTCAAACTACTGTCAATATTCAAATTTTATCTATTGGTTGATATTTTTTTGTCAAACATTCGTCGATAAACGAATTTTTAAACTAGGTTGTAACTTTTTTCATCAAATTATCGCCTACATACGAAATTCAACTCTCGGTGGGAATTTTTTGGTCAAACTACCGTCAATGTACGAATTTTGACTCTCGGTGGGAACTTTTTTCTTCAAGCTACTGTCAATACTCAAATTTTAACTATTGTTTGAGATCTTTTTGTTAAACAATTGTAAATAAACGAATTTTAATACTAGGTTGGAATTTTTTCCTTCAAACTATCGCCTATATACGAAATTTAACTCTCGGTGGGAATTTTTTGGTCAAGCTACCGTCAATGTACGAATTTTAACCCTCGGTGTGCACTTTTTTCTTCAAACTACTGTCAATATTCAAATTTTATCTATTGGTTGATATCTTTTTGTCAAACATTCGTCAATAAACGAATTTTTAAACTAGGTTGTAACTTTTTTCATCAAATTATCGCCTACATACGAAATTCAACTCTCGGTGGGAATTTTTTGGTCAAACTACCGTCAATGTACGAATTTTGACTCTCGCTGGGAACTTTTTTCTTCAAACTACTGTCAATACTCAAATTTTAACTATTGTTTGAGATCTTTTTGTTAAACAATTGCAAATAAACGAATTTTAATACTAGGTTGGAATTTTTTTCTTCAAACTATCACATATACGAAATTTAACTCTCGGCAGGAATTTTTTGGTCAAACTACCGTCAATGTACGAATTTTAACTCTCGGTGGGCACTTTTCTCTTCAAACTACTGTCAATATTCAGATTTTAAATATTGGTTGAGATCTTTTTGTTAAACAATTGTAAATAAACGAATTTTAATACTAGGTTGGAATTTTTTCCTTCAAACTATCGCCTATATACGAAATTTAACTCTCGGTGGGAATTTTTTGGTCAAGCTACCGTCAATGTACGAATTTTAACTCTCGGTGGGCACTTTTTTCTTCAAACTACTGTCAATTTTCAAATTTTATCTATTGGTTGATATCTTTTTGTCAAACATTCGTCAATAAACGAATTTTTAAACTAGGTTGTAACTTTTTTCATCAAATTATCGCCTACATACGAAATTCAACTCTCGGTGGGAATTTTTTGGTCAAACTACCGTCAATGTACGAATTTTAACTCTCGGTGGGCACTTTTCTCTTCAAACTACTGTCAATATTCAGATTTTAAATATTGGTTGAGATCTTTTTGTTAAACAATTGTAAATAAACGAATTTTAATACTAGGTTGGAATTTTTTCCTTCAAACTATCGCCTATATACGAAATTTAACTCTCGGTGGGAATTTTTTGGTCAAGCTACCGTCAATGTACGAATTTTAACTCTCGGTGGGCACTTTTTTCTTCAAACTACTGTCAATTTTCAAATTTTATCTATTGGTTGATATCTTTTTGTCAAACATTCGTCAATAAACGAATTTTTAAACTAGGTTGTAACTTTTTTCATCAAATTATCGCCTACATACGAAATTCAACTCTCGGTGGGAATTTTTTGGTCAAACTACCGTCAATGTACGAATTTTGACTCTCGGTGGGAACTTTTTTCTTCAAACTACTGTCAATACTCAAATTTTAACTATTGTTTGAGATCTTTTTGTTAAACAATTGCAAATAAACGAATTTTAATACTAGGTTGGAATTTTTTTCTTCAAACTATCACATATACGAAATTTAACCCTCGGCAGGAATTTTTTGGTCAAACTACCGTCAATGTACGAATTTTAACTCTCGGTGGGCACTTTTCTCTTCAAACTACTGTCAATATTCAGATTTTAAATATTGGTTGAGATCTTTTTGTTAAACAATTGTAAATAAACGAATTTTAATACTAGGTTGGAATTTTTTCCTTCAAACTATCGCCTATATACGAAATTTAACTCTCGGTGGGAATTTTTTGGTCAAGCTACCGTCAATGTACGAATTTTAACTCTCGGTGGGCACTTTTTTCTTCAAACTACTGTCAATTTTCAAATTTTATCTATTGGTTGATATCTTTTTGTCAAACATTCGTCAATAAACGAATTTTTAAACTAGGTTGTAACTTTTTTCATCAAATTATCGCCTACATACGAAATTCAACTCTCGGTGGGAATTTTTTGGTCAAACTACCGTCAATGTACGAATTTTAACTCTCGGTGGGCACTTTTCTCTTCAAACTACTGTCAATATTCAGATTTTAAATATTGGTTGAGATCTTTTTGTTAAACAATTGTAAATAAACGAATTTTAATACTAGGTTGGAATTTTTTCCTTCAAACTATCGCCTATATACGAAATTTAACTCTCGGTGGGAATTTTTTGGTCAAGCTACCGTCAATGTACGAATTTTAACTCTCGGTGGGCACTTTTTTCTTCAAACTACTGTCAATTTTCAAATTTTATCTATTGGTTGATATCTTTTTGTCAAACATTCGTCAATAAACGAATTTTTAAACTAGGTTGTAACTTTTTTCATCAAATTATCGCCTACATACGAAATTCAACTCTCGGTGGGAATTTTTTGGTCAAACTACCGTCAATGTACGAATTTTGACTCTCGGTGGGAACTTTTTTCTTCAAACTACTGTCAATACTCAAATTTTAACTATTGTTTGAGATCTTTTTGTTAAACAATTGCAAATAAACGAATTTTAATACTAGGTTGGAATTTTTTTCTTCAAACTATCACATATACGAAATTTAACCCTCGGCAGGAATTTTTTGGTCAAACTACCGTCAATGTACGAATTTTAACTCTCGGTGGGCACTTTTCTCTTCAAACTACTGTCAATATTCAGATTTTAAATATTGGTTGAGATCTTTTTGTTAAACAATTGTAAATAAACGAATTTTAATACTAGGTTGGAATTTTTTCCTTCAAACTATCGCCTATATACGAAATTTAACTCTCGGTGGGAATTTTTTGGTCAAGCTACCGTCAATGTACGAATTTTAACTCTCGGTGGGCACTTTTTTCTTCAAACTACTGTCAATTTTCAAATTTTATCTATTGGTTGATATCTTTTTGTCAAACATTCGTCAATAAACGAATTTTTAAACTAGGTTGTAACTTTTTTCATCAAATTATCGCCTACATACGAAATTCAACTCTCGGTGGGAATTTTTTGGTCAAACTACCGTCAATGTACGAATTTTAACTCTCGGTGGGCACTTTTCTCTTCAAACTACTGTCAATATTCAGATTTTAAATATTGGTTGAGATCTTTTTGTTAAACAATTGTAAATAAACGAATTTTAATACTAGGTTGGAATTTTTTCCTTCAAACTATCGCCTATATACGAAATTTAACTCTCGGTGGGAATTTTTTGGTCAAGCTACCGTCAATGTACGAATTTTAACTCTCGGTGGGCACTTTTTTCTTCAAACTACTGTCAATTTTCAAATTTTATCTATTGGTTGACATCTTTTTGTCAAACATTCGTCAATAAACGAATTTTTAAACTAGGTTGTAACTTTTTTCATCAAATTATCGCCTACATACGAAATTCAACTCTCGGTGGGAATTTTTTGGTCAAACTACCGTCAATGTACGAATTTTGACTCTCGGTGGGAACTTTTTTCTTCAAACTACTGTCAATACTCAAATTTTAACTATTGTTTGAGATCTTTTTGTTAAACAATTGCAAATAAACGAATTTTAATACTAGGTTGGAATTTTTTTCTTCAAACTATCACATATACGAAATTTAACTCTCGGCAGGAATTTTTTGGTCAAACTACCGTCAATGTACGAATTTTAACTCTCGGTGGGCACTTTTCTCTTCAAACTACTGTCAATATTCAGATTTTAAATATTGGTTGAGATCTTTTTGTTAAACAATTGTAAATAAACGAATTTTAATACTAGGTTGGAATTTTTTCCTTCAAACTATCGCCTATATACGAAATTTAACTCTCGGTGGGAATTTTTTGGTCAAGCTACCGTCAATGTACGAATTTTAACTCTCGGTGGGCACTTTTTTCTTCAAACTACTGTCAGTTTTCAAATTTTATCTATTGGTTGATATCTTTTTGTCAAACATTCGTCAATAAACGAATTTTTAAACTAGGTTGTAACTTTTTTCATCAAATTATCGCCTACATACGAAATTCAACTCTCGGTGGGAATTTTTTGGTCAAACTACCGTCAATGTACGAATTTTAACTCTCGGTGGGCACTTTTCTCTTCAAACTACTGTCAATATTCAGATTTTAAATATTGGTTGAGATCTTTTTGTTAAACAATTGTAAATAAACGAATTTTAATACTAGGTTGGAATTTTTTCCTTCAAACTATCGCCTATATACGAAATTTAACTCTCGGTGGGAATTTTTTGGTCAAGCTACCGTCAATGTACGAATTTTAACTCTCGGTGGGCACTTTTTTCTTCAAACTACTGTCAATTTTCAAATTTTATCTATTGGTTGATATCTTTTTGTCAAACATTCGTCAATAAACGAATTTTTAAACTAGGTTGTAACTTTTTTCATCAAATTATCGCCTACATACGAAATTCAACTCTCGGTGGGAATTTTTTGGTCAAACTACCGTCAATGTACGAATTTTGACTCTCGGTGGGAACTTTTTTCTTCAAACTACTGTCAATACTCAAATTTTAACTATTGTTTGAGATCTTTTTGTTAAACAATTGCAAACAAACGAATTTTAATACTAGGTTGGAATTTTTTTCTTCAAACTATCACATATACGAAATTTAACTCTCGGCAGGAATTTTTTGGTCAAACTACCGTCAATGTACGAATTTTAACTCTCGGTGGGCACTTTTTTCTTCAAACTACTGTCAATATTCAAATTTTATCTATTGGTTGATATCTTTTTGTCAAACATTCGTCAATAAACGAATTTTTAAACTAGGTTGTAACTTTTTTCATCAAATTATCGCCTACATACGAAATTCAACTCTCGGTGGGAATTTTTTGGTCAAACTACCGTCAATGTACGAATTTTGACTCTCGGTGGGAACTTTTTTCTTCAAACTACTGTCAATACTCAAATTTTAACTATTGTTTGAGATCTTTTTGTTAAACAATTGCAAATAAACGAATTTTAATACTAGGTTGGAATTTTTTTCTTCAAACTATCACATATACGAAATTTAACTCTCGGCAGGAATTTTTTGGTCAAACTACCGTCAATGTACGAATTTTAACTCTCGGTGGGGACTTTTTTCTTCAAACTACTGTCAATATTCAAATTTTATCTATTGGTTGATATTTTTTTGTCAAACATTCGTCGATAAACGAATTTTTAAACTAGGTTGTAACTTTTTTCATCAAATTATCGCCTACATACGAAATTCAACTCTCGGTGGGAATTTTTTGGTCAAACTACCGTCAATGTACGAATTTTGACTCTCGGTGGGAACTTTTTTCTTCAAGCTACTGTCAATACTCAAATTTTAACTATTGTTTGAGATCTTTTTGTTAAACAATTGTAAATAAACGAATTTTAATACTAGGTTGGAATTTTTTCCTTCAAACTATCGCCTATATACGAAATTTAACTCTCGGTGGGAATTTTTTGGTCAAGCTACCGTCAATGTACGAATTTTAACTCTCGGTGGGCACTTTTTTCTTCAAACTACTGTCAATTTTCAAATTTTATCTATTGGTTGATATCTTTTTGTCAAACATTCGTCAATAAACGAATTTTTAAACTAGGTTGTAACTTTTTTCATCAAATTATCGCCTACATACGAAATTCAACTCTCGGTGGGAATTTTTTGGTCAAACTACCGTCAATGTACGAATTTTGACTCTCGGTGGGAACTTTTTTCTTCAAACTACTGTCAATACTCAAATTTTAACTATTGTTTGAGATCTTTTTGTTAAACAATTGCAAATAAACGAATTTTAATACTAGGTTGGAATTTTTTTCTTCAAACTATCACATATACGAAATTTAACTCTCGGCAGGAATTTTTTGGTCAAACTACCGTCAATGTACGAATTTTAACTCTCGGTGGGGACTTTTTTCTTCAAACTACTGTCAATATTCAAATTTTATCTATTGGTTGATATTTTTTTGTCAAACATTCGTCGATAAACGAATTTTTAAACTAGGTTGTAACTTTTTTCATCAAATTATCGCCTACATACGAAATTCAACTCTCGGTGGGAATTTTTTGGTCAAACTACCGTCAATGTACGAATTTTGACTCTCGGTGGGAACTTTTTTCTTCAAGCTACTGTCAATACTCAAATTTTAACTATTGTTTGAGATCTTTTTGTTAAACAATTGTAAATAAACGAATTTTAATACTAGGTTGGAATTTTTTCCTTCAAACTATCGCCTATATACGAAATTTAACTCTCGGTGGGAATTTTTTGGTCAAGCTACCGTCAATGTACGAATTTTAACCCTCGGTGTGCACTTTTTTCTTCAAACTACTGTCAATATTCAAATTTTATCTATTGGTTGATATCTTTTTGTCAAACATTCGTCAATAAACGAATTTTTAAACTAGGTTGTAACTTTTTTCATCAAATTATCGCCTACATACGAAATTCAACTCTCGGTGGGAATTTTTTGGTCAAACTACCGTCAATGTACGAATTTTGACTCTCGCTGGGAACTTTTTTCTTCAAACTACTGTCAATACTCAAATTTTAACTATTGTTTGAGATCTTTTTGTTAAACAATTGCAAATAAACGAATTTTAATACTAGGTTGGAATTTTTTTCTTCAAACTATCACATATACGAAATTTAACTCTCGGCAGGAATTTTTTGGTCAAACTACCGTCAATGTACGAATTTTAACTCTCGGTGGGCACTTTTCTCTTCAAACTACTGTCAATATTCAGATTTTAAATATTGGTTGAGATCTTTTTGTTAAACAATTGTAAATAAACGAATTTTAATACTAGGTTGGAATTTTTTCCTTCAAACTATCGCCTATATACGAAATTTAACTCTCGGTGGGAATTTTTTGGTCAAGCTACCGTCAATGTACGAATTTTAACTCTCGGTGGGCACTTTTTTCTTCAAACTACTGTCAATTTTCAAATTTTATCTATTGGTTGATATCTTTTTGTCAAACATTCGTCAATAAACGAATTTTTAAACTAGGTTGTAACTTTTTTCATCAAATTATCGCCTACATACGAAATTCAACTCTCGGTGGGAATTTTTTGGTCAAACTACCGTCAATGTACGAATTTTAACTCTCGGTGGGCACTTTTCTCTTCAAACTACTGTCAATATTCAGATTTTAAATATTGGTTGAGATCTTTTTGTTAAACAATTGTAAATAAACGAATTTTAATACTAGGTTGGAATTTTTTCCTTCAAACTATCGCCTATATACGAAATTTAACTCTCGGTGGGAATTTTTTGGTCAAGCTACCGTCAATGTACGAATTTTAACTCTCGGTGGGCACTTTTTTCTTCAAACTACTGTCAATTTTCAAATTTTATCTATTGGTTGATATCTTTTTGTCAAACATTCGTCAATAAACGAATTTTTAAACTAGGTTGTAACTTTTTTCATCAAATTATCGCCTACATACGAAATTCAACTCTCGGTGGGAATTTTTTGGTCAAACTACCGTCAATGTACGAATTTTGACTCTCGGTGGGAACTTTTTTCTTCAAACTACTGTCAATACTCAAATTTTAACTATTGTTTGAGATCTTTTTGTTAAACAATTGCAAATAAACGAATTTTAATACTAGGTTGGAATTTTTTTCTTCAAACTATCACATATACGAAATTTAACCCTCGGCAGGAATTTTTTGGTCAAACTACCGTCAATGTACGAATTTTAACTCTCGGTGGGCACTTTTCTCTTCAAACTACTGTCAATATTCAGATTTTAAATATTGGTTGAGATCTTTTTGTTAAACAATTGTAAATAAACGAATTTTAATACTAGGTTGGAATTTTTTCCTTCAAACTATCGCCTATATACGAAATTTAACTCTCGGTGGGAATTTTTTGGTCAAGCTACCGTCAATGTACGAATTTTAACTCTCGGTGGGCACTTTTTTCTTCAAACTACTGTCAATTTTCAAATTTTATCTATTGGTTGATATCTTTTTGTCAAACATTCGTCAATAAACGAATTTTTAAACTAGGTTGTAACTTTTTTCATCAAATTATCGCCTACATACGAAATTCAACTCTCGGTGGGAATTTTTTGGTCAAACTACCGTCAATGTACGAATTTTAACTCTCGGTGGGCACTTTTCTCTTCAAACTACTGTCAATATTCAGATTTTAAATATTGGTTGAGATCTTTTTGTTAAACAATTGTAAATAAACGAATTTTAATACTAGGTTGGAATTTTTTCCTTCAAACTATCGCCTATATACGAAATTTAACTCTCGGTGGGAATTTTTTGGTCAAGCTACCGTCAATGTACGAATTTTAACTCTCGGTGGGCACTTTTTTCTTCAAACTACTGTCAATTTTCAAATTTTATCTATTGGTTGATATCTTTTTGTCAAACATTCGTCAATAAACGAATTTTTAAACTAGGTTGTAACTTTTTTCATCAAATTATCGCCTACATACGAAATTCAACTCTCGGTGGGAATTTTTTGGTCAAACTACCGTCAATGTACGAATTTTGACTCTCGGTGGGAACTTTTTTCTTCAAACTACTGTCAATACTCAAATTTTAACTATTGTTTGAGATCTTTTTGTTAAACAATTGCAAATAAACGAATTTTAATACTAGGTTGGAATTTTTTTCTTCAAACTATCACATATACGAAATTTAACCCTCGGCAGGAATTTTTTGGTCAAACTACCGTCAATGTACGAATTTTAACTCTCGGTGGGCACTTTTCTCTTCAAACTACTGTCAATATTCAGATTTTAAATATTGGTTGAGATCTTTTTGTTAAACAATTGTAAATAAACGAATTTTAATACTAGGTTGGAATTTTTTCCTTCAAACTATCGCCTATATACGAAATTTAACTCTCGGTGGGAATTTTTTGGTCAAGCTACCGTCAATGTACGAATTTTAACTCTCGGTGGGCACTTTTTTCTTCAAACTACTGTCAATTTTCAAATTTTATCTATTGGTTGATATCTTTTTGTCAAACATTCGTCAATAAACGAATTTTTAAACTAGGTTGTAACTTTTTTCATCAAATTATCGCCTACATACGAAATTCAACTCTCGGTGGGAATTTTTTGGTCAAACTACCGTCAATGTACGAATTTTAACTCTCGGTGGGCACTTTTCTCTTCAAACTACTGTCAATATTCAGATTTTAAATATTGGTTGAGATCTTTTTGTTAAACAATTGTAAATAAACGAATTTTAATACTAGGTTGGAATTTTTTCCTTCAAACTATCGCCTATATACGAAATTTAACTCTCGGTGGGAATTTTTTGGTCAAGCTACCGTCAATGTACGAATTTTAACTCTCGGTGGGCACTTTTTTCTTCAAACTACTGTCAATTTTCAAATTTTATCTATTGGTTGACATCTTTTTGTCAAACATTCGTCAATAAACGAATTTTTAAACTAGGTTGTAACTTTTTTCATCAAATTATCGCCTACATACGAAATTCAACTCTCGGTGGGAATTTTTTGGTCAAACTACCGTCAATGTACGAATTTTGACTCTCGGTGGGAACTTTTTTCTTCAAACTACTGTCAATACTCAAATTTTAACTATTGTTTGAGATCTTTTTGTTAAACAATTGCAAATAAACGAATTTTAATACTAGGTTGGAATTTTTTTCTTCAAACTATCACATATACGAAATTTAACTCTCGGCAGGAATTTTTTGGTCAAACTACCGTCAATGTACGAATTTTAACTCTCGGTGGGCACTTTTCTCTTCAAACTACTGTCAATATTCAGATTTTAAATATTGGTTGAGATCTTTTTGTTAAACAATTGTAAATAAACGAATTTTAATACTAGGTTGGAATTTTTTCCTTCAAACTATCGCCTATATACGAAATTTAACTCTCGGTGGGAATTTTTTGGTCAAGCTACCGTCAATGTACGAATTTTAACTCTCGGTGGGCACTTTTTTCTTCAAACTACTGTCAATTTTCAAATTTTATCTATTGGTTGATATCTTTTTGTCAAACATTCGTCAATAAACGAATTTTTAAACTAGGTTGTAACTTTTTTCATCAAATTATCGCCTACATACGAAATTCAACTCTCGGTGGGAATTTTTTGGTCAAACTACCGTCAATGTACGAATTTTAACTCTCGGTGGGCACTTTTCTCTTCAAACTACTGTCAATATTCAGATTTTAAATATTGGTTGAGATCTTTTTGTTAAACAATTGTAAATAAACGAATTTTAATACTAGGTTGGAATTTTTTCCTTCAAACTATCGCCTATATACGAAATTTAACTCTCGGTGGGAATTTTTTGGTCAAGCTACCGTCAATGTACGAATTTTAACTCTCGGTGGGCACTTTTTTCTTCAAACTACTGTCAATTTTCAAATTTTATCTATTGGTTGATATCTTTTTGTCAAACATTCGTCAATAAACGAATTTTTAAACTAGGTTGTAACTTTTTTCATCAAATTATCGCCTACATACGAAATTCAACTCTCGGTGGGAATTTTTTGGTCAAACTACCGTCAATGTACGAATTTTGACTCTCGGTGGGAACTTTTTTCTTCAAACTACTGTCAATACTCAAATTTTAACTATTGTTTGAGATCTTTTTGTTAAACAATTGCAAACAAACGAATTTTAATACTAGGTTGGAATTTTTTTCTTCAAACTATCACATATACGAAATTTAACTCTCGGCAGGAATTTTTTGGTCAAACTACCGTCAATGTACGAATTTTAACTCTCGGTGGGCACTTTTTTCTTCAAACTACTGTCAATATTCAAATTTTATCTATTGGTTGATATCTTTTTGTCAAACATTCGTCAATAAACGAATTTTTAAACTAGGTTGTAACTTTTTTCATCAAATTATCGCCTACATACGAAATTCAACTCTCGGTGGGAATTTTTTGGTCAAACTACCGTCAATGTACGAATTTTGACTCTCGGTGGGAACTTTTTTCTTCAAACTACTGTCAATACTCAAATTTTAACTATTGTTTGAGATCTTTTTGTTAAACAATTGCAAATAAACGAATTTTAATACTAGGTTGGAATTTTTTTCTTCAAACTATCACATATACGAAATTTAACTCTCGGCAGGAATTTTTTGGTCAAACTACCGTCAATGTACGAATTTTAACTCTCGGTGGGGACTTTTTTCTTCAAACTACTGTCAATATTCAAATTTTATCTATTGGTTGATATTTTTTTGTCAAACATTCGTCGATAAACGAATTTTTAAACTAGGTTGTAACTTTTTTCATCAAATTATCGCCTACATACGAAATTCAACTCTCGGTGGGAATTTTTTGGTCAAACTACCGTCAATGTACGAATTTTGACTCTCGGTGGGAACTTTTTTCTTCAAGCTACTGTCAATACTCAAATTTTAACTATTGTTTGAGATCTTTTTGTTAAACAATTGTAAATAAACGAATTTTAATACTAGGTTGGAATTTTTTCCTTCAAACTATCGCCTATATACGAAATTTAACTCTCGGTGGGAATTTTTTGGTCAAGCTACCGTCAATGTACGAATTTTAACTCTCGGTGGGCACTTTTTTCTTCAAACTACTGTCAATTTTCAAATTTTATCTATTGGTTGATATCTTTTTGTCAAACATTCGTCAATAAACGAATTTTTAAACTAGGTTGTAACTTTTTTCATCAAATTATCGCCTACATACGAAATTCAACTCTCGGTGGGAATTTTTTGGTCAAACTACCGTCAATGTACGAATTTTGACTCTCGGTGGGAACTTTTTTCTTCAAACTACTGTCAATACTCAAATTTTAACTATTGTTTGAGATCTTTTTGTTAAACAATTGCAAATAAAGGAATTTTAATACTAGGTTGGAATTTTTTTCTTCGAACTATCGCATATACGAAATTTAACTCTCGGTAGGAATTTTTTGGTCAAGCTACCGTCAATGTTCAAATTTTAACTTTCGGTGGGCACTTTTTTCTTCAAACTACTGTCAATATTCATATTTTAACTATTGGTTGAAATCTTTTTGTCAACAATCGTCAATAGACGAATTTTAATACTAGGTTGGAATTTTTTCCTTCAAACTATCGCCTATATACGAAATTTAACTCTCGGTGGGAATTTTTTGGTCAAGCTACCGTCAATGTACGAATTTTAACCCTCGGTGTGCACTTTTTTCTTCAAACTACTGTCAATATTCAAATTTTATCTATTGGTTGATATCTTTTTGTCAAACATTCGTCAATAAACGAATTTTTAAACTAGGTTGTAACTTTTTTCATCAAATTATCGCCTACATACGAAATTCAACTCTCGGTGGGAATTTTTTGGTCAAACTACCGTCAATGTACGAATTTTGACTCTCGCTGGGAACTTTTTTCTTCAAACTACTGTCAATACTCAAATTTTAACTATTGTTTGAGATCTTTTTGTTAAACAATTGCAAATAAACGAATTTTAATACTAGGTTGGAATTTTTTTCTTCAAACTATCACATATACGAAATTTAACTCTCGGCAGGAATTTTTTGGTCAAACTACCGTCAATGTACGAATTTTAACTCTCGGTGGGCACTTTTCTCTTCAAACTACTGTCAATATTCAGATTTTAAATATTGGTTGAGATCTTTTTGTTAAACAATTGTAAATAAACGAATTTTAATACTAGGTTGGAATTTTTTCCTTCAAACTATCGCCTATATACGAAATTTAACTCTCGGTGGGAATTTTTTGGTCAAGCTACCGTCAATGTACGAATTTTAACTCTCGGTGGGCACTTTTTTCTTCAAACTACTGTCAATTTTCAAATTTTATCTATTGGTTGATATCTTTTTGTCAAACATTCGTCAATAAACGAATTTTTAAACTAGGTTGTAACTTTTTTCATCAAATTATCGCCTACATACGAAATTCAACTCTCGGTGGGAATTTTTTGGTCAAACTACCGTCAATGTACGAATTTTAACTCTCGGTGGGCACTTTTCTCTTCAAACTACTGTCAATATTCAGATTTTAAATATTGGTTGAGATCTTTTTGTTAAACAATTGTAAATAAACGAATTTTAATACTAGGTTGGAATTTTTTCCTTCAAACTATCGCCTATATACGAAATTTAACTCTCGGTGGGAATTTTTTGGTCAAGCTACCGTCAATGTACGAATTTTAACTCTCGGTGGGCACTTTTTTCTTCAAACTACTGTCAATTTTCAAATTTTATCTATTGGTTGATATCTTTTTGTCAAACATTCGTCAATAAACGAATTTTTAAACTAGGTTGTAACTTTTTTCATCAAATTATCGCCTACATACGAAATTCAACTCTCGGTGGGAATTTTTTGGTCAAACTACCGTCAATGTACGAATTTTGACTCTCGGTGGGAACTTTTTTCTTCAAACTACTGTCAATACTCAAATTTTAACTATTGTTTGAGATCTTTTTGTTAAACAATTGCAAATAAACGAATTTTAATACTAGGTTGGAATTTTTTTCTTCAAACTATCACATATACGAAATTTAACCCTCGGCAGGAATTTTTTGGTCAAACTACCGTCAATGTACGAATTTTAACTCTCGGTGGGCACTTTTCTCTTCAAACTACTGTCAATATTCAGATTTTAAATATTGGTTGAGATCTTTTTGTTAAACAATTGTAAATAAACGAATTTTAATACTAGGTTGGAATTTTTTCCTTCAAACTATCGCCTATATACGAAATTTAACTCTCGGTGGGAATTTTTTGGTCAAGCTACCGTCAATGTACGAATTTTAACTCTCGGTGGGCACTTTTTTCTTCAAACTACTGTCAATTTTCAAATTTTATCTATTGGTTGATATCTTTTTGTCAAACATTCGTCAATAAACGAATTTTTAAACTAGGTTGTAACTTTTTTCATCAAATTATCGCCTACATACGAAATTCAACTCTCGGTGGGAATTTTTTGGTCAAACTACCGTCAATGTACGAATTTTAACTCTCGGTGGGCACTTTTCTCTTCAAACTACTGTCAATATTCAGATTTTAAATATTGGTTGAGATCTTTTTGTTAAACAATTGTAAATAAACGAATTTTAATACTAGGTTGGAATTTTTTCCTTCAAACTATCGCCTATATACGAAATTTAACTCTCGGTGGGAATTTTTTGGTCAAGCTACCGTCAATGTACGAATTTTAACTCTCGGTGGGCACTTTTTTCTTCAAACTACTGTCAATTTTCAAATTTTATCTATTGGTTGATATCTTTTTGTCAAACATTCGTCAATAAACGAATTTTTAAACTAGGTTGTAACTTTTTTCATCAAATTATCGCCTACATACGAAATTCAACTCTCGGTGGGAATTTTTTGGTCAAACTACCGTCAATGTACGAATTTTGACTCTCGGTGGGAACTTTTTTCTTCAAACTACTGTCAATACTCAAATTTTAACTATTGTTTGAGATCTTTTTGTTAAACAATTGCAAATAAACGAATTTTAATACTAGGTTGGAATTTTTTTCTTCAAACTATCACATATACGAAATTTAACCCTCGGCAGGAATTTTTTGGTCAAACTACCGTCAATGTACGAATTTTAACTCTCGGTGGGCACTTTTCTCTTCAAACTACTGTCAATATTCAGATTTTAAATATTGGTTGAGATCTTTTTGTTAAACAATTGTAAATAAACGAATTTTAATACTAGGTTGGAATTTTTTCCTTCAAACTATCGCCTATATACGAAATTTAACTCTCGGTGGGAATTTTTTGGTCAAGCTACCGTCAATGTACGAATTTTAACTCTCGGTGGGCACTTTTTTCTTCAAACTACTGTCAATTTTCAAATTTTATCTATTGGTTGATATCTTTTTGTCAAACATTCGTCAATAAACGAATTTTTAAACTAGGTTGTAACTTTTTTCATCAAATTATCGCCTACATACGAAATTCAACTCTCGGTGGGAATTTTTTGGTCAAACTACCGTCAATGTACGAATTTTAACTCTCGGTGGGCACTTTTCTCTTCAAACTACTGTCAATATTCAGATTTTAAATATTGGTTGAGATCTTTTTGTTAAACAATTGTAAATAAACGAATTTTAATACTAGGTTGGAATTTTTTCCTTCAAACTATCGCCTATATACGAAATTTAACTCTCGGTGGGAATTTTTTGGTCAAGCTACCGTCAATGTACGAATTTTAACTCTCGGTGGGCACTTTTTTCTTCAAACTACTGTCAATTTTCAAATTTTATCTATTGGTTGACATCTTTTTGTCAAACATTCGTCAATAAACGAATTTTTAAACTAGGTTGTAACTTTTTTCATCAAATTATCGCCTACATACGAAATTCAACTCTCGGTGGGAATTTTTTGGTCAAACTACCGTCAATGTACGAATTTTGACTCTCGGTGGGAACTTTTTTCTTCAAACTACTGTCAATACTCAAATTTTAACTATTGTTTGAGATCTTTTTGTTAAACAATTGCAAATAAACGAATTTTAATACTAGGTTGGAATTTTTTTCTTCAAACTATCACATATACGAAATTTAACTCTCGGCAGGAATTTTTTGGTCAAACTACCGTCAATGTACGAATTTTAACTCTCGGTGGGCACTTTTCTCTTCAAACTACTGTCAATATTCAGATTTTAAATATTGGTTGAGATCTTTTTGTTAAACAATTGTAAATAAACGAATTTTAATACTAGGTTGGAATTTTTTCCTTCAAACTATCGCCTATATACGAAATTTAACTCTCGGTGGGAATTTTTTGGTCAAGCTACCGTCAATGTACGAATTTTAACTCTCGGTGGGCACTTTTTTCTTCAAACTACTGTCAATTTTCAAATTTTATCTATTGGTTGATATCTTTTTGTCAAACATTCGTCAATAAACGAATTTTTAAACTAGGTTGTAACTTTTTTCATCAAATTATCGCCTACATACGAAATTCAACTCTCGGTGGGAATTTTTTGGTCAAACTACCGTCAATGTACGAATTTTAACTCTCGGTGGGCACTTTTCTCTTCAAACTACTGTCAATATTCAGATTTTAAATATTGGTTGAGATCTTTTTGTTAAACAATTGTAAATAAACGAATTTTAATACTAGGTTGGAATTTTTTCCTTCAAACTATCGCCTATATACGAAATTTAACTCTCGGTGGGAATTTTTTGGTCAAGCTACCGTCAATGTACGAATTTTAACTCTCGGTGGGCACTTTTTTCTTCAAACTACTGTCAATTTTCAAATTTTATCTATTGGTTGATATCTTTTTGTCAAACATTCGTCAATAAACGAATTTTTAAACTAGGTTGTAACTTTTTTCATCAAATTATCGCCTACATACGAAATTCAACTCTCGGTGGGAATTTTTTGGTCAAACTACCGTCAATGTACGAATTTTGACTCTCGGTGGGAACTTTTTTCTTCAAACTACTGTCAATACTCAAATTTTAACTATTGTTTGAGATCTTTTTGTTAAACAATTGCAAACAAACGAATTTTAATACTAGGTTGGAATTTTTTTCTTCAAACTATCACATATACGAAATTTAACTCTCGGCAGGAATTTTTTGGTCAAACTACCGTCAATGTACGAATTTTAACTCTCGGTGGGCACTTTTTTCTTCAAACTACTGTCAATATTCAAATTTTATCTATTGGTTGATATCTTTTTGTCAAACATTCGTCAATAAACGAATTTTTAAACTAGGTTGTAACTTTTTTCATCAAATTATCGCCTACATACGAAATTCAACTCTCGGTGGGAATTTTTTGGTCAAACTACCGTCAATGTACGAATTTTGACTCTCGGTGGGAACTTTTTTCTTCAAACTACTGTCAATACTCAAATTTTAACTATTGTTTGAGATCTTTTTGTTAAACAATTGCAAATAAACGAATTTTAATACTAGGTTGGAATTTTTTTCTTCAAACTATCACATATACGAAATTTAACTCTCGGCAGGAATTTTTTGGTCAAACTACCGTCAATGTACGAATTTTAACTCTCGGTGGGGACTTTTTTCTTCAAACTACTGTCAATATTCAAATTTTATCTATTGGTTGATATTTTTTTGTCAAACATTCGTCGATAAACGAATTTTTAAACTAGGTTGTAACTTTTTTCATCAAATTATCGCCTACATACGAAATTCAACTCTCGGTGGGAATTTTTTGGTCAAACTACCGTCAATGTACGAATTTTGACTCTCGGTGGGAACTTTTTTCTTCAAGCTACTGTCAATACTCAAATTTTAACTATTGTTTGAGATCTTTTTGTTAAACAATTGTAAATAAACGAATTTTAATACTAGGTTGGAATTTTTTCCTTCAAACTATCGCCTATATACGAAATTTAACTCTCGGTGGGAATTTTTTGGTCAAGCTACCGTCAATGTACGAATTTTAACTCTCGGTGGGCACTTTTTTCTTCAAACTACTGTCAATTTTCAAATTTTATCTATTGGTTGATATCTTTTTGTCAAACATTCGTCAATAAACGAATTTTTAAACTAGGTTGTAACTTTTTTCATCAAATTATCGCCTACATACGAAATTCAACTCTCGGTGGGAATTTTTTGGTCAAACTACCGTCAATGTACGAATTTTGACTCTCGGTGGGAACTTTTTTCTTCAAACTACTGTCAATACTCAAATTTTAACTATTGTTTGAGATCTTTTTGTTAAACAATTGCAAATAAAGGAATTTTAATACTAGGTTGGAATTTTTTTCTTCGAACTATCGCATATACGAAATTTAACTCTCGGTAGGAATTTTTTGGTCAAGCTACCGTCAATGTTCAAATTTTAACTTTCGGTGGGCACTTTTTTCTTCAAACTACTGTCAATATTCATATTTTAACTATTGGTTGAAATCTTTTTGTCAACAATCGTCAATAGACGAATTTTAATACTAGGTTGGAATTTTTTCCTTCAAACTATCGCCTATATACGAAATTTAACTCTCGGTGGGAATTTTTTGGTCAAGCTACCGTCAATGTACGAATTTTAACCCTCGGTGTGCACTTTTTTCTTCAAACTACTGTCAATATTCAAATTTTATCTATTGGTTGATATCTTTTTGTCAAACATTCGTCAATAAACGAATTTTTAAACTAGGTTGTAACTTTTTTCATCAAATTATCGCCTACATACGAAATTCAACTCTCGGTGGGAATTTTTTGGTCAAACTACCGTCAATGTACGAATTTTGACTCTCGCTGGGAACTTTTTTCTTCAAACTACTGTCAATACTCAAATTTTAACTATTGTTTGAGATCTTTTTGTTAAACAATTGCAAATAAACGAATTTTAATACTAGGTTGGAATTTTTTTCTTCAAACTATCACATATACGAAATTTAACTCTCGGCAGGAATTTTTTGGTCAAACTACCGTCAATGTACGAATTTTAACTCTCGGTGGGCACTTTTCTCTTCAAACTACTGTCAATATTCAGATTTTAAATATTGGTTGAGATCTTTTTGTTAAACAATTGTAAATAAACGAATTTTAATACTAGGTTGGAATTTTTTCCTTCAAACTATCGCCTATATACGAAATTTAACTCTCGGTGGGAATTTTTTGGTCAAGCTACCGTCAATGTACGAATTTTAACTCTCGGTGGGCACTTTTTTCTTCAAACTACTGTCAATTTTCAAATTTTATCTATTGGTTGATATCTTTTTGTCAAACATTCGTCAATAAACGAATTTTTAAACTAGGTTGTAACTTTTTTCATCAAATTATCGCCTACATACGAAATTCAACTCTCGGTGGGAATTTTTTGGTCAAACTACCGTCAATGTACGAATTTTAACTCTCGGTGGGCACTTTTCTCTTCAAACTACTGTCAATATTCAGATTTTAAATATTGGTTGAGATCTTTTTGTTAAACAATTGTAAATAAACGAATTTTAATACTAGGTTGGAATTTTTTCCTTCAAACTATCGCCTATATACGAAATTTAACTCTCGGTGGGAATTTTTTGGTCAAGCTACCGTCAATGTACGAATTTTAACTCTCGGTGGGCACTTTTTTCTTCAAACTACTGTCAATTTTCAAATTTTATCTATTGGTTGATATCTTTTTGTCAAACATTCGTCAATAAACGAATTTTTAAACTAGGTTGTAACTTTTTTCATCAAATTATCGCCTACATACGAAATTCAACTCTCGGTGGGAATTTTTTGGTCAAACTACCGTCAATGTACGAATTTTGACTCTCGGTGGGAACTTTTTTCTTCAAACTACTGTCAATACTCAAATTTTAACTATTGTTTGAGATCTTTTTGTTAAACAATTGCAAATAAACGAATTTTAATACTAGGTTGGAATTTTTTTCTTCAAACTATCACATATACGAAATTTAACCCTCGGCAGGAATTTTTTGGTCAAACTACCGTCAATGTACGAATTTTAACTCTCGGTGGGCACTTTTCTCTTCAAACTACTGTCAATATTCAGATTTTAAATATTGGTTGAGATCTTTTTGTTAAACAATTGTAAATAAACGAATTTTAATACTAGGTTGGAATTTTTTCCTTCAAACTATCGCCTATATACGAAATTTAACTCTCGGTGGGAATTTTTTGGTCAAGCTACCGTCAATGTACGAATTTTAACTCTCGGTGGGCACTTTTTTCTTCAAACTACTGTCAATTTTCAAATTTTATCTATTGGTTGATATCTTTTTGTCAAACATTCGTCAATAAACGAATTTTTAAACTAGGTTGTAACTTTTTTCATCAAATTATCGCCTACATACGAAATTCAACTCTCGGTGGGAATTTTTTGGTCAAACTACCGTCAATGTACGAATTTTAACTCTCGGTGGGCACTTTTCTCTTCAAACTACTGTCAATATTCAGATTTTAAATATTGGTTGAGATCTTTTTGTTAAACAATTGTAAATAAACGAATTTTAATACTAGGTTGGAATTTTTTCCTTCAAACTATCGCCTATATACGAAATTTAACTCTCGGTGGGAATTTTTTGGTCAAGCTACCGTCAATGTACGAATTTTAACTCTCGGTGGGCACTTTTTTCTTCAAACTACTGTCAATTTTCAAATTTTATCTATTGGTTGATATCTTTTTGTCAAACATTCGTCAATAAACGAATTTTTAAACTAGGTTGTAACTTTTTTCATCAAATTATCGCCTACATACGAAATTCAACTCTCGGTGGGAATTTTTTGGTCAAACTACCGTCAATGTACGAATTTTGACTCTCGGTGGGAACTTTTTTCTTCAAACTACTGTCAATACTCAAATTTTAACTATTGTTTGAGATCTTTTTGTTAAACAATTGCAAATAAACGAATTTTAATACTAGGTTGGAATTTTTTTCTTCAAACTATCACATATACGAAATTTAACCCTCGGCAGGAATTTTTTGGTCAAACTACCGTCAATGTACGAATTTTAACTCTCGGTGGGCACTTTTCTCTTCAAACTACTGTCAATATTCAGATTTTAAATATTGGTTGAGATCTTTTTGTTAAACAATTGTAAATAAACGAATTTTAATACTAGGTTGGAATTTTTTCCTTCAAACTATCGCCTATATACGAAATTTAACTCTCGGTGGGAATTTTTTGGTCAAGCTACCGTCAATGTACGAATTTTAACTCTCGGTGGGCACTTTTTTCTTCAAACTACTGTCAATTTTCAAATTTTATCTATTGGTTGATATCTTTTTGTCAAACATTCGTCAATAAACGAATTTTTAAACTAGGTTGTAACTTTTTTCATCAAATTATCGCCTACATACGAAATTCAACTCTCGGTGGGAATTTTTTGGTCAAACTACCGTCAATGTACGAATTTTAACTCTCGGTGGGCACTTTTCTCTTCAAACTACTGTCAATATTCAGATTTTAAATATTGGTTGAGATCTTTTTGTTAAACAATTGTAAATAAACGAATTTTAATACTAGGTTGGAATTTTTTCCTTCAAACTATCGCCTATATACGAAATTTAACTCTCGGTGGGAATTTTTTGGTCAAGCTACCGTCAATGTACGAATTTTAACTCTCGGTGGGCACTTTTTTCTTCAAACTACTGTCAATTTTCAAATTTTATCTATTGGTTGATATCTTTTTGTCAAACATTCGTCAATAAACGAATTTTTAAACTAGGTTGTAACTTTTTTCATCAAATTATCGCCTACATACGAAATTCAACTCTCGGTGGGAATTTTTTGGTCAAACTACCGTCAATGTACGAATTTTGACTCTCGGTGGGAACTTTTTTCTTCAAACTACTGTCAATACTCAAATTTTAACTATTGTTTGAGATCTTTTTGTTAAACAATTGCAAATAAACGAATTTTAATACTAGGTTGGAATTTTTTTCTTCAAACTATCACATATACGAAATTTAACTCTCGGCAGGAATTTTTTGGTCAAACTACCGTCAATGTACGAATTTTAACTCTCGGTGGGCACTTTTCTCTTCAAACTACTGTCAATATTCAGATTTTAAATATTGGTTGAGATCTTTTTGTTAAACAATTGTAAATAAACGAATTTTAATACTAGGTTGGAATTTTTTCCTTCAAACTATCGCCTATATACGAAATTTAACTCTCGGTGGGAATTTTTTGGTCAAGCTACCGTCAATGTACGAATTTTAACTCTCGGTGGGCACTTTTTTCTTCAAACTACTGTCAATTTTCAAATTTTATCTATTGGTTGATATCTTTTTGTCAAACATTCGTCAATAAACGAATTTTTAAACTAGGTTGTAACTTTTTTCATCAAATTATCGCCTACATACGAAATTCAACTCTCGGTGGGAATTTTTTGGTCAAACTACCGTCAATGTACGAATTTTAACTCTCGGTGGGCACTTTTCTCTTCAAACTACTGTCAATATTCAGATTTTAAATATTGGTTGAGATCTTTTTGTTAAACAATTGTAAATAAACGAATTTTAATACTAGGTTGGAATTTTTTCCTTCAAACTATCGCCTATATACGAAATTTAACTCTCGGTGGGAATTTTTTGGTCAAGCTACCGTCAATGTACGAATTTTAACTCTCGGTGGGCACTTTTTTCTTCAAACTACTGTCAATTTTCAAATTTTATCTATTGGTTGATATCTTTTTGTCAAACATTCGTCAATAAACGAATTTTTAAACTAGGTTGTAACTTTTTTCATCAAATTATCGCCTACATACGAAATTCAACTCTCGGTGGGAATTTTTTGGTCAAACTACCGTCAATGTACGAATTTTGACTCTCGGTGGGAACTTTTTTCTTCAAACTACTGTCAATACTCAAATTTTAACTATTGTTTGAGATCTTTTTGTTAAACAATTGCAAACAAACGAATTTTAATACTAGGTTGGAATTTTTTTCTTCAAACTATCACATATACGAAATTTAACTCTCGGCAGGAATTTTTTGGTCAAACTACCGTCAATGTACGAATTTTAACTCTCGGTGGGCACTTTTTTCTTCAAACTACTGTCAATATTCAAATTTTATCTATTGGTTGATATCTTTTTGTCAAACATTCGTCAATAAACGAATTTTTAAACTAGGTTGTAACTTTTTTCATCAAATTATCGCCTACATACGAAATTCAACTCTCGGTGGGAATTTTTTGGTCAAACTACCGTCAATGTACGAATTTTGACTCTCGGTGGGAACTTTTTTCTTCAAATTACTGTCAATACTCAAATTTTAACTATTGTTTGAGATCTTTTTGTTAAACAATTGCAAATAAACGAATTTTAATACTAGGTTGGAATTTTTTTCTTCAAACTATCACATATACGAAATTTAACTCTCGGCAGGAATTTTTTGGTCAAACTACCGTCAATGTACGAATTTTAACTCTCGGTGGGCACTTTTTTCTTCAAACTACTGTCAATATTCAAATTTTATCTATTGGTTGATATCTTTTTGTCAAACATTCGTCAATAAACGAATTTTTAAACTAGGTTGTAACTTTTTTCATCAAATTATCGCCTACATACGAAATTCAACTCTCGGTGGGAATTTTTTGGTCAAACTATCGTCAATGTACGAATTTTGACTCTCGGTGGGAACTTTTTTCTTCAAACTACTGTCAATACTCAAATTTTAACTATTGTTTGTGATCTTTTTGTTAAACAATTGCAAATAAACGAATTTTAATACTAGGTTGGAATTTTTTTCTTCAAACTATCGCATATACGAAATTTAACTCTCGGCAGGAATTTTTTGGTCAAGCTACCATCAATGTTCGAATTTTAACTCACGGTGGGCACTTTTTTCTTCAAACTACTGTCAATATTCAAATTTTATCTATTGGTTGATATCTTTTTGTCAAACATTCGTCAATAAACGAATTTTTAAACTAGGTTGTAACTTTTTTCATCAAATTATCGCCTACATACGAAATTCAACTCTCGGTGGGAATTTTTTGGTCAAACTACCGTCAATGTACGAATTTTGACTCTCGATGGGAACTTTTTTCTTCAAACTACTGTCAATACTCAAATTTTAACTATTGTTTGAGATCTTTTTGTTAAACAATTGCAAATAAACGAATTTTAATACTAGGTTGGAATTTTTTTCTTCAAACTATCACATATACGAAATTTAACTCTCGGCAGGAATTTTTTGGTCAAACTACCATCAATGTACGAATTTTAACTCTCGGTGGGCACTTTTCTCTTCAAACTACTGTCAATATTCAGATTTTAAATATTGGTTGAGATCTTTTTGTTAAACAATTGTAAATAAACGAATTTTAATACCAGGTTGGAATTTTTTCCTTCAAACTATCGCCTATATACGAAATTTAACTCTCGGTGGGAATTTTTTGGTCAAGCTACCGTCAATGTACGAATTTTAACTCTCGGTGGGCACTTTTTTCTTCAAACTACTGTCAATTTTCAAATTTTATCTATTGGTTGATATCTTTTTGTCAAACATTCGTCAATAAACGAATTTTTAAACTAGGTTGTAACTTTTTTCATCAAATTATCGCCTACATACGAAATTCAACTCTCGGTGGGAATTTTTTGGTCAAACTACCGTCAATGTACGAATTTTGACTCTCGGTGGGAACTTTTTTCTTCAAACTACTGTCAATACTCAAATTTTAACTATTGTTTGAGATCTTTTTGTTAAACAATTGCAAATAAACGAATTTTAATACTAGGTTGGAATTTTTTTCTTCAAACTATCACATATACGAAATTTAACTCTCGGCAGGAATTTTTTGGTCAAACTACCGTCAATGTACGAATTTTAACTCTCGGTGGGCACTTTTCTCTTCAAACTACTGTCAATATTCAGATTTTAAATATTGGTTGAGATCTTTTTGTTAAACAATTGTAAATAAACGAATTTTAATACTAGGTTGGAATTTTTTTCTTCAAACTATCGCCTATATACGAAATTTAACTCTCGGTGGGAATTTTTTGTTCAAGCTACCGTCAATGTACGAATTTTAACTCTCGGTGGGCACTTTTGTCTTCAAACTACTGTCAATTTTCAAATTTTATCTATTGGTTGATATCTTTTTGTCAAACATTCGTCAATAAACGAATTTTTAAACTAGGTTGTAACTTTTTTCATCAAATTATCGCCTACATACGAAATTCAACTCTCGGTGGGAATTTTTTGGTCAAACTACCGTCAATGTACGAATTTTGACTCTCGGTGGGAACTTTTTTCTTCAAACTACTGTCAATACTCAAATTTTAACTATTGTTTGAGATCTTTTTGTTAAACAATTGCAAATAAACGAATTTTAATACTAGGTTGGAATTTTTTTCTTCAAACTATCGCATATACGAAATTTAACTCTCGGCAGGAATTTTTTGGTCAAGCTACCATCAATGTTCGAATTTTAACTCACGGTGGGCACTTTTTTCTTCAAACTACTGTCAATATTCAAATTTTATCTATTGGTTGATATCTTTTTGTCAAACATTCGTCAATAAACGAATTTTTAAACTAGGTTGTAACTTTTTTCATCAAATTATCGCCTACATACGAAATTCAACTCTCGGTGGGAATTTTTTGGTCAAACTACCGTCAATGTACGAATTTTGACTCTCGATGGGAACTTTTTTCTTCAAACTACTGTCAATACTCAAATTTTAACTATTGTTTGAGATCTTTTTGTTAAACAATTGCAAATAAACGAATTTTAATACTAGGTTGGAATTTTTTTCTTCAAATTATCACATATACGAAATTTAACTCTCGGCAGGAATTTTTTGGTCAAACTACCGTCAATGTACGAATTTTAACTCTCGGTGGGCACTTTTCTCTTCAAACTACTGTCAATATTCAGATTTTAAATATTGGTTGAGATCTTTTTGTTAAACAATTGTAAATAAACGAATTTTAATACTAGGTTGGAATTTTTTCCTTCAAACTATCGCCTATATACGAAATTTAACTCTCGGTGGGAATTTTTTGGTCAAGCTACCGTCAATGTACGAATTTTAACTCTCGGTGGGCACTTTTTTCTTCAAACTACTGTCAATTTTCAAATTTTATCTATTGGTTGATATCTTTTTGTCAAACATTCGTCAATAAACGAATTTTTAAACTAGGTTGTAACTTTTTTCATCAAATTATCGCCTACATACGAAATTCAACTCTCGGTGGGAATTTTTTGGTCAAACTACCGTCAATGTACGAATTTTGACTCTCGGTGGGAACTTTTTTCTTCAAACTACTGTCAATACTCAAATTTTAACTATTGTTTGAGATCTTTTTGTTAAACAATTGCAAATAAACGAATTTTAATACTAGGTTGGAATTTTTTTCTTCAAACTATCACATATACGAAATTTAACTCTCGGCAGGAATTTTTTGGTCAAACTACCGTCAATGTACGAATTTTAACTCTCGGTGGGCACTTTTTTCTTCAAACTACTGTCAATATTCAAATTTTATCTATTGGTTGATATCTTTTTGTCAAACATTCGTCAATAAACGAATTTTTAATCTAGGTTGTAACTTTTTTCATCAAATTATCGCCTACATACGAAATTCAACTCTCGGTGGGAATTTTTTGGTCAAACTACCGTCAATGTACGAATTTTGACTCTCGGTGGGAACTTTTTTCTTCAAACTACTGTCAATACTCAAATTTTAACTATTGTTTGAGATCTTTTTGTTAAACAATTGCAAATAAACGAATTTTAATACTAGGTTGGAATTTTTTTCTTCAAACTATCGCATATACGAAATTTAACTCTCGGCAGGAATTTTTTGGTCATGCTACCATCAATGTTCGAATTTTAACTCACGGTGGGCACTTTTTTCTTCAAACTACTGTCAATATTCAAATTTTATCTATTGGTTGATATCTTTTTGTCAAACATTCGTCAATAAACGAATTTTTAAACTAGGTTGTAACTTTTTTCATCAAATTATCGCCTACATACGAAATTCAACTCTCGGTGGGAATTTTTTGGTCAAACTACCGTCAATGTACGAATTTTGACACTCGATGGGAACTTTTTTCTTCAAACTACTGTCAATACTCAAATTTTAACTATTGTTTGAGATCTTTTTGTTAAACAATTGCAAATAAACGAATTTTAATACTAGGTTGGAATTTTTTTCTTCAAACTATCACATATACGAAATTTAACTCTCGGCAGGAATTTTTTGGTCAAACTACCGTCAATGTACGAATTTTAACTCTCGGTGGGCACTTTTCTCTTCAAACTACTGTCAATATTCAGATTTTAAATATTGGTTGAGATCTTTTTGTTAAACAATTGTAAATAAACGAATTTTAATACTAGGTTGGAATTTTTTCCTTCAAACTATCGCCTATATACGAAATTTAACTCTCGGTGGGAATTTTTTGGTCAAGCTACCGTCAATGTACGAATTTTAACTCTCGGTGGGCACTTTTTTCTTCAAACTACTGTCAATTTTCAAATTTTATCTATTGGTTGATATCTTTTTGTCAAACATTCGTCAATAAACGAATTTTTAAACTAGGTTGTAACTTTTTTCATCAAATTATCGCCTACATACGAAATTCAACTCTCGGTGGGAATTTTTTGGTCAAACTACCGTCAATGTACGAATTTTGACTCTCGGTGGGAACTTTTTTCTTCAAACTACTGTCAATACTCAAATTTTAACTATTGTTTGAGATCTTTTTGTTAAACAATTGCAAATAAGCGAATTTTAATACTAGGTTGGAATTTTTTTCTTCAAACTATCGCATATACGAAATTTAACTCTCGGCAGGAATTTTTTGGTCAAGCTACCATCAATGTTCGAATTTTAACTCACGGTGGGCACTTTTTTCTTCAAACTACTGTCAATATTCAAATTTTATCTATTGGTTGATATCTTTTTGTCAAACATTCGTCAATAAACGAATTTTTAAACTAGGTTGTAACTTTTTTCATCAAATTATCGCCTACATACGAAATTCAACTCTCGGTGGGAATTTTTTGGTCAAACTACCGTCAATGTACGAATTTTGACTCTCGATGGGAACTTTTTTCTTCAAACTACTGTCAATACTCAAATTTTAACTATTGTTTGGGATCTTTTTGTTAAACAATTGCAAATAAACGAATTTTAATACTAGGTTGGAATTTTTTTCTTCAAACTATCACATATACGAAATTTAACTCTCGGCAGGAATTTTTTGGTCAAACTAGCGTCAATGTACGAATTTTAACTCTCGGTGGGCACTTTTCTCTTCAAACTACTGTCAATATTCAGATTTTAAATATTGGTTGAGATCTTTTTGTTAAACAATTGTAAATAAACGAATTTTAATACTAGGTTGGAATTTTTTCCTTCAAACTATCGCCTATATACGAAATTTAACTCTCGGTGGGAATTTTTTGGCCAAGCTACCGTCAATGTACGAATTTTAACTCTCGGTGGGCACTTTTTTCTTCAAACTACTGTCAATTTTCAAATTTTATCTATTGGTTGATATCTTTTTGTCAAACATTCGTCAATAAACGAATTTTTAAACTAGGTTGTAACTTTTTTCATCAAATTATCGCCTACATACGAAATTCAACTCTCGGTGGGAATTTTTTGGTCAAACTACCGTCAATGTACGAATTTTGACTCTCGGTGGGAACTTTTTTCTTCAAACTACTGTCAATACTCAAATTTTAACTATTGTTTGAGATCTTTTTGTTAAACAATTGCAAATAAACGAATTTTAATACTAGGTTGGAATTTTTTTCTTCAAACTATCACATATACGAAATTTAACTCTCGGCAGGAATTTTTTGGTCAAACTACCGTCAATGTACGAATTTTAACTCTCGGTGGGCACTTTTCTCTTCAAACTACTGTCAATATTCAGATTTTAAATATTGGTTGAGATCTTTTTGTTAAACAATTGTAAATAAACGAATTTTAATACTAGGTTGGAATTTCTTCCTTCAAACTATCGCCTATATACGAAATTTAACTCTCGGTGGGAATTTTTTGTTCAAGCTACCGTCAATGTACGAATTTTAACTCTCGGTGGGCACTTTTTTCTTCAAACTACTGTCAATTTTCAAATTTTATCTATTGGTTGATATCTTTTTGTCAAACATTCGTCAATAAACGAATTTTTAAACTAGGTTGTAACTTTTTTCATCAAATTATCGCCTACATACGAAATTCAACTCTCGGTGGGAATTTTTTGGTCAAACTACCGTCAATGTACGAATTTTGACTCTCGGTGGGAACTTTTTTCTTCAAACTACTGTCAATACTCAAATTTTAACTATTGTTTGAGATCTTTTTGTTAAACAATTGCAAATAAACGAATTTTAATACTAGGTTGGAATTTTTTTCTTCAAACTATCGCATATACGAAATTTAACTCTCGGCAGGAATTTTTTGGTCAAGCTACCATCAATGTTCGAATTTTAACTCACGGTGGGCACTTTTTTCTTCAAACTACTGTCAATATTCAAATTTTATCTATTGGTTGATATCTTTTTGTCAAACATTCGTCAATAAACGAATTTTTAAACTAGGTTGTAACTTTTTTCATCAAATTATCGCCTACATACGAAATTCAACTCTCGGTGGGAATTTTTTGGTCAAACTACCGTCAATGTACGAATTTTGACTCTCGATGGGAACTTTTTTCTTCAAACTACTGTCAATACTCAAATTTTAACTATTGTTTGAGATCTTTTTGTTAAACAATTGCAAATAAACGAATTTTAATACTAGGTTGGAATTTTTTTCTTCAAACTATCACATATACGAAATTTAACTCTCGGCAGGAATTTTTTGGTCAAACTACCGTCAATGTACGAATTTTAACTCTCGGTGGGCACTTTTCTCTTCAAACTACTGTCAATATTCAGATTTTAAATATTGGTTGAGATCTTTTTGTTAAACAATTGTAAATAAACGAATTTTAATACTAGGTTGGAATTTTTTCCTTCAAACTATCGCCTATATACGAAATTTAACTCTCGGTGGGAATTTTTTGGTCAAGCTACCATCAATGTTCGAATTTTAACTCACGGTGGGCACTTTTTTCTTCAAACTACTGTCAATTTTCAAATTTTATCTATTGGTTGATATCTTTTTGTCAAACATTCGTCAATAAACGAATTTTTAAATTAGGTTGTAACTTTTTTCATCAAATTATCGCCTACATACGAAATTCAACTCTCGGTGGGAATTTTTTGGTCAAACTACCGTCAATGTACGAATTTTGACTCTCGGTGGGAACTTTTTTCTTCAAACTACTGTCAATACTCAAATTTTAACTATTGTTTGAGATCTTTTTGTTAAACAATTGCAAATAAACGAATTTTAATACTAGGTTGGAATTTTTTTCTTCAAACTATCGCATATACGAAATTTAACTCTCGGCAGGAATTTTTTGGTCAAGCTACCATCAATGTTCTAATTGTAACTCACGGTGGGCACTTTTTTCTTCAAACTACTGTCAATATTCAAATTTTATCTATTGGTTGATATCTTTTTGTCAAACATTCGTCAATAAACGAATTTTTAAACTAGGTTGTTACTTTTTTCATCAAATTATCGCCTACATACGAAATTCAACTCTCGGTGGGAATTTTTTGGTCAAACTACCGTCAATGTACGAATTTTGACTCTCGATGGGAACTTTTTTCTTCAAACTACTGTCAATACTCAAATTTTAACTATTGTTTGAGATCTTTTTGTTAAACAATTGCAAATAAACGAATTTTAATACTAGGTTGGAATTTTTTTCTTCAAACTATCACATATACGAAATTTAACTCTCGGCAGGAATTTTTTGGTCAAACTACCGTCAATGTACGAATTTTAACTCTCGGTGGGCACTTTTCTCTTCAAACTACTGTCAATATTCAGATTTTAAATATTGGTTGAGATCTTTTTGTTAAACAATTGTAAATAAACGAATTTTAATACTAGGTTGGAATTTTTTCCTTCAAACTATCGCCTATATACGAAATTTAACTCTCGGTGGGAATTTTTTGGTCAAGCTACCGTCAATGTACGAATTTTAACTCTCGGTGGGCACTTTTTTCTTCAAACTACTGTCAATTTTCAAATTTTATCTATTGGTTGATATCTTTTTGTCAAACATTCGTCAATAAACGAATTTTTAAACTAGGTTGTAACTTTTTTCATCAAATTATCGCCTACATACGAAATTCAACTCTCGGTGGGAATTTTTTGGTCAAACTACCGTCAATGTACGAATTTTGACTCTCGGTGGGAACTTTTTTCTTCAAACTACTGTCAATACTCAAATTTTAACTATTGTTTGAGATCTTTTTGTTAAACAATTGCAAATAAACGAATTTTAATACTAGGTTGGAATTTTTTTCTTCAAACTATCGCATATACGAAATTTAACTCTCGGCAGGAATTTTTTGGTCAAGCTACCATCAATGTTCGAATTTTAACTCACGGTGGGCACTTTTTTCTTCAAACTACTGTCAATATTCAAATTTTATCTATTGGTTGATATCTTTTTGTCAAACATTCGTCAATAAACGAATTTTTAAACTAGGTTGTAACTTTTTTCATCAAATTATCGCCTACATACGAAATTCAACTCTCGGTGGGAATTTTTTGGTCAAACTACCGTCAATGTACGAATTTTGACTCTCGATGGGAACTTTTTTCTTCAAACTACT
The DNA here is from genome assembly GCF_050948175.1 of Xylocopa sonorina. Taxonomy (NCBI): domain Eukaryota; kingdom Metazoa; phylum Arthropoda; class Insecta; order Hymenoptera; family Apidae; genus Xylocopa; species Xylocopa sonorina. The sequence continues at coordinate 640,696 of NW_027490091.1, forward strand.
GTCAATACTCAAATTTTAACTATTGTTTGAGATCTTTTTGTTAAACAATTGCAAATAAACGAATTTTAATACTAGGTTGGAATTTTTTTCTTCAAACTATCACATATACGAAATTTAACTCTCGGCAGGAATTTTTTGGTCAAACTACCGTCAATGTACGAATTTTAACTCTCGGTGGGCACTTTTCTCTTCAAACTACTGTCAATATTCAGATTTTAAATATTGGTTGAGATCTTTTTGTTAAACAATTGTAAATAAACGAATTTTAATACTAGGTTGGAATTTTTTCCTTCAAACTATCGCCTATATACGAAATTTAATTCTCGGTGGGAATTTTTTGGTCAAGCTACCGTCAATGTACGAACTTTAACTCTCGGTGGGCACTTTTTTCTTCAAACTACTGTCAATTTTCAAATTTTATCTATTGGTTGATATCTTTTTGTCAAACATTCGTCAATAAACGAATTTTTAAACTAGGTTGTAACTTTTTTCATCAAATTATCGCCTACATACGAAATTCAACTCTCGGTGGGAATTTTTTGGTCAAACTACCGTCAATGTACGAATTTTGACTCTCGGTGGGAACTTTTTTCTTCAAACTACTGTCAATACTCAAATTTTAACTATTGTTTGAGATCTTTTTGTTAAACAATTGCAAATAAACGAATTTTAATACTAGGTTGGAATTTTTTTCTTCAAACTATCACATATACGAAATTTAACTCTCGGCAGGAATTTTTTGGTCAAACTACCGTCAATGTACGAATTTTAACTCTCGGTGGGCACTTTTCTCTTCAAACTACTGTCAATATTCAGATTTTAAATATTGGTTGAGATCTTTTTGTTAAACAATTGTAAATAAACGAATTTTAATACTAGGTTGGAATTTTTTCCTTCAAACTATCGCCTATATACGAAATTTAACTCTCGGTGGGAATTTTTTGGTCAAGCTACCGTCAATGTACGAATTTTAACTCTCGGTGGGCACTTTTTTCTGCAAACTACTGTCAATTTTCAAATTTTATCTATTGGTTGATATCTTTTTGTCAAACATTCGTCAATAAACGAATTTTTAAACTAGGTTGTAACTTTTTTCATCAAATTATCGCCTACATACGAAATTCAACTCTCGGTGGGAATTTTTTGGTCAAACTACCGTCAATGTACGAATTTTGACTCTCGGTGGGAACTTTTTTCTTCAAACTACTGTCAATACTCAAATTTTAACTATTGTTTGAGATCTTTTTGTTAAACAATTGCAAATAAACGAATTTTAATACTAGGTTGGAATTTTTTTCTTCAAACTATCACATATACGAAATTTAACTCTCGGCAGGAATTTTTTGGTCAAACTACCGTCAATGTACGAATTTTAACTCTCGGTGGGCACTTTTCTCTTCAAACTACTGTCAATATTCAGATTTTAAATATTGGTTGAGATCTTTTTGTTAAACAATTGTAAATAAACGAATTTTAATACTAGGTTGGAATTTTTTCCTTCAAACTATCGCCTATATACGAAATTTAACTCTCGGTGGGAATTTTTTGGTCAAGCTACCGTCAATGTACGAACTTTAACTCTCGGTGGGCACTTTTTTCTTCAAACTACTGTCAATTTTCAAATTTTATCTATTGGTTGATATCTTTTTGTCAAACATTCGTCAATAAACGAATTTTTAAACTAGGTTGTAACTTTTTTCATCAAATTATCGCCTACATACGAAATTCAACTCTCGGTGGGAATTTTTTGGTCAAACTACCGTCAATGTACGAATTTTGACTCTCGGTGGGAACTTTTTTCTTCAAACTACTGTCAATACTCAAATTTTAACTATTGTTTGAGATCTTTTTGTTAAACAATTGCAAATAAACGAATTTTAATACTAGGTTGGAATTTTTTTCTTCAAACTATCACATATACGAAATTTAACTCTCGGCAGGAATTTTTTGGTCAAACTACCGTCAATGTACGAATTTTAACTCTCGGTGGGCACTTTTCTCTTCAAACTACTGTCAATATTCAGATTTTAAATATTGGTTGAGATCTTTTTGTTAAACAATTGTAAATAAACGAATTTTAATACTAGGTTGGAATTTTTTCCTTCAAACTATCGCCTATACACGAAATTTAACTCTCGGTGGGAATTTTTTGGTCAAGCTACCGTCAATGTACGAATTTTAACTCTCGGTGGGCACTTTTTTCTGCAAACTACTGTCAATTTTCAAATTTTATCTATTGGTTGATATCTTTTTGTCAAACATTCGTCAATAAACGAATTTTTAAACTAGGTTGTAACTTTTTTCATCAAATTATCGCCTACATACGAAATTCAACTCTCGGTGGGAATTTTTTGGTCAAACTACCGTCAATGTACGAATTTTGACTCTCGGTGGGAACTTTTTTCTTCAAACTACTGTCAATACTCAAATTTTAACTATTGTTTGAGATCTTTTTGTTAAACAATTGCAAATAAACGAATTTTAATACTAGGTTGGAATTTTTTTCTTCAAACTATCACATATACGAAATTTAACTCTCGGCAGGAATTTTTTGGTCAAACTACCGTCAATGTACGAATTTTAACTCTCGGTGGGCACTTTTTTCTTCAAACTACTGTCAATATTCAAATTTTATCTATTGGTTGATATCTTTTTGTCAAACATTCGTCAATAAACGAATTTTTAAACTAGGTTGTAACTTTTTTCATCAAATTATCGCCTACATACGAAATTCAACTCTCGGTGGGAATTTTTTGGTCAAACTACCGTCAATGTACGAATTTTGACTCTCGATGGGAACTTTTTTCTTCAAACTACTGTCAATACTCAAATTTTAACTATTGTTTGAGATCTTTTTGTTAAACAATTGCAAATAAACGAATTTTAATACTAGGTTGGAATTTTTTTCTTCAAACTATCACATATACGAAATTTAACTCTCGGCAGGAATTTTTTGGTCAAACTACCGTCAATGTACGAATTTTAACTCTCGGTGGGCACTTTTCTCTTCAAACTACTGTCAATATTCAGATTTTAAATATTGGTTGAGATCTTTTTGTTAAACAATTGTAAATAAACGAATTTTAATACTAGGTTGGAATTTTTTCCTTCAAACTATCGCCTATATACGAAATTTAACTCTCGGTGGGAATTTTTTGGTCAAGCTACCGTCAATGTACGAATTTTAACTCTCGGTGGGCACTTTTTTCTTCAAACTACTGTCAATTTTCAAATTTTATCTATTGGTTGATATCTTTTTGTCAAACATTCGTCAATAAACGAATTTTTAAACTAGGTTGTAACTTTTTTCATCAAATTATCGCCTACATACGAAATTCAACTCTCGGTGGGAATTTTTTGGTCAAACTACCGTCAATGTACGAATTTTGACTCTCGGTGGGAACTTTTTTCTTCAAACTACTGTCAATACTCAAATTTTAACTATTGTTTGAGATCTTTTTGTTAAACAATTGCAAATAAACGAATTTTAATACTAGGTTGGAATTTTTTTCTTCAAACTATCACATATACGAAATTTAACTCTCGGCAGGAATTTTTTGGTCAAACTACCGTCAATGTACGAATTTTAACTCTCGGTGGGCACTTTTCTCTTCAAACTACTGTCAATATTCAGATTTTAAATATTGGTTGAGATCTTTTTGTTAAACAATTGTAAATAAACGAATTTTAATACTAGGTTGGAATTTTTTCCTTCAAACTATCGCCTATATACGAAATTTAACTCTCGGTGGGAATTTTTTGGTCAAGCTACCGTCAATGTACGAATTTTAACTCTCGGTGGGCACTTTTTTCTGCAAACTACTGTCAATTTTCAAATTTTATCTATTGGTTGATATCTTTTTGTCAAACATTCGTCAATAAACGAATTTTTAAACTAGGTTGTAACTTTTTTCATCAAATTATCGCCTACATACGAAATTCAACTCTCGGTGGGAATTTTTTGGTCAAACTACCGTCAATGTACGAATTTTGACTCTCGGTGGGAACTTTTTTCTTCAAACTACTGTCAATACTCAAATTTTAACTATTGTTTGAGATCTTTTTGTTAAACAATTGCAAATAAACGAATTTTAATACTAGGTTGGAATTTTTTTCTTCAAACTATCACATATACGAAATTTAACTCTCGGCAGGAATTTTTTGGTCAAACTACCGTCAATGTACGAATTTTAACTCTCGGTGGGCACTTTTTTCTTCAAACTACTGTCAATATTCAAATTTTATCTATTGGTTGATATCTTTTTGTCAAACATTCGTCAATAAACGAATTTTTAAACTAGGTTGTAACTTTTTTCATCAAATTATCGCCTACATACGAAATTCAACTCTCGGTGGGAATTTTTTGGTCAAACTACCGTCAATGTACGAATTTTGACTCTCGGTGGGAACTTTTTTCTTCAAACTACTGTCAATACTCAAATTTTAACTATTGTTTGAGATCTTTTTGTTAAACAATTGCAAATAAACGAATTTTAATACTGGGTTGGAATTTTTTTCTTCAAACTATCGCATATACGAAATTTAACTCTCGGCAGGAATTTTTTGGTCAAGCTACCATCAATGTTCGAATTTTAACTCACGGTGGGCACTTTTTTCTTCAAACTACTGTCAATATTCAAATTTTATCTATTGGTTGATATCTTTTTGTCAAACATTCGTCAATAAACGAATTTTTAAACTAGGTTGTAACTTTTTTCATCAAATTATCGCCTACATACGAAATTCAACTCTCGGTGGGAATTTTTTGGTCAAACTACCGTCAATGTACGAATTTTGACTCTCGATGGGAACTTTTTTCTTCAAACTACTGTCAATACTCAAATTTTAACTATTGTTTGAGATCTTTTTGTTAAACAATTGCAAATAAACGAATTTTAATACTAGGTTGGAATTTTTTTCTTCAAACTATCACATATACGAAATTTAACTCTCGGCAGGAATTTTTTGGTCAAACTACCGTCAATGTACGAATTTTAACTCTCGGTGGGCACTTTTCTCTTCAAACTACTGTCAATATTCAGATTTTAAATATTGGTTGAGATCTTTTTGTTAAACAATTGTAAATAAACGAATTTTAATACTAGGTTGGAATTTTTTCCTTCAAACTATCGCCTATATACGAAATTTAACTCTCGGTGGGAATTTTTTGGTCAAGCTACCGTCAATGTACGAATTTTAACTCTCGGTGGGCACTTTTTTCTTCAAACTACTGTCAATTTTCAAATTTTATCTATTGGTTGATATCTTTTTGTCAAACATTCGTCAATAAACGAATTTTTAAACTAGGTTGTAACTTTTTTCATCAAATTATCGCCTACATACGAAATTCAACTCTCGGTGGGAATTTTTTGGTCAAACTACCGTCAATGTACGAATTTTGACTCTCGGTGGGAACTTTTTTCTTCAAACTACTGTCAATACTCAAATTTTAACTATTGTTTGAGATCTTTTTGTTAAACAATTGCAAATAAACGAATTTTAATACTAGGTTGGAATTTTTTTCTTCAAACTATCGCCTATATACGAAATTTAACTCTCGGTGGGAATTTTTTGTTCAAGCTACCGTCAATGTACGAATTTTAACTCTCGGTGGGCACTTTTTTCTTCAAACTACTGTCAATTTTCAAATTTTATCTATTGGTTGATATCTTTTTGTCAAACATTCGTCAATAAACGAATTTTTAAACTAGGTTGTAACTTTTTTCATCAAATTATCGCCTACATACGAAATTCAACTCTCGGTGGGAATTTTTTGGTCAAACTACCGTCAATGTACGAATTTTGACTCTCGGTGGGAACTTTTTTCTTCAAACTACTGTCAATACTCAAATTTTAACTATTGTTTGAGATCTTTTTGTTAAACAATTGCAAATAAACGAATTTTAATACTAGGTTGGAATTTTTTTCTTCAAACTATCGCATATACGAAATTTAACTCTCGGCAGGAATTTTTTGGTCAAGCTACCATCAATGTTCGAATTTTAACTCACGGTGGGCACTTTTTTCTTCAAACTACTGTCAATATTCAAATTTTATCTATTGGTTGATATCTTTTTGTCAAACATTCGTCAATAAACGAATTTTTAAACTAGGTTGTAACTTTTTTCATCAAATTATCGCCTACATACGAAATTCAACTCTCGGTGGGAATTTTTTGGTCAAACTACCGTCAATGTACGAATTTTGACTCTCGGTGGGAACTTTTTTCTTCAAACTACTGTCAATACTCAAATTTTAACTATTGTTTGAGATCTTTTTGTTAAACAATTGCAAATAAAGGAATTTTAATACTAGGTTGGAATTTTTTTCTTCAAACTATCGCATATACGAAATTTAACTCTCGGTAGGAATTTTTTGGTCAAGCTACCGTCAATGTTCAAATTTTAACTTTCGGTGGGCACTTTTTTCTTCAAACTACTGTCAATATTCATATTTTAACTATTGGTTGAAATCTTTTTGTCAACAATCGTCAATAGACGAATTTTAATACTAGGTTGGAATTTTTTCCTTCAAACTATCGCCTATATACGAAATTTAACTCTCGGTGGGAATTTTTTGGTCAAGCTACCGTCAATGTACGAATTTTAACCCTCGGTGGGCACTTTTTTCTTCAAACTACTGTCAATATTCAAATTTTATCTATTGGTTGATATCTTTTTGTCAAACATTCGTCAATAAACGAATTTTTAAACTAGGTTGTAACTTTTTTCATCAAATTATCGCCTACATACGAAATTCAACTCTCGGTGGGAATTTTTTGGTCAAACTACCGTCAATGTACGAATTTTGACTCTCGGTGGGAACTTTTTTCTTCAAACTACTGTCAATACTCAAATTTTAACTATTGTTTGAGATCTTTTTGTTAAACAATTGCAAATAAACGAATTTTAATACTAGGTTGGAATTTTTTTCTTCAAACTATCACATATACGAAATTTAACTCTCGGTAGGAATTTTTTGGTCAAGCTACCATCAATGTTCAAATTTTAACTTTCGGTGGGCACTTTTTTCTTCAAACTACTGTCAATATTCATATTTTAACTATTGGTTGAAATCTTTTTGTCAACAATCGTCAATAGACGAATTTTAATACTAGGTTGGAATTTTTTCCTTCAACCTATCGCCTATATACGAAATTTAACTCTCGGTGGGAATTTTTTGGTCAAGCTACCGTCAATGTACGAATTTTAACCCTCGGTGGGCACTTTTTTCTTCAAACTACTGTCAATATTCAAATTTTATCTATTGGTTGATATCTTTTTGTCAAACATTCGTCAATAAACGAATTTTTAAACTAGGTTGTAACTTTTTTCATCAAATTATCGCCTACATACGAAATTCAACTCTCGGTGGGAATTTTTTGGTCAAACTACCGTCAATGTACGAATTTTGACTCTCGGTGGGAACTTTTTTCTTCAAACTACTGTCAATACTCAAATTTTAACTATTGTTTGAGATCTTTTTGTTAAACAATTGCAAATAAACGAATTTTAATACTAGGTTGGAATTTTTTTCTTCAAACTATCACATATACGAAATTTAACTCTCGGTGGGAATTTTTTGGTCAAGCTACCGTCAATGTACGAATTTTAACCCTCGGTGGGCACTTTTTTCTTCAAACTACTGTCAATATTCAAATTTTATCTATTGGTTGATATCTTTTTGTCAAACATTCGTCAATAAACGAATTTTTAAACTAGGTTGTAACTTTTTTCATCAAATTATCGCCTACATACGAAATTCAACTCTCGGTGGGAATTTTTTGGTCAAACTACCGTCAATGTACGAATTTTGACTCTCGGTGGGAACTTTTTTCTTCAAACTACTGTCAATACTCAAATTTTAACTATTGTTTGAGATCTTTTTGTTAAACAATTGCAAATAAACGAATTTTAATACTAGGTTGGAATTTTTTTCTTCAAACTATCACATATACGAAATTTAACTCTCGGCAGGAATTTTTTGGTCAAACTACCGTCAATGTACGAATTTTAACTCTCGGTGGGCACTTTTTTCTTCAAACTACTGTCAATATTCAAATTTTATCTATTGGTTGATATCTTTTTGTCAAACATTCGTCAATAAACGAATTTTTAAACTAGGTTGTAACTTTTTTCATCAAATTATCGCCTACATACGAAATTCAACTCTCGGTGGGAATTTTTTGGTCAAACTACCGTCAATGTACGAATTTTGACTCTCGGTGGGAACTTTTTTCTTCAAACTACTGTCAATACTCAAATTTTAACTATTGTTTGAGATCTTTTTGTTAAACAATTGCAAATAAACGAATTTTAATACTGGGTTGGAATTTTTTTCTTCAAACTATCGCATATACGAAATTTAACTCTCGGCAGGAATTTTTTGGTCAAGCTACCATCAATGTTCGAATTTTAACTCACGGTGGGCACTTTTTTCTTCAAACTACTGTCAATATTCAAATTTTATCTATTGGTTGATATCTTTTTGTCAAACATTCGTCAATAAACGAATTTTTAAACTAGGTTGTAACTTTTTTCATCAAATTATCGCCTACATACGAAATTCAACTCTCGGTGGGAATTTTTTGTTCAAACTACCGTCAATGTACGAATTTTGACTCTCGGTGGGAACTTTTTTCTTCAAACTACTGTCAATACTCAAATTTTAACTATTGTTTGAGATCTTTTTGTCAAACATTCGTCAATAAACGAATTTTTAAACTAGGTTGTAACTTTTTTCATCAAATTATCGCCTACATACGGAATTCAACTCTCGGTGGGAATTTTTTGGTCAAACTACCGTCAATGTACGAATTTTGACTCTCGGTGGGAACTTTTTTCTTCAAACTACTGTCAATACTCAAATTTTAACTATTGTTTGAGATCTTTTTGTTAAACAATTGTAAATAAACGAATTTTAATACTAGGTTGGAATTTTTTCCTTCAAACTATCGCCTATATACGAAATTTAACTCTCGGCAGGAATTTTTTGGTCAAGCTACCATCAATGTTCGAATTTTAACTCACGGTGGGCACTTTTTTCTTCAAACTACTGTCAATATTCAAATTTTATCTATTGGTTGATATCTTTTTGTCAAACATTCGTCAATAAACGAATTTTTAAACTAGGTTGTAACTTTTTTCATCAAATTATCGCCTACATACGAAATTCAACTCTCGGTGGGAATTTTTTGGTCAAACTACCGTCAATGTACGAATTTTGACTCTCGATGGGAACTTTTTTCTTCAAACTACTGTCAATACTCTAATTTTAACTATTGTTTGAGATCTTTTTGTTAAACAATTGCAAATAAACGAATTTTAATACTAGGTTGGAATTTTTTTCTTCAAACTATCACATATACGAAATTTAACTCTCGGCAGGAATTTTTTGGTCAAACTACCGTCAATGTACGAATTTTAACTCTCGGTGGGCACTTTTCTCTTCAAACTACTGTCAATATTCAGATTTTAAATATTGGTTGAGATCTTTTTGTTAAACAATTGTAAATAAACGAATTTTAATACTAGGTTGGAATTTTTTCCTTCAAACTATCGCCTATATACGAAATTTAACTCTCGGTGGGAATTTTTTGGTCAAGCTACCGTCAATGTACGAATTTTAACTCTCGGTGGGCACTTTTTTCTTCAAACTACTGTCAATTTTCAAATTTTATCTATTGGTTGATATCTTTTTGTCAAACATTCGTCAATAAACGAATTTTTAAACTAGGTTGTAACTTTTTTCATCAAATTATCGCCTACATACGAAATTCAACTCTCGGTGGGAATTTTTTGGTCAAACTACCGTCAATGTACGAATTTTGACTCTCGGTGGGAACTTTTTTCTTCAAACTACTGTCAATACTCAAATTTTAACTATTGTTTGAGATCTTTTTGTTAAACAATTGCAAATAAAGGAATTTTAATACTAGGTTGGAATTTTTTTCTTCAAACTATCGCATATACGAAATTTAACTCTCGGTAGGAATTTTTTGGTCGAGCTACCGTCAATGTTCAAATTTTAACTTTCGGTGGGCACTTTTTTCTTCAAACTACTGTCAATATTCATATTTTAACTATTGGTTGAAATCTTTTTGTCAACAATCGTCAATAGACGAATTTTAATACTAGGTTGGAATTTTTTCCTTCAAACTATCGCCTATATACGAAATTTAACTCTCGGTGGGAATTTTTTGGTCAAGCTACCGTCAATGTACGAATTTTAACCCTCGGTGGGCACTTTTTTCTTCAAACTACTGTCAATATTCAAATTTTATCTATTGGTTGATATCTTTTTGTCAAACATTCGTCAATAAACGAATTTTTAAACTAGGTTGTAACTTTTTTCATCAAATTATCGCCTACATACGAAATTCAACTCTCGGTGGGAATTTTTTGGTCAAACTACCGTCAATGTACGAATTTTGACTCTCGGTGGGAACTTTTTTCTTCAAACTACTGTCAATACTCAAATTTTAACTATTGTTTGAGATCTTTTTGTTAAACAATTGCAAATAAACGAATTTTAATACTAGGTTGGAATTTTTTTCTTCAAACTATCACATATACGAAATTTAACTCTCGGTAGGAATTTTTTGGTCAAGCTACCATCAATGTTCAAATTTTAACTTTCGGTGGGCACTTTTTTCTTCAAACTACTGTCAATATTCATATTTTAACTATTGGTTGAAATCTTTTTGTCAACAATCGTCAATAGACGAATTTTAATACTAGGTTGGAATTTTTTCCTTCAACCTATCGCCTATATACGAAATTTAACTCTCGGTGGGAATTTTTTGGTCAAGCTACCGTCAATGTACGAATTTTAACCCTCGGTGGGCACTTTTTTCTTCAAACTACTGTCAATATTCAAATTTTATCTATTGGTTGATATCTTTTTGTCAAACATTCGTCAATAAACGAATTTTTAAACTAGGTTGTAACTTTTTTCATCAAATTATCGCCTACATACGAAATTCAACTCTCGGTGGGAATTTTTTGGTCAAACTACCGTCAATGTACGAATTTTGACTCTCGGTGGGAACTTTTTTCTTCAAACTACTGTCAATACTCAAATTTTAACTATTGTTTGAGATCTTTTTGTTAAACAATTGCAAATAAACGAATTTTAATACTAGGTTGGAATTTTTTTCTTCAAACTATCACATATACGAAATTTAACTCTCGGCAGGAATTTTTTGGTCAAACTACCGTCAATGTACGAATTTTAACTCTCGGTGGGCACTTTTCTCTTCAAACTACTGTCAATATTCAGATTTTAAATATTGGTTGAGATCTTTTTGTTAAACAATTGTAAATAAACGAATTTTAATACTAGTTGGAATTTTTTCCTTCAAACTATCGCCTATATACGAAATTTAACTCTCGGTGGGAATTTTTTGGTCAAGCTACCGTCAATGTACGAATTTTAACTCTCGGTGGGCACTTTTTTCTGCAAACTACTGTCAATTTTCAAATTTTATCTATTGGTTGATATCTTTTTGTCAAACATTCGTCAATAAACGAATTTTTAAACTAGGTTGTAACTTTTTTCATCAAATTATCGCCTACATACGAAATTCAACTCTCGGTGGGAATTTTTTGGTCAAACTACCGTCAATGTACGAATTTTGACTCTCGGTGGGAACTTTTTTCTTCAAACTACTGTCAATACTCAAATTTTAACTATTGTTTGAGATCTTTTTGTTAAACAATTGCAAATAAACGAATTTTAATACTGGGTTGGAATTTTTTTCTTCAAACTATCGCATATACGAAATTTAACTCTCGGCAGGAATTTTTTGGTCAAGCTACCATCAATGTTCGAATTTTAACTCACGGTGGGCACTTTTTTCTTCAAACTACTGTCAATATTCAAATTTTATCTATTGGTTGATATCTTTTTGTCAAACATTCGTCAATAAACGAATTTTTAAACTAGGTTGTAACTTTTTTCATCAAATTATCGCCTACATACGAAATTCAACTCTCGGTGGGAATTTTTTGGTCAAACTACCGTCAATGTACGAATTTTGACTCTCGGTGGGAACTTTTTTCTTCAAACTACTGTCAATACTCAAATTTTAACTATTGTTTGAGATCTTTTTGTCAAACATTCGTCAATAAACGAATTTTTAAACTAGGTTGTAACTTTTTTCATCAAATTATCGCCTACATACGAAATTCAACTCTCGGTGGGAATTTTTTGGTCAAACTACCGTCAATGTACGAATTTTGACTCTCGGTGGGAACTTTTTTCTTCAAACTACTGTCAATACTCAAATTTTAACTATTGTTTGAGATCTTTTTGTTAAACAATTGTAAATAAACGAATTTTAATACTAGGTTGGAATTTTTTCCTTCAAACTATCGCCTATATACGAAATTTAACTCTCGGCAGGAATTTTTTGGTCAAGCTACCATCAATGTTCGAATTTTAACTCACGGTGGGCACTTTTTTCTTCAAACTACTGTCAATATTCAAATTTTATCTATTGGTTGATATCTTTTTGTCAAACATTCGTCAATAAACGAATTTTTAAACTAGGTTGTAACTTTTTTCATCAAATTATCGCCTACATACGAAATTCAACTCTCGGTGGGAATTTTTTGGTCAAACTACCGTCAATGTACGAATTTTGACTCTCGATGGGAACTTTTTTCTTCAAACTACTGTCAATACTCTAATTTTAACTATTGTTTGAGATCTTTTTGTTAAACAATTGCAAATAAACGAATTTTAATACTAGGTTGGAATTTTTTTCTTCAAACTATCACATATACGAAATTTAACTCTCGGCAGGAATTTTTTGGTCAAACTACCGTCAATGTACGAATTTTAACTCTCGGTGGGCACTTTTCTCTTCAAACTACTGTCAATATTCAGATTTTAAATATTGGTTGAGATCTTTTTGTTAAACAATTGTAAATAAACGAATTTTAATACTAGGTTGGAATTTTTTCCTTCAAACTATCGCCTATATACGAAATTTAACTCTCGGTGGGAATTTTTTGGTCAAGCTACCGTCAATGTACGAATTTTAACTCTCGGTGGGCACTTTTTTCTTCAAACTACTGTCAATTTTCAAATTTTATCTATTGGTTGATATCTTTTTGTCAAACATTCGTCAATAAACGAATTTTTAAACTAGGTTGTAACTTTTTTCATCAAATTATCGCCTACATACGAAATTCAACTCTCGGTGGGAATTTTTTGGTCAAACTACCGTCAATGTACGAATTTTGACTCTCGGTGGGAACTTTTTTCTTCAAACTACTGTCAATACTCAAATTTTAACTATTGTTTGAGATCTTTTTGTTAAACAATTGCAAATAAACGAATTTTAATACTAGGTTGGAATTTTTTTCTTCAAACTATCACATATACGAAATTTAACTCTCGGCAGGAATTTTTTGGTCAAACTACCGTCAATGTACGAATTTTAACTCTCGGTGGGCACTTTTCTCTTCAAACTACTGTCAATATTCAGATTTTAAATATTGGTTGAGATCTTTTTGTTAAACAATTGTAAATAAACGAATTTTAATACTAGGTTGGAATTTTTTCCTTCAAACTATCGCCTATATACGAAATTTAACTCTCGGTGGGAATTTTTTGGTCAAGCTACCGTCAATGTACGAATTTTAACTCTCGGTGGGCACTTTTTTCTGCAAACTACTGTCAACTTTCAAATTTTATCTATTGGTTGATATCTTTTTGTCAAACATTCGTCAATAAACGAATTTTTAAACTAGGTTGTAACTTTTTTCATCAAATTATCGCCTACATACGAAATTCAACTCACGGTGGGAATTTTTTGGTCAAACTACCGTCAATGTACGAATTTTGACTCTCGGTGGGAACTTTTTTCTTCAAACTACTGTCAATACTCAAATTTTAACTATTGTTTGAGATCTTTTTGTTAAACAATTGCAAATAAACGAATTTTAATACTAGGTTGGAATTTTTTTCTTCAAACTATCAGATATACGAAATTTAACTCTCGGCAGGAATTTTTTGGTCAAACTACCGTCAATGTACGAATTTTAACTCTCGGTGGGCACTTTTTTCTTCAAACTACTGTCAATATTCAAATTTTATCTATTGGTTGATATCTTTTTGTCAAACATTCGTCAATAAACGAATTTTTAAACTAGGTTGTAACTTTTTTCATCAAATTATCGCCTACATACGAAATTCAACTCTCGGTGGGAATTTTTTGGTCAAACTACCGTCAATGTACGAATTTTGACTCTCGGTGGGAACTTTTTTCTTCAAACTACTGTCAATACTCAAATTTTAACTATTGTTTGAGATCTTTTTGTTAAACAATTGCAAATAAACGAATTTTAATACTAGGTTGGAATTTTTTTCTTCAAACTATCACATATACGAAATTTAACTCTCGGCAGGAATTTTTTGGTCAAACTACCGTCAATGTACGAATTTTAACTCTCGGTGGGCACTTTTTTCTTCAAACTACTGTCAATATTCAAATTTTATCTATTGGTTGATATCTTTTTGTCAAACATTCGTCAATAAACGAATTTTTAAACTAGGTTGTAACTTTTTTCATCAAATTATCGCCTACATACGAAATTCAACTCTCGGTGGGAATTTTTTGGTCAAACTACCGTCAATGTACGAATTTTGACTCTCGGTGGGAACTTTTTTCTTCAAACTACTGTCAATACTCAAATTTTAACTATTGTTTGAGATCTTTTTGTTAAACAATTGCAAATAAACGAATTTTAATACTAGGTTGGAATTTTTTTCTTCAAACTATCACATATACGAAATTTAACTCTCGGCAGGAATTTTTTGGTCAAACTACCGTCAATGTACGAATTTTAACTCTCGGTGGGCACTTTTCTCTTCAAACTACTGTCAATATTCAGATTTTAAATATTGGTTGAGATCTTTTTGTTAAACAATTGTAAATAAACGAATTTTAATACTAGTTGGAATTTTTTCCTTCAAACTATCGCCTATATACGAAATTTAACTCTCGGTGGGAATTTTTTGGTCAAGCTACCGTCAATGTACGAATTTTAACTCTCGGTGGGCACTTTTTTCTGCAAACTACTGTCAATTTTCAAATTTTATCTATTGGTTGATATCTTTTTGTCAAACATTCGTCAATAAACGAATTTTTAAACTAGGTTGTAACTTTTTTCATCAAATTATCGCCTACATACGAAATTCAACTCTCGGTGGGAATTTTTTGGTCAAACTACCGTCAATGTACGAATTTTGACTCTCGGTGGGAACTTTTTTCTTCAAACTACTGTCAATACTCAAATTTTAACTATTGTTTGAGATCTTTTTGTTAAACAATTGCAAATAAACGAATTTTAATACTAGGTTGGAATTTTTTTCTTCAAACTATCACATATACGAAATTTAACTCTCGGCAGGAATTTTTTGGTCAATCTACCGTCAATGTACGAATTTTAACTCTCGGTGGGCACTTTTTTCTTCAAACTACTGTCAATATTCAAATTTTATCTATTGGTTGATATCTTTTTGTCAAACATTCGTCAATAAACGAATTTTTAAACTAGGTTGTAACTTTTTTCATCAAATTATCGCCTACATACGAAATTCAACTCTCGGTGGGAATTTTTTGGTCAAACTACCGTCAATGTACGAATTTTGACTCTCGGTGGGAACTTTTTTCTTCAAACTACTGTCAATACTCAAATTTTAACTATTGTTTGAGATCTTTTTGTTAAACAATTGCAAATAAACGAATTTTAATACTAGGTTGGAATTTTTTTCTTCAAACTATCACATATACGAAATTTAACTCTCGGCAGGAATTTTTTGGTCAAACTACCGTCAATGTACGAATTTTAACTCTCGGTGGGCACTTTTTTCTTCAAACTACTGTCAATATTCAAATTTTATCTATTGGTTGATATCTTTTTGTCAAACATTCGTCAATAAACGAATTTTTAAACTAGGTTGTAACTTTTTTCATCAAATTATCGCCTACATACGAAATTCAACTCTCGGTGGGAATTTTTTGGTCAAACTACCGTCAATGTACGAATTTTGACTCTCGGTGGGAACTTTTTTCTTCAAACTACTGTCAATACTCAAATTTTAACTATTGTTTGAGATCTTTTTGTTAAACAATTGCAAATAAACGAATTTTAATACTGGGTTGGAATTTTTTTCTTCAAACTATCGCATATACGAAATTTAACTCTCGGCAGGAATTTTTTGGTCAAGCTACCATCAATGTTCGAATTTTAACTCACGGTGGGCACTTTTTTCTTCAAACTACTGTCAATATTCAAATTTTATCTATTGGTTGATATCTTTTTGTCAAACATTCGTCAATAAACGAATTTTTAAACTAGGTTGTAACTTTTTTCATCAAATTATCGCCTACATACGAAATTCAACTCTCGGTGGGAATTTTTTGGTCAAACTACCGTCAATGTACGAATTTTGACTCTCGGTGGGAACTTTTTTCTTCAAACTACTGTCAATACTCAAATTTTAACTATTGTTTGAGATCTTTTTGTTAAACAATTGTAAATAAACGAATTTTAATACTAGGTTGGAATTTTTTCCTTCAAACTATCGCCTATATACGAAATTTAACTCTCGGCAGGAATTTTTTGGTCAAGCTACCATCAATGTTCGAATTTTAACTCACGGTGGGCACTTTTTTCTTCAAACTACTGTCAATATTCAAATTTTATCTATTGGTTGATATCTTTTTGTCAAACATTCGTCAATAAACGAATTTTTAAACTAGGTTGTAACTTTTTTCATCAAATTATCGCCTACATACGAAATTCAACTCTCGGTGGGAATTTTTTGGTCAAACTACCGTCAATGTACGAATTTTGACTCTCGATGGGAACTTTTTTCTTCAAACTACTGTCAATACTCTAATTTTAACTATTGTTTGAGATCTTTTTGTTAAACAATTGCAAATAAACGAATTTTAATACTAGGTTGGAATTTTTTTCTTCAAACTATCACATATACGAAATTTAACTCTCGGCAGGAATTTTTTGGTCAAACTACCGTCAATGTACGAATTTTAACTCTCGGTGGGCACTTTTCTCTTCAAACTACTGTCAATATTCAGATTTTAAATATTGGTTGAGATCTTTTTGTTAAACAATTGTAAATAAACGAATTTTAATACTAGGTTGGAATTTTTTCCTTCAAACTATCGCCTATATACGAAATTTAACTCTCGGTGGGAATTTTTTGGTCAAGCTACCGTCAATGTACGAATTTTAACTCTCGGTGGGCACTTTTTTCTTCAAACTACTGTCAATTTTCAAATTTTATCTATTGGTTGATATCTTTTTGTCAAACATTCGTCAATAAACGAATTTTTAAACTAGGTTGTAACTTTTTTCATCAAATTATCGCCTACATACGAAATTCAACTCTCGGTGGGAATTTTTTGGTCAAACTACCGTCAATGTACGAATTTTGACTCTCGGTGGGAACTTTTTTCTTCAAACTACTGTCAATACTCAAATTTTAACTATTGTTTGAGATCTTTTTGTTAAACAATTGCAAATAAACGAATTTTAATACTAGGTTGGAATTTTTTTCTTCAAACTATCACATATACGAAATTTAACTCTCGGCAGGAATTTTTTGGTCAAACTACCGTCAATGTACGAATTTTAACTCTCGGTGGGCACTTTTCTCTTCAAACTACTGTCAATATTCAGATTTTAAATATTGGTTGAGATCTTTTTGTTAAACAATTGTAAATAAACGAATTTTAATACTAGGTTGGAATTTTTTCCTTCAAACTATCGCCTATATACGAAATTTAACTCTCGGTGGGAATTTTTTGGTCAAGCTACCGTCAATGTACGAATTTTAACTCTCGGTGGGCACTTTTTTCTGCAAACTACTGTCAATTTTCAAATTTTATCTATTGGTTGATATCTTTTTGTCAAACATTCGTCAATAAACGAATTTTTAAACTAGGTTGTAACTTTTTTCATCAAATTATCGCCTACATACGAAATTCAACTCTCGGTGGGAATTTTTTGGTCAAACTACCGTCAATGTACGAATTTTGACTCTCGGTGGGAACTTTTTTCTTCAAACTACTGTCAATACTCAAATTTTAACTATTGTTTGAGATCTTTTTGTTAAACAATTGCAAATAAACGAATTTTAATACTAGGTTGGAATTTTTTTCTTCAAACTATCAGATATACGAAATTTAACTCTCGGCAGGAATTTTTTGGTCAAACTACCGTCAATGTACGAATTTTAACTCTCGGTGGGCACTTTTTTCTTCAAACTACTGTCAATATTCAAATTTTATCTATTGGTTGATATCTTTTTGTCAAACATTCGTCAATAAACGAATTTTTAAACTAGGTTGTAACTTTTTTCATCAAATTATCGCCTACATACGAAATTCAACTCTCGGTGGGAATTTTTTGGTCAAACTACCGTCAATGTACGAATTTTGACTCTCGGTGGGAACTTTTTTCTTCAAACTACTGTCAATACTCAAATTTTAACTATTGTTTGAGATCTTTTTGTTAAACAATTGCAAATAAACGAATTTTAATACTAGGTTGGAATTTTTTTCTTCAAACTATCACATATACGAAATTTAACTCTCGGCAGGAATTTTTTGGTCAAACTACCGTCAATGTACGAATTTTAACTCTCGGTGGGCACTTTTTTCTTCAAACTACTGTCAATATTCAAATTTTATCTATTGGTTGATATCTTTTTGTCAAACATTCGTCAATAAACGAATTTTTAAACTAGGTTGTAACTTTTTTCATCAAATTATCGCCTACATACGAAATTCAACTCTCGGTGGGAATTTTTTGGTCAAACTACCGTCAATGTACGAATTTTGACTCTCGGTGGGAACTTTTTTCTTCAAACTACTGTCAATACTCAAATTTTAACTATTGTTTGAGATCTTTTTGTTAAACAATTGCAAATAAACGAATTTTAATACTAGGTTGGAATTTTTTTCTTCAAACTATCGCATATACGAAATTTAACTCTCGGCAGGAATTTTTTGGTCAAGCTACCATCAATGTTCGAATTTTAACTCACGGTGGGCACTTTTTTCTTCAAACTACTGTCAATATTCAAATTTTAACTATTGTTTGAGATCTTTTTGTTAAACAATTGCAAATAAACGAATTTTAATACTAGGTTGGAATTTTTTTCTTCAAACTATCACATATACGAAATTTAACTCTCGGCAGGAATTTTTTGGTCAAACTACCGTCAATGTACGAATTTTAACTCTCGGTGGGCACTTTTCTCTTCAAACTACTGTCAATATTCAGATTTTAAATATTGGTTGAGATCTTTTTGTTAAACAATTGTAAATAAACGAATTTTAATACTAGGTTGGAATTTTTTCCTTCAAACTATCGCCTATATACGAAATTTAACTCTCGGTGGGAATTTTTTGGTCAAGCTACCGTCAATGTACGAATTTTAACTCTCGGTGGGCACTTTTTTCTTCAAACTACTGTCAATTTTCAAATTTTATCTATTGGTTGATATCTTTTTGTCAAACATTCGTCAATAAACGAATTTTTAAACTAGGTTGTAACTTTTTTCATCAAATTATCGCCTACATACGAAATTCAACTCTCGGTGGGAATTTTTTGGTCAAACTACCGTCAATGTACGAATTTTGACTCTCGGTGGGAACTTTTTTCTTCAAACTACTGTCAATACTCAAATTTTAACTATTGTTTGAGATCTCTTTGTTAAACAATTGCAAATAAACGAATTTTAATACTAGGTTGGATTTTTTTCTTCAAACTATCACATATACGAAATTTAACTCTCGGCAGGAATTTTTTGGTCAAACTACCGTCAATGTACGAATTTTAACTCTCGGTGGGCACTTTTCTCTTCAAACTACTGTCAATACTCAAATTTTAACTATTGTTTGAGATCTTTTTGTTAAACAATTGCAAATAAACGAATTTTAATACTAGGTTGGAATTTTTTTCTTCAAACTATCGCATATACGAAATTTAACTCTCGGCAGGAATTTTTTGGTCAAGCTACCATCAATGTTCGAATTTTAACTCACGGTGGGCACTTTTTTCTTCAAACTACTGTCAATATTCAAATTTTATCTATTGGTTGATATCTTTTTGTCAAACATTCGTCAATAAACGAATTTTTAAACTAGGTTGTAACTTTTTTCATCAAATTATCGCCTACATACGAAATTCAACTCTCGGTGGGAATTTTTTGGTCAAACTACCGTCAATGTACGAATTTTGACTCTCGGTGGGAACTTTTTTCTTCAAACTACTGTCAATACTCAAATTTTAACTATTGTTTGAGATCTTTTTGTTAAACAATTGCAAATAAACGAATTTTAATACTAGGTTGGAATTTTTTTCTTCAAACTATCACATATACGAAATTTAACTCTCGGCAGGAATTTTTTGGTCAAACTACCGTCAATGTACGAATTTTAACTCTCGGTGGGCACTTTTTTCTTCAAACTACTGTCAATATTCAAATTTTATCTATTGGTTGATATCTTTTTGTCAAACATTCGTCAATAAACGAATTTTTAAACTAGGTTGTAACTTTTTTCATCAAATTATCGCCTACATACGAAATTCAACTCTCGGTGGGAATTTTTTGGTCAAACTACCGTCAATGTACGAATTTTGACTCTCGGTGGGAACTTTTTTCTTCAAACTACTGTCAATACTCAAATTTTAACTATTGTTTGAGATCTTTTTGTTAAACAATTGCAAATAAACGAATTTTAATACTAGGTTGGAATTTTTTTCTTCAAACTATCGCATATACGAAATTTAACTCTCGGCAGGAATTTTTTGGTCAAGCTACCATCAATGTTCGAATTCTAACTCACGGTGGGCACTTTTTTCTTCAAACTACTGTCAATATTCAAATTTTAACTATTGTTTGAGATCTTTTTGTTAAACAATTGCAAATAAACGAATTTTAATACTAGGTTGGAATTTTTTTCTTCAAACTATCACATATACGAAATTTAACTCTCGGCAGGAATTTTTTGGTCAAACTACCGTCAATGTACGAATTTTAACTCTCGGTGGGCACTTTTCTCTTCAAACTACTGTCAATATTCAGATTTTAAATATTGGTTGAGATCTTTTTGTTAAACAATTGTAAATAAACGAATTTTAATACTAGGTTGGAATTTTTTCCTTCAAACTATCGCCTATATACGAAATTTAACTCTCGGTGGGAATTTTTTGGTCAAGCTACCGTCAATGTACGAATTTTAACTCTCGGTGGGCACTTTTTTCTTCAAACTACTGTCAATTTTCAAATTTTATCTATTGGTTGATATCTTTTTGTCAAACATTCGTCAATAAACGAATTTTTAAACTAGGTTGTAACTTTTTTCATCAAATTATCGCCTACATACGAAATTCAACTCTCGGTGGGAATTTTTTGGTCAAACTACCGTCAATGTACGAATTTTGACTCTCGGTGGGAACTTTTTTCTTCAAACTACTGTCAATACTCAAATTTTAACTATTGTTTGAGATCTCTTTGTTAAACAATTGCAAATAAACGAATTTTAATACTAGGTTGGAATTTTTTTCTTCAAACTATCACATATACGAAATTTAACTCTCGGCAGGAATTTTTTGGTCAAACTACCGTCAATGTACGAATTTTAACTCTCGGTGGGCACTTTTCTCTTCAAACTACTGTCAATACTCAAATTTTAACTATTGTTTGAGATCTTTTTGTTAAACAATTGCAAATAAACGAATTTTAATACTAGGTTGGAATTTTTTTCTTCAAACTATCGCATATACGAAATTTAACTCTCGGCAGGAATTTTTTGGTCAAGCTACCATCAATGTTCGAATTTTAACTCACGGTGGGCACTTTTTTCTTCAAACTACTGTCAATATTCAAATTTTATCTATTGGTTGATATCTTTTTGTCAAACATTCGTCAATAAACGAATTTTTAAACTAGGTTGTAACTTTTTTCATCAAATTATCGCCTACATACGAAATTCAACTCTCGGTGGGAATTTTTTGGTCAAACTACCGTCAATGTACGAATTTTGACTCTCGGTGGGAACTTTTTTCTTCAAACTACTGTCAATACTCAAATTTTAACTATTGTTTGAGATCTTTTTGTTAAACAATTGCAAATAAAGGAATTTTAATACTAGGTTGGAATTTTTTTCTTCAAACTATCGCATATACGAAATTTAACTCTCGGTAGGAATTTTTTGGTCAAGCTACCGTCAATGTTCAAATTTTAACTTTCGGTGGGCACTTTTTTCTTCAAACTACTGTCAATATTCATATTTTAACTATTGGTTGAAATCTTTTTGTCAACAATCGTCAATAGACGAATTTTAATACTAGGTTGGAATTTTTTCCTTCAAACTATCGCCTATATACGAAATTTAACTCTCGGTGGGAATTTTTTGGTCAAGCTACCGTCAATGTACGAATTTTAACCCTCGGTGGGCACTTTTTTCTTCAAACTACTGTCAATATTCAAATTTTATCTATTGGTTGATATCTTTTTGTCAAACATTCGTCAATAAACGAATTTTTAAACTAGGTTGTAACTTTTTTCATCAAATTATCGCCTACATACGAAATTCAACTCTCGGTGGGAATTTTTTGGTCAAACTACCGTCAATGTACGAATTTTGACTTTCGGTGGGAACTTTTTTCTTCAAACTACTGTCAATACTCAAATTTTAACTATTGTTTGAGATCTTTTTGTTAAACAATTGCAAATAAACGAATTTTAATACTAGGTTGGAATTTTTTTCTTCAAACTATCACATATACGAAATTTAACTCTCGGTAGGAATTTTTTGGTCAAGCTACCATCAATGTTCAAATTTTAACTTTCGGTGGGCACTTTTTTCTTCAAACTACTGTCAATATTCATATTTTAACTATTGGTTGAAATCTTTTTGTCAACAATCGTCAATAGACGAATTTTAATACTAGGTTGGAATTTTTTCCTTCAACCTATCGCCTATATACGAAATTTAACTCTCGGTGGGAATTTTTTGGTCAAGCTACCGTCAATGTACGAATTTTAACCCTCGGTGGGCACTTTTTTCTTCAAACTACTGTCAATATTCAAATTTTATCTATTGGTTGATATCTTTTTGTCAAACATTCGTCAATAAACGAATTTTTAAACTAGGTTGTAACTTTTTTCATCAAATTATCGCCTACATACGAAATTCAACTCTCGGTGGGAATTTTTTGGTCAAACTACCGTCAATGTACGAATTTTGACTCTCGGTGGGAACTTTTTTCTTCAAACTACTGTCAATACTCAAATTTTAACTATTGTTTGAGATCTTTTTGTTAAACAATTGTAAATAAACGAATTTTAATACTAGGTTGGAATTTTTTCCTTCAAACTATCGCCTATATACGAAATTTAACTCTCGGCAGGAATTTTTTGGTCAAGCTACCATCAATGTTCGAATTTTAACTCACGGTGGGCACATTTTTCTTCAAACTACTGTCAATATTCAAATTTTATCTATTGGTTGATATCTTTTTGTCAAACATTCGTCAATAAACGAATTTTTAAACTAGGTTGTAACTTTTTTCATCAAATTATCGCCTACATACGAAATTCAACTCTCGGTGGGAATTTTTTGGTCAAACTACCGTCAATGTACGAATTTTGACTCTCGATGGGAACTTTTTTCTTCAAACTACTGTCAATACTCAAATTTTAA
The DNA here is from genome assembly GCF_050948175.1 of Xylocopa sonorina. NCBI lineage: Eukaryota > Metazoa > Arthropoda > Insecta > Hymenoptera > Apidae > Xylocopa > Xylocopa sonorina. The sequence continues at coordinate 664,454 of NW_027490091.1, forward strand.
CTATTGTTTGAGATCTTTTTGTTAAACAATTGCAAATAAACGAATTTTAATACTAGGTTGGAATTTTTTTCTTCAAACTATCACATATACGAAATTTAACTCTCGGCAGGAATTTTTTGGTCAAACTACCGTCAATGTACGAATTTTAACTCTCGGTGGGCACTTTTCTCTTCAAACTACTGTCAATATTCAGATTTTAAATATTGGTTGAGATCTTTTTGTTAAACAATTGTAAATAAACGAATTTTAATACTAGGTTGGAATTTTTTCCTTCAAACTATCGCCTATATACGAAATTTAACTCTCGGTGGGAATTTTTTGGTCAAGCTACCGTCAATGTACGAATTTTAACTCTCGGTGGGCACTTTTTTCTTCAAACTACTGTCAATTTTCAAATTTTATCTATTGGTTGATATCTTTTTGTCAAACATTCGTCAATAAACGAATTTTTAAACTAGGTTGTAACTTTTTTCATCAAATTATCGCCTACATACGAAATTCAACTCTCGGTGGGAATTTTTTGGTCAAACTACCGTCAATGTACGAATTTTGACTCTCGGTGGGAACTTTTTTCTTCAAACTACTGTCAATACTCAAATTTTAACTATTGTTTGAGATCTTTTTGTTAAACAATTGTAAATAAACGAATTTTAATACTAGGTTGGAATTTTTTCCTTCAAACTATCGCCTATATACGAAATTTAACTCTCGGCAGGAATTTTTTGGTCAAGCTACCATCAATGTTCGAATTTTAACTCACGGTGGGCACTTTTTTCTTCAAACTACTGTCAATATTCAAATTTTATCTATTGGTTGATATCTTTTTGTCAAACATTCGTCAATAAACGAATTTTTAAACTAGGTTGTAACTTTTTTCATCAAATTATCGCCTACATACGAAATTCAACTCTCGGTGGGAATTTTTTGGTCAAACTACCGTCAATGTACGAATTTTGACTCTCGGTGGGAACTTTTTTCTTCAAACTACTGTCAATACTCAAATTTTAACTATTGTTTGAGATCTTTTTGTTAAACAATTGCAAATAAACGAATTTTAATACTAGGTTGGAATTTTTTTCTTCAAACTATCACATATACGAAATTTAACTCTCGGCAGGAATTTTTTGGTCAAACTACCGTCAATGTACGAATTTTAACTCTCGGTGGGCACTTTTCTCTTCAAACTACTGTCAATACTCAAATTTTAACTATTGTTTGAGATCTTTTTGTTAAACAATTGCAAATAAACGAATTTTAATACTAGGTTGGAATTTTTTTCTTCAAACTATCACATATACGAAATTTAACTCTCGGCAGGAATTTTTTGGTCAAACTACCGTCAATGTACGAATTTTAACTCTCGGTGGGCACTTTTTTCTTCAAACTACTGTCAATATTCAAATTTTATCTATTGGTTGATATCTTTTTGTCAAACATTCGTCAATAAACGAATTTTTAAACTAGGTTGTAACTTTTTTCATCAAATTATCGCCTACATACGAAATTCAACTCTCGGTGGGAATTTTTTGGTCAAACTACCGTCAATGTACGAATTTTGACTCTCGGTGGGAACTTTTTTCTTCAAACTACTGTCAATACTCAAATTTTAACTATTGTTTGAGATCTTTTTGTTAAACAATTGCAAATAAACGAATTTTAATACTAGGTTGGAATTTTTTTCTTCAAACTATCACATATACGAAATTTAACTCTCGGCAGGAATTTTTTGGTCAAACTACCGTCAATGTACGAATTTTAACTCTCGGTGGGCACTTTTTTCTTCAAACTACTGTCAATATTCAAATTTTATCTATTGGTTGATATCTTTTTGTCAAACATTCGTCAATAAACGAATTTTTAAACTAGGTTGTAACTTTTTTCATCAAATTATCGCCTACATACGAAATTCAACTCTCGGTGGGAATTTTTTGGTCAAACTACCGTCAATGTACGAATTTTGACTCTCGGTGGGAACTTTTTTCTTCAAACTACTGTCAATACTCAAATTTTAACTATTGTTTGAGATCTTTTTGTTAAACTATTGCAAATAAACGAATTTTAATACTAGGTTGGAATTTTTTTCTTCAAACTATCGCATATACGAAATTTAACTCTCGGCAGGAATTTTTTGGTCAAGCTACCATCAATGTTCGAATTTTAACTCACGGTGGGCACTTTTTTCTTCAAACTACTGTCAATATTCAAATTTTATATATTGGTTGATACCTTTTTGTCAAACATTCGTCAATAAACGAATTTTTAAACTAGGTTGTAACTTTTTTCATCAAATTATCGCCTACATACGAAATTCAACTCTCGGTGGGAATTTTTTGGTCAAACTACCGTCAATGTACGAATTTTGACTCTCGATGGGAACTTTTTTCTTCAAACTACTGTCAATACTCAAATTTTAACTATTGTTTGAGATGTTTTTGTTAAGCAATTGCAAATAAACGAATTTTAATACTAGGTTGGAATTTTTTTCTTCAAACTATCACATATACGAAATTTAACTCTCGGCAGGAATTTTTTGGTCAAACTACCGTCAATGTACGAATTTTAACTCTCGGTGGGCACTTTTCTCTTCAAACTACTGTCAATATTCAGATTTTAAATATTGGTTGAGATCTTTTTGTTAAACAATTGTAAATAAACGAATTTTAATACTAGGTTGGAATTTTTTCCTTCAAACTATCGCCTATATACGAAATTTAACTCTCGGTGGGAATTTTTTGGTCAAGCTACCGTCAATGTACGAATTTTAACTCTCGGTGGGCACTTTTTTCTTCAAACTACTGTCAATTTTCAAATTTTATCTATTGGTTGATATCTTTTTGTCAAACATTCGTCAATAAACGAATTTTTAAACTAGGTTGTAACTTTTTTCATCAAATTATCGCCTACATACGAAATTCAACTCTCGGTGGGAATTTTTTGGTCAAACTACCGTCAATGTACGAATTTTGACTCTCGGTGGGAACTTTTTTCTTCAAACTACTGTCAATACTCAAATTTTAACTATTGTTTGAGATCTTTTTGTTAAACAATTGCAAATAAACGAATTTTAATACTAGGTTGGAATTTTTTTCTTCAAACTATCACATATACGAAATTTAACTCTCGGCAGGAATTTTTTGGTCAAACTACCGTCAATGTACGAATTTTAACTCTCGGTGGGCACTTTTTTCTTCAAACTACTGTCAATATTCAAATTTTATCTATTGGTTGATATCTTTTTGTCAAACATTCGTCAATAAACGAATTTTTAAACTAGGTTGTAACTTTTTTCATCAAATTATCGCCTACATACGAAATTCAACTCTCGGTGGGAATTTTTTGGTCAAACTACTGTCAATGTACGAATTTTGACTCTCGGTGGGAACTTTTTTCTTCAAACTACTGTCAATACTCAAATTTTAACTATTGTTTGAGATCTTTTTGTTAAACAATTGCAAATAAACGAATTTTAATACTAGGTTGGAATTTTTTTCTTCTAACTATCACATATACGAAATTTAACTCTCGGCAGGAATTTTTTGGTCAAACTACCGTCAATGTACGAATTTTAACTCTCGGTGGGCACTTTTCTCTTCAAACTACTGTCAATATTCAGATTTTAAATATTGGTTGAGATCTTTTTGTTAAACAATTGTAAATAAACGAATTTTAATACTAGGTTGGAATTTTTTCCTTCAAACTATCGCCTATATACGAAATTTAACTCTCGGTGGGAATTTTTTGGTCAAGCTACCGTCAATGTACGAATTTTAACTCTCGGTGGGCACTTTTTTCTTCAAACTACTGTCAATTTTCAAATTTTATCTATTGGTTGATATCTTTTTGTCAAACATTCGTCAATAAACGAATTTTTAAACTAGGTTGTAACTTTTTTCATCAAATTATCGCCTACATACGAAATTCAACTCTCGGTGGGAATTTTTTGGTCAAACTACCGTCAATGTACGAATTTTGACTCTCGGTGGGAACTTTTTTCTTCAAACTACTGTCAATACTCAAATTTTAACTATTGTTTGAGATCTTTTTGTTAAACAATTGCAAATAAACGAATTTTAATACTAGGTTGGAATTTTTTTCTTCAAACTATCACATATACGAAATTTAACTCTCGGCAGGAATTTTTTGGTCAAACTACCGTCAATGTACGAATTTTAACTCTCGGTGGGCACTTTTTTCTTCAAACTACTGTCAATATTCAAATTTTATCTATTGGTTGATATCTTTTTGTCAAACATTCGTCAATAAACGAATTTTTAAACTAGGTTGTAACTTTTTTCATCAAATTATCGCCTACATACGAAATTCAACTCTCGGTGGGAATTTTTTGGTCAAACTACTGTCAATGTACGAATTTTGACTCTCGGTGGGAACTTTTTTCTTCAAACTACTGTCAATACTCAAATTTTAACTATTGTTTGAGATCTTTTTGTTAAACAATTGCAAATAAACGAATTTTAATACTAGGTTGGAATTTTTTTCTTCTAACTATCACATATACGAAATTTAACTCTCGGCAGGAATTTTTTGGTCAAACTACCGTCAATGTACGAATTTTAACTCTCGGTGGGCACTTTTCTCTTCAAACTACTGTCAATATTCAGATTTTAAATATTGGTTGAGATCTTTTTGTTAAACAATTGTAAATAAACGAATTTTAATACTAGGTTGGAATTTTTTCCTTCAAACTATCGCCTATATACGAAATTTAACTCTCGGTGGGAATTTTTTGGTCAAGCTACCGTCAATGTACGAATTTTAACTCTCGGTGGGCACTTTTTTCTTCAAACTACTGTCAATTTTCAAATTTTATCTATTGGTTGATATCTTTTTGTCAAACATTCGTCAATAAACGAATTTTTAAACTAGGTTGTAACTTTTTTCATCAAATTATCGCCTACATACGAAATTCAACTCTCGGTGGGAATTTTTTGGTCAAACTACCGTCAATGTACGAATTTTGACTCTCGGTGGGAACTTTTTTCTTCAAACTACTGTCAATACTCAAATTTTAACTATTGTTTGAGATCTTTTTGTTAAACAATTGTAAATAAACGAATTTTAATACTAGGTTGGAATTTTTTCCTTCAAACTATCGCCTATATACGAAATTTAACTCTCGGCAGGAATTTTTTGGTCAAGCTACCATCAATGTTCGAATTTTAACTCACGGTGGGCACTTTTTTCTTCAAACTACTGTCAATATTCAAATTTTATCTATTGGTTGATATCTTTTTGTCAAACATTCGTCAATAAACGAATTTTTAAACTAGGTTGTAACTTTTTTCATCAAATTATCGCCTACATACGAAATTCAACTCTCGGTGGGAATTTTTTGGTCAAACTACCGTCAATGTACGAATTTTGACTCTCGGTGGGAACTTTTTTCTTCAAACTACTGTCAATACTCAAATTTTAACTATTGTTTGAGATCTTTTTGTTAAACAATTGCAAATAAACGAATTTTAATACTAGGTTGGAATTTTTTTCTTCAAACTATCACATATACGAAATTTAACTCTCGGCAGGAATTTTTTGGTCAAACTACCGTCAATGTACGAATTTTAACTCTCGGTGGGCACTTTTCTCTTCAAACTACTGTCAATACTCAAATTTTAACTATTGTTTGAGATCTTTTTGTTAAACAATTGCAAATAAACGAATTTTAATACTAGGTTGGAATTTTTTTCTTCAAACTATCACATATACGAAATTTAACTCTCGGCAGGAATTTTTTGGTCAAACTACCGTCAATGTACGAATTTTAACTCTCGGTGGGCACTTTTTTCTTCAAACTACTGTCAATATTCAAATTTTATCTATTGGTTGATATCTTTTTGTCAAACATTCGTCAATAAACGAATTTTTAAACTAGGTTGTAACTTTTTTCATCAAATTATCGCCTACATACGAAATTCAACTCTCGGTGGGAATTTTTTGGTCAAACTACTGTCAATGTACGAATTTTGACTCTCGGTGGGAACTTTTTTCTTCAAACTACTGTCAATACTCAAATTTTAACTATTGTTTGAGATCTTTTTGTTAAACAATTGCAAATAAACGAATTTTAATACTAGGTTGGAATTTTTTTCTTCTAACTATCACATATACGAAATTTAACTCTCGGCAGGAATTTTTTGGTCAAACTACCGTCAATGTACGAATTTTAACTCTCGGTGGGCACTTTTCTCTTCAAACTACTGTCAATATTCAGATTTTAAATATTGGTTGAGATCTTTTTGTTAAACAATTGTAAATAAACGAATTTTAATACTAGGTTGGAATTTTTTCCTTCAAACTATCGCCTATATACGAAATTTAACTCTCGGTGGGAATTTTTTGGTCAAGCTACCGTCAATGTACGAATTTTAACTCTCGGTGGGCACTTTTTTCTTCAAACTACTGTCAATTTTCAAATTTTATCTATTGGTTGATATCTTTTTGTCAAACATTCGTCAATAAACGAATTTTTAAACTAGGTTGTAACTTTTTTCATCAAATTATCGCCTACATACGAAATTCAACTCTCGGTGGGAATTTTTTGGTCAAACTACCGTCAATGTACGAATTTTGACTCTCGGTGGGAACTTTTTTCTTCAAACTACTGTCAATACTCAAATTTTAACTATTGTTTGAGATCTTTTTGTTAAACAATTGCAAATAAACGAATTTTAATACTAGGTTGGAATTTTTTTCTTCAAACTATCACATATACGAAATTTAACTCTCGGCAGGAATTTTTTGGTCAAACTACCGTCAATGTACGAATTTTAACTCTCGGTGGGCACTTTTTTCTTCAAACTACTGTCAATATTCAAATTTTATCTATTGGTTGATATCTTTTTGTCAAACATTCGTCAATAAACGAATTTTTAAACTAGGTTGTAACTTTTTTCATCAAATTATCGCCTACATACGAAATTCAACTCTCGGTGGGAATTTTTTGGTCAAACTACTGTCAATGTACGAATTTTGACTCTCGGTGGGAACTTTTTTCTTCAAACTACTGTCAATACTCAAATTTTAACTATTGTTTGAGATCTTTTTGTTAAACAATTGCAAATAAACGAATTTTAATACTAGGTTGGAATTTTTTTCTTCTAACTATCACATATACGAAATTTAACTCTCGGCAGGAATTTTTTGGTCAAACTACCGTCAATGTACGAATTTTAACTCTCGGTGGGCACTTTTCTCTTCAAACTACTGTCAATATTCAGATTTTAAATATTGGTTGAGATCTTTTTGTTAAACAATTGTAAATAAACGAATTTTAATACTAGGTTGGAATTTTTTCCTTCAAACTATCGCCTATATACGAAATTTAACTCTCGGTGGGAATTTTTTGGTCAAGCTACCGTCAATGTACGAATTTTAACTCTCGGTGGGCACTTTTTTCTTCAAACTACTGTCAATACTCAAATTTTAACTATTGTTTGAGATCTTTTTGTTAAACAATTGCAAGTAAACGAATTTTAATACTAGGTTGGAATTTTTTTCTTCAAACTATCACATATACGAAATTTAACTCTCGGCAGGAATTTTTTGGTCAAACTACCGTCAATGTACGAATTTTAACTCTCGGTGGGCACTTTTTTCTTCAAACTACTGTCAATATTCAAATTTTATCTATTGGTTGATATCTTTTTGTCAAACATTCGTCAATAAACGAATTTTTAAACTAGGTTGTAACTTTTTTCATCAAATTATCGCCTACATACGAAATTCAACTCTCGGTGGGAATTTTTTGGTCAAACTACCGTCAATGTACGAATTTTGACTCTCGGTGGGAACTTTTTTCTTCAAACTACTGTCAATACTCAAATTTTAACTATTGTTTGAGATCTTTTTGTTAAACAATTGCAAATAAACGAATTTTAATACTAGGTTGGAATTTTTTTCTTCAAACTATCGCATATACGAAATTTAACTCTCGGCAGGAATTTTTTGGTCAAGCTACCATCAATGTTCGAATTTTAACTCACGGTGGGCACTTTTTTCTTCAAACTACTGTCAATATTCAAATTTTATCTATTGGTTGATATCTTTTTGTCAAACATTCGTCAATAAACGAATTTTTAAACTAGGTTGTAACTTTTTTCATCAAATTATCGCCTACATACGAAATTCAACTCTCGGTGGGAATTTTTTGGTCAAACTACCGTCAATGTACGAATTTTGACTCTCGATGGGAACTTTTTTCTTCAAACTACTGTCAATACTCAAATTTTAACTATTGTTTGAGATGTTTTTGTTAAGCAATTGCAAATAAACGAATTTTAATACTAGGTTGGAATTTTTTTCTTCAAACTATCACATATACGAAATTTAACTCTCGGCAGGAATTTTTTGGTCAAACTACCGTCAATGTACGAATTTTAACTCTCGGTGGGCACTTTTCTCTTCAAACTACTGTCAATATTCAGATTTTAAATATTGGTTGAGATCTTTTTGTTAAACAATTGTAAATAAACGAATTTTAATACTAGGTTGGAATTTTTTCCTTCAAACTATCGCCTATATACGAAATTTAACTCTCGGTGGGAATTTTTTGGTCAAGCTACCGTCAATGTACGAATTTTAACTCTCGGTGGGCACTTTTTTCTTCAAACTACTGTCAATTTTCAAATTTTATCTATTGGTTGATATCTTTTTGTCAAACATTCGTCAATAAACGAATTTTTAAACTAGGTTGTAACTTTTTTCATCAAATTATCGCCTACATACGAAATTCAACTCTCGGTGGGAATTTTTTGGTCAAACTACCGTCAATGTACGAATTTTGACTCTCGGTGGGAACTTTTTTCTTCAAACTACTGTCAATACTCAAATTTTAACTATTGTTTGAGATCTTTTTGTTAAACAATTGCAAATAAACGAATTTTAATACTAGGTTGGAATTTTTTTCTTCAAACTATCGCATATACGAAATTTAACTCTCGGCAGGAATTTTTTGGTCAAGCTACCATCAATGTTCGAATTTTAACTCACGGTGGGCACTTTTTTCTTCAAACTACTGTCAATATTCAAATTTTATCTATTGGTTGATATCTTTTTGTCAAACATTCGTCAATAAACGAATTTTTAAACTAGGTTGTAACTTTTTTCATCAAATTATCGCCTACATACGAAATTCAACTCTCGGTGGGAATTTTTTGGTCAAACTACTGTCAATGTACGAATTTTGACTCTCGGTGGGAACTTTTTTCTTCAAACTACTGTCAATACTCAAATTTTAACTATTGTTTGAGATCTTTTTGTTAAACAATTGCAAATAAACGAATTTTAATACTAGGTTGGAATTTTTTTCTTCTAACTATCACATATACGAAATTTAACTCTCGGCAGGAATTTTTTGGTCAAACTACCGTCAATGTACGAATTTTAACTCTCGGTGGGCACTTTTCTCTTCAAACTACTGTCAATATTCAGATTTTAAATATTGGTTGAGATCTTTTTGTTAAACAATTGTAAATAAACGAATTTTAATACTAGGTTGGAATTTTTTCCTTCAAACTATCGCCTATATACGAAATTTAACTCTCGGTGGGAATTTTTTGGTCAAGCTACCGTCAATGTACGAATTTTAACTCTCGGTGGGCACTTTTTTCTTCAAACTACTGTCAATTTTCAAATTTTATCTATTGGTTGATATCTTTTTGTCAAACATTCGTCAATAAACGAATTTTTAAACTAGGTTGTAACTTTTTTCATCAAATTATCGCCTACATACGAAATTCAACTCTCGGTGGGAATTTTTTGGTCAAACTACCGTCAATGTACGAATTTTGACTCTCGGTGGGAACTTTTTTCTTCAAACTACTGTCAATACTCAAATTTTAACTATTGTTTGAGATCTTTTTGTTAAACAATTGCAAATAAACGAATTTTAATACTAGGTTGGAATTTTTTTCTTCGAACTATCACATATACGAAATTTAACTCTCGGCAGGAATTTTTTGGTCAAACTACCGTCAATGTACGAATTTTAACTCTCGGTGGGCACTTTTTTCTTCAAACTACTGTCAATATTCAAATTTTATCTATTGGTTGATATCTTTTTGTCAAACATTCGTCAATAAACGAATTTTTAAACTAGGTTGTAACTTTTTTCATCAAATTATCGCCTACATACGAAATTCAACTCTCGGTGGGAATTTTTTGGTCAAACTACTGTCAATGTACGAATTTTGACTCTCGGTGGGAACTTTTTTCTTCAAACTACTGTCAATACTCAAATTTTAACTATTGTTTGAGATCTTTTTGTTAAACAATTGCAAATAAACGAATTTTAATACTAGGTTGGAATTTTTTTCTTCTAACTATCACATATACGAAATTTAACTCTCGGCAGGAATTTTTTGGTCAAACTACCGTCAATGTACGAATTTTAACTCTCGGTGGGCACTTTTCTCTTCAAACTACTGTCAATATTCAGATTTTAAATATTGGTTGAGATCTTTTTGTTAAACAATTGTAAATAAACGAATTTTAATACTAGGTTGGAATTTTTTCCTTCAAACTATCGCCTATATACGAAATTTAACTCTCGGTGGGAATTTTTTGGTCAAGCTACCGTCAATGTACGAATTTTAACTCTCGGTGGGCACTTTTTTCTTCAAACTACTGTCAATACTCAAATTTTAACTATTGTTTGAGATCTTTTTGTTAAACAATTGCAAGTAAACGAATTTTAATACTAGGTTGGAATTTTTTTCTTCAAACTATCACATATACGAAATTTAACTCTCGGCAGGAATTTTTTGGTCAAACTACCGTCAATGTACGAATTTTAACTCTCGGTGGGCACTTTTCTCTTCAAACTACTGTCAATATTCAGATTTTAAATATTGGTTGAGATCTTTTTGTTAAACAATTGTAAATAAACGAATTTTAATACTAGGTTGGAATTTTTTCCTTCAAACTATCGCCTATATACGAAATTTAACTCTCGGTGGGAATTTTTTGGTCAAGCTACCGTCAATGTACGAATTTTAACTCTCGGTGGGCACTTTTTTCTTCAAACTACTGTCAATTTTCAAATTTTATCTATTGGTTGATATCTTTTTGTCAAACATTCGTCAATAAACGAATTTTTAAACTAGGATGTAACTTTTTTCATCAAATTATCGCCTACATACGAAATTCAACTCTCGGTGGGAATTTTTTGGTCAAACTACCGTCAATGTACGAATTTTGACTCTCGGTGGGAACTTTTTTCTTCAAACTACTGTCAATACTCAAATTTTAACTATTGTTTGAGATCTTTTTGTTAAACAATTGCAAATAAACGAATTTTAATACTAGGTTGGAATTTTTTTCTTCAAACTATCGCATATACGAAATTTAACTCTCGGCAGGAATTTTTTGGTCAAGCTACCATCAATGTTCGAATTTTAGCTCACGGTGGGCACTTTTTTCTTCAAACTACTGTCAATATTCAAATTTTATCTATTGGTTGATATCTTTTTGTCAAACATTCGTCAATAAACGAATTTTTAAACTAGGTTGTAACTTTTTTCATCAAATTATCGCCTACATACGAAATTCAACTCTCGGTGGGAATTTTTTGGTCAAACTACCGTCAATGTACGAATTTTGACTCTCGGTGGGAACTTTTTTCTTCAAACTACTGTCAATACTCAAATTTTAACTATTGTTGAGATCTTTTTGTTAAACAATTGCAAATAAAGGAATTTTAATACTAGGTTGGAATTTTTTTCTTCAAACTATCGCATATACGAAATTTAACTCTCGGTAGGAATTTTTTGGTCAAGCTACCGTCAATGTTCAAATTTTAACTTTCGGTGGGCACTTTTTTCTTCAAACTACTGTCAATATTCATATTTTAACTATTGGTTGAAATCTTTTTGTCAACAATCGTCAATAGACGAATTTTAATACTAGGTTGGAATTTTTTCCTTCAAACTATCGCCTATATACGAAATTTAACTCTCGGTGGGAATTTTTTGGTCAAGCTACCGTCAATGTACGAATTTTAACCCTCGGTGGGCACTTTTTTCTTCAAACTACTGTCAATATTCAAATTTTATCTATTGGTTGATATCTTTTTGTCAAACATTCGTCAATAAACGAATTTTTAAACTAGGTTGTAACTTTTTTCATCAAATTATCGCCTACATACGAAATTCAACTCTCGGTGGGAATTTTTTGGTCAAACTACCGTCAATGTACGAATTTTGACTCTCGGTGGGAACTTTTTTCTTCAAACTACTGTCAATACTCAAATTTTAACTATTGTTTGAGATCTTTTTGTTAAACAATTGCAAATAAACGAATTTTAATACTAGGTTGGAATTTTTTTCTTCAAACTATCACATATACGAAATTTAACTCTCGGTAGGAATTTTTTGGTCAAGCTACCATCAATGTTCAAATTTTAACTTTCGGTGGGCACTTTTTTCTTCAAACTACTGTCAATATTCATATTTTAACTATTGGTTGAAATCTTTTTGTCAACAATCGTCAATAGACGAATTTTAATACTAGGTTGGAATTTTTTCCTTCAACCTATCGCCTATATACGAAATTTAACTCTCGGTGGGAATTTTTTGGTCAAGCTACCGTCAATGTACGAATTTTAACCCTCGGTGGGCACTTTTTTCTTCAAACTACTGTCAATATTCAAATTTTATCTATTGGTTGATATCTTTTTGTCAAACATTCGTCAATAAACGAATTTTTAAACTAGGTTGTAACTTTTTTCTTCAAACTATCGCATATACGAAATTTAACTCTCGGCAGGAATTTTTTGGTCAAGCTACCATCAATGTTCGAATTTTAACTCTCGGTGGGCACTTTTTTCTTCAAACTACTGTCAATATTCAGATTTTATCTATTGGTTGAAATCTTTTTGTCATCAATCGTCAATAAACAAATTTTCATACTAGGTTGGAATTTTTTTCTTCAAACTATTGCCTACATACGAAATTCAACTCTCGGTGGGAATTTTTTGGTCAAACTACCGACAATGTACGAATTTTAACTCTCGGTGGGCACTTTTCTCTTCAAACTACTGTCAATATTCAGATTTTAAATATTGGTTGAGATCTTTTTGTTAAACAATTGTAAATAAACGAATTTTAATACTAGGTTGGAATTTTTTTCTTCAAACTATCGCATATACGAAATTTAACTCTCGGCAGGAATTTTTTGGTCAAGCTACCGTCAATGTACGAATTTTAACTCTCGGTGGGCACTTTTTTCTTCAAACTACTGTCAATATTCAAATTTTATCTATTGGTTGATATCTTTTTGTCAAACATTCGTCAATAAACGAATTTTTAAACTAGGTTGTAACTTTTTTCATCAAATTATCGCCTACATACGAAATTCAACTCTCGGTGGGAATTTTTTGGTCAAACTACCGTCAATGTACGAATTTTGACTCTCGGTGGGAACTTTTTTCTTCAAACTACTGTCAATACTCAAATTTTAACTATTGTTTGAGATCTTTTTGTTAAACAATTGCAAATAAACGAATTTTAATACTAGGTTGGAATTTTTTTCTTCAAACTATCGCATATACGAAATTTAACTCTCGGCAGGAATTTTTTGGTCAAGCTACCATCAATGTTCGAATTTTAACTCACGGTGGGCACTTTTTTCTTCAAACTACTGTCAATATTCAAATTTTATCTATTGGTTGATATCTTTTTGTCAAACATTCGTCAATAAACGAATTTTTAAACTAGGATGTAACTTTTTTCATCAAATTATCGCCTACATACGAAATTCAACTCTCGGTGGGAATTTTTTGGTCAAACTACCGTCAATGTACGAATTTTGACTCTCGGTGGGAACTTTTTTCTTCAAACTACTGTCAATACTCAAATTTTAACTATTGTTTGAGATCTTTTTGTTAAACAATTGCAAATAAACGAATTTTAATACTAGGTTGGAATTTTTTTCTTCAAACTATCACATATACGAAATTTAACTCTCGGCAGGAATTTTTTGGTCAAACTACCGTCAATGTACGAATTTTAACTCTCGGTGGGCACTTTTCTCTTCAAACTACTGTCAATATTCAGATTTTAAATATTGGTTGAGATCTTTTTGTTAAACAATTGTAAATAAACGAATTTTAATACTAGGTTGGAATTTTTTCCTTCAAACTATCGCCTATATACGAAATTTAACTCTCGGTGGGAATTTTTTGTTCAAGCTACCGTCAATGTACGAATTTTAACTCTCGGTGGGCACTTTTTTCTTCAAACTACTGTCAATTTTCAAATTTTATCTATTGGTTGATATCTTTTTGTCAAACATTCGTCAATAAACGAATTTTTAAACTAGGTTGTAACTTTTTTCATCAAATTATCGCCTACATACGAAATTCAACTCTCGGTGGGAATTTTTTGGTCAAACTACCGTCAATGTACGAATTTTGACTCTCGGTGGGAACTTTTTTCTTCAAACTACTGTCAATACTCAAATTTTAACTATTGTTTGAGATCTTTTTGTTAAACAATTGCAAATAAACGAATTTTAATACTAGGTTGGAATTTTTTTCTTCAAACTATCGCATATACGAAATTTAACTCTCGGCAGGAATTTTTTGGTCAAGCTACCATCAATGTTCGAATTTTAGCTCACGGTGGGCACTTTTTTCTTCAAACTACTGTCAATATTCAAATTTTATCTATTGGTTGATATCTTTTTGTCAAACATTCGTCAATAAACGAATTTTTAAACTAGGTTGTAACTTTTTTCATCAAATTATCGCCTACATACGAAATTCAACTCTCGGTGGGAATTTTTTGGTCAAACTACCGTCAATGTACGAATTTTGACTCTCGGTGGGAACTTTTTTCTTCAAACTACTGTCAATACTCAAATTTTAACTATTGTTTGAGATCTTTTTGTTAAACAATTGCAAATAAAGGAATTTTAATACTAGGTTGGAATTTTTTTCTTCAAACTATCGCATATACGAAATTTAACTCTCGGTAGGAATTTTTTGGTCAAGCTACCGTCAATGTTCAAATTTTAACTTTCGGTGGGCACTTTTTTCTTCAAACTACTGTCAATATTCATATTTTAACTATTGGTTGAAATCTTTTTGTCAACAATCGTCAATAGACGAATTTTAATACTAGGTTGGAATTTTTTCTTTCAAACTATCGCCTATATACGAAATTTAACTCTCGGTGGGAATTTTTTGGTCAAGCTACCGTCAATGTACGAATTTTAACCCTCGGTGGGCACTTTTTTCTTCAAACTACTGTCAATATTCAAATTTTATCTATTGGTTGATATCTTTTTGTCAAACATTCGTCAATAAACGAATTTTTAAACTAGGTTGTAACTTTTTTCATCAAATTATCGCCTACATACGAAATTCAACTCTCGGTGGGAATTTTTTGGTCAAACTACCGTCAATGTACGAATTTTGACTCTCGGTGGGAACTTTTTTCTTCAAACTACTGTCAATACTCAAATTTTAACTATTGTTTGAGATCTTTTTGTTAAACAATTGCAAATAAACGAATTTTAATACTAGGTTGGAATTTTTTTCTTCAAACTATCACATATACGAAATTTAACTCTCGGTAGGAATTTTTTGGTCAAGCTACCATCAATGTTCAAATTTTAACTTTCGGTGGGCACTTTTTTCTTCAAACTACTGTCAATATTCATATTTTAACTATTGGTTGAAATCTTTTTGTCAACAATCGTCAATAGACGAATTTTAATACTAGGTTGGAATTTTTTCCTTCAACCTATCGCCTATATACGAAATTTAACTCTCGGTGGGAATTTTTTGGTCAAGCTACCGTCAATGTACGAATTTTAACCCTCGGTGGGCACTTTTTTCTTCAAACTACTGTCAATATTCAAATTTTATCTATTGGTTGATATCTTTTTGTCAAACATTCGTCAATAAACGAATTTTTAAACTAGGTTGTAACTTTTTTCTTCAAACTATCGCATATACGAAATTTAACTCTCGGCAGGAATTTTTTGGTCAAGCTACCATCAATGTTCGAATTTTAACTCTCGGTGGGCACTTTTTTCTTCAAACTACTGTCAATATTCAAATTTTATCTATTGGTTGATATCTTTTTGTCAAACATTCGTCAATAAACGAATTTTTAAACTAGGTTGTAACTTTTTTCATCAAATTATCGCCTACATACGAAATTCAACTCTCGGTGGGAATTTTTTGGTCAAACTACCGTCAATGTACGAATTTTGACTCTCGGTGGGAACTTTTTTCTTCAAACTACTGTCAATACTCAAATTTTAACTATTGTTTGAGATCTTTTTGTTAAACAATTGCAAATAAACGAATTTTAATACTAGGTTGGAATTTTTTTCTTCAAACTATCGCATATACGAAATTTAACTCTCGGCAGGAATTTTTTGGTCAAGCTACCATCAATGTTCGAATTTTAACTCACGGTGGGCACTTTTTTCTTCAAACTACTGTCAATATTCAAATTTTATCTATTGGTTGATATCTTTTTGTCAAACATTCGTCAATAAACGAATTTTTAAACTAGGTTGTAACTTTTTTCATCAAATTATCGCCTACATACGAAATTCAACTCTCGGTGGGAATTTTTTGGTCAAACTACCGTCAATGTACGAATTTTGACTCTCGATGGGAACTTTTTTCTTCAAACTACTGTCAATACTCAAATTTTAACTATTGTTTGAGATCTTTTTGTTAAACAATTGCAAGTAAACGAATTTTAATACTAGGTTGGAATTTTTTTCTTCAAACTATCACATATACGAAATTTAACTCTCGGCAGGAATTTTTTGGTCAAACTACCGTCAATGTACGAATTTTAACTCTCGGTGGGCACTTTTCTCTTCAAACTACTGTCAATATTCAGATTTTAAATATTGGTTGAGATCTTTTTGTTAAACAATTGTAAATAAACGAATTTTAATACTAGGTTGGAATTTTTTCCTTCAAACTATCGCCTATATACGAAATTTAACTCTCGGTGGGAATTTTTTGGTCAAGCTACCGTCAATGTACGAATTTTAACTCTCGGTGGGCACTTTTTTCTTCAAACTACTGTCAATTTTCAAATTTTATCTATTGGTTGATATCTTTTTGTCAAACATTCGTCAATAAACGAATTTTTAAACTAGGTTGTAACTTTTTTCATCAAATTATCGCCTACATACGAAATTCAACTCTCGGTGGGAATTTTTTGGTCAAACTACCGTCAATGTACGAATTTTGACTCTCGGTGGGAACTTTTTTCTTCAAACTACTGTCAATACTCAAATTTTAACTATTGTTTGAGATCTTTTTGTTAAACAATTGCAAATAAACGAATTTTAATACTAGGTTGGAATTTTTTTCTTCAAACTATCGCATATACGAAATTTAACTCTCGGCAGCAATTTTTTGGTCAAGCTACCATCAATGTTCGAATTTTAACTCACGGTGGGCACTTTTTTCTTCAAACTACTGTCAATATTCAAATTTTATCTATTGGTTGATATCTTTTTGTCAAACATTCGTCAATAAACGAATTTTTAAACTAGGTTGTAACTTTTTTCATCAAATTATCGCCTACATACGAAATTCAACTCTCGGTGGGAATTTTTTGGTCAAACTACCGTCAATGTACGAATTTTGACTCTCGATGGGAACTTTTTTCTTCAAACTACTGTCAATACTCAAATTTTAACTATTGTTTGAGATCTTTTTGTTAAACAATTGCAAATAAACGAATTTTAATACTAGGTTGGAATTTTTTTCTTCAAACTATCACATATACGAAATTTAACTCTCGGCAGGAATTTTTTGGTCAAACTACCCTCAATGTACGAATTTTAACTCTCGGTGGGCACTTTTCTCTTCAAACTACTGTCAATATTCAGATTTTAAATATTGGTTGAGATCTTTTTGTTAAACAATTGTAAATAAACGAATTTTAATACTAGGTTGGAATTTTTTCCTTCAAACTATCGCCTATATACGAAATTTAACTCTCGGTGGGAATTTTTTGGTCAAGCTACCGTCAATGTACGAATTTTAACTCTCGGTGGGCACTTTTTTCTTCAAACTACTGTCAATATTCAAATTTTATCTATTGGTTGATATCTTTTTGTCAAACATTCGTCAATAAACGAATTTTTAAACTAGGTTGTAACTTTTTTCATCAAATTATCGCCTACATACGAAATTCAACTCTCGGTGGGAATTTTTTGGTCAAACTACCGTCAATGTACGAATTTTGACTCTCGGTGGGAACTTTTTTCTTCAAACTACTGTCAATACTCAAATTTTAACTATTGTTTGAGATCTTTTTGATAAACAATTGCAAATAAACGAATTTTAATACTAGGTTGGAATTTTTTTCTTCAAACTATCACATATACGAAATTTAACTCTCGGCAGGAATTTTTTGGTCAAACTACCGTCAATGTACGAATTTTAACTCTCGGTGGGCACTTTTCTCTTCAAACTACTGTCAATATTCAGATTTTAAATATTGGTTGAGATCTTTTTGTTAAACAATTGTAAATAAACGAATTTTAATACTAGGTTGGAATTTTTTCCTTCAAACTATCGCCTATATACGAAATTTAACTCTCGGTGGGAATTTTTTGGTCAAGCTACCGTCAATGTACGAATTTTAACTCTCGGTGGGCACTTTTTTCTTCAAACTACTGCCAATTTTCAAATTTTATCTATTGGTTGATATCTTTTTGTCAAACATTCGTCAATAAACGAATTTTTAAACTAGGTTGTAACTTTTTTCATCAAATTATCGCCTACATACGAAATTCAACTCTCGGTGGGAATTTTTTGGTCAAACTACCGTCAATGTACGAATTTTGACTCTCGGTGGGAACTTTTTTCTTCAAACTACTGTCAATACTCAAATTTTAACTATTGTTTGAGATCTTTTTGTTAAACAATTGCAAATAAACGAATTTTAATACTAGGTTGGAATTTTTTTCTTCAAACTATCGCATATACGAAATTTAACTCTCGGCAGGAATTTTTTGGTCGAGCTACCATCAATGTTCGAATTTTAACTCACGGTGGGCACTTTTTTCTTCAAACTACTGTCAATACTCAAATTTTAACTATTGTTTGAGATCTTTTTGTTAAACAATTGCAAATAAAGGAATTTTAATACTAGGTTGGAATTTTTTTCTTCAAACTATCGCATATACGAAATTTAACTCTCGGTAGGAATTTTTTGGTCAAGCTACCGTCAATGTTCAAATTTTAACTTTCGGTGGGCACTTTTTTCTTCAAACTACTGTCAATATTCATATTTAGCTATTGGTTGAAATCTTTTTGTCAACAATCGTCAATAGACGAATTTTAATACTAGGTTGGAATTTTTTCCTTCAAACTATCGCCTATATACGAAATTTAACTCTCGGTGGGAATTTTTTGGTCAAGCTACCGTCAATGTACGAATTTTAACCCTCGGTGGGCACTTTTTTCTTCAAACTACTGTCAATATTCAAATTTTATCTATTGGTTGATATCTTTTTGTCAAACATTCGTCAATAAACGAATTTTTAAACTAGGTTGTAACTTTTTTCATCAAATTATCGCCTACATACGAAATTCAACTCTCGGTGGGAATTTTTTGGTCAAACTACCGTCAATGTACGAATTTTGACTCTCGGTGGGAACTTTTTTCTTCAAACTACTGTCAATACTCAAATTTTAACTATTGTTTGAGATCTTTTTGTTAAACAATTGCAAATAAACGAATTTTAATACTAGGTTGGAATTTTTTTCTTCAAACTATCACATATACGAAATTTAACTCTCGGTAGGAATTTTTTGGTCAAGCTACCATCAATGTTCAAATTTTAACTTTCGGTGGGCACTTTTTTCTTCAAACTACTGTCAATATTCATATTTTAACTATTGGTTGAAATCTTTTTGTCAACAATCGTCAATAGACGAATTTTAATACTAGGTTGGAATTTTTTCCTTCAACCTATCGCCTATATACGAAATTTAACTCTCGGTGGGAATTTTTTGGTCAAGCTACCGTCAATGTACGAATTTTAACCCTCGGTGGGCACTTTTTTCTTCAAACTACTGTCAATATTCAAATTTTATCTATTGGTTGATATCTTTTTGTCAAACATTCGTCAATAAACGAATTTTTAAACTAGGTTGTAACTTTTTTCTTCAAACTATCGCATATACGAAATTTAACTCTCGGCAGGAATTTTTTGGTCAAGCTACCATCAATGTTCGAATTTTAACTCTCGGTGGGCACTTTTTTCTTCAAACTACTGTCAATATTCAGATTTTATCTATTGGTTGAAATCTTTTTGTCATCAATCGTCAATAAACAAATTTTCATACTAGGTTGGAATTTTTTTCTTCAAACTATTGCCTACATACGAAATTCAACTCTCGATGGGAATTTTTTGGTCAAACTACCGACAATGTACGAATTTTAACTCTCGGTGGGCACTTTTCTCTTCAAACTACTGTCAATATTCAGATTTTAAATATTGGATGAGATCTTTTTGTTAAAAAATTGTAAATAAACGAATTTTAATACTAGGTTGGAATTTTTTTCTTCAAACTATCGCATATACGAAATTTAACGCTCGGTAGGAATTTTTTGGTCAAGCTACCGTCAATGTACGAATTTTAACCCTCGGTGGGCACTTTTTTCTTCAAACTACTGTCAATATTCAAATTTTATCTATTGGTTGATATCTTTTTGTCAAACATTCGTCAATAAACGAATTTTTAAACTAGGTTGTAACTTTTTTCATCAAATTATCGCCTACATACGAAATTCAACTCTCGGTGGGAATTTTTTGGTCAAACTACCGTCAATGTACGAATTTTGACTCTCGGTGGGAACTTTTTTCTTCAAACTACTGTCAATACTCAAATTTTAACTATTGTTTGAGATCTTTTTGTTAAACAATTGCAAATAAACGAATTTTAATACTAGGTTGGAATTTTTTTCTTCAAACTATCACATATACGAAATTTAACTCTCGGTAGGAATTTTTTGGTCAAGCTACCATCAATGTTCAAATTTTAACTTTCGGTGGGCACTTTTTTCTTCAAACTACTGTCAATATTCATATTTTAACTATTGGTTGAAATCTTTTTGTCAACAATCGTCAATAGACGAATTTTAATACTAGGTTGGAATTTTTTCCTTCAACCTATCGCCTATATACGAAATTTAACTCTCGGTGGGAATTTTTTGGTCAAGCTACCGTCAATGTACGAATTTTAACCCTCGGTGGGCACTTTTTTCTTCAAACTACTGTCAATATTCAAATTTTATCTATTGGTTGATATCTTTTTGTCAAACATTCGTCAATAAACGAATTTTTAAACTAGGTTGTAACTTTTTTCATCAAATTATCGCCTACATACGAAATTCAACTCTCGGTGGGAATTTTTTGGTCAAACTACCGTCAATGTACGAATTTTGACTCTCGGTGGGAACTTTTTTCTTCAAACTACTGTCAATACTCAAATTTTAACTATTGTTTGAGATCTTTTTGTTAAACAATTGCAAATAAACGAATTTTAATACTAGGTTGGAATTTTTTTCTTCAAACTATCGCATATACGAAATTTAACTCTCGGCAGGAATTTTTTGGTCAAACTACCGTCAATGTACGAATTTTAACTCTCGGTGGGCACTTTTTTCTTCAAACTACTGTCAATATTCAAATTTTATCTATTGGTTGATATTTTTTTGTCAAACATTCGTCGATAAACGAATTTTTAAACTAGGTTGTAACTTTTTTCATCAAATTATCGCCTACATACGAAATTCAACTCTCGGTGGGAATTTTTTGGTCAAACTACCGTCAATGTACGAATTTTGACTCTCGGTGGGAACTTTTTTCTTCAAACTACTGTCAATACTCAAATTTTAACTATTGTTTGAGATCTTTTTGTTAAACAATTGCAAATAAACGAATTTTAATACTAGGTTGGAATTTTTTTCTTCAAACTATCGCATATACGAAATTTAACTCTCGGCAGGAATTTTTTGGTCAAGCTACCATCAATGTTCGAATTTTAACTCACGGTGGGCACTTTTTTCTTCAAACTACTGTCAATATTCAAATTTTATCTATTGGCTGATATCTTTTTGTCAAACATTCGTCAATAAACGAATTTTTAAACTAGGTTGTAACTTTTTTCATCAAATTATCGCCTACATACGAAATTCAACTCTCGGTGGGAATTTTTTGGTCAAGCTACCGTCAATGTACGAATTTTGACTCTCGGTGGGAACTTTTTTCTTCAAACTACTGTCAATACTCAAATTTTAACTATTGTTTGAGATCTTTTTGTTAAACAATTGCAAATAAAGGAATTTTAATACTAGGTTGGAATTTTTTTCTTCAAACTATCGCATATACGAAATTTAACTCTCGGTAGGAATTTTTTGGTCAAGCTACCGTCAATGTTCAAATTTTAACTTTCGGTGGGCACTTTTTTCTTCAAACTACTGTCAATATTCATATTTTAACTATTGGTTGAAGTCTTTTTGTCAACAATCGTCAATAGACGAATTTTAATACTAGGTTGGAATTTTTTCCTTCAAACTATCGCCTATATACGAAATTTAACTCTCGGTGGGAATTTTTTGGTCAAGCTACCGTCAATGTACGAATTTTAACCCTCGGTGGGCACTTTTTTCTTCAAACTACTGTCAATATTCAAATTTTATCTATTGGCTGATATCTTTTTGTCAAACATTCGTCAATAAACGAATTTTTAAACTAGGTTGTAACTTTTTTCATCAAATTATCGCCTACATACGAAATTCAACTCTCGGTGGGAATTTTTTGGTCAAACTACCGTCAATGTACGAATTTTGACTCTCGGTGGGAACTTTTTTCTTCAAACTACTGTCAATACTCAAATTTTAACTATTGTTTGAGATCTTTTTGTTAAACAATTGCAAATAAAGGAATTTTAATACTAGGTTGGAATTTTTTTCTTCAAACTATCGCATATACGAAATTTAACTCTCGGTAGGAATTTTTTGGTCAAGCTACCGTCAATGTTCAAATTTTAACTTTCGGTGGGCACTTTTTTCTTCAAACTACTGTCAATATTCATATTTTAACTATTGGTTGAAGTCTTTTTGTCAACAATCGTCAATAGACGAATTTTAATACTAGGTTGGAATTTTTTCCTTCAAACTATCGCCTATATACGAAATTTAACTCTCGGTGGGAATTTTTTGGTCAAGCTACCGTCAATGTACGAATTTTAACCCTCGGTGGGCACTTTTTTCTTCAAACTACTGTCAATATTCAAATTTTATCTATTGGCTGATATCTTTTTGTCAAACATTCGTCAATAAACGAATTTTTAAACTAGGTTGTAACTTTTTTCATCAAATTATCGCCTACATACGAAATTCAACTCTCGGTGGGAATTTTTTGGTCAAACTACCGTCAATGTACGAATTTTGACTCTCGGTGGGAACTTTTTTCTTCAAACTACTGTCAATACTCAAATTTTAACTATTGCTTGAGATCTTTTTGTTAAACAATTGCAAATAAAGGAATTTTAATACTAGGTTGGAATTTTTTTCTTCAAACTATCGCATATACGAAATTTAACTCTCGGTAGGAATTTTTTGGTCAAGCTACCGTCAATGTTCAAATTTTAACTTTCGGTGGGCACTTTTTTCTTCAAACTACTGTCAATACTCAAATTTTAACTATTGTTTGAGATCTTTTTGTTAAACAATTGCAAATAAACGAATTTTAATACTAGGTTGGAATTTTTTTCTTCAAACTATCACATATACGAAATTTAACTCTCGGTAGGAATTTTTTGGTCAAGCTACCATCAATGTTCAAATTTTAACTTTCGGTGGGCACTTTTTTCTTCAAACTACTGTCAATATTCATATTTTAACTATTGGTTGAAATCTTTTTGTCAACAATCGTCAATAGACGAATTTTAATACTAGGTTGGAATTTTTTCCTTCAACCTATCGCCTATATACGAAATTTAACTCTCGGTGGGAATTTTTTGGTCAAGCTACCGTCAATGTACGAATTTTAACCCTCGGTGGGCACTTTTTTCTTCAAACTACTGTCAATATTCAAATTTTATCTATTGGTTGATATCTTTTTGTCAAACATTCGTCAATAAACGAATTTTTAAACTAGGTTGTAACTTTTTTCTTCAAACTATCGCATATACGAAGTTTAACTCTCGGCAGGAATTTTTTGGTCAAGCTACCATCAATGTTCGAATTTTAACTCTCGGTGGGCACTTTTTTCTTCAAACTACTGTCAATACTCAAATTTTAACTATTGTTTGGGATCTTTTTGTTAAACAATTGCAAATAAACGAATTTTAATACTAGGTTGGAATTTTTTTCTTCAAACTATCGCATATACGAAATTTAACTCTCGGCAGGAATTTTTTGGTCAAACTACCGTCAATGTACGAATTTTAACTCTCGGTGGGCACTTTTTTCTTCAAACTACTGTCAATATTCAAATTTTATCTATTGGTTGATATTTTTTTGTCAAACATTCGTCGATAAACGAATTTTTAAACTAGGTTGTAACTTTTTTCATCAAATTATCGCCTACATACGAAATTCAACTCTCGGTGGGAATTTTTTGGTCAAACTACCGTCAATGTACGAATTTTGACTCTCGGTGGGAACTTTTTTCTTCAAACTACTGTCAATACTCAAATTTTAACTATTGTTTGAGATCTTTTTGTTAAACAATTGCAAATAAACGAATTTTAATACTAGGTTGGAATTTTTTTCTTCAAACTATCGCATATACGAAATTTAACTCTCGGCAGGAATTTTTTGGTCAAGCTACCATCAATGTTCGAATTTTAACTCACGGTGGGCACTTTTTTCTTCAAACTACTGTCAATATTCAAATTTTATCTATTGGCTGATATCTTTTTGTCAAACATTCGTCAATAAACGAATTTTAATACTAGGTTGGAATTTTTTCCTTCAAACTATCGCCTATATACGAAATTTAACTCTCGGTGGGAATTTTTTGGTCAAGCTACCGTCAATGTACGAATTTTAACCCTCGGTGGGCACTTTTTTCTTCAAACTACTGTCAATATTCAAATTTTATCTATTGGTTGATATCTTTTTGTCAAACATTCGTCAATAAACGAATTTTTAAACTAGGTTGTAACTTTTTTCATCAAATTATCGCCTACATACGAAATTCAACTCTCGGTGGGAATTTTTTGGTCAAACTACCGTCAATGTACGAATTTTGACTCTCGGTGGGAACTTTTTTCTTCAAACTACTGTCAATACTCAAATTTTAACTATTGTTTGAGATCTTTTTGTTAAACAATTGCAAATAAACGAATTTTAATACTAGGTTGGAATTTTTTTCTTCAAACTATCACATATACGAAATTTAACTCTCGGTAGGAATTTTTTGGTCAAGCTACCATCAATGTTCAAATTTTAACTTTCGGTGGGCACTTTTTTCTTCAAACTACTGTCAATATTCATATTTTAACTATTGGTTGAAATCTTTTTGTCAACAATCGTCAATAGACGAATTTTAATACTAGGTTGGAATTTTTTCCTTCAACCTATCGCCTATATACGAAATTTAACTCTCGGTGGGAATTTTTTGGTCAAGCTACCGTCAATGTACGAATTTTAACCCTCGGTGGGCACTTTTTTCTTCAAACTACTGTCAATATTCAAATTTTATCTATTGGTTGATATCTTTTTGTCAAACATTCGTCAATAAACGAATTTTTAAACTAGGTTGTAACTTTTTTCATCAAATTATCGCCTACATACGAAATTCAACTCTCGGTGGGAATTTTTTGGGCAAACTACCGTCAATGTACGAATTTTGACTCTCGGTGGGAACTTTTTTCTTCAAACTACTGTCAATACTCAAATTTTAACTATTGTTTGAGATCTTTTTGTTAAACAATTGCAAATAAACGAATTTTAATACTAGGTTGGAATTTTTTTCTTCAAACTATCGCATATACGAAATTTAACTCTCGGCAGGAATTTTTTGGTCAAACTACCGTCAATGTACGAATTTTAACTCTCGGTGGGCACTTTTTTCTTCAAACTACTGTCAATATTCAAATTTTATCTATTGGTTGATATTTTTTTGTCAAACATTCGTCGATAAACGAATTTTTAAACTAGGTTGTAACTTTTTTCATCAAATTATCGCCTACATACGAAATTCAACTCTCGGTGGGAATTTTTTGGTCAAACTACCGTCAATGTACGAATTTTGACTCTCGGTGGGAACTTTTTTCTTCAAACTACTGTCAATACTCAAATTTTAACTATTGTTTGAGATCTTTTTGTTAAACAATTGCAAATAAACGAATTTTAATACTAGGTTGGAATTTTTTTCTTCAAACTATCGCATATACGAAATTTAACTCTCGGCAGGAATTTTTTGGTCAAGCTACCATCAATGTTCGAATTTTAACTCACGGTGGGCACTTTTTTCTTCAAACTACTGTCAATATTCAAATTTTATCTATTGGCTGATATCTTTTTGTCAAACATTCGTCAATAAACGAATTTTTAAACTAGGTTGTAACTTTTTTCATCAAATTATCGCCTACATACGAAATTCAACTCTCGGTGGGAATTTTTTGGTCAAGCTACCGTCAATGTACGAATTTTGACTCTCGGTGGGAACTTTTTTCTTCAAACTACTGTCAATACTCAAATTTTAACTATTGTTTGAGATCTTTTTGTTAAACAATTGCAAATAAAGGAATTTTAATACTAGGTTGGAATTTTTTTCTTCAAACTATCGCATATACGAAATTTAACTCTCGGTAGGAATTTTTTGGTCAAGCTACCGTCAATGTTCAAATTTTAACTTTCGGTGGGCACTTTTTTCTTCAAACTACTGTCAATATTCATATTTTAACTATTGGTTGAAGTCTTTTTGTCAACAATCGTCAATAGACGAATTTTAATACTAGGTTGGAATTTTTTCCTTCAAACTATCGCCTATATACGAAATTTAACTCTCGGTGGGAATTTTTTGGTCAAGCTACCGTCAATGTACGAATTTTAACCCTCGGTGGGCACTTTTTTCTTCAAACTACTGTCAATATTCAAATTTTATCTATTGGCTGATATCTTTTTGTCAAACATTCGTCAATAAACGAATTTTTAAACTAGGTTGTAACTTTTTTCATCAAATTATCGCCTACATACGAAATTCAACTCTCGGTGGGAATTTTTTGGTCAAACTACCGTCAATGTACGAATTTTGACTCTCGGTGGGAACTTTTTTCTTCAAACTACTGTCAATACTCAAATTTTAACTATTGTTTGAGATCTTTTTGTTAAACAATTGCAAATAAAGGAATTTTAATACTAGGCTGGAATTTTTTTCTTCAAACTATCGCATATACGAAATTTAACTCTCGGTAGGAATTTTTTGGTCAAGCTACCGTCAATGTTCAAATTTTAACTTTCGGTGGGCACTTTTTTCTTCAAACTACTGTCAATATTCATATTTTAACTATTGGTTGAAGTCTTTTTGTCAACAATCGTCAATAGACGAATTTTAATACTAGGTTGGAATTTTTTCCTTCAAACTATCGCCTATATACGAAATTTAACTCTCGGTGGGAATTTTTTGGTCAAGCTACCGTCAATGTACGAATTTTAACCCTCGGTGGGCACTTTTTTCTTCAAACTACTGTCAATATTCAAATTTTATCTATTGGCTGATATCTTTTTGTCAAACATTCGTCAATAAACGAATTTTTAAACTAGGTTGTAACTTTTTTCATCAAATTATCGCCTACATACGAAATTCAACTCTCGGTGGGAATTTTTTGGTCAAACTACCGTCAATGTACGAATTTTGACTCTCGGTGGGAACTTTTTTCTTCAAACTACTGTCAATACTCAAATTTTAACTATTGCTTGAGATCTTTTTGTTAAACAATTGCAAATAAAGGAATTTTAATACTAGGTTGGAATTTTTTTCTTCAAACTATCGCATATACGAAATTTAACTCTCGGTAGGAATTTTTTGGTCAAGCTACCGTCAATGTTCAAATTTTAACTTTCGGTGGGCACTTTTTTCTTCAAACTACTGTCAATACTCAAATTTTAACTATTGTTTGAGATCTTTTTGTTAAACAATTGCAAATAAACGAATTTTAATACTAGGTTGGAATTTTTTTCTTCAAACTATCACATATACGAAATTTAACTCTCGGTAGGAATTTTTTGGTCAAGCTACCATCAATGTTCAAATTTTAACTTTCGGTGGGCACTTTTTTCTTCAAACTACTGTCAATATTCATATTTTAACTATTGGTTGAAATCTTTTTGTCAACAATCGTCAATAGACGAATTTTAATACTAGGTTGGAATTTTTTCCTTCAACCTATCGCCTATATACGAAATTTAACTCTCGGTGGGAATTTTTTGGTCAAGCTACCGTCAATGTACGAATTTTAACCCTCGGTGGGCACTTTTTTCTTCAAACTACTGTCAATATTCAAATTTTATCTATTGGTTGATATCTTTTTGTCAAACATTCGTCAATAAACGAATTTTTAAACTAGGTTGTAACTTTTTTCTTCAAACTATCGCATATACGAAGTTTAACTCTCGGCAGGAATTTTTTGGTCAAGCTACCATCAATGTTCGAATTTTAACTCTCGGTGGGCACTTTTTTCTTCAAACTACTGTCAATACTCAAATTTTAACTATTGTTTGAGATCTTTTTGTTAAACAATTGCAAATAAACGAATTTTAATACTAGGTTGGAATTTTTTTCTTCAAACTATCGCATATACGAAATTTAACTCTCGGCAGGAATTTTTTGGTCAAACTACCGTCAATGTACGAATTTTAACTCTCGGTGGGCACTTTTTTCTTCAAACTACTGTCAATATTCAAATTTTATCTATTGGTTGATATTTTTTTGTCAAACATTCGTCGATAAACGAATTTTTAAACTAGGTTGTAACTTTTTTCATCAAATTATCGCCTACATACGAAATTCAACTCTCGGTGGGAATTTTTTGGTCAAACTACCGTCAATGTACGAATTTTGTCTCTCGGTGGGAACTTTTTTCTTCAAACTACTGTCAATACTCAAATTTTAACTATTGTTTGAGATCTTTTTGTTAAACAATTGCAAATAAACGAATTTTAATACTAGGTTGGAATTTTTTTCTTCAAACTATCGCATATACGAAATTTAACTCTCGGCAGGAATTTTTTGGTCAAGCTACCATCAATGTTCGAATTTTAACTCACGGTGGGCACTTTTTTCTTCAAACTACTGCCAATATTCAAATTTTATCTATTGGTTGATATCTTTTTGTCAAACATTCGTCAATAAACGAATTTTTAAACTAGGTTGTAACTTTTTTCATCAAATTATCGCCTACATACGAAATTCAACTCTCGGTGGGAATTTTTTGGTCAAACTACCGTCAATGTACGAATTTTGACTCTCGGTGGGAACTTTTTTCTTCAAACTACTGTCAATACTCAAATTTTAACTATTGTTTGAGATCTTTTTGTTAAACAATTGTAAATAAACGAATTTTAATACTAGGTTGGAATTTTTTCCTTCAAACTATCGCCTATATACGAAATTTAACTCTCGGTGGGAATTTTTTGGTCAAGCTACCGTCAATGTACGAATTTTAACTCTCGGTGGGCACTTTTTTCTTCAAACTACTGTCAATTTTCAAATTTTATCTATTGGTTGATATCTTTTTGTCAAACATTCGTCAATAAACGAATTTTTAAACTAGGTTGTAACTTTTTTCATCAAATTATCGCCTACATACGAAATTCAACTCTGGGTGGGAATTTTTTGGTCAAACTACCGTCATTGTACGAATTTTGACTCTCGGTGGGAACTTTTTTCTTCAAACTACTGTCAATACTCAAATTTTAACTATTGTTTGAGATCTTTTTGTTAAACAATTGCAAATAAAGGAATTTTAATACTAGGTTGGAATTTTTTTCTTCAAACTATCGCATATACGAAATTTAACTCTCGGTAGGAATTTTTTGGTCAAGCTACCGTCAATGTTCAAATTTTAACTTTCGGTGGGCACATTTTTCTTCAAACTACTGTCAATATTCATATTTTAACTATTGGTTGAAGTCTTTTTGTCAACAATCGTCAATAGACGAATTTTAATACTAGGTTGGAATTTTTTCCTTCAAACTATCGCCTATATACGAAATTTAACTCTCGGTGGGAATTTTTTGGTCAAGCTACCGTCAATGTACGAATTTTAACCCTCGGTGGGCACTTTTTTCTTCAAACTACTGTCAATATTCAAATTTTATCTATTGGCTGATATCTTTTTGTCAAACATTCGTCAATAAACGAATTTTTAAACTAGGTTGTAACTTTTTTCATCAAATTATCGCCTACATACGAAATTCAACTCTCGGTGGGAATTTTTTGGTCAAACTACCGTCAATGTACGAATTTTGACTCTCGGTGGGAACTTTTTTCTTCAAACTACTGTCAATACTCAAATTTTAACTATTGTTTGAGATCTTTTTGTTAAACAATTGCAAATAAAGGAATTTTAATACTAGGTTGGAATTTTTTTCTTCAAACTATCGCATATACGAAATTTAACTCTCGGTAGGAATTTTTTGGTCAAGCTACCGTCAATGTTCAAATTTTAACTTTCGGTGGGCACATTTTTCTTCAAACTACTGTCAATATTCATATTTTAACTATTGGTTGAAGTCTTTTTGTCAACAATCGTCAATAGACGAATTTTAATACTAGGTTGGAATTTTTTCCTTCAAACTATCGCCTATATACGAAATTTAACTCTCGGTGGGAATTTTTTGGTCAAGCTACCGTCAATGTACGAATTTTAACCCTCGGTGGGCACTTTTTTCTTCAAACTACTGTCAATATTCAAATTTTATCTATTGGCTGATATCTTTTTGTCAAACATTCGTCAATAAACGAATTTTTAAACTAGGTTGTAACTTTTTTCATCAAATTATCGCCTACATACGAAATTCAACTCTCGGTGGGAATTTTTTGGTCAAACTACCGTCAATGTACGAATTTTGACTCTCGGTGGGAACTTTTTTCTTCAAACTACTGTCAATACTCAAATTTTAACTATTGTTTGAGATCTTTTTGTTAAACAATTGCAAATAAAGGAATTTTAATACTAGGTTGGAATTTTTTTCTTCAAACTATCGCATATACGAAATTTAACTCTCGGTAGGAATTTTTTGGTCAAGCTACCGTCAATGTTCAAATTTTAACTTTCGGTGGGCACATTTTTCTTCAAACTACTGTCAATATTCATATTTTAACTATTGGTTGAAGTCTTTTTGTCAACAATCGTCAATAGACGAATTTTAATACTAGGTTGGAATTTTTTCCTTCAAACTATCGCCTATATACGAAATTTAACTCTCGGTGGGAATTTTTTGGTCAAGCTACCGTCAATGTACGAATTTTAACCCTCGGTGGGCACTTTTTTCTTCAAACTACTGTCAATATTCAAATTTTATCTATTGGCTGATATCTTTTTGTCAAACATTCGTCAATAAACGAATTTTTAAACTAGGTTGTAACTTTTTTCATCAAATTATCGCCTACATACGAAATTCAACTCTCGGTGGGAATTTTTTGGTCAAACTACCGTCAATGTACGAATTTTGACTCTCGGTGGGAACTTTTTTCTTCAAACTACTGTCAATACTCAAATTTTAACTATTGTTTGAGATCTTTTTGTTAAACAATTGCAAATAAAGGAATTTTAATACTAGGTTGGAATTTTTTTCTTCAAACTATCGCATATACGAAATTTAACTCTCGGTAGGAATTTTTTGGTCAAGCTACCGTCAATGTTCAAATTTTAACTTTCGGTGGGCACTTTTTTCTTCAAACTACTGTCAATATTCATATTTTAACTATTGGTTGAAGTCTTTTTGTCAACAATCGTCAATAGACGAATTTTAATACTAGGTTGGAATTTTTTCCTTCAAACTATCGCCTATATACGAAATTTAACTCTCGGTGGGAATTTTTTGGTCAAGCTACCGTCAATGTACGAATTTTAACTCTCGGTGGGCACTTTTTTCTTCAAACTACTGTCAATATTCAAATTTTATCTATTGGTTGATATCTTTTTGTCAAACATTCGTCAATAAACGAATTTTTAAACTAGGTTGTAACTTTTTTCATCAAATTATCGCCTACATACGAAATTCAACTCTCGGTGGGAATTTTTTGGTCAAACTACCGTCAATGTACGAATTTTGACTCTCGGTGGGAACTTTTTTCTTCAAACTACTGTCAATACTCAAATTTTAACTATTGTTTGAGATCTTTTTGTTAAACAATTGCAAATAAACGAATTTTAATACTAGGTTGGAATTTTCTTCTTCAAACTATCGCATATACGAAATTTAACTCTCGGTAGGAATTTTTTGGTCAAGCTACCATCAATGTTCAAATTTTAACTTTCGGTGGGCACTTTTTTCTTCAAACTACTGTCAATATTCATATTTTAACTATTGGTTGACATCTTTTTGACAACAATCGTCAATAGACGAATTTTAATACTAGGTTGGAATTTTTTCCTTCAACCTATCGCCTATATACGAAATTTAACTCTCGGTGGGAATTTTTTGGTCAAGCTACCGTCAATGTACGAATTTTAACCCTCGGTGGGCACTTTTTTCTTCAAACTACTGTCAATATTCAAATTTTATCTATTGGTTGATATTTTTTTGTCAAACATTCGTCGATAAACGAATTTTTAAACTAGGTTGTAACTTTTTTCATCAAATTATCGCCTACATACGAAATTCAACTCTCGGTGGGAATTTTTTGGTCAAACTACCGTCAATGTACGAATTTTGACTCTCGGTGGGAACTTTTTTCTTCAAACTACTGTCAATACTCAAATTTTAACTATTGTTTGAGATCTTTTTGTTAAACAATTGCAAATAAACGAATTTTAATACTAGGTTGGAATTTTTTTCTTCAAACTATCGCATATACGAAATTTAACTCTCGGCAGGAATTTTTTGGTCAAGCTACCGTCAATGTACGAATTTTAACTCTCGGTGGGCACTTTTTTCTTCAAACTACTGTCAATATTCAAATTTTATCTATTGGTTGATATCTTTTTGTCAAACATTCGTCAATAAACGAATTTTTAAACTAGGTTGTAACTTTTTTCATCAAATTATCGCCTACATACGAAATTCAACTCTCGGTGGGAATTTTTTGGTCAAACTACCGTCAATGTACGAATTTTGACTCTCGGTGGGAACTTTTTTCTTCAAACTACTGTCAATACTCAAATTTTAACTATTGTTTGAGATCTTTTTGTTAAACAATTGCAAATAAACGAATTTTAATACTAGGTTGGAATTTTCTTCTTCAAACTATCGCATATACGAAATTTAACTCTCGGTAGGAATTTTTTGGTCAAGCTACCATCAATGTTCAAATTTTAACTTTCGGTGGGCACTTTTTTCTTCAAACTACTGTCAATATTCATATTTTAACTATTGGTTGACATCTTTTTGACAACAATCGTCAATAGACGAATTTTAATACTAGGTTGGAATTTTTTCCTTCAACCTATCGCCTATATACGAAATTTAACTCTCGGTGGGAATTTTTTGGTCAAGCTACCGTCAATGTACGAATTTTAACCCTCGGTGGGCACTTTTTTCTTCAAACTACTGTCAATATTCAAATTTTATCTATTGGTTGATATTTTTTTGTCAAACATTCGTCGATAAACGAATTTTTAAACTAGGTTGTAACTTTTTTCATCAAATTATCGCCTACATACGAAATTCAACTCTCGGTGGGAATTTTTTGGTCAAACTACCGTCAATGTACGAATTTTGACTCTCGGTGGGAACTTTTTTCTTCAAACTACTGTCAATACTCAAATTTTAACTATTGTTTGAGATCTTTTTGTTAAACAATTGCAAATAAACGAATTTTAATACTAGGTTGGAATTTTTTTCTTCAAACTATCGCATATACGAAATTTAACTCTCGGCAGGAATTTTTTGGTCAAGCTACCGTCAATGTACGAATTTTAACTCTCGGTGGGCACTTTTTTCTTCAAACTACTGTCAATATTCAAATTTTATCTATTGGTTGATATCTTTTTGTCAAACATTCGTCAATAAACGAATTTTTAAACTAGGTTGTAACTTTTTTCATCAAATTATCGCCTACATACGAAATTCAACTCTCGGTGGAAATTTTTTGGTCAAACTACCGTCAATGTACGAATTTTGACTCTCGGTGGGAACTTTTTTCTTCAAACTACTGTCAATACTCAAATTTTAACTATTGTTTGAGATCTTTTTGTTAAACAATTGCAAATAAACGAATTTTAATACTAGGTTGGAATTTTCTTCTTCAAACTATCGCATATACGAAATTTAACTCTCGGTAGGAATTTTTTGGTCAAGCTACCATCAATGTTCAAATTTTAACTTTCGGTGGGCACTTTTTTCTTCAAACTACTGTCAATATTCATATTTTAACTATTGGTTGACATCTTTTTGACAACAATCGTCAATAGACGAATTTTAATACTAGGTTGGAATTTTTTCCTTCAACCTATCGCCTATATACGAAATTTAACTCTCGGTGGGAATTTTTTGGTCAAGCTACCGTCAATGTACGAATTTTAACCCTCGGTGGGCACTTTTTTCTTCAAACTACTGTCAATATTCAAATTTTATCTATTGGTTGATATTTTTTTGTCAAACATTCGTCGATAAACGAATTTTTAAACTAGGTTGTAACTTTTTTCATCAAATTATCGCCTACATACGAAATTCAACTCTCGGTGGGAATTTTTTGGTCAAACTACCGTCAATGTACGAATTTTGACTCTCGGTGGGAACTTTTTTCTTCAAACTACTGTCAATACTCAAATTTTAACTATTGTTTGAGATCTTTTTGTTAAACAATTGCAAATAAACGAATTTTAATACTAGGTTGGAATTTTTTTCTTCAAACTATCGCATATACGGAATTTAACTCTCGGCAGGAATTTTTTGGTCAAGCTACCATCAATGTTCGAATTTTAACTCACGGTGGGCACTTTTTTCTTCAAACTACTGTCAATATTCAAATTTTATCTATTGGCTGATATCTTTTTGACAACAATCGTCAATAGACGAATTTTAATACTAGGTTGGAATTTTTTCCTTCAACCTATCGCCTATATACGAAATTTAACTCTCGGTGGGAATTTTTTGGTCAAGCTACCGTCAATGTACGAATTTTAACCCTCGGTGGGCACTTTTTTCTTCAAACTACTGTCAATATTCAAATTTTATCTATTGGTTGATATTTTTTTGTCAAACATTCGTCGATAAACGAATTTTTAAACTAGGTTGTAACTTTTTTCATCAAATTATCGCCTACATACGAAATTCAACTCTCGGTGGGAATTTTTTGGTCAAACTACCGTCAATGTACGAATTTTGACTCTCGGTGGGAACTTTTTTCTTCAAACTACTGTCAATACTCAAATTTTAACTATTGTTTGAGATCTTTTTGTTAAACAATTGCAAATAAAGGAATTTTAATACTAGGTTGGAATTTTTTTCTTCAAACTATCGCATATACGAAATTTAACTCTCGGTAGGAATTTTTTGGTCAAGCTACCGTCAATGTTCAAATTTTAACTTTCGGTGGGCACTTTTTTCTTCAAACTACTGTCAATATTCATATTTTAACTATTGGTTGAAGTCTTTTTGTCAACAATCGTCAATAGACGAATTTTAATACTAGGTTGGAATTTTTTCCTTCAAACTATCGCCTATATACGAAATTTAACTCTCGGTGGGAATTTTTTGGTCAAGCTACCGTCAATGTACGAATTTTAACTCTCGGTGGGCACTTTTTTCTTCAAACTACTGTCAATATTCAAATTTTATCTATTGGTTGATATCTTTTTGTCAAACATTCGTCAATAAACGAATTTTTAAACTAGGTTGTAACTTTTTTCATCAAATTATCGCCTACATACGAAATTCAACTCTCGGTGGGAATTTTTTGGTCAAACTACCGTCAATGTACGAATTTTGACTCTCGGTGGGAACTTTTTTCTTCAAACTACTGTCAATACTCAAATTTTAACTATTGTTTGAGATCTTTTTGTTAAACAATTGCAAATAAACGAATTTTAATACTAGGTTGGAATTTTCTTCTTCAAACTATCGCATATACGAAATTTAACTCTCGGTAGGAATTTTTTGGTCAAGCTACCATCAATGTTCAAATTTTAACTTTCGGTGGGCACTTTTTTCTTCAAACTACTGTCAATATTCATATTTTAACTATTGGTTGACATCTTTTTGACAACAATCGTCAATAGACGAATTTTAATACTAGGTTGGAATTTTTTCCTTCAACCTATCGCCTATATACGAAATTTAACTCTCGGTGGGAATTTTTTGGTCAAGCTACCGTCAATGTACGAATTTTAACCCTCGGTGGGCACTTTTTTCTTCAAACTACTGTCAATATTCAAATTTTATCTATTGGTTGATATTTTTTTGTCAAACATTCGTCGATAAACGAATTTTTAAACTAGGTTGTAACTTTTTTCTTCAAACTATCGCATATACGAAATTTAACTCTCGGCAGGAATTTTTTGGTCAAGCTACCATCAATGTTCGAATTTTAACTCTCGGTGGGCACTTTTTTCTTCAAACTACTGTCAATATTCAGATTTTATCTATTGGTTGAAATCTTTTTGTCAAACAATCGTCAATAAACAAATTTTCATACTAGGTTGGAATTTTTTTCTTCAAACTATTGCCTACATACGAAATTCAACTCTCGGTGGGAATTTTTTGGTCAAACTACCGACAATGTACGAATTTTAACTCTCGGTGGGCACTTTTCTCTTCAAACTACTGTCAATATTCAGATTTTAAATATTGGTTGAGATCTTTTTGTTAAACAATTGTAAATAAACGAATTTTAATACTAGGTTGGAATTTTTTTCTTCGAACTATCGCATATACGAAATTTAACGCTCGGTAGGAATTTTTTGGTCAAGCTACCGTCAATGTACGAATTTTAACCCTCGGTGGGCACTTTTTTCTTCAAACTACTGTCAATATTCAAATTTTATCTATTGGTTGATATCTTTTTGTCAAACATTCGTCAATAAACGAATTTTTAAACTAGGTTGTAACTTTTTTCATCAAATTATCGCCTACATACGAAATTCAACTCTCGGTGGGAATTTTTTGGTCAAACTACCGTCAATGTACGAATTTTGACTCTCGGTGGGAACTTTTTTCTTCAAACTACTGTCAATACTCAAATTTTAACTATTGTTTGAGATCTTTTTGTTAAACAATTGCAAATAAACGAATTTTAATACTAGGTTGGAATTTTTTTCTTCTAACTATCACATATACGAAATTTAACTCTCGGCAGGAATTTTTTGGTCAAACTACCGTCAATGTACGAATTTTAACTCACGGTGGGCACTTTTCTCTTCAAACTACTGTCAATATTCAGATTTTAAATATTGGTTGAGATCTTTTTGTTAAACAATTGTAAATAAACGAATTTTAATACTAGGTTGGAATTTTTTCCTTCAAACTATCGCCTATATACGAAATTTAACTCTCGGTGGGAATTTTTTGGTCAAGCTACCGTCAATGTACGAATTTTAACTCTCGGTGGGCACTTTTTTCTTCAAACTACTGTCAATACTCAAATTTTAACTATTGTTTGAGATCTTTTTGTTAAACAATTGCAAATAAACGAATTTTAATACTAGGTTGGAATTTTTTTCTTCAAACTATCACATATACGAAATTTAACTCTCGGCAGGAATTTTTTGGTCAAACTACCGTCAATGTACGAAGTTTAACTCTCGGTGGGCACTTTTTTCTTCAAACTACTGTCAATATTCAAATTTTATCTATTGGTTGATATTTTTTTGTCAAACATTCGTCGATAAACGAATTTTTAAACTAGGTTGTAACTTTTTTCATCAAATTATCGCCTACATACGAAATTCAACTCTCGGTGGGAATTTTTTGGTCAAACTACCGTCAATGTACGAATTTTGACTCTCGCTGGGAACTTTTTTCTTCAAACTACTGTCAATACTCAAATTTTAACTATTGTTTGAGATCTTTTTGTTAAACAATTGCAAATAAACGAATTTTAATACTAGGTTGGAATTTTTTTCTTCAAACTATCGCATATACGAAATTTAACTCTCGGTAGGAATTTTTTGGTCAAGCTACCGTCAATGTTCAAATTTTAACTTTCGGTGGGCACTTTTTTCTTCAAACTACTGTCAATATTCATATTTTAACTATTGGTTGAAGTCTTTTTGTCAACAATCGTCAATAGACGAATTTTAATACTAGGTTGGAATTTTTTCCTTCAAACTATCGCCTATATACGAAATTTAACTCTCGGTGGGAATTTTTTGGTCAAGCTACCGTCAATGTACGAATTTTAACCCTCGGTGGGCACTTTTTTCTTCAAACTACTGTCAATATTCAAATTTTATCTATTGGCTGATATCTTTTTGTCAAACATTCGTCAATAAACGAATTTTTAAACTAGGTTGTAACTTTTTTCTTCAAACTATCGCATATACGAAATTTAACTCTCGGCAGGAATTTTTTGGTCAAGCTACCATCAATGTTCGAATTTTAACTCTCGGTGGGCACTTTTTTCTTCAAACTACTGTCAATATTCAGATTTTATCTATTGGTTGAAATCCTTTTGTCAAACAATCGTCAATAAACAAATTTTCATACTAGGTTGGAATTTTTTTCTTCAAACTATTGCCTACATACGAAATTCAACTCTCGGTGGGAATTTTTTGGTCAAACTACCGACAATGTACGAATTTTAACTCTCGGTGGGCACTTTTCTCTTCAAACTACTGTCAATATTCAGATTTTAAATATTGGTTGAGATCTTTTTGTTAAACAATTGTAAATAAACGAATTTTAATACTAGGTTGGAATTTTTTTCTTCAAACTATCGCATATACGAAATTTAACGCTCGGTAGGAATTTTTTGGTCAAGCTACCGTCAATGTACGAATTTTAACCCTCGGTGGGCACTTTTTTCTTCAAACTACTGTCAATATTCAAATTTTATCTATTGGTTGATATCTTTTTGTCAAACATTCGTCAATAAACGAATTTTTAAACTAGGTTGTAACTTTTTTCATCAAATTATCGCCTACATACGAAATTCAACTCTCGGTGGGAATTTTTTGGTCAAACTACCGTCAATGTACGAATTTTGACTCTCGGTGGGAACTTTTTTCTTCAAACTACTGTCAATACTCAAATTTTAACTATTGTTTGAGATCTTTTTGTTAAACAATTGCAAATAAACGAATTTTAATACTAGGTTGGAATTTTTTTCTTCTAACTATCACATATACGAAATTTAACTCTCGGCAGGAATTTTTTGGTCAAACTACCGTCAATGTACGAATTTTAACTCTCGGTGGGCACTTTTCTCTTCAAACTACTGTCAATATTCAGATTTTAAATATAGGTTGAGATCTTTTTGTTAAACAATTGTAAATAAACGAATTTTAATACTAGGTTGGAATTTTTTCCTTCAAACTATCGCCTATATACGAAATTTAACTCTCGGTGGGAATTTTTTGTTCAAGCTACCGTCAATGTACGAATTTTAACTCTCGGTGGGCACTTTTTTCTTCAAACTACTGTCAATACTCAAATTTTAACTATTGTTTGAGATCTTTTTGTTAAACAATTGCAAATAAACGAATTTTAATACTAGGTTGGAATTTTTTTC
Source organism: Xylocopa sonorina (assembly GCF_050948175.1). Taxonomy (NCBI): domain Eukaryota; kingdom Metazoa; phylum Arthropoda; class Insecta; order Hymenoptera; family Apidae; genus Xylocopa; species Xylocopa sonorina. Next base: position 704,324 of record NW_027490091.1, read on the forward strand.
TTCAAACTATCACATATACGAAATTTAACTCTCGGCAGGAATTTTTTGGTCAAACTACCGTCAATGTACGAATTTTAACTCTCGGTGGGCACTTTTTTCTTCAAACTACTGTCAATATTCAAATTTTATCTATTGGTTGATATTTTTTTGTCAAACATTCGTCGATAAACGAATTTTTAAACTAGGTTGTAACTTTTTTCATCAAATTATCGCCTACATACGAAATTCAACTCTCGGTGGGAATTTTTTGGTCAAACTACCGTCAATGTACGAATTTTGACTCTCGCTGGGAACTTTTTTCTTCAAACTACTGTCAATACTCAAATTTTAACTATTGTTTGAGATCTTTTTGTTAAACAATTGCAAATAAACGAATTTTAATACTAGGTTGGAATTTTTTTCTTCAAACTGTCGCATATACGAAATTTAACTCTCGGCAGGAATTTTTTGGTCAAGCTACCATCAATGTTCGAATTTTAACTCACGGTGGGCACTTTTTTCTTCAAACTACTGTCAATATTCAAATTTTATCTATTGGTTGATATCTTTTTGTCAAACATTCGTCGATAAACGAATTTTTAAACTAGGTTGTAACTTTTTTCATCAAATTATCGCCTACATACGAAATTCAACTCTCGGTGGGAATTTTTTGGTCAAACTACCGTCAATGTACGAATTTTGACTCTCGCTGGGAACTTTTTTCTTCAAACTACTGTCAATACTCAAATTTTAACTATTGTTTGAGATCTTTTTGTTAAACAATTGCAAATAAACGAATTTTAATACTAGGTTGGAATTTTTTTCTTCAAACTATCGCATATACGAAATTTAACTCTCGGTAGGAATTTTTTGGTCAAGCTACCGTCAATGTTCAAATTTTAACTTTCGGTGGGCACTTTTTTCTTCAAACTACTGTCAATATTCATATTTTAACTATTGGTTGAAGTCTTTTTGTCAACAATCGTCAATAGACGAATTTTAATACTAGGTTGGAATTTTTTCCTTCAAACTATCGCCTATATACGAAATTTAACTCTCGGTGGGAATTTTTTGGTCAAGCTACCGTCAATGTACGAATTTTAACCCTCGGTGGGCACTTTTTTCTTCAAACTACTGTCAATATTCAAATTTTATCTATTGGCTGATATCTTTTTGTCAAACATTCGTCAATAAACGAATTTTTAAACTAGGTTGTAACTTTTTTCTTCAAACTATCGCATATACGAAATTTAACTCTCGGCAGGAATTTTTTGGTCAAGCTACCATCAATGTTCGAATTTTAACTCTCGGTGGGCACTTTTTTCTTCAAACTACTGTCAATATTCAGATTTTATCTATTGGTTGAAATCCTTTTGTCAAACAATCGTCAATAAACAAATTTTCATACTAGGTTGGAATTTTTTTCTTCAAACTATTGCCTACATACGAAATTCAACTCTCGGTGGGAATTTTTTGGTCAAACTACCGACAATGTACGAATTTTAACTCTCGGTGGGCACTTTTCACTTCAAACTACTGTCAATATTCAGATTTTAAATATTGGTTGAGATCTTTTTGTTAAACAATTGTAAATAAACGAATTTTAATACTAGGTTGGAATTTTTTTCTTCAAACTATCGCATATACGAAATTTAACGCTCGGTAGGAATTTTTTGGTCAAGCTACCGTCAATGTACGAATTTTAACCCTCGGTGGGCACTTTTTTCTTCAAACTACTGTCAATATTCAAATTTTATCTATTGGTTGATATCTTTTTGTCAAACATTCGTCAATAAACGAATTTTTAAACTAGGTTGTAACTTTTTTCATCAAATTATCGCCTACATACGAAATTCAACTCTCGGTGGGAATTTTTTGGTCAAACTACCGTCAATGTACGAATTTTGACTCTCGGTGGGAACTTTTTTCTTCAAACTACTGTCAATACTCAAATTTTAACTATTGTTTGAGATCTTTTTGTTAAACAATTGCAAATAAACGAATTTTAATACTAGGTTGGAATTTTTTTCTTCTAACTATCACATATACGAAATTTAACTCTCGGCAGGAATTTTTTGGTCAAACTACCGTCAATGTACGAATTTTAACTCTCGGTGGGCACTTTTCTCTTCAAACTACTGTCAATATTCAGATTTTAAATATTGGTTGAGATCTTTTTGTTAAACAATTGTAAATAAACGAATTTTAATACTAGGTTGGAATTTTTTCCTTCAAACTATCGCCTATATACGAAATTTAACTCTCGGTGGGAATTTTTTGTTCAAGCTACCGTCAATGTACGAATTTTAACTCTCGGTGGGCACTTTTTTCTTCAAACTACTGTCAATACTCAAATTTTAACTATTGTTTGAGATCTTTTTGTTAAACAATTGCAAATAAACGAATTTTAATACTAGGTTGGAATTTTTTTCTTCAAACTATCACATATACGAAATTTAACTCTCGGCAGGAATTTTTTGGTCAAACTACCGTCAATGTACGAATTTTAACTCTCGGTGGGCACTTTTTTCTTCAAACTACTGTCAATATTCAAATTTTATCTATTGGTTGATATTTTTTTGTCAAACATTCGTCGATAAACGAATTTTTAAACTAGGTTGTAACTTTTTTCATCAAATTATCGCCTACATACGAAATTCAACTCTCGGTGGGAATTTTTTGGTCAAACTACCGTCAATGTACGAATTTTGACTCTCGCTGGGAACTTTTTTCTTCAAACTACTGTCAATACTCAAATTTTAACTATTGTTTGAGATCTTTTTGTTAAACAATTGCAAATAAACGAATTTTAATACTAGGTTGGAATTTTTTTCTTCAAACTGTCGCATATACGAAATTTAACTCTCGGCAGGAATTTTTTGGTCAAGCTACCATCAATGTTCGTATTTTAACTCACGGTGGGCACTTTTTTCTTCAAACTACTGTCAATATTCAAATTTTATCTATTGGTTGATATCTTTTTGTCAAACATTCGTCAATAAACGAATTTTTAAACTAGGTTGTAACTTTTTTCATCAAATTATCGCCTACATACGAAATTCAACTCTCGGTGGGAATTTTTTGGTCAAACTACCGTCAATGTACGAATTTTGACTCTCGGTGGGAACTTTTTTCTTCAAACTACTGTCAATACTCAAATTTTAACTATTGTTTGAGATCTTTTTGTTAAACAATTGCAAATAAAGGAATTTTAATACTAGGTTGGAATTTTTTTCTTCAAACTATCGCATATACGAAATTTAACTCTCGGTAGGAATTTTTTGGTCAAGCTACCGTCAATGTTCAAATTTTAACTTTCGGTGGGCACTTTTTTCTTCAAACTACTGTCAATATTCATATTTTAACTATTGGTTGAAGTCTTTTTGTCAACAATCGTCAATAGACGAATTTTAATACTAGGTTGGAATTTTTTCCTTCAAACTATCGCCTATATACGAAATTTAACTCTCGGTGGGAATTTTTTGGTCAAGCTACCGTCAATGTACGAATTTTAACCCTCGGTGGGCACTTTTTTCTTCAAACTACTGTCAATATTCAAATTTTATCTATTGGCTGATATCTTTTTGTCAAACATTCGTCAATAAACGAATTTTTAAACTAGGTTGTAACTTTTTTCTTCAAACTATCGCATATACGAAATTTAACTCTCGGCAGGAATTTTTTGGTCAAGCTACCATCAATGTTCGAATTTTAACTCTCGGTGGGCACTTTTTTCTTCAAACTACTGTCAATATTCAGATTTTATCTATTGGTTGAAATCCTTTTGTCAAACAATCGTCAATAAACAAATTTTCATACTAGGTTGGAATTTTTTTCTTCAAACTATTGCCTACATACGAAATTCAACTCTCGGTGGGAATTTTTTGGTCAAACTACCGACAATGTACGAATTTTAACTCTCGGTGGGCACTTTTCTCTTCAAACTACTGTCAATATTCAGATTTTAAATATTGGTTGAGATCTTTTTGTTAAACAATTGTAAATAAACGAATTTTAATACTAGGTTGGAATTTTTTTCTTCAAACTATCGCATATACGAAATTTAACGCTCGGTAGGAATTTTTTGGTCAAGCTACCGTCAATGTACGAATTTTAACCCTCGGTGGGCACTTTTTTCTTCAAACTACTGTCAATATTCAAATTTTATCTATTGGTTGATATCTTTTTGTCAAACATTCGTCAATAAACGAATTTTTAAACTAGGTTGTAACTTTTTTCATCAAATTATCGCCTACATACGAAATTCAACTCTCGGTGGGAATTTTTTGGTCAAACTACCGTCAATGTACGAATTTTGACTCTCGGTGGGAACTTTTTTCTTCAAACTACTGTCAATACTCAAATTTTAACTATTGTTTGAGATCTTTTTGTTAAACAATTGCAAATAAACGAATTTTAATACTAGGTTGGAATTTTTTTCTTCTAACTATCACATATACGAAATTTAACTCTCGGCAGGAATTTTTTGGTCAAACTACCGTCAATGTACGAATTTTAACTCTCGGTGGGCACTTTTCTCTTCAAACTACTGTCAATATTCAGATTTTAAATATTGGTTGAGATCTTTTTGTTAAACAATTGTAAATAAACGAATTTTAATACTAGGTTGGAATTTTTTCCTTCAAACTATCGCCTATATACGAAATTTAACTCTCGGTGGGAATTTTTTGTTCAAGCTACCGTCAATGTACGAATTTTAACTCTCGGTGGGCACTTTTTTCTTCAAACTACTGTCAATACTCAAATTTTAACTATTGTTTGAGATCTTTTTGTTAAACAATTGCAAATAAACGAATTTTAATACTAGGTTGGAATTTTTTTCTTCAAACTATCACATATACGAAATTTAACTCTCGGCAGGAATTTTTGGGTCAAACTACCGTCAATGTACGAATTTTAACTCTCGGTGGGCACTTTTTTCTTCAAACTACTGTCAATATTCAAATTTTATCTATTGGTTGACATTTTTTTGTCAAACATTCGTCGATAAACGAATTTTTAAACTAGGTTGTAACTTTTTTCATCAAATTATCGCCTACATACGAAATTCAACTCTCGGTGGGAATTTTTTGGTCAAACTACCGTCAATGTACGAATTTTGACTCTCGCTGGGAACTTTTTTCTTCAAACTACTGTCAATACTCAAATTTTAACTATTGTTTGAGATCTTTTTGTTAAACAATTGCAAATAAACGAATTTTAATACTAGGTTGGAATTTTTTTCTTCAAACTGTCGCATATACGAAATTTAACTCTCGGCAGGAATTTTTTGGTCAAGCTACCATCAATGTTCGAATTTTAACTCACGGTGGGCACTTTTTTCTTCAAACTACTGTCAATATTCAAATTTTATCTATTGGTTGATATCTTTTTGTCAAACATTCGTCAATAAACGAATTTTTAAACTAGGTTGTAACTTTTTTCATCAAATTATCGCCTACATACGAAATTCAACTCTCGGTGGGAATTTTTTGGTCAAACTACCGTCAATGTACGAATTTTGACTCACGGTGGGAACTTTTTTCTTCAAACTACTGTCAATACTCAAATTTTAACTATTGTTTGAGATCTTTTTGTTAAACAATTGCAAATAAACGAATTTTAATACTAGGTTGGAATTTTTTTCTTCAAACTATCGCATATACGAAATTTAACTCTCGGTAGGAATTTTTTGGTCAAGCTACCGTCAATGTACGAATTTTAACTCTCGGTGGGCACTTTTTTCTTCAAACTACTGTCAATATTCAAATTTTATCTATTGGTTGATATCTTTTTGTTAAACATTCGTCACTAAACGAATTTTTAAACTAGGTTGTAACTTTTTTCATCAAATTATCGCCTACATACGAAATTCAACTCTCGGTGGGAATTTTTTGGTCAAGCTACCGTCAATGTACGAATTTTGACTCTCGGTGGGAACTTTTTTCTTCAAACTACTGTCAATACTCAAATTTTAACTATTGTTTGAGATCTTTTTGTTAAACAATTGCAAATAAACGAAATTTAATACTAGGTTGGAATTTTTTTCTTCAAACTATCGCATATACGAAATTTAACTCTCGGCAGGAATTTTTTGGTCAAGCTACCATCAATGTTCGAATTTTAACTCTCGGTGGGCACTTTTTTCTTCAAACTACTGTCAATATTCAGATTTTATCTATTGGTTGAAATCTTTTTGTCAAACAATCGTCAATAAACAAATTTTCATACTAGGTTGGAATTTTTTTCTTCAAACTATTGCCTACATACGAAATTCAACTCTCGGTGGGAATTTTTTGGTCAAACTACCGTCAATGTACGAATTTTGACTCACGGTGGGAACTTTTTTCTTCAAACTACTGTCAATACTCAAATTTTAACTATTGTTTGAGATCTTTTTGTTAAACAATTGCAAATAAACGAATTTTAATACTAGGTTGGAATTTTTTTCTTCAAACTATCGCATATACGAAATTTAACTCTCGGTAGGAATTTTTTGGTCAAGCTACCATCAATGTTCAAATTTTAACTTTCGGTGGGCACTTTTTTCTTCAAACTACTGTCAATATTCATATTTTAACTATTGGTTGAAATCTTTTTGTCAACAATCGTCAATAGACGAATTTTAATACTAGGTTGGAATTTTTTCCTTCAAACTATCGCCTATATACGAAATTTAACTCTCGGTGGGAATTTTTTGGTCAAGCTACCGTCAATGTACGAATTTTAACTCTCGGTGGGCACTTTTTTCTTCAAACTACTGTCAATATTCAAATTTTATCTATTGGTTGATATCTTTTTGTTAAACATTCGTCACTAAACGAATTTTTAAACTAGGTTGTAACTTTTTTCATCAAATTATCGCCTACATACGAAATTCAACTCTCGGTGGGAATTTTTTGGTCAAGCTACCGTCAATGTACGAATTTTGACTCTCGGTGGGAACTTTTTTCTTCAAACTACTGTCAATACTCAAATTTTAACTATTGTTTGAGATCTTTTTGTTAAACAATTGCAAATAAACGAATTTTAATACTAGGTTGGAATTTTTTTCTTCAAACTATCGCATATACGAAATTTAACTCTCGGCAGGAATTTTTTGGTCAAGCTACCATCAATGTTCGAATTTTAACTCTCGGTGGGCACTTTTTTCTTCAAACTACTGTCAATATTCAGATTTTATCTATTGGTTGAAATCTTTTTGTCAAACAATCGTCAATAAACAAATTTTCATACTAGGTTGGAATTTTTTTCTTCAAACTATTGCCTACATACGAAATTCAACTCTCGGTGGGAATTTTTTGGTCAAACTACCGACAATGTACGAATTTTAACTCTCGGTGGGCACTTTTCTCTTCAAACTACTGTCAATATTCAGATTTTAAATATTGGTTGAGATCTTTTTGTTAAACAATTGTAAATAAACGAATTTTAATACTAGGTTGGAATTTTTTTCTTCAAACTATCGTATATACGAAATTTAACGCTCGGTAGGAATTTTTTGGTCAAACTACCGTCAATGTACGAATTTTGACTCTCGGTGGGAACTTTTTTCTTCAAACTACTGTCAATACTCAAATTTTAACTATTGTTTGAGATCTTTTTGTTAAACAATTGCAAATAAACGAATTTTAATACTAGGTTGGAATTTTTTTCTTCAAACTATCACATATACGAAATTTAACTCTCGGCAGGAATTTTTTGGTCAAACTACCGTCAATGTACGAATTTTAACTCTCGGTGGGCACTTTTTTCTTCAAACTACTGTCAATATTCAAATTTTATCTATTGGTTGATATTTTTTTGTCAAACATTCGTCGATAAACGAATTTTTAAACTAGGTTGTAACTTTTTTCATCAAATTATCGCCTACATACGAAATTCAACTCTCGGTGGGAATTTTTTGGTCAAACTACCGTCAATGTACGAATTTTGACTCTCGGTGGGAACTTTTTTCTTCAAACTACTGTCAATATTCAGATTTTAAATATTGGTTGAGATCTTTTTGTTAAACAATTGTAAATAAACGAATTTTAATACTAGGTTGGAATTTTGTTCTTCAAACTATCGCATATACGAAATTTAACTCTCGGTAGGAATTTTTTGGTCAAGCTACCGTCAATGTACGAATTTTAACTCTCGGTGGGCACTTTTTTCTTCAAACTACTGTCAATATTCAAATTTTATCTATTGGTTGATATCTTTTTGTTAAACATTCGTCACTAAACGAATTTTTAAACTAGGTTGTAACTTTTTTCATCAAATTATCGCCTACATACGAAATTCAACTCTCGGTGGGAATTTTTTGGTCAAGCTACCGTCAATGTACGAATTTTGACTCTCGGTGGGAACTTTTTTCTTCAAACTACTGTCAATACTCAAATTTTAACTATTGTTTGAGATCTTTTTGTTAAACAATTGCAAATAAACGAAATTTAATACTAGGTTGGAATTTTTTTCTTCAAACTATCGCATATACGAAATTTAACTCTCGGCAGGAATTTTTTGGTCAAGCTACCATCAATGTTCGAATTTTAACTCTCGGTGGGCACTTTTTTCTTCAAACTACTGTCAATATTCAGATTTTATCTATTGGTTGAAATCTTTTTGTCAAACAATCGTCAATAAACAAATTTTCATACTAGGTTGGAATTTTTTTCTTCAAACTATTGCCTACATACGAAATTCAACTCTCGGTGGGAATTTTTTGGTCAAACTACCGTCAATGTACGAATTTTGACTCACGGTGGGAACTTTTTTCTTCAAACTACTGTCAATACTCAAATTTTAACTATTGTTTGAGATCTTTTTGTTAAACAATTGCAAATAAACGAATTTTAATACTAGGTTGGAATTTTTTTCTTCAAACTATCGCATATACGAAATTTAACTCTCGGTAGGAATTTTTTGGTCAAGCTACCATCAATGTTCAAATTTTAACTTTCGGTGGGCACTTTTTTCTTCAAACTACTGTCAATATTCATATTTTAACTATTGGTTGAAATCTTTTTGTCAACAATCGTCAATAGACGAATTTTAATACTAGGTTGGAATTTTTTCCTTCAAACTATCGCCTATATACGAAATTTAACTCTCGGTGGGAATTTTTTGGTCAAGCTACCGTCAATGTACGAATTTTAACTCTCGGTGGGCACTTTTTTCTTCAAACTACTGTCAATATTCAAATTTTATCTATTGGTTGATATCTTTTTGTTAAACATTCGTCACTAAACGAATTTTTAAACTAGGTTGTAACTTTTTTCATCAAATTATCGCCTACATACGAAATTCAACTCTCGGTGGGAATTTTTTGGTCAAGCTACCGTCAATGTACGAATTTTGACTCTCGGTGGGAACTTTTTTCTTCAAACTACTGTCAATACTCAAATTTTAACTATTGTTTGAGATCTTTTTGTTAAACAATTGCAAATAAACGAATTTTAATACTAGGTTGGAATTTTTTTCTTCAAACTATCGCATATACGAAATTTAACTCTCGGCAGGAATTTTTTGGTCAAGCTACCATCAATGTTCGAATTTTAACTCTCGGTGGGCACTTTTTTCTTCAAACTACTGTCAATATTCAGATTTTATCTATTGGTTGAAATCTTTTTGTCAAACAATCGTCAATAAACAAATTTTCATACTAGGTTGGAATTTTTTTCTTCAAACTATTGCCTACATACGAAATTCAACTCTCGGTGGGAATTTTTTGGTCAAACTACCGACAATGTACGAATTTTAACTCTCGGTGGGCACTTTTCTCTTCAAACTACTGTCAATATTCAGATTTTAAATATTGGTTGAGATCTTTTTGTTAAACAATTGTAAATAAACGAATTTTAATACTAGGTTGGAATTTTTTTCTTCAAACTATCGCATATACGAAATTTAACGCTCGGTAGGAATTTTTTGGTCAAACTACCGTCAATGTACGAATTTTGACTCTCGGTGGGAACTTTTTTCTTCAAACTACTGTCAATACTCAAATTTTAACTATTGTTTGAGATCTTTTTGTTAAACAATTGCAAATAAACGAATTTTAATACTAGGTTGGAATTTTTTTCTTCAAACTATCACATATACGAAATTTAACTCTCGGCAGGAATTTTTTGGTCAAACTACCGTCAATGTACGAATTTTAACTCTCGGTGGGCACTTTTTTCTTCAAACTACTGTCAATATTCAAATTTTATCTATTGGTTGATATTTTTTTGTCAAACATTCGTCGATAAACGAATTTTTAAACTAGGTTGTAACTTTTTTCATCAAATTATCGCCTACATACGAAATTCAACTCTCGGTGGGAATTTTTTGGTCAAACTACCGTCAATGTACGAATTTTGACTCTCGGTGGGAACTTTTTTCTTCAAACTACTGTCAATATTCAGATTTTAAATATTGGTTGAGATCTTTTTGTTAAACAATTGTAAATAAACGAATTTTAATACTAGGTTGGAATTTTGTTCTTCAAACTATCGCATATACGAAATTTAACGCTCGGTAGGAATTTTTTGGTCAAACTACCGTCAATGTACGAATTTTAACCCTCGGTGGGCACTTTTTTCTTCAAACTACTGTCAATATTCATATTTTAACTATTGGTTGAAATCTTTTTGTCAACAATCGTCAATAGACGAATTTTAATACTAGGTTGGAATTTTTTCCTTCAAACTATCGCCTATATACGAAATTTAACTCTCGGTGGGAATTTTTTGGTCAAGCTACCGTCAATGTACGAATTTTAACTCTCGGTGGGCACTTTTTTCTTCAAACTACTGTCAATATTCAAATTTTATCTATTGGTTGATATCTTTTTGTTAAACATTCGTCACTAAACGAATTTTTAAACTAGGTTGTAACTTTTTTCATCAAATTATCGCCTACATACGAAATTCAACTCTCGGTGGGAATTTTTTGGTCAAGCTACCGTCAATGTACGAATTTTGACTCTCGGTGGGAACTTTTTTCTTCAAACTACTGTCAATACTCAAATTTTAACTATTGTTTGAGATCTTTTTGTTAAACAATTGCAAATAAACGAATTTTAATACTAGGTTGGAATTTTTTTCTTCAAACTATCGCATATACGAAATTTAACTCTCGGCAGGAATTTTTTGGTCAAGCTACCATCAATGTTCGAATTTTAACTCTCGGTGGGCACTTTTTTCTTCAAACTACTGTCAATATTCAGATTTTATCTATTGGTTGAAATCTTTTTGTCAAACAATCGTCAATAAACAAATTTTCATACTAGGTTGGAATTTTTTTCTTCAAACTATTGCCTACATACGAAATTCAACTCTCGGTGGGAATTTTTTGGTCAAACTACCGACAATGTACGAATTTTAACTCTCGGTGGGCACTTTTCTCTTCAAACTACTGTCAATATTCAGATTTTAAATATTGGTTGAGATCTTTTTGTTAAACAATTGTAAATAAACGAATTTTAATACTAGGTTGGAATTTTTTTCTTCAAACTATCGCATATACGAAATTTAACGCTCGGTAGGAATTTTTTGGTCAAACTACCGTCAATGTACGAATTTTGACTCTCGGTGGGAACTTTTTTCTTCAAACTACTGTCAATACTCAAATTTTAACTATTGTTTGAGATCTTTTTGTTAAACAATTGCAAATAAACGAATTTTAATACTAGGTTGGAATTTTTTTCTTCAAACTATCACATATACGAAATTTAACTCTCGGCAGGAATTTTTTGGTCAAACTACCGTCAATGTACGAATTTTAACTCTCGGTGGGCACTTTTTTCTTCAAACTACTGTCAATATTCAAATTTTATCTATTGGTTGATATTTTTTTGTCAAACATTCGTCGATAAACGAATTTTTAAACTAGGTTGTAACTTTTTTCATCAAATTATCGCCTACATACGAAATTCAACTCTCGGTGGGAATTTTTTGGTCAAACTACCGTCAATGTACGAATTTTGACTCTCGGTGGGAACTTTTTTCTTCAAACTACTGTCAATATTCAGATTTTAAATATTGGTTGAGATCTTTTTGATAAACAATTGTAAATAAACGAATTTTAATACTAGGTTGGAATTTTGTTCTTCAAACTATCGCATATACGAAATTTAACGCTCGGTAGGAATTTTTTGGTCAAACTACCGTCAATGTACGAATTTTAACCCTCGGTGGGCACTTTTTTCTTCAAACTACTGTCAATATTCAAATTTTATCTATTGGTTGATATCTTTTTGTCAAACATTCGTCAATAAACGAATTTTTAAACTAGGTTGTAACTTTTTTCATCAAATTATCGCCTACATACGAAATTCAACTCTCGGTGGGAATTTTTTGGTCAAACTACCGTCAATGTACGAATTTTGACTCTCGGTGGGAACTTTTTTCTTCAAACTACTGTCAATACTCAAATTTTAACTATTGTTTGAGATCTTTTTGTTAAACAATTGCAAATAAACGAATTTTAATACTAGGTTGGAATTTTTTTCTTCAAACTATCACATATACGAAATTTAACTCTCGGCAGGAATTTTTTGGTCAAACTACCGTCAATGTACGAATTTTAACTCTCGGTGGGCACTTTTTTCTTCAAACTACTGTCAATATTCAAATTTTATCTATTGGTTGATATTTTTTTGTCAAACATTCCTCGATAAACGAATTTTTAAACTAGGTTGTAACTTTTTTCATCAAATTATCGCCTACGTACGAAATTCAACTCTCGGTGGGAATTTTTTGGTCAAACTACCGTCAATGTACGAATTTTGACTCTCGGTGGGAACTTTTTTCTTCAAACTACTGTCAATATTCAGATTTTAAATATTGGTTGAGATCTTTTTGTTAAACAATTGTAAATAAACGAATTTTAATACTAGGTTGGAATTTTTTTCTTCAAACTATCGCATATACGAAATTTAACGCTCGGTAGGAATTTTTTGGTCAAGCTACCGTCAATGTACGAATTTTAAGCCTCGGTGGGCACTTTTTTCTTCAAACTACTGTCAATATTCAAATTTTATCTATTGGTTGATATCTTTTTGTCAAACATTCGTCAATAAACGAATTTTTAAACTAGGTTGTAACTTTTTTCATCAAATTATCGCCTACATACGAAATTCAACTCTCGGTGGGAATTTTTTGGTCAAACTACCGTCAATGTACGAATTTTGACTCTCGGTGGGAACTTTTTTCTTCAAACTACTGTCAATACTCAAATTTTAACTATTGTTTGAGATCTTTTTGTTAAACAATTGCAAATAAACGAATTTTAATACTAGGTTGGAATTTTTTTCTTCAAACTATCACATATACGAAATTTAACTCTCGGCAGGAATTTTTTGGTCAAGCTACCGTCAATGTAGGAATTTTAACTCTCGGTGGGCACTTTTTTCTTCAAACTACTGTCAATATTCAAATTTTATCTATTGGTTGATATCTTTTTGTCAAACATTCGTCAATAAACGAATTTTTGAACTAGGTTGTAACTCTTTTCATCAAATTATCGCCTACATACGAAATTCAACTCTCGGTGGGAATTTTTTGGTCAAACTACCGTCAATGTACGAATTTTGACTCTCGGTGGGAACTTTTTTCTTCAAACTACTGTCAATACTCAAATTTTAACTATTGTTTGAGATCTTTTTGTTAAACTATTGTAGATAAACGAATTTTAATACTAGGTTGGAATTTTTTCCTTCAAACTATCGCCTATATACGAAATTTAACTCTCGGTGGGAATTTTTTGGTCAAGCTACCGTCAATGTACGAATTTTATCTCTCGGTGGGCACTTTTTTCTTCAAACTACTGTCAATATTCAAATTTTATCTATTGGTTGATATCTTTTTGTCAAACATTCGTCAATAAACGAATTTTTGAACTAGGTTGTAACTTTTTTCATCAAATTATCGCCTACATACGAAATTCAACTCTCGGTGGGAATTTTTTGGTCAAACTACCGTCAATGTACGAATTTTAACTCTCGGTGGGCACTTTTTTCTTCAAACTACTGTCAATACTCAAATTTTAACTATTGTTTGAGATCTTTTTGTTAAACAATTGCAAATAAACGAATTTTAATACTAGGTTGGAATTTTTTTCTTCAAACTATCGCATATACGAAATTTAACTCTCGGCAGGAATTTTTTGGTCAAGCTACCATCAATGTTCGAATTTTAACTCTCGCTGGGCACTTTTTTCTTCAAACTACTGTCAATATTCAGATTTTATCTATTGGTTGAAATCTTTTTGTCAAACAATCGTCAATAAACAAATTTTCATACTAGGTTGGAATTTTTTTCTTCAAACTATTGCCTACATACGAAATTCAACTCTCGGAGGGAATTTTTTGGTCAAACTACCGACAATGTACGAATTTTAACTCTCGGTGGGCACTTTTCTCTTCAAACTACTGTCAATATTCAGATTTTAAATATTGGTTGAGATCTTTTTGTTAAACAATTGTAAATAAACGAATTTTAATACTAGGTTGGAATTTTTTTCTTCAAACTATCGCATATACGAAATTTAACGCTCGGTAGGAATTTTTTGGTCAAACTACCGTCAATGTACGAATTTTGACTCTCGGTGGGAACTTTTTTCTTCAAACTACTGTCAATACTCAAATTTTAACTATTGTTTGAGATCTTTTTGTTAAACAATTGCAAATAAACGAATTTTAATACTAGGTTGGAATTTTTTTCTTCAAACTATCACATATACGAAATTTAACTCTCGGCAGGAATTTTTTGGTCAAACTACCGTCAATGTACGAATTTTAACTCTCGGTGGGCACTTTTTTCTTCAAACTACTGTCAATATTCAAATTTTATCTATTGGTTGATATTTTTTTGTCAAACATTCGTCGATAAACGAATTTTTAAACTAGGTTGTAACTTTTTTCATCAAATTATCGCCTACATACGAAATTCAACTCTCGGTGGGAATTTTTTGGTCAAACTACCGTCAATGTACGAATTTTGACTCTCGGTGGGAACTTTTTTCTTCAAACTACTGTCAATACTCAAATTTTAACTATTGTTTGAGATCTTTTTGTTAAACAATTGCAAATAAACGAATTTTAATACTAGGTTGGAATTTTTTTCTTCAAACTATCGCATATACGAAATTTAACTCTCGGCAGGAATTTTTTGGTCAAGCTACCATCAATGTTCGAATTTTAACTCACGGTGGGCACTTTTTTCTTCAAACTACTGTCAATATTCAAATTTTATCTATTGGTTGATATCTTTTTGTCAAACATTCGTCAATAAACGAATTTTTAAACTAGGTTGTAACTTTTTTCATCAAATTATCGCCTACATACGAAATTCAACTCTCGGTGGGAATTTTTTGGTCAAACTACCGTCAATGTACGAATTTTGACTCTCGGTGGGAACTTTTTTCTTCAAACTACTGTCAATACTCAAATTTTAACTATTGTTTGAGATCTTTTTGTTAAACAATTGCAAATAAACGAATTTTAATACTAGGTTGGAATTTTTTTCTTCAAACTATCACATATACGAAATTTAACTCTCGGCAAGAATTTTTTGGTCAAGCTACCGTCAATGTACGAATTTTAACTCTCGGTGGGCACTTTTTTCTTCAAACTACTGTCAATATTCAAATTTTATCTATTGGTTGATATCTTTTTGTCAAACATTCGTCAATAAACGAATTTTTGAACTAGGTTGTAACTTTTTTCATCAAATTATCGCCTACATACGAAATTCAACTCTCGGTGGGAATTTTTTGGTCAAACTACCGTCAATGTACGAATTTTGACTCTCGGTGGGAACTTTTTTCTTCAAACTACTGTCAATACTTAAATTTTAACTATTGTTTGAGATCTTTTTGTTAAACAATTGTAAATAAACGAATTTTAATACTAGGTTGGAGTTTTTTCCTTCAAACTATCGCCTATATACGAAATTTAACTCTCGGTGGGAATTTTTTGGTCAAGCTACCGTCAATGTACGAATTTTAACTCTCGGTGGGCACTTTTTTCTTCAAACTACTGTCAATATTCATATTTTAACTATTGGTTGAAATCTTTTTGTCAACAATCGTCAGTAGACGAATTTTAATACTAGGTTGGAATTTTTTCCTTCAACCTATCGCCTATATACGAAATTTAACTCTCGGTGGGAATTTTTTGGTCAAGCTACCGTCAATGTACGAATTTTAACCCTCGGTGGGCACTTTTTTCTTCAAACTACTGTCAATATTCAAATTTTATCTATTGGTTGATATCTTTTTGTCAAACATTCGTCAATAAACGAATTTTTAAACTAGGTTGTAACTTTTTTCATCAAATTATCGCCTACATACGAAATTCAACTCTCGGTGGGAATTTTTTGGTCAAACTACCGTCAATGTACGAATTTCGACTCTCGGTGGGAACTTTTTTCTTCAAACTACTGTCAATATTCAGATTTTAAATATTGGTTGAGATCTTTTTGTTAAACAATTGTAAATAAACGAATTTTAATACTAGGTTGGAATTTTTTTCTTCAAACTATCGCATATACGAAATTTAACGCTCGGTAGGAATTTTTTGGTCAAGCTACCGTCAATGTACGAATTTTAACCCTCGGTGGGCACTTTTTTCTTCAAACTACTGTCAATATTCAAATTTTATCTATTGGTTGATATCTTTTTGTCAAACATTCGTCAATAAACGAATTTTTAAACTAGGTTGTAACTTTTTTCATCAAATTATCGCCTACATACGAAATTCAACTCTCGGTGGGAATTTTTTGGTCAAACTACCGTCAATGTACGAATTTTGACTCTCGGTGGGAACTTTTTTCTTCAAACTACTGTCAATACTCAAATTTTAACTATTGTTTGAGATCTTTTTGTTAAACAATTGCAAATAAACGAATTTTAATACTAGGTTGGAATTTTTTTCTTCAAACTATCACATATACGAAATTTAACTCTCGGCAGGAATTTTTTGGTCAAACTACCGTCAATGTACGAATTTTAACTCTCGGTGGGCACTTTTTTCTTCAAACTACTGTCAATATTCAAATTTTATCTATTGGTTGATATCTTTTTGTCAAACATTCGTCAATAAACGAATTTTTAAACTAGGTTGTTACTTTTTTCATCAAATTATCGCCTACATACGAAATTCAACTCTCGGTGGGAATTTTTTGGTCAAACTACCGTCAATGTACGAATTTTGACTCTCGGTGGGAACTTTTTTCTTCAAACTACTGTCAATACTCAAATTTTAACTATTGTTTGAGATCTTTTTGTTAAACAATTGCAAATAAACGAATTTTAATACTAGGTTGGAATTTTTTTCTTCAAACTATCACATATACGAAATTTAACTCTCGGCAGGAATTTTTTGGTCAAACTACCGTCAATGTACGAATTTTAACTCTCGGTGGGCACTTTTTTCTTCAAACTACTGTCAATATTCAAATTTTATCTATTGGTTGATATTTTTTTGTCAAACATTCGTCGATAAACGAATTTTTAAACTAGGTTGTAACTTTTTTCATCAAATTATCGCCTACATACGAAATTCAACTCTCGGTGGGAATTTTTTGGTCAAACTACCGTCAATGTACGAATTTTGACTCTCGCTGGGAACTTTTTTCTTCAAACTACTGTCAATACTCAAATTTTAACTATTGTTTGAGATCTTTTTGTTAAACAATTGCAAATAAACGAATTTTAATACTAGGTTGGAATTTTTTTCTTCAAACTATCGCATATACGAAATTTAACGCTCGGTAGGAATTTTTTGGTCAAGCTACCGTCAATGTACGAATTTTAACCCTCGGTGGGCACTTTTTTCTTCAAACTACTGTCAATATTCAAATTTTATCTATTGGTTGATATCTTTTTGTCAAACATTCGTCAATAAACGAATTTTTAAACTAGGTTGTAACTTTTTTCATCAAATTATCGCCTACATACGAAATTCAACTCTCGGTGGGAATTTTTTGGTCAAACTACCGTCAATGTACGAATTTTGACTCTCGGTGGGAACTTTTTTCTTCAAACTACTGTCAATACTCAAATTTTAACTATTGTTTGAGATCTTTTTGTTAAACAATTGCAAATAAACGAATTTTAATACTAGGTTGGAATTTTTTTCTTCAAACTATCACATATACGAAATTTAACTCTCGGCAGGAATTTTTTGGTCAAACTACCGTCAATGTACGAATTTTAACTCTCGGTGGGCACTTTTTTCTTCAAACTACTGTCAATATTCAAATTTTATCTATTGGTTGATATTTTTTTGTCAAACATTCGTCGATAAACGAATTTTTAAACTAGGTTGTAACTTTTTTCATCAAATTATCGCCTACATACGAAATTCAACTCTCGGTGGGAATTTTTTGGTCAAACTACCGTCAATGTACGAATTTTGACTCTCGCTGGGAACTTTTTTCTTCAAACTACTGTCAATACTCAAATTTTAACTATTGTTTGAGATCTTTTTGTTAAACAATTGCAAATAAACGAATTTTAATACTAGGTTGGAATTTTTTTCTTCAAACTATCACATATACGAAATTTAACTCTCGGCAGGAATTTTTTGGTCAAGCTACCGTCAATGTACGAATTTTAACTCTCGGTGGGCACTTTTTTCTTCAAACTACTGTCAATATTCAAATTTTATCTATTGGTTGATATCTTTTTGTCAAACATTCGTCAATAAACGAATTTTTGAACTAGGTTGTAACTTTTTTCATCAAATTATCGCCTACATACGAAATTCAACTCTCGGTGGGAATTTTTTGGTCAAACTACCGTCAATGTACGAATTTTGACTCTCGGTGGGAACTTTTTTCTTCAAACTACTGTCAATACTCAAATTTTAACTATTGTTTGAGATCTTTCTGTTAAACTATTGTAAATAAACGAATTTTAATACTAGGTTGGAATTTTTTCCTTCAAACTATCGCCTATATACGAAATTTAACTCTCGGTGGGAATTTTTTGGTCAAGCTACCGTCAATGTACGAATTTTATCTCTCGGTGGGCACTTTTTTCTTCAAACTACTGTCAATATTCAAATTTTATCTATTGGTTGATATCTTTTTGTCAAACATTCGTCAATAAACGAATTTTTGAACTAGGTTGTAACTTTTTTCATCAAATTATCGCCTACATACGAAATTCAACTCTCGGTGGGAATTTTTTGGTCAAACTACCGTCAATGTACGAATTTTAACTCTCGGTGGGCACTTTTTTCTTCAAACTACTGTCAATATTCAAATTTTATCTATTGGTTGATATCTTTTTGTCAAACATTCGTCAATAAACGAATTTTTGAACTAGGTTGTAACTTTCTTCATCAAATTATCGCCTACATACGAAATTCAACTCTCGGTGGGAATTTTTTGGTCAAACTACCGTCAATGTACGAATTTTAACTCTCGGTGGGAACTTTTTTCTTCAAACTACTGTCAATACTCAAATTTTAAATATTGGTTGAAATCTTTTTGTTAAACAATTGCAAATAAACGAATTTTAATACTAGGTTGGAATTTTTTTCTTCAAACTATCGCATATACGAAATTTAACTCTCGGTAGGAATTTTTTGGTCAAGCTACCATCAATGTTCAAATTTTAACTTTCGGTGGGCACTTTTTTCTTCAAACTACTGTCAATATTCAGATTTTAAATATTGGTTGAAATCTTTTTGTCAAACATTCGTCAATAAACGAATTTTTAAACTAGGTTGTAACTTTTTTCATCAAATTATCGCCTACATACGAAATTCAACTCTCGGTGGGAATTTTTTGGTCAAACTACCGTCAATGTACGAATTTTAACTCTCGGTGGGAACTTTTTTCTTCAAACTACTGTCAATACTCAAATTTTAACTATTGTTTGAGATCTTTTTGTTAAACAATTGCAAATAAACGAATTTTAATACTAGGTTGGAATTTTTTTCTTCAAACTATCGCATATACGAAATTTAACTCTCGGTAGGAATTTTTTGGTCAAGCTACCATCAATGTTCAAATTTTAACTTTCGGTGGGCACTTTTTTCTTCAAACTACTGTCAATATTCATATTTTAACTATTGGTTGAAATCTTTTTGTCAACAATCGTCAATAGACGAATTTTAATACTAGGTTGGAATTTTTTCCTTCAAACTATCGCCTATATACGAAATTTAACTATCGGTGGGAATTTTTTGGTCAAGCTACCGTCAATGTACGAATTTTAACTCTCGGTGGGCACTTTTTTCTTCAAACTACTGTCAATATTCAAATTTTATCTATTGGTTGATATCTTTTTGTTAAACATTCGTCACTAAACGAATTTTTAAACTAGGTTGTAACTTTTTTCATCAAATTATCGCCTACATACGAAATTCAACTCTCGGTGGGAATTTTTTGGTCAAGCTACCGTCAATGTACGAATTTTGACTCTCGGTGGGAACTTTTTTCTTCAAACTACTGTCAATACTCAAATTTTAACTATTGTTTGAGATCTTTTTGTTAAACAATTGCAAATAAACGAATTTTAATACTAGGTTGGAATTTTTTTCTTCAAACTATCGCATATACGAAATTTAACTCTCGGCAGGAATTTTTTGGTCAAGCTACCATCAATGTTCGAATTTTAACTCTCGGTGGGCACTTTTTTCTTCAAACTACTGTCAATATTCAGATTTTATCTATTGGTTGAAATCTTTTTGTCAAACAATCGTCAATAAACAAATTTTCATACTAGGTTGGAATTTTTTTCTTCAAACTATTGCCTACATACGAAATTCAACTCTCGGTGGGAATTTTTTGGTCAAACTACCGACAATGTACGAATTTTAACTCTCGGTGGGCACTTTTCTCTTCAAACTACTGTCAATATTCAGATTTTAAATATTGGTTGAGATCTTTTTGTTAAACAATTGTAAATAAACGAATTTTAATACTAGGTTGGAATTTTTTTCTTCAAACAATCGCATATACGAAATTTAACGCTCGGTAGGAATTTTTTGGTCAAACTACCGTCAATGTACGAATTTTGACTCTCGCTGGGAACTTTTTTCTTCAAACTACTGTCAATACTCAAATTTTAACTATTGTTTGAGATCTTTTTGTTAAACAATTGCAAATAAACGAATTTTAATACTAGGTTGGAATTTTTTTCTTCAAACTATCGCATATACGAAATTTAACGCTCGGTAGGAATTTTTTGGTCAAGCTACCGTCAATGTACGAATTTTAACCCTCGGTGGGCACTTTTTTCTTCAAACTACTGTCAATATTCAAATTTTATCTATTGGTTGATATCTTTTTGTCAAACATTCGTCAATAAACGAATTTTTAAACTAGGTTGTAACTTTTTTCATCAAATTATCGCCTACATACGAAATTCAACTCTCGGTGGGAATTTTTTGGTCAAACTACCGTCAATGTACGAATTTTGACTCTCGGTGGGAACTTTTTTCTTCAAACTACTGTCAATACTCAAATTTTAACTATTGTTTGAGATCTTTTTGTTAAACAATTGCAAATAAACGAATTTTAATACTAGGTTGGAATTTTTTTCTTCAAACTATCACATATACGAAATTTAACTCTCGGCAGGAATTTTTTGGTCAAACTACCGTCAATGTACGAATTTTAACTCTCGGTGGGCACTTTTTTCTTCAAACTACTGTCAATATTCAAATTTTATCTATTGGTTGATATTTTTTTGTCAAACATTCGTCGATAAACGAATTTTTAAACTAGGTTGTAACTTTTTTCATCAAATTATCGCCTACATACGAAATTCAACTCTCGGTGGGAATTTTTTGGTCAAACTACCGTCAATGTACGAATTTTGACTCTCGCTGGGAACTTTTTTCTTCAAACTACTGTCAATACTCAAATTTTAACTATTGTTTGAGATCTTTCTGTTAAACTATTGTAAATAAACGAATTTTAATACTAGGTTGGAATTTTTTCCTTCAAACTATCGCCTATATACGAAATTTAACTCTCGGTGGGAATTTTTTGGTCAAGCTACCGTCAATGTACGAATTTTATCTCTCGGTGGGCACTTTTTTCTTCAAACTACTGTCAATATTCAAATTTTATCTATTGGTTGATATCTTTTTGTCAAACATTCGTCAATAAACGAATTTTTGAACTAGGTTGTAACTTTTTTCATCAAATTATCGCCTACATACGAAATTCAACTCTCGGTGGGAATTTTTTGGTCAAACTACCGTCAATGTACGAATTTTAACTCTCGGTGGGCACTTTTTTCTTCAAACTACTGTCAATATTCAAATTTTATCTATTGGTTGATATCTTTTTGTCAAACATTCGTCAATAAACGAATTTTTGAACTAGGTTGTAACTTTCTTCATCAAATTATCGCCTACATACGAAATTCAACTCTCGGTGGGAATTTTTTGGTCAAACTACCGTCAATGTACGAATTTTAACTCTCGGTGGGAACTTTTTTCTTCAAACTACTGTCAATACTCAAATTTTAAATATTGGTTGAAATCTTTTTGTTAAACAATTGCAAATAAACGAATTTTAATACTAGGTTGGAATTTTTTTCTTCAAACTATCGCATATACGAAATTTAACTCTCGGTAGGAATTTTTTGGTCAAGCTACCATCAATGTTCAAATTTTAACTTTCGGTGGGCACTTTTTTCTTCAAACTACTGTCAATATTCAGATTTTAAATATTGGTTGAAATCTTTTTGTCAAACATTCGTCAATAAACGAATTTTTAAACTAGGTTGTAACTTTTTTCATCAAATTATCGCCTACATACGAAATTCAACTCTCGGTGGGAATTTTTTGGTCAAACTACCGTCAATGTACGAATTTTAACTCTCGGTGGGAACTTTTTTCTTCAAACTACTGTCAATACTCAAATTTTAACTATTGTTTGAGATCTTTTTGTTAAACAATTGCAAATAAACGAATTTTAATACTAGGTTGGAATTTTTTTCTTCAAACTATCGCATATACGAAATTTAACTCTCGGTAGGAATTTTTTGGTCAAGCTACCATCAATGTTCAAATTTTAACTTTCGGTGGGCACTTTTTTCTTCAAACTACTGTCAATATTCATATTTTAACTATTGGTTGAAATCTTTTTGTCAACAATCGTCAATAGACGAATTTTAATACTAGGTTGGAATTTTTTCCTTCAAACTATCGCCTATATACGAAATTTAACTATCGGTGGGAATTTTTTGGTCAAGCTACCGTCAATGTACGAATTTTAACTCTCGGTGGGCACTTTTTTCTTCAAACTACTGTCAATATTCAAATTTTATCTATTGGTTGATATCTTTTTGTTAAACATTCGTCACTAAACGAATTTTTAAACTAGGTTGTAACTTTTTTCATCAAATTATCGCCTACATACGAAATTCAACTCTCGGTGGGAATTTTTTGGTCAAGCTACCGTCAATGTACGAATTTTGACTCTCGGTGGGAACTTTTTTCTTCAAACTACTGTCAATACTCAAATTTTAACTATTGTTTGAGATCTTTTTGTTAAACAATTGCAAATAAACGAATTTTAATACTAGGTTGGAATTTTTTTCTTCAAACTATCGCATATACGAAATTTAACTCTCGGCAGGAATTTTTTGGTCAAGCTACCATCAATGTTCGAATTTTAACTCTCGGTGGGCACTTTTTTCTTCAAACTACTGTCAATATTCAGATTTTATCTATTGGTTGAAATCTTTTTGTCAAACAATCGTCAATAAACAAATTTTCATACTAGGTTGGAATTTTTTTCTTCAAACTATTGCCTACATACGAAATTCAACTCTCGGTGGGAATTTTTTGGTCAAACTACCGACAATGTACGAATTTTAACTCTCGGTGGGCACTTTTCTCTTCAAACTACTGTCAATATTCAGATTTTAAATATTGGTTGAGATCTTTTTGTTAAACAATTGTAAATAAACGAATTTTAATACTAGGTTGGAATTTTTTTCTTCAAACAATCGCATATACGAAATTTAACGCTCGGTAGGAATTTTTTGGTCAAACTACCGTCAATGTACGAATTTTGACTCTCGGTGGGAACTTTTTTCTTCAAACTACTGTCAATACTCAAATTTTAACTATTGTTTGAGATCTTTTTGTTAAACAATTGCAAATAAACGAATTTTAATACTAGGTTGGAATTTTTTTCTTCAAACTATCACATATACGAAATTTAACTCTCGGCAGGAATTTTTTGGTCAAACTACCGTCAATGTACGAATTTTAACTCTCGGTGGGCACTTTTTTCTTCAAACTACTGTCAATATTCAAATTTTATCTATTGGTTGATATTTTTTTGTCAAACATTCGTCGATAAACGAATTTTTAAACTAGGTTGTAACTTTTTTCATCAAATTATCGCCTACATACGAAATTCAACTCTCGGTGGGAATTTTTTGGTCAAACTACCGTCAATGTACGAATTTTGACTCTCGGTGGGAACTTTTTTCTTCAAACTACTGTCAATATTCAGATTTTAAATATTGGTTGAGATCTTTTTGTTAAACAATTGTAAATAAACGAATTTTAATACTAGGTTGGAATTTTTTTCTTCAAACTATCGCATATACGAAATTTAACGCTCGGTAGGAATTTTTTGGTCAAGCTACCGTCAATGTACGAATTTTAAGCCTCGGTGGGCACTTTTTTCTTCAAACTACTGTCAATATTCAAATTTTATCTATTGGTTGATATCTTTTTGTCAAACATTCGTCAATAAACGAATTTTTAAACTAGGTTGTAACTTTTTTCATCAAATTATCGCCTACATACGAAATTCAACTCTCGGTGGGAATTTTTTGGTCAAACTACCGTCAATGTACGAATTTTGACTCTCGGTGGGAACTTTTTTCTTCAAACTACTGTCAATACTCAAATTTTAACTATTGTTTGAGATCTTTTTGTTAAACAATTGCAAATAAACGAATTTTAATACTAGGTTGGAATTTTTTTCTTCAAACTATCACATATACGAAATTTAACTCTCGGCAGGAATTTTTTGGTCAAACTACCGTCAATGTACGAATTTTAACTCTCGGTGGGCACTTTTTTCTTCAAACTACTGTCAATATTCAAATTTTATCTATTGGTTGATATTTTTTTGTCAAACATTCGTCGATAAACGAATTTTTAAACTAGGTTGTAACTTTTTTCATCAAATTATCGCCTACATACGAAATTCAACTCTCGGTGGGAATTTTTTGGTCAAACTACCGTCAATGTACGAATTTTGACTCTCGGTGGGAACTTTTTTCTTCAAACTACTGTCAATACTCAAATTTTAACTATTGTTTGAGATCTTTTTGTTAAACAATTGCAAATAAACGAATTTTAATACTAGGTTGGAATTTTTTTCTTCAAACTATCACATATACGAAATTTAACTCTCGGCAGGAATTTTTTGGTCAAACTACCGTCAATGTACGAATTTTAACTCTCGGTGGGCACTTTTTTCTTCAAACTACTGTCAATATTCAAATTTTATCTATTGGTTGATATTTTTTTGTCAAACATTCGTCGATAAACGAATTTTTAAACTAGGTTGTAACTCTTTTCATCAAATTATCGCCTACATACGAAATTCAACTCTCGGTGGGAATTTTTTGGTCAAACTACCGTCAATGTACGAATTTTGACTCTCGCTGGGAACTTTTTTCTTCAAACTACTGTCAATACTCAAATTTTAACTATTGTTTGAGATCTTTTTGTTAAACAATTGCAAATAAACGAATTTTAATACTAGGTTGGAATTTTTTTCTTCAAACTATCGCATATACGAAATTTAACTCTCGGCAGGAATTTTTTGGTCAAGCTACCATCAATGTTCGAATTTTAACTCACGGTGGGCACTTTTTTCTTCAAACTACTGTCAATATTCAAATTTTATCTATTGGTTGATATCTTTTTGTCAAACATTCGTCAATAAACGAATTTTTCAACTAGGTTGTAACTTTTTTCATCAAATTATCGCCTACATACGAAATTCAACTCTCGGTGGGAATTTTTTGGTCAAACTACCGTTAATGTACGAATTTTGACTCTCGGTGGGAACTTTTTTCTTCAAACTACTGTCAATACTCAAATTTTAACTATTGTTTGAGATCTTTTTGTTAAACAATTGCAAATAAACGAATTTTAATACTAGGTTGGAATTTTTTTCTTCAAACTATCACATATACGAAATTTAACTCTCGGCAGGAATTTTTTGGTCAAGCTACCGTCAATGTACGAATTTTAACTCTCGGTGGGCACTTTTTTCTTCAAACTACTGTCAATATTCAAATTTTATCTATTGGTTGATATCTTTTTGTCAAACATTCGTCAATAAACGAATTTTTGAACTAGGTTGTAACTTTTTTCATCAAATTATCGCCTACATACGAAATTCAACTCTCGGTGGGAATTTTTTGGTCAAACTACCGTCAATGTACGAATTTTGACTCTCGGTGGGAACTTTTTTCTTCAAACTACTGTCAATACTCAAATTTTAACTATTGTTTGAGATCTTTTTGTTAAACAATTGTAAATAAACGAATTTTAATACTAGGTTGGAATTTTTTCCTTCAAACTATCGCCTATATACGAAATTTAACTCTCGGTGGGAATTTTTTGGTCAAGCTACCGTCAATGTACGAATTTTAACTCTCGGTGGGCACTTTTTTCTTCAAACTACTGTCAATATTCAGATTTTATCTATTGGTTGAAATCTTTTTGTCAAACAATCGTCAATAAACGAATTTTCATACTAGGTTGGAATTTTTTTCTTCAAACTATTGCCTACATACGAAGTTCAACTCTCGGTGGGAATTTTTTGGTCAAACTACCGACAATGTACGAATTTTAACTCTCGGTGGGCACTTTTCTCTTCAAACTACTGTCAATATTCAGATTTTAAATATTGGTTGAAATCTTTTTGTTAAACAATTGCAAATAAACGAATTTTAATACTAGGTTGGAATTTTTTTCTTCAAACTATCGCATATACGAAATTTAACTCTCGGTAGGAATTTTTTGGTCAAGCTACCATCAATGTTCAAATTTTAACTTTCGGTGGGCACTTTTTTCTTCAAACTACTGTCAATATTCATATTTTAACTATTGGTTGAAATCTTTTTGTCAACAATCGTCAATAGACGAATTTTAATACTAGGTTGGAATTTTTTTCTTCAAACTATTGCCTACATACGAAATTCAACTCTCGGTGGGAATTTTTTGGTCAAACTACCGACAATGTACGAATTTTAACTCTCGGTGGGCACTTTTCTCTTCAAACTACTGTCAATATTCAGATTTTAAATATTGGTTGAGATCTTTTTGTTAAACAATTGTAAATAAACGAATTTTAATACTAGGTTGGAATTTTTTTCTTCAAACTATCGCATATACGAAAT
This sequence comes from Xylocopa sonorina, assembly GCF_050948175.1. Classification (NCBI taxonomy): domain Eukaryota; kingdom Metazoa; phylum Arthropoda; class Insecta; order Hymenoptera; family Apidae; genus Xylocopa; species Xylocopa sonorina. The sequence continues at coordinate 731,687 of NW_027490091.1, forward strand.
TTAACGCTCGGTAGGAATTTTTTGGTCAAGCTACCGTCAATGTACGAATTTTAACCCTCGGTGGGCACTTTTTTCTTCAAACTACTGTCAATATTCAAATTTTATCTATTGGTTGATATCTTTTTGTCAAACATTCGTCAATAAACGAATTTTTAAACTAGGTTGTAACTTTTTTCATCAAATTATCGCCTACATACGAAATTCAACTCTCGGTGGGAATTTTTTGGTCAAACTACCGTCAATGTACGAATTTTGACTCTCGGTGGGAACTTTTTTCTTCAAACTACTGTCAATATTCAGATTTTAAATATTGGTTGAGATCTTTTTGTTAAACAATTGTAAATAAACGAATTTTAATACTAGGTTGGAATTTTTTTCTTCAAACTATCGCATATACGAAATTTAACGCTCGGTAGGAATTTTTTGGTCAAGCTACCGTCAATGTACGAATTTTAACCCTCGGTGGGCACTTTTTTCTTCAAACTACTGTCAATATTCAAATTTTATCTATTGGTTGATATCTTTTTGTCAAACATTCGTCAATAAACGAATTTTTAAACTAGGTTGTAACTTTTTTCATCAAATTATCGCCTACATACGAAATTCAACTCTCGGTGGGAATTTTTTGGTCAAACTACCGTCAATGTACGAATTTTGACTCTCGGTGGGAACTTTTTTCTTCAAACTACTGTCAATATTCAGATTTTAAATATTGGTTGAGATCTTTTTGTTAAACAATTGTAAATAAACGAATTTTAATACTAGGTTGGAATTTTTTTCTTCAAACTATCGCATATACGAAATTTAACGCTCGGTAGGAATTTTTTGGTCAAGCTACCGTCAATGTACGAATTTTAAGCCTCGGTGGGCACTTTTTTCTTCAAACTACTGTCAATATTCAAATTTTATCTATTGGTTGATATCTTTTTGTCAAACATTCGTCAATAAACGAATTTTTAAACTAGGTTGTAACTTTTTTCATCAAATTATCGCCTACATACGAAATTCAACTCTCGGTGGGAATTTTTTGGTCAAACTACCGTCAATGTACGAATTTTGACTCTCGGTGGGAACTTTTTTCTTCAAACTACTGTCAATACTCAAATTTTAACTATTGTTTGAGATCTTTTTGTTAAACAATTGCAAATAAACGAATTTTAATACTAGGTTGGAATTTTTTTCTTCAAACTATCACATATACGAAATTTAACTCTCGGCAGGAATTTTTTGGTCAAACTACCGTCAATGTACGAATTTTAACTCTCGGTGGGCACTTTTTTCTTCAAACTACTGTCAATATTCAAATTTTATCTATTGGTTGATATTTTTTTGTCAAACATTCGTCGATAAACGAATTTTTAAACTAGGTTGTAACTTTTTTCATCAAATTATCGCCTACATACGAAATTCAACTCTCGGTGGGAATTTTTTGGTCAAACTACCGTCAATGTACGAATTTTGACTCTCGGTGGGAACTTTTTTCTTCAAACTACTGTCAATACTCAAATTTTAACTATTGTTTGAGATCTTTTTGTTAAACAATTGCAAATAAACGAATTTTAATACTAGGTTGGAATTTTTTTCTTCAAACTATCACATATACGAAATTTAACTCTCGGCAGGAATTTTTTGGTCAAACTACCGTCAATGTACGAATTTTAACTCTCGGTGGGCACTTTTTTCTTCAAACTACTGTCAATATTCAAATTTTATCTATTGGTTGATATTTTTTTGTCAAACATTCGTCGATAAACGAATTTTTAAACTAGGTTGTAACTTTTTTCATCAAATTATCGCCTACATACGAAATTCAACTCTCGGTGGGAATTTTTTGGTCAAACTACCGTCAATGTACGAATTTTGACTCTCGCTGGGAACTTTTTTCTTCAAACTACTGTCAATACTCAAATTTTAACTATTGTTTGAGATCTTTTTGTTAAACAATTGCAAATAAACGAATTTTAATACTAGGTTGGAATTTTTTTCTTCAAACTATCGCATATACGAAATTTAACTCTCGGCAGGAATTTTTTGGTCAAGCTACCATCAATGTTCGAATTTTAACTCACGGTGGGCACTTTTTTCTTCAAACTACTGTCAATATTCAAATTTTATCTATTGGTTGATATCTTTTTGTCAAACATTCGTCAATAAACGAATTTTTCAACTAGGTTGTAACTTTTTTCATCAAATTATCGCCTACATACGAAATTCAACTCTCGGTGGGAATTTTTTGGTCAAACTACCGTTAATGTACGAATTTTGACTCTCGGTGGGAACTTTTTTCTTCAAACTACTGTCAATACTCAAATTTTAACTATTGTTTGAGATCTTTTTGTTAAACAATTGCAAATAAACGAATTTTAATACTAGGTTGGAATTTTTTTCTTCAAACTATCACATATACGAAATTTAACTCTCGGCAGGAATTTTTTGGTCAAGCTACCGTCAATGTACGAATTTTAACTCTCGGTGGGCACTTTTTTCTTCAAACTACTGTCAATATTCAAATTTTATCTATTGGTTGATATCTTTTTGTCAAACATTCGTCAATAAACGAATTTTTGAACTAGGTTGTAACTTTTTTCATCAAATTATCGCCTACATACGAAATTCAACTCTCGGTGGGAATTTTTTGGTCAAACTACCGTCAATGTACGAATTTTGACTCTCGGTGGGAACTTTTTTCTTCAAACTACTGTCAATACTCAAATTTTAACTATTGTTTGAGATCTTTTTGTTAAACAATTGTAAATAAACGAATTTTAATACTAGGTTGGAATTTTTTCCTTCAAACTATCGCCTATATACGAAATTTAACTCTCGGTGGGAATTTTTTGGTCAAGCTACCGTCAATGTACGAATTTTAACTCTCGGTGGGCACTTTTTTCTTCAAACTACTGTCAATATTCAGATTTTATCTATTGGTTGAAATCTTTTTGTCAAACAATCGTCAATAAACGAATTTTCATACTAGGTTGGAATTTTTTTCTTCAAACTATTGCCTACATACGAAGTTCAACTCTCGGTGGGAATTTTTTGGTCAAACTACCGACAATGTACGAATTTTAACTCTCGGTGGGCACTTTTCTCTTCAAACTACTGTCAATATTCAGATTTTAAATATTGGTTGAAATCTTTTTGTTAAACAATTGCAAATAAACGAATTTTAATACTAGGTTGGAATTTTTTTCTTCAAACTATCGCATATACGAAATTTAACTCTCGGTAGGAATTTTTTGGTCAAGCTACCATCAATGTTCAAATTTTAACTTTCGGTGGGCACTTTTTTCTTCAAACTACTGTCAATATTCATATTTTAACTATTGGTTGAAATCTTTTTGTCAACAATCGTCAATAGACGAATTTTAATACTAGGTTGGAATTTTTTTCTTCAAACTATTGCCTACATACGAAATTCAACTCTCGGTGGGAATTTTTTGGTCAAACTACCGACAATGTACGAATTTTAACTCTCGGTGGGCACTTTTCTCTTCAAACTACTGTCAATATTCAGATTTTAAATATTGGTTGAGATCTTTTTGTTAAACAATTGTAAATAAACGAATTTTAATACTAGGTTGGAATTTTTTTCTTCAAACTATCGCATATACGAAATTTAACGCTCGGTAGGAATTTTTTGGTCAAGCTACCGTCAATGTACGAATTTTAACCCTCGGTGGGCACTTTTTTCTTCAAACTACTGTCAATATTCAAATTTTATCTATTGGTTGATATCTTTTTGTCAAACATTCGTCAATAAACGAATTTTTAAACTAGGTTGTAACTTTTTTCATCAAATTATCGCCTACATACGAAATTCAACTCTCGGTGGGAATTTTTTGGTCAAACTACCGTCAATGTACGAATTTTGACTCTCGGTGGGAACTTTTTTCTTCAAACTACTGTCAATATTCAGATTTTAAATATTGGTTGAGATCTTTTTGTTAAACAATTGTAAATAAACGAATTTTAATACTAGGTTGGAATTTTTTTCTTCAAACTATCGCATATACGAAATTTAACGCTCGGTAGGAATTTTTTGGTCAAGCTACCGTCAATGTACGAATTTTAACCCTCGGTGGGCACTTTTTTCTTCAAACTACTGTCAATATTCAAATTTTATCTATTGGTTGATATCTTTTTGTCAAACATTCGTCAATAAACGAATTTTTAAACTAGGTTGTAACTTTTTTCATCAAATTATCGCCTACATACGAAATTCAACTCTCGGTGGGAATTTTTTGGTCAAACTACCGTCAATGTACGAATTTTGACTCTCGCTGGGAACTTTTTTCTTCAAACTACTGTCAATACTCAAATTTTAACTATTGTTTGAGATCTTTTTGTTAAACAATTGCAAATAAACGAATTTTAATACTAGGTTGGAATTTTTTTCTTCAAACTATCGCATATACGAAATTTAACTCTCGGCAGGAATTTTTTGGTCAAGCTACCATCAATGTTCGAATTTTAACTCACGGTGGGCACTTTTTTCTTCAAACTACTGTCAATATTCAAATTTTATCTATTGGTTGATATCTTTTTGTCAAACATTCGTCAATAAACGAATTTTTAAACTAGGTTGTAACTTTTTTCATCAAATTATCGCCTACATACGAAATTCAACTCTCGGTGGGAATTTTTTGGTCAAACTACCGTCAATGTACGAATTTTGACTCTCGGTGGGAACTTTTTTCTTCAAACTACTGTCAATACTCAAATTTTAACTATTGTTTGAGATCTTTTTGTTAAACAATTGCAAATAAACGAATTTTAATACTAGGTTGGAATTTTTTTCTTCAAACTATCACATATACGAAATTTAACTCTCGGCAGGAATTTTTTGGTCAAACTACCGTCAATGTACGAATTTTAACTCTCGGTGGGCACTTTTTTCTTCAAACTACTGTCAATATTCAAATTTTATCTATTGGTTGATATTTTTTTGTCAAACATTCGTCGATAAACGAATTTTTAAACTAGGTTGTAACTTTTTTCATCAAATTATCGCCTACATACGAAATTCAACTCTCGGTGGGAATTTTTTGGTCAAACTACCGTCAATGTACGAATTTTGACTCTCGCTGGGAACTTTTTTCTTCAAACTACTGTCAATACTCAAATTTTAACTATTGTTTGAGATCTTTTTGTTAAACAATTGCAAATAAACGAATTTTAATACTAGGTTGGAATTTTTTTCTTCAAACTATCACATATACGAAATTTAACTCTCGGCAGGAATTTTTTGGTCAAGCTACCGTCAATGTACGAATTTTAACTCTCGGTGGGCACTTTTTTCTTCAAACTACTGTCAATATTCAAATTTTATCTATTGGTTGATATCTTTTTGTCAAACATTCGTCAATAAACGAATTTTTGAACTAGGTTGTAACTTTTTTCATCAAATTATCGCCTACATACGAAATTCAACTCTCGGTGGGAATTTTTTGGTCAAACTACCGTCAATGTACGAATTTTGACTCTCGGTGGGAACTTTTTTCTTCAAACTACTGTCAATACTCAAATTTTAACTATTGTTTGAGATCTTTCTGTTAAACTATTGTAAATAAACGAATTTTAATACTAGGTTGGAATTTTTTCCTTCAAACTATCGCCTATATACGAAATTTAACTCTCGGTGGGAATTTTTTGGTCAAGCTACCGTCAATGTACGAATTTTATCTCTCGGTGGGCACTTTTTTCTTCAAACTACTGTCAATATTCAAATTTTATCTATTGGTTGATATCTTTTTGTCAAACATTCGTCAATAAACGAATTTTTGAACTAGGTTGTAACTTTTTTCATCAAATTATCGCCTACATACGAAATTCAACTCTCGGTGGGAATTTTTTGGTCAAACTACCGTCAATGTACGAATTTTAACTCTCGGTGGGCACTTTTTTCTTCAAACTACTGTCAATATTCAAATTTTATCTATTGGTTGATATCTTTTTGTCAAACATTCGTCAATAAACGAATTTTTGAACTAGGTTGTAACTTTCTTCATCAAATTATCGCCTACATACGAAATTCAACTCTCGGTGGGAATTTTTTGGTCAAACTACCGTCAATGTACGAATTTTAACTCTCGGTGGGAACTTTTTTCTTCAAACTACTGTCAATACTCAAATTTTAAATATTGGTTGAAATCTTTTTGTTAAACAATTGCAAATAAACGAATTTTAATACTAGGTTGGAATTTTTTTCTTCAAACTATCGCATATACGAAATTTAACTCTCGGTAGGAATTTTTTGGTCAAGCTACCATCAATGTTCAAATTTTAACTTTCGGTGGGCACTTTTTTCTTCAAACTACTGTCAATATTCAGATTTTAAATATTGGTTGAAATCTTTTTGTCAAACATTCGTCAATAAACGAATTTTTAAACTAGGTTGTAACTTTTTTCATCAAATTATCGCCTACATACGAAATTCAACTCTCGGTGGGAATTTTTTGGTCAAACTACCGTCAATGTACGAATTTTAACTCTCGGTGGGAACTTTTTTCTTCAAACTACTGTCAATACTCAAATTTTAACTATTGTTTGAGATCTTTTTGTTAAACAATTGCAAATAAACGAATTTTAATACTAGGTTGGAATTTTTTTCTTCAAACTATCGCATATACGAAATTTAACTCTCGGTAGGAATTTTTTGGTCAAGCTACCATCAATGTTCAAATTTTAACTTTCGGTGGGCACTTTTTTCTTCAAACTACTGTCAATATTCATATTTTAACTATTGGTTGAAATCTTTTTGTCAACAATCGTCAATAGACGAATTTTAATACTAGGTTGGAATTTTTTCCTTCAAACTATCGCCTATATACGAAATTTAACTATCGGTGGGAATTTTTTGGTCAAGCTACCGTCAATGTACGAATTTTAACTCTCGGTGGGCACTTTTTTCTTCAAACTACTGTCAATATTCAAATTTTATCTATTGGTTGATATCTTTTTGTTAAACATTCGTCACTAAACGAATTTTTAAACTAGGTTGTAACTTTTTTCATCAAATTATCGCCTACATACGAAATTCAACTCTCGGTGGGAATTTTTTGGTCAAGCTACCGTCAATGTACGAATTTTGACTCTCGGTGGGAACTTTTTTCTTCAAACTACTGTCAATACTCAAATTTTAACTATTGTTTGAGATCTTTTTGTTAAACAATTGCAAATAAACGAATTTTAATACTAGGTTGGAATTTTTTTCTTCAAACTATCGCATATACGAAATTTAACTCTCGGCAGGAATTTTTTGGTCAAACTACCGTCAATGTACGAATTTTAACTCTCGGTGGGCACTTTTTTCTTCAAACTACTGTCAATATTCAAATTTTATCTATTGGTTGATATTTTTTTGTCAAACATTCGTCGATAAACGAATTTTTAAACTAGGTTGTAACTTTTTTCATCAAATTATCGCCTACATACGAAATTCAACTCTCGGTGGGAATTTTTTGGTCAAACTACCGTCAATGTACGAATTTTGACTCTCGCTGGGAACTTTTTTCTTCAAACTACTGTCAATACTCAAATTTTAACTATTGTTTGAGATCTTTTTGTTAAACAATTGCAAATAAACGAATTTTAATACTAGGTTGGAATTTTTTTCTTCAAACTATCACATATACGAAATTTAACTCTCGGCAGGAATTTTTTGGTCAAGCTACCGTCAATGTACGAATTTTAACTCTCGGTGGGCACTTTTTTCTTCAAACTACTGTCAATATTCAAATTTTATCTATTGGTTGATATCTTTTTGTCAAACATTCGTCAATAAACGAATTTTTGAACTAGGTTGTAACTTTTTTCATCAAATTATCGCCTACATACGAAATTCAACTCTCGGTGGGAATTTTTTGGTCAAACTACCGTCAATGTACGAATTTTGACTCTCGGTGGGAACTTTTTTCTTCAAACTACTGTCAATACTCAAATTTTAACTATTGTTTGAGATCTTTCTGTTAAACTATTGTAAATAAACGAATTTTAATACTAGGTTGGAATTTTTTTCTTCAAACTATCGCATATACGAAATTTAACTCTCGGTAGGAATTTTTTGGTCAAGCTACCATCAATGTTCAAATTTTAACTTTCGGTGGGCACTTTTTTCTTCAAACTACTGTCAATATTCATATTTTAACTATTGGTTGAAATCTTTTTGTCAACAATCGTCAATAGACGAATTTTAATACTAGGTTGGAATTTTTTCCTTCAAACTATCGCCTATATACGAAATTTAACTATCGGTGGGAATTTTTTGGTCAAGCTACCGTCAATGTACGAATTTTAACTCTCGGTGGGCACTTTTTTCTTCAAACTACTGTCAATATTCAAATTTTATCTATTGGTTGATATCTTTTTGTCAAACATTCGTCAATAAACGAATTTTTGAACTAGGTTGTAACTTTTTTCATCAAATTATCGCCTACATACGAAATTCAACTCTCGGTGGGAATTTTTTGGTCAAACTACCGTCAATGTACGAATTTTGACTCTCGGTGGGAACTTTTTTCTTCAAACTACTGTCAATACTCAAATTTTAACTATTGTTTGAGATCTTTTTGTTAAACAATTGTAAATAAACGAATTTTAATACTAGGTTGGAATTTTTTCCTTCAAACTATCGCCTATATACGAAATTTAACTCTCGGTGGGAATTTTTTGGTCAAGCTACCGTCAATGTACGAATTTTAACTCTCGGTGGGCACTTTTTTCTTCAAACTACTGTCAATATTCAGATTTTATCTATTGGTTGAAATCTTTTTGTCAAACAATCGTCAATAAACGAATTTTCATACTAGGTTGGAATTTTTTTCTTCAAACTATTGCCTACATACGAAGTTCAACTCTCGGTGGGAATTTTTTGGTCAAACTACCGACAATGTACGAATTTTAACTCTCGGTGGGCACTTTTCTCTTCAAACTACTGTCAATATTCAGATTTTAAATATTGGTTGAAATCTTTTTGTTAAACAATTGCAAATAAACGAATTTTAATACTAGGTTGGAATTTTTTTCTTCAAACTATCGCATATACGAAATTTAACTCTCGGTAGGAATTTTTTGGTCAAGCTACCATCAATGTTCAAATTTTAACTTTCGGTGGGCACTTTTTTCTTCAAACTACTGTCAATATTCATATTTTAACTATTGGTTGAAATCTTTTTGTCAACAATCGTCAATAGACGAATTTTAATACTAGGTTGGAATTTTTTTCTTCAAACTATTGCCTACATACGAAATTCAACTCTCGGTGGGAATTTTTTGGTCAAACTACCGACAATGTACGAATTTTAACTCTCGGTGGGCACTTTTCTCTTCAAACTACTGTCAATATTCAGATTTTAAATATTGGTTGAGATCTTTTTGTTAAACAATTGTAAATAAACGAATTTTAATACTAGGTTGGAATTTTTTTCTTCAAACTATCGCATATACGAAATTTAACGCTCGGTAGGAATTTTTTGGTCAAGCTACCGTCAATGTACGAATTTTAACCCTCGGTGGGCACTTTTTTCTTCAAACTACTGTCAATATTCAAATTTTATCTATTGGTTGATATCTTTTTGTCAAACATTCGTCAATAAACGAATTTTTAAACTAGGTTGTAACTTTTTTCATCAAATTATCGCCTACATACGAAATTCAACTCTCGGTGGGAATTTTTTGGTCAAACTACCGTCAATGTACGAATTTTGACTCTCGGTGGGAACTTTTTTCTTCAAACTACTGTCAATATTCAGATTTTAAATATTGGTTGAGATCTTTTTGTTAAACAATTGTAAATAAACGAATTTTAATACTAGGTTGGAATTTTTTTCTTCAAACTATCGCATATACGAAATTTAACGCTCGGTAGGAATTTTTTGGTCAAGCTACCGTCAATGTACGAATTTTAACCCTCGGTGGGCACTTTTTTCTTCAAACTACTGTCAATATTCAAATTTTATCTATTGGTTGATATCTTTTTGTCAAACATTCGTCAATAAACGAATTTTTAAACTAGGTTGTAACTTTTTTCATCAAATTATCGCCTACATACGAAATTCAACTCTCGGTGGGAATTTTTTGGTCAAACTACCGTCAATGTACGAATTTTGACTCTCGCTGGGAACTTTTTTCTTCAAACTACTGTCAATACTCAAATTTTAACTATTGTTTGAGATCTTTTTGTTAAACAATTGCAAATAAACGAATTTTAATACTAGGTTGGAATTTTTTTCTTCAAACTATCGCATATACGAAATTTAACTCTCGGCAGGAATTTTTTGGTCAAGCTACCATCAATGTTCGAATTTTAACTCACGGTGGGCACTTTTTTCTTCAAACTACTGTCAATATTCAAATTTTATCTATTGGTTGATATCTTTTTGTCAAACATTCGTCAATAAACGAATTTTTAAACTAGGTTGTAACTTTTTTCATCAAATTATCGCCTACATACGAAATTCAACTCTCGGTGGGAATTTTTTGGTCAAACTACCGTCAATGTACGAATTTTGACTCTCGGTGGGAACTTTTTTCTTCAAACTACTGTCAATACTCAAATTTTAACTATTGTTTGAGATCTTTTTGTTAAACAATTGCAAATAAACGAATTTTAATACTAGGTTGGAATTTTTTTCTTCAAACTATCACATATACGAAATTTAACTCTCGGCAGGAATTTTTTGGTCAAACTACCGTCAATGTACGAATTTTAACTCTCGGTGGGCACTTTTTTCTTCAAACTACTGTCAATATTCAAATTTTATCTATTGGTTGATATTTTTTTGTCAAACATTCGTCGATAAACGAATTTTTAAACTAGGTTGTAACTTTTTTCATCAAATTATCGCCTACATACGAAATTCAACTCTCGGTGGGAATTTTTTGGTCAAACTACCGTCAATGTACGAATTTTGACTCTCGCTGGGAACTTTTTTCTTCAAACTACTGTCAATACTCAAATTTTAACTATTGTTTGAGATCTTTTTGTTAAACAATTGCAAATAAACGAATTTTAATACTAGGTTGGAATTTTTTTCTTCAAACTATCACATATACGAAATTTAACTCTCGGCAGGAATTTTTTGGTCAAGCTACCGTCAATGTACGAATTTTAACTCTCGGTGGGCACTTTTTTCTTCAAACTACTGTCAATATTCAAATTTTATCTATTGGTTGATATCTTTTTGTCAAACATTCGTCAATAAACGAATTTTTGAACTAGGTTGTAACTTTTTTCATCAAATTATCGCCTACATACGAAATTCAACTCTCGGTGGGAATTTTTTGGTCAAACTACCGTCAATGTACGAATTTTGACTCTCGGTGGGAACTTTTTTCTTCAAACTACTGTCAATACTCAAATTTTAACTATTGTTTGAGATCTTTCTGTTAAACTATTGTAAATAAACGAATTTTAATACTAGGTTGGAATTTTTTCCTTCAAACTATCGCCTATATACGAAATTTAACTCTCGGTGGGAATTTTTTGGTCAAGCTACCGTCAATGTACGAATTTTATCTCTCGGTGGGCACTTTTTTCTTCAAACTACTGTCAATATTCAAATTTTATCTATTGGTTGATATCTTTTTGTCAAACATTCGTCAATAAACGAATTTTTGAACTAGGTTGTAACTTTTTTCATCAAATTATCGCCTACATACGAAATTCAACTCTCGGTGGGAATTTTTTGGTCAAACTACCGTCAATGTACGAATTTTAACTCTCGGTGGGCACTTTTTTCTTCAAACTACTGTCAATATTCAAATTTTATCTATTGGTTGATATCTTTTTGTCAAACATTCGTCAATAAACGAATTTTTGAACTAGGTTGTAACTTTCTTCATCAAATTATCGCCTACATACGAAATTCAACTCTCGGTGGGAATTTTTTGGTCAAACTACCGTCAATGTACGAATTTTAACTCTCGGTGGGAACTTTTTTCTTCAAACTACTGTCAATACTCAAATTTTAAATATTGGTTGAAATCTTTTTGTTAAACAATTGCAAATAAACGAATTTTAATACTAGGTTGGAATTTTTTTCTTCAAACTATCGCATATACGAAATTTAACTCTCGGTAGGAATTTTTTGGTCAAGCTACCATCAATGTTCAAATTTTAACTTTCGGTGGGCACTTTTTTCTTCAAACTACTGTCAATATTCAGATTTTAAATATTGGTTGAAATCTTTTTGTCAAACATTCGTCAATAAACGAATTTTTAAACTAGGTTGTAACTTTTTTCATCAAATTATCGCCTACATACGAAATTCAACTCTCGGTGGGAATTTTTTGGTCAAACTACCGTCAATGTACGAATTTTAACTCTCGGTGGGAACTTTTTTCTTCAAACTACTGTCAATACTCAAATTTTAACTATTGTTTGAGATCTTTTTGTTAAACAATTGCAAATAAACGAATTTTAATACTAGGTTGGAATTTTTTTCTTCAAACTATCGCATATACGAAATTTAACTCTCGGTAGGAATTTTTTGGTCAAGCTACCATCAATGTTCAAATTTTAACTTTCGGTGGGCACTTTTTTCTTCAAACTACTGTCAATATTCATATTTTAACTATTGGTTGAAATCTTTTTGTCAACAATCGTCAATAGACGAATTTTAATACTAGGTTGGAATTTTTTCCTTCAAACTATCGCCTATATACGAAATTTAACTATCGGTGGGAATTTTTTGGTCAAGCTACCGTCAATGTACGAATTTTAACTCTCGGTGGGCACTTTTTTCTTCAAACTACTGTCAATATTCAAATTTTATCTATTGGTTGATATCTTTTTGTTAAACATTCGTCACTAAACGAATTTTTAAACTAGGTTGTAACTTTTTTCATCAAATTATCGCCTACATACGAAATTCAACTCTCGGTGGGAATTTTTTGGTCAAGCTACCGTCAATGTACGAATTTTGACTCTCGGTGGGAACTTTTTTCTTCAAACTACTGTCAATACTCAAATTTTAACTATTGTTTGAGATCTTTTTGTTAAACAATTGCAAATAAACGAATTTTAATACTAGGTTGGAATTTTTTTCTTCAAACTATCGCATATACGAAATTTAACTCTCGGCAGGAATTTTTTGGTCAAACTACCGTCAATGTACGAATTTTAACTCTCGGTGGGCACTTTTTTCTTCAAACTACTGTCAATATTCAAATTTTATCTATTGGTTGATATTTTTTTGTCAAACATTCGTCGATAAACGAATTTTTAAACTAGGTTGTAACTTTTTTCATCAAATTATCGCCTACATACGAAATTCAACTCTCGGTGGGAATTTTTTGGTCAAACTACCGTCAATGTACGAATTTTGACTCTCGCTGGGAACTTTTTTCTTCAAACTACTGTCAATACTCAAATTTTAACTATTGTTTGAGATCTTTTTGTTAAACAATTGCAAATAAACGAATTTTAATACTAGGTTGGAATTTTTTTCTTCAAACTATCACATATACGAAATTTAACTCTCGGCAGGAATTTTTTGGTCAAGCTACCGTCAATGTACGAATTTTAACTCTCGGTGGGCACTTTTTTCTTCAAACTACTGTCAATATTCAAATTTTATCTATTGGTTGATATCTTTTTGTCAAACATTCGTCAATAAACGAATTTTTGAACTAGGTTGTAACTTTTTTCATCAAATTATCGCCTACATACGAAATTCAACTCTCGGTGGGAATTTTTTGGTCAAACTACCGTCAATGTACGAATTTTGACTCTCGGTGGGAACTTTTTTCTTCAAACTACTGTCAATACTCAAATTTTAACTATTGTTTGAGATCTTTCTGTTAAACTATTGTAAATAAACGAATTTTAATACTAGGTTGGAATTTTTTTCTTCAAACTATCGCATATACGAAATTTAACTCTCGGTAGGAATTTTTTGGTCAAGCTACCATCAATGTTCAAATTTTAACTTTCGGTGGGCACTTTTTTCTTCAAACTACTGTCAATATTCATATTTTAACTATTGGTTGAAATCTTTTTGTCAACAATCGTCAATAGACGAATTTTAATACTAGGTTGGAATTTTTTCCTTCAAACTATCGCCTATATACGAAATTTAACTATCGGTGGGAATTTTTTGGTCAAGCTACCGTCAATGTACGAATTTTAACTCTCGGTGGGCACTTTTTTCTTCAAACTACTGTCAATATTCAAATTTTATCTATTGGTTGATATCTTTTTGTTAAACATTCGTCACTAAACGAATTTTTAAACTAGGTTGTAACTTTTTTCATCAAATTATCGCCTACATACGAAATTCAACTCTCGGTGGGAATTTTTTGGTCAAGCTACCGTCAATGTACGAATTTTGACTCTCGGTGGGAACTTTTTTCTTCAAACTACTGTCAATACTCAAATTTTAACTATTGTTTGAGATCTTTTTGTTAAACAATTGCAAATAAACGAATTTTAATACTAGGTTGGAATTTTTTTCTTCAAACTATCGCATATACGAAATTTAACTCTCGGCAGGAATTTTTTGGTCAAGCTACCATCAATGTTCGAATTTTAACTCTCGGTGGGCACTTTTTTCTTCAAACTACTGTCAATATTCAGATTTTATCTATTGGTTGAAATCTTTTTGTCAAACAATCGTCAATAAACAAATTTTCATACTAGGTTGGAATTTTTTTCTTCAAACTATTGCCTACATACGAAATTCAACTCTCGGTGGGAATTTTTTGGTCAAACTACCGACAATGTACGAATTTTAACTCTCGGTGGGCACTTTTCTCTTCAAACTACTGTCAATATTCAGATTTTAAATATTGGTTGAGATCTTTTTGTTAAACAATTGTAAATAAACGAATTTTAATACTAGGTTGGAATTTTTTTCTTCAAACAATCGCATATACGAAATTTAACGCTCGGTAGGAATTTTTTGGTCAAACTACCGTCAATGTACGAATTTTGACTCTCGGTGGGAACTTTTTTCTTCAAACTACTGTCAATACTCAAATTTTAACTATTGTTTGAGATCTTTTTGTTAAACAATTGCAAATAAACGAATTTTAATACTAGGTTGGAATTTTTTTCTTCAAACTATCACATATACGAAATTTAACTCTCGGCAGGAATTTTTTGGTCAAACTACCGTCAATGTACGAATTTTAACTCTCGGTGGGCACTTTTTTCTTCAAACTACTGTCAATATTCAAATTTTATCTATTGGTTGATATTTTTTTGTCAAACATTCGTCGATAAACGAATTTTTAAACTAGGTTGTAACTTTTTTCATCAAATTATCGCCTACATACGAAATTCAACTCTCGGTGGGAATTTTTTGGTCAAACTACCGTCAATGTACGAATTTTGACTCTCGGTGGGAACTTTTTTCTTCAAACTACTGTCAATATTCAGATTTTAAATATTGGTTGAGATCTTTTTGTTAAACAATTGTAAATAAACGAATTTTAATACTAGGTTGGAATTTTTTTCTTCAAACTATCGCATATACGAAATTTAACGCTCGGTAGGAATTTTTTGGTCAAGCTACCGTCAATGTACGAATTTTAAGCCTCGGTGGGCACTTTTTTCTTCAAACTACTGTCAATATTCAAATTTTATCTATTGGTTGATATCTTTTTGTCAAACATTCGTCAATAAACGAATTTTTAAACTAGGTTGTAACTTTTTTCATCAAATTATCGCCTACATACGAAATTCAACTCTCGGTGGGAATTTTTTGGTCAAACTACCGTCAATGTACGAATTTTGACTCTCGGTGGGAACTTTTTTCTTCAAACTACTGTCAATACTCAAATTTTAACTATTGTTTGAGATCTTTTTGTTAAACAATTGCAAATAAACGAATTTTAATACTAGGTTGGAATTTTTTTCTTCAAACTATCACATATACGAAATTTAACTCTCGGCAGGAATTTTTTGGTCAAACTACCGTCAATGTACGAATTTTAACTCTCGGTGGGCACTTTTTTCTTCAAACTACTGTCAATATTCAAATTTTATCTATTGGTTGATATTTTTTTGTCAAACATTCGTCGATAAACGAATTTTTAAACTAGGTTGTAACTTTTTTCATCAAATTATCGCCTACATACGAAATTCAACTCTCGGTGGGAATTTTTTGGTCAAACTACCGTCAATGTACGAATTTTGACTCTCGGTGGGAACTTTTTTCTTCAAACTACTGTCAATACTCAAATTTTAACTATTGTTTGAGATCTTTTTGTTAAACAATTGCAAATAAACGAATTTTAATACTAGGTTGGAATTTTTTTCTTCAAACTATCACATATACGAAATTTAACTCTCGGCAGGAATTTTTTGGTCAAACTACCGTCAATGTACGAATTTTAACTCTCGGTGGGCACTTTTTTCTTCAAACTACTGTCAATATTCAAATTTTATCTATTGGTTGATATTTTTTTGTCAAACATTCGTCGATAAACGAATTTTTAAACTAGGTTGTAACTTTTTTCATCAAATTATCGCCTACATACGAAATTCAACTCTCGGTGGGAATTTTTTGGTCAAACTACCGTCAATGTACGAATTTTGACTCTCGCTGGGAACTTTTTTCTTCAAACTACTGTCAATACTCAAATTTTAACTATTGTTTGAGATCTTTTTGTTAAACAATTGCAAATAAACGAATTTTAATACTAGGTTGGAATTTTTTCCTTCAAACTATCGCATATACGAAATTTAACTCTCGGCAGGAATTTTTTGGTCAAGCTACCATCAATGTTCGAATTTTAACTCACGGTGGGCACTTTTTTCTTCAAACTACTGTCAATATTCAAATTTTATCTATTGGTTGATATCTTTTTGTCAAACATTCGTCAATAAACGAATTTTTAAACTAGGTTGTAACTTTTTTCATCAAATTATCGCCTACATACGAAATTCAACTCTCGGTGGGAATTTTTTGGTCAAACTACCGTTAATGTACGAATTTTGACTCTGGGTGGGAACTTTTTTCTTCAAACTACTGTCAATACTCAAATTTTAACTATTGTTTGAGATCTTTTTGTTAAACAATTGCAAATAAACGAATTTTAATACTAGGTTGGAATTTTTTTCTTCAAACTATCACATATACGAAATTTAACTCTCGGCAGGAATTTTTTGGTCAAGCTACCGTCAATGTACGAATTTTAACTCTCGGTGGGCACTTTTTTCTTCAAACTACTGTCAATATTCAAATTTTATCTATTGGTTGATATCTTTTTGTCAAACATTCGTCAATAAACGAATTTTTGAACTAGGTTGTAACTTTTTTCATCAAATTATCGCCTACATACGAAATTCAACTCTCGGTGGGAATTTTTTGGTCAAACTACCGTCAATGTACGAATTTTGACTCTCGGTGGGAACTTTTTTCTTCAAACTACTGTCAATACTCAAATTTTAACTATTGTTTGAGATCTTTTTGTTAAACAATTGTAAATAAACGAATTTTAATACTAGGTTGGAATTTTTTCCTTCAAACTATCGCCTATATACGAAATTTAACTCTCGGTGGGAATTTTTTGGTCAAGCTACCGTCAATGTACGAATTTTAACTCTCGGTGGGCACTTTTTTCTTCAAACTACTGTCAATATTCAGATTTTATCTATTGGTTGAAATCTTTTTGTCAAACAATCGTCAATAAACGAATTTTCATACTAGGTTGGAATTTTTTTCTTCAAACTATTGCCTACATACGAAGTTCAACTCTCGGTGGGAATTTTTTGGTCAAACTACCGACAATGTACGAATTTTAACTCTCGGTGGGCACTTTTCTCTTCAAACTACTGTCAATATTCAGATTTTAAATATTGGTTGAAATCTTTTTGTTAAACAATTGCAAATAAACGAATTTTAATACTAGGTTGGAATTTTTTTCTTCAAACTATCGCATATACGAAATTTAACTCTCGGTAGGAATTTTTTGGTCAAGCTACCATCAATGTTCAAATTTTAACTTTCGGTGGGCACTTTTTTCTTCAAACTACTGTCAATATTCATATTTTAACTATTGGTTGAAATCTTTTTGTCAACAATCGTCAATAGACGAATTTTAATACTAGGTTGGAATTTTTTTCTTCAAACTATTGCCTACATACGAAATTCAACTCTCGGTGGGAATTTTTTGGTCAAACTACCGACAATGTACGAATTTTAACTCTCGGTGGGCACTTTTCTCTTCAAACTACTGTCAATATTCAGATTTTAAATATTGGTTGAGATCTTTTTGTTAAACAATTGTAAATAAACGAATTTTAATACTAGGTTGGAATTTTTTTCTTCAAACTATCGCATATACGAAATTTAACGCTCGGTAGGAATTTTTTGGTCAAGCTACCGTCAATGTACGAATTTTAACCCTCGGTGGGCACTTTTTTCTTCAAACTACTGTCAATATTCAAATTTTATCTATTGGTTGATATCTTTTTGTCAAACATTCGTCAATAAACGAATTTTTAAACTAGGTTGTAACTTTTTTCATCAAATTATCGCCTACATACGAAATTCAACTCTCGGTGGGAATTTTTTGGTCAAACTACCGTCAATGTACGAATTTTGACTCTCGGTGGGAACTTTTTTCTTCAAACTACTGTCAATATTCAGATTTTAAATATTGGTTGAGATCTTTTTGTTAAACAATTGTAAATAAACGAATTTTAATACTAGGTTGGAATTTTTTTCTTCAAACTATCGCATATACGAAATTTAACGCTCGGTAGGAATTTTTTGGTCAAGCTACCGTCAATGTACGAATTTTAACCCTCGGTGGGCACTTTTTTCTTCAAACTACTGTCAATATTCAAATTTTATCTATTGGTTGATATCTTTTTGTCAAACATTCGTCAATAAACGAATTTTTAAACTAGGTTGTAACTTTTTTCATCAAATTATCGCCTACATACGAAATTCAACTCTCGGTGGGAATTTTTTGGTCAAACTACCGTCAATGTACGAATTTTGACTCTCGCTGGGAACTTTTTTCTTCAAACTACTGTCAATACTCAAATTTTAACTATTGTTTGAGATCTTTTTGTTAAACAATTGCAAATAAACGAATTTTAATACTAGGTTGGAATTTTTTTCTTCAAACTATCGCATATACGAAATTTAACTCTCGGCAGGAATTTTTTGGTCAAGCTACCATCAATGTTCGAATTTTAACTCACGGTGGGCACTTTTTTCTTCAAACTACTGTCAATATTCAAATTTTATCTATTGGTTGATATCTTTTTGTCAAACATTCGTCAATAAACGAATTTTTAAACTAGGTTGTAACTTTTTTCATCAAATTATCGCCTACATACGAAATTCAACTCTCGGTGGGAATTTTTTGGTCAAACTACCGTCAATGTACGAATTTTGACTCTCGGTGGGAACTTTTTTCTTCAAACTACTGTCAATACTCAAATTTTAACTATTGTTTGAGATCTTTTTGTTAAACAATTGCAAATAAACGAATTTTAATACTAGGTTGGAATTTTTTCCTTCAAACTATCGCCTATATACGAAATTTAACTCTCGGTGGGAATTTTTTGGTCAAGCTACCGTCAATGTACGAATTTTAACTCTCGGTGGGCACTTTTTTCTTCAAACTACTGTCAATATTCATATTTTAACTATTGGTTGAAATCTTTTTGTCAACAATCGTCAATAGACGAATTTTAATACTAGGTTGGAATTTTTTTCTTCAAACTATTGCCTACATACGAAATTCAACTCTCGGTGGGAATTTTTTGGTCAAACTACCGACAATGTACGAATTTTAACTCTCGGTGGGCACTTTTCTCTTCAAACTACTGTCAATATTCAGATTTTAAATATTGGTTGAGATCTTTTTGTTAAACAATTGTAAATAAACGAATTTTAATACTAGGTTGGAATTTTTTTCTTCAAACTATCGCATATACGAAATTTAACGCTCGGTAGGAATTTTTTGGTCAAGCTACCGTCAATGTACGAATTTTAACCCTCGGTGGGCACTTTTTTCTTCAAACTACTGTCAATATTCAAATTTTATCTATTGGTTGATATCTTTTTGTCAAACATTCGTCAATAAACGAATTTTTAAACTAGGTTGTAACTTTTTTCATCAAATTATCGCCTACATACGAAATTCAACTCTCGGTGGGAATTTTTTGGTCAAACTACCGTCAATGTACGAATTTTGACTCTCGGTGGGAACTTTTTTCTTCAAACTACTGTCAATATTCAGATTTTAAATATTGGTTGAGATCTTTTTGTTAAACAATTGTAAATAAACGAATTTTAATACTAGGTTGGAATTTTTTTCTTCAAACTATCGCATATACGAAATTTAACGCTCGGTAGGAATTTTTTGGTCAAGCTACCGTCAATGTACGAATTTTAACCCTCGGTGGGCACTTTTTTCTTCAAACTACTGTCAATATTCAAATTTTATCTATTGGTTGATATCTTTTTGTCAAACATTCGTCAATAAGCGAATTTTTAAACTAGGTTGTAACTTCTTTCATCAAATTATCGCCTACATACGAAATTCAACTCTCGGTGGGAATTTTTTGGTCAAACTACCGTCAATGTACGAATTTTGACTCTCGCTGGGAACTTTTTTCTTCAAACTACTGTCAATACTCAAATTTTAACTATTGTTTGAGATCTTTTTGTTAAACAATTGCAAATAAACGAATTTTAATACTAGGTTGGAATTTTTTTCTTCAAACTATCGCATATACGAAATTTAACTCTCGGCAGGAATTTTTTGGTCAAGCTACCATCAATGTTCGAATTTTAACTCACGGTGGGCACTTTTTTCTTCAAACTACTGTCAATATTCAAATTTTATCTATTGGTTGATATCTTTTTGTCAAACATTCGTCAATAAACGAATTTTTAAACTAGGTTGTAACTTTTTTCATCAAATTATCGCCTACATACGAAATTCAACTCTCGGTGGGAATTTTTTGGTCAAACTACCGTCAATGTACGAATTTTGACTCTCGGTGGGAACTTTTTTCTTCAAACTACTGTCAATACTCAAATTTTAACTATTGTTTGAGATCTTTTTGTTAAACAATTGCAAATAAACGAATTTTAATACTAGGTTGGAATTTTTTTCTTCAAACTATCACATATACGAAATTTAACTCTCGGCAGGAATTTTTTGGTCAAGCTACCGTCAATGTACGAATTTTAACTCTCGGTGGGCACTTTTTTCTTCAAACTACTGTCAATATTCAAATTTTATCTATTGGTTGATATCTTTTTGTCAAACATTCGTCAATAAACGAATTTTTGAACTAGGTTGTAACTTTTTTCATCAAATTATCTCCTACATACGAAATTCAACTCTCGGTGGGAATTTTTTGGTCAAACTACCGTCAATGTACGAATTTTGACTCTCGGTGGGAACTTTTTTCTTCAAACTACTGTCAATACTCAAATTTTAACTATTGTTTGAGATCTTTTTGTTAAACAATTGTAAATAAACGAATTTTAATACTAGGTTGGAATTTTTTCCTTCAAACTATCGCCTATATACGAAATTTAACTCTCGGTGGGAATTTTTTGGTCAAGCTACCGTCAATGTACGAATTTTAACTCTCGGTGGGCACTTTTTTCTTCAAACTACTGTCAATATTCAAATTTTATCTATTGGTTGATATCTTTTTGTTAAACATTCGTCACTAAACGAATTTTTAAACTAGGTTGTAACTTTTTTCATCAAATTATCGCCTACATACGAAATTCAACTCTCGGTGGGAATTTTTTGGTCAAGCTACCGTCAATGTACGAATTTTGACTCTCGGTGGGAACTTTTTTCTTCAAACTACTGTCAATACTCAAATTTTAACTATTGTTTGAGATCTTTTTGTTAAACAATTGCAAATAAACGAATTTTAATACTAGGTTGGAATTTTTTTCTTCAAACTATCGCATATACGAAATTTAACTCTCGGCAGGAATTTTTTGGTCAAGCTACCATCAATGTTCGAATTTTAACTCTCGGTGGGCACTTTTTTCTTCAAACTACTGTCAATATTCAGATTTTATCTATTGGTTGAAATCTTTTTGTCAAACAATCGTCAATAAACAAATTTTCATACTAGGTTGGAATTTTTTTCTTCAAACTATTGCCTACATACGAAATTCAATTCTCGGTGGGAATTTTTTGGTCAAACTACCGACAATGTACGAATTTTAACTCTCGGTGGGCACTTTTTTCTTCAAACTACTGTCAATATTCAAATTTTATCTATTGGTTGATATTTTTTTGTCAAACATTCGTCGATAAACGAATTTTTAAACTAGGTTGTAACTTTTTTCATCAAATTATCGCCTACATACGAAATTCAACTCTCGGTGGGAATTTTTTGGTCAAACTACCGTCAATGTACGAATTTTGACTCTCGGTGGGAACTTTTTTCTTCAAACTACTGTCAATACTCAAATTTTAACTATTGTTTGAGATCTTTTTGTTAAACAATTGCAAATAAACGAATTTTAATACTAGGTTGGAATTTTTTTCTTCAAACTATCGCATATACGAAATTTAACTCTCGGCAGGAATTTTTTGGTCAAGCTACCATCAATGTTCGAATTTTAACTCACGGTGGGCACTTTTTTCTTCAAACTACTGTCAATATTCAAATTTTATCTATTGGTTGATATCTTTTTGTCAAACATTCGTCAATAAACGAATTTTTAAACTAGGTTGTAACTTTTTTCATCAAATTATCGCCTACATACGAAATTCAACTCTCGGTGGGAATTTTTTGGTCAAACTACCGTCAATGTACGAATTTTGACTCTCGGTGGGAACTTTTTTCTTCAAACTACTGTCAATACTCAAATTTTAACTATTGTTTGAGATCTTTTTGTTAAACAATTGCAAATAAACGAATTTTAATACTAGGTTGGAATTTTTTCCTTCAAACTATCGCCTATATACGAAATTTAACTCTCGGTGGGAATTTTTTGGTCAAGCTACCGTCAATGTACGAATTTTAACTCTCGGTGGGTACATTTTTATCCAAACTACTGTCAATATTCAAATTTTATCTATTGGTTGATATCTTTTTGTCAAACATTCGTCAATAAACGAATTTTTGAACTAGGTTGTAACTTTTTTCATCAAATTATCGCCTACATACGAAATTCAACTCTCGGTGGGAATTTTTTGGTCAAACTACCGTCAATGTACGAATTTTAACTCTCGGTGGGCACTTTTTTCTTCAAACTACTGTCAATATTCAGATTTTATCTATTGGTTGAAATCTTTTTGTCAAACAATCGTCAATAAACGAATTTTCATACTAGGTTGGAATTTTTTTCTTCAAACTATTGCCTACATACGAAGTTCAACTCTCGGTGGGAATTTTTTGGTCAAACTACCGACAATGTACGAATTTTAACTCTCGGTGGGCACTTTTCTCTTCAAACTACTGTCAATATTCAGATTTTAAATATTGGTTGAAATCTTTTTGTCAAACAGTCGTCAATAAACGAATTTTTATACTAGGTTGTAATTTTTTTCTACAAACTATCGCCTACATACGAAATTCAACTCTCGGTGGGAATTTTTTGGTCAAACTACCGTCAATGTACGAATTTTGACTCTCGGTGGGAACTTTTTTCTTCAAACTACTGTCAATACTCAAATTTTAACTATTGTTTGAGATCTTTTTGTTAAACAATTGCAAATAAACGAATTTTAATACTAGGTTGGAATTTTTTTCTTCAAACTATCGCATATACGAAATTTAACTCTCGGTAGGAATTTTTTGGTCAAGCTACCATCAATGTTCAAATTTTAACTTTCGGTGGGCACTTTTTTCTTCAAACTACTGTCAATATTCATATTTTAACTATTGGTTGAAATCTTTTTGTCAACAATCGTCAATAGACGAATTTTAATACTAGGTTGGAATTTTTTCCTTCAAACTATCGCCTATATACGAAATTTAACTCTCGGTGGGAATTTTTTGGTCAAGCTACCGTCAATGTACGAATTTTAACTCTCGGTGGGCACTTTTCTCTTCAAACTACTGTCAATATTCAGATTTTAAATATTGGTTGAGATCTTTTTGTTAAACAATTGCAAATAAACGAATTTTAATACTAGGTTGGAATTTTTTTCTTCAAACTATCACATATACGAAATTTAACTCTCGGCAGGAATTTTTTGGTCAAGCTACCGTCAATGTACGAATTTTAACTCTCGGTGGGCACTTTTTTCTTCAAACTACTGTCAATATTCAAATTTTATCTATTGGTTGATATCTTTTTGTCAAACATTCGTCAATAAGCGAATTTTTAAACTAGGTTGTAACTTTTTTCATCAAATTATCGCCTACATACGAAATTCAACTCTCGGTGGGAATTTTTTGGTCAAACTACCGACAATGTACGAATTTTAACTCTCGGTGGGCACTTTTCTCTTCAAACTACTGTCAATATTCAGATTTTAAATATTGGTTGAAATCTTTTTGTCAAACATTCGTCAATAAACGAATTTTTAAACTAGGTTGTAACTTTTTTCATCAAATTATCGCCTACATACGAAATTCAACTCTCGGTGGGAATTTTTTGGTCAAACTACCGTCAATGTACGAATTTTAACTCTCGGTGGGAACTTTTTTCTTCAAACTACTGTCAATACTCAAATTTTAACTATTGTTTGAGATCTTTTTGTTAAACAATTGCAAATAAACGAATTTTAATACTAGGTTGGAATTTTTTTCTTCAAACTATCGCATATACGAAATTTAACTCTCGGTAGGAATTTATTGGTCAAGCTACCATCAATGTTCAAATTTTAACTTTCGGTGGGCACTTTTTTCTTCAAACTACTGTCAATATTCATATTTTAACTATTGGTTGAAATCTTTTTGTCAACAATCGTCAATAGACGAATTTTAATACTAGGTTGGAATTTTTTCCTTCAAACTATCGCCTATATACGAAATTTAGCTCTCGGTGGGAATTTTTTGGTCAAGCTACCGTCAATGTACGAATTTTAACTCTCGGTGGGCACTTTTTTCTTCAAACTACTGTCAATATTCAAATTTTATCTATTGGTTGATATCTTTTTGTTAAACATTCGTCACTAAACGAATTTTTAAACTAGGTTGTAACTTTTTTCATCAAATTATCGCCTACATACGAAATTCAACTCTCGGTGGGAATTTTTTGGTCAAACTACCGTCAATGTACGAATTTTGACTCTCGGTGGGAACTTTTTTCTTCAAACTACTGTCAATACTCAAATTTTAACTATTGTTTGAGATCTTTTTGTTAAACAATTGCAAATAAACGAATTTTAATACTAGGTTGGAATTTTTTCCTTCAAACTATCGCCTATATACGAAATTTAACTCTCGGTGGGAATTTTTTGGTCAAGCTACCGTCAATGTACGAATTTTAACTCTCGGTGGGTACTTTTTTATCCAAACTACTGTCAATATTCAAATTTTATCTATTGGTTGATATCTTTTTGTCAAACATTCGTCAATAAACGAATTTTTGAACTAGGTTGTAACTTTTTTCATCAAATTATCGCCTACATACGAAATTCAACTCTCGGTGGGAATTTTTTGGTCAAACTACCGTCAATGTACGAATTTTAACTCTCGGTGGGCACTTTTTTCTTCAAACTACTGTCAATATTCAGATTTTATCTATTGGTTGAAATCTTTTTGTCAAACAATCGTCAATAAACGAATTTTCATACTAGGTTGGAATTTTTTTCTTCAAACTATTGCCTACATACGAAGTTCAACTCTCGGTGGGAATTTTTTGGTCAAACTACCGACAATGTACGAATTTTAACTCTCGGTGGGCACTTTTCTCTTCAAACTACTGTCAATATTCAGATTTTAAATATTGGTTGAAATCTTTTTGTCAAACAGTCGTCAATAAACGAATTTTTATACTAGGTTGTAATTTTTTTCTACAAACTATCGCCTACATACGAAATTCAACTCTCGGTGGGAATTTTTTGGTCAAACTACCGTCAATGTACGAATTTTGACTCTCGGTGGGAACTTTTTTCTTCAAACTACTGTCAATACTCAAATTTTAACTATTGTTTGAGATCTTTTTGTTAAACAATTGCAAATAAACGAATTTTAATACTAGGTTGGAATTTTTTTCTTCAAACTATCGCATATACGAAATTTAACTCTCGGTAGGAATTTTTTGGTCAAGCTACCATCAATGTTCAAATTTTAACTTTCGGTGGGCACTTTTTTCTTCAAACTACTGTCAATATTCATATTTTAACTATTGGTTGAAATCTTTTTGTCAACAATCGTCAATAGACGAATTTTAATACTAGGTTGGAATTTTTTCCTTCAAACTATCGCCTATATACGAAATTTAACTCTCGGTGGGAATTTTTTGGTCAAGCTACCGTCAATGTACGAATTTTAACTCTCGGTGGGCACTTTTCTCTTCAAACTACTGTCAATATTCAGATTTTAAATATTGGTTGAGATCTTTTTGTTAAACAATTGCAAATAAACGAATTTTAATACTAGGTTGGAATTTTTTTCTTCAAACTATCACATATACGAAATTTAACTCTCGGCAGGAATTTTTTGGTCAAGCTACCGTCAATGTACGAATTTTAACTCTCGGTGGGCACTTTTTTCTTCAAACTACTGTCAATATTCAAATTTTATCTATTGGTTGATATCTTTTTGTCAAACATTCGTCAATAAGCGAATTTTTAAACTAGGTTGTAACTTTTTTCATCAAATTATCGCCTACATACGAAATTCAACTCTCGGTGGGAATTTTTTGGTCAAACTACCGTCAATGTACGAATTTTAACTCTCGGTGGGAACTTTTTTCTTCAAACTACTGTCAATACTCAAATTTTAACTATTGTTTGAGATCTTTTTGTTAAACAATTGCAAATAAACGAATTTTAATACTAGGTTGGAATTTTTTTCTTCAAACTATCGCATATACGAAATTTAACTCTCGGTAGGAATTTTTTGGTCAAGCTACCATCAATGTTCAAATTTTAACTTTCGGTGGGCACTTTTTTCTTCAAACTACTGTCAATATTCATATTTTAACTATTGGTTGAAATCTTTTTGTCAACAATCGTCAATAGACGAATTTTAATACTAGGTTGGAATTTTTTCCTTCAAACTATCGCCTATATACGAAATTTAACTCTCGGTGGGAATTTTTTGGTCAAGCTACCGTCAATGTACGAATTTTAACTCTCGGTGGGCACTTTTTTCTTCAAACTACTGTCAATATTCAAATTTTATCTATTGGTTGATATCTTTTTGTTAAACATTCGTCACTAAACGAATTTTTAAACTAGGTTGTAACTTTTTTCATCAAATTATCGCCTACATACGAAATTCAACTCTCGGTGGGAATTTTTTGGTCAAACTACCGTCAATGTACGAATTTTGACTCTCGGTGGGAACTTTTTTCTTCAAACTACTGTCAATACTCAAATTTTAACTATTGTTTGAGATCTTTTTGTTAAACAATTGCAAATAAACGAATTTTAATACTAGGTTGGAATTTTTTTCTTCAAACTATCGCATATACGAAATTTAACTCTCGGCAGGAATTTTTTGGTCAAACTACTGTCAATGTACGAATTTTATCTCTCGGTGGGCACTTTTTTCTTCAAACTACTGTCAATATTCAAATTTTATCTATTGGTTGATATTTTTTTGTCAAACATTCGTCGATAAACGAATTTTTAAACTAGGTTGTAACTTTTTTCATCAAATTATCGCCTACATACGAAATTCAACTCTCGGTGGGAATTTTTTGGTCAAACTACCGTCAATGTACGAATTTTGACTCTCGGTGGGAACTTTTTTCTTCAAACTACTGTCAATACTCAAATTTTAACTATTGTTTGAGATCTTTTTGTTAAACAATTGCAAATAAACGAATTTTAATACTAGGTTGGAATTTTTTTCTTCAAACTATCGCATATACGAAATTTAACTCTCGGCAGGAATTTTTTGGTCAAGCTACCATCAATGTTCGAATTTTAACTCACGGTGGGCACTTTTTTCTTCAAACTACTGTCAATATTCAAATTTTATCTATTGGTTGATATCTTTTTGTCAAACATTCGTCAATAAACGAATTTTTGAACTAGGTTGTATCTTTTTTCATCAAATTATCGCCTACATACGAAATTCAACTCTCGGTGGGAATTTTTTGGTCAAACTACCGTCAATGTACGAATTTTGACTCTCGGTGGGAACTTTTTACTTCAAACTACTGTCAATACTCAAATTTTAACTATTGTTTGAGATCTTTTTGTTAAACAATTGTAAATAAACGAATTTTAATACTAGGTTGGAATTTTTTCCTTCAAACTATCGCCTATATACGAAATTTAACTCTCGGTGGGAATTTTTTGGTCAAGCTACCGTCAATGTACGAATTTTAACTCTCGGTGGGCACTTTTCTCTTCAAACTACTGTCAATATTCAGATTTTAAATATTGGTTGAGATCTTTTTGTTAAACAATTGCAAATAAACGAATTTTAATACTAGGTTGGAATTTTTTTCTTCAAACTATCACATATACGAAATTTAACTCTCGGCAGGAATTTTTTGGTCAAGCTACCGTCAATGTACGAATTTTAACTCTCGGTGGGCACTTTTTTCTTCAAACTACTGTCAATATTCAAATTTTATCTATTGGTTGATATCTTTTTGTCAAACATTCGTCAATAAGCGAATTTTTAAACTAGGTTGTAACTTTTTTCATCAAATTATCGCCTACATACGAAATTCAACTCTCGGTGGGAATTTTTTGGTCAAACTACCGACAATGTACGAATTTTAACTCTCGGTGGGCACTTTTCTCTTCAAACTACTGTCAATATTCAGATTTTAAATATTGGTTGAAATCTTTTTGTCAAACATTCGTCAATAAACGAATTTTTAAACTAGGTTGTAACTTTTTTCATCAAATTATCGCCTACATACGAAATTCAACTCTCGGTGGGAATTTTTTGGTCAAACTACCGTCAATGTACGAATTTTAACTCTCGGTGGGAACTTTTTTCTTCAAACTACTGTCAATACTCAAATTTTAACTATTGTTTGAGATCTTTTTGTTAAACAATTGCAAATAAACGAATTTTAATACTAGGTTGGAATTTTTTTCTTCAAACTATCGCATATACGAAATTTAACTCTCGGTAGGAATTTTTTGGTCAAGCTACCATCAATGTTCAAATTTTAACTTTCGGTGGGCACTTTTTTCTTCAAACTACTGTCAATATTCATATTTTAACTATTGGTTGAAATCTTTTTGTCAACAATCGTCAATAGACGAATTTTAATACTAGGTTGGAATTTTTTCCTTCAAACTATCGCCTATATACGAAATTTAGCTCTCGGTGGGAATTTTTTGGTCAAGCTACCGTCAATGTACGAATTTTAACTCTCGGTGGGCACTTTTTTCTTCAAACTACTGTCAATATTCAAATTTTATCTATTGGTTGATATCTTTTTGTTAAACATTCGTCACTAAACGAATTTTTAAACTAGGTTGTAACTTTTTTCATCAAATTATCGCCTACATACGAAATTCAACTCTCGGTGGGAATTTTTTGGTCAAACTACCGTCAATGTACGAATTTTGACCCTCGGTGGGAACTTTTTTCTTCAAACTACTGTCAATACTCAAATTTTAACTATTGTTTGAGATCTTTTTGTTAAACAATTGCAAATAAGCGAATTTTAATACTAGGTTGGAATTTTTTCCTTCAAACTATCGCCTATATACGAAATTTAACTCTCGGTGGGAATTTTTTGGTCAAGCTACCGTCAATGTACGAATTTTAACTCTCGGTGGGTACTTTTTTATCCAAACTACTGTCAATATTCAAATTTTATCTATTGGTTGATATCTTTTTGTCAAACATTCGTCAATAAACGAATTTTTGAACTAGGTTGTAACTTTTTTCATCAAATTATCGCCTACATACGAAATTCAACTCTCGGTGGGAATTTTTTGGTCAAACTACCGTCAATGTACGAATTTTAACTCTCGGTGGGCACTTTTTTCTTCAAACTACTGTCAATATTCAGATTTTATCTATTGGTTGAAATCTTTTTGTCAAACAATCGTCAATAAACGAATTTTCATACTAGGTTGGAATTTTTTTCTTCAAACTATTGCCTACATACGAAGTTCAACTCTCGGTGGGAATTTTTTGGTCAAACTACCGACAATGTACGAATTTTAACTCTCGGTGGGCACTTTTCTCTTCAAACTACTGTCAATATTCAGATTTTAAATATTGGTTGAAATCTTTTTGTCAAACAGTCGTCAATAAACGAATTTTTATACTAGGTTGTAATTTTTTTCTACAAACTATCGCCTACATACGAAATTCAACTCTCGGTGGGAATTTTTTGGTCAAACTACCGTCAATGTACGAATTTTGACTCTCGGTGGGAACTTTTTTCTTCAAACTACTGTCAATACTCAAATTTTAACTATTGTTTGAGATCTTTTTGTTAAACAATTGCAAATAAACGAATTTTAATACTAGGTTGGAATTTTTTTCTTCAAACTATCGCATATACGAAATTTAACTCTCGGTAGGAATTTTTTGGTCAAGCTACCATCAATGTTCAAATTTTAACTTTCGGTGGGCACTTTTTTCTTCAAACTACTGTCAATATTCATATTTTAACTATTGGTTGAAATCTTTTTGTCAACAATCGTCAATAGACGAATTTTAATACTAGGTTGGAATTTTTTCCTTCAAACTATCGCCTATATACGAAATTTAACTCTCGGTGGGAATTTTTTGGTCAAGCTACCGTCAATGTACGAATTTTAACTCTCGGTGGGCACTTTTCTCTTCAAACTACTGTCAATATTCAGATTTTAAATATTGGTTGAGATCTTTTTGTTAAACAATTGCAAATAAACGAATTTTAATACTAGGTTGGAATTTTTTTCTTCAAACTATCACATATACGAAATTTAACTCTCGGCAGGAATTTTTTGGTCAAGCTACCGTCAATGTACGAATTTTAACTCTCGGTGGGCACTTTTTTCTTCAAACTACTGTCAATATTCAAATTTTATCTATTGGTTGATATCTTTTTGTCAAACATTCGTCAATAAGCGAATTTTTAAACTAGGTTGTAACTTTTTTCATCAAATTATCGCCTACATACGAAATTCAACTCTCGGTGGGAATTTTTTGGTCAAACTACCGTCAATGTACGAATTTTAACTCTCGGTGGGAACTTTTTTCTTCAAACTACTGTCAATACTCAAATTTTAACTATTGTTTGAGATCTTTTTGTTAAACAATTGCAAATAAACGAATTTTAATACTAGGTTGGAATTTTTTTCTTCAAACTATCGCATATACGAAATTTAACTCTCGGTAGGAATTTTTTGGTCAAGCTACCATCAATGTTCAAATTTTAACTTTCGGTGGGCACTTTTTTCTTCAAACTACTGTCAATATTCATATTTTAACTATTGGTTGAAATCTTTTTGTCAACAATCGTCAATAGACGAATTTTAATACTAGGTTGGAATTTTTTCCTTCAAACTATCGCCTATATACGAAATTTAACTCTCGGTGGGAATTTTTTGGTCAAGCTACCGTCAATGTACGAATTTTAACTCTCGGTGGGCACTTTTTTCTTCAAACTACTGTCAATATTCAAATTTTATCTATTGGTTGATATCTTTTTGTTAAACATTCGTCACTAAACGAATTTTTAAACTAGGTTGTAACTTTTTTCATCAAATTATCGCCTACATACGAAATTCAACTCTCGGTGGGAATTTTTTGGTCAAACTACCGTCAATGTACGAATTTTGACTCTCGGTGGGAACTTTTTTCTTCAAACTACTGTCAATACTCAAATTTTAACTATTGTTTGAGATCTTTTTGTTAAACAATTGCAAATAAACGAATTTTAATACTAGGTTGGAATTTTTTTCTTCAAACTATCGCATATACGAAATTTAACTCTCGGCAGGAATTTTTTGGTCAAACTACTGTCAATGTACGAATTTTATCTCTCGGTGGGCACTTTTTTCTTCAAACTACTGTCAATATTCAAATTTTATCTATTGGTTGATATTTTTTTGTCAAACATTCGTCGATAAACGAATTTTTAAACTAGGTTGTAACTTTTTTCATCAAATTATCGCCTACATACGAAATTCAACTCTCGGTGGGAATTTTTTGGTCAAACTACCGTCAATGTACGAATTTTGACTCTCGGTGGGAACTTTTTTCTTCAAACTACTGTCAATACTCAAATTTTAACTATTGTTTGAGATCTTTTTGTTAAACAATTGCAAATAAACGAATTTTAATACTAGGTTGGAATTTTTTTCTTCAAACTATCGCATATACGAAATTTAACTCTCGGCAGGAATTTTTTGGTCAAGCTACCATCAATGTTCGAATTTTAACTCACGGTGGGCACTTTTTTCTTCAAACTACTGTCAATATTCAAATTTTATCTATTGGTTGATATCTTTTTGTCAAACATTCGTCAATAAACGAATTTTTGAACTAGGTTGTATCTTTTTTCATCAAATTATCGCCTACATACGAAATTCAACTCTCGGTGGGAATTTTTTGGTCAAACTACCGTCAATGTACGAATTTTGACTCTCGGTGGGAACTTTTTACTTCAAACTACTGTCAATACTCAAATTTTAACTATTGTTTGAGATCTTTTTGTTAAACAATTGTAAATAAACGAATTTTAATACTAGGTTGGAATTTTTTCCTTCAAACTATCGCCTATATACGAAATTTAACTCTCGGTGGGAATTTTTTGGTCAAGCTACCGTCAATGTACGAATTTTAACTCTCGGTGGGCACTTTTCTCTTCAAACTACTGTCAATATTCAGATTTTAAATATTGGTTGAGATCTTTTTGTTAAACAATTGCAAATAAACGAATTTTAATACTAGGTTGGAATTTTTTTCTTCAAACTATCACATATACGAAATTTAACTCTCGGCAGGAATTTTTTGGTCAAGCTACCGTCAATGTACGAATTTTAACTCTCGGTGGGCACTTTTTTCTTCAAACTACTGTCAATATTCAAATTTTATCTATTGGTTGATATCTTTTTGTCAAACATTCGTCAATAAGCGAATTTTTAAACTAGGTTGTAACTTTTTTCATCAAATTATCGCCTACATACGAAATTCAACTCTCGGTGGGAATTTTTTGGTCAAACTACCGACAATGTACGAATTTTAACTCTCGGTGGGCACTTTTCTCTTCAAACTACTGTCAATATTCAGATTTTAAATATTGGTTGAAATCTTTTTGTCAAACATTCGTCAATAAACGAATTTTTAAACTAGGTTGTAACTTTTTTCATCAAATTATCGCCTACATACGAAATTCAACTCTCGGTGGGAATTTTTTGGTCAAACTACCGTCAATGTACGAATTTTAACTCTCGGTGGGAACTTTTTTCTTCAAACTACTGTCAATACTCAAATTTTAACTATTGTTTGAGATCTTTTTGTTAAACAATTGCAAATAAACGAATTTTAATACTAGGTTGGAATTTTTTTCTTCAAACTATCGCATATACGAAATTTAACTCTCGGTAGGAATTTTTTGGTCAAGCTACCATCAATGTTCAAATTTTAACTTTCGGTGGGCACTTTTTTCTTCAAACTACTGTCAATATTCATATTTTAACTATTGGTTGAAATCTTTTTGTCAACAATCGTCAATAGACGAATTTTAATACTAGGTTGGAATTTTTTCCTTCAAACTATCGCCTATATACGAAATTTAGCTCTCGGTGGGAATTTTTTGGTCAAGCTACCGTCAATGTACGAATTTTAACTCTCGGTGGGCACTTTTTTCTTCAAACTACTGTCAATATTCAAATTTTATCTATTGGTTGATATCTTTTTGTTAAACATTCGTCACTAAACGAATTTTTAAACTAGGTTGTAACTTTTTTCATCAAATTATCGCCTACATACGAAATTCAACTCTCGGTGGGAATTTTTTGGTCAAACTACCGTCAATGTACGAATTTTGACCCTCGGTGGGAACTTTTTTCTTCAAACTACTGTCAATACTCAAATTTTAACTATTGTTTGAGATCTTTTTGTTAAACAATTGCAAATAAGCGAATTTTAATACTAGGTTGGAATTTTTTCCTTCAAACTATCGCCTATATACGAAATTTAACTCTCGGTGGGAATTTTTTGGTCAAGCTACCGTCAATGTACGAATTTTAACTCTCGGTGGGTACTTTTTTATCCAAACTACTGTCAATATTCAAATTTTATCTATTGGTTGATATCTTTTTGTCAAACATTCGTCAATAAACGAATTTTTGAACTAGGTTGTAACTTTTTTCATCAAATTATCGCCTACATACGAAATTCAACTCTCGGTGGGAATTTTTTGGTCAAACTACCGTCAATGTACGAATTTTAACTCTCGGTGGGCACTTTTTTCTTCAAACTACTGTCAATATTCAGATTTTATCTATTGGTTGAAATCTTTTTGTCAAACAATCGTCAATAAACGAATTTTCATACTAGGTTGGAATTTTTTTCTTCAAACTATTGCCTACATACGAAGTTCAACTCTCGGTGGGAATTTTTTGGTCAAACTACCGACAATGTACGAATTTTAACTCTCGGTGGGCACTTTTCTCTTCAAACTACTGTCAATATTCAGATTTTAAATATTGGTTGAAATCTTTTTGTCAAACAGTCGTCAATAAACGAATTTTTATACTAGGTTGTAATTTTTTTCTACAAACTATCGCCTACATACGAAATTCAACTCTCGGTGGGAATTTTTTGGTCAAACTACCGTCAATGTACGAATTTTGACTCTCGGTGGGAACTTTTTTCTTCAAACTACTGTCAATACTCAAATTTTAACTATTGTTTGAGATCTTTTTGTTAAACAATTGCAAATAAACGAATTTTAATACTAGGTTGGAATTTTTTTCTTCAAACTATCGCATATACGAAATTTAACTCTCGGTAGGAATTTTTTGGTCAAGCTACCATCAATGTTCAAATTTTAACTTTCGGTGGGCACTTTTTTCTTCAAACTACTGTCAATATTCAAATTTTATCTATTGGTTGATATCTTTTTGTTAAACATTCGTCACTAAACGAATTTTTAAACTAGGTTGTAACTTTTTTCATCAAATTATCGCCTACATACGAAATTCAACTCTCGGTGGGAATTTTTTGGTCAAACTACCGTCAATGTACGAATTTTGACTCTCGGTGGGAACTTTTTTCTTCAAACTACTGTCAATACTCAAATTTTAGCTATTGTTTGAGATCTTTTTGTTAAACAATTGCAAATAAACGAATTTTAATACTAGGTTGGAATTTTTTCCTTCAAACTATCGCCTATATACGAAATTTAACTCTCGGTGGGAATTTTTTGGTCAAGCTACCGTCAATGTACGAATTTTAACTCTCGGTGGGTACTTTTTTATCCAAACTACTGTCAATATTCAAATTTTATCTATTGGTTGATATCTTTTTGTCAAACATTCGTCAATAAACGAATTTTTGAACTAGGTTGTAACTTTTTTCATCAAATTATCGCCTACATACGAAATTCAACTCTCGGTGGGAATTTTTTGGTCAAACTACCGTCAATGTACGAATTTTAACTCTCGGTGGGCACTTTTTTCTTCAAACTACTGTCAATAATCAGATTTTATCTATTGGTTGAAATCTTTTTGTCAAACAATCGTCAATAAACGAATTTTCATACTAGGTTGGAATTTTTTTCTTCAAACTATTGCCTACATACGAAGTTCAACTCTCGGTGGGAATTTTTTGGTCAAACTACCGACAATGTACGAATTTTAACTCTCGGTGGGCACTTTTCTCTTCAAACTACTGTCAATATTCAGATTTTAAATATTGGTTGAAATCTTTTTGTCAAACAGTCGTCAATAAACGAATTTTTATACTAGGTTGTAATTTTTTTCTACAAACTATCGCCTACATACGAAATTCAACTCTCGGTGGGAATTTTTTGGTCAAACTACCGTCAATGTACGAATTTTGACTCTCGGTGGGAACTTTTTTCTTCAAACTACTGTCAATACTCAAATTTTAACTATTGTTTGAGATCTTTTTGTTAAACAATTGCAAATAAACGAATTTTAATACTAGGTTGGAATTTTTTTCTTCAAACTATCGCATATACGAAATTTAACTCTCGGTAGGAATTTTTTGGTCAAGCTACCATCAATGTTCAAATTTTAACTTTCGGTGGGCACTTTTTTCTTCAAACTACTGTCAATATTCATATTTTAACTATTGGTTGAAATCTTTTTGTCAACAATCGTCAATAGACGAATTTTAATACTAGGTTGGAATTTTTTCCTTCAAACTATCGCCTATATACGAAATTTAACTCTCGGTGGGAATTTTTTGGTCAAGCTACCGTCAATGTACGAATTTTAACTCTCGGTGGGCACTTTTCTCTTCAAACTACTGTCAATATTCAGATTTTAAATATTGGTTGAGATCTTTTTGTTAAACAATTGCAAATAAACGAATTTTAATACTAGGTTGGAATTTTTTTCTTCAAACTATCACATATACGAAATTTAACTCTCGGCAGGAATTTTTTGGTCAAGCTACCGTCAATGTACGAATTTTAACTCTCGGTGGGCACTTTTTTCTTCAAACTACTGTCAATATTCAAATTTTATCTATTGGTTGATATCTTTTTGTCAAACATTCGTCAATAAGCGAATTTTTAAACTAGGTTGTAACTTTTTTCATCAAATTATCGCCTACATACGAAATTCAACTCTCGGTGGGAATTTTTTGGTCAAACTACCGTCAATGTACGAATTTTAACTCTCGGTGGGAACTTTTTTCTTCAAACTACTGTCAATACTCAAATTTTAACTATTGTTTGAGATCTTTTTGTTAAACAATTGCAAATAAACGAATTTTAATACTAGGTTGGAATTTTTTTCTTCAAACTATCGCATATACGAAATTTAACTCTCGGTAGGAATTTTTTGGTCAAGCTACCATCAATGTTCAAATTTTAACTTTCGGTGGGCACTTTTTTCTTCAAACTACTGTCAATATTCATATTTTAACTATTGGTTGAAATCTTTTTGTCAACAATCGTCAATAGACGAATTTTAATACTAGGTTGGAATTTTTTCCTTCAAACTATCGCCTATATACGAAATTTAACTCTCGGTGGGAATTTTTTGGTCAAGCTACCGTCAATGTACGAATTTTAACTCTCGGTGGGCACTTTTTTCTTCAAACTACTGTCAATATTCAAATTTTATCTATTGGTTGATATCTTTTTGTTAAACATTCGTCACTAAACGAATTTTTAAACTAGGTTGTAACTTTTTTCATCAAATTATCGCCTACATACGAAATTCAACTCTCGGTGGGAATTTTTTGGTCAAACTACCGTCAATGTACGAATTTTGACTCTCGGTGGGAACTTTATTCTTCAAACTACTGTCAATACTCAAATTTTAACTATTGTTTGAGATCTTTTTGTTAAACAATTGCAAATAAACGAATTTTAATACTAGGTTGGAATTTTTTTCTTCAAACTATCGCATATACGAAATTTAACTCTCGGCAGGAATTTTTTGGTCAAACTACTGTCAATGTACGAATTTTATCTCTCGGTGGGCACTTTTTTCTTCAAACTACTGTCAATATTCAAATTTTATCTATTGGTTGATATTTTTTTGTCAAACATTCGTCGATAAACGAATTTTTAAACTAGGTTGTAACTTTTTTCATCAAATTATCGCCTACATACGAAATTCAACTCTCGGTGGGAATTTTTTGGTCAAACTACCGTCAATGTACGAATTTTGACTCTCGGTGGGAACTTTTTTCTTCAAACTACTGTCAATACTCAAATTTTAACTATTGTTTGAGATCTTTTTGTTAAACAATTGCAAATAAACGAATTTTAATACTAGGTTGGAATTTTTTTCTTCAAACTATCGCATATACGAAATTTAACTCTCGGCAGGAATTTTTTGGTCAAGCTACCATCAATGTTCGAATTTTAACTCACGGTGGGCACTTTTTTCTTCAAACTACTGTCAATATTCAAATTTTATCTATTGGTTGATATCTTTTTGTCAAACATTCGTCAATAAACGAATTTTTGAACTAGGTTGTATCTTTTTTCATCAAATTATCGCCTACATACGAAATTCAACTCTCGGTGGGAATTTTTTGGTCAAACTACCGTCAATGTACGAATTTTGACTCTCGGTGGGAACTTTTTACTTCAAACTACTGTCAATACTCAAATTTTAACTATTGTTTGAGATCTTTTTGTTAAACAATTGTAAATAAACGAATTTTAATACTAGGTTGGAATTTTTTCCTTCAAACTATCGCCTATATACGAAATTTAACTCTCGGTGGGAATTTTTTGGTCAAGCTACCGTCAATGTACGAATTTTAACTCTCGGTGGGCACTTTTTTCTTCAAACTACTGTCAATATTCAAATTTTATCTATTGGTTGATATCTTTTTGTCAAACATTCGTCAATAAACGAATTTTTGAACTAGGTTGTAACTTTTTTCATCAAATTATCGCCTACATACGAAATTCAACTCTCGGTGGGAATTTTTTGGTCAAACTACCGTCAATGTACGAATTTTAACTCTCGGTGGGCACTTTTTTCTTCAAACTACTGTCAATATTCAAATTTTATCTATTGGTTGATATCTTTTTGTCAAACATTCGTCAATAAACGAATTTTTGAACTAGGTTGTAACTTTTTTCATCAAATTATCGCCTACATACGAAATTCAACTCTCGGTGGGAATTTTTTGGTCAAACTACCGTCAATGTACGAATTTTAACTCTCGGTGGGAACTTTTTTCTTCAAACTACTGTCAATACTCAAATTTTAACTATTGTTTGAGATCTTTTTGTTAAACAATTGTAAATAAACGAATTTTAATACTAGGTTGGAATTTTTTTCTTCAAACTATCGCATATACGAAATTTAACTCTCGGTAGGAATTTTTTGGTCAAGCTACCATCAATGTTCAAATTTTAACTTTCGGTGGGCACTTTTTTCTTCAAACTACTGTCAATATTCATATTTTAACTATTGGTTGAAATCTTTTTGTCAACAATCGTCAATAGACGAATTTTAATACTAGGTTGGAATTTTTTCCTTCAAACTATCGCCTATATACGAAATTTAACTCTCGGTGGGAATTTTTTGGTCAAGCTACCGTCAATGTACGAATTTTAACTCTCGGTGGGCACTTTTCTCTTCAAACTACTGTCAATATTCAGATTTTAAATATTGGTTGAGATCTTTTTGTTAAACAATTGCAAATAAACGAATTTTAATACTAGGTTGGAATTTTTTTCTTCAAACTATCACATATACGAAATTTAACTCTCGGCAGGAATTTTTTGGTCAAGCTACCGTCAATGTACGAATTTTAACTCTCGGTGGGCACTTTTTTCTTCAAACTACTGTCAATATTCAAATTTTATCTATTGGTTGATATCTTTTTGTCAAACATTCGTCAATAAACGAATTTTTGAACTAGGTTGTAACTTTTTTCATCAAATTATCGCCTACATACGAAATTCAACTCTCGGTGGGAATTTTTTGGTCAAACTACCGTCAATGTACGAATTTTAACTCTCGGTGGGAACTTTTTTCTTCAAACTACTGTCAATACTCAAATTTTAACTATTGTTTGAGATCTTTTTGTTAAACAATTGTAAATAAACGAATTTTAATAATAGGTTGGAATTTTTTTCTTCAAACTATCGCATATACGAAATTTAACGCTCGGTAGGAATTTTTTGGTCAAGCTACCATCAATGTTCGAATTTTAACTCTCGGTGGGCACTTTTTTCTTCAAACTACTGTCAATATTCATATTTTAACTATTGGTTGAAATCTTTTTGTCAACAATCGTCAATAGACGAATTTTAATACTAGGTTGGAATTTTTTCCTTCAAACTATCGTCTATATACGAAATTTAACTCTCGGTGGGAATTTTTTGGTCAAGCTACCGTCAATGTACGAATTTTAACTCTCGGTGGGCACTTTTTTCTTCAAACTACTGTCAATATTCAAATTTTATCTATTGGTTGATATCTTTTTGTTAAACATTCGTCAGTAAACGAATTTTTAAACTAGGTTGTAACTTTTTTCATCAAATTATCGCCTACATACGAAATTCAACTCTCGGTGGGAATTTTTTGGTCAAACTACCGTCAATGTACGAATTTTGACTCTCGGTGGGAACTTTTTTCTTCAAACTACTGTCAATACTCAAATTTTAACTATTGTTTGAGATCTTTTTGTTAAACAATTGCAAATAAACGAATTTTAATACTAGGTTGGAATTTTTTTCTTCAAACTATCGCATATACGAAATTTAACTCTCGGTAGGAATTTTTTGGTCAAGCTACCATCAATGTTCAAATTTTAACTTTCGGTGGGCACTTTTTTCTTCAAACTACTGTCAATATTCATATTTTAACTATTGGTTGAAATCTTTTTGTCAACAATCGTCAATAGACGAATTTTAATACTAGGTTGGAATTTTTTCCTTCAAACTATCGCCTATATACGAAATTTAACTCTCGGTGGGAATTTTTTGGTCAAGCTACCGTCAATGTACGAATTTTAACTCTCGGTGGGCACTTTTTTCTTCAAACTACTGTCAATATTCAAATTTTATCTATTGGTTGATATCTTTTTGTTAAACATTCGTCAGTAAACGAATTTTTAAACTAGGTTGTAACTTTTTTCATCAAATTATCGCCTACATACGAAATTCAACTCTCGGTGGGAATTTTTTGGTCAAGCTACCGTCAATGTACGAATTTTGACTCTCGGTGGGAACTTTTTTCTTCAAACTACTGTCAATACTCAAATTTTAAATATTGGTTGAGATCTTTTTGTTAAACAATTGCAAATAAACGAATTTTAATACTAGGTTGGAATTTTTTTCTTCAAACTATCGCATATACGAAATTTAACTCTCGGCAGGAATTTTTTGGTCAAGCTACCATCAATGTTCGAATTTTAACTCACGGTGGGCACTTTTTTCTTCAAACTGCTGTCAATATTCAAATTTTATCTATTGGTTGATATCTTTGTGTCAAACATTCGTCAATAAACGAATTTTTAAACTAGGTTGTAACTTTTTTCATCAAATTATCGCCTACATACGAAATTCAACTCTCGGTGGGAATTTTTTGGTCAAACTACCGTCAATGTACGAATTTTGACTCTCGGTGGGAACTTTTTTCTTCAAACTACTGTCAATACTCAAATTTTAACTATTGTTTGAGATCTTTTTGTTAAACAATTGCAAATAAACGAATTTTAATACTAGGTTGGAATTTTTTTCTTCAAACTATCACATATACGAAATTTAACTCTCGGCAGGAATTTTTTGGTCAAGCTACCGTCAATGTACGAATTTTAACTCTCGGTGGGCACTTTTTTCTTCAAACTACTGTCAATATTCAAATTTTATCTATTGGTTGATATCTTTTTGTCAAACATTCGTCAATAAACGAATTTTTGAACTAGGTTGTAACTTTTTTCATCAAATTATCGCCTACATACGAAATTCAACTCTCGGTGGGAATTTTTTGGTCAAACTACCGTCAATGTACGAATTTTGACTCTCGGTGGGAACTTTTTTCTTCAAACTACTGTCAATACTCAAATTTTAACTATTGTTTGAGATCTTTTTGTTAAACAATTGTAAATAAACGAATTTTAATACTAGGTTGGAATTTTTTCCTTCAAACTATCGCCTATATACGAAATTTAACTCTCGGTAGGAATTTTTTGGTCAAGCTACCATCAATGTTCAAATTTTAACTTTCGGTGGGCACTTTTTTCTTCAAACTACTGTCAATATTCATATTTTAACTATTGGTTGAAATCTTTTTGTCAACAATCGTCAATAGACGAATTTTAATACTAGGTTGGAATTTTTTCCTTCAAACTATCGCCTATATACGAAATTTAACTCTCGGTGGGAATTTTTTGGTCAAGCTACCGTCAATGTACGAATTTTAACTCTCGGTGGGCACTTTTTTCTTCAAACTACTGTCAATATTCAAATTTTATCTATTGGTTGATATCTTTTTGTTAAACATTCGTCAGTAAACGAATTTTTAAACTAGGTTGTAACTTTTTTCATCAAATTATCGCCTACATACGAAATTCAACTCTCGGTGGGAATTTTTTGGTCAAGCTACCGTCAATGTACGAATTTTGACTCTCGGTGGGAACTTTTTTCTTCAAACTACTGTCAATACTCAAATTTTAACTATTGTTTGAGATCTTTTTGTTAAACAATTGCAAATAAACGAATTTTAATACTAGGTTGGAATTTTTTTCTTCAAACTATCGCATATACGAAATTTAACTCTCGGCAGGAATTTTTTGGTCAAGCTACCATCAATGTTCGAATTTTAACTCACGGTGGGCACTTTTTTCTTCAAACTACTGTCAATATTCAAATTTTATCTATTGGTTGATATCTTTTTGTCAAACATTCGTCAATAAACGAATTTTTGAACTAGGTTGTAACTTTTTTCATCAAATTATCGCCTACATACGAAATTCAACTCTCGGTGGGAATTTTTTGGTCAAACTACCGTCAATGTACGAATTTTGACTCTCGGTGGGAACTCTTTTCTTCAAACTACTGTCAATACTCAAATTTTAACTATTGTTTGAGATCTTTTTGTTAAACAATTGTAAATAAACGAATTTTAATACTAGGTTGGAATTTTTTCCTTCAAACTATCGCCTATATACGAAATTTAACTCTCGGTGGGAATTTTTTGGTCAAGCTACCGTCAATGTACGAATTTTAACTCTCGGTGGGCACTTTTTTCTTCAAACTACTGTCAATATTCAAATTTTATCTATTGGTTGATATCTTTTTGTTAAACATTCGTCAGTAAACGAATTTTTAAACTAGGTTGTAACTTTTTTCATCAAATTATCGCCTACATACGAAATTCAACTCTCGGTGGGAATTTTTTGGTCAAGCTACCGTCAATGTACGAATTTTGACTCTCGGTGGGAACTTTTTTCTTCAAACTACTGTCAATACTCAAATTTTAAATATTGGTTGAGATCTTTTTGTTAAACAATTGCAAATAAACGAATTTTAATACTAGGTTGGAATTTTTTTCTTCAAACTATCGCATATACGAAATTTAACTCTCGGCAGGAATTTTATGGTCAAGCTACCATCAATGTTCGAATTTTAACTCACGGTGGGCACTTTTTTCTTCAAACTACTGTCAATATTCAAATTTTATCTATTGGTTGATATCTTTGTGTCAAACATTCGTCAATAAACGAATTTTTAAACTAGGTTGTAACTTTTTTCATCAAATTATCGCCTACATACGAAATTCAACTCTCGGTGGGAATTTTTTGGTCAAACTACCGTCAATGTACGAATTTTGACTCTCGGTGGGAACTTTTTTCTTCAAACTACTGTCAATACTCAAATTTTAACTATTGTTTGAGATCTTTTTGTTAAACAATTGCAAATAAACGAATTTTAATACTAGGTTGGAATTTTTTTCTTCAAACTATCACATATACGAAATTTAACTCTCGGCAGGAATTTTTTGGTCAAGCTACCGTCAATGTACGAATTTTAACTCTCGGTGGGCACTTTTTTCTTCAAACTACTGTCAATATTCAAATTTTATCTATTGGTTGATATCTTTTTGTCAAACATTCGTCAATAAACGAATTTTTGAACTAGGTTGTAACTTTTTTCATCAAATTATCGCCTACATACGAAATTCAACTCTCGGTGGGAATTTTTTGGTCAAACTACCGTCAATGTACGAATTTTGACTCTCGGTGGGAACTTTTTTCTTCAAACTACTGTCAATACTCAAATTTTAACTATTGTTTGAGATCTTTTTGTTAAACAATTGTAAATAAACGAATTTTAATACTAGGTTGGAATTTTTTCCTTCAAACTATCGCCTATATACGAAATTTAACTCTCGGTAGGAATTTTTTGGTCAAGCTACCATCAATGTTCAAATTTTAACTTTCGGTGGGCACTTTTTTCTTCAAACTACTGTCAATATTCATATTTTAACTATTGGTTGAAATCTTTTTGTCAACAATCGTCAATAGACGAATTTTAATACTAGGTTGGAATTTTTTCCTTCAAACTATCGCCTATATACGAAATTTAACTCTCGGTGGGAATTTTTTGGTCAAGCTACCGTCAATGTACGAATTTTAACTCTCGGTGGGCACTTTTTTCTTCAAACTACTGTCAATATTCAAATTTTATCTATTGGTTGATATCTTTTTGTTAAACATTCGTCAGTAAACGAATTTTTAAACTAGGTTGTAACTTTTTTCATCAAATTATCGCCTACATACGAAATTCAACTCTCGGTGGGAATTTTTTGGTCAAGCTACCGTCAATGTACGAATTTTGACTCTCGCTGGGAACTTTTTTCTTCAAACTACT
This sequence comes from Xylocopa sonorina, assembly GCF_050948175.1. Classification (NCBI taxonomy): domain Eukaryota; kingdom Metazoa; phylum Arthropoda; class Insecta; order Hymenoptera; family Apidae; genus Xylocopa; species Xylocopa sonorina. Next base: position 776,236 of record NW_027490091.1, read on the forward strand.
GTCAATACTCAAATTTTAACTATTGTTTGAGATCTTTTTGTTAAACAATTGCAAATAAACGAATTTTAATACTAGGTTGGAATTTTTTTCTTCAAACTATCGCATATACGAAATTTAACTCTCGGCAGGAATTTTTTGGTCAAGCTACCATCAATGTTCGAATTTTAACTCTCGGTGGGCACTTTTTTCTTCAAACTACTGTCAATATTCAGATTTTATCTATTGGTTGATATCTTTTTGTCAAACATTCGTCAATAAACGAATTTTTAAACTAGGTTGTAACTTTTTTCATCAAATTATCGCCTACATACGAAATTCAACTCTCGGTGGGAATTTTTTGGTCAAACTACCGTCAATGTACAATGTCAAACAACGATTGTCAAACAATCGTCAATAAACAAATTTTCATACTAGGTTGGAATTTTTTTCTTCAAACTATTGCCTACATACGAAATTCAACTCTCGGTGGGAATTTTTTGGTCAAGCTACCGTCAATGTACGAATTTTAACTCTCGGTGGGCACTTTTTTCTTCAAACTACTGTCAATATTCAAATTTTATCTATTGGTTGATATCTTTTTGTCAAACATTCGTCAATAAACGAATTTTTGAACTAGGTTGTAACTTTTTTCATCAAATTATCGCCTACATACGAAATTCAACTCTCGGTGGGAATTTTTTGGTCAAACTACCGTCAATGTACGAATTTTGACTCTCGGTGGGAACTTTTTTCTTCAAACTACTGTCAATACTCAAATTTTAACTATTGTTTGAGATCTTTTTGTTAAATAATTGCAAATAAACGAATTTTAATACTAGGTTGGAATTTTTTTCTTCAAACTATCGCATATACGAAATTTAACGCTCGGTAGGAATTTTTTGGTCAAGCTACCATCAATGTTCGAATTTTAACTCTCGGTGGGCACTTTTTTCTTCAAACTACTGTCAATATTCAGATTTTATCTATTGGTTGAAATCTTTTTGTCAAACAATCGTCAATAAACGAATTTTCATACTAGGTTGGAATTTTTTTCTTCAAACTATTGCCTACATACGAAGTTCAACTCTCGGTGGGAATTTTTTGGTCAAACTACCGACAATGTACGAATTTTAACTCTCGGTGGGCACTTTTCTCTTCAAACTACTGTCAATATTCAGATTTTAAATATTGGTTGAAATCTTTTTGTCAAACAGTCGTCAATAAACGAATTTTTATACTAGGTTGTAATTTTTTTCTACAAACTATCGCCTACATACGAAATTCAACTCTCGGTGGGAATTTTTTGGTCAAACTACCGTCAATGTACGAATTTTGACTCTCGGTGGGAACTTTTTTCTTCAAACTACTGTCAATACTCAAATTTTAACTATTGTTTGAGATCTTTTTGTTAAACAATTGCAAATAAACGAATTTTAATACTAGGTTGGAATTTTTTTCTTCAAACTATCGCATATACGAAATTTAACTCTCGGCAGGAATTTTTTGGTCAAACTACCGTCAATGTACGAATTTTATCTCTCGGTGGGCACTTTTTTCTTCAAACTACTGTCAATATTCAAATTTTATCTATTGGTTGATATTTTTTTGTCAAACATTCGTCGATAAACGAATTTTTAAACTAGGTTGTAACTTTTTTCATCAAATTATCGCCTACATACGAAATTCAACTCTCGGTGGGAATTTTTTGGTCAAACTACCGTCAATGTACGAATTTTGACTCTCGGTGGGAACTTTTTTCTTCAAACTACTGTCAATACTCAAATTTTAACTATTGTTTGAGATCTTTTTGTTAAACAATTGCAAATAAACGAATTTTAATACTAGGTTGGAATTTTTTTCTTCAAACTATCGCATATACGAAATTTAACTCTCGGCAGGAATTTTTTGGTCAAGCTACCATCAATGTTCGAATTTTAACTCACGGTGGGCACTTTTTTCTTCAAACTACTGTCAATATTCAAATTTTATCTATTGGTTGATATCTTTTTGTCAAACATTCGTCAATAAACGAATTTTTGAACTAGGTTGTATCTTTTTTCATCAAATTATCGCCTACATACGAAATTCAACTCTCGGTGGGAATTTTTTGGTCAAACTACCGTCAATGTACGAATTTTGACTCTCGGTGGGAACTTTTTTCTTCAAACTACTGTCAATACTCAAATTTTAACCATTGTTTGAGATCTTTTTGTTAAACAATTGTAAATAAACGAATTTTAATACTAGGTTGGAATTTTTTCCTTCAAACTATCGCCTATATACGAAATTTAACTCTCGGTGGGAATTTTTTGGTCAAGCTACCGTCAATGTACGAATTTTAACTCTCGGTGGGCACTTTTTTCTTCAAACTACTGTCAATATTCAAATTTTATCTATTGGTTGATATCTTTTTGTCAAACATTCGTCAATAAACGAATTTTTGAACTAGGTTGTAACTTTTTTCATCAAATTATCGCCTACATACGAAATTCAACTCTCGGTGGGAATTTTTTGGTCAAACTACCGTCAATGTACGAATTTTAACTCTCGGTGGGCACTTTTTTCTTCAAACTACTGTCAACATTCAAATTTTATCTATTGGTTGATATCTTTTTGTCAAACATTCGTCAATAAACGAATTTTTGAACTAGGTTGTAACTTTTTTCATCAAATTATCGCCTACATACGAAATTCAACTCTCGGTGGGAATTTTTTGGTCAAACTACCGTCAATGTACGAATTTTAACTCTCGGTGGGAACTTTTTTCTTCAAACTACTGTCAATACTCAAATTTTAACTATTGTTTGAGATCTTTTTGTTAAACAATTGTAAATAAACGAATTTTAATACTAGGTTGGAATTTTTTTCTTCAAACTATCGCATATACGAAATTTAACGCTCGGTAGGAATTTTTTGGTCAAGCTACCATCAATGTTCGAATTTTAACTCTCGGTGGGCACTTTTTTCTTCAAACTACTGTCAATATTCATATTTTAACTATTGGTTGAAATCTTTTTGTCAACAATCGTCAATAGACGAATTTTAATACTAGGTTGGAATTTTTTCCTTCAAACTATCGCCTATATACGAAATTTAACTCTCGGTGGGAATTTTTTGGTCAAGCTACCGTCAATGTACGAATTTTAACTCTCGGTGGGCACTTTTCTCTTCAAACTACTGTCAATATTCAGATTTTAAATATTGGTTGAGATCTTTTTGTTAAACAATTGCAAATAAACGAATTTTAATACTAGGTTGGAATTTTTTTCTTCAAACTATCGCATATACGAAATTTAACTCTCGGCAGGAATTTTTTGGTCAAGCTACCATCAATGTTCGAATTTTAACTCACGGTGGGCACTTTTTTCTTCAAACTACTGTCAATATTCAAATTTTATCTATTGGCTGATATCTTTTTGTCAAACATTCGTCAATAAACGAATTTTTAAACTAGGTTGTAACTTTTTTCATCAAATTATCGCCTACATACGAAATTCAACTCTCGGTGGGAATTTTTTGGTCAAACTACCGTCAATGTACGAATTTTGACTCTCGGTGGGAACTTTTTTCTTCAAACTACTGTCAATACTCAAATTTTAACTATTGTTTGAGATCTTTTTGTTAAACAATTGCAAATAAACGAATTTTAATACTAGGTTGGAATTTTTTTCTTCAAACTATCGCATATACGAAATTTAACTCTCGGTAGGAATTTTTTGGTCAAGCTACCATCAATGTTCAAATTTTAACTTTCGGTGGGCACTTTTTTCTTCAAACTACTGTCAATATTCATATTTTAACTATTGGTTGAAATCTTTTTGTCAACAATCGTCAATAGACGAATTTTAATACTAGGTTGGAATTTTTTCCTTCAAACTATCGTCTATATACGAAATTTAACTCTCGGTGGGAATTTTTTGGTCAAGCTACCGTCAATGTACGAATTTTAACTCTCGGTGGGCACTTTTTTCTTCAAACTACTGTCAATATTCAAATTTTATCTATTGGTTGATATCTTTTTGTTAAACATTCGTCAGTAAACGAATTTTTAAACTAGGTTGTAACTTTTTTCATCAAATTATCGCCTACATACGAAATTCAACTCTCGGTGGGAATTTTTTGGTCAAACTACCGTCAATGTACGAATTTTGACTCTCGGTGGGAACTTTTTTCTTCAAACTACTGTCAATACTCAAATTTTAACTATTGTTTGAGATCTTTTTGTTAAACAATTGCAAATAAACGAATTTTAATACTAGGTTGGAATTTTTTTCTTCAAACTATCGCATATACGAAATTTAACTCTCGGTAGGAATTTTTTGGTCAAGCTACCATCAATGTTCAAATTTTAACTTTCGGTGGGCACTTTTTTCTTCAAACTACTGTCAATATTCATATTTTAACTATTGGTTGAAATCTTTTTGTCAACAATCGTCAATAGACGAATTTTAATACTAGGTTGGAATTTTTTCCTTCAAACTATCGCCTATATACGAAATTTAACTCTCGGTGGGAATTTTTTGGTCAAGCTACCGTCAATGTACGAATTTTAACTCTCGGTGGGCACTTTTTTCTTCAAACTACTGTCAATATTCAAATTTTATCTATTGGTTGATATCTTTTTGTTAAACATTCGTCAGTAAACGAATTTTTAAACTAGGTTGTAACTTTTTTCATCAAATTATCGCCTACATACGAAATTCAACTCTCGGTGGGAATTTTTTGGTCAAGCTACCATCAATGTTCAAATTTTAACTTTCGGTGGGCACTTTTTTCTTCAAACTACTGTCAATATTCATATTTTAACTATTGGTTGAAATCTTTTTGTCAACAATCGTCAATAGACGAATTTTAATACTAGGTTGGAATTTTTTCCTTCAAACTATCGCCTATATACGAAATTTAACTCTCGGTGGGAATTTTTTGGTCAAGCTACCGTCAATGTACGAATTTTAACTCTCGGTGGGCACTTTTTTCTTCAAACTACTGTCAATATTCAAATTTTATCTATTGGTTGATATCTTTTTGTTAAACATTCGTCAGTAAACGAATTTTTAAACTAGGTTGTAACTTTTTTCATCAAATTATCGCCTACATACGAAATTCAACTCTCGGTGGGAATTTTTTGGTCAAGCTACCGTCAATGTACGAATTTTGACTCTCGGTGGGAACTTTTCTCTTCAAACTACTGTCAATATTCAGATTTTAAATATTGGTTGAGATCTTTTTGTTAAACAATTGCAAATAAACGAATTTTAATACTAGGTTGGAATTTTTTTCTTCAAACTATCGCATATACGAAATTTAACTCTCGGCAGGAATTTTTTGGTCAAGCTACCATCAATGTTCGAATTTTAACTCACGGTGGGCACTTTTTTCTTCAAACTACTGTCAATATTCAAATTTTATCTATTGGTTGATATCTTTGTGTCAAACATTCGTCAATAAACGAATTTTTAAACTAGGTTGTAACTTTTTTCATCAAATTATCGCCTACATACGAAATTCAACTCTCGGTGGGAATTTTTTGGTCAAACTACCGTCAATGTACGAATTTTGACTCTCGGTGGGAACTTTTTTCTTCAAACTACTGTCAATACTCAAATTTTAACTATTGTTTGAGATCTTTTTGTTAAACAATTGCAAATAAACGAATTTTAATACTAGGTTGGAATTTTTTTCTTCAAACTATCGCATATACGAAATTTAACTCTCGGCAGGAATTTTTTGGTCAAGCTACCATCAATGTTCGAATTTTAACTCACGGTGGGCACTTTTTTCTTCAAACTACTGTCAATATTCAAATTTTATCTATTGGTTGATATCTTTTTGTCAAACATTCGTCAATAAACGAATTTTTGAACTAGGTTGTAACTTTTTTCATCAAATTATCGCCTACATACGAAATTCAACTCTCGGTGGGAATTTTTTGGTCAAACTACCGTCAATGTACGAATTTTGACTCTCGGTGGGAACTCTTTTCTTCAAACTACTGTCAATACTCAAATTTTAACTATTGTTTGAGATCTTTTTGTTAAACAATTGTAAATAAACGAATTTTAATACTAGGTTGGAATTTTTTCCTTCAAACTATCGCCTATATACGAAATTTAACTCTCGGTGGGAATTTTTTGGTCAAGCTACCGTCAATGTACGAATTTTAACTCTCGGTGGGCACTTTTTTCTTCAAACTACTGTCAATATTCAAATTTTATCTATTGGTTGATATCTTTTTGTTAAACATTCGTCAGTAAACGAATTTTTAAACTAGGTTGTAACTTTTTTCATCAAATTATCGCCTACATACGAAATTCAACTCTCGGTGGGAATTTTTTGGTCAAGCTACCGTCAATGTACGAATTTTGACTCTCGGTGGGAACTTTTTTCTTCAAACTACTGTCAATACTCAAATTTTAAATATTGGTTGAGATCTTTTTGTTAAACAATTGCAAATAAACGAATTTTAATACTAGGTTGGAATTTTTTTCTTCAAACTATCGCATATACGAAATTTAACTCTCGGCAGGAATTTTATGGTCAAGCTACCATCAATGTTCGAATTTTAACTCACGGTGGGCACTTTTTTCTTCAAACTACTGTCAATATTCAAATTTTATCTATTGGTTGATATCTTTGTGTCAAACATTCGTCAATAAACGAATTTTTAAACTAGGTTGTAACTTTTTTCATCAAATTATCGCCTACATACGAAATTCAACTCTCGGTGGGAATTTTTTGGTCAAACTACCGTCAATGTACGAATTTTGACTCTCGGTGGGAACTTTTTTCTTCAAACTACTGTCAATACTCAAATTTTAACTATTGTTTGAGATCTTTTTGTTAAACAATTGCAAATAAACGAATTTTAATACTAGGTTGGAATTTTTTTCTTCAAACTATCACATATACGAAATTTAACTCTCGGCAGGAATTTTTTGGTCAAGCTACCGTCAATGTACGAATTTTAACTCTCGGTGGGCACTTTTTTCTTCAAACTACTGTCAATATTCAAATTTTATCTATTGGTTGATATCTTTTTGTCAAACATTCGTCAATAAACGAATTTTTGAACTAGGTTGTAACTTTTTTCATCAAATTATCGCCTACATACGAAATTCAACTCTCGGTGGGAATTTTTTGGTCAAACTACCGTCAATGTACGAATTTTGACTCTCGGTGGGAACTTTTTTCTTCAAACTACTGTCAATACTCAAATTTTAACTATTGTTTGAGATCTTTTTGTTAAACAATTGTAAATAAACGAATTTTAATACTAGGTTGGAATTTTTTCCTTCAAACTATCGCCTATATACGAAATTTAACTCTCGGTAGGAATTTTTTGGTCAAGCTACCATCAATGTTCAAATTTTAACTTTCGGTGGGCACTTTTTTCTTCAAACTACTGTCAATATTCATATTTTAACTATTGGTTGAAATCTTTTTGTCAACAATCGTCAATAGACGAATTTTAATACTAGGTTGGAATTTTTTCCTTCAAACTATCGCCTATATACGAAATTTAACTCTCGGTGGGAATTTTTTGGTCAAGCTACCGTCAATGTACGAATTTTAACTCTCGGTGGGCACTTTTTTCTTCAAACTACTGTCAATATTCAAATTTTATCTATTGGTTGATATCTTTTTGTTAAACATTCGTCAGTAAACGAATTTTTAAACTAGGTTGTAACTTTTTTCATCAAATTATCGCCTACATACGAAATTCAACTCTCGGTGGGAATTTTTTGGTCAAGCTACCGTCAATGTACGAATTTTGACTCTCGCTGGGAACTTTTTTCTTCAAACTACTGTCAATACTCAAATTTTAACTATTGTTTGAGATCTTTTTGTTAAACAATTGCAAATAAACGAATTTTAATACTAGGTTGGAATTTTTTTCTTCAAACTATCGCATATACGAAATTTAACTCTCGGCAGGAATTTTTTGGTCAAGCTACCATCAATGTTCGAATTTTAACTCTCGGTGGGCACTTTTTTCTTCAAACTACTGTCAATATTCAGATTTTATCTATTGGTTGATATCTTTTTGTCAAACATTCGTCAATAAACGAATTTTTAAACTAGGTTGTAACTTTTTTCATCAAATTATCGCCTACATACGAAATTCAACTCTCGGTGGGAATTTTTTGGTCAAACTACCGTCAATGTACAATGTCAAACAACGATTGTCAAACAATCGTCAATAAACAAATTTTCATACTAGGTTGGAATTTTTTTCTTCAAACTATTGCCTACATACGAAATTCAACTCTCGGTGGGAATTTTTTGGTCAAGCTACCGTCAATGTACGAATTTTAACTCTCGGTGGGCACTTTTTTCTTCAAACTACTGTCAATATTCAAATTTTATCTATTGGTTGATATCTTTTTGTCAAACATTCGTCAATAAACGAATTTTTGAACTAGGTTGTAACTTTTTTCATCAAATTATCGCCTACATACGAAATTCAACTCTCGGTGGGAATTTTTTGGTCAAACTACCGTCAATGTACGAATTTTGACTCTCGGTGGGAACTTTTTTCTTCAAACTACTGTCAATACTCAAATTTTAACTATTGTTTGAGATCTTTTTGTTAAATAATTGCAAATAAACGAATTTTAATACTAGGTTGGAATTTTTTTCTTCAAACTATCGCATATACGAAATTTAACGCTCGGTAGGAATTTTTTGGTCAAGCTACCATCAATGTTCGAATTTTAACTCTCGGTGGGCACTTTTTTCTTCAAACTACTGTCAATATTCAGATTTTATCTATTGGTTGAAATCTTTTTGTCAAACAATCGTCAATAAACGAATTTTCATACTAGGTTGGAATTTTTTTCTTCAAACTATTGCCTACATACGAAGTTCAACTCTCGGTGGGAATTTTTTGGTCAAACTACCGACAATGTACGAATTTTAACTCTCGGTGGGCACTTTTCTCTTCAAACTACTGTCAATATTCAGATTTTAAATATTGGTTGAAATCTTTTTGTCAAACAGTCGTCAATAAACGAATTTTTATACTAGGTTGTAATTTTTTTCTACAAACTATCGCCTACATACGAAATTCAACTCTCGGTGGGAATTTTTTGGTCAAACTACCGTCAATGTACGAATTTTGACTCTCGGTGGGAACTTTTTTCTTCAAACTACTGTCAATACTCAAATTTTAACTATTGTTTGAGATCTTTTTGTTAAACAATTGCAAATAAACGAATTTTAATACTAGGTTGGAATTTTTTTCTTCAAACTATCGCATATACGAAATTTAACTCTCGGCAGGAATTTTTTGGTCAAACTACCGTCAATGTACGAATTTTATCTCTCGGTGGGCACTTTTTTCTTCAAACTACTGTCAATATTCAAATTTTATCTATTGGTTGATATTTTTTTGTCAAACATTCGTCGATAAACGAATTTTTAAACTAGGTTGTAACTTTTTTCATCAAATTATCGCCTACATACGAAATTCAACTCTCGGTGGGAATTTTTTGGTCAAACTACCGTCAATGTACGAATTTTGACTCTCGGTGGGAACTTTTTTCTTCAAACTACTGTCAATACTCAAATTTTAACTATTGTTTGAGATCTTTTTGTTAAACAATTGCAAATAAACGAATTTTAATACTAGGTTGGAATTTTTTTCTTCAAACTATCGCATATACGAAATTTAACTCTCGGCAGGAATTTTTTGGTCAAGCTACCATCAATGTTCGAATTTTAACTCACGGTGGGCACTTTTTTCTTCAAACTACTGTCAATATTCAAATTTTATCTATTGGTTGATATCTTTTTGTCAAACATTCGTCAATAAACGAATTTTTGAACTAGGTTGTATCTTTTTTCATCAAATTATCGCCTACATACGAAATTCAACTCTCGGTGGGAATTTTTTGGTCAAACTACCGTCAATGTACGAATTTTGACTCTCGGTGGGAACTTTTTTCTTCAAACTACTGTCAATACTCAAATTTTAACCATTGTTTGAGATCTTTTTGTTAAACAATTGTAAATAAACGAATTTTAATACTAGGTTGGAATTTTTTCCTTCAAACTATCGCCTATATACGAAATTTAACTCTCGGTGGGAATTTTTTGGTCAAGCTACCGTCAATGTACGAATTTTAACTCTCGGTGGGCACTTTTTTCTTCAAACTACTGTCAATATTCAAATTTTATCTATTGGTTGATATCTTTTTGTCAAACATTCGTCAATAAACGAATTTTTGAACTAGGTTGTAACTTTTTTCATCAAATTATCGCCTACATACGAAATTCAACTCTCGGTGGGAATTTTTTGGTCAAACTACCGTCAATGTACGAATTTTAACTCTCGGTGGGCACTTTTTTCTTCAAACTACTGTCAACATTCAAATTTTATCTATTGGTTGATATCTTTTTGTCAAACATTCGTCAATAAACGAATTTTTGAACTAGGTTGTAACTTTTTTCATCAAATTATCGCCTACATACGAAATTCAACTCTCGGTGGGAATTTTTTGGTCAAACTACCGTCAATGTACGAATTTTAACTCTCGGTGGGAACTTTTTTCTTCAAACTACTGTCAATACTCAAATTTTAACTATTGTTTGAGATCTTTTTGTTAAACAATTGTAAATAAACGAATTTTAATACTAGGTTGGAATTTTTTTCTTCAAACTATCGCATATACGAAATTTAACGCTCGGTAGGAATTTTTTGGTCAAGCTACCATCAATGTTCGAATTTTAACTCTCGGTGGGCACTTTTTTCTTCAAACTACTGTCAATATTCATATTTTAACTATTGGTTGAAATCTTTTTGTCAACAATCGTCAATAGACGAATTTTAATACTAGGTTGGAATTTTTTCCTTCAAACTATCGCCTATATACGAAATTTAACTCTCGGTGGGAATTTTTTGGTCAAGCTACCGTCAATGTACGAATTTTAACTCTCGGTGGGCACTTTTCTCTTCAAACTACTGTCAATATTCAGATTTTAAATATTGGTTGAGATCTTTTTGTTAAACAATTGCAAATAAACGAATTTTAATACTAGGTTGGAATTTTTTTCTTCAAACTATCGCATATACGAAATTTAACTCTCGGCAGGAATTTTTTGGTCAAGCTACCATCAATGTTCGAATTTTAACTCACGGTGGGCACTTTTTTCTTCAAACTACTGTCAATATTCAAATTTTATCTATTGGCTGATATCTTTTTGTCAAACATTCGTCAATAAACGAATTTTTAAACTAGGTTGTAACTTTTTTCATCAAATTATCGCCTACATACGAAATTCAACTCTCGGTGGGAATTTTTTGGTCAAACTACCGTCAATGTACGAATTTTGACTCTCGGTGGGAACTTTTTTCTTCAAACTACTGTCAATACTCAAATTTTAACTATTGTTTGAGATCTTTTTGTTAAACAATTGCAAATAAACGAATTTTAATACTAGGTTGGAATTTTTTTCTTCAAACTATCGCATATACGAAATTTAACTCTCGGTAGGAATTTTTTGGTCAAGCTACCATCAATGTTCAAATTTTAACTTTCGGTGGGCACTTTTTTCTTCAAACTACTGTCAATATTCATATTTTAACTATTGGTTGAAATCTTTTTGTCAACAATCGTCAATAGACGAATTTTAATACTAGGTTGGAATTTTTTCCTTCAAACTATCGTCTATATACGAAATTTAACTCTCGGTGGGAATTTTTTGGTCAAGCTACCGTCAATGTACGAATTTTAACTCTCGGTGGGCACTTTTTTCTTCAAACTACTGTCAATATTCAAATTTTATCTATTGGTTGATATCTTTTTGTTAAACATTCGTCAGTAAACGAATTTTTAAACTAGGTTGTAACTTTTTTCATCAAATTATCGCCTACATACGAAATTCAACTCTCGGTGGGAATTTTTTGGTCAAACTACCGTCAATGTACGAATTTTGACTCTCGGTGGGAACTTTTTTCTTCAAACTACTGTCAATACTCAAATTTTAACTATTGTTTGAGATCTTTTTGTTAAACAATTGCAAATAAACGAATTTTAATACTAGGTTGGAATTTTTTTCTTCAAACTATCGCATATACGAAATTTAACTCTCGGTAGGAATTTTTTGGTCAAGCTACCATCAATGTTCAAATTTTAACTTTCGGTGGGCACTTTTTTCTTCAAACTACTGTCAATATTCATATTTTAACTATTGGTTGAAATCTTTTTGTCAACAATCGTCAATAGACGAATTTTAATACTAGGTTGGAATTTTTTCCTTCAAACTATCGCCTATATACGAAATTTAACTCTCGGTGGGAATTTTTTGGTCAAGCTACCGTCAATGTACGAATTTTAACTCTCGGTGGGCACTTTTTTCTTCAAACTACTGTCAATATTCAAATTTTATCTATTGGTTGATATCTTTTTGTTAAACATTCGTCAGTAAACGAATTTTTAAACTAGGTTGTAACTTTTTTCATCAAATTATCGCCTACATACGAAATTCAACTCTCGGTGGGAATTTTTTGGTCAAGCTACCATCAATGTTCAAATTTTAACTTTCGGTGGGCACTTTTTTCTTCAAACTACTGTCAATATTCATATTTTAACTATTGGTTGAAATCTTTTTGTCAACAATCGTCAATAGACGAATTTTAATACTAGGTTGGAATTTTTTCCTTCAAACTATCGCCTATATACGAAATTTAACTCTCGGTGGGAATTTTTTGGTCAAGCTACCGTCAATGTACGAATTTTAACTCTCGGTGGGCACTTTTTTCTTCAAACTACTGTCAATATTCAAATTTTATCTATTGGTTGATATCTTTTTGTTAAACATTCGTCAGTAAACGAATTTTTAAACTAGGTTGTAACTTTTTTCATCAAATTATCGCCTACATACGAAATTCAACTCTCGGTGGGAATTTTTTGGTCAAGCTACCGTCAATGTACGAATTTTGACTCTCGGTGGGAACTTTTCTCTTCAAACTACTGTCAATATTCAGATTTTAAATATTGGTTGAGATCTTTTTGTTAAACAATTGCAAATAAACGAATTTTAATACTAGGTTGGAATTTTTTTCTTCAAACTATCGCATATACGAAATTTAACTCTCGGCAGGAATTTTTTGGTCAAGCTACCATCAATGTTCGAATTTTAACTCACGGTGGGCACTTTTTTCTTCAAACTACTGTCAATATTCAAATTTTATCTATTGGTTGATATCTTTGTGTCAAACATTCGTCAATAAACGAATTTTTAAACTAGGTTGTAACTTTTTTCATCAAATTATCGCCTACATACGAAATTCAACTCTCGGTGGGAATTTTTTGGTCAAACTACCGTCAATGTACGAATTTTGACTCTCGGTGGGAACTTTTTTCTTCAAACTACTGTCAATACTCAAATTTTAACTATTGTTTGAGATCTTTTTGTTAAACAATTGCAAATAAACGAATTTTAATACTAGGTTGGAATTTTTTTCTTCAAACTATCACATATACGAAATTTAACTCTCGGCAGGAATTTTTTGGTCAAGCTACCGTCAATGTACGAATTTTAACTCTCGGTGGGCACTTTTTTCTTCAAACTACTGTCAATATTCAAATTTTATCTATTGGTTGATATCTTTTTGTCAAACATTCGTCAATAAACGAATTTTTGAACTAGGTTGTAACTTTTTTCATCAAATTATCGCCTACATACGAAATTCAACTCTCGGTGGGAATTTTTTGGTCAAACTACCGTCAATGTACGAATTTTGACTCTCGGTGGGAACTTTTTTCTTCAAACTACTGTCAATACTCAAATTTTAACTATTGTTTGAGATCTTTTTGTTAAACAATTGTAAATAAACGAATTTTAATACTAGGTTGGAATTTTTTCCTTCAAACTATCGCCTATATACGAAATTTAACTCTCGGTGGGAATTTTTTGGTCAAGCTACCGTCAATGTACGAATTTTAACTCTCGGTGGGCACTTTTTTCTTCAAACTACTGTCAATATTCAAATTTTATCTATTGGTTGATATCTTTTTGTCAAACATTCGTCAATAAACGAATTTTTGAACTAGGTTGTAACTTTTTTCATCAAATTATCGCCTACATACGAAATTCAACTCTCGGTGGGAATTTTTTGGTCAAACTACCGTCAATGTACGAATTTTAACTCTCGGTGGGCACTTTTTTCTTCAAACTACTGTCAATATTCAAATTTTATCTATTGGTTGATATCTTTTTGTCAAACATTCGTCAATAAACGAATTTTTGAACTAGGTTGTAACTTTTTTCATCAAATTATCGCCTACGTACGAAATTCAACTCTCGGTGGGAATTTTTTGGTCAAACTACCGTCAATGTACGAATTTTAACTCTCGGTGGGAACTTTTTTCTTCAAACTACTGTCAATACTCAAATTTTAACTATTGTTTGAGATCTTTTTGTTAAACAATTGTAAATAAACGAATTTTAATAATAGGTTGGAATTTTTTTCTTCAAACTATCGCATATACGAAATTTAACGCTCGGTAGGAATTTTTTGGTCAAGCTACCATCAATGTTCGAATTTTAACTCTCGGTGGGCACTTTTTTCTTCAAACTACTGTCAATATTCATATTTTAACTATTGGTTGAAATCTTTTTGTCAACAATCGTCAATAGACGAATTTTAATACTAGGTTGGAATTTTTTCCTTCAAACTATCGCCTATATACGAAATTTAACTCTCGGTGGGAATTTTTTGGTCAAGCTACCGTCAATGTACGAATTTTAACTCTCGGTGGGCACTTTTCTCTTCAAACTACTGTCAATATTCAGATTTTAAATATTGGTTGAGATCTTTTTGTTAAACAATTGCAAATAAACGAATTTTAATACTAGGTTGGAATTTTTTTCTTCAAACTATCGCATATACGAAATTTAACTCTCGGCAGGAATTTTTTGGTCAAGCTACCATCAATGTTCGAATTTTAACTCACGGTGGGCACTTTTTTCTTCAAACTACTGCCAATATTCAAATTTTATCTATTGGCTGATATCTTTTTGTCAAACATTCGTCAATAAACGAATTTTTAAACTAGGTTGTAACTTTTTTCATCAAATTATCGCCTACATACGAAATTCAACTCTCGGTGGGAATTTTTTGGTCAAACTACCGTCAATGTACGAATTTTGACTCTCGGTGGGAACTTTTTTCTTCAAACTACTGTCAATACTCAAATTTTAACTATTGTTTGAGATCTTTTTGTTAAACAATTGCAAATAAACGAATTTTAATACTAGGTTGGAATTTTTTTCTTCAAACTATCGCATATACGAAATTTAACTCTCGGTAGGAATTTTTTGGTCAAGCTACCATCAATGTTCAAATTTTAACTTTCGGTGGGCACTTTTTTCTTCAAACTACTGTCAATATTCATATTTTAACTATTGGTTGAAATCTTTTTGTCAACAATCGTCAATAGACGAATTTTAATACTAGGTTGGAATTTTTTCCTTCAAACTATCGCCTATATACGAAATTTAACTCTCGGTGGGAATTTTTTGGTCAAGCTACCGTCAATGTACGAATTTTAACTCTCGGTGGGCACTTTTTTCTTCAAACTACTGTCAATATTCAAATTTTATCTATTGGTTGATATCTTTTTGTTAAACATTCGTCAGTAAACGAATTTTTAAACTAGGTTGTAACTTTTTTCATCAAATTATCGCCTACATACGAAATTCAACTCTCGGTGGGAATTTTTTGGTCAAGCTACCGTCAATGTACGAATTTTGACTCTCGGTGGGAACTTTTTTCTTCAAACTACTGTCAATACTCAAATTTTAAATATTGGTTGAGATCTTTTTGTTAAACAATTGCAAATAAACGAATTTTAATACTAGGTTGGAATTTTTTTCTTCAAACTATCGCATATACGAAATTTAACTCTCGGCAGGAATTTTTTGGTCAAGCTACCATCAATGTTCGAATTTTAACTCACGGTGGGCACTTTTTTCTTCAAACTGCTGTCAATATTCAAATTTTATCTATTGGTTGATATCTTTGTGTCAAACATTCGTCAATAAACGAATTTTTAAACTAGGTTGTAACTTTTTTCATCAAATTATCGCCTACATACGAAATTCAACTCTCGGTGGGAATTTTTTGGTCAAACTACCGTCAATGTACGAATTTTGACTCTCGGTGGGAACTTTTTTCTTCAAACTACTGTCAATACTCAAATTTTAACTATTGTTTGAGATCTTTTTGTTAAACAATTGCAAATAAACGAATTTTAATACTAGGTTGGAATTTTTTTCTTCAAACTATCACATATACGAAATTTAACTCTCGGCAGGAATTTTTTGGTCAAGCTACCGTCAATGTACGAATTTTAACTCTCGGTGGGCACTTTTTTCTTCAAACTACTGTCAATATTCAAATTTTATCTATTGGTTGATATCTTTTTGTCAAACATTCGTCAATAAACGAATTTTTGAACTAGGTTGTAACTTTTTTCATCAAATTATCGCCTACATACGAAATTCAACTCTCGGTGGGAATTTTTTGGTCAAACTACCGTCAATGTACGAATTTTGACTCTCGGTGGGAACTTTTTTCTTCAAACTACTGTCAATACTCAAATTTTAACTATTGTTTGAGATCTTTTTGTTAAACAATTGTAAATAAACGAATTTTAATACTAGGTTGGAATTTTTTCCTTCAAACTATCGCCTATATACGAAATTTAACTCTCGGTAGGAATTTTTTGGTCAAGCTACCATCAATGTTCAAATTTTAACTTTCGGTGGGCACTTTTTTCTTCAAACTACTGTCAATATTCATATTTTAACTATTGGTTGAAATCTTTTTGTCAACAATCGTCAATAGACGAATTTTAATACTAGGTTGGAATTTTTTCCTTCAAACTATCGCCTATATACGAAATTTAACTCTCGGTGGGAATTTTTTGGTCAAGCTACCGTCAATGTACGAATTTTAACTCTCGGTGGGCACTTTTTTCTTCAAACTACTGTCAATATTCAAATTTTATCTATTGGTTGATATCTTTTTGTTAAACATTCGTCAGTAAACGAATTTTTAAACTAGGTTGTAACTTTTTTCATCAAATTATCGCCTACATACGAAATTCAACTCTCGGTGGGAATTTTTTGGTCAAGCTACCGTCAATGTACGAATTTTGACTCTCGGTGGGAACTTTTTTCTTCAAACTACTGTCAATACTCAAATTTTAACTATTGTTTGAGATCTTTTTGTTAAACAATTGCAAATAAACGAATTTTAATACTAGGTTGGAATTTTTTTCTTCAAACTATCGCATATACGAAATTTAACTCTCGGCAGGAATTTTTTGGTCAAGCTACCATCAATGTTCGAATTTTAACTCACGGTGGGCACTTTTTTCTTCAAACTACTGTCAATATTCAAATTTTATCTATTGGTTGATATCTTTTTGTCAAACATTCGTCAATAAACGAATTTTTGAACTAGGTTGTAACTTTTTTCATCAAATTATCGCCTACATACGAAATTCAACTCTCGGTGGGAATTTTTTGGTCAAACTACCGTCAATGTACGAATTTTGACTCTCGGTGGGAACTTTTTTCTTCAAACTACTGTCAATACTCAAATTTTAACTATTGTTTGAGATCTTTTTGTTAAACAATTGTAAATAAACGAATTTTAATACTAGGTTGGAATTTTTTCCTTCAAACTATCGCCTATATACGAAATTTAACTCTCGGTGGGAATTTTTTGGTCAAGCTACCGTCAATGTACGAATTTTAACTCTCGGTGGGCACTTTTTTCTTCAAACTACTGTCAATATTCAAATTTTATCTATTGGTTGATATCTTTTTGTCAAACATTCGTCAATAAACGAATTTTTGAACTAGGTTGTAACTTTTTTCATCAAATTATCGCCTACATACGAAATTCAACTCTCGGTGGGAATTTTTTGGTCAAACTACCGTCAATGTACGAATTTTAACTCTCGGTGGGCACTTTTTTCTTCAAACTACTGTCAATATTCAAATTTTATCTATTGGTTGATATCTTTTTGTCAAACATTCGTCAATAAACGAATTTTTGAACTAGGTTGTAACTTTTTTCATCAAATTATCGCCTACATACGAAATTCAACTCTCGGTGGGAATTTTTTGGTCAAACTACCGTCAATGTACGAATTTTAACTCTCGGTGGGAACTTTTTTCTTCAAACTACTGTCAATACTCAAATTTTAACTATTGTTTGAGATCTTTTTGTTAAACAATTGTAAATAAACGAATTTTAATAATAGGTTGGAATTTTTTTCTTCAAACTATCGCATATACGAAATTTAACGCTCGGTAGGAATTTTTTGGTCAAGCTACCATCAATGTTCGAATTTTAACTCTCGGTGGGCACTTTTTTCTTCAAACTACTGTCAATATTCATATTTTAACTATTGGTTGAAATCTTTTTGTCAACAATCGTCAATAGACGAATTTTAATACTAGGTTGGAATTTTTTCCTTCAAACTATCGCCTATATACGAAATTTAACTCTCGGTGGGAATTTTTTGGTCAAGCTACCGTCAATGTACGAATTTTAACTCTCGGTGGGCACTTTTCTCTTCAAACTACTGTCAATATTCAGATTTTAAATATTGGTTGAGATCTTTTTGTTAAACAATTGCAAATAAACGAATTTTAATACTAGGTTGGAATTTTTTTCTTCAAACTATCGCATATACGAAATTTAACTCTCGGCAGGAATTTTTTGGTCAAGCTACCATCAATGTTCGAATTTTAACTCACGGTGGGCACTTTTTTCTTCAAACTACTGTCAATATTCAAATTTTATCTATTGGCTGATATCTTTTTGTCAAACATTCGTCAATAAACGAATTTTTAAACTAGGTTGTAACTTTTTTCATCAAATTATCGCCTACATACGAAATTCAACTCTCGGTGGGAATTTTTTGGTCAAACTACCGTCAATGTACGAATTTTGACTCTCGGTGGGAACTTTTTTCTTCAAACTACTGTCAATACTCAAATTTTAACTATTGTTTGAGATCTTTTTGTTAAACAATTGCAAATAAACGAATTTTAATACTAGGTTGGAATTTTTTTCTTCAAACTATCGCATATACGAAATTTAACTCTCGGTAGGAATTTTTTGGTCAAGCTACCATCAATGTTCAAATTTTAACTTTCGGTGGGCACTTTTTTCTTCAAACTACTGTCAATATTCATATTTTAACTATTGGTTGAAATCTTTTTGTCAACAATCGTCAATAGACGAATTTTAATACTAGGTTGGAATTTTTTCCTTCAAACTATCGTCTATATACGAAATTTAACTCTCGGTGGGAATTTTTTGGTCAAGCTACCGTCAATGTACGAATTTTAACTCTCGGTGGGCACTTTTTTCTTCAAACTACTGTCAATATTCAAATTTTATCTATTGGTTGATATCTTTTTGTTAAACATTCGTCAGTAAACGAATTTTTAAACTAGGTTGTAACTTTTTTCATCAAATTATCGCCTACATACGAAATTCAACTCTCGGTGGGAATTTTTTGGTCAAGCTACCGTCAATGTACGAATTTTGACTCTCGGTGGGAACTTTTTTCTTCAAACTACTGTCAATACTCAAATTTTAAATATTGGTTGAGATCTTTTTGTTAAACAATTGCAAATAAACGAATTTTAATACTAGGTTGGAATTTTTTTCTTCAAACTATCGCATATACGAAATTTAACTCTCGGCAGGAATTTTTTGGTCAAGCTACCATCAATGTTCGAATTTTAACTCACGGTGGGCACTTTTTTCTTCAAACTACTGTCAATATTCAAATTTTATCTATTGGTTGATATCTTTGTGTCAAACATTCGTCAATAAACGAATTTTTGAACTAGGTTGTAACTTTTTTCATCAAATTATCGCCTACATACGAAATTCAACTCTCGGTGGGAATTTTTTGGTCAAACTACCGTCAATGTACGAATTTTGACTCTCGGTGGGAACTTTTTTCTTCAAACTACTGTCAATACTCAAATTTTAACTATTGTTTGAGATCTTTTTGTTAAACAATTGCAAATAAACGAATTTTAATACTAGGTTGGAATTTTTTTCTTCAAACTATCACATATACGAAATTTAACTCTCGGCAGGAATTTTTTGGTCAAGCTACCGTCAATGTACGAATTTTAACTCTCGGTGGGCACTTTTTTCTTCAAACTACTGTCAATATTCAAATTTTATCTATTGGTTGATATCTTTTTGTCAAACATTCGTCAATAAACGAATTTTTGAACTAGGTTGTAACTTTTTTCATCAAATTATCGCCTACATACGAAATTCAACTCTCGGTGGGAATTTTTTGGTCAAACTACCGTCAATGTACGAATTTTGACTCTCGGTGGGAACTTTTTTCTTCAAACTACTGTCAATACTCAAATTTTAACTATTGTTTGAGATCTTTTTGTTAAACAATTGTAAATAAACGAATTTTAATACTAGGTTGGAATTTTTTCCTTCAAACTATCGCCTATATACGAAATTTAACTCTCGGTAGGAATTTTTTGGTCAAGCTACCATCAATGTTCAAATTTTAACTTTCGGTGGGCACTTTTTTCTTCAAACTACTGTCAATATTCATATTTTAACTATTGGTTGAAATCTTTTTGTCAACAATCGTCAATAGACGAATTTTAATACTAGGTTGGAATTTTTTCCTTCAAACTATCGCCTATATACGAAATTTAACTCTCGGTGGGAATTTTTTGGTCAAGCTACCGTCAATGTACGAATTTTAACTCTCGGTGGGCACTTTTTTCTTCAAACTACTGTCAATATTCAAATTTTATCTATTGGTTGATATCTTTTTGTTAAACATTCGTCAGTAAACGAATTTTTAAACTAGGTTGTAACTTTTTTCATCAAATTATCGCCTACATACGAAATTCAACTCTCGGTGGGAATTTTTTGGTCAAGCTACCGTCAATGTACGAATTTTGACTCTCGCTGGGAACTTTTTTCTTCAAACTACTGTCAATACTCAAATTTTAACTATTGTTTGAGATCTTTTTGTTAAACAATTGCAAATAAACGAATTTTAATACTAGGTTGGAATTTTTTTCTTCAAACTATCGCATATACGAAATTTAACTCTCGGCAGGAATTTTTTGGTCAAGCTACCATCAATGTTCGAATTTTAACTCTCGGTGGGCACTTTTTTCTTCAAACTACTGTCAATATTCAGATTTTATCTATTGGTTGATATCTTTTTGTCAAACATTCGTCAATAAACGAATTTTTAAACTAGGTTGTAACTTTTTTCATCAAATTATCGCCTACATACGAAATTCAACTCTCGGTGGGAATTTTTTGGTCAAACTACCGTCAATGTACAATGTCAAACAACGATTGTCAAACAATCGTCAATAAACAAATTTTCATACTAGGTTGGAATTTTTTTCTTCAAACTATTGCCTACATACGAAATTCAACTCTCGGTGGGAATTTTTTGGTCAAGCTACCGTCAATGTACGAATTTTAACTCTCGGTGGGCACTTTTTTCTTCAAACTACTGTCAATATTCAAATTTTATCTATTGGTTGATATCTTTTTGTCAAACATTCGTCAATAAACGAATTTTTGAACTAGGTTGTAACTTTTTTCATCAAATTATCGCCTACATACGAAATTCAACTCTCGGTGGGAATTTTTTGGTCAAACTACCGTCAATGTACGAATTTTGACTCTCGGTGGGAACTTTTTTCTTCAAACTACTGTCAATACTCAAATTTTAACTATTGTTTGAGATCTTTTTGTTAAATAATTGCAAATAAACGAATTTTAATACTAGGTTGGAATTTTTTTCTTCAAACTATCGCATATACGAAATTTAACGCTCGGTAGGAATTTTTTGGTCAAGCTACCATCAATGTTCGAATTTTAACTCTCGGTGGGCACTTTTTTCTTCAAACTACTGTCAATATTCAGATTTTATCTATTGGTTGAAATCTTTTTGTCAAACAATCGTCAATAAACGAATTTTCATACTAGGTTGGAATTTTTTTCTTCAAACTATTGCCTACATACGAAGTTCAACTCTCGGTGGGAATTTTTTGGTCAAACTACCGACAATGTACGAATTTTAACTCTCGGTGGGCACTTTTCTCTTCAAACTACTGTCAATATTCAGATTTTAAATATTGGTTGAAATCTTTTTGTCAAACAGTCGTCAATAAACGAATTTTTATACTAGGTTGTAATTTTTTTCTACAAACTATCGCCTACATACGAAATTCAACTCTCGGTAGGAATTTTTTGGTCAAACTACCGTCAATGTACGAATTTTGACTCTCGGTGGGAACTTTTTTCTTCAAACTACTGTCAATACTCAAATTTTAACTATTGTTTGAGATCTTTTTGTTAAACAATTGCAAATAAACGAATTTTAATACTAGGTTGGAATTTTTTTCTTCAAACTATCGCATATACGAAATTTAACTCTCGGCAGGAATTTTTTGGTCAAACTACCGTCAATGTACGAATTTTATCTCTCGGTGGGCACTTTTTTCTTCAAACTACTGTCAATATTCAAATTTTATCTATTGGTTGATATTTTTTTGTCAAACATTCGTCGATAAACGAATTTTTAAACTAGGTTGTAACTTTTTTCATCAAATTATCGCCTACATACGAAATTCAACTCTCGGTGGGAATTTTTTGGTCAAACTACCGTCAATGTACGAATTTTGACTCTCGGTGGGAACTTTTTTCTTCAAACTACTGTCAATACTCAAATTTTAACTATTGTTTGAGATCTTTTTGTTAAACAATTGCAAATAAACGAATTTTAATACTAGGTTGGAATTTTTTTCTTCAAACTATCGCATATACGAAATTTAACTCTCGGCAGGAATTTTTTGGTCAAGCTACCATCAATGTTCGAATTTTAACTCACGGTGGGCACTTTTTTCTTCAAACTACTGTCAATATTCAAATTTTATCTATTGGTTGATATCTTTGTGTCAAACATTCGTCAATAAACGAATTTTTGAACTAGGTTGTAACTTTTTTCATCAAATTATCGCCTACATACGAAATTCAACTCTCGGTGGGAATTTTTTGGTCAAACTACCGTCAATGTACGAATTTTGACTCTCGGTGGGAACTTTTTTCTTCAAACTACTGTCAATACTCAAATTTTAACTATTGTTTGAGATCTTTTTGTTAAACAATTGCAAATAAACGAATTTTAATACTAGGATGGAATTTTTTTCTTCAAACTATCACATATACGAAATTTAACTCTCGGCAGGAATTTTTTGGTCAAGCTACCGTCAATGTACGAATTTTAACTCTCGGTGGGCACTTTTTTCTTCAAACTACTGTCAATATTCAAATTTTATCTATTGGTTGATATCTTTTTGTCAAACATTCGTCAATAAACGAATTTTTGAACTAGGTTGTAACTTTTTTCATCAAATTATCGCCTACATACGAAATTCAACTCTCGGTGGGAATTTTTTGGTCAAACTACCGTCAATGTACGAATTTTGACTCTCGGTGGGAACTTTTTTCTTCAAACTACTGTCAATACTCAAATTTTAACTATTGTTTGAGATCTTTTTGTTAAACAATTGTAAATAAACGAATTTTAATACTAGGTTGGAATTTTTTCCTTCAAACTATCGCCTATATACGAAATTTAACTCTCGGTAGGAATTTTTTGGTCAAGCTACCATCAATGTTCAAATTTTAACTTTCGGTGGGCACTTTTTTCTTCAAACTACTGTCAATATTCATATTTTAACTATTGGTTGAAATCTTTTTGTCAACAATCGTCAATAGACGAATTTTAATACTAGGTTGGAATTTTTTCCTTCAAACTATCGCCTATATACGAAATTTAACTCTCGGTGGGAATTTTTTGGTCAAGCTACCGTCAATGTACGAATTTTAACTCTCGGTGGGCACTTTTTTCTTCAAACTACTGTCAATATTCAAATTTTATCTATTGGTTGATATCTTTTTGTTAAACATTCGTCAGTAAACGAATTTTTAAACTAGGTTGTAACTTTTTTCATCAAATTATCGCCTACATACGAAATTCAACTCTCGGTGGGAATTTTTTGGTCAAGCTACCGTCAATGTACGAATTTTGACTCTCGCTGGGAACTTTTTTCTTCAAACTACTGTCAATACTCAAATTTTAACTATTGTTTGAGATCTTTTTGTTAAACAATTGCAAATAAACGAATTTTAATACTAGGTTGGAATTTTTTTCTTCAAACTATCGCATATACGAAATTTAACTCTCGGCAGGAATTTTTTGGTCAAGCTACCATCAATGTTCGAATTTTAACTCTCGGTGGGCACTTTTTTCTTCAAACTACTGTCAATATTCAGATTTTATCTATTGGTTGATATCTTTTTGTCAAACATTCGTCAATAAACGAATTTTTAAACTAGGTTGTAACTTTTTTCATCAAATTATCGCCTACATACGAAATTCAACTCTCGGTGGGAATTTTTTGGTCAAACTACCGTCAATGTACAATGTCAAACAACGATTGTCAAACAATCGTCAATAAACAAATTTTCATACTAGGTTGGAATTTTTTTCTTCAAACTATTGCCTACATACGAAATTCAACTCTCGGTGGGAATTTTTTGGTCAAGCTACCG
Source organism: Xylocopa sonorina (assembly GCF_050948175.1). NCBI lineage: Eukaryota > Metazoa > Arthropoda > Insecta > Hymenoptera > Apidae > Xylocopa > Xylocopa sonorina. The sequence continues at coordinate 800,888 of NW_027490091.1, forward strand.
TCAATGTACGAATTTTAACTCTCGGTGGGCACTTTTTTCTTCAAACTACTGTCAATATTCAAATTTTATCTATTGGTTGATATCTTTTTGTCAAACATTCGTCAATAAACGAATTTTTGAACTAGGTTGTAACTTTTTTCATCAAATTATCGCCTACATACGAAATTCAACTCTCGGTGGGAATTTTTTGGTCAAACTACCGTCAATGTACGAATTTTGACTCTCGGTGGGAACTTTTTTCTTCAAACTACTGTCAATACTCAAATTTTAACTATTGTTTGAGATCTTTTTGTTAAATAATTGCAAATAAACGAATTTTAATACTAGGTTGGAATTTTTTTCTTCAAACTATCGCATATACGAAATTTAACGCTCGGTAGGAATTTTTTGGTCAAGCTACCATCAATGTTCGAATTTTAACTCTCGGTGGGCACTTTTTTCTTCAAACTACTGTCAATATTCAGATTTTATCTATTGGTTGAAATCTTTTTGTCAAACAATCGTCAATAAACGAATTTTCATACTAGGTTGGAATTTTTTTCTTCAAACTATTGCCTACATACGAAGTTCAACTCTCGGCAGGAATTTTTTGGTCAAACTACCGTCAATGTACGAATTTTATCTCTCGGTGGGCACTTTTTTCTTCAAACTACTGTCAATATTCAAATTTTATCTATTGGTTGATATTTTTTTGTCAAACATTCGTCGATAAACGAATTTTTAAACTAGGTTGTAACTTTTTTCATCAAATTATCGCCTACATACGAAATTCAACTCTCGGTGGGAATTTTTTGGTCAAACTACCGTCAATGTACGAATTTTGACTCTCGGTGGGAACTTTTTTCTTCAAACTACTGTCAATACTCAAATTTTAACTATTGTTTGAGATCTTTTTGTTAAACAATTGCAAATAAACGAATTTTAATACTAGGTTGGAATTTTTTTCTTCAAACTATCGCATATACGAAATTTAACTCTCGGCAGGAATTTTTTGGTCAAGCTACCATCAATGTTCGAATTTTAACTCACGGTGGGCACTTTTTTCTTCAAACTACTGTCAATATTCAAATTTTATCTATTGGTTGATATCTTTTTGTCAAACATTCGTCAATAAACGAATTTTTGAACTAGGTTGTATCTTTTTTCATCAAATTATCGCCTACATACGAAATTCAACTCTCGGTGGGAATTTTTTGGTCAAACTACCGTCAATGTACGAATTTTGACTCTCGGTGGGAACTTTTTTCTTCAAACTACTGTCAATACTCAAATTTTAACCATTGTTTGAGATCTTTTTGTTAAACAATTGTAAATAAACGAATTTTAATACTAGGTTGGAATTTTTTCCTTCAAACTATCGCCTATATACGAAATTTAACTCTCGGTGGGAATTTTTTGGTCAAGCTACCGTCAATGTACGAATTTTAACTCTCGGTGGGCACTTTTTTCTTCAAACTACTGTCAATATTCAAATTTTATCTATTGGTTGATATCTTTTTGTCAAACATTCGTCAATAAACGAATTTTTGAACTAGGTTGTAACTTTTTTCATCAAATTATCGCCTACATACGAAATTCAACTCTCGGTGGGAATTTTTTGGTCAAACTACCGTCAATGTACGAATTTTAACTCTCGGTGGGCACTTTTTTCTTCAAACTACTGTCAACATTCAAATTTTATCTATTGGTTGATATCTTTTTGTCAAACATTCGTCAATAAACGAATTTTTGAACTAGGTTGTAACTTTTTTCATCAAATTATCGCCTACATACGAAATTCAACTCTCGGTGGGAATTTTTTGGTCAAACTACCGTCAATGTACGAATTTTAACTCTCGGTGGGAACTTTTTTCTTCAAACTACTGTCAATACTCAAATTTTAACTATTGTTTGAGATCTTTTTGTTAAACAATTGTAAATAAACGAATTTTAATACTAGGTTGGAATTTTTTTCTTCAAACTATCGCATATACGAAATTTAACGCTCGGTAGGAATTTTTTGGTCAAGCTACCATCAATGTTCGAATTTTAACTCTCGGTGGGCACTTTTTTCTTCAAACTACTGTCAATATTCATATTTTAACTATTGGTTGAAATCTTTTTGTCAACAATCGTCAATAGACGAATTTTAATACTAGGTTGGAATTTTTTCCTTCAAACTATCGCCTATATACGAAATTTAACTCTCGGTGGGAATTTTTTGGTCAAGCTACCGTCAATGTACGAATTTTAACTCTCGGTGGGCACTTTTCTCTTCAAACTACTGTCAATATTCAGATTTTAAATATTGGTTGAGATCTTTTTGTTAAACAATTGCAAATAAACGAATTTTAATACTAGGTTGGAATTTTTTTCTTCAAACTATCGCATATACGAAATTTAACTCTCGGCAGGAATTTTTTGGTCAAGCTACCATCAATGTTCGAATTTTAACTCACGGTGGGCACTTTTTTCTTCAAACTACTGTCAATATTCAAATTTTATCTATTGGTTGATATCTTTTTGTCAAACATTCGTCAATAAACGAATTTTTGAACTAGGTTGTATCTTTTTTCATCAAATTATCGCCTACATACGAAATTCAACTCTCGGTGGGAATTTTTTGGTCAAACTACCGTCAATGTACGAATTTTGACTCTCGGTGGGAACTTTTTTCTTCAAACTACTGTCAATACTCAAATTTTAACCATTGTTTGAGATCTTTTTGTTAAACAATTGTAAATAAACGAATTTTAATACTAGGTTGGAATTTTTTCCTTCAAACTATCGCCTATATACGAAATTTAACTCTCGGTGGGAATTTTTTGGTCAAGCTACCGTCAATGTACGAATTTTAACTCTCGGTGGGCACTTTTTTCTTCAAACTACTGTCAATATTCAAATTTTATCTATTGGTTGATATCTTTTTGTCAAACATTCGTCAATAAACGAATTTTTGAACTAGGTTGTAACTTTTTTCATCAAATTATCGCCTACATACGAAATTCAACTCTCGGTGGGAATTTTTTGGTCAAACTACCGTCAATGTACGAATTTTAACTCTCGGTGGGCACTTTTTTCTTCAAACTACTGTCAACATTCAAATTTTATCTATTGGTTGATATCTTTTTGTCAAACATTCGTCAATAAACGAATTTTTGAACTAGGTTGTAACTTTTTTCATCAAATTATCGCCTACATACGAAATTCAACTCTCGGTGGGAATTTTTTGGTCAAACTACCGTCAATGTACGAATTTTAACTCTCGGTGGGAACTTTTTTCTTCAAACTACTGTCAATACTCAAATTTTAACTATTGTTTGAGATCTTTTTGTTAAACAATTGTAAATAAACGAATTTTAATACTAGGTTGGAATTTTTTTCTTCAAACTATCGCATATACGAAATTTAACGCTCGGTAGGAATTTTTTGGTCAAGCTACCATCAATGTTCGAATTTTAACTCTCGGTGGGCACTTTTTTCTTCAAACTACTGTCAATATTCATATTTTAACTATTGGTTGAAATCTTTTTGTCAACAATCGTCAATAGACGAATTTTAATACTAGGTTGGAATTTTTTCCTTCAAACTATCGCCTATATACGAAATTTAACTCTCGGTGGGAATTTTTTGGTCAAGCTACCGTCAATGTACGAATTTTAACTCTCGGTGGGCACTTTTCTCTTCAAACTACTGTCAATATTCAGATTTTAAATATTGGTTGAGATCTTTTTGTTAAACAATTGCAAATAAACGAATTTTAATACTAGGTTGGAATTTTTTTCTTCAAACTATCGCATATACGAAATTTAACTCTCGGCAGGAATTTTTTGGTCAAGCTACCATCAATGTTCGAATTTTAACTCACGGTGGGCACTTTTTTCTTCAAACTACTGTCAATATTCAAATTTTATCTATTGGCTGATATCTTTTTGTCAAACATTCGTCAATAAACGAATTTTTAAACTAGGTTGTAACTTTTTTCATCAAATTATCGCCTACATACGAAATTCAACTCTCGGTGGGAATTTTTTGGTCAAACTACCGTCAATGTACGAATTTTGACTCTCGGTGGGAACTTTTTTCTTCAAACTACTGTCAATACTCAAATTTTAACTATTGTTTGAGATCTTTTTGTTAAACAATTGCAAATAAACGAATTTTAATACTAGGTTGGAATTTTTTTCTTCAAACTATCGCATATACGAAATTTAACTCTCGGTAGGAATTTTTTGGTCAAGCTACCATCAATGTTCAAATTTTAACTTTCGGTGGGCACTTTTTTCTTCAAACTACTGTCAATATTCATATTTTAACTATTGGTTGAAATCTTTTTGTCAACAATCGTCAATAGACGAATTTTAATACTAGGTTGGAATTTTTTCCTTCAAACTATCGTCTATATACGAAATTTAACTCTCGGTGGGAATTTTTTGGTCAAGCTACCGTCAATGTACGAATTTTAACTCTCGGTGGGCACTTTTTTCTTCAAACTACTGTCAATATTCAAATTTTATCTATTGGTTGATATCTTTTTGTTAAACATTCGTCAGTAAACGAATTTTTAAACTAGGTTGTAACTTTTTTCATCAAATTATCGCCTACATACGAAATTCAACTCTCGGTGGGAATTTTTTGGTCAAACTACCGTCAATGTACGAATTTTGACTCTCGGTGGGAACTTTTTTCTTCAAACTACTGTCAATACTCAAATTTTAACTATTGTTTGAGATCTTTTTGTTAAACAATTGCAAATAAACGAATTTTAATACTAGGTTGGAATTTTTTTCTTCAAACTATCGCATATACGAAATTTAACTCTCGGTAGGAATTTTTTGGTCAAGCTACCATCAATGTTCAAATTTTAACTTTCGGTGGGCACTTTTTTCTTCAAACTACTGTCAATATTCATATTTTAACTATTGGTTGAAATCTTTTTGTCAACAATCGTCAATAGACGAATTTTAATACTAGGTTGGAATTTTTTCCTTCAAACTATCGCCTATATACGAAATTTAACTCTCGGTGGGAATTTTTTGGTCAAGCTACCGTCAATGTACGAATTTTAACTCTCGGTGGGCACTTTTTTCTTCAAACTACTGTCAATATTCAAATTTTATCTATTGGTTGATATCTTTTTGTTAAACATTCGTCAGTAAACGAATTTTTAAACTAGGTTGTAACTTTTTTCATCAAATTATCGCCTACATACGAAATTCAACTCTCGGTGGGAATTTTTTGGTCAAGCTACCATCAATGTTCAAATTTTAACTTTCGGTGGGCACTTTTTTCTTCAAACTACTGTCAATATTCATATTTTAACTATTGGTTGAAATCTTTTTGTCAACAATCGTCAATAGACGAATTTTAATACTAGGTTGGAATTTTTTCCTTCAAACTATCGCCTATATACGAAATTTAACTCTCGGTGGGAATTTTTTGGTCAAGCTACCGTCAATGTACGAATTTTAACTCTCGGTGGGCACTTTTTTCTTCAAACTACTGTCAATATTCAAATTTTATCTATTGGTTGATATCTTTTTGTTAAACATTCGTCAGTAAACGAATTTTTAAACTAGGTTGTAACTTTTTTCATCAAATTATCGCCTACATACGAAATTCAACTCTCGGTGGGAATTTTTTGGACAAGCTACCGTCAATGTACGAATTTTGACTCTCGGTGGGAACTTTTCTCTTCAAACTACTGTCAATATTCAGATTTTAAATATTGGTTGAGATCTTTTTGTTAAACAATTGCAAATAAACGAATTTTAATACTAGGTTGGAATTTTTTTCTTCAAACTATCGCATATACGAAATTTAACTCTCGGCAGGAATTTTTTGGTCAAGCTACCATCAATGTTCGAATTTTAACTCACGGTGGGCACTTTTTTCTTCAAACTACTGTCAATATTCAAATTTTATCTATTGGTTGATATCTTTGTGTCAAACATTCGTCAATAAACGAATTTTTAAACTAGGTTGTAACTTTTTTCATCAAATTATCGCCTACATACGAAATTCAACTCTCGGTGGGAATTTTTTGGTCAAACTACCGTCAATGTACGAATTTTGACTCTCGGTGGGAACTTTTTTCTTCAAACTACTGTCAATACTCAAATTTTAACTATTGTTTGAGATCTTTTTGTTAAACAATTGCAAATAAACGAATTTTAATACTAGGTTGGAATTTTTTTCTTCAAACTATCACATATACGAAATTTAACTCTCGGCAGGAATTTTTTGGTCAAGCTACCGTCAATGTACGAATTTTAACTCTCGGTGGGCACTTTTTTCTTCAAACTACTGTCAATATTCAAATTTTATCTATTGGTTGATATCTTTTTGTCAAACATTCGTCAATAAACGAATTTTTGAACTAGGTTGTAACTTTTTTCATCAAATTATCGCCTACATACGAAATTCAACTCTCGGTGGGAATTTTTTGGTCAAACTACCGTCAATGTACGAATTTTGACTCTCGGTGGGAACTTTTTTCTTCAAACTACTGTCAATACTCAAATTTTAACTATTGTTTGAGATCTTTTTGTTAAACAATTGTAAATAAACGAATTTTAATACTAGGTTGGAATTTTTTCCTTCAAACTATCGCCTATATACGAAATTTAACTCTCGGTAGGAATTTTTTGGTCAAGCTACCATCAATGTTCAAATTTTAACTTTCGGTGGGCACTTTTTTCTTCAAACTACTGTCAATATTCATATTTTAACTATTGGTTGAAATCTTTTTGTCAACAATCGTCAATAGACGAATTTTAATACTAGGTTGGAATTTTTTCCTTCAAACTATCGCCTACATACGAAATTCAACTCTCGGTGGGAATTTTTTGGTCAAACTACCGTCAATGTACGAATTTTGACTCTCGGTGGGAACTTTTTTCTTCAAACTACTGTCAATACTCAAATTTTAACCATTGTTTGAGATCTTTTTGTTAAACAATTGTAAATAAACGAATTTTAATACTAGGTTGGAATTTTTTCCTTCAAACTATCGCCTATATACGAAATTTAACTCTCGGTGGGAATTTTTTGGTCAAGCTACCGTCAATGTACGAATTTTAACTCTCGGTGGGCACTTTTTTCTTCAAACTACTGTCAATATTCAAATTTTATCTATTGGTTGATATCTTTTTGTCAAACATTCGTCAATAAACGAATTTTTGAACTAGGTTGTAACTTTTTTCATCAAATTATCGCCTACATACGAAATTCAACTCTCGGTGGGAATTTTTTGGTCAAACTACCGTCAATGTACGAATTTTAACTCTCGGTGGGCACTTTTTTCTTCAAACTACTGTCAACATTCAAATTTTATCTATTGGTTGATATCTTTTTGTCAAACATTCGTCAATAAACGAATTTTTGAACTAGGTTGTAACTTTTTTCATCAAATTATCGCCTACATACGAAATTCAACTCTCGGTGGGAATTTTTTGGTCAAACTACCGTCAATGTACGAATTTTAACTCTCGGTGGGAACTTTTTTCTTCAAACTACTGTCAATACTCAAATTTTAACTATTGTTTGAGATCTTTTTGTTAAACAATTGTAAATAAACGAATTTTAATACTAGGTTGGAATTTTTTTCTTCAAACTATCGCATATACGAAATTTAACGCTCGGTAGGAATTTTTTGGTCGAGCTACCATCAATGTTCGAATTTTAACTCTCGGTGGGCACTTTTTTCTTCAAACTACTGTCAATATTCATATTTTAACTATTGGTTGAAATCTTTTTGTCAACAATCGTCAATAGACGAATTTTAATACTAGGTTGGAATTTTTTCCTTCAAACTATCGCCTATATACGAAATTTAACTCTCGGTGGGAATTTTTTGGTCAAGCTACCGTCAATGTACGAATTTTAACTCTCGGTGGGCACTTTTCTCTTCAAACTACTGTCAATATTCAGATTTTAAATATTGGTTGAGATCTTTTTGTTAAACAATTGCAAATAAACGAATTTTAATACTAGGTTGGAATTTTTTTCTTCAAACTATCGCATATACGAAATTTAACTCTCGGCAGGAATTTTTTGGTCAAGCTACCATCAATGTTCGAATTTTAACTCACGGTGGGCACTTTTTTCTTCAAACTACTGTCAATATTCAAATTTTATCTATTGGCTGATATCTTTTTGTCAAACATTCGTCAATAAACGAATTTTTAAACTAGGTTGTAACTTTTTTCATCAAATTATCGCCTACATACGAAATTCAACTCTCGGTGGGAATTTTTTGGTCAAACTACCGTCAATGTACGAATTTTGACTCTCGGTGGGAACTTTTTTCTTCAAACTACTGTCAATACTCAAATTTTAACTATTGTTTGAGATCCTTTTGTTAAACAATTGCAAATAAACGAATTTTAATACTAGGTTGGAATTTTTTTCTTCAAACTATCGCATATACGAAATTTAACTCTCGGTAGGAATTTTTTGGTCAAGCTACCATCAATGTTCAAATTTTAACTTTCGGTGGGCACTTTTTTCTTCAAACTACTGTCAATATTCATATTTTAACTATTGGTTGAAATCTTTTTGTCAACAATCGTCAATAGACGAATTTTAATACTAGGTTGGAATTTTTTCCTTCAAACTATCGTCTATATACGAAATTTAACTCTCGGTGGGAATTTTTTGGTCAAGCTACCGTCAATGTACGAATTTTAACTCTCGGTGGGCACTTTTTTCTTCAAACTACTGTCAATATTCAAATTTTATCTATTGGTTGATATCTTTTTGTTAAACATTCGTCAGTAAACGAATTTTTAAACTAGGTTGTAACTTTTTTCATCAAATTATCGCCTACATACGAAATTCAACTCTCGGTGGGAATTTTTTGGTCAAACTACCGTCAATGTACGAATTTTGACTCTCGGTGGGAACTTTTTTCTTCAAACTACTGTCAATACTCAAATTTTAACTATTGTTTGAGATCTTTTTGTTAAACAATTGCAAATAAACGAATTTTAATACTAGGTTGGAATTTTTTTCTTCAAACTATCGCATATACGAAATTTAACTCTCGGTAGGAATTTTTTGGTCAAGCTACCATCAATGTTCAAATTTTAACTTTCGGTGGGCACTTTTTTCTTCAAACTACTGTCAATATTCATATTTTAACTATTGGTTGAAATCTTTTTGTCAACAATCGTCAATAGACGAATTTTAATACTAGGTTGGAATTTTTTCCTTCAAACTATCGCCTATATACGAAATTTAACTCTCGGTGGGAATTTTTTGGTCAAGCTACCGTCAATGTACGAATTTTAACTCTCGGTGGGCACTTTTTTCTTCAAACTACTGTCAATATTCAAATTTTATCTATTGGTTGATATCTTTTTGTTAAACATTCGTCAGTAAACGAATTTTTAAACTAGGTTGTAACTTTTTTCATCAAATTATCGCCTACATACGAAATTCAACTCTCGGTGGGAATTTTTTGGTCAAGCTACCATCAATGTTCAAATTTTAACTTTCGGTGGGCACTTTTTTCTTCAAACTACTGTCAATATTCATATTTTAACTATTGGTTGAAATCTTTTTGTCAACAATCGTCAATAGACGAATTTTAATACTAGGTTGGAATTTTTTCCTTCAAACTATCGCCTATATACGAAATTTAACTCTCGGTGGGAATTTTTTGGTCAAGCTACCGTCAATGTACGAATTTTAAATCTCGGTGGGCACTTTTTTCTTCAAACTACTGTCAATATTCAAATTTTATCTATTGGTTGATATCTTTTTGTTAAACATTCGTCAGTAAACGAATTTTTAAACTAGGTTGTAACTTTTTTCATCAAATTATCGCCTACATACGAAATTCAACTCTCGGTGGGAATTTTTTGGTCAAGCTACCGTCAATGTACGAATTTTGACTCTCGGTGGGAACTTTTCTCTTCAAACTACTGTCAATATTCAGATTTTAAATATTGGTTGAGATCTTTTTGTTAAACAATTGCAAATAAACGAATTTTAATACTAGGTTGGAATTTTTTTCTTCAAACTATCGCATATACGAAATTTAACTCTCGGCAGGAATTTTTTGGTCAAGCTACCATCAATGTTCGAATTTTAACTCACGGTGGGCACTTTTTTCTTCAAACTACTGTCAATATTCAAATTTTATCTATTGGTTGATATCTTTGTGTCAAACATTCGTCAATAAACGAATTTTTAAACTAGGTTGTAACTTTTTTCATCAAATTATCGCCTACATACGAAATTCAACTCTCGGTGGGAATTTTTTGGTCAAACTACCGTCAATGTACGAATTTTGACTCTCGGTGGGAACTTTTTTCTTCAAACTACTGTCAATACTCAAATTTTAACTATTGTTTGAGATCTTTTTGTTAAACAATTGCAAATAAACGAATTTTAATACTAGGTTGGAATTTTTTTCTTCAAACTATCACATATACGAAATTTAACTCTCGGCAGGAATTTTTTGGTCAAGCTACCGTCAATGTACGAATTTTAACTCTCGGTGGGCACTTTTTTCTTCAAACTACTGTCAATATTCAAATTTTATCTATTGGTTGATATCTTTTTGTCAAACATTCGTCAATAAACGAATTTTTGAACTAGGTTGTAACTTTTTTCATCAAATTATCGCCTACATACGAAATTCAACTCTCGGTGGGAATTTTTTGGTCAAACTACCGTCAATGTACGAATTTTGACTCTCGGTGGGAACTTTTTTCTTCAAACTACTGTCAATACTCAAATTTTAACTATTGTTTGAGATCTTTTTGTTAAACAATTGTAAATAAACGAATTTTAATACTAGGTTGGAATTTTTTCCTTCAAACTATCGCCTATATACGAAATTTAACTCTCGGTAGGAATTTTTTGGTCAAGCTACCATCAATGTTCAAATTTTAACTTTCGGTGGGCACTTTTTTCTTCAAACTACTGTCAATATTCATATTTTAACTATTGGTTGAAATCTTTTTGTCAACAATCGTCAATAGACGAATTTTAATACTAGGTTGGAATTTTTTCCTTCAAACTATCGCCTATATACGAAATTTAACTCTCGGTGGGAATTTTTTGGTCAAGCTACCGTCAATGTACGAATTTTAACTCTCGGTGGGCACTTTTTTCTTCAAACTACTGTCAATATTCAAATTTTATCTATTGGTTGATATCTTTTTGTTAAACATTCGTCAGTAAACGAATTTTTAAACTAGGTTGTAACTTTTTTCATCAATTTATCGCCTACATACGAAATTCAACTCTCGGTGGGAATTTTTTGGTCAAGCTACCGTCAATGTACGAATTTTGACTCTCGGTGGGAACTTTTTTCTTCAAACTACTGTCAATACTCAAATTTTAACTATTGTTTGAGATCTTTTTGTTAAACAATTGCAAATAAACGAATTTTAATACTAGGTTGGAATTTTTTTCTTCAAACTATCGCATATACGAAATTTAACTCTCGGCAGGAATTTTTTGGTCAAGCTACCATCAATGTTCGAATTTTAACTCTCGGTGGGCACTTTTTTCTTCAAACTACTGTCAATATTCAGATTTTATCTATTGGTTGATATCTTTTTGTCAAACATTCGTCAATAAACGAATTTTTAAACTAGGTTGTAACTTTTTTCATCAAATTATCGCCTACATACGAAATTCAACTCTCGGTGGGAATTTTTTGGTCAAACTACCGTCAATGTACAATGTCAAACAACGATTGTCAAACAATCGTCAATAAACAAATTTTCATACTAGGTTGGAATTTTTTTCTTCAAACTATTGCCTACATACGAAATTCAACTCTCGGTGGGAATTTTTTGGTCAAACTACCGACAATGTACGAATTTTAACTCTCGGTGGGCACTTTTCTCTTCAAACTACTGTCAATACTCAAATTTTAACTATTGTTTGAGATCTTTTTGTTAAACAATTGTAAATAAACGAATTTTAATACTAGGTTGGAATTTTTTTCTTCAAACTATCACATATACGAAATTTAACTCTCGGCAGGAATTTTTTGGTCAAGCTACCGTCAATGTACGAATTTTAACTCTCGGTGGGCACTTTTTTCTTCAAACTACTGTCAATATTCAGATTTTATCTATTGGTTGATATCTTTTTGTCAAACATTCGTCAATAAACGAATTTTTGAACTAGGTTGTAACTTTTTTCATCAAATTATCGCCTACATACGAAATTCAACTCTCGGTGGGAATTTTTTGGTCAAACTACCGTCAATGTACGAATTTTGACTCTCGGTGGGAACTTTTTTCTTCAAACTACTGTCAATACTCAAATTTTAACTATTGTTTGAGATCTTTTTGTTAAACAATTGCAAATAAACGAATTTTAATACTAGGTTGGAATTTTTTTCTTCAAACTATCGCATATACGAAATTTAACTCTCGGTAGGAATTTTTTGGTCAAGCTACCATCAATGTTCAAATTTTAACTTTCGGTGGGCACTTTTTTCTTCAAACTACTGTCAATATTCATATTTTAACTATTGGTTGAAATCTTTTTGTCAAACAGTCGTCAATAAACGAATTTTTATACTAGGTTGTAATTTTTTTCTACAAACTATCGCCTACATACGAAATTCAACTCTCGGTGGGAATTTTTTGGTCAAACTACCGTCAATGTACGAATTTTGACTCTCGGTGGGAACTTTTTTCTTCAAACTACTGTCAATACTCAAATTTTAACTATTGTTTGAGATCTTTTTGTTAAACAATTGCAAATAAACGAATTTTAATACTAGGTTGGAATTTTTTTCTTCAAACTATCGCATATACGAAATTTAACTCTCGGCAGGAATTTTTTGGTCAAACTACCGTCAATGTACGAATTTTATCTCTCGGTGGGCACTTTTTTCTTCAAACTACTGTCAATATTCAAATTTTATCTATTGGTTGATATTTTTTTGTCAAACATTCGTCGATAAACGAATTTTTAAACTAGGTTGTAACTTTTTTCATCAAATTATCGCCTACATACGAAATTCAACTCTCGGTGGGAATTTTTTGGTCAAACTACCGTCAATGTACGAATTTTGACTCTCGGTGGGAACTTTTTTCTTCAAACTACTGTCAATACTCAAATTTTAACTATTGTTTGAGATCTTTTTGTTAAACAATTGCAAATAAACGAATTTTAATACTAGGTTGGAATTTTTTTCTTCAAACTATCGCATATACGAAATTTAACTCTCGGCAGGAATTTTTTGGTCAAGCTACCATCAATGTTCGAATTTTAACTCACGGTGGGCACTTTTTTCTTCAAACTACTGTCAATATTCAAATTTTATCTATTGGTTGATATCTTTTTGTCAAACATTCGTCAATAAACGAATTTTTGAACTAGGTTGTATCTTTTTTCATCAAATTATCGCCTACATACGAAATTCAACTCTCGGTGGGAATTTTTTGGTCAAACTACCGTCAATGTACGAATTTTGACTCTCGGTGGGAACTTTTTTCTTCAAACTACTGTCAATACTCAAATTTTAACTATTGTTTGAGATCTTTTTGTTAAACAATTGTAAATAAACGAATTTTAATACTAGGTTGGAATTTTTTCCTTCAAACTATCGCCTATATACGAAATTTAACTCTCGGTGGGAATTTTTTGGTCAAGCTACCGTCAATGTACGAATTTTAACTCTCGGTGGGCACTTTTTTCTTCAAACTACTGTCAATATTCAAATTTTATCTATTGGTTGATATCTTTTTGTCAAACATTCGTCAATAAACGAATTTTTGAACTAGGTTGTAACTTTTTTCATCAAATTATCGCCTACATACGAAATTCAACTCTCGGTGGGAATTTTTTGGTCAAACTACCGTCAATGTACGAATTTTAACTCTCGGTGGGAACTTTTTTCTTCAAACTACTGTCAATACTCAAATTTTAACTATTGTTTGAGATCTTTTTGTTAAACAATTGTAAATAAACGAATTTTAATACTAGGTTGGAATTTTTTTCTTCAAACTATCGCATATACGAAATTTAACTCTCGGCAGGAATTTTTTGGTCAAGCTACCATCAATGTTCGAATTTTAACTCACGGTGGGCACTTTTTTCTTCAAACTACTGTTAATATTCAAATTTTATCTATTGGTTGATATCTTTTTGTCAAACATTCGTCAATAAACGAATTTTTGAACTAGGTTGTAACTTTTTTCATCAAATTATCGCCTACATACGAAATTCAACTCTCGGTGGGAATTTTTTGGTCAAACTACCGTCAATGTACGAATTTTGACTCTCGGTGGGAACTTTTTTCTTCAAACTACTGTCAATACTCAAATTTTAACTATTGTTTGAGATCTTTTTGTTAAACAATTGTAAATAAACGAATTTTAATACTAGGTTGGAATTTTTTCCTTCAAACTATCGCCTATATACGAAATTTAACTCTCGGTGGGAATTTTTTGGTCAAGCTACCGTCAATGTACGAATTTTAACTCTCGGTGGGCACTTTTTTCTTCAAACTACTGTCAATATTCAAATTTTATCTATTGGTTGATATCTTTTTGTCAAACATTCGTCAATAAACGAATTTTTGAACTAGGTTGTAACTTTTTTCATCAAATTATCGCCTACATACGAAATTCAACTCTCGGTGGGAATTTTTTGGTCAAACTACCGTCAATGTACGAATTTTGACTCTCGGTGGGAACTTTTTTCTTCAAACTACTGTCAATACTCAAATTTTAACTATTGTTTGAGATCTTTTTGTTAAACAATTGCAAATAAACGAATTTTAATACTAGGTTGGAATTTTTTTCTTCAAACTATCGCATATACGAAATTTAACTCTCGGCAGGAATTTTTTGGTCAAGCTACCATCAATGTTCGAATTTTAACTCACGGTGGGCACTTTTTTCTTCAAACTACTGTCAATATTCAAATTTTATCTATTGGTTGATATCTTTTTGTCAAACATTCGTCAATAAACGAATTTTTGAACTAGGTTGTATCTTTTTTCATCAAATTATCGCCTACATACGAAATTCAACTCTCGGTGGGAATTTTTTGGTCAAACTACCGTCAATGTACGAATTTTGACTCTCGGTGGGAACTTTTTTCTTCAAACTACTGTCAATACTCAAATTTTAACTATTGTTTGAGATCTTTTTGTTAAACAATTGTAAATAAACGAATTTTAATACTAGGTTGGAATTTTTTCCTTCAAACTATCGCCTATATACGAAATTTAACTCTCGGTGGGAATTTTTTGGTCAAGCTACCGTCAATGTACGAATTTTAACTCTCGGTGGGCACTTTTTTCTTCAAACTACTGTCAATATTCAAATTTTATCTATTGGTTGATATCTTTTTGTCAAACATTCGTCAATAAACGAATTTTTGAACTAGGTTGTAACTTTTTTCATCAAATTATCGCCTACATACGAAATTCAACTCTCGGTGGGAATTTTTTGGTCAAACTACCGTCAATGTACGAATTTTAACTCTCGGTGGGCACTTTTTTCTTCAAACTACTGTCAACATTCAAATTTTATCTATTGGTTGATATCTTTTTGTCAAACATTCGTCAATAAACGAATTTTTGAACTAGGTTGTAACTTTTTTCATCAAATTATCGCCTACATACGAAATTCAACTCTCGGTGGGAATTTTTTGGTCAAACTACCGTCAATGTACGAATTTTAACTCTCGGTGGGAACTTTTTTCTTCAAACTACTGTCAATACTCAAATTTTAACTATTGTTTGAGATCTTTTTGTTAAACAATTGTAAATAAACGAATTTTAATACTAGGTTGGAATTTTTTTCTTCAAACTATCGCATATACGAAATTTAACTCTCGGCAGGAATTTTTTGGTCAAGCTACCATCAATGTTCGAATTTTAACTCACGGTGGGCACTTTTTTCTTCAAACTACTGTTAATATTCAAATTTTATCTATTGGTTGATATCTTTTTGTCAAACATTCGTCAATAAACGAATTTTTGAACTAGGTTGTAACTTTTTTCATCAAATTATCGCCTACATACGAAATTCAACTCTCGGTGGGAATTTTTTGGTCAAACTACCGTCAATGTACGAATTTTGACTCTCGGTGGGAACTTTTTTCTTCAAACTACTGTCAATACTCAAATTTTAACTATTGTTTGAGATCTTTTTGTTAAACAATTGTAAATAAACGAATTTTAATACTAGGTTGGAATTTTTTCCTTCAAACTATCGCCTATATACGAAATTTAACTCTCGGTGGGAATTTTTTGGTCAAGCTACCGTCAATGTACGAATTTTAACTCTCGGTGGGCACTTTTTTCTTCAAACTACTGTCAATATTCAAATTTTATCTATTGGTTGATATCTTTTTGTCAAACATTCGTCAATAAACGAATTTTTGAACTAGGTTGTAACTTTTTTCATCAAATTATCGCCTACATACGAAATTCAACTCTCGGTGGGAATTTTTTGGTCAAACTACCGTCAATGTACGAATTTTGACTCTCGGTGGGAACTTTTTTCTTCAAACTACTGTCAATACTCAAATTTTAACTATTGTTTGAGATCTTTTTGTTAAATAATTGCAAATAAACGAATTTTAATACTAGGTTGGAATTTTTTTCTTCAAACTATCGCATATACGAAATTTAACGCTCGGTAGGAATTTTTTGGTCAAGCTACCATCAATGTTCGAATTTTAACTCTCGGTGGGCACTTTTTTCTTCAAACTACTGTCAATATTCATATTTTAACTATTGGTTGAAATCTTTTTGTCAACAATCGTCAATAGACGAATTTTAATACTAGGTTGGAATTTTTTCCTTCAAACTATCGCCTATATACGAAATTTAACTCTCGGTGGGAATTTTTTGGTCAAGCTACCGTCAATGTACGAATTTTAACTCTCGGTGGGCACTTTTCTCTTCAAACTACTGTCAATATTCAGATTTTAAATATTGGTTGAGATCTTTTTGTTAAACAATTGCAAATAAACGAATTTTAATACTAGGTTGGAATTTTTTTCTTCAAACTATCGCATATACGAAATTTAACTCTCGGCAGGAATTTTTTGGTCAAGCTACCATCAATGTTCGAATTTTAACTCACGGTGGGCACTTTTTTCTTCAAACTACTGTCAATATTCAAATTTTATCTATTGGCTGATATCTTTTTGTCAAACATTCGTCAATAAACGAATTTTTAAACTAGGTTGTAACTTTTTTCATCAAATTATCGCCTACATACGAAATTCAACTCTCGGTGGGAATTTTTTGGTCAAACTACCGTCAATGTACGAATTTTGACTCTCGGTGGGAACTTTTTTCTTCAAACTACTGTCAATACACAAATTTTAACTATTGTTTGAGATCTTTTTGTTAAACAATTGCAAATAAACGAATTTTAATACTAGGTTGGAATTTTTTTCTTCAAACTATCGCATATACGAAATTTAACTCTCGGTAGGAATTTTTTGGTCAAGCTACCATCAATGTTCAAATTTTAACTTTCGGTGGGCACTTTTTTCTTCAAACTACTGTCAATATTCATATTTTAACTATTGGTTGAAATCTTTTTGTCAACAATCGTCAATAGACGAATTTTAATACTAGGTTGGAATTTTTTCCTTCAAACTATCGTCTATATACGAAATTTAACTCTCGGTGGGAATTTTTTGGTCAAGCTACCGTCAATGTACGAATTTTAACTCTCGGTGGGCACTTTTTTCTTCAAACTACTGTCAATATTCAAATTTTATCTATTGGTTGATATCTTTTTGTTAAACATTCGTCAGTAAACGAATTTTTAAACTAGATTGTAACTTTTTTCATCAAATTATCGCCTACATACGAAATTCAACTCTCGGTGGGAATTTTTTGGTCAAGCTACCATCAATGTTCAAATTTTAACTTTCGGTGGGCACTTTTTTCTTCAAACTACTGTCAATATTCATATTTTAACTATTGGTTGAAATCTTTTTGTCAACAATCGTCAATAGACGAATTTTAATACTAGGTTGGAATTTTTTCCTTCAAACTATCGCCTATATACGAAATTTAACTCTCGGTGGGAATTTTTTGGTCAAGCTACCGTCAGTGTACGAATTTTAACTCTCGGTGGGCACTTTTTTCTTCAAACTACTGTCAATATTCAAATTTTATCTATTGGTTGATATCTTTTTGTTAAACATTCGTCAGTAAACGAATTTTTAAACTAGGTTGTAACTTTTTTCATCAAATTATCGCCTACATACGAAATTCAACTCTCGGTGGGAATTTTTTGGTCAAGCTACCGTCAATGTACGAATTTTGACTCTCGGTGGGAACTTTTTTCTTCAAACTACTGTCAATACTCAAATTTTAACTATTGTTTGAGATCTTTTTGTTAAACAATTGCAAATAAACGAATTTTAATACTAGGTTGGAATTTTTTTCTTCAAACTATCGCATATACGAAATTTAACTCTCGGCAGGAATTTTTTGGTCAGGCTACCGTCAATGTACGAATTTTAACTCTCGGTGGGCACTTTTTTCTTCAAACTACTGTCAATATTCAAATTTTATCTATTGGTTGATATCTTTTTGTCAAACATTCGTCAATAAACGAATTTTTAAACTAGGTTGTAACTTTTTTCATCAAATTATCGCCTACATACGAAATTCAACTCTCGGTGGGAATTTTTTGGTCAAGCTACCATCAATGTTCAAATTTTAACTTTCGGTGGGCACTTTTTTCTTCAAACTACTGTCAATATTCATATTTTAACTATTGGTTGAAATCTTTTTGTCAACAATCGTCAATAGACGAATTTTAATACTAGGTTGGAATTTTTTCCTTCAAACTATCGCCTATATACGAAATTTAACTCTCGGTGGGAATTTTTTGGTCAAGCTACCGTCAATGTACGAATTTTAACTCTCGGTGGGCACTTTTTTCTTCAAACTACTGTCAATATTCAAATTTTATCTATTGGTTGATATCTTTTTGTTAAACATTCGTCAGTAAACGAATTTTTAAACTAGGTTGTAACTTTTTTCATCAAATTATCGCCTACATACGAAATTCAACTCTCGGTGGGAATTTTTTGGTCAAGCTACCGTCAATGTACGAATTTTGACTCTCGGTGGGAACTTTTCTCTTCAAACTACTGTCAATATTCAGATTTTAAATATTGGTTGAGATCTTTTTGTTAAACAATTGCAAATAAACGAATTTTAATACTAGGTTGGAATTTTTTTCTTCAAACTATCGCATATACGAAATTTAACTCTCGGCAGGAATTTTTTGGTCAAGCTACCATCAATGTTCGAATTTTAACTCACGGTGGGCACTTTTTTCTTCAAACTACTGTCAATATTCAAATTTTATCTATTGGTTGATATCTTTGTGTCAAACATTCGTCAATAAACGAATTTTTAAACTAGGTTGTAACTTTTTTCATCAAATTATCGCCTACATACGAAATTCAACTCTCGGTGGGAATTTTTTGGTCAAACTACCGTCAATGTACGAATTTTGACTCTCGGTGGGAACTTTTTTCTTCAAACTACTGTCAATACTCAAATTTTAACTATTGTTTGAGATCTTTTTGTTAAACAATTGCAAATAAACGAATTTTAATACTAGGTTGGAATTTTTTTCTTCAAACTATCACATATACGAAATTTAACTCTCGGCAGGAATTTTTTGGTCAAGCTACCGTCAATGTACGAATTTTGACTCTCGGTGGGCACTTTTTTCTTCAAACTACTGTCAATATTCAAATTTTATCTATTGGTTGATATCTTTTTGTCAAACATTCGTCAATAAACGAATTTTTGAACTAGGTTGTAACTTTTTTCATCAAATTATCGCCTACATACGAAATTCAACTCTCGGTGGGAATTTTTTGGTCAAACTACCGTCAATGTACGAATTTTGACTCTCGGTGGGAACTTTTTTCTTCAAACTACTGTCAATACTCAAATTTTAACTATTGTTTGAGATCTTTTTGTTAAACAATTGTAAATAAACGAATTTTAATACTAGGTTGGAATTTTTTCCTTCAAACTATCGCCTATATACGAAATTTAACTCTCGGTAGGAATTTTTTGGTCAAGCTACCATCAATGTTCAAATTTTAACTTTCGGTGGGCACTTTTTTCTTCAAACTACTGTCAATATTCATATTTTAACTATTGGTTGAAATCTTTTTGTCAACAATCGTCAATAGACGAATTTTAATACTAGGTTGGAATTTTTTCCTTCAAACTATCGCCTATATACGAAATTTAACTCTCGGTGGGAATTTTTTGGTCAAGCTACCGTCAATGTACGAATTTTAACTCTCGGTGGGCACTTTTTTCTTCAAACTACTGTCAATATTCAAATTTTATCTATTGGTTGATATCTTTTTGTTAAACATTCGTCAGTAAACGAATTTTTAAACTAGGTTGTAACTTTTTTCATCAATTTATCGCCTACATACGAAATTCAACTCTCGGTGGGAATTTTTTGGTCAAGCTACCGTCAATGTACGAATTTTGACTCTCGGTGGGAACTTTTTTCTTCAAACTACTGTCAATACTCAAATTTTAACTATTGTTTGAGATCTTTTTGTTAAACAATTGCAAATAAACGAATTTTAATACTAGGTTGGAATTTTTTTCTTCAAACTATCGCATATACGAAATTTAACTCTCGGCAGGAATTTTTTGGTCAAGCTACCATCAATGTTCGAATTTTAACTCTCGGTGGGCACTTTTTTCTTCAAACTACTGTCAATATTCAGATTTTATCTATTGGTTGATATCTTTTTGTCAAACATTCGTCAATAAACGAATTTTTAAACTAGGTTGTAACTTTTTTCATCAAATTATCGCCTACATACGAAATTCAACTCTCGGTGGGAATTTTTTGGTCAAACTACCGTCAATGTACAATGTCAAACAACGATTGTCAAACAATCGTCAATAAACAAATTTTCATACTAGGTTGGAATTTTTTTCTTCAAACTATTGCCTACATACGAAATTCAACTCTCGGTGGGAATTTTTTGGTCAAACTACCGACAATGTACGAATTTTAACTCTCGGTGGGCACTTTTCTCTTCAAACTACTGTCAATACTCAAATTTTAACTATTGTTTGAGATCTTTTTGTTAAACAATTGTAAATAAACGAATTTTAATACTAGGTTGGAATTTTTTTCTTCAAACTATCACATATACGAAATTTAACTCTCGGCAGGAATTTTTTGGTCAAGCTACCGTCAATGTACGAATTTTAACTCTCGGTGGGCACTTTTTTCTTCAAACTACTGTCAATATTCAGATTTTATCTATTGGTTGATATCTTTTTGTCAAACATTCGTCAATAAACGAATTTTTGAACTAGGTTGTAACTTTTTTCATCAAATTATCGCCTACATACGAAATTCAACTCTCGGTGGGAATTTTTTGGTCAAACTACCGTCAATGTACGAATTTTGACTCTCGGTGGGAACTTTTTCTTCAAACTACTGTCAATACTCAAATTTTAACTATTGTTTGAGATCTTTTTGTTAAACAATTGCAAATAAACGAATTTTAATACTAGGTTGGAATTTTTTTCTTCAAACTATCGCATATACGAAATTTAACTCTCGGTAGGAATTTTTTGGTCAAGCTACCATCAATGTTCAAATTTTAACTTTCGGTGGGCACTTTTTTCTTCAAACTACTGTCAATATTCATATTTTAACTATTGGTTGAAATCTTTTTGTCAACAATCGTCAATAGACGAATTTTAATACTAGGTTGGAATTTTTTCCTTCAAACTATCGCCTATATACGAAATTTAACTCTCGGTGGGAATTTTTTGGTCAAGCTACCGTCAATGTACGAATTTTAACTCTCGGTGGGCACTTTTTTCTTCAAACTACTGTCAATATTCAAATTTTATCTATTGGTTGATATCTTTTTGTTAAACATTCGTCGGTAAACGAATTTTTAAACTAGGTTGTAACTTTTTTCATCAAATTATCGCCTACATACGAAATTCAACTCTCGGTGGGAATTTTTTGGTCAAACTACCGTCAATGTACGAATTTTGACTCTCGGTGGGAACTTTTTTCTTCAAACTACTGTCAATACTCAAATTTTAACTATTGTTTGAGATCTTTCTGTTAAACAATTGCAAATAAACGAATTTTAATACTAGGTTGGAATTTTTTTCTTCAAACTATCGCATATACGAAATTTAACTCTCGGTAGGAATTTTTTGGTCAAGCTACCATCAATGTTCAAATTTTAACTTTCGGTGGGCACTTTTTTCTTCAAACTACTGTCAATATTCATATTTTAACTATTGGTTGAAATCTTTTTGTCAACAATCGTCAATAGACGAATTTTAATACTAGGTTGGAATTTTTTCCTTCAAACTATCGCCTATATACGAAATTTAACTCTCGGTGGGAATTTTTTGGTCAAGCTACCGTCAATGTACGAATTTTAACTCTCGGTGGGCACTTTTTTCTTCAAACTACTGTCAATATTCAAATTTTATCTATTGGTTGATATCTTTTTGTTAAACATTCGTCAGT
This sequence comes from Xylocopa sonorina, assembly GCF_050948175.1. Taxonomy (NCBI): domain Eukaryota; kingdom Metazoa; phylum Arthropoda; class Insecta; order Hymenoptera; family Apidae; genus Xylocopa; species Xylocopa sonorina. Next base: position 823,405 of record NW_027490091.1, read on the forward strand.
AAACGAATTTTTAAACTAGGTTGTAACTTTTTTCATCAAATTATCGCCTACATACGAAATTCAACTCTCGGTGGGAATTTTTTGGTCAAGCTACCGTCAATGTACGAATTTTGACTCTCGGTGGGAACTTTTTTCTTCAAACTACTGTCAATACTCAAATTTTAACTATTGTTTGAGATCTTTTTGTTAAACAATTGCAAATAAACGAATTTTAATACTAGGTTGGAATTTTTTTCTTCAAACTATCGCATATACGAAATTTAACTCTCGGCAGGAATTTTTTGGTCAAGCTACCATCAATGTTCGAATTTTAACTCTCGGTGGGCACTTTTTTCTTCAAACTACTGTCAATATTCAGATTTTATCTATTGGTTGATATCTTTTTGTCAAACATTCGTCAATAAACGAATTTTTAAACTAGGTTGTAACTTTTTTCATCAAATTATCGCCTACATACGAAATTCAACTCTCGGTGGGAATTTTTTGGTCAAACTACCGTCAATGTACAATGTCAAACAACGATTGTCAAACAATCGTCAATAAACAAATTTTCATACTAGGTTGGAATTTTTTTCTTCAAACTATTGCCTACATACGAAATTCAACTCTCGGTGGGAATTTTTTGGTCAAACTACCGACAATGTACGAATTTTAACTCTCGGTGGGCACTTTTCTCTTCAAACTACTGTCAATATTCAGATTTTAAATATTGGTTGAGATCTTTTTGTTAAACAATTGCAAATAAACGAATTTTAATACTAGGTTGGAATTTTTTTCTTCAAACTATCGCATATACGAAATTTAACTCTCGATAGGAATTTTTTGGTCAAGCTACCATCAATGATCAAATTTTAACTTTCGGTGGGCACTTTTTTCTTCAAACTACTGTCAATATTCATATTTTAACTATTGGTTGAAATCTTTTTGTCAACAATCGTCAATAGACGAATTTTAATACTAGGTTGGAATTTTTTCCTTCAAACTATCGCCTATATACGAAATTTAACTCTCGGTGGGAATTTTTTGGTCAAGCTACCGTCAATGTACGAATTTTAACTCTCGGTGGGCACTTTTTTCTTCAAACTACTGTCAATATTCAAATTTTATCTATTGGTTGATATCTTTTTGTCAAACATTCGTCAATAAACGAATTTTTGAACTAGGTTGTAACTTTTTTCATCAAATTATCGCCTACATACGAAATTCAACTCTCGGTGGGAATTTTTTGGTCAAACTACCGTCAATGTACGAATTTTGACTCTCGGTGGGAACTTTTTTCTTCAAACTACTGTCAATACTCAAATTTTAACTATTGTTTGAGATCTTTTTGTTAAACAATTGTAAATAAACGAATTTTAATACTAGGTTGGAATTTTTTCCTTCAAACTATCGCCTATATACGAAATTTAACTCTCGGTGGGAATTTTTTGGTCAAGCTACCGTCAATGTACGAATTTTAACTCTCGGTGGGCACTTTTTTCTTCAAACTACTGTCAATATTCAAATTTTATCTATTGGTTGATATCTTTTTGTTAAACATTCGTCAGTAAACGAATTTTTAAACTAGGTTGTAACTTTTTTCATCAAATTATCGCCTACACACGAAATTCAACTCTCGGTGGGAATTTTTTGGTCAAACTACCGTCAATGTACGAATTTTGACTCTCGGTGGGAACTTTTTTCTTCAAACTACTGTCAATACTCAAATTTTAACTATTGTTTGAGATCTTTTTGTTAAACAATTGCAAATAAACGAATTTTAATACTAGGTTGGAATTTTTTTCTTCAAACTATCGCATATACGAAATTTAACTCTCGGTAGGAATTTTTTGGTCAAGCTACCATCAATGTTCAAATTTTAACTTTCGGTGGGCACTTTTTTCTTCAAACTACTGTCAATATTCATATTTTAACTATTGGTTGAAATCTTTTTGTCAACAATCGTCAATAGACGAATTTTAATACTAGGTTGGAATTTTTTCCTTCAAACTATCGCCTATATACGAAATTTAACTCTCGGTGGGAATTTTTTGGTCAAGCTACCGTCAATGTACGAATTTTAACTCTCGGTGGGCACTTTTTTCTTCAAACTACTGTCAATATTCAAATTTTATCTATTGGTTGATATCTTTTTGTTAAACATTCGTCAGTAAACGAATTTTTAAACTAGGTTGTAACTTTTTTCATCAAATTATCGCCTACATACGAAATTTAACTCTCGGTGGGAATTTTTTGGTCAAGCTACCGTCAATGTACGAATTTTTACTCTCGGTGGGCACTTTTTTCTTCAAACTACTGTCAATATTCAAATTTTATCTATTGGTTGATATCTTTTTGTCAAACATTCGTCAATAAACGAATTTTTGAACTAGGTTGTAACTTTTTTCATTAAATTATCGCCTACATACGAAATTCAACTCTCGGTGGGAATTTTTTGGTCAAACTACCGTCAATGTACGAATTTTGACTCTCGGTGGGAACTTTTTTCTTCAAACTACTGTCAATACTCAAATTTTAACTATTGTTTGAGATCTTTTTGTTAAACAATTGTAAATAAACGAATTTTAATACTAGGTTGGAATTTTTTCCTTCAAACTATCGCCTATATACGAAATTTAACTCTCGGTGGGAATTTTTTGGTCAAGCTACCGTCAATGTACGAATTTTAACTCTCGGTGGGCACTTTTTTCTTCAAACTACTGTCAATATTCAAATTTTATCTATTGGTTGATATCTTTTTGTTAAACATTCGTCAGTAAACGAATTTTTAAACTAGGTTGTAACTTTTTTCATCAAATTATCGCCTACACACGAAATTCAACTCTCGGTGGGAATTTTTTGGTCAAACTACCGTCAATGTACGAATTTTGACTCTCGGTGGGAACTTTTTTCTTCAAACTACTGTCAATACTCAAATTTTAACTATTGTTTGAGATCTTTTTGTTAAACAATTGCAAATAAACGAATTTTAATACTAGGTTGGAATTTTTTTCTTCAAACTATCGCATATACGAAATTTAACTCTCGGTAGGAATTTTTTGGTCAAGCTACCATCAATGTTCAAATTTTAACTTTCGGTGGGCACTTTTTACTTCAAACTACTGTCAATATTCATATTTTAACTATTGGTTGAAATCTTTTTGTCAACAATCGTCAATAGACGAATTTTAATACTAGGTTGGAATTTTTTCCTTCAAACTATCGCCTATATACGAAATTTAACTCTCGGTGGGAATTTTTTGGTCAAGCTACCGTCAATGTACGAATTTTAACTCTCGGTGGGCACTTTTTTCTTCAAACTACTGTCAATATTCAAATTTTATCTATTGGTTGATATCTTTTTGTTAAACATTCGTCAGTAAACGAATTTTTAAACTAGGTTGTAACTTTTTTCATCAAATTATCGCCTACATACGAAATTTAACTCTCGGTGGGAATTTTTTGGTCAAGCTACCGTCAATGTACGAATTTTTACTCTCGGTGGGCACTTTTTTCTTCAAACTACTGTCAATATTCAAATTTTATCTATTGGTTGATATCTTTTTGTCAAACATTCGTCAATAAACGAATTTTTGAACTAGGTTGTAACTTTTTTCATTAAATTATCGCCTACATACGAAATTCAACTCTCGGTGGGTATTTTTTGGTCAAACTACCGTCAATGTACGAATTTTGACTCTCGGTGGGAACTTTTTTCTTCAAACTACTGTCAATACTCAAATTTTAACTATTGTTTGAGATCTTTTTGTTAAACAATTGTAAATAAACGAATTTTAATACTAGGTTGGAATTTTTTCCTTCAAACTATCGCCTATATACGAAATTTAACTCTCGGTGGGAATTTTTTGGTCAAGCTACCGTCAATGTACGAATTTTAACTCTCGGTGGGCACTTTTTTCTTCAAACTACTGTCAATATTCAAATTTTATCTATTGGTTGATATCTTTTTGTTAAACATTCGTCAGTAAACGAATTTTTAAACTAGGTTGTAACTTTTTTCATCAAATTATCGCCTACATACGAAATTCAACTCTCGGTGGGAATTTTTTGGTCAAGCTACCGTCAATGTACGAATTTTGACTCTCGGTGGGAACTTTTTTCTTCAAACTACTGTCAATACTCAAATTTTAACTATTGTTTGAGATCTTTTTGTTAAACAATTGCAAATAAACGAATTTTAATACTAGGTTGGAATTTTTTTCTTCAAACTATCGCATATACGAAATTTAACTCTCGGCAGGAATTTTTTGGTCAAGCTACCATCAATGTTCGAATTTTAACTCTCGGTGGGCACTTTTTTCTTCAAACTACTGTCAATATTCAGATTTTATCTATTGGTTGATATCTTTTTGTCAAACATTCGTCAATAAACGAATTTTTAAACTAGGTTGTAACTTTTTTCATCAAATTATCGCCTACATACGAAATTCAACTCTCGGTGGGAATTTTTTGGTCAAACTACCGTCAATGTACAATGTCAAACAACGATTGTCAAACAATCGTCAATAAACAAATTTTCATACTAGGTTGGAATTTTTTTCTTCAAACTATTGCCTACATACGAAATTCAACTCTCGGTGGGAATTTTTTGGTCAAACTACCGACAATGTACGAATTTTAACTCTCGGTGGGCACTTTTCTCTTCAAACTACTGTCAATACTCAAATTATAACTATTGTTTGAGATCTTTTTGTTAAACAATTGCAAATAAACGAATTTTAATACTAGGTTGGAATTTTTTTCTTCAAACTATCACATATACGAAATTTAACTCTCGGCAGGAATTTTTTGGTCAAGCTACCGTCAATGTACGAATTTTAACTCTCGGTGGGCACTTTTTTCTTCAAACTACTGTCAATATTCAGATTTTATCTATTGGTTGATATCTTTTTGTCAAACATTCGTCAATAAACGAATTTTTGAACTAGGTTGTAACTTTTTTCATCAAATTATCGCCTACATACGAAATTCAACTCTCGGTGGGAATTTTTTGGTCAAACTACCGTCAATGTACGAATTTTGACTCTCGGTGGGAACTTTTTTCTTCAAACTACTGTCAATACTCAAATTTTAACTATTGTTTGAGATCTTTTTGTTAAACAATTGCAAATAAACGAATTTTAATACTAGGTTGGAATTTTTTTCTTCAAACTATCGCATATACGAAATTTAACTCTCGGTAGGAATTTTTTGGTCAAGCTACCATCAATGTTCAAATTTTAACTTTCGGTGGGCACTTTTTTCTTCAAACTACTGTCAATATTCATATTTTAACTATTGGTTGAAATCTTTTTGTCAACAATCGTCAATAGACGAATTTTAATACTAGGTTGGAATTTTTTCCTTCAAACTATCGCCTATATACGAAATTTAACTCTCGGTGGGAATTTTTTGGTCAAGCTACCGTCAATGTACGAATTTTAACTCTCGGTGGGCACTTTTTTCTTCAAACTACTGTCAATATTCAAATTTTATCTATTGGTTGATATCTTTTTGTTAAACATTCGTCAGTAAACGAATTTTTAAACTAGGTTGTAACTTTTTTCATCAAATTATCGCCTACATACGAAATTCAACTCTCGGTGGGAATTTTTTGGTCAAGCTACCGTCAATGTACGAATTTTGACTCTCGGTGGGAACTTTTTTCTTCAAACTACTGTCAATACTCAAATTTTAACTATTGTTTGAGATCTTTTTGTTAAACAATTGCAAATAAACGAATTTTAATACTAGGTTGGAATTTTTTTCTTCAAACTATCGCATATACGAAATTTAACTCTCGGCAGGAATTTTTTGGTCAAGCTACCATCAATTTTCGAATTTTAACTCTCGGTGGGCACTTTTTTCTTCAAACTACTGTCAATATTCAGATTTTATCTATTGGTTGAAATCTTTTTGTCAAACAATCGTCAATAAACAAATTTTCATACTTGGTTGGAATTTTTTTCTTCAAACTATTGCCTACATACGAAATTCAACTCTCGGTGGGAATTTTTTGGTCAAACTACCGACAATGTACGAATTTTAACTCTCGGTGGGCACTTTTCTCTTCAAACTACTGTCAATATTCAGATTTTAAATATTGGTTGAGATCTTTTTGTTAAACAATTGCAAATAAACGAATTTTAATACTAGGTTGGAATTTTTTTCTTCAAACTATCGCATATACGAAATTTAACTCTCGGTAGGAATTTTTTGGTCAAGCTTCCATCAATGATCAAATTTTAACTTTCGGTGGGCACTTTTTTCTTCAAACTACTGTCAATATTCATATTTTAACTATTGGTTGAAATCTTTTTGTCAACAATCGTCAATAGACGAATTTTAATACTAGGTTGGAATTTTTTCCTTCAAACTATCGCCTATATACGAAATTTAACTCTCGGTGGGAATTTTTTGGTCAAGCTACCGTCAATGTACGAATTTTAACTCTCGGTGGGCACTTTTTTCTTCAAACTACTGTCAATATTCAAATTTTATCTATTGGTTGATATCTTTTTGTCAAACATTCGTCAATAAACGAATTTTTGAACTAGGTTGTAACTTTTTTCATCAAATTATCGCCTACATACGAAATTCAACTCTCGGTGGGAATTTTTTGGTCAAACTACCGTCAATGTACGAATTTTGACTCTCGGTGGGAACTTTTTTCTTCAAACTACTGTCAATACTCAAATTTTAACTATTGTTTGAGATCTTTTTGTTAAACAATTGCAAATAAACGAATTTTAATACTAGGTTGGAATTTTTTTCTTCAAACTATCGCATATACGAAATTTAACTCTCGGTAGGAATTTTTTGGTCAAGCTACCATCAATGTTCAAATTTTAACTTTCGGTGGGCACTTTTTTCTTCAAACTACTGTCAATATTCATATTTTAACTATTGGTTGAAATCTTTTTGTCAACAATCGTCAATAGACGAATTTTAATACTAGGTTGGAATTTTTTCCTTCAAACTATCGCCTATATACGAAATTTAACTCTCGGTGGGAATTTTTTGGTCAAGCTACCGTCAATGTACGAATTTTAACTCTCGGTGGGCACTTTTTTCTTCAAACTACTGTCAATATTCAAATTTTATCTATTGGTTGATATCTTTTTGTTAAACATTCGTCAGTAAACGAATTTTTAAACTAGGTTGTAACTTTTTTCATCAAATTATCGCCTACATACGAAATTCAACTCTCGGTGGGAATTTTTTGGTCAAGCTACCGTCAATGTACGAATTTTGACTCTCGGTGGGAACTTTTTTCTTCAAACTACTGTCAATACTCAAATTTTAACTATTGTTTGAGATCTTTTTGTTAAACAATTGCAAATAAACGAATTTTAAAACTAGGTTGGAATTTTTTTCTTCAAACTATCGCATATACGAAATTTAACTCTCGGCAGGAATTTTTTGGTCAAGCTACCATCAATTTTCGAATTTTAACTCTCGGTGGGCACTTTTTTCTTCAAACTACTGTCAATATTCAGATTTTATCTATTGGTTGAAATCTTTTTGTCAAACAATCGTCAATAAACAAATTTTCATACTAGGTTGGAATTTTTTTCTTCAAACTATTGCCTACATACGAAATTCAACTCTCGGTGGGAATTTTTTGGTCAAACTACCGACAATGTACGAATTTTAACTCTCGGTGGGCACTTTTCTCTTCAAACTACTGTCAATATTCAGATTTTAAATATTGGTTGAGATCTTTTTGTTAAACAATTGCAAATAAACGAATTTTAATACTAGGTTGGAATTTTTTTCTTCAAACTATCGCATATACGAAATTTAACTCTCGGTAGGAATTTTTTGGTCAAGCTTCCATCAATGATCAAATTTTAACTTTCGGTGGGCACTTTTTTCTTCAAACTACTGTCAATATTCATATTTTAACTATTGGTTGAAATCTTTTTGTCAACAATCGTCAATAGACGAATTTTAATACTAGGTTGGAATTTTTTCCTTCAAACTATCGCCTATATACGAAATTTAACTCTCGGTGGGAATTTTTTGGTCAAGCTACCGTCAATGTACGAATTTTAACTCTCGGTGGGCACTTTTTTCTTCAAACTACTGTCAATATTCAAATTTTATCTATTGGTTGATATCTTTTTGTCAAACATTCGTCAATAAACGAATTTTTGAACTAGGTTGTAACTTTTTTCATCAAATTATCGCCTACATACGAAATTCAACTCTCGGTGGGAATTTTTTGGTCAAACTACCGTCAATGTACGAATTTTGACTCTCGGTGGGAACTTTTTTCTTCAAACTACTGTCAATACTCAAATTTTAACTATTGTTTGAGATCTTTTTGTTAAACAATTGCAAATAAACGAATTTTAATACTAGGTTGGAATTTTTTTCTTCAAACTATCGCATATACGAAATTTAACTCTCGGTAGGAATTTTTTGGTCAAGCTACCATCAATGTTCAAATTTTAACTTTCGGTGGGCACTTTTTTCTTCAAACTACTGTCAATATTCATATTTTAACTATTGGTTGAAATCTTTTTGTCAACAATCGTCAATAGACGAATTTTAATACTAGGTTGGAATTTTTTCCTTCAAACTATCGCCTATATACGAAATTTAACTCTCGGTGGGAATTTTTTGGTCAAGCTACCGTCAATGTACGAATTTTAACTCTCGGTGGGCACTTTTTTCTTCAAACTACTGTCAATATTCAAATTTTATCTATTGGTTGATATCTTTTTGTTAAACATTCGTCAGTAAACGAATTTTTAAACTAGGTTGTAACTTTTTTCATCAAATTATCGCCTACATACGAAATTCAACTCTCGGTGGGAATTTTTTGGTTAAGCTACCGTCAATGTACGAATTTTGACTCTCGGTGGGAACTTTTTTCTTCAAACTACTGTCAATACTCAAATTTTAACTATTGTTTGAGATCTTTTTGTTAAACAATTGCAAATAAACGAATTTTAATACTAGGTTGGAATTTTTTTCTTCAAACTATCGCATATACGAAATTTAACTCTCGGCAGGAATTTTTTGGTCAAGCTACCATCAATGTTCGAATTTTAATTCTCGGTGGGCACTTTTTTCTTCAAACTACTGTCAATATTCAGATTTTATCTATTGGTTGAAATCTTTTTGTCAAACAATCGTCAATAAACAAATTTTCATACTAGGTTGGAATTTTTTTCTTCAAACTATTGCATACATACGAAATTCAACTCTCGGTGGGAATTTTTTGGTCAAACTACCGACAATGTACGAATTTTAACTCTCGGTGGGCACTTTTCTCTTCAAACTACTGTCAATATTCAGATTTTAAATATTGGTTGAGATCTTTTTGTTAAACAATTGCAAATAAACGAATTTTAATACTAGGTTGGAATTTTTTTCTTCAAACTATCGCATATACGAAATTTAACTCTCGGCAGGAATTTTTTGGTCAAGCTACCATCAATGTTCGAATTTTAACTCACGGTGGGCACTTTTTTCTTCAAACTACTGTCAATATTCAAATTTTATCTATTGGCTGATATCTTTTTGTCAAACATTCGTCAATAAACGAATTTTTAAACTAGGTTGTAACTTTTTTCATCAAATTATCGCCTACATACGAAATTCAACTCTCGGTGGGAATTTTTTGGTTAAGCTACTGTCAATGTACGAATTTTGACTCTCGGTGGGAACTTTTTTCTTCAAACTACTGTCAATACTCAAATTTTAACTATTGTTTGAGATCTTTTTGTTAAACAATTGCAAATAAACGAATTTTAATACTAGGTTGGAATTTTTTTCTTCAAACTATCGCATATACGAAATTTAACTCTCGGCAGGAATTTTTTGGTCAAGCTACCATCAATGTTCGAATTTTAATTCTCGGTGGGCACTTTTTTCTTCAAACTACTGTCAATATTCAGATTTTATCTATTGGTTGAAATCTTTTTGTCAAACAATCGTCAATAAACAAATTTTCATACTAGGTTGGAATTTTTTTCTTCAAACTATTGCCTACATACGAAATTCAACTCTCGGTGGGAATTTTTTGGTCAAACTACCGACAATGTACGAATTTTAACTCTCGGTGGGCACTTTTCTCTTCAAACTACTGTCAATATTCAGATTTTAAATATTGGTTGAGATCTTTTTGTTAAACAATTGCAAATAAACGAATTTTAATACTAGGTTGGAATTTTTTTCTTCAAACTATCGCATATACGAAATTTAACTCTCGGCAGGAATTTTTTGGTCAAGCTACCATCAATGTTCGAATTTTAACTCACGGTGGGCACTTTTTTCTTCAAACTACTGTCAATATTCAAATTTTATCTATTGGCTGATATCTTTTTGTCAAACATTCGTCAATAAACGAATTTTTAAACTAGGTTGTAACTTTTTCATTCAAATTATCGCCTACATACGAAATTCAACTCTCGGTGGGAATTTTTTGGTCAAACTACCGTCAATGTACGAATTTTGACTCTCGGTGGGAACTTTTTTCTTCAAACTATTGTCAATACTCAAATTTTAACTATTGTTTGAGATCTTTTTGTTAAACAATTGCAAATAAACGAATTTTAATACTAGGTTGGAATTTTTTTCTTCAAACTATCACATATACGAAATTTAACTCTCGGCAGGAATTTTTTGGTCAAGCTACCGTCAATGTACGAATTTTAACTCTCGGTGGGCACTTTTTTCTTCAAACTACTGTCAATATTCAAATTTTATCTATTGGTTGATATCTTTTTGTTAAACATTCGTCAGTAAACGAATTTTTAAACTAGTTTGTAACTTTTTTCATCAAATTATCGCCTACATACGAAATTCAACTCTCGGTGGGAATTTTTTGGTGAAACTACCGTCAATGTACGAATTTTGACTCTCGGTGGGAACTTTTTTCTTCAAACTTCTGTCAATACTCAAATTTTAACTATTGTTTGAGATCTTTTTGTTAAACAATTGCAAATAAACGAATTTTAATACTAGGTTGGAATTTTTTTCTTCAAACTATCGCATATACGAAATTTAACTCTCGGCAGGAATTTTTTGGTCAAGCTACCATCAATGTTCGAATTTTAACTCACGGTGGGCACTTTTTTCTTCAAACTACTGTCAATATTCAAATTTTATCTATTGGTTGATATCTTTTTGTCAAACATTCGTCAATAAACGAATTTTTAAACTAGGTTGTAACTTTTTTCATCAAATTATCGCCTACATACGAAATTCAACTCTCGGTGGGAATTTTTTGGTCAAACTACCGTCAATGTACGAATTTTGACTCTCGGTGGGAACTTTTTTCTTCAAACTACTGTCAATACTCAAATTTTAACTATTGTTTGAGATCTTTTTGTTAAACAATTGCAAATAAACGAATTTTAATACTAGGTTGGAATTTTTTTCTTCAAACTATCGCATATACGAAATTTAACTCTCGGCAGGAATTTTTTGGTCAAGCTACCATCAATGTTCGAATTTTAACTCACGGTGGGCACTTTTTTCTTCAAACTACTGTCAATATTTAAATTTTATCTATTGGCTGATATCTTTTTGTCAAACATTCGTCAATAAACGAATTTTTAAACTAGGTTGTAACTTTTTCATTCAAATTATCGCCTACATACGAAATTCAACTCTCGGTGGGAATTTTTTGGTCAAACTACCGTCAATGTACGAATTTTGACTCTCGGTGGGAACTTTTTTCTTCAAACTACTGTCAATACTCAAATTTTAACTATTGTTTGAGATCTTTTTGTTAAACAATTGCAAATAAACGAATTTTAATACTAGGTTGGAATTTTTTTCTTCAAACTATCACATATACGAAATTTAACTCTCGGCAGGAATTTTTTGGTCAAGCTACCGTCAATGTACGAATTTTAACTCTCGGTGGGCACTTTTTTCTTCAAACTACTGTCAATATTCAAATTTTATCTATTGGTTGATATCTTTTTGTTAAACATTCGTCAGTAAACGAATTTTTAAACTAGTTTGTAACTTTTTTCATCAAATTATCGCCTACATACGAAATTCAACTCTCGGTGGGAATTTTTTGGTCAAACTACCGTCAATGTACGAATTTTGACTCTCGGTGGGAACTTTTTTCTTCAAACTACTGTCAATACTCAAATTTTAACTATTGTTTGAGATCTTTTTGTTAAACAATTGCAAATAAACGAATTTTAATACTAGGTTGGAATTTTTTTCTTCAAACTATCGCATATACGAAATTTAACTCTCGGTAGGAATTTTTTGGTCAAGCTACCATCAATGTTCAAATTTTAACTTTCGGTGGGCACTTTTTTCTTCAAACTACTGTCAACATTCATATTTTAACTATTGGTTGAAATCTTTTTGTCAACAATCGTCAATAGACGAATTTTAATACTAGGTTGGAATTTTTTCCTTCAAACTATCGCCTACATACGAAATTCAACTCTCGGTGGGAATTTTTTGGTCAAGCTACCGTCAATGTACGAATTTTGACTCTCGGTGGGAACTTTTTTCTTCAAACTACTGTCAATACTCAAATTTTAACTATTGTTTGAGATCTTTTTGTTAAACAATTGCAAATAAACGAATTTTAATACTAGGTTGGAATTTTTTTCTTCAAACTATCGCATATACGAAATTTAACTCTCGGCAGGAATTTTTTGGTCAAGCTACCATCAATGTTCGAATTTTAACTCTCGGTGGGCACTTTTTTCTTCAAACTACTGTCAATATTCAGATTTTATCTATTGTTTGAAATCTTTTTGTCAAACAATCGTCAATAAACAAATTTTCATACTAGGTTGGAATTTTTTTCTTCAAACTATTGCCTACATACGAAATTCAACTCTCGGTGGGAATTTTTTGGTCAAACTACCGACAATGTACGAATTTTAACTCTCGGTGGGCACTTTTCTCTTCAAACTACTGTCAATATTCAGATTTTAAATATTGGTTGAGATCTTTTTGTTAAACAATTGTAAATAAACGAATTTTAATACTAGGTTGGAATTTTTTTCTTCAAACTATCACATATACGAAATTTAACTCTCGGCAGGAATTTTTTGGTCAAACTACCGTCAATGTACGAATTTTAACTCTCGGTGGGCACTTTTTTCTTCAAACTACTGTCAATATTCAAATTTTATCTATTGGCTGATATCTTTTTGTCAAACATTCGTCAATAAACGAATTTTTAAACTAGGTTGTAACTTTTTTCATCAAATTATCGCCTACATACGAAATTCAACTCTCGGTGGGAATTTTTTGGTTAAGCTACCGTCAATGTACGAATTTTGACTCTCGGTGGGAACTTTTTTCTTCAAACTACTGTCAATACTCAAATTTTAACTATTGTTTGAGATCTTTTTGTTAAACAATTGCAAATAAACGAATTTTAATACTAGGTTGGAATTTTTTTCTTCAAACTATCGCATATACGAAATTTAACTCTCGGCAGGAATTTTTTGGTCAAGCTACCATCAATGTTCGAATTTTAATTCTCGGTGGGCACTTTTTTCTTCAAACTACTGTCAATATTCAGATTTTATCTATTGGTTGAAATCTTTTTGCCAAACAATCGTCAATAAACAAATTTTCATACTAGGTTGGAATTTTTTTCTTCAAACTATTGCCTACATACGAAATTCAACTCTCGGTGGGAATTTTTTGGTCAAACTACCGACAATGTACGAATTTTAACTCTCGGTGGGCACTTTTCTCTTCAAACTACTGTCAATATTCAGATTTTAAATATTGGTTGAGATCTTTTTGTTAAACAATTGCAAATAAACGAATTTTAATACTAGGTTGGAATTTTTTTCTTCAAACTATCGCATATACGAAATTTAACTCTCGGCAGGAATTTTTTGGTCAAGCTACCATCAATGTTCGAATTTTAACTCACGGTGGGCACTTTTTTCTTCAAACTACTGTCAATATTCAAATTTTATCTATTGGTTGATATCTTTGTGTCAAACATTCGTCAATAAACGAATTTTTAAACTAGGTTGTAACTTTTTTCATCAAATTATCGCCTACATACGAAATTCAACTCTCGGTGGGAATTTTTTGGTCAAACTACCGTCAATGTACGAATTTTGACTCTCGGTGGGAACTTTTTTCTTCAAACTACTGTCAATACTCAAATTTTAACTATTGTTTGAGATCTTTTTGTTAAACAATTGCAAATAAACGAATTTTAATACTAGGTTGGAATTTTTTTCTTCAAACTATCGCATATACGAAATTTAACTCTCGGCAGGAATTTTTTGGTCAAGCTACCATCAATGTTCGAATTTTAACTCACGGTGGGCACTTTTTTCTTCAAACTACTGTCAATATTCAAATTTTATCTATTGGTTGATATCTTTTTGTCAAACATTCGTCAATAAACGAATTTTTAAACTAGGTTGTAACTTTTTTCATCAAATTATCGCCTACATACGAAATTCAACTCTCGGTGGGAATTTTTTGGTCAAACTACCGTCAATGTACGAATTTTGACTCTCGGTGGGAACTTTTTTCTTCAAACTACTGTCAATACTCAAATTTTAACTATTGTTTGAGATCTTTTTGTTAAACAATTGCAAATAAACGAATTTTAATACTAGGTTGGAATTTTTTTCTTCAAACTATCGCATATACGAAATTTAACTCTCGGCAGGAATTTTTTGGTCAAGCTACCATCAATGTTCGAATTTTAACTCACGGTGGGCACTTTTTTCTTCAAACTACTGTCAATATTCAAATTTTATCTATTGGCTGATATCTTTTTGTCAAACATTCGTCAATAAACGAATTTTTAAACTAGGTTGTAACTTTTTCATTCAAATTATCGCCTACATACGAAATTCAACTCTCGGTGGGAATTTTTTGGTCAAACTACCGTCAATGTACGAATTTTGACTCTCGGTGGGAACTTTTTTCTTCAAACTACTGTCAATACTCAAATTTTAACTATTGTTTGAGATCTTTTTGTTAAACAATTGCAAATAAACGAATTTTAATACTAGGTTGGAATTTTTTTCTTCAAACTATCACATATACGAAATTTAACTCTCGGCAGGAATTTTTTGGTCAAGCTACCGTCAATGTACGAATTTTAACTCTCGGTGGGCACTTTTTTCTTCAAACTACTGTCAATATTCAAATTTTATCTATTGGTTGATATCTTTTTGTTAAACATTCGTCAGTAAACGAATTTTTAAACTAGTTTGTAACTTTTTTCATCAAATTATCGCCTACATACGAAATTCAACTCTCGGTGGGAATTTTTTGGTCAAACTACCGTCAATGTACGAATTTTGACTCTCGGTGGGAACTTTTTTCTTCAAACTACTGTCAATACTCAAATTTTAACTATTGTTTGAGATCTTTTTGTTAAACAATTGCAAATAAACGAATTTTAATACTAGGTTGGAATTTTTTTCTTCAAACTATCGCATATACGAAATTTAACTCTCGGTGGGCACTTTTCTCTTCAAACTACTGTCAATATTCAGATTTTAAATATTGGTTGAGACCTTTTTGTTAAACAATTGTAAATAAACGAATTTTAATACTAGGTTGGAATTTTTTTCTTCAAACTATCACATATACGAAATTTAACTCTCGGCAGGAATTTTTTGGTCAAACTACCGTCAATGTACGAATTTTAACTCTCGGTGGGCACTTTTTTCTTCAAACTACTGTCAATATTCAAATTTTATCTATTGGTTGATATCTTTTTGTCAAACATTCGTCAATAAACGAATTTTTGAACTAGGTTGTAACTTTTTTCATCAAATTATCGCCTACATACGAAATTCAACTCTCGGTGGGAATTTTTTGGTCAAACTACCGTCAATGTACGAATTGTGACTCTCGGTGGGAACTTTTTTCTTCAAACTACTGTCAATACTCAAATTTTAACTATTGTTTGAGATCTTTTTGTTAAACAATTGCAAATAAACGAATTTTAATACTAGGTTGGAATTTTTTTCTTCAAACTATCGCATATACGAAATTTAACTCTCGGTGGGAATTTTTTGGTCAAACTACCGTCAATGTACGAATTTTAACTCTCGGTGGGCACTTTTTTCTTCAAACTACTGTCAATATTCAAATTTTATCTATTGGTTGATATCTTTTTGTTAAACATTCGTCAGTAAACGAATTTTTAATCTAGGTTGTAACTTTTTTCATCAAATTATCGCCTACATACGAAATTCAACTCTCGGTGGGAATTTTTTGGTCAAGCTACCGTCAATGTACGAATTTTGACTCTCGGTGGGAACTTTTTTCTTCAAACTACTGTCAATACTCAAATTTTAACTATTGTTTGAGATCTTTTTGTTAAACAATTGCAAATAAACGAATTTTAATACTAGGTTGGAATTTTTTTCTTCAAACTATCGCATATACGAAATTTAACTCTCGGCAGGAATTTTTTGGTCAAGCTACCATCAATGTTCGAATTTTAACTCTCGGTGGGCACTTTTTTCTTCAAACTACTGTCAATATTCAGATTTTATCTATTGGTTGAAATCTTTTTGTCAAACAATCGTCAATAAACAAATTTTCATACTAGGTTGGAATTTTTTTCTTCAAACTATTGCCTACATACGAAATTCAACTCTCGGTGGGAATTTTTTGGTCAAACTACCGACAATGTACGAATTTTAACTCTCGGTGGGCACTTTTCTCTTCAAACTACTGTCAATATTCAGATTTTAAATATTGGTTGAGATCTTTTTGTTAAACAATTGTAAATAAACGAATTTTAATACTAGGTTGGAATTTTTTTCTTCAAACTATCACATATACGAAATTTAACTCTCGGCAGGAATTTTTTGGTCAAACTACCGTCAATGTACGAATTTTAACTCTCGGTGGGCACTTTTTTCTTCAAACTACTGTCAATATTCAAATTTTATTTATTGGTTGATATCTTTTTGTCAAACATTCGTCAATAAACGAATTTTTGAACTAGGTTGTAACTTTTTTCATCAAATTATCGCCTACATACGAAATTCAACTCTCGGTGGGAATTTTTTGGTCAAACTACCGTCAATGTACGAATTTTGACTCTCGGTGGGAACTTTTTTCTTCAAACTACTGTCAATACTCAAATTTTAACTATTGTTTGAGATCTTTTTGTTAAACAATTGCAAATAAACGAATTTTAATACTAGGTTGGAATTTTTTTCTTCAAACTATCGCATATACGAAATTTAACTCTCGGTAGGAATTTTTTGGTCAAGCTACCATCAATGTTCAAATTTTAACTTTCGGTGGGCACTTTTTTCTTCAAACTACTGTCAATATTCATATTTTAACTATTGGTTGAAATCTTTTTGTCAACAATCGTCAATAGACGAATTTTAATACTAGGTTGGAATTTTTTCCTTCAAACTATCGCCTATATACGAAATTTAACTCTCGGTGGGAATTTTTTGGTCAAGCTACCGTCAATGTACGAATTTTAACTATCGGTGGGCACTTTTTTCTTCAAACTACTGTCAATATTCAAATTTTATCTATTGGTTGATATCTTTTTGTTAAACATTCGTCAGTAAACGAATTTTTAATCTAGGTT
The DNA here is from genome assembly GCF_050948175.1 of Xylocopa sonorina. Taxonomy (NCBI): domain Eukaryota; kingdom Metazoa; phylum Arthropoda; class Insecta; order Hymenoptera; family Apidae; genus Xylocopa; species Xylocopa sonorina. The sequence continues at coordinate 840,947 of NW_027490091.1, forward strand.
GTAACTTTTTTCATCAAATTATCGCCTACATACGAAATTCAACTCTCGGTGGGAATTTTTTGGTCAAGCTACCGTCAATGTACGAATTTTGACTCTCGGTGGGAACTTTTTTCTTCAAACTACTGTCAATACTCAAATTTTAACTATTGTTTGAGATCTTTTTGTTAAACAATTGCAAATAAACGAATTTTAATACTAGGTTGGAATTTTTTTCTTCAAACTATCGCATATACGAAATTTAACTCTCGGCAGGAATTTTTTGGTCAAGCTACCATCAATGTTCGAATTTTAACTCTCGGTGGGCACTTTTTTCTTCAAACTACTGTCAATATTCAGATTTTATCTATTGCTTGAAATCTTTTTGTCAAACAATCGTCAATAAACAAATTTTCATACTAGGTTGGAATTTTTTTCTTCAAACTATTGCCTACATACGAAATTCAACTCTCGGTGGGAATTTTTTGGTCAAACTACCGACAATGTACGAATTTTAACTCTCGGTGGGCACTTTTCTCTTCAAACTACTGTCAATATTCAGATTTTAAATATTGGTTGAGATCTTTTTGTTAAACAATTGTAAATAAACGAATTTTAATACTAGGTTGGAATTTTTTTCTTCAAACTATCACATATACGAAATTTAACTCTCGGCAGGAATTTTTTGGTCAAACTACCGTCAATGTACGAATTTTAACTCTCGGTGGGCACTTTTTTCTTCAAACTACTGTCAATATTCAAATTTTATCTATTGGTTGATATCTTTTTGTCAAACATTCGTCAATAAACGAATTTTTGAACTAGGTTGTAACTTTTTTCATCAAATTATCGCCTACATACGAAATTCAACTCTCGGTGGGAATTTTTTGGTCAAACTACCGTCAATGTACGAATTTTGACTCTCGGTGGGAACTTTTTTCTTCAAACTACTGTCAATACTCAAATTTTAACTATTGTTTGAGATCTTTTTGTTAAACAATTGCAAATAAACGAATTTTAATACTAGGTTGGAATTTTTTTCTTCAAACTATCGCATATACGAAATTTAACTCTCGGTAGGAATTTTGTGGTCAAGCTACCATCAATGTTCAAATTTTAACTTTCGGTTTGCACTTTTTTCTTCAAACTACTGTCAATATTCATATTTTAACTATTGGTTGAAATCTTTTTGTCAACAATCGTCAATAGACGAATTTTAATACTAGGTTGGAATTTTTTCCTTCAAACTATCGCCTATATACGAAATTTAACTCTCGGTGGGAATTTTTTGGTCAAGCTACTGTCAATGTACGAATTTTAACTCTCGGTGGGCACTTTTTTCATCAAACTACTGTCAATATTCAAATTTTATCTATTGGTTGATATCTTTTTGTTAAACATTCGTCAGTAAACGAATTTTTAAACTAGGTTGTAACTTTTTTCATCAAATTATCGCCTACATACGAAATTCAACTCTCGGTGGGAATTTTTTGGTCAAACTACCGACAATGTACGAATTTTAACTCTCGGTGGGCACTTTTCTCTTCAAACTACTGTCAATATTCAGATTTTAAATATTGGTTAAGATCTTTTTGTTAAACAATTGTAAATAAACGAATTTTAATACTAGGTTGGAATTTTTTTCTTCAAACTATCACATATACGAAATTTAACTCTCGGCAGGAATTTTTTGGTCAAACTACCGTCAATGTACGAATTTTAACTCTCGGTGGGCACTTTTTTCTTCAAACTACTGTCAATATTCAAATTTTATCTATTGGTTGATATCTTTTTGTCAAACATTCGTCAATAAACGAATTTTTGAACAAGGTTGTAACTTTTTTCATCAAATTATCGCCTACATACGAAATTCAACTCTCGGTGGGAATTTTTTGGTCAAACTACCGTCAATGTACGAATTTTGACTCTCGGTGGGAACTTTTTTCTTCAAACTAATGTCAATACTCAAATTTTAACTATTGTTTGAGATCTTTTTGTTAAACAATTGCAAATAAACGAATTTTAATACTAGGTTGGAATTTTTTTCTTCAAACTATCGCATATACGAAATTTAACTCTCGGTAGGAATTTTTTGGTCAAGCTACCATCAATGTTCAAATTTTAACTTTCGGTGGGCACTTTTTTCTTCAAACTACTGTCAATATTCATATTTTAACTATTGGTTGAAATCTTTTTGTCAACAATCGTCAATAGACGAATTTTAATACTAGGTTGGAATTTTTTCCTTCAAACTATCGCCTATATACGAAATTTAACTCTCGGCAGGAATTTTTTGGTCAAGCTACCATCAATGTTCGAATTTTAACTCTCGGTGGGCACTTTTTTCTTCAAACTACTGTCAATATTCAGATTTTATCTATTGTTTGAAATCTTTTTGTCAAACAATCGTCAATAAACAAATTTTCATACTAGGTTGGAATTTTTTTCTTCAAACTATTGCCTACATACGAAATTCAACTCTCGGTGGGAATTTTTTGGTCAAACTACCGACAATGTACGAATTTTAACTCTCGGTGGGCACTTTTCTCTTCAAACTACTGTCAATATTCAGATTTTAAATATTGGTTGAGATCTTTTTGTTAAACAATTGTAAATAAACGAATTTTAATACTAGGTTGGAATTTTTTTCTTCAAACTATCACATATACGAAATTTAACTCTCGGCAGGAATTTTTTGGTCAAACTACCGTCAATGTACGAATTTTAACTCTCGGTGGGCACTTTTTTCTTCAAACTACTGTCAATATTCAAATTTTATCTATTGGCTGATATCTTTTTGTCAAACATTCGTCAATAAACGAATTTTTAAACTAGGTTGTAACTTTTTTCATCAAATTATCGCCTACATACGAAATTCAACTCTCGGTGGGAATTTTTTGGTTAAGCTACCGTCAATGTACGAATTTTGACTCTCGGTGGGAACTTTTTTCTTCAAACTACTGTCAATACTCAAATTTTAACTATTGTTTGAGATCTTTTTGTTAAACAATTGCAAATAAACGAATTTTAATACTAGGTTGGAATTTTTTTCTTCAAACTATCGCATATACGAAATTTAACTCTCGGCAGGAATTTTTTGGTCAAGCTACCATCAATGTTCGAATTTTAATTCTCGGTGGGCACTTTTTTCTTCAAACTACTGTCAATATTCAGATTTTATCTATTGGTTGAAATCTTTTTGCCAAACAATCGTCAATAAACAAATTTTCATACTAGGTTGGAATTTTTTTCTTCAAACTATTGCCTACATACGAAATTCAACTCTCGGTGGGAATTTTTTGGTCAAACTACCGACAATGTACGAATTTTAACTCTCGGTGGGCACTTTTCTCTTCAAACTACTGTCAATATTCAGATTTTAAATATTGGTTGAGATCTTTTTGTTAAACAATTGCAAATAAACGAATTTTAATACTAGGTTGGAATTTTTTTCTTCAAACTATCGCATATACGAAATTTAACTCTCGGCAGGAATTTTTTGGTCAAGCTACCATCAATGTTCGAATTTTAACTCACGGTGGGCACTTTTTTCTTCAAACTACTGTCAATATTCAAATTTTATCTATTGGTTGATATCTTTGTGTCAAACATTCGTCAATAAACGAATTTTTAAACTAGGTTGTAACTTTTTTCATCAAATTATCGCCTACATACGAAATTCAACTCTCGGTGGGAATTTTTTGGTCAAACTACCGTCAATGTACGAATTTTGACTCTCGGTGGGAACTTTTTTCTTCAAACTACTGTCAATACTCAAATTTTAACTATTGTTTGAGATCTTTTTGTTAAACAATTGCAAATAAACGAATTTTAATACTAGGTTGGAATTTTTTTCTTCAAACTATCGCATATACGAAATTTAACTCTCGGCAGGAATTTTTTGGTCAAGCTACCATCAATGTTCGAATTTTAACTCACGGTGGGCACTTTTTTCTTCAAACTACTGTCAATATTCAAATTTTATCTATTGGTTGATATCTTTTTGTCAAACATTCGTCAATAAACGAATTTTTAAACTAGGTTGTAACTTTTTTCATCAAATTATCGCCTACATACGAAATTCAACTCTCGGTGGGAATTTTTTGGTCAAACTACCGTCAATGTACGAATTTTGACTCTCGGTGGGAACTTTTTTCTTCAAACTACTGTCAATACTCAAATTTTAACTATTGTTTGAGATCTTTTTGTTAAACAATTGCAAATAAACGAATTTTAATACTAGGTTGGAATTTTTTTCTTCAAACTATCGCATATACGAAATTTAACTCTCGGCAGGAATTTTTTGGTCAAGCTACCATCAATGTTCGAATTTTAACTCACGGTGGGCACTTTTTTCTTCAAACTACTGTCAATATTCAAATTTTATCTATTGGCTGATATCTTTTTGTCAAACATTCGTCAATAAACGAATTTTTAAACTAGGTTGTAACTTTTTCATTCAAATTATCGCCTACATACGAAATTCAACTCTCGGTGGGAATTTTTTGGTCAAACTACCGTCAATGTACGAATTTTGACTCTCGGTGGGAACTTTTTTCTTCAAACTACTGTCAATACTCAAATTTTAACTATTGTTTGAGATCTTTTTGTTAAACAATTGCAAATAAACGAATTTTAATACTAGGTTGGAATTTTTTTCTTCAAACTATCACATATACGAAATTTAACTCTCGGCAGGAATTTTTTGGTCAAGCTACCGTCAATGTACGAATTTTAACTCTCGGTGGGCACTTTTTTCTTCAAACTACTGTCAATATTCAAATTTTATCTATTGGTTGATATCTTTTTGTTAAACATTCGTCAGTAAACGAATTTTTAAACTAGTTTGTAACTTTTTTCATCAAATTATCGCCTACATACGAAATTCAACTCTCGGTGGGAATTTTTTGGTCAAACTACCGTCAATGTACGAATTTTGACTCTCGGTGGGAACTTTTTTCTTCAAACTACTGTCAATACTCAAATTTTAACTATTGTTTGAGATCTTTTTGTTAAACAATTGCAAATAAACGAATTTTAATACTAGGTTGGAATTTTTTTCTTCAAACTATCGCATATACGAAATTTAACTCTCGGTAGGAATTTTTTGGTCAAGCTACCATCAATGTTCAAATTTTAACTTTCGGTGGGCACTTTTTTCTTCAAACTACTGTCAACATTCATATTTTAACTATTGGTTGAAATCTTTTTGTCAACAATCGTCAATAGACGAATTTTAATACTAGGTTGGAATTTTTTCCTTCAAACTATCGCCTATATACGAAATTTAACTCTCGGTGGGAATTTTTTGGTCAAGCTACCGTCAATGTACGAATTTTAACTCTCGGTGGGCACTTTTTTCTTCAAACTACTGTCAATATTCAAATTTTATCTATTGGTTGATATCTTTTTGTTAAACATTCGTCAGTATACGAATTTTTAAACTAGTTTGTAACTTTTTTCATCAAATTATCGCCTACATACGAAATTCAACTCTCGGTGGGAATTTTTTGGTCAAGCTACCGTCAATGTACGAATTTTGACTCTCGGTGGGAACTTTTTTCTTCAAACTACTGTCAATACTCAAATTTTAACTATTGTTTGAGATCTTTTTGTTAAACAATTGCAAATAAACGAATTTTAATACTAGGTTGGAATTTTTTTCTTCAAACTATCGCATATACGAAATTTAACTCTCGGCAGGAATTTTTTGGTCAAGCTACCATCAATGTTCGAATTTTAACTCTCGGTGGGCACTTTTTTCTTCAAACTACTGTCAATATTCAGATTTTATCTATTGTTTGAAATCTTTTTGTCAAACAATCGTCAATAAACAAATTTTCATACTAGGTTGGAATTTTTTTCTTCAAACTATTGCCTACATACGAAATTCAACTCTCGGTGGGAATTTTTTGGTCAAACTACCGACAATGTACGAATTTTAACTCTCGGTGGGCACTTTTCTCTTCAAACTACTGTCAATATTCAGATTTTAAATATTGGTTGAGACCTTTTTGTTAAACAATTGTAAATAAACGAATTTTAATACTAGGTTGGAATTTTTTTCTTCAAACTATCACATATACGAAATTTAACTCTCGGCAGGAATTTTTTGGTCAAACTACCGTCAATGTACGAATTTTAACTCTCGGTGGGCACTTTTTTCTTCAAACTACTGTCAATATTCAAATTTTATCTATTGGTTGATATCTTTTTGTCAAACATTCGTCAATAAACGAATTTTTGAACTAGGTTGTAACTTTTTTCATCAAATTATCGCCTACATACGAAATTCAACTCTCGGTGGGAATTTTTTGGTCAAACTACCGTCAATGTACGAATTGTGACTCTCGGTGGGAACTTTTTTCTTCAAACTACTGTCAATACTCAAATTTTAACTATTGTTTGAGATCTTTTTGTTAAACAATTGCAAATAAACGAATTTTAATACTAGGTTGGAATTTTTTTCTTCAAACTATCGCATATACGAAATTTAACTCTCGGTGGGAATTTTTTGGTCAAACTACCGTCAATGTACGAATTTTAACTCTCGGTGGGCACTTTTTTCTTCAAACTACTGTCAATATTCAAATTTTATCTATTGGTTGATATCTTTTTGTTAAACATTCGTCAGTAAACGAATTTTTAATCTAGGTTGTAACTTTTTTCATCAAATTATCGCCTACATACGAAATTCAACTCTCGGTGGGAATTTTTTGGTCAAGCTACCGTCAATGTACGAATTTTGACTCTCGGTGGGAACTTTTTTCTTCAAACTACTGTCAATACTCAAATTTTAACTATTGTTTGAGATCTTCTTGTTAAACAATTGCAAATAAACGAATTTTAATACTAGGTTGGAATTTTTTTCTTCAAACTATCGCATATACGAAATTTAACTCTCGGCAGGAATTTTTTGGTCAAGCTACCATCAATGTTCGAATTTTAACTCTCGGTGGGCACTTTTTTCTTCAAACTACTGTCAATATTCAGATTTTATCTATTGGTTGAAATCTTTTTGTCAAACAATCGTCAATAAACAAATTTTCATACTAGGTTGGAATTTTTTTCTTCAAACTATTGCCTACATACGAAATTCAACTCTCGGTGGGAATTTTTTGGTCAAACTACCGACAATGTACGAATTTTAACTCTCGGTGGGCACTTTTCTCTTCAAACTACTGTCAATATTCAGATTTTAAATATTGGTTGAGATCTTTTTGTTAAACAATTGTAAATAAACGAATTTTAATACTAGGTTGGAATTTTTTTCTTCAAACTATCACATATACGAAATTTAACTCTCGGCAGGAATTTTTTGGTCAAACTACCGTCAATGTACGAATTTTAACTCTCGGTGGGCACTTTTTTCTTCAAACTACTGTCAATATTCAAATTTTATTTATTGGTTGATATCTTTTTGTCAAACATTCGTCAATAAACGAATTTTTGAACTAGGTTGTAACTTTTTTCATCAAATTATCGCCTACATACGAAATTCAACTCTCGGTGGGAATTTTTTGGTCAAACTACCGTCAATGTACGAATTTTGACTCTCGGTGGGAACTTTTTTCTTCAAACTACTGTCAATACTCAAATTTTAACTATTGTTTGAGATCTTTTTGTTAAACAATTGCAAATAAACGAATTTTAATACTAGGTTGGAATTTTTTTCTTCAAACTATCACATATACGAAATTTAACTCTCGGCAGGAATTTTTTGGTCAAGCTACCGTCAATGTACGAATTTTAACTCTCGGTGGGCACTTTTTTCTTCAAACTACTGTCAATATTCAAATTTTATCTATTGGTTGATATCTTTTTGTTAAACATTCGTCAGTAAACGAATTTTTAAACTAGTTTGTAACTTTTTTCATCAAATTATCGCCTACATACGAAATTCAACTCTCGGTGGGAATTTTTTGGTCAAACTACCGTCAATGTACGAATTTTGACTCTCGGTGGGAACTTTTTTCTTCAAACTACTGTCAATACTCAAATTTTAACTATTGTTTGAGATCTTTTTGTTAAACAATTGCAAATAAACGAATTTTAATACTAGGTTGGAATTTTTTTCTTCAAACTATCGCATATACGAAATTTAACTCTCGGTAGGAATTTTTTGGTCAAGCTACCATCAATGTTCAAATTTTAACTTTCGGTGGGCACTTTTTTCTTCAAACTACTGTCAACATTCATATTTTAACTATTGGTTGAAATCTTTTTGTCAACAATCGTCAATAGACGAATTTTAATACTAGGTTGGAATTTTTTCCTTCAAACTATCGCCTATATACGAAATTTAACTCTCGGTGGGAATTTTTTGGTCAAGCTACCGTCAATGTACGAATTTTAACTCTCGGTGGGCACTTTTTTCTTCAAACTACTGTCAATATTCAAATTTTATCTATTGGTTGATATCTTTTTGTTAAACATTCGTCAGTATACGAATTTTTAAACTAGTTTGTAACTTTTTTCATCAAATTATCGCCTACATACGAAATTCAACTCTCGGTGGGAATTTTTTGGTCAAGCTACCGTCAATGTACGAATTTTGACTCTCGGTGGGAACTTTTTTCTTCAAACTACTGTCAATACTCAAATTTTAACTATTGTTTGAGATCTTTTTGTTAAACAATTGCAAATAAACGAATTTTAATACTAGGTTGGAATTTTTTTCTTCAAACTATCGCATATACGAAATTTAACTCTCGGCAGGAATTTTTTGGTCAAGCTACCATCAATGTTCGAATTTTAACTCTCGGTGGGCACTTTTTTCTTCAAACTACTGTCAATATTCAGATTTTATCTATTGTTTGAAATCTTTTTGTCAAACAATCGTCAATAAACAAATTTTCATACTAGGTTGGAATTTTTTTCTTCAAACTATTGCCTACATACGAAATTCAACTCTCGGTGGGAATTTTTTGGTCAAACTACCGACAATGTACGAATTTTAACTCTCGGTGGGCACTTTTCTCTTCAAACTACTGTCAATATTCAGATTTTAAATATTGGTTGAGACCTTTTTGTTAAACAATTGTAAATAAACGAATTTTAATACTAGGTTGGAATTTTTTTCTTCAAACTATCACATATACGAAATTTAACTCTCGGCAGGAATTTTTTGGTCAAACTACCGTCAATGTACGAATTTTAACTCTCGGTGGGCACTTTTTTCTTCAAACTACTGTCAATATTCAAATTTTATCTATTGGTTGATATCTTTTTGTCAAACATTCGTCAATAAACGAATTTTTGAACTAGGTTGTAACTTTTTTCATCAAATTATCGCCTACATACGAAATTCAACTCTCGGTGGGAATTTTTTGGTCAAACTACCGTCAATGTACGAATTGTGACTCTCGGTGGGAACTTTTTTCTTCAAACTACTGTCAATACTCAAATTTTAACTATTGTTTGAGATCTTTTTGTTAAACAATTGCAAATAAACGAATTTTAATACTAGGTTGGAATTTTTTTCTTCAAACTATCGCATATACGAAATTTAACTCTCGGTGGGAATTTTTTGGTCAAACTACCGTCAATGTACGAATTTTAACTCTCGGTGGGCACTTTTTTCTTCAAACTACTGTCAATATTCAAATTTTATCTATTGGTTGATATCTTTTTGTTAAACATTCGTCAGTAAACGAATTTTTAATCTAGGTTGTAACTTTTTTCATCAAATTATCGCCTACATACGAAATTCAACTCTCGGTGGGAATTTTTTGGTCAAGCTACCGTCAATGTACGAATTTTGACTCTCGGTGGGAACTTTTTTCTTCAAACTACTGTCAATACTCAAATTTTAACTATTGTTTGAGATCTTTTTGTTAAACAATTGCAAATAAACGAATTTTAATACTAGGTTGGAATTTTTTTCTTCAAACTATCGCATATACGAAATTTAACTCTCGGCAGGAATTTTTTGGTCAAGCTACCATCAATGTTCGAATTTTAACTCTCGGTGGGCACTTTTTTCTTCAAACTACTGTCAATATTCAGATTTTATCTATTGGTTGAAATCTTTTTGTCAAACAATCGTCAATAAACAAATTTTCATACTAGGTTGGAATTTTTTTCTTCAAACTATTGCCTACATACGAAATTCAACTCTCGGTGGGAATTTTTTGGTCAAACTACCGACAATGTACGAATTTTAACTCTCGGTGGGCACTTTTCTCTTCAAACTACTGTCAATATTCAGATTTTAAATATTGGTTGAGATCTTTTTGTTAAACAATTGTAAATAAACGAATTTTAATACTAGGTTGGAATTTTTTTCTTCAAACTATCACATATACGAAATTTAACTCTCGGCAGGAATTTTTTGGTCAAACTACCGTCAATGTACGAATTTTAACTCTCGGTGGGCACTTTTTTCTTCAAACTACTGTCAATATTCAAATTTTATTTATTGGTTGATATCTTTTTGTCAAACATTCGTCAATAAACGAATTTTTGAACTAGGTTGTAACTTTTTTCATCAAATTATCGCCTACATACGAAATTCAACTCTCGGTGGGAATTTTTTGGTCAAACTACCGTCAATGTACGAATTTTGACTCTCGGTGGGAACTTTTTTCTTCAAACTACTGTCAATACTCAAATTTTAACTATTGTTTGAGATCTTTTTGTTAAACAATTGCAAATAAACGAATTTTAATACTAGGTTGGAATTTTTTTCTTCAAACTATCGCATATACGAAATTTAACTCTCGGTAGGAATTTTTTGGTCAAGCTACCATCAATGTTCAAATTTTAACTTTCGGTGGGCACTTTTTTCTTCAAACTACTGTCAATATTCATATTTTAACTATTGGTTGAAATCTTTTTGTCAACAATCGTCAATAGACGAATTTTAATACTAGGTTGGAATTTTTTCCTTCAAACTATCGCCTATATACGAAATTTAACTCTCGGTGGGAATTTTTTGGTCAAGCTACCGTCAATGTACGAATTTTAACTATCGGTGGGCACTTTTTTCTTCAAACTACTGTCAATATTCAAATTTTATCTATTGGTTGATATCTTTTTGTTAAACATTCGTCAGTAAACGAATTTTTAATCTAGGTTGTAACTTTTTTCATCAAATTATCGCCTACATACGAAATTCAACTCTCGGTGGGAATTTTTTGGTCAAGCTACCGTCAATGTACGAATTTTGACTCTCGGTGGGAACTTTTTTCTTCAAACTACTGTCAATACTCAAATTTTAACTATTGTTTGAGATCTTTTTGTTAAACAATTGCAAATAAACGAATTTTAATACTAGGTTGGAATTTTTTTCTTCAAACTATCGCATATACGAAATTTAACTCTCGGCAGGAATTTTTTGGTCAAGCTACCATCAATGTTCGAATTTTAACTCTCGGTGGGCACTTTTCTCTTCAAACTACTGTCAATATTCAGATTTTATCTATTGCTTGAAATCTTTTTGTCAAACAATCGTCAATAAACAAATTTTCATACTAGGTTGGAATTTTTTTCTTCAAACTATTGCCTACATACGAAATTCAACTCTCGGTGGGAATTTTTTGGTCAAACTACCGACAATGTACGAATTTTAACTCTCGGTGGGCACTTTTCTCTTCAAACTACTGTCAATATTCAGATTTTAAATATTGGTTGAGATCTTTTTGTTAAACAATTGTAAATAAACGAATTTTAATACTAGGTTGGAATTTTTTTCTTCAAACTATCACATATACGAAATTTAACTCTCGGCAGGAATTTTTTGGTCAAACTACCGTCAATGTACGAATTTTAACTCTCGGTGGGCACTTTTTTCTTCAAACTACTGTCAATATTCAAATTTTATCTATTGGTTGATATCTTTTTGTCAAACATTCGTCAATAAACGAATTTTTGAACTAGGTTGTAACTTTTTTCATCAAATTATCGCCTACATACGAAATTCAACTCTCGGTGGGAATTTTTTGGTCAAACTACCGTCAATGTACGAATTTTGACTCTCGGTGGGAACTTTTTTCTTCAAACTACTGTCAATACTCAAATTTTAACTATTGTTTGAGATCTTTTTGTTAAACAATTGCAAATAAACGAATTTTAATACTAGGTTGGAATTTTTTTCTTCAAACTATCGCATATACGAAATTTAACTCTCGGTAGGAATTTTGTGGTCAAGCTACCATCAATGTTCAAATTTTAACTTTCGGTTTGCACTTTTTTCTTCAAACTACTGTCAATATTCATATTTTAACTATTGGTTGAAATCTTTTTGTCAACAATCGTCAATAGACGAATTTTAATACTAGGTTGGAATTTTTTCCTTCAAACTATCGCCTATATACGAAATTTAACTCTCGGTGGGAATTTTTTGGTCAAGCTACTGTCAATGTACGAATTTTAACTCTCGGTGGGCACTTTTTTCATCAAACTACTGTCAATATTCAAATTTTATCTATTGGTTGATATCTTTTTGTTAAACATTCGTCAGTAAACGAATTTTTAAACTAGGTTGTAACTTTTTTCATCAAATTATCGCCTACATACGAAATTCAACTCTCGGTGGGAATTTTTTGGTCAAACTACCGACAATGTACGAATTTTAACTCTCGGTGGGCACTTTTCTCTTCAAACTACTGTCAATATTCAGATTTTAAATATTGGTTAAGATCTTTTTGTTAAACAATTGTAAATAAACGAATTTTAATACTAGGTTGGAATTTTTTTCTTCAAACTATCACATATACGAAATTTAACTCTCGGCAGGAATTTTTTGGTCAAACTACCGTCAATGTACGAATTTTAACTCTCGGTGGGCACTTTTTTCTTCAAACTACTGTCAATATTCAAATTTTATCTATTGGTTGATATCTTTTTGTCAAACATTCGTCAATAAACGAATTTTTGAACAAGGTTGTAACTTTTTTCATCAAATTATCGCCTACATACGAAATTCAACTCTCGGTGGGAATTTTTTGGTCAAACTACCGTCAATGTACGAATTTTGACTCTCGGTGGGAACTTTTTTCTTCAAACTAATGTCAATACTCAAATTTTAACTATTGTTTGAGATCTTTTTGTTAAACAATTGCAAATAAACGAATTTTAATACTAGGTTGGAATTTTTTTCTTCAAACTATCGCATATACGAAATTTAACTCTCGGTAGGAATTTTTTGGTCAAGCTACCATCAATGTTCAAATTTTAACTTTCGGTGGGCACTTTTTTCTTCAAACTACTGTCAATATTCATATTTTAACTATTGGTTGAAATCTTTTTGTCAACAATCGTCAATAGACGAATTTTAATACTAGGTTGGAATTTTTTCCTTCAAACTATCGCCTATATACGAAATTTAACTCTCGGTGGGAATTTTTTGGTCAAGCTACCGTCAATGTACGAATTTTAACTCTCGGTGGGCACTTTTTTCTTCAAACTACTGTCAATATTCAAATTTTATCTATTGGTTGATATCTTTTTGTTAAACATTCGTCAGTAAACGAATTTTTAATCTAGGTTGTAACTTTTTTCATCAAATTATCGCCTACATACGAAATTCAACTCTCGGTGGGAATTTTTTGGTCAAGCTACCGTCAATGTACGAATTTTGACTCTCGGTGGGCACTTTTTTCTTCAAACTACTGTCAATATTCAAATTTTATCTATTGGTTGATATCTTTTTGTTAAACATTCGTCAGTAAACGAATTTTTAAACTAGTTTGTAACTTTTTTCATCAAATTATCGCCTACATACGAAATTCAACTCTCGGTGGGAATTTTTTGGTCAAGCTACCGTCAATGTACGAATTTTGACTCTCGGTGGGAACTTTTTTCTTCAAACTACTGTCAATACTCAAATTTTAACTATTGTTTGAGATCTTTTTGTTAAACAATTGCAAATAAACGAATTTTAATACTAGGTTGGAATTTTTTTCTTCAAACTATCGCATATACGAAATTTAACTCTCGGCAGGAATTTTGTGGTCAAGCTACCATCAATGTTCAAATTTTAACTTTCGGTTTGCACTTTTTTCTTCAAACTACTGTCAATATTCATATTTTAACTATTGGTTGAAATCTTTTTGTCAACAATCGTCAATAGACGAATTTTAATACTAGGTTGGAATTTTTTCCTTCAAACTATCGCCTATATACGAAATTTAACTCTCGGTGGGAATTTTTTGGTCAAGCTACTGTCAATGTACGAATTTTAACTCTCGGTGGGCACTTTTTTCATCAAACTACTGTCAATATTCAAATTTTATCTATTGGTTGATATCTTTTTGTTAAACATTCGTCAGTAAACGAATTTTTAAACTAGGTTGTAACTTTTTTCATCAAATTATCGCCTACATACGAAATTCAACTCTCGGTGGGAATTTTTTGGTCAAACTACCGACAATGTACGAATTTTAACTCTCGGTGTGCACTTTTCTCTTCAAACTACTGTCAATATTCAGATTTTAAATATTGGTTAAGATCTTTTTGTTAAACAATTGTAAATAAACGAATTTTAATACTAGGTTGGAATTTTTTTCTTCAAACTATCACATATACGAAATTTAACTCTCGGCAGGAATTTTTTGGTCAAACTACCGTCAATGTACGAATTTTAACTCTCGGTGGGCACTTTTTTCTTCAAACTACTGTCAATATTCAAATTTTATCTATTGGTTGATATCTTTTTGTCAAACATTCGTCAATAAACGAATTTTTGAACAAGGTTGTAACTTTTTTCATCAAATTATCGCCTACATACGAAATTCAACTCTCGGTGGGAATTTTTTGGTCAAACTACCGTCAATGTACGAATTTTGACTCTCGGTGGGAACTTTTTTCTTCAAACTAATGTCAATACTCAAATTTTAACTATTGTTTGAGATCTTTTTGTTAAACAATTGCAAATAAACGAATTTTAATACTAGGTTGGAATTTTTTTCTTCAAACTATCGCATATACGAAATTTAACTCTCGGTAGGAATTTTTTGGTCAAGCTACCATCAATGTTCAAATTTTAACTTTCGGTGGGCACTTTTTTCTTCAAACTACTGTCAATATTCATATTTTAACTATTGGTTGAAATCTTTTTGTCAACAATCGTCAATAGACGAATTTTAATACTAGGTTGGAATTTTTTCCTTCAAACTATCGCCTATATACGAAATTTAACTCTCGGTGGGAATTTTTTGGTCAAGCTACCGTCAATGTACGAATTTTAACTCTCGGTGGGCACTTTTTTCTTCAAACTACTGTCAATATTCAAATTTTATCTATTGGTTGATATCTTTTTGTTAAACATTCGTCAGTAAACGAATTTTTAATCTAGGTTGTAACTTTTTTCATCAAATTATCGCCTACATACGAAATTCAACTCTCGGTGGGAATTTTTTGGTCAAGCTACCGTCAATGTACGAATTTTGACTCTCGGTGGGCACTTTTTTCTTCAAACTACTGTCAATATTCAAATTTTATCTATTGGTTGATATCTTTTTGTTAAACATTCGTCAGTAAACGAATTTTTAAACTAGTTTGTAACTTTTTTCATCAAATTATCGCCTACATACGAAATTCAACTCTCGGTGGGAATTTTTTGGTCAAGCTACCGTCAATGTACGAATTTTGACTCTCGGTGGGAACTTTTTTCTTCAAACTACTGTCAATACTCAAATTTTAACTATTGTTTGAGATCTTTTTGTTAAACAATTGCAAATAAACGAATTTTAATACTAGGTTGGAATTTTTTTCTTCAAACTATCGCATATACGAAATTTAACTCTCGGCAGGAATTTTTTGGTCAAGCTACCATCAATGTTCGAATTTTAACTCTCGGTGGGCACTTTTTTCTTCAAACTACTGTCAATATTCAGATTTTATCTATTGTTTGAAATCTTTTTGTCAAACAATCGTCAATAAACAAATTTTCATACTAGGTTGGAATTTTTTTCTTCAAACTATTGCCTACATACGAAATTCAACTCTCGGTGGGAATTTTTTGGTCAAACTACCGACAATGTACGAATTTTAACTCTCGGTGGGCACTTTTCTCTTCAAACTACTGTCAATATTCAGATTTTAAATATTGGTTGAGATCTTTTTGTTAAACAATTGTAAATAAACGAATTTTAATACTAGGTTGGAATTTTTTTCTTCAAACTATCACATATACGAAATTTAACTCTCGGCAGGAATTTTTTGGTGAAACTACCGTTAATGTACGAATTTTAACTCTCGGTGGGCACTTTTTTCTTCAAACTACTGTCAATATTCAAATTTTATCTATTGGTTGATATCTTTTTGTCAAACATTCGTCAATAAACGAATTTTTGAACTAGGTTGTAACTTTTTTCATCAAATTATCGCCTACATACGAAATTCAACTCTCGGTGGGAATTTTTTGGTCAAGCTACCGTCAATGTACGAATTTTGACTCTCGGTGGGAACTTTTTTCTTCAAACTACTGTCAATACTCAAATTTTAACTATTGTTTGAGATCTTTTTGTTAAACAATTGCAAATAAACGAATTTTAATACTAGGTTGGAATTTTTTTCTTCAAACTATCGCATATACGAAATTTAACTCTCGGCAGGAATTTTTTGGTCAAGCTACCATCAATGTTCGAATTTTAACTCTCGGTGGGCACTTTTTTCTTCAAACTACTGTCAATATTCAGATTTTATCTATTGCTTGAAATCTTTTTGTCAAACAATCGTCAATAAACAAATTTTCATACTAGGTTGGAATTTTTTTCTTCAAACTATTGCCTACATACGAAATTCAACTCTCGGTGGGAATTTTTTGGTCAAACTACCGACAATGTACGAATTTTAACTCTCGGTGGGCACTTTTCTCTTCAAACTACTGTCAATATTCAGATTTTAAATATTGGTTGAGATCTTTTTGTTAAACAATTGTAAATAAACGAATTTTAATACTAGGTTGGAATTTTTTTCTTCAAACTATCACATATACGAAATTTAACTCTCGGCAGGAATTTTTTGGTCAAACTACCGTCAATGTACGAATTTTAACTCTCGGTGGGCACTTTTTTCTTCAAACTACTGTCAATATTCAAATTTTATCTATTGGTTGATATCTTTTTGTCAAACATTCGTCAATAAACGAATTTTTGAACTAGGTTGTAACTTTTTTCATCAAATTATCGCCTACATACGAAATTCAACTCTCGGTGGGAATTTTTTGGTCAAACTACCGTCAATGTACGAATTTTGACTCTCGGTGGGAACTTTTTTCTTCAAACTACTGTCAATACTCAAATTTTAACTATTGTTTGAGATCTTTTTGTTAAACAATTGCAAATAAACGAATTTTAATACTAGGTTGGAATTTTTTTCTTCAAACTATCGCATATACGAAATTTAACTCTCGGTAGGAATTTTTTGGTCAAGCTACCATCAATGTTCAAATTTTAACTTTCGGTGGGCACTTTTTTCTTCAAACTACTGTCAATATTCATATTTTAACTATTGGTTGAAATCTTTTTGTCAACAATCGTCAATAGACGAATTTTAATACTAGGTTGGAATTTTTTCCTTCAAACTATCGCCTATATACGAAATTTAACTCTCGGTGGGAATTTTTTGGTCAAGCTACCGTCAATGTACGAATTTTAACTCTCGGTGGGCACTTTTTTCTTCAAACTACTGTCAATATTCAAATTTTATCTATTGGTTGATATCTTTTTGTTAAACATTCGTCAGTAAACGAATTTTTAATCTAGGTTGTAACTTTTTTCATCAAATTATCGCCTACATACGAAATTCAACTCTCGGTGGGAATTTTTTGGTCAAGCTACCGTCAATGTACGAATTTTGACTCTCGGTGGGAACTTTTTTCTTCAAACTACTGTCAATACTCAAATTTTAACTATTGTTTGAGATCTTTTTGTTAAACAATTGCAAATAAACGAATTTTAATACTAGGTTGGAATTTTTTTCTTCAAACTATCGCATATACGAAATTTAACTCTCGGCAGGAATTTTTTGGTCAAGCTACCATCAATGTTCGAATTTTAACTCTCGGTGGGCACTTTTTTCTTCAAACTACTGTCAATATTCAGATTTTATCTATTGCTTGAAATCTTTTTGTCAAACAATCGTCAATAAACAAATTTTCATACTAGGTTGGAATTTTTTTCTTCAAACTATTGCCTACATACGAAATTCAACTCTCGGTGGGAATTTTTTGGTCAAACTACCGACAATGTACGAATTTTAACTCTCGGTGGGCACTTTTCTCTTCAAACTACTGTCAATATTCAGATTTTAAATATTGGTTGAGATCTTTTTGTTAAACAATTGTAAATAAACGAATTTTAATACTAGGTTGGAATTTTTTTCTTCAAACTATCACATATACGAAATTTAACTCTCGGCAGGAATTTTTTGGTCAAACTACCGTCAATGTACGAATTTTAACTCTCGGTGGGCACTTTTTTCTTCAAACTACTGTCAATATTCAAATTTTATCTATTGGTTGATATCTTTTTGTCAAACATTCGTCAATAAACGAATTTTTGAACTAGGTTGTAACTTTTTTCATCAAATTATCGCCTACATACGAAATTCAACTCTCGGTGGGAATTTTTTGGTCAAACTACCGTCAATGTACGAATTTTGACTCTCGGTGGGAACTTTTTTCTTCAAACTACTGTCAATACTCAAATTTTAACTATTGTTTGAGATCTTTTTGTTAAACAATTGCAAATAAACGAATTTTAATACTAGGTTGGAATTTTTTTCTTCAAACTATCGCATATACGAAATTTAACTCTCGGTAGGAATTTTGTGGTCAAGCTACCATCAATGTTCAAATTTTAACTTTCGGTTTGCACTTTTTTCTTCAAACTACTGTCAATATTCATATTTTAACTATTGGTTGAAATCTTTTTGTCAACAATCGTCAATAGACGAATTTTAATACTAGGTTGGAATTTTTTCCTTCAAACTATCGCCTATATACGAAATTTAACTCTCGGTGGGAATTTTTTGGTCAAGCTACTGTCAATGTACGAATTTTAACTCTCGGTGGGCACTTTTTTCATCAAACTACTGTCAATATTCAAATTTTATCTATTGGTTGATATCTTTTTGTTAAACATTCGTCAGTAAACGAATTTTTAAACTAGGTTGTAACTTTTTTCATCAAATTATCGCCTACATACGAAATTCAACTCTCGGTGGGAATTTTTTGGTCAAACTACCGACAATGTACGAATTTTAACTCTCGGTGGGCACTTTTCTCTTCAAACTACTGTCAATATTCAGATTTTAAATATTGGTTAAGATCTTTTTGTTAAACAATTGTAAATAAACGAATTTTAATACTAGGTTGGAATTTTTTTCTTCAAACTATCACATATACGAAATTTAACTCTCGGCAGGAATTTTTTGGTCAAACTACCGTCAATGTACGAATTTTAACTCTCGGTGGGCACTTTTTTCTTCAAACTACTGTCAATATTCAAATTTTATCTATTGGTTGATATCTTTTTGTCAAACATTCGTCAATAAACGAATTTTTGAACAAGGTTGTAACTTTTTTCATCAAATTATCGCCTACATACGAAATTCAACTCTCGGTGGGAATTTTTTGGTCAAACTACCGTCAATGTACGAATTTTGACTCTCGGTGGGAACTTTTTTCTTCAAACTAATGTCAATACTCAAATTTTAACTATTGTTTGAGATCTTTTTGTTAAACAATTGCAAATAAACGAATTTTAATACTAGGTTGGAATTTTTTTCTTCAAACTATCGCATATACGAAATTTAACTCTCGGTAGGAATTTTTTGGTCAAGCTACCATCAATGTTCAAATTTTAACTTTCGGTGGGCACTTTTTTCTTCAAACTACTGTCAATATTCATATTTTAACTATTGGTTGAAATCTTTTTGTCAACAATCGTCAATAGACGAATTTTAATACTAGGTTGGAATTTTTTCCTTCAAACTATCGCCTATATACGAAATTTAACTCTCGGTGGGAATTTTTTGGTCAAGCTACCGTCAATGTACGAATTTTAACTCTCGGTGGGCACTTTTTTCTTCAAACTACTGTCAATATTCAAATTTTATCTATTGGTTGATATCTTTTTGTTAAACATTCGTCAGTAAACGAATTTTTAATCTAGGTTGTAACTTTTTTCATCAAATTATCGCCTACATACGAAATTCAACTCTCGGTGGGAATTTTTTGGTCAAGCTACCGTCAATGTACGAATTTTGACTCTCGGTGGGCACTTTTTTCTTCAAACTACTGTCAATATTCAAATTTTATCTATTGGTTGATATCTTTTTGTTAAACATTCGTCAGTAAACGAATTTTTAAACTAGTTTGTAACTTTTTTCATCAAATTATCGCCTACATACGAAATTCAACTCTCGGTGGGAATTTTTTGGTCAAGCTACCGTCAATGTACGAATTTTGACTCTCGGTGGGAACTTTTTTCTTCAAACTACTGTCAATACTCAAATTTTAACTATTGTTTGAGATCTTTTTGTTAAACAATTGCAAATAAACGAATTTTAATACTAGGTTGGAATTTTTTTCTTCAAACTATCGCATATACGAAATTTAACTCTCGGCAGGAATTTTTTGGTCAAGCTACGATCAATGTTCGAATTTTAACTCTCGGTGGGCACTTTTTTCTTCAAACTACTGTCAATATTCAGATTTTATCTATTGTTTGAAATCTTTTTGTCAAACAATCGTCAATAAACAAATTTTCATACTAGGTTGGAATTTTTTTCTTCAAACTATTGCCTACATACGAAATTCAACTCTCGGTGGGAATTTTTTGGTCAAACTACCGACAATGTACGAATTTTAACTCTCGGTGGGCACTTTTCTCTTCAAACTACTGTCAATATTCAGATTTTAAATATTGGTTGAGATCTTTTTGTTAAACAATTGTAAATAAACGAATTTTAATACTAGGTTGGAATTTTTTTCTTCAAACTATCACATATACGAAATTTAACTCTCGGCAGGAATTTTTTGGTGAAACTACCGTCAATGTACGAATTTTAACTCTCGGTGGGCACTTTTTTCTTCAAACTACTGTCAATATTCAAATTTTATCTATTGGTTGATATCTTTTTGTCAAACATTCGTCAATAAACGAATTTTTGAACTAGGTTGTAACTTTTTTCATCAAATTATCGCCTACATACGAAATTCAACTCTCGGTGGGAATTTTTTGGTCAAACTACCGTCAATGTACGAATTTTGACTCTCGGTGGGAACTTTTTTCTTCAAACTACTGTCAATACTCAAATTTTAACTATTGTTTGAGATCTTTTTGTTAAACAATTGCAAATAAACGAATTTTAATACTAGGTTGGAATTTTTTTCTTCAAACTATCGCATATACGAAATTTAACTCTCGGTAGGAATTTTTTGGTCAAGCTACCATCAATGTTCAAATTTTAACTTTCGGTGGGCACTTTTTTCTTCAAACTACTGTCAATATTCATATTTTAACTATTGGTTGAAATCTTTTTGTCAACAATCGTCAATAGACGAATTTTAATACTAGGTTGGAATTTTTTCCTTCAAACTATCGCCTATATACGAAATTTAACTCTCGGTGGGAATTTTTTGGTCAAGCTACCGTCAATGTACGAATTTTAACTCTCGGTGGGCACTTTTTTCTTCAAACTACTGTCAATATTCAAATTTTATCTATTGGTTGATATCTTTTTGTTAAACATTCGTCAGTAAACGAATTTTTAATCTAGGTTGTAACTTTTTTCATCAAATTATCGCCTACATACGAAATTCAACTCTCGGTGGGAATTTTTTGGTCAAGCTACCGTCAATGTACGAATTTTGACTCTCGGTGGGAACTTTTTTCTTCAAACTACTGTCAATACTCAAATTTTAACTATTGTTTGAGATCTTTTTGTTAAACAATTGCAAATAAACGAATTTTAATACTAGGTTGGAATTTTTTTCTTCAAACTATCGCATATACGAAATTTAACTCTCGGCAGGAATTTTTTGGTCAAGCTACCATCAATGTTCGAATTTTAACTCTCGGTGGGCACTTTTTTCTTCAAACTACTGTCAATATTCAGATTTTATCTATTGGTTGAAATCTTTTTGTCAAACAATCGTCAGTAAACAAATTTTCATACTAGGTTGGAATTTTTTTCTTCAAACTATTGCCTACATACGAAATTCAACTCTCGGTGGGAATTTTTTGGTCAAACTACCGACAATGTACGAATTTTAACTCTCGGTGGGCACTTTTCTCTTCAAACTACTGTCAATATTCAGATTTTAAATATTGGTTGAGATCTTTTTGTTAAACAATTGTAAATAAACGAATTTTAATACTAGGTTGGAATTTTTTTCTTCAAACTATCACATATACGAAATTTAACTCTCGGCAGGAATTTTTTGGTCAAACTACCGTCAATGTACGAATTTTAACTCTCGGTGGGCACTTTTTTCTTCAAACTATTGTCAATATTCAGATTTTATCTATTGGTTGAAATCTTTTTGTCAAACAATCGTCAATAAACAAATTTTCATACTAGGTTGGAATTTTTTTCTTCAAACTATTGCCTACATACGAAATTCAACTCTCGGTGGGAATTTTTTGGTCAAACTACCGACAATGTACGAATTTTAACTCTCGGTGGGCACTTTTCTCTTCAAACTACTGTCAATATTCAGATTTTAAATATTGGTTGAGATCTTTTTGTTAAACAATTGTAAATAAACGAATTTTAATACTAGGTTGGAATTTTTTTCTTCAAACTATCACATATACGAAATTTAACTCTCGGCAGGAATTTTTTGGTCAAACTACCGTCAATGTACGAATTTTAACTCTCGGTGGGCACTTTTTTCTTCAAACTACTGTCAATATTCAAATTTTATCTATTGGTTGATATCTTTTTGTCAAACATTCGTCAATAAACGAATTTTTGAACTAGGTTGTAACTTTTTTCATCAAATTATCGCCTACATACGAAATTCAACTCTCGGTGGGAATTTTTTGGTCAAACTACCGTCAATGTACGAATTTTGACTCTCGGTGGGAACTTTTTTCTTCAAACTACTGTCAATACTCAAATTTTAACTATTGTTTGAGATCTTTTTGTTAAACAATTGCAAATAAACGAATTTTAATACTAGGTTGGAATTTTTTTCTTCAAACTATCGCATATACGAAATTTAACTCTCGGTAGGAATTTTTTGGTCAAGCTACCATCAATGTTCAAATTTTAACTTTCGGTGGGCACTTTTTTCTTCAAACTACTGTCAATATTCATATTTTAACTATTGGTTGAAATCTTTTTGTCAACAATCGTCAATAGACGAATTTTAATACTAGGTTGGAATTTTTTCCTTCAAACTATCGCCTATATACGAAATTTAACTCTCGGTGGGAATTTTTTGGTCAAGCTACCGTCAATGTACGAATTTTAACTCTCGGTGGGCACTTTTTTCTTCAAACTACTGTCAATATTCAAATTTTATCTATTGGTTGATATCTTTTTGTTAAACATTCGTCAGTAAACGAATTTTTAATCTAGGTTGTAACTTTTTTCATCAAATTATCGCCTACATACGAAATTCAACTCTCGGTGGGAATTTTTTGGTCAAGCTACCGTCAATGTACGAATTTTGACTCTCGGTGGGAACTTTTTTCTTCAAACTACTGTCAATACTCAAATTTTAACTATTGTTTGAGATCTTTTTGTTAAACAATTGCAAATAAACGAATTTTAATACTAGGTTGGAATTTTTTTCTTCAAACTATCGCATATACGAAATTTAACTCTCGGCAGGAATTTTTTGGTCAAGCTACCATCAATGTTCGAATTTTAACTCTCGGTGGGCACTTTTTTCTTCAAACTACTGTCAATATTCAGATTTTATCTATTGGTTGAAATCTTTTTGTCAAACAATCGTCAATAAACAAATTTTCATACTAGGTTGGAATTTTTTTCTTCAAACTATTGCCTACATACGAAATTCAACTCTCGGTGGGAATTTTTTGGTCAAACTACCGACAATGTACGAATTTTAACTCTCGGTGGGCACTTTTCTCTTCAAACTACTGTCAATATTCAGATTTTAAATATTGGTTGAGATCTTTTTGTTAAACAATTGTAAATAAACGAATTTTAATACTAGGTTGGAATTTTTTTCTTCAAACTATCACATATACGAAATTTAACTCTCGGCAGGAATTTTTTGGTCAAACTACCGTCAATGTATGAATTTTAACTCTCGGTGGGCACTTTTTTCTTCAAACTACTGTCAATATTCAGATTTTATCTATTGGTTGAAATCTTTTTGTCAAACAATCGTCAATAAACAAATTTTCATACTAGGTTGGAATTTTTTTCTTCAAACTATTGCCTACATACGAAATTCAACTCTCGGTGGGAATTTTTTGGTCAAACTACCGACAATGTACGAATTTTAACTCTCGGTGGGCACGTTTCTCTTCAAACTACTGTCAATATTCAGATTTTAAATATTGGTTGAGATCTTTTTGTTAAACAATTGTAAATAAACGAATTTTAATACTAGGTTGGAATTTTTTTCTTCAAACTATCACATATACGAAATTTAACTCTCGGCAGGAATTTTTTGGTCAAACTACCGTCAATGTACGAATTTTAACTCTCGGTGGGCACTTTTTTCTTCAAACTACTGTCAATATTCAGATTTTATCTATTGGTTGAAATCTTTTTGTCAAACAATCGTCAATAAACAAATTTTCATACTAGGTTGGAATTTTTTTCTTCAAACTATTGCCTACATACGAAATTCAACTCTCGGTGGGAATTTTTTGGTCAAACTACCGACAATGTACGAATTTTAACTCTCGGTGGGCACTTTTCTCTTCAAACTACTGTCAATATTCAGATTTTAAATATTGGTTGAGATCTTTTTGTTAAACAATTGTAAATAAACGAATTTTAATACTAGGTTGGAATTTTTTTCTTCAAACTATCACATATACGAAATTTAACTCTCGGCAGGAATTTTTTGGTCAAACTACCGTCAATGTATGAATTTTAACTCTCGGTGGGCACTTTTTTCTTCAAACTACTGTCAATATTCAGATTTTATCTATTGGTTGAAATCTTTTTGTCAAACAATCGTCAATAAACAAATTTTCATACTAGGTTGGAATTTTTTTCTTCAAACTATTGCCTACATACGAAATTCAACTCTCGGTGGGAATTTTTTGGTCAAACTACCGACAATGTACGAATTTTAACTCTCGGTGGGCACGTTTCTCTTCAAACTACTGTCAATATTCAGATTTTAAATATTGGTTGAGATCTTTTTGTTAAACAATTGTAAATAAACGAATTTTAATACTAGGTTGGAATTTTTTTCTTCAAACTATCACATATACGAAATTTAACTCTCGGCAGGAATTTTTTGGTCAAACTACCGTCAATGTACGAATTTTAACTCTCGGTGGGCACTTTTTTCTTCAAACTACTGTCAATATTCAGATTTTATCTATTGGTTGAAATCTTTTTGTCAAACAATCGTCAATAAACAAATTTTCATACTAGGTTGGAATTTTTTTCTTCAAACTATTGCCTACATACGAAATTCAACTCTCGGTGGGAATTTTTTGGTCAAACTACCGACAATGTACGAATTTTAACTCTCGGTGGGCACTTTTCTCTTCAAACTACTGTCAATATTCAGATTTTAAATATTGGTTGAGATCTTTTTGTTAAACAATTGTAAATAAACGAATTTTAATACTAGGTTGGAATTTTTTTCTTCAAACTATCGCATATACGAAATTTAACGCTCGGTAGGAATTTTTTGGTCAAGCTACCGTCAATGTACGAATTTTAACCCTCGGTGGGCACTTTTTTCTTCAAACTACTGTCAATATTCAAATTTTATCTATTGGTTGATATCTTTTTGTCAAACATTCGTCAATAAACGAATTTTTGAACTAGGTTGTAACTTTTTTCATCAAATTATCGCCTACATACGAAATTCAACTCTCGGTGGGAATTTTTTGGTCAAACTACCGTCAATGTACGAATTTTGACTCTCGGTGGGAACTTTTTTCTTCAAACTACTGTCAATACTCAAATTTTAACTATTGTTTGAGATCTTTTTGTTAAACAATTGCAAATAAACGAATTTTAATACTAGGTTGGAATTTTTTTCTTCAAACTATCGCATATACGAAATTTAACTCTCGGCAGGAATTTTTTGGTCAAGCTACCATCAATGTTCGAATTTTAACTCTCGGTGGGCACTTTTTTCTTCAAACTACTGTCAATATTCAGATTTTATCTATTGGTTGAAATCTTTTTGTCAAACAATCGCCAATAAACAAATTTTCATACTAGGTTGGAATTTTTTTCTTCAAACTATTGCCTACATACGAAATTCAACTCTCGGTGGGAATTTTTTGGTCAAACTACCGACAATGTACGAATTTTAACTCTCGGTGGGCACTTTTCTCTTCAAACTACTGTCAATATTCAGATTTTAAATATTGGTTGAGATCTTTTTGTTAAACAATTGTAAATAAACGAATTTTAATACTAGGTTGGAATTTTTTTCTTCAAACTATCGCATATACGAAATTTAACGCTCGGTAGGAATTTTTTGGTCAAGCTACCGTCAATGTACGAATTTTAACCCTCGGTGGGCACTTTTTTCTTCAAACTACTGTCAATATTCAAATTTTATCTATTGGTTGATATCTTTTTGTCAAACATTCGTCAGTAAACGAATTTTTAAACTAGGTTGTAACTTTTTTCATCAAATTATCGCCTACATACGAAATTCAACTCTCGGTGGGAATTTTTTGGTCAAGCTACCGTCAATGTACGAATTTTGACTCTCGGTGGGAACTTTTTTCTTCAAACTACTGTCAATACTCAAATTTTAACTATTGTTTGAGATCTTTTTGTTAAACAATTGCAAATAAACGAATTTTAATACTAGGTTGGAATTTTTTTCTTCAAACTATCGCATATACGAAATTTAACTCTCGGCAGGAATTTTTTGGTCAAGCTACCATCAATGTTCGAATTTTAACTCTCGGTGGGCACTTTTTTCTTCAAACTACTGTCAATATTCAGATTTTATCTATTGGTTGAAATCTTTTTGTCAAACAATCGTCAATAAACAAATTTTCATACTAGGTTGGAATTTTTTTCTTCAAACTATTGCCTACATACGAAATTCAACTCTCGGTGGGAATTTTTTGGTCAAACTACCGACAATGTACGAATTTTAACTCTCGGTGGGCACTTTTCTCTTCAAACTACTGTCAATATTCAGATTTTAAATATTGGTTGAGATCTTTTTGTTAAACAATTGTAAATAAACGAATTTTAATACTAGGTTGGAATTTTTTTCTTCAAACTATCGCATATACGAAATTTAACGCTCGGTAGGAATTTTTTGGTCAAGCTACCGTCAATGTACGAATTTTAACTCTCGGTGGGCACTTTTTTCTTCAAACTACTGTCAATATTCAAATTTTATCTATTGGTTGATATCTTTTTGTCAAACATTCGTCAATAAACGAATTTTTGAACTAGGTTGTAACTTTTTTCATCAAATTATCGCCTACATACGAAATTCAACTCTCGGTGGGAATTTTTTGGTCAAACTACCGTCAATGTACGAATTTTGACTCTCGGTGGGAACTTTTTTCTTCAAACTACTGTCAATACTCAAATTTTAACTATTGTTTGAGATCTTTTTGTTAAACAATTGCAAATAAACGAATTTTAATACTAGGTTGGAATTTTTTTCTTCAAACTATCGCATATACGAAATTTAACTCTCGGTAGGAATTTTTTATTCAAGCTACCATCAATGTTCAAATTTTAACTTTCGGTGGGCACTTTTTTCTTCAAACTACTGTCAATATTCATATTTTAACTATTGGTTGAAATCTTTTTGTCAACAATCGTCAATAGACGAATTTTAATACTAGGTTGGAATTTTTTCCTTCAAACTATCGCCTATATACGAAATTTAACTCTCGGTGGGAATTTTTTGGTCAAGCTACCGTCAATGTACGAATTTTAACTCTCGGTGGGCACTTTTTTCTTCAAACTACTGTCAATATTCAAATTTTATCTATTGGTTGATATCTTTTTGTCAAACATTCGTCAATAAACGAATTTTTGAACTAGGTTGTAACTTTTTTCATCAAATTATCGCCTACATACGAAATTCAACTCTCGGTGGGAATTTTTTGGTCAAACTACCGTCAATGTACGAATTTTGACTCTCGGTGGGAACTTTTTTCTTCAAACTACTGTCAATACTCAAATTTTAACTATTGTTTGAGATCTTTTTGTTAAACAATTGCAAATAAACGAATTTTAATACTAGGTTGGAATTTTTTTCTTCAAACTATCGCATATACGAAATTTAACTCTCGGTAGGAATTTTTTATTCAAGCTACCATCAATGTTCAAATTTTAACTTTCGGTGGGCACTTTTTTCTTCAAACTACTGTCAATATTCATATTTTAACTATTGGTTGAAATCTTTTTGTCAACAATCGTCAATAGACGAATTTTAATACTAGGTTGGAATTTTTTCCTTCAAACTATCGCCTATATACGAAATTTAACTCTCGGTGGGAATTTTTTGGTCAAGCTACCGTCAATGTACGAATTTTAACTCTCGGTGGGCACTTTTTTCTTCAAACTACTGTCAATATTCAAATTTTATCTATTGGTTGATATCTTTTTGTCAAACATTCGTCAATAAACGAATTTTTGAACTAGGTTGTAACTTTTTTCATCAAATTATCGCCTACATACGAAATTCAACTCTCGGTGGGAATTTTTTGGTCAAACTACCGTCAATGTACGAATTTTGACTCTCGGTGGGAACTTTTTTCTTCAAACTACTGTCAATACTCAAATTTTAACTATTGTTTGAGATCTTTTTGTTAAACAATTGCAAATAAACGAATTTTAATACTAGGTTGGAATTTTTTTCTTCAAACTATCGCATATACGAAATTTAACTCTCGGTAGGAATTTTTTGGTCAAGCTACCATCAATGTTCAAATTTTAACTTTCGGTGGGCACTTTTTTCTTCAAACTACTGTCAATATTCATATTTTAACTATTGGTTGAAATCTTTTTGTCAACAATCGTCAATAGACGAATTTTAATACTAGGTTGGAATTTTTTCCTTCAAACTATCGCCTATATACGAAATTTAACTCTCGGTGGGAATTTTTTGGTCAAGCTACCGTCAATGTACGAATTTTAACTCTCGGTGGGCACTTTTTTCTTCAAACTACTGTCAATATTCAAATTTTATCTATTGGTTGATATCTTTTTGTTAAACATTCGTCAGTAAACGAATTTTTAAACTAGGTTGTAACTTTTTTCATCAAATTATCGCCTACATACGAAATTCAACTCTCGGTGGGAATTTTTTGGTCAAGCTACCGTCAATGTACGAATTTTGACTCTCGGTGGGAACTTTTTTCTTCAAACTACTCTCAATACTCAAATTTTAACTATTGTTTGAGATCTTTTTGTTAAACAATTGCAAATAAACGAATTTTAATACTAGGTTGGAATTTTTTTCTTCAAACTATCGCATATACGAAATTTAACTCTCGGCAGGAATTTTTTGGTCAAGCTGCCATCAATGTTCGAATTTTAACTCTCGGTGGGCACTTTTTTCTTCAAACTACTGTCAATATTCAGATTTTATCTATTGGTTGAAATCTTTTTGTCAAACAATCGCCAATAAACAAATTTTCATACTAGGTTGGAATTTTTTTCTTCAAACTATTGCCTACATACGAAATTCAACTCTCGGTGGGAATTTTTTGGTCAAACTACCGACAATGTACGAATTTTAACTCTCGGTGGGCACTTTTCTCTTCAAACTACTGTCAATATTCAGATTTTAAATATTGGTTGAGATCTTTTTGTTAAACAATTGTAAATAAACGAATTTTAATACTAGGTTGGAATTTTTTTCTTCAAACTATCGCATATACGAAATTTAACGCTCGGTAGGAATTTTTTGGTCAAGCTACCGTCAATGTACGAATTTTAACCCTCGGTGGGCACTTTTTTCTTCAAACTACTGTCAATATTCAAATCTTATCTATTGGTTGATATCTTTTTGTCAAACATTCGTCAATAAACGAATTTTTAAACTAGGTTGTAACTTTTTTCATCAAATTATCGCCTACATACGAAATTCAACTCTCGGTGGGAATTTTTTGGTCAAGCTACCGTCAATGTACGAATTTTGACTCTCGGTGGGAACTTTTTTCTTCAAACTACTCTCAATACTCAAATTTTAACTATTGTTTGAGATCTTTTTGTTAAACAATTGTAAATAAACGAATTTTAATACTAGGTTGGAATTTTTTTCTTCAAACTATCGCATATACGAAATTTAACTCTCGGCAGGAATTTTTTGGTCAAGCTACCATCAATGTTGGAATTTTAACTCTCGGTGGGCACTTTTTTCTTCAAACTACTGTCAATATTCATATTTTAACTATTGGTTGAAATCTTTTTGTCAACAATCGTCAATAGACGAATTTTAATACTAGGTTGGAATTTTTTCCTTCAAACTATCGCCTATATACGAAATTTAACTCTCGGTGGGAATTTTTTGGTCAAGCTACCGTCAATGTACGAATTTTAACTCTCGGTGGGCACTTTTTTCTTCAAACTACTGTCAATATTCAAATTTTATCTATTGGTTGATATCTTTTTGTCAAACATTCGTCAATAAACGAATTTTTGAACTAGGTTGTAACTTTTTTCATCAAATTATCGCCTACATACGAAATTCAACTCTCGGTGGGAATTTTTTGGTCAAACTACCGTCAATGTACGAATTTTGACTCTCGGTGGGAACTTTTTTCTTCAAACTACTGTCAATACTCAAATTTTAACTATTGTTTGAGATCTTTTTGTTAAACAATTGCAAATAAACGAATTTTAATACTAGGTTGGAATTTTTTTCTTCAAACTATCGCATATACGAAATTTAACTCTCGGCAGGAATTTTTTGGTCAAGCTACCATCAATGTTGGAATTTTAACTCTCGGTGGGCACTTTTTTCTTCAAACTACTGTCAATATTCATATTTTAACTATTGGTTGAAATCTTTTTGTCAACAATCGTCAATAGACGAATTTTAATACTAGGTTGGAATTTTTTCCTTCAAACTATCGCCTATATACGAAATTTAACTCTCGGTGGGAATTTTTTGGTCAAGCTACCGTCAATGTACGAATTTTAACTCTCGGTGGGCACTTTTTTCTTCAAACTACTGTCAGTATTCAAATTTTATCTATTGGTTGATATCTTTTTGTCAAACATTCGTCAATAAACGAATTTTTGAACTAGGTTGTAACTTTTTTCATCAAATTATCGCCTACATACGAAATTCAACTCTCGGTGGGAATTTTTTGGTCAAACTACCGTCAATGTACGAATTTTGACTCTCGGTGGGAACTTTTTTCTTCAAACTACTGTCAATACTCAAATTTTAACTATTGTTTGAGATCTTTTTGTTAAACAATTGCAAATAAACGAATTTTAATACTAGGTTGGAATTTTTTTCTTCAAACTATCGCATATACGAAATTTAACTCTCGGCAGGAATTTTTTGGTCAAGCTACCATCAATGTTCAAATTTTAACTTTCGGTGGGCACTTTTTTCTTCAAACTACTGTCAATATTCATATTTTAACTATTGGTTGAAATCTTTTTGTCAACAATCGTCAATAGACGAATTTTAATACTAGGTTGGAATTTTTTCCTTCAAACTATCGCCTATATACGAAATTTAACTCTCGGTGGGAATTTTTTGGTCAAGCTACCGTCAATGTACGAATTTTAACTCTCGGTGGGCACTTTTTTCTTCAAACTACTGTCAATATTCAAATTTTATCTATTGGTTGATATCTTGTTGTTAAACATTCGTCAGTAAACGAATTTTTAAACTAGGTTGTAACTTTTTTCATCAAATTATCGCCTACATACGAAATTCAACTCTCGGTGGGAATTTTTTGGTCAAGCTACCGTCAATTTACGAATTTTAACTCTCGGTGGGCACTTTTTTCTTCAAACTACTGTCAATATTCAAATTTTATCTATTGGTTGATATCTTTTTGTCAAACATTCGTCAATAAACGAATTTTTGAACTAGGTTGTAACTTTTTTCATCAAATTATCGCCTACATACGAAATTCAACTCTCGGTGGGAATTTTTTGGTCAAACTACCGTCAATGTACGAATTTTGACTCTCGGTGGGAACTTTTTTCTTCAAACTACTGTCAATACTCAAATTTTAACTATTGTTTGAGATCTTTTTGTTAAACAATTGCAAATAAACGAATTTTAATACTAGGTTGGAATTTTTTTCTTCAAACTATCGCATATACGAAATTTAACTCTCGGTAGGAATTTTTTGGTCAAGCTACCATCAATGTTCAAATTTTAACTTTCGGTGGGCACTTTTTTCTTCAAACTACTGTCAATATTCATATTTTAACTATTGGTTGAAATCTTTTTGTCAACAATCGTCAATAGACGAATTTTAATACTAGGTTGGAATTTTTTCCTTCAAACTATCGCCTATATACGAAATTTAACTCTCGGTGGGAATTTTTTGGTCAAGCTACCGTCAATGTACGAATTTTAACTCTCGGTGGGCACTTTTTTCTTCAAACTACTGTCAATATTCAAATTTTATCTATTGGTTGATATCTTTTTGTTAAACATTCGTCAGTAAACGAATTTTTAAACTAGGTTGTAACTTTTTTCATCAAATTATCGCCTACATACGAAATTCAACTCTCGGTGGGAATTTTTTGGTCAAGCTGCCGTCAATGTACGAATTTTGACTCTCGGTGGGAACTTTTTTCTTCAAACTACTCTCAATACTCAAATTTTAACTATTGTTTGAGATCTTTTTGTTAAACAATTGCAAATAAACGAATTTTAATACTAGGTTGGAATTTTTTTCTTCAAACTATCGCATATACGAAATTTAACTCTCGGCAGGAATTTTTTGGTCAAGCTACCATCAATGTTCGAATTTTAACTCTCGGTGGGCACTTTTTTCTTCAAACTACTGTCAATATTCAGATTTTATCTATTGGTTGAAATCTTTTTGTCAAACAATCGCCAATAAACAAATTTTCATACTAGGTTGGAATTTTTTTCTTCAAACTATTGCCTACATACGAAATTCAACTCTCGGTGGGAATTTTTTGGTCAAACTACCGACAATGTACGAATTTTAACTCTCGGTGGGCACTTTTCTCTTCAAACTACTGTCAATATTCAGATTTTAAATATTGGTTGAGATCTTTTTGTTAAACAATTGTAAATAAACGAATTTTAATACTAGGTTGGAATTTTTTTCTTCAAACTATCGCATATACGAAATTTAACGCTCGGTAGGAATTTTTTGGTCAAGCTACCGTCAATGTACGAATTTTAACCCTCGGTGGGCACTTTTTTCTTCAAACTACTGTCAATATTCAAATCTTATCTATTGGTTGATATCTTTTTGTCAAACATTCGTCAATAAACGAATTTTTAAACTAGGTTGTAACTTTTTTTATCAAATTATCGCCTACATACGAAATTCAACTCTCGGTGGGAATTTTTTGGTCAAGCTACCGTCAATGTACGAATTTTGACTCTCGGTGGGAACTTTTTTCTTCAAACTACTGTCAATACTCAAATTTTAACTATTGTTTGAGATCTTTTTGTTAAACAATTGCAAATAAACGAATTTTAATACTAGGTTGGAATTTTTTTCTTCAAACTATCGCATATACGAAATTTAACTCTCGGTAGGAATTTTTTATTCAAGCTACCATCAATGTTCAAATTTTAACTTTCGGTGGGCACTTTTTTCTTCAAACTACTGTCAATATTCATATTTTAACTATTGGTTGAAATCTTTTTGTCAACAATCGTCAATAGACGAATTTTAATACTAGGTTGGAATTTTTTCCTTCAAACTATCGCCTATATACGAAATTTAACTCTCGGTGGGAATTTTTTGGTCAAGCTACCGTCAATGTACGAATTTTAACTCTCGGTGGGCACTTTTTTCTTCAAACTACTGTCAATATTCAAATTTTATCTATTGGTTGATATCTTTTTGTCAAACATTCGTCAATAAACGAATTTTTGAACTAGGTTGTAACTTTTTTCATCAAATTATCGCCTACATACGAAATTCAACTCTCGGTGGGAATTTTTTGGTCAAACTACCGTCAATGTACGAATTTTGACTCTCGGTGGGAACTTTTTTCTTCAAACTACTGTCAATACTCAAATTTTAACTATTGTTTGAGATCTTTTTGTTAAACAATTGCAAATAAACGAATTTTAATACTAGGTTGGAATTTTTTTCTTCAAACTATCGCATATACGAAATTTAACTCTCGGTAGGAATTTTTTGGTCAAGCTACCATCAATGTTCAAATTTTAACTTTCGGTGGGCACTTTTTTCTTCAAACTACTGTCAATATTCATATTTTAACTATTGGTTGAAATCTTTTTGTCAACAATCGTCAATAGACGAATTTTAATACTAGGTTGGAATTTTTTCCTTCAAACTATCGCCTATATACGAAATTTAACTCTCGGTGGGAATTTTTTGGTCAAGCTACCGTCAATGTACGAATTTTAACTCTCGGTGGGCACTTTTTTCTTCAAACTACTGTCAATATTCAAATTTTATCTATTGGTTGATATCTTGTTGTTAAACATTCGTCAGTAAACGAATTTTTAAACTAGGTTGTAACTTTTTTCATCAAATTATCGCCTACATACGAAATTCAACTCTCGGTGGGAATTTTTTGGTCAAGCTACCGTCAATTTACGAATTTTAACTCTCGGTGGGCACTTTTTTCTTCAAACTACTGTCAATATTCAAATTTTATCTATTGGTTGATATCTTTTTGTCAAACATTCGTCAATAAACGAATTTTTGAACTAGGTTGTAACTTTTTTCATCAAATTATCGCCTACATACGAAATTCAACTCTCGGTGGGAATTTTTTGGTCAAACTACCGTCAATGTACGAATTTTGACTCTCGGTGGGAACTTTTTTCTTCAAACTACTGTCAATACTCAAATTTTAGCTATTGTTTGAGATCTTTTTGTTAAACAATTGCAAATAAACGAATTTTAATACTAGGTTGGAATTTTTTTCTTCAAACTATCGCATATACGAAATTTAACTCTCGGTAGGAATTTTTTATTCAAGCTACCATCAATGTTCAAATTTTAACTTTCGGTGGGCACTTTTTTCTTCAAACTACTGTCAATATTCATATTTTAACTATTGGTTGAAATCTTTTTGTCAACAATCGTCAATAGACGAATTTTAATACTAGGTTGGAATTTTTTCCTTCAAACTATCGCCTATATACGAAATTTAACTCTCGGTGGGAATTTTTTGGTCAAGCTACCGTCAATGTACGAATTTTAACTCTCGGTGGGCACTTTTTTCTTCAAACTACTGTCAATATTCAAATTTTATCTATTGGTTGATATCTTTTTGTCAAACATTCGTCAATAAACGAATTTTTGAACTAGGTTGTAACTTTTTTCATCAAATTATCGCCTACATACGAAATTCAACTCTCGGTGGGAATTTTTTGGTCAAACTACCGTCAATGTACGAATTTTGACTCTCGGTGGGAACTTTTTTCTTCAAACTACTGTCAATACTCAAATTTTAACTATTGTTTGAGATCTTTTTGTTAAACAATTGCAAATAAACGAATTTTAATACTAGGTTGGAATTTTTTTCTTCAAACTATCGCATATACGAAATTTAACTCTCGGTAGGAATTTTTTGGTCAAGCTACCATCAATGTTCAAATTTTAACTTTCGGTGGGCACTTTTTTCTTCAAACTACTGTCAATATTCATATTTTAACTATTGGTTGAAATCTTTTTGTCAACAATCGTCAATAGACGAATTTTAATACTAGGTTGGAATTTTTTCCTTCAAACTATCGCCTATATACGAAATTTAACTCTCGGTGGGAATTTTTTGGTCAAGCTACCGTCAATGTACGAATTTTAACTCTCGGTGGGCACTTTTTTCTTCAAACTACTGTCAATATTCAAATTTTATCTATTGGTTGATATCTTTTTGTTAAACATTCGTCAGTAAACGAATTTTTAAACTAGGTTGTAACTTTTTTCATCAAATTATCGCCTACATACGAAATTCAACTCTCGGTGGGAATTTTTTGGTCAAGCTGCCGTCAATGTACGAATTTTGACTCTCGGTGGGAACTTTTTTCTTCAAACTACTCTCAATACTCAAATTTTAACTATTGTTTGAGATCTTTTTGTTAAACAATTGCAAATAAACGAATTTTAATACTAGGTTGGAATTTTTTTCTTCAAACTATCGCATATACGAAATTTAACTCTCGGCAGGAATTTTTTGGTCAAGCTACCATCA
Organism: Xylocopa sonorina; assembly: GCF_050948175.1. NCBI lineage: Eukaryota > Metazoa > Arthropoda > Insecta > Hymenoptera > Apidae > Xylocopa > Xylocopa sonorina. Next base: position 877,409 of record NW_027490091.1, read on the forward strand.
ATGTTCGAATTTTAACTCTCGGTGGGCACTTTTTTCTTCAAACTACTGTCAATATTCAGATTTTATCTATTGGTTGAAATCTTTTTGTCAAACAATCGCCAATAAACAAATTTTCATACTAGGTTGGAATTTTTTTCTTCAAACTATTGCCTACATACGAAATTCAACTCTCGGTGGGAATTTTTTGGTCAAACTACCGACAATGTACGAATTTTAACTCTCGGTGGGCACTTTTCTCTTCAAACTACTGTCAATATTCAGATTTTAAATATTGGTTGAGATCTTTTTGTTAAACAATTGTAAATAAACGAATTTTAATACTAGGTTGGAATTTTTTTCTTCAAACTATCGCATATACGAAATTTAACGCTCGGTAGGAATTTTTTGGTCAAGCTACCGTCAATGTACGAATTTTAACCCTCGGTGGGCACTTTTTTCTTCAAACTACTGTCAATATTCAAATCTTATCTATTGGTTGATATCTTTTTGTCAAACATTCGTCAATAAACGAATTTTTAAACTAGGTTGTAACTTTTTTTATCAAATTATCGCCTACATACGAAATTCAACTCTCGGTGGGAATTTTTTGGTCAAGCTACCGTCAATGTACGAATTTTGACTCTCGGTGGGAACTTTTTTCTTCAAACTACTGTCAATACTCAAATTTTAACTATTGTTTGAGATCTTTTTGTTAAACAATTGCAAATAAACGAATTTTAATACTAGGTTGGAATTTTTTTCTTCAAACTATCGCATATACGAAATTTAACTCTCGGTAGGAATTTTTTGGTCAAGCTACCATCAATGTTCAAATTTTAACTTTCGGTGGGCACTTTTTTCTTCAAACTACTGTCAATATTCATATTTTAACTATTGGTTGAAATCTTTTTGTCAACAATCGTCAATAGACGAATTTTAATACTAGGTTGGAATTTTTTCCTTCAAACTATCGCCTATATACGAAATTTAACTCTCGGTGGGAATTTTTTGGTCAAGCTACCGTCAATGTACGAATTTTAACTCTCGGTGGGCACTTTTTTCTTCAAACTACTGTCAATATTCAAATTTTATCTATTGGTTGATATCTTTTTGTTAAACATTCGTCAGTAAACGAATTTTTAAACTAGGTTGTAACTTTTTTCATCAAATTATCGCCTACATACGAAATTCAACTCTCGGTGGGAATTTTTTGGTCAAGCTACCGTCAATGTACGAATTTTAACTCTCGGTGGGCACTTTTTTCTTCAAACTACTGTCAATATTCAAATTTTATCTATTGGTTGATATCTTTTTGTCAAACATTCGTCAATAAACGAATTTTTGAACTAGGTTGTAACTTTTTTCATCAAATTATCGCCTACATACGAAATTCAACTCTCGGTGGGAATTTTTTGGTCAAACTACCGTCAATGTACGAATTTTGACTCTCGGTGGGAACTTTTTTCTTCAAACTACTGTCAATACTCAAATTTTAACTATTGTTTGAGATCTTTTTGTTAAACAATTGCAAATAAACGAATTTTAATACTAGGTTGGAATTTTTTTCTTCAAACTATCGCATATACGAAATTTAACTCTCGGTAGGAATTTTTTATTCAAGCTACCATCAATGTTCAAATTTTAACTTTCGGTGGGCACTTTTTTCTTCAAACTACTGTCAATATTCATATTTTAACTATTGGTTGAAATCTTTTTGTCAACAATCGTCAATAGACGAATTTTAATACTAGGTTGGAATTTTTTCCTTCAAACTATCGCCTATATACGAAATTTAACTCTCGGTGGGAATTTTTTGGTCAAGCTACCGTCAATGTACGAATTTTAACTCTCGGTGGGCACTTTTTTCTTCAAACTACTGTCAATATTCAAATTTTATCTATTGGTTGATATCTTTTTGTCAAACATTCGTCAATAAACGAATTTTTGAACTAGGTTGTAACTTTTTTCATCAAATTATCGCCTACATACGAAATTCAACTCTCGGTGGGAATTTTTTGGTGAAACTACCGTCAATGTACGAATTTTGACTCTTGGTGGGAACTTTTTTCTTCAAACTACTGTCAATACTCAAATTTTAACTATTGTTTGAGATCTTTTTGTTAAACAATTGCAAATAAACGAATTTTAATACTAGGTTGGAATTTTTTTCTTCAAACTATCGCATATACGAAATTTAACTCTCGGTAGGAATTTTTTGGTCAAGCTACCATCAATGTTCAAATTTTAACTTTCGGTGGGCACTTTTTTCTTCAAACTACTGTCAATATTCATATTTTAACTATTGGTTGAAATCTTTTTGTCAACAATCGTCAATAGACGAATTTTAATACTAGGTTGGAATTTTTTCCTTCAAACTATCGCCTATATACGAAATTTAACTCTCGGTGGGAATTTTTTGGTCAAGCTACCGTCAATGTACGAATTTTAACTCTCGGTGGGCACTTTTTTCTTCAAACTACTGTCAATATTCAAATTTTATCTATTGGTTGATATCTTTTTGTTAAACATTCGTCAGTAAACGAATTTTTAAACTAGGTTGTAACTTTTTTCATCAAATTATCGCCTACATACGAAATTCAACTCTCGGTGGGAATTTTTTGGTCAAGCTACCGTCAATGTACGAATTTTGACTCTCGGTGGGAACTTTTTTCTTCAAACTACTCTCAATACTCAAATTTTAACTATTGTTTGAGATCTTTTTGTTAAACAATTGCAAATAAACGAATTTTAATACTAGGTTGGAATTTTTTTCTTCAAACTATCGCATATACGAAATTTAACTCTCGGCAGGAATTTTTTGGTCAAGCTACCATCAATGTTGGAATTTTAACTCTCGGTGGGCACTTTTTTCTTCAAACTACTGTCAATATTCAGATTTTATCTATTGGTTGAAATCTTTTTGTCAAACAATCGCCAATAAACAAATTTTCATACTAGGTTGGAATTTTTTTCTTCAAACTATTGCCTACATACGAAATTCAACTCTCGGTGGGAATTTTTTGGTCAAACTACCGACAATGTACGAATTTTAACTCTCGGTGGGCACTTTTCTCTTCAAACTACTGTCAATATTCAGATTTTAAATATTGGTTGAGATCTTTTTGTTAAACAATTGTAAATAAACGAATTTTAATACTAGGTTGGAATTTTTTTCTTCAAACTATCGCATATACGAAATTTAACGCTCGGTAGGAATTTTTTGGTCAAGCTACCGTCAATGTACGAATTTTAACCCTCGGTGGGCACTTTTTTCTTCAAACTACTGTCAATATTCAAATTTTATCTATTGGTTGATATCTTTTTGTCAAACATTCGTCAATAAACGAATTTTTAAACTAGGTTGTAACTTTTTTCATCAAATTATCGCCTACATACGAAATTCAACTCTCGGTGGGAATTTTTTGGTCAAGCTACCGTCAATGTACGAATTTTGACTCTCGGTGGGAACTTTTTTCTTCAAACTACTCTCAATACTCAAATTTTAACTATTGTTTGAGATCTTTTTGTTAAACAATTGCAAATAAACGAATTTTAATACTAGGTTGGAATTTTTTTCTTCAAACTATCGCATATACGAAATTTAACTCTCGGCAGGAATTTTTTGGTCAAGCTACCATCAATGTTGGAATTTTAACTCTCGGTGGGCACTTTTTTCTTCAAACTACTGTCAATATTCAGATTTTATCTATTGGTTGAAATCTTTTTGTCAAACAATCGTCAATAAACGAATTTTCATACTAGGTTGGAATTTTTTTCTTCAAACTATTGCCTACATACGAAGTTCAACTCTCGGTGGGAATTTTTTGGTCAAACTACCGACAATGTACGAATTTTAACTCTCGGTGGGCACTTTTCTCTTCAAACTACTGTCAATATTCAGATTTTAAATATTGGTTGAAATCTTTTTGTCAAACAGTCGTCAATAAACGAATTTTTATACTAGGTTGTAATTTTTTTCTACAAACTATCGCCTACATACGAAATTCAACTCTCGGTGGGAATTTTTTGGTCAAACTACCGTCAATGTACGAATTTTGACTCTCGGTGGGAACTTTTTTCTTCAAACTACTGTCAATACTCAAATTTTAACTATTGTTTGAGATCTTTTTGTTAAACAATTGCAAATAAACGAATTTTAATACTAGGTTGGAATTTTTTTCTTCAAACTATCGCATATACGAAATTTAACTCTCGGCAGGAATTTTTTGGTCAAGCTACCATCAATGTTCGAATTTTAACTCACGGTGGGCACTTTTTTCTTCAAACTACTGTCAATATTCAAATTTTATCTATTGGTTGATATTTTTTTGTCAAACATTCGTCGATAAATCGAATTTTTAAACTAGGTTGTAACTTTTTTCATCAAATTATCGCCTACATACGAAATTCAACTCTCGGTGGGAATTTTTTGGTCAAACTACCGTCAATGTACGAATTTTGACTCTCGGTGGGAACTTTTTTCTTCAAACTACTGTCAATACTCAAATTTTAACTATTGTTTGAGATCTTTTTGTTAAACAATTGCAAATAAACGAATTTTAATACTAGGTTGGAATTTTTTTCTTCAAACTATCGCATATACGAAATTTAACTCTCGGCAGGAATTTTTTGGTCAAGCTACCATCAATGTTCGAATTTTAACTCACGGTGGGCACTTTTTTCTTCAAACTACTGTCAATATTCAAATTTTATCTATTGGTTGATATCTTTTTGTCAAACATTCGTCAATAAACGAATTTTTAAACTAGGTTGTAACTTTTTTCATCAAATTATCGCCTACATACGAAATTCAACTCTCGGTGGGAATTTTTTGGTCAAACTACCGTCAATGTACGAATTTTGACTCTCGGTGGGAACTTTTTTCTTCAAACTACTGTCAATACTCAAATTTTAACTATTGTTTGAGATCTTTTTGTTAAACAATTGCAAATAAACGAATTTTAATACTAGGTTGGAATTTTTTTCTTCAAACTATCACATATACCAAATTTAACTCTCGGCAGGAATTTTTTGGTCAAACTACCGTCAATGTACGAATTTTAACTCTCGGTGGGCACTTTTTTCTTCAAACTACTGTCAATATTCAAATTTTATCTATTGGTTGATATTTTTTTGTCAAACATTCGTTGATAAACGAATTTTTAAACTAGGTTGTAACTTTTTTCATCAAATTATCGCCTACATACGAAATTCAACTCTCGGTGGGAATTTTTTGGTCAAACTACCGTCAATGTACGAATTTTGACTCTCGGTGGGAACTTTTTTCTTCAAACTACTGTCAATACTCAAATTTTAACTATTGTTTGAGATCTTTTTGTTAAACAATTGCAAATAAACGAATTTTAATACTAGGTTGGAATTTTTTTCTTCAAACTATCGCATATACGAAATTTAACTCTCGGCAGGAATTTTTTGGTCAAGCTACCATCAATGTTCGAATTTTAACTCACGGTGGGCACTTTTTTCTTCAAACTACTGTCAATATTCAAATTTTATCTATTTGTTGATATTTTTTTGTCAAACATTCGTCGATAAACGAATTTTTAAACTAGGTTGTAACTTTTTTCATCAAATTATCGCCTACATACGAAATTCAACTCTCGGTGGGAATTTTTTGGTCAAACTACCGTCAATGTACGAATTTTGACTCTCGGTGGGAACTTTTTTCTTCAAACTACTGTCAATACTCAAATTTTAACTATTGTTTGAGATCTTTTTGTTAAACAATTGCAAATAAACGAATTTTAATACTAGGTTGGAATTTTTTTCTTCAAACTATCGCATATACGAAATTTAACTCTCGGCAGGAATTTTTTGGTCAAGCTACCATCAATGTTCGAATTTTAACTCACGGTGGGCACTTTTTTCTTCAAACTACTGTCAATATTCAAATTTTATCTATTGGTTGATATCTTTTTGTCAAACATTCGTCAATAAACGAATTTTTAAACTAGGTTGTAACTTTTTTCATCAAATTATCGCCTACATACGAAATTCAACTCTCGGTGGGAATTTTTTGGTCAAACTACCGTCAATGTACGAATTTTGACTCTCGGTGGGAACTTTTTTCTTCAAACTACTGTCAATACTCAAATTTTAACTATTGTTTGAGATCTTTTTGTTAAACAATTGCAAATAAACGAATTTTAATACTAGGTTGGAATTTTTTCCTTCAAACTATCGCCTATATACGAAATTTAACTCTCGGTGGGAATTTTTTGGTCAAGCTACCGTCAATGTACGAATTTTAACTCTCGGTGGGCACTTTTTTCTTCAAACTACTGTCAATATTCAAATTTTATCTATTGGTTGATATCTTTTTGTTAAACATTCGTCAGTAAACGAATTTTTAAACTAGGTTGTAACTTTTTTCATCAAATTATCGCCTACATACGAAATTCAACTCTCGGTGGGAATTTTTTGGTCAAGCTACCGTCAATGTACGAATTTTGACTCTCGGTGGGAACTTTTTTCTTCAAACTACTGTCAATACTCAAATTTTAACTATTGTTTGAGGTCTTTTTGTTAAACAATTGCAAATAAACGAATTTTAATACTAGGTTGGAATTTTTTTCTTCAAACTATCGCATATACGAAATTCAACTCTCGGCAGGAATTTTTTGGTCAAGCTACCATCAATGTTCGAATTTTAACTCTCGGTGGGCACTTTTTTCTTCAAACTACTGTCAATATTCAGATTTTATCTATTGGTTGAAATCTTTTTGTCAAACAATCGTCAATAAACAAATTTTCATACTAGGTTGGAATTTTTTTCTTCAAACTATTGCCTACATACGAAATTCAACTCTCGGTGGGAATTTTTTGGTCAAACTACCGACAATGTACGAATTTTAACTCTCGGTGGGCACTTTTCTCTTCAAACTACTGTCAATATTCAGATTTTAAATATTGGTTGAGATCTTTTTGTTAAACAATTGTAAATAAACGAATTTTAATACTAGGTTGGAATTTTTTTCTTCAAACTATCGCATATACGAAATTTAACGCTCGGTAGGAATTTTTTGGTCAAGCTACCGTCAATGTACGAATTTTAACCCTCGGTGGGCACTTTTTTCTTCAAACTACTGTCAATATTCAAATTTTATCTATTGGTTGATATCTTTTTGTCAAACATTCGTCAATAAACGAATTTTTAATCTAGGTTGTAACTTTTTTCATCAAATTATCGCCTACATACGAAATTCAACTCTCGGTGGGAATTTTTTGGTCAAACCACCGTCAATGTACGAATTTTGACTCTCGGTGGGAACTTTTTTCTTCAAACTACTGTCAATACTCAAATTTTAACTATTGTTTGAGATCTTTTTGTTATACAATTGCAAATAAACGAATTTTAATACTAGGTTGGAATTTTTTTCTTCAAACTATCACATATACGAAATTTAACTCTCGGCAGGAATTTTTTGGTCAAACTACCGTCAATGTACGAATTTTAACTCTCGGTGGGAACTTTTTTCTTCAAACTACTGTCAATACTCAAATTTTAACTATTGTTTGAGATCTTTTTGTTAAACAATTGTAAATAAACGAATTTTAATACTAGGTTGGAATTTTTTTCCTTCAAACTATCGCCTATATACGAAATTTAACTCTCGGTGGGAATTTTTTGGTCAAGCTACCGTCAATGTTCGAATTTTAACTCTCGGTGGGCACTTTTCTCTTCAAACTACTGTCAATATTCAAATTTTATCTATTTGTTGATATCTTTTTGTCAAACATTCGTCAATAAACGAATTTTTGAACTAGGTTGTAACTTTTTTCATAAAATTATCGCCTACATACGAAATTCAACTCTCGGTGGGAATTTTTTGGTCAAACTACCGTCAATGTACGAATTTTAACTCTCGGTGGGAACTTTTTTCTTCAAACTACTGTCAATACTCAAATTTTAACTATTGTTTGAGATCTTTTTGTTAAACAATTGTAAATAAACGAATTTTAATACTAGGTTGGAATTTTTTTCTTCAAACTATCGCATATACGAAATTTAACGCTCGGTAGGAATTTTTTGGTCAAGCTACCATCAATGTTCGAATTTTAACTCTCGGTGGGCACTTTTTTCTTCAAACTACTGTCAATATTCAGATTTTATCTATTGGTTGAAATCTTTTTGTCAAACAATCGTCAATAAACGAATTTTCATACTAGGTTGGAATTTTTTTCTTCAAACTATTGCCTACATACGAAGTTCAACTCTCGGTGGGAATTTTTTGGTCAAACTACCGACAATGTACGAATTTTAACTCTCGGTGGGCACTTTTCTCTTCAAACTACTGTCAATATTCAGATTTTAAATATTGGTTGAAATCTTTTTGTCAAACAGTCGTCAATAAACGAATTTTTATACTAGGTTGTAATTTTTTTCTACAAACTATCGCCTACATACGAAATTCAACTCTCGGTGGGAATTTTTTGGTCAAACTACCGTCAATGTACGAATTTTGACTCTCGGTGGGAACTTTTTTCTTCAAACTACTGTCAATACTCAAATTTTAACTATTGTTTGAGATCTTTTTGTTAAACAATTGCAAATAAACGAATTTTAATACTAGGTTGGAATTTTTTTCTTCAAACTATCGCATATACGAAATTTAACTCTCGGCAGGAATTTTTTGGTCAAGCTACCATCAATGTTCGAATTTTAACTCACGGTGGGCACTTTTTTCTTCAAACTACTGTCAATATTCAAATTTTATCTATTGGTTGATATTTTTTTGTCAAACATTCGTCGATAAACGAATTTTTAAACTAGGTTGTAACTTTTTTCATCAAATTATCGCCTACATACGAAATTCAACTCTCGGTGGGAATTTTTTGGTCAAACTACCGTCAATGTACGAATTTTGACTCTCGGTGGGAACTTTTTTCTTCAAACTACTGTCAATACTCAAATTTTAACTATTGTTTGAGATCTTTTTGTTAAACAATTGCAAATAAACGAATTTTAATACTAGGTTGGAATTTTTTTCTTCAAACTATCGCATATACGAAATTTAACTCTCGGCAGGAATTTTTTGGTCAAGCTACCATCAATGTTCGAATTTTAACTCACGGTGGGCACTTTTTTCTTCAAACTACTGTCAATATTCAAATTTTATCTATTGGTTGATATCTTTTTGTCAAACATTAGTCAATAAACGAATTTTTAAACTAGGTTGTAACTTTTTTCATCAAATTATCGCCTACATACGAAATTCAACTCTCGGTGGGAATTTTTTGGTCAAACTACCGTCAATGTACGAATTTTGACTCTCGGTGGGAACTTTTTTCTTCAAACTACTGTCAATACTCAAATTTTAACTATTGTTTGAGATCTTTTTGTTAAACAATTGCAAATAAACGAATTTTAATACTAGGTTGGAATTTTTTTCTTCAAACTATCACATATACCAAATTTAACTCTCGGCAGGAATTTTTTGGTCAAACTACCGTCAATGTACGAATTTTAACTCTCGGTGGGCACTTTTTTCTTCAAACTACTGTCAATATTCAAATTTTATCTATTGGTTGATATTTTTTTGTCAAACATTCGTTGATAAACGAATTTTTAAACTAGGTTGTAACTTTTTTCATCAAATTATCGCCTACATACGAAATTCAACTCTCGGTGGGAATTTTTTGGTCAAGCTACCGTCAATGTACGAATTTTGACTCTCGGTGGGAACTTTTTTCTTCAAACTACTGTCAATACTCAAATTTTAACTATTGTTTGAGGTCTTTTTGTTAAACAATTGCAAATAAACGAATTTTAATACTAGGTTGGAATTTTTTTCTTCAAACTATCGCATATACGAAATTCAACTCTCGGCAGGAATTTTTTGGTCAAGCTACCATCAATGTTCGAATTTTAACTCTCGGTGGGCACTTTTTTCTTCAAACTACTGTCAATATTCAGATTTTATCTATTGTTTGAAATCTTTTTGTCAAACAATCGTCAATAAACAAATTTTCATACTAGGTTGGAATTTTTTTCTTCAAACTATTGCCTACATACGAAATTCAACTCTCGGTGGGAATTTTTTGGTCAAACTACCGACAATGTACGAATTTTAACACTCGGTGGGCACTTTTCTCTTCAAACTACTGTCAATATTCAGATTTTAAATATTGGTTGAGATCTTTTTGTTAAACAATTGTAAATAAACGAATTTTAATACTAGGTTGGAATTTTTTTCTTCAAACTATCGCATATACGAAATTTAACGCTCGGTAGGAATTTTTTGGTCAAGCTACCGTCAATGTACGAATTTTAACCCTCGGTGGGCACTTTTTTCTTCAAACTACTGTCAATATTCAAATTTTATCTATTGGTTGATATCTTTTTGTCAAACATTCGTCAATAAACGAATTTTTAATCTAGGTTGTAACTTTTTTCATCAAATTATCGCCTACATACGAAATTCAACTCTCGGTGGGAATTTTTTGGTCAAACCACCGTCAATGTACGAATTTTGACTCTCGGTGGGAACTTTTTTCTTCAAACTACTGTCAATACTCAAATTTTAACTATTGTTTGAGATCTTTTTGTTATACAATTGCAAATAAACGAATTTTAATACTAGGTTGGAATTTTTTTCTTCAAACTATCACATATACGAAATTTAACTCTCGGCAGGAATTTTTTGGTCAAACTACCGTCAATGTACGAATTTTAACTCTCGGTGGGAACTTTTTTCTTCAAACTACTGTCAATACTCAAATTTTAACTATTGTTTGAGATCTTTTTGTTAAACAATTGTAAATAAACGAATTTTAATACTAGGTTAGAATTTTTTTCCTTCAAACTATCGCCTATATACGAAATTTAACTCTCGGTGGGAATTTTTTGGTCAAGCTACCGTCAATGTTCGAATTTTAACTCTCGGTGGGCACTTTTCTCTTCAAACTACTGTCAATATTCAAATTTTATCTATTTGTTGATATCTTTTTGTCAAACATTCGTCAATAAACGAATTTTTGAACTAGGTTGTAACTTTTTTCATAAAATTATCGCCTACATACGAAATTCAACTCTCGGTGGGAATTTTTTGGTCAAACTACCGTCAATGTACGAATTTTAACTCTCGGTGGGAACTTTTTTCTTCAAACTACTGTCAATACTCAAATTTTAACTATTGTTTGAGATCTTTTTGTTAAACAATTGTAAATAAACGAATTTTAATACTAGGTTGGAATTTTTTTCTTCAAACTATCGCATATACGAAATTTAACGCTCGGTAGGAATTTTTTGGTCAAGCTACCATCAATGTTCGAATTTTGACTCTCGGTGGGAACTTTTTTCTTCAAACTACTGTCAATACTCAAATTTTAACTATTGTTTGAGATCTTTTTGTTAAACAATTGCAAATAAACGAATTTTAATACTAGGTTGGAATTTTTTTCTTCAAACTATCACATATACCAAATTTAACTCTCGGCAGGAATTTTTTGGTCAAACTACCGTCAATGTACGAATTTTAACTCTCGGTGGGCACTTTTTTCTTCAAACTACTGTCAATATTCAAATTTTATCTATTGGTTGATATTTTTTTGTCAAACATTCGTTGATAAACGAATTTTTAAACTAGGTTGTAACTTTTTTCATCAAATTATCGCCTACATACGAAATTCAACTCTCGGTGGGAATTTTTTGGTCAAGCTACCGTCAATGTACGAATTTTGACTCTCGGTGGGAACTTTTTTCTTCAAACTACTGTCAATACTCAAATTTTAACTATTGTTTGAGGTCTTTTTGTTAAACAATTGCAAATAAACGAATTTTAATACTAGGTTGGAATTTTTTTCTTCAAACTATCGCATATACGAAATTCAACTCTCGGCAGGAATTTTTTGGTCAAGCTACCATCAATGTTCGAATTTTAACTCTCGGTGGGCACTTTTTTCTTCAAACTACTGTCAATATTCAGATTTTATCTATTGTTTGAAATCTTTTTGTCAAACAATCGTCAATAAACAAATTTTCATACTAGGTTGGAATTTTTTTCTTCAAACTATTGCCTACATACGAAATTCAACTCTCGGTGGGAATTTTTTGGTCAAACTACCGACAATGTACGAATTTTAACACTCGGTGGGCACTTTTCTCTTCAAACTACTGTCAATATTCAGATTTTAAATATTGGTTGAGATCTTTTTGTTAAACAATTGTAAATAAACGAATTTTAATACTAGGTTGGAATTTTTTTCTTCAAACTATCGCATATACGAAATTTAACGCTCGGTAGGAATTTTTTGGTCAAGCTACCGTCAATGTACGAATTTTAACCCTCGGTGGGCACTTTTTTCTTCAAACTACTGTCAATATTCAAATTTTATCTATTGGTTGATATCTTTTTGTCAAACATTCGTCAATAAACGAATTTTTAATCTAGGTTGTAACTTTTTTCATCAAATTATCGCCTACATACGAAATTCAACTCTCGGTGGGAATTTTTTGGTCAAACCACCGTCAATGTACGAATTTTGACTCTCGGTGGGAACTTTTTTCTTCAAACTACTGTCAATACTCAAATTTTAACTATTGTTTGAGATCTTTTTGTTATACAATTGCAAATAAACGAATTTTAATACTAGGTTGGAATTTTTTTCTTCAAACTATCACATATACGAAATTTAACTCTCGGCAGGAATTTTTTGGTCAAACTACCGTCAATGTACGAATTTTAACTCTCGGTGGGAACTTTTTTCTTCAAACTACTGTCAATACTCAAATTTTAACTATTGTTTGAGATCTTTTTGTTAAACAATTGTAAATAAACGAATTTTAATACTAGGTTGGAATTTTTTTCCTTCAAACTATCGCCTATATACGAAATTTAACTCTCGGTGGGAATTTTTTGGTCAAGCTACCGTCAATGTTCGAATTTTAACTCTCGGTGGGCACTTTTCTCTTCAAACTACTGTCAATATTCAAATTTTATCTATTTGTTGATATCTTTTTGTCAAACATTCGTCAATAAACGAATTTTTGAACTAGGTTGTAACTTTTTTCATAAAATTATCGCCTACATACGAAATTCAACTCTCGGTGGGAATTTTTTGGTCAAACTACCGTCAATGTACGAATTTTAACTCTCGGTGGGAACTTTTTTCTTCAAACTACTGTCAATACTCAAATTTTAACTATTGTTTGAGATCTTTTTGTTAAACAATTGTAAATAAACGAATTTTAATACTAGGTTGGAATTTTTTTCTTCAAACTATCGCATATACGAAATTTAACGCTCGGTAGGAATTTTTTGGTCAAGCTACCATCAATGTTCGAATTTTAACTCTCGGTGGGCACTTTTTTCTTCAAACTACTGTCAATATTCAGATTTTATCTATTGGTTGAAATCTTTTTGTCAAACAATCGTCAATAAACGAATTTTCATACTAGGTTGGAATTTTTTTCTTCAAACTATTGCCTACATACGAAGTTCAACTCTCGGTGGGAATTTTTTGGTCAAACTACCGACAATGTACGAATTTTAACTCTCGGTGGGCACTTTTCTCTTCAAACTACTGTCAATATTCAGATTTTAAATATTGGTTGAAATCTTTTTGTCAAACAGTCGTCAATAAACGAATTTTTATACTAGGTTGTAATTTTTTTCTACAAACTATCGCCTACATACGAAATTCAACTCTCGGTGGGAATTTTTTGGTCAAACTACCGTCAATGTACGAATTTTGACTCTCGGTGGGAACTTTTTTCTTCAAACTACTGTCAATACTCAAATTTTAACTATTGTTTGAGATCTTTTTGTTAAACAATTGCAAATAAACGAATTTTAATACTAGGTTGGAATTTTTTTCTTCAAACTATCGCATATACGAAATTTAACTCTCGGCAGGAATTTTTTGGTCAAGCTACCATCAATGTTCGAATTTTAACTCACGGTGGGCACTTTTTTCTTCAAACTACTGTCAATATTCAAATTTTATCTATTGGTTGATATTTTTTTGTCAAACATTCGTCGATAAACGAATTTTTAAACTAGGTTGTAACTTTTTTCATCAAATTATCGCCTACATACGAAATTCAACTCTCGGTGGGAATTTTTTGGTCAAACTACCGTCAATGTACGAATTTTGACTCTCGGTGGGAACTTTTTTCTTCAAACTACTGTCAATACTCAAATTTTAACTATTGTTTGAGATCTTTTTGTTAAACAATTGCAAATAAACGAATTTTAATACTAGGTTGGAATTTTTTTCTTCAAACTATCGCATATACGAAATTTAACTCTCGGCAGGAATTTTTTGGTCAAGCTACCATCAATGTTCGAATTTTAACTCACGGTGGGCACTTTTTTCTTCAAACTACTGTCAATATTCAAATTTTATCTATTGGTTGATATCTTTTTGTCAAACATTAGTCAATAAACGAATTTTTAAACTAGGTTGTAACTTTTTTCATCAAATTATCGCCTACATACGAAATTCAACTCTCGGTGGGAATTTTTTGGTCAAACTACCGTCAATGTACGAATTTTGACTCTCGGTGGGAACTTTTTTCTTCAAACTACTGTCAATACTCAAATTTTAACTATTGTTTGAGATCTTTTTGTTAAACAATTGCAAATAAACGAATTTTAATACTAGGTTGGAATTTTTTTCTTCAAACTATCACATATACCAAATTTAACTCTCGGCAGGAATTTTTTGGTCAAACTACCGTCAATGTACGAATTTTAACTCTCGGTGGGCACTTTTTTCTTCAAACTACTGTCAATATTCAAATTTTATCTATTGGTTGATATTTTTTTGTCAAACATTCGTTGATAAACGAATTTTTAAACTAGGTTGTAACTTTTTTCATCAAATTATCGCCTACATACGAAATTCAACTCTCGGTGGGAATTTTTTGGTCAAACTACCGTCAATGTACGAATTTTGACTCTCGGTGGGAACTTTTTTCTTCAAACTACTGTCAATACTCAAATTTTAACAATTGTTTGAGATCTTTTTGTTAAACAATTGCAAATAAACGAATTTTAATACTAGGTTGGAATTTTTTCCTTCAAACTATCGCCTATATACGAAATTTAACTCTCGGTGGGAATTTTTTGGTCAAGCTACCGTCAATGTACGAATTTTAACTCTCGGTGGGCACTTTTTTCTTCAAACTACTGTCAATATTCAAATTTTATCTATTGGTTGATATCTTTTTGTTAAACATTCGTCAGTAAACGAATTTTTAAACTAGGTTGTAACTTTCTTCATCAAATTATCGCCTACATACGAAATTCAACTCTCGGTGGGAATTTTTTGGTCAAGCTACCGTCAATGTACGAATTTTGACTCTCGGTGGGAACTTTTTTCTTCAAACTACTGTCAATACTCAAATTTTAACTATTGTTTGAGATCTTCTTGTTAAACAATTGCAAATAAACGAATTTTAATACTAGGTTGGAATTTTTTTCTTCAAACTATCGGATATACGATATTTAACTCTCGGTAGGAATTTTTTGGTCAAGCTACCATCAATGTTCAAATTTTAACTTTCGGTGGGCACTTTTTTCTTCAAACTACTGTCAATATTCATATTTTAACTATTGGTTGAAATCTTTTTGTCAACAATCGTCAATAGACGAATTTTAATACTAGGTTGGAATTTTTTCCTTCAAACTATCGCCTATATACGAAATTTAACTCTCGGTGGGAATTTTTTGGTCAAGCTACCGTCAATGTACGAATTTTAACTCTCGGTGGGCACTTTTCTCTTCAAACTACTGTCAATATTCAGATTTTAAATATTGGTTGAGATCTTTTTGTTAAACAATTGTAAATAAACGAATTTTAATACTAGGTTGGAATTTTTTTCTTCAAACTATCGCATATACGAAATTTAACGCTCGGTAGGAATTTTTTGGTCAAGCTACCGTCAATGTACGAATTTTAACCCTCGGTGGGCACTTTTTTCTTCAAACTACTGTCAATATTCAGATTTTATCTATTGGTTGAAATCTTTTTGTCAAACAATCGTCAATAAACAAATTTTCATACTAGGTTGGAATTTTTTTCTTCAAACTATTGCCTACATACGAAATTCAACTCTCGGTGGGAATTTTTTGGTCAAACTACCGACAATGTACGAATTTTAACTCTCGGTGGGCACTTTTCTCTTCAAACTACTGTCAATATTCAGATTTTAAATATTGGTTGAGATCTTTTTGTTAAACAATTGTAAATAAACGAATTTTAATACTAGGTTGGAATTTTTTTCTTCAAACTATCGCATATACGAAATTTAACGCTCGGTAGGAATTTTTTGGTCAAGCTACCGTCAATGTACGAATTTTAACCCTCGGTGGGCACTTTTTTCTTCAAACTACTGTCAATATTCAAATTTTATCTATTGGTTGATATCTTTTTGTCAAACATTCGTCAATAAACGAATTTTTAAACTAGGTTGTAACTTTTTTCATCAAATTATCGCCTACATACGAAATTCAACTCTCGGTGGGAATTTTTTGGTCAAACTACCGTCAATGTACAATGTCAAACAACGATTGTCAAACAATCGTCAATAAACAAATTTTCATACTAGGTTGGAATTTTTTTCTTCAAACTATTGCCTACATACGAAATTCAACTCTCGGTGGGAATTTTTTGGTCAAACTACCGACAATGTACGAATTTTAACTCTCGGTGGGCACTTTTCTCTTCAAACTACTGTCAATACTCAAATTTTAACTATTGTTTGAGATCTTTTTGTTAAACAATTGCAAATAAACGAATTTTAATACTAGGTTGGAATTTTTTTCTTCAAACTATCACATATACGAAATTTAACTCTCGGCAGGAATTTTTTGGTCAAGCTACCGTCAATGTACGAATTTTAACTCTCGGTGGGCACTTTTTTCTTCAAACTACTGTCAATATTCAGATTTTATCTATTGGTTGATATCTTTTTGTCAAACATTCGTCAATAAACGAATTTTTGAACTAGGTTGTAACTTTTTTCATCAAATTATCGCCTACATACGAAATTCAACTCTCGGTGGGAATTTTTTGGTCAAACTACCGTCAATGTACGAATTTTAACTCTCGGTGGGCACTTTTTTCTTCAAACTACTGTCAATATTCAAATTTTATCTATTGGTTGATATCTTTTTGTTAAACATTCGTCAGTAAACGAATTTTTAAACTAGGTTGTAACTTTTTTCATCAAATTATCGCCTACATACGAAATTCAACTCTCGGTGGGAATTTTTTGGTCAAGCTACCGTCAATGTACGAATTTTGACTCTCGGTGGGAACTTTTCTCTTCAAACTACTGTCAATATTCAGATTTTAAATATTGGTTGAGATCTTTTTGTTAAACAATTGCAAATAAACGAATTTTAATACTAGGTTGGAATTTTTTTCTTCAAACTATCGCATATACGAAATTTAACTCTCGGCAGGAATTTTTTGGTCAAGCTACCATCAATGTTCGAATTTTAACTCACGGTGGGCACTTTTTTCTTCAAACTACTGTCAATATTCAAATTTTATCTATTGGTTGATATCTTTGTGTCAAACATTCGTCAATAAACGAATTTTTAAACTAGGTTGTAACTTTTTTCATCAAATTATCGCCTACATACGAAATTCAACTCTCGGTGGGAATTTTTTGGTCAAACTACCGTCAATGTACGAATTTTGACTCTCGGTGGGAACTTTTTTCTTCAAACTACTGTCAATACTCAAATTTTAACAATTGTTTGAGATCTTTTTGTTAAACAATTGCAAATAAACGAATTTTAATACTAGGTTGGAATTTTTTCCTTCAAACTATCGCCTATATACGAAATTTAACTCTCGGTGGGAATTTTTTGGTCAAGCTACCGTCAATGTATGAATTTTAACTCTCGGTGGGCACTTTTTTCTTCAAACTACTGTCAATATTCAAATTTTATCTATTGGTTGATATCTTTTTGTTAAACATTCGTCAGTAAACGAATTTTTAAACTAGGTTGTAACTTTTTTCATCAAATTATCGCCTACATACGAAATTCAACTCTCGGTGGGAATTTTTTGGTCAAACTACCGTCAATGTACGAATTTTGACTCTCGGTGGGAACTTTTTTCTTCAAACTACTGTCAATACTCAAATTTTAACAATTGTTTGAGATCTTTTTGTTAAACAATTGCAAATAAACGAATTTTAATACTAGGTTGGAATTTTTTCCTTCAAACTATCGCCTATATACGAAATTTAACTCTCGGTGGGAATTTTTTGGTCAAGCTACCGTCAATGTACGAATTTTAACTCTCGGTGGGCACTTTTTTCTTCAAACTACTGTCAATATTCAAATTTTATCTATTGGTTGATATCTTTTTGTTAAACATTCGTCAGTAAACGAATTTTTAAACTAGGTTGTAACTTTCTTCATCAAATTATCGCCTACATACGAAATTCAACTCTCGGTGGGAATTTTTTGGTCAAGCTACCGTCAATGTACGAATTTTGACTCTCGGTTGGAACTTTTTTCTTCAAACTACTGTCAATACTCAAATTTTAACTATTGTTTGAGATCTTTTTGTTAAACAATTGCAAATAAACGAATTTTAATACTAGGTTGGAATTTTTTTCTTCAAACTATCGCATATACGATATTTAACTCTCGGTAGGAATTTTTTGGTCAAGCTACCATCAATGTTCAAATTTTAACTTTCGGTGGGCACTTTTTTCTTCAAACTACTGTCAATATTCATATTTTAACTATTGGTTGAAATCTTTTTGTCAACAATCGTCAATAGACGAATTTTAATACTAGGTTGGAATTTTTTCCTTCAAACTATCGCCTATATACGAAATTTAACTCTCGGTGGGAATTTTTTAGTCAAGCTACCGTCAATGTACGAATTTTAACTCTCGGTGGGCACTTTTCTCTTCAAACTACTGTCAATATTCAGATTTTAAATATTGGTTGAGATCTTTTTGTTAAACAATTGTAAATAAACGAATTTTAATACTAGGTTGGAATTTTTTTCTTCAAACTATCGCATATACGAAATTTAACGCTCGGTAGGAATTTTTTGGTCAAGCTACCGTCAATGTACGAATTTTAACCCTCGGTGGGCACTTTTTTCTTCAAACTACTGTCAATATTCAGATTTTATCTATTGGTTGAAATCTTTTTGTCAAACAATCGTCAATAAACAAATTTTCATACTAGGTTGGAATTTTTTTCTTCAAACTATTGCCTACATACGAAATTCAACTCTCGGTGGGAATTTTTTGGTCAAACTACCGACAATGTACGAATTTTAACTCTCGGTGGGCACTTTTCTCTTCAAACTACTGTCAATATTCAGATTTTAAATATTGGTTGAGATCTTTTTGTTAAACAATTGTAAATAAACGAATTTTAATACTAGGTTGGAATTTTTTTCTTCAAACTATCGCATATACGAAATTTAACGCTCGGTAGGAATTTTTTGGTCAAGCTACCGTCAATGTACGAATTTTAACCCTCGGTGGGCACTTTTTTCTTCAAACTACTGTCAATATTCAAATTTTATCTATTGGTTGATATCTTTTTGTCAAACATTCGTCAATAAACGAATTTTTAAACTAGGTTGTAACTTTTTTCATCAAATTATCGCCTACATACGAAATTCAACTCTCGGTGGGAATTTTTTGGTCAAACTACCGTCAATGTACGAATTTTAACTCTCGGTGGGCACTTTTTTCTTCAAACTACTGTCAATATTCAAATTTTATCTATTGGTTGATATCTTTTTGTTAAACATTCGTCAGTAAACGAATTTTTAAACTAGGTTGTAACTTTTTTCATCAAATTATCGCCTACATACGAAATTCAACTCTCGGTGGGAATTTTTTGGTCAAGCTACCGTCAATGTACGAATTTTGACTCTCGGTGGGAACTTTTCTCTTCAAACTACTGTCAATATTCAGATTTTAAATATTGGTTGAGATCTTTTTGTTAAACAATTGCAAATAAACGAATTTTAATACTAGGTTGGAATTTTTTTCTTCAAACTATCGCATATACGAAATTTAACTCTCGGCAGGAATTTTTTGGTCAAGCTACCATCAATGTTCGAATTTTAACTCACGGTGGGCACTTTTTTCTTCAAACTACTGTCAATATTCAAATTTTATCTATTGGTTGATATCTTTGTGTCAAACATTCGTCAATAAACGAATTTTTAAACTAGGTTGTAACTTTTTTCATCAAATTATCGCCTACATACGAAATTCAACTCTCGGTGGGAATTTTTTGGTCAAACTACCGTCAATGTACGAATTTTGACTCTCGGTGGGAACTTTTTTCTTCAAACTACTGTCAATACTCAAATTTTAACAATTGTTTGAGATCTTTTTGTTAAACAATTGCAAATAAACGAATTTTAATACTAGGTTGGAATTTTTTCCTTCAAACTATCGCCTATATACGAAATTTAACTCTCGGTGGGAATTTTTTGGTCAAGCTACCGTCAATGTACGAATTTTAACACTCGGTGGGCACTTTTTTCTTCAAACTACTGTCAATATTCAAATTTTATCTATTGGTTGATATCTTTTTGTTAAACATTCGTCAGTAAACGAATTTTTAAACTAGGTTGTAACTTTCTTCATCAAATTATCGCCTACATACGAAATTCAACTCTCGGTGGGAATTTTTTGGTCAAGCTACCGTCAATGTACGAATTTTGACTCTCGGTGGGAACTTTTTTCTTCAAACTACTGTCAATACTCAAATTTTAACTATTGTTTGAGATCTTTTTGTTAAACAATTGCAAATAAACGAATTTTAATACTAGGTTGGAATTTTTTTCTTCAAACTATCGCATATACGATATTTAACTCTCGGTAGGAATTTTTTGGTCAAGCTACCATCAATGTTCAAATTTTAACTTTCGGTGGGCACTTTTTTCTTCAAACTACTGTCAATATTCATATTTTAACTATTGGTTGAAATCTTTTTGTCAACAATCGTCAATAGACGAATTTTAATACTAGGTTGGAATTTTTTCCTTCAAACTATCGCCTATATACGAAATTTAACTCTCGGTGGGAATTTTTTGGTCAAGCTACCGTCAATGTACGAATTTTAACTCTCGGTGGGCACTTTTCTCTTCAAACTACTGTCAATATTCAGATTTTAAATATTGGTTGAGATCTTTTTGTTAAACAATTGTAAATAAACGAATTTTAATACTAGGTTGGAATTTTTTTCTTCAAACTATCGCATATACGAAATTTAACGCTCGGTAGGAATTTTTTGGTCAAGCTACCGTCAATGTACGAATTTTAACCCTCGGTGGGCACTTTTTTCTTCAAACTACTGTCAATATTCAGATTTTATCTATTGGTTGAAATCTTTTTGTCAAACAATCGTCAATAAACAAATTTTCATACTAGGTTGGAATTTTTTTCTTCAAACTATTGCCTACATACGAAATTCAACTCTCGGTGGGAATTTTTTGGTCAAACTACCGACAATGTACGAATTTTAACTCTCGGTGGGCACTTTTCTCTTCAAATTACTGTCAATATTCAGATTTTAAATATTGGTTGAGATCTTTTTGTTAAACAATTGTAAATAAACGAATTTTAATACTAGGTTGGAATTTTTTTCTTCAAACTATCGCATATACGAAATTTAACGCTCGGTAGGAATTTTTTGGTCAAGCTACCGTCAATGTACGAATTTTAACCCTCGGTGGGCACTTTTTTCTTCAAACTACTGTCAATATTCAAATTTTATCTATTGGTTGATATCTTTTTGTCAAACATTCGTCACTAAACGAATTTTTGAACTAGGTTGTAACTTTTTTCATCAAATTATCGCCTACATACGAAATTCAACTCTCGGTGGGAATTTTTTGGTCAAACCACCGTCAATGTACGAATTTTGACTCGCGGTGGGAACTTTTTTCTTCAAACTACTGTCAATACTCAAATTTTAACTATTGTTTGAGATCTTTTTGTTAAACAATTGTAAATAAACGAATTTTAATACTAGGTTGGAATTTTTTCCTTCAAACTATCGCCTATATACGAAATTTAACTCTCGGTGGGAATTTTTTGGTCAAGCTACCGTCAATGTACGAATTTTAACTCTCGGTGGGCACTTTTCTCTTCAAACTACTGTCAATATTCAAATTTTATCTATTTGTTGATATCTTTTTGTCAAACATTCGTCAATAAACGAATTTTTGAACTAGGTTGTAACTTTTTTCATCAAATTATCGCCTACATACGAAATTCAACTCTCGGTGGGAATTTTTTGGTCAAACTACCGTCAATGTACGAATTTTAACTCTCGGTGGGAACTTTTTTCTTCAAACTACTGTCAATACTCAAATTTTAACTATTGTTTGAGATCTTTTTGTTAAACAATTGTAAATAAACGAATTTTAATACTAGCTTGGAATTTTTTTCTTCAAACTATCGCATATACGAAATTTAACGCTCGGTAGGAATTTTTTGGTCAAGCTACCATCAATGTTCGAATTTTAACTCTCGGTGGGCACTTTTTTCTTCAAACTACTGTCAATATTCAGATTTTATCTATTGGTTGAAATCTTTTTGTCAAACAGTCGTCAATAAACGAATTTTTATACTAGGTTGTAATTTTTTTCTACAAACTATCGCCTACATACGAAATTCAACTCTCGGTGGGAATTTTTTGGTCAAGCTACCATCAATGTCCGAATTTTAACTCACGGTGGGCACTTTTTTCTTCAAACTACTGTCAATATTCAAATTTTATCTATTGGTTGATATCTTTTTGTCAAACATTCGTCAATAAACGAATTTTTAAACTAGGTTGTAACTTTTTTCATCAAACTATCGCCTATATACGAAATTTAACTCTCGGTGGGAATTTTTTGGTCAAGCTACCGTCAATGTACGAATTTTAACTCTCGGTGGGCACTTTTTTCTTCAAACTACTGTCAATATTCAAATTTTATCTATTGGTTGATATCTTTTTGTTAAACATTCGTCAGTAAACGAATTTTTAAACTAGGTTGTAACTTTCTTCATCAAATTATCGCCTACATACGAAATTCAACTCTCGGTGGGAATTTTTTGGTCAAGCTACCGTCAATGTACGAATTTTGACTCTCGGTGGGAACTTTTTTCTTCAAACTACTGTCAATACTCAAATTTTAACTATTGTTTGAGATCTTTTTGTTAAACAATTGCAAATAAACGAATTTTAATACTAGGTTGGAATTTTTTTCTTCAAACTATCGCATATACGATATTTAACTCTCGGTAGGAATTTTTTGGTCAAGCTACCATCAATGTTCAAATTTTAACTTTCGGTGGGCACTTTTTTCTTCAAACTACTGTCAATATTCATATTTTAACTATTGGTTGAGATCTTTTTGTTAAACAATTGTAAATAAACGAATTTTAATACTAGGTTGGAATTTTTTTCTTCAAACTATCGCATATACGAAATTTAACGCTCGGTAGGAATTTTTTGGTCAAGCTACCATCAATGTTCGAATTTTAACTCTCGGTGGGCACTTTTTTCTTCAAACTACTGTCAATATTCAGATTTTATCTATTGGTTGAAATCTTTTTGTCAAACAATCGTCAATAAACGACTTTTCATACTAGGTTGGAATTTTTTTCTTCAAACTATTGCCTACATACGAAGTTCAACTCTCGGTGGGAATTTTTTGGTCAAACTACCGACAATGTACGAATTTTAACTCTCGGTGGGCACTTTTCTCTTCAAACTACTGTCAATATTCAGATTTTAAATATTGGTTGAAATCTTTTTGTCAAACAGTCGTCAATAAACGAATTTTTATACCAGGTTGTAATTTTTTTCTACAAACTATCGCCTACATACGAAATTCAACTCTCGGTGGGAATTTTTTGGTCAAACTACCGTCAATGTACGAATTTTGACTCTCGGTGGGAACTTTTTTCTTCAAACTACTGTCAATACTCAAATTTTAACTATTGTTTGAGATCTTTTTGGTAAACAATTGCAAATAAACGAATTTTAATACTAGGTTGGAATTTTTTTCTTCAAACTATCGCATATACGAAATTTAACTCTCGGCAGGAATTTTTTGGTCAAGCTACCATCAATGTTCGAATTTTAACTCACGGTGGGCACTTTTTTCTTCAAACTACTGTCAATATTCAAATTTTATCTATTGGTTGATATTTTTTTGTCAAACATTCGTCGATAAACGAATTTTTAAACTAGGTTGTAACTTTTTTCATCAAATTATCGCCTACATACGAAATTCAACTCTCGGTGGGAATTTTTTGGTCAAACTACCGTCAATGTACGAATTTTGACTCTCGGTGGGAACTTTTTTCTTCAAACTACTGTCAATACTCAAATTTTAACTATTGTTTGAGATCTTTTTGTTAAACAATTGCAAATAAACGAATTTTAATACTAGGTTGGAATTTTTTTCTTCAAACTATCGCATATACGAAATTTAACTCTCGGCAGGAATTTTTTGGTCAAGCTACCATCAATGTCCGAATTTTAACTCACGGTGGGCACTTTTTTCTTCAAACTACTGTCAATATTCAAATTTTATCTATTGGTTGATATCTTTTTGTCAAACATTCGTCAATTAACGAATTTTTAAACTAGGTTGTAACTTTTTTCATCAAATTATCGCCTACATACGAAATTCAACTCTCGGTGGGAATTTTTTGGTCAAACTACCGTCAATGTACGAATTTTGACTCTCGGTGGGAACTTTTTTCTTCAAACTACTGTCAATACTCAAATTTTAACTATTGTTTGAGATCTTTTTGTTAAACAATTGCAAATAAACGAATTTTAATACTAGGTTGGAATTTTTCTCTTCAAACTATCACATATACGAAATTTAACTCTCGGCAGGAATTTTTTGGTCAAACTACCGTCAATGTACGAATTTTAACTCTCGGTGGGCACTTTTTTCTTCAAACTACTGTCAATATTCAAATTTTATCTATTGGTTGATATTTTTTTGTCAAACATTCGTCGATAAACGAATTTTTAAACTAGGTTGTAACTTTTTTCATCAAATTATCGCCTACATACGAAATTCAACTCTCGGTGGGAATTATTTGGTCAAACTACCGTCAATGTACGAATTTTGACTCTCGGTGGGAACTTTTTTCTTCAAACTACTGTCAATACTCAAATTTTAACTATTGTTTGAGATCTTTTTGTTAAACAATTGCAAATAAACGAATTTTAATACTAGGTTGGAATTTTTTTCTTCAAACTATCACATATACGAAATTTAACTCTCGGCAGGAATTTTTTGGTCAAACTACCGTCAATGTACGAATTTTAACTCTCGGTGGGAACTTTTTTCTTCAAACTACTGTCAATACTCAAATTTTAACTATTGTTTGAGATCTTTTTGTTAAACAATTGTAAATAAACGAATTTTAATACTAGGTTGGAATTTTTTCCTTCAAACTATCGCCTATATACGAAATTTAACTCTCGGTGGGAATTTTTTGGTCAAGCTACCGTCAATGTACGAATTTTAACTCTAGGTGGGCACTTTTTTCTTCAAACTACTGTCAATATTCAAATTTTATCTATTTGTTGATATCTTTTTGTCAAACATTCGTCAATAAACGAATTTTTGAACTAGGTTGTAACATTTTTCATCAAATTATCGCCTACATACGAAATTCAACTCTCGGTGGGAATTTTTTGGTCAAATTACCGTCAATGTACGAATTTTAACTCTCGGTGGGCACTTTTCTCTTCAAACTACTGTCAATATTCAGATTTTAAATATTGGTTGAAATCTTTTTGTCAAACAGTCGTCAATAAACGAATTTTTATACTAGGTTGTAATTTTTTTCTACAAACTATCGCCAACATACGAAATTCAACTCTCGGTGGGAATTTTTTGGTCAAACTACCGTCAATGTACGAATTTTGACTCTCGGTGGGAACTTTTTTCTTCAAACTACTGTCAATACTCAAATTTTAACTATTGTTTGAGATCTTTTTGTTAAACAATTGCAAATAAACGAATTTTAATACTAGGTTGGAATTTTTTTCTTCAAACTATCGCATATACGAAATTTAACTCTCGGCAGGAATTTTTTGGTCAAGCTACCATCAATGTTCGAATTTTAACTCACGGTGGGCACTTTTTTCTTCAAATTACTGTCAATATTCAAATTTTATCTATTGGTTGATATTTTTTTGTCAAACATTCGTCGATAAACGAATTTTTAAACTAGGTTGTAACTTTTTTCATCAAATTATCGCCTACATACGAAATTCAACTCTCGGTGGGAATTATTTGGTCAAACTACCGTCAATGTACGAATTTTGACTCTCGGTGGGAACTTTTTTCTTCAAACTACTGTCAATACTCAAATTTTAACTATTGTTTGAGATCTTTTTGTTAAACAATTGCAAATAAACGAATTTTAATACTAGGTTGGAATTTTTTTCTTCAAACTATCACATATACGAAATTTAACTCTCGGCAGGAATTTTTTGGTCAAACTACCGTCAATGTACGAATTTTAACTCTCGGTGGGAACTTTTTTCTTCAAACTACTGTCAATACTCAAATTTTAACTATTGTTTGAGATCTTTTTGTTAAACAATTGTAAATAAACGAATTTTAATACTAGGTTGGAATTTTTTCCTTCAAACTATCGCCTATATACGAAATTTAACTCTCGGTGGGAATTTTTTGGTCAAGCTACCGTCAATGTACGAATTTTAACTCTAGGTGGGCACTTTTTTCTTCAAACTACTGTCAATATTCAAATTTTATCTATTTGTTGATATCTTTTTGTCAAACATTCGTCAATAAACGAATTTTTGAACTAGGTTGTAACATTTTTCATCAAATTATCGCCTACATACGAAATTCAACTCTCGGTGGGAATTTTTTGGTCAAATTACCGTCAATGTACGAATTTTAACTCTCGGTGGGCACTTTTCTCTTCAAACTACTGTCAATATTCAGATTTTAAATATTGGTTGAAATCTTTTTGTCAAACAGTCGTCAATAAACGAATTTTTATACTAGGTTGTAATTTTTTTCTACAAACTATCGCCAACATACGAAATTCAACTCTCGGTGGGAATTTTTTGGTCAAACTACCGTCAATGTACGAATTTTGACTCTCGGTGGGAACTTTTTTCTTCAAACTACTGTCAATACTCAAATTTTAACTATTGTTTGAGATCTTTTTGTTAAACAATTGCAAATAAACGAATTTTAATACTAGGTTGGAATTTTTTTCTTCAAACTATCGCATATACGAAATTTAACTCTCGGCAGGAATTTTTTGGTCAAGCTACCATCAATGTTCGAATTTTAACTCACGGTGGGCACTTTTTTCTTCAAATTACTGTCAATATTCAAATTTTATCTATTGGTTGATATTTTTTTGTCAAACATTCGTCGATAAACGAATTTTTAAACTAGGTTGTAACTTTTTTCATCAAATTATCGCCTACATACGAAATTCAACTCTCGGTGGGAATTTTTTGGTCAAACTACCGTCAATGTACGAATTTTGACTCTCGGTGGGAACTTTTTTCTTCAAACTACTGTCAATACTCAAATTTTAACTATTGTTTGAGATCTTTTTGTTAAACAATTGCAAATAAACGAATTTTAATACTAGGTTGGAATTTTTTTCTTCAAACTATCGCATATACGAAATTTAACTCTCGGCAGGAATTTTTTGGTCAAGCTACCATCAATGTTCGAATTTTAACTCACGGTGGGCACTTTTTTCTTCAAACTACTGTCAATATTCAAATTTTATCTATTGGTTGATATCTTTTTGTCAAACATTCGTCAATAAACGAATTTTTAAACTAGGTTGTAACTTTTTTCATCAAATTATCGCCTACATACGAAATTCAACTCTCGGTGGGAATTTTTTGGTCAAACTACCGTCAATGTACGAATTTTGACTCTCGGTGGGAACTTTTTTCTTCAAACTACTGTCAATACTCAAATTTTAACTATTGTTTGAGATCTTTTTGTTAAACAATTGCAAATAAACGAATTTTAATACTAGGTTGGAATTTTTTTCTTCAAACTATCGCATATACGAAATTTAACTCTCGGCAGGAATTTTTTGGTCATGCTACCATCAATGTTCGAATTTTAACTCACGGTGGGCACTTTTTTCTTCAAATTACTGTCAATATTCAAATTTTATCTATTGGTTGATATTTTTTTGTCAAACATTCGTCGATAAACGAATTTTTAAACTAGGTTGTAACTTTTTTCATCAAATTATCGCCTACATACGAAATTCAACTCTCGGTGGGAATTTTTTGGTCAAACTACCGTCAATGTACGAATTTTGACTCTCGGTGGGAACTTTTTTCTTCAAACTACTGTCAATACTCAAATTTTAACTATTGTTTGAGATCTTTTTGTTAAACAATTGCAAATAAACGAATTTTAATACTAGGTTGGAATTTTTTTCTTCAAACTATCGCATATACGAAATTTAACTCTCGGCAGGAATTTTTTGGTCAAGCTACCATCAATGTTCGAATTTTAACTCACGGTGGGCACTTTTTTCTTCAAACTACTGTCAATATTCAAATTTTATCTATTGGTTGATATCTTTTTGTCAAACATTCGTCAATAAACGAATTTTTAAACTAGGTTGTAACTTTTTTCATCAAATTATCGCCTACATACGAAATTCAACTCTCGGTGGGAATTTTTTGGTCAAACTACCGTCAATGTACGAATTTTGACTCTCGGTGGGAACTTTTTTCTTCAAACTACTGTCAATACTCAAATTTTAACTATTGTTTGAGATCTTTTTGTTAAACAATTGCAAATAAACGAATTTTAATACTAGGTTGGAATTTTTTTCTTCAAACTATCGCATATACGAAATTTAACTCTCGGCAGGAATTTTTTGGTCAAGCTACCATCAATGTCCGAATTTTAACTCACGGTGGGCACTTTTTTCTTCAAACTACTGTCAATATTCAAATTTTATCTATTGGTTGATATCTTTTTGTCAAACATTCGTCAATAAACGAATTTTTAAACTAGGTTGTAACTTTTTTCATCAAATTATCGCCTACATACGAAATTCAACTCTCGGTGGGAATTTTTTGGTCAAACTACCGTCAATGTACGAATTTTGACTCTCGGTGGGAACTTTTTTCTTCAAACTACTGTCAATACTCAAATTTTAACTATTGTTTGAGATCTTTTTGTTAAACAATTGCAAATAAACGAATTTTAATACTAGGTTGGAATTTTTCTCTTCAAACTATCACATATACGAAATTTAACTCTCGGCAGGAATTTTTTGGTCAAACTACCGTCAATGTACGAATTTTAACTCTCGGTGGGCACTTTTTTCTTCAAACTACTGTCAATATTCAAATTTTATCTATTGGTTGATATTTTTTTGTCAAACATTTGTCGATAAACGAATTTTTAAACTAGGTTGTAACTTTTTTCATCAAATTATCGCCTACATACGAAATTCAACTCTCGGTGGGAATTTTTTGGTCAAACTACCGTCAATGTACGAATTTTGACTCTCGGTGGGAACTTTTTTCTTCAAACTACTGTCAATACTCAAATTTTAACTATTGTTTGAGATCTTTTTGTTAAACAATTGCAAATAAACGAATTTTAATACTAGGTTGGAATTTTTTTCTTCAAACTATCACATATACGAAATTTAACTCTCGGCAGGAATTTTTTGGTCAAACTACCGTCAATGTACGAATTTTAACTCTCGGTGGGAACTTTTTTCTTCAAACTACTGTCAATACTCAAATTTTAACTATTGTTTGAGATCTTTTTGTTAAACAATTGTAAGTAAACGAATTTTAATACAAGGTTGGAATTTTTTCCTTCAAACTATCGCCTATATACGAAATTTAACTCTCGGTGGGAATTTTTTGGTCAAGCTACCGTCAATGTACGAATTTTAACTCTCGGTGGGCACTTTTTTCTTCAAACTACTGTCAATATTCAAATTTTATCTATTTGTTGATATCTTTTTGTCAAACATTCGTCAATAAACGAATTTTTGAACTAGGTTGTAACATTTTTCATCAAATTATCGCCTACATACGAAATTCAACTCTCGGTGGGAATTTTTTGGTCAAATTACCGTCAATGTACGAATTTTAACTCTCGGTGGGCACTTTTCTCTTCAAACTACTGTCAATATTCAGATTTTAAATATTGGTTGAAATCTTTTTGTCAAACAGTCGTCAATAAACGAATTTTTATACTAGGTTGTAATTTTTTTCTACAAACTATCGCCAACATACGAAATTCAACTCTCGGTGGGAATTTTTTGGTCAAACTACCGTCAATGTACGAATTTTGACTCTCGGTGGGAACTTTTTTCTTCAAACTACTGTCAATACTCAAATTTTAACTATTGTTTGAGATCTTTTTGTTAAACAATTACAAATAAACGAATTTTAATACTAGGTTGGAATTTTTTTCTTCAAACTATCGCATATACGAAATTTAACTCTCGGCAGGAATTTTTTGGTCAAGCTACCATCAATGTTCGAATTTTAACTCACGGTGGGCACTTTTTTCTTCAAATTACTGTCAATATTCAAATTTTATCTATTGGTTGATATTTTTTTGTCAAACATTCGTCGATAAACGAATTTTTAAACTAGGTTGTAACTTTTTTCATCAAATTATCGCCTACATACGAAATTCAACTCTCGGTGGGAATTTTTTGGTCAAACTACCGTCAATGTACGAATTTTGACTCTCGGTGGGAACTTTTTTCTTCAAACTACTGTCAATACTCAAATTTTAACTATTGTTTGAGATCTTTTTGTTAAACAATTGCAAATAAACGAATTTTAATACTAGGTTGGAATTTTTTTCTTCAAACTATCGCATATACGAAATTTAACTCTCGGCAGGAATTTTTTGGTCAAGCTACCATCAATGTTCGAATTTTAACTCACGGTGGGCACTTTTTTCTTCAAACTACTGTCAATATTCAAATTTTATCTATTGGTTGATATCTTTTTGTCAAACATTCGTCAATAAACGAATTTTTAAACTAGGTTGTAACTTTTTTCATCAAATTATCGCCTACATACGAAATTCAACTCTCGGTGGGAATTTTTTGGTCAAACTACCGTCAATGTACGAATTTTGACTCTCGGTGGGAACTTTTTTCTTCAAACTACTGTCAATACTCAAATTTTAACTATTGTTTGAGATCTTTTTGTTAAACAATTGCAAATAAACGAATTTTAATACTAGGTTGGAATTTTTTTCTTCAAACTATCACATATACGAAATTTAACTCTCGGCAGGAATTTTTTGGTCAAACTACCGTCAATGTACGAATTTTAACTCTCGGAGGGCACTTTTTTCTTCAAACTACTGTCAATATTCAAATTTTATCTATTGGTTGATATTTTTTTGTCAAACATTCGTCGATAAACGAATTTTTAAACTAGGTTGTAACTTTTTTCATCAAATTATCGCCTACATACGAAATTCAACTCTCGGTGGGAATTTTTTGGTCAAACTACCGTCAATGTACGAATTTTAACTCTCGGTGGGAACTTTTTTCTTCAAACTACTGTCAATACTCAAATTTTAACTATTGTTTGAGATCTTTTTGTTAAACAATTGCAAATAAACGAATTTTAATACTAGGTTGGAATTTTTTTCTTCAAACTATCGCATATACGATATTTAACTCTCGGTAGGAATTTTTTGGTCAAGCTACCATCAATGTTCAAATTTTAACTTTCGGTGGGCACTTTTTTCTTCAAACTACTGTCAATATTCATATTTTAACTATTGGTTGAAATCTTTTTGTCAACAATCGTCAATAGACGAATTTTAATACTAGGTTGGAATTTTTTCCTTCAAACTATCGCCTATATACGAAATTTAACTCTCGGTGGGAATTTTTTGGTCAAGCTACCGTCAATGTACGAATTTTAACTCTCGGTGGGAACTTTTTTCTTCAAACTACTGTCAATACTCAAATTTTAACTATTGTTTGAGATCTTTTTGTTAAACAATTGTAAATAAACGAATTTTAATACTAGGTTGGAATTTTTTTCTTCAAACTATCGCATATACGAAATTTAACGCTCGGTAGGAATTTTTTGGTCAAGCTACCATCAATGTTCGAATTTTAACTCTCGGTGGGCACTTTTTTCTTCAAACTACTGTCAATATTCAGATTTTATCTATTGGTTGAAATCTCTTTGTCAAACAATCGTCAATAAACGAATTTTCATACTAGGTTGGAATTTTTTTCTTCAAACTATTGCCTACATACGAAGTTCAACTCTCGGTGGGAATTTTTTGGTCAAACTACCGACAATGTACGAATTTTAACTCTCGGTGGGCACTTTTTTCTTCAAACTACTGTCAATATTCAAATTTTATCTATTTGTTGATATCTTTTTGTCAAACATTCGTCAATAAACGAATTTTTGAACTAGGTTGTAACTTTTTTCATCAAATTATCGCCTACATACGAAATTCAACTCTCGGTGGGAATTTTTTGGTCAAACTACCGTCAATGTACGAATTTTAACTCTCGGTGGGAACTTTTTTCTTCAAACTACTGTCAATACTCAAATTTTAACTATTGTTTGAGATCTTTTTGTTAAACAATTGCAAATAAACGAATTTTAATACTAGGTTGGAATTTTTTTCTTCAAACTATCGCATATACGATATTTAACTCTCGGTAGGAATTTTTTGGTCAAGCTACCATCAATGTTCAAATTTTAACTTTCGGTGGGCACTTTTTTCTTCAAACTACTGTCAATATTCATATTTTAACTATTGGTTGAAATCTTTTTGTCAACAATCGTCAATAGACGAATTTTAATACTAGGTTGGAATTTTTTCCTTCAAACTATCGCCTATATACGAAATTTAACTCTCGCTGGGAATTTTTTGGTCAAGCTACCGTCAATGTACGAATTTTAACTCTCGGTGGGAACTTTTTTCTTCAAACTACTGTCAATACTCAAATTTTAACTATTGTTTGAGATCTTTTTGTTAAACAATTGTAAATAAACGAATTTTAATACTAGGTTGGAATTTTTTTCTTCAAACTATCGCATATACGAAATTTAACGCTCGGTAGGAATTTTTTGGTCAAGCTACCATCAATGTTCGAATTTTAACTCTCGGTGGGCACTTTTTTCTTCAAACTACTGTCAATATTCAGATTTTATCTATTGGTTGAAATCTCTTTGTCAAACAATCGTCAATAAACGAATTTTCATACTAGGTTGGAATTTTTTTCTTCAAACTATTGCCTACATACGAAGTTCAACTCTCGGTGGGAATTTTTTGGTCAAACTACCGACAATGTACGAATTTTAACTCTCGGTGGGCACTTTTTTCTTCAAACTACTGTCAATATTCAAATTTTATCTATTTGTTGATATCTTTTTGTCAAACATTCGTCAATAAACGAATTTTTGAACTAGGTTGTAACTTTTTTCATCAAATTATCGCCTACATACGAAATTCAACTCTCGGTGGGAATTTTTTGGTCAAACTACCGTCAATGTACGAATTTTAACTCTCGGTGGGAACTTTTTTCTTCAAACTACTGTCAATACTCAAATTTTAACTATTGTTTGAGATCTTTTTGTTAAACAATTGTAAATAAACGAATTTTAATACTGGGTTGGAATTTTTTTCTTCAAACTATCGCATATACGAAATTTAACGCTCGGTAGGAATTTTTTGGTCAAACTACCGTCAATGTACGAATTTTAACTCTCGGTGGGAACTTTTTTCTTCAAACTACTGTCAATACTCAAATTTTAACTATTGTTTGAGATCTTTTTGTTAAACAATTGTAAATAAACGAATTTTAATACTAGGTTGGAATTTTTTTCTTCAAACTATCGCATATACGAAATTTAACGCTCGGTAGGAATTTTTTGGTCAAGCTACCATCAATGTTCGAATTTTAACTCACGGTGGGCACTTTTTTCTTCAAACTACTGTCAATATTCAAATTTTATCTATTGGTTGATATCTTTTTGTCAAACATTCGTCAATAAACGAATTTTTAAACTAGGTTGTAACTTTTTTCATCAAATTATCGCCTACATACGAAATTCAACTCTCGGTGGGAATTTTTTGGTCAAACTACCGTCAATGTACGAATTTTGACTCTCGGTGGGAACTTTTTTCTTCAAACTACTGTCAATACTCAAATTTTAACTATTGTTTGAGATCTTTTTGTTAAACAATTGCAAATAAACGAATTTTAATACTAGGTTGGAATTTTTTTCTTCAAACTATCACATATACGAAATTTAACTCTCGGCAGGAATTTTTTGGTCAAACTACCGTCAATGTACGAATTTTAACTCTCGGTGGGCACTTTTTTCTTCAAACTACTGTCAATACTCAAATTTTATCTATTGGTTGATATTTTTTTGTCAAACATTCGTCGATAAACGAATTTTTAAACTAGGTTGTAACTTTTTTCATCAAATTATCGCCTACATACGAAATTCAACTCTCGGTGGGAATTTTTTGGTCAAACTACCGTCAATGTACGAATTTTGACTCTCGGTGGGAACTTTTTTCTTCAAACTACTGTCAATACTCAAATTTTAACTATTGTTTGAGATCTTTTTGTTAAACAATTGCAAATAAACGAATTTTAATACTAGGTTGGAATTTTTTTCTTCAAACTATCACATATACGAAATTTAACGCTTGGCAGGAATTTTTTGGTCAAACTACCGTCAATGTACGAATTTTAACTCTCGGTGGGAACTTTTTTCTTCAAACTACTGTCAATACTCAAATTTTAACTATTGTTTGAGATCTTTTTGTTAAACAATTGTAAATAAACGAATTTTAATACTAGGTTGGAATTTTTTCCTTCAAACTATCGCCTATATACGAAATTCAACTCTCGGTGGGAATTTTTTGGTCAAACTACCGTCAATGTACGAATTTTGACTCTCGGTGGGAACTTTTTTCTTCAAACTACTGTCAATACTCAAATTTTAACTATTGTTTGAGATCTTTTTGTTAAACAATTGCAAATAAACGAATTTTAATACTAGGTTGGAATTTTTTTCTTCAAACTATCGCATATACGAAATTTAACTCTCGGCAGGAATTTTTTGGTCAAGCTACCATCAATGTTCGAATTTTAACTCTCGGTGGGCACTTTTTTCTTCAAACTACTGTCAATATTCAGATTTTATCTATTGGTTGAAATCTCTTTGTCAAACAATCGTCAATAAACGAATTTTCATACTAGGTTGGAATTTTTTTCTTCAAACTATTGCCTACATACGAAGTTCAACTCTCGGTGGGAATTTTTTGGTCAAACTACCGACAATGTACGAATTTTAACTCTCGGTGGGCACTTTTTTCTTCAAACTACTGTCAATATTCAAATTTTATCTATTTGTTGATATCTTTTTGTCAAACATTCGTCAATAAACGAATTTTTGAACTAGGTTGTAACTTTTTTCATCAAATTATCGCCTACATACGAAATTCAACTCTCGGTGGGAATTTTTTGGTCAAACTACCGTCAATGTACGAATTTTAACTCTCGGTGGGAACTTTTTTCTTCAAACTACTGTCAATACTCAAATTTTAACTATTGTTTGAGATCTTTTTGTTAAACAATTGTAAATAAACGAATTTTAATACTAGGTTGGAATTTTTTCCTTCAAACTATCGCCTATATACGAAATTCAACTCTCGGTGGGAATTTTTTGGTCAAACTACCGTCAATGTACGAATTTTGACTCTCGGTGGGAACTTTTTTCTTCAAACTACTGTCAATACTCAAATTTTAACTATTGTTTGAGATCTTTTTGTTAAACAATTGTAAATTAACGAATTTTAATACTAGGTTGGAATTTTTTCCTTCAAACTATCGCCTATATACGAAATTTAACTCTCGGTGGGAATTTTTTGGTCAAGCTACCGTCAATGTACGAATTTTAACTCTCGGTGGGCACTTTTTTCTTCAAACTACTGTCAATATTCAAAGGACCCTATTCAAAAACCATATGTTTTCGCCCCCAATCGATTTTGTTTAAACTTTGCATATTTGTAGATCTATATGTGTCTCATCAATTGCCAGAGTCTCTATCTGTCGGGCCTTTTAATAAGGGAGGGGGAGGGGGTCAAATTACGCATTTGGCGAAAGCTTTCGGGGGCTATAACTTTTGATTAAAAAAAGATATCGACTTGAGTTTGGCGTCAAAAAATCACAAAAAAATTAAGCTTTCGAATGCTATATAATTTTTTCTCTTTTCGGAATTTTTAAGTCACATTTTATGCTTTTTTCTAGTTTTCGGGTTAGTGAAAAATTGCGAAAAATTGCTATTCCCAAAATAGGTATCCCTAGATTTTAACAAAAAACTCAGTATAGGAAGCTCATTTTATGCTCTTTAAGTGGTATAAATCTTACCCTGGGGAAACTTTTTGTTTAAAAGTTATAACATAATATTCGTGTCGATGCGCAAGCTGTGGACGCGAAATTCGAGCAAAACAAATGCTTTTCTTAACATATTGTGACTTATTATTAAAATTATTATCATCGGAGATTGAGATTATTATTGTACTAGAAAGAATTCGTTTTTAAAAATACTTTTTAATTTAATGTTACTTACATTTTTTAAATAATATTACACGGGACAAAATTAAAAGACAAACTTCGGCAATTTCTCGTCGCATAAATAATATTAATGAAGATGATGATGCAATAATCACCATATGGGATGGTACTTATGTTTATTTGCATAAAAGGACGAATTATCGCTTCCAAAGAGTGACGTATAGTGGTAAAAAAAAAAGAACTTTTTAAAACCGATGGTGGCAGTAACTACGAATGGTTATATATTGGATGTTTTTGGTCCAAATAAATTGTGGGCAGCAACAGTATCTGATGCAGATATCTTTAGATTTATTATGAATACCGATTGGTTTAAGAACTTTTTCAAACCTGGTGATATCTTCATTCTTGACAGAGGCTTTTCCTACGTAAAAAATGAAATACTACAAAATAATTACAAAGTCGTCATTCCTGCCCTGCTAAAAAAAGGAGTTAAACAACTATCAACCTCTGAAGCAAACGAAAGTCGAGTATGCACCAAACAAAGATGGGTAGTAGAAAGTGTAAATAGCTCACTTAAAAGATTTAAATATTTCAAAACAGCTATAGCTTCAGAATGTGTCCCAAAATTGTTTGAAGATTTTAAAATTGCAAGTGCTCTTCACAACGCATACTTTAAACGAATATATAGTGATAATGATGATCCAGAAGTGGCTTCAACTTTATTAAAAGACCTAAATAAACCAAATATAATGCAGCAAATTGTAGAATGCGAAGGTCTTGTAAAAAAAATAAAAAACTTTGAAAACATGACATTAGAACATTATGAAAACTTCCTAGCCTGGACATTAAAGTGCCTAAAATCGTTCACGGAATCATATCAATTATCACTTGCAAAGTCGTATATAGCGGATCACTTGCTTTCTGGAAAGTACCAATTTTTTATCAGCAAGGTAAGCTATCTTCCAGACTTCAGCAAATATGGATTGGATATTCAGACACCATTGTTCATAAAAGCTAAATTGCAATCACGACACTGTGATCAGAAGCTTTATTCGATATTCACTTTAATTGATATCGCACAGCCCACAATTACGTCTGTCAGAAGTTATTACTGCCAGTGTAGAAACGGAGCGAGGACTGTTGGTTGCTGTGCTCATGTGTTAGCAATAATATGGTACCTGGGATTTGGACGATACAGTGATCTATCAGCACCAGCTAATTTTTTAAACATACATTTTCTTCATATAAGACCAACATCGGAAGATACAGAAGATGAAGATGAATAACATACAAAAGAAAAAGGACATCTAGAAAAAGAGGAATAATGTAAGTAACATTAAATTAAAAAGTATTTTTAAAAACAAATTCTTCCTAGTACAATAATAATCTCAATCTCCGATGATAATAATTTTAATAATAAGTCACAATATGTTAAGAAAAGCATTTGTTTTGCTCGAATTTCGCGTCCACAGCTTGCGCATCGACACGAATATTATGTTATAACTTTTAAACAAAAAGTTTCCCCAGGGTAAGATTTATACCACTTAAAGAGCATAAAAT
Source organism: Xylocopa sonorina (assembly GCF_050948175.1). Classification (NCBI taxonomy): domain Eukaryota; kingdom Metazoa; phylum Arthropoda; class Insecta; order Hymenoptera; family Apidae; genus Xylocopa; species Xylocopa sonorina. The sequence goes on from NW_027490091.1 coordinate 915,549, forward strand.
GAGCTTCCTATACTGAGTTTTTTGTTAAAATCTAGGGATACCTATTTTGGGAATAGCAATTTTTCGCAATTTTTCACTAACCCGAAAACTAGAAAAAAGCATAAAATGTGACTTAAAAATTCCGAAAAGAGAAAAAATTATATAGCATTCGAAAGCTTAATTTTTTTGTGATTTTTTGACGCCAAACTCAAGTCGATATCTTTTTTTAATCAAAAGTTATAGCCTCCGAAAGCTTTCGCCAAATGCGTACTTTGACCCCCTCCCCCTCCCTTATTAAAAGGCCCGACAGATAGAGACTCTGGCAATTGATGAGACACATATAGATCTACAAATATGCAAAGTTTAAACAAAATCGATTGGGGGCGAAAACATATGGTTTTTGAATAGGGTCCTTTATCTATTGGTTGATATCTTTTTGTTAAACATTCGTCAGTAAACGAATTTTTAAACTAGGTTGTAACTTTCTTCATCAAATTATCGCCTACATACGAAATTCAACTCTCGGTGGGAATTTTTTGGTCAAGCTACCGTCAATGTACGAATTTTGACTCTCGGTGGGAACTTTTTTCTTCAAACTACTGTCAATACTCAAATTTTAACTATTGTTTGAGATCTTTTTGTTAAACAATTGTAAATAAACGAATTTTAATACTAGGTTGGAATTTTTTTCTTCAAACTATCGCATATACGAAATTTAACGCTCGGTAGGAATTTTTTGGTCAAGCTACCATCAATGTTCGAATTTTAACTCTCGGTGGGCACTTTTTTCTTCAAACTACTGTCAATATTCAGATTTTATCTATTGGTTGAAATCTCTTTGTCAAACAATCGTCAATAAACGAATTTTCATACTAGGTTGGAATTTTTTTCTTCAAACTATTGCCTACATACGAAGTTCAACTCTCGGTGGGAATTTTTTGGTCAAACTACCGACAATGTACGAATTTTAACTCTCGGTGGGCACTTTTTTCTTCAAACTACTGTCAATATTCAAATTTTATCTATTTGTTGATATCTTTTTGTCAAACATTCGTCAATAAACGAATTTTTGAACTAGGTTGTAACTTTTTTCATCAAATTATCGCCTACATACGAAATTCAACTCTCGGTGGGAATTTTTTGGTCAAACTACCGTCAATGTACGAATTTTAACTCTCGGTGGGCACTTTTTTCTTCAAACTACTGTCAATATTCAGATTTTATCTATTGGTTGAAATCTTTTTGTCAAACAATCGTCAATAAACGAATTTTCATACTAGGTTGGAATTTTTTTCTTCAAACTATTGCCTACATACGAAGTTCAACTCTCGGTGGGAATTTTTTGGTCAAGCTACCGTCAATGTACGAATTTTAACTCTCGGTGGGAACTTTTTTCTTCAAACTACTGTCAATACTCAAATTTTAACTATTGTTTGAGATCTTTTTGTTAAACAATTGTAAATAAACGAATTTTAATACTAGGTTGGAATTTTTTTCTTCAAACTATCGCATATACGAAATTTAACGCTCGGTAGGAATTTTTTGGTCAAGCTACCATCAATGTTCGAATTTTAACTCTCGGTGGGCACTTTTTTCTTCAAACTACTGTCAATATTCAGATTTTATCTATTGGTTGAAATCTCTTTGTCAAACAATCGTCAATAAACGAATTTTCATACTAGGTTGGAATTTTTTTCTTCAAACTATTGCCTACATACGAAGTTCAACTCTCGGTGGGAATTTTTTGGTCAAACTACCGACAATGTACGAATTTTAACTCTCGGTGGGCACTTTTTTCTTCAAACTACTGTCAATATTCAAATTTTATCTATTTGTTGATATCTTTTTGTCAAACATTCGTCAATAAACGAATTTTTGAACTAGGTTGTAACTTTTTTCATCAAATTATCGCCTACATACGAAATTCAACTCTCGGTGGGAATTTTTTGGTCAAACTACCGTCAATGTACGAATTTTAACTCTCGGTGGGAACTTTTTTCTTCAAACTACTGTCAATACTCAAATTTTAACTATTGTTTGAGATCTTTTTGTTAAACAATTGCAAATAAACGAATTTTAATACTAGGTTGGAATTTTTTTCTTCAAACTATCGCATATACGATATTTAACTCTCGGTAGGAATTTTTTGGTCAAGCTACCATCAATGTTCAAATTTTAACTTTCGGTGGGCACTTTTTTCTTCAAACTACTGTCAATATTCATATTTTAACTATTGGTTGAAATCTTTTTGTCAACAATCGTCAATAGACGAATTTTAATACTAGGTTGGAATTTTTTCCTTCAAACTATCGCCTATATACGAAATTTAACTCTCGGTGGGAATTTTTTGGTCAAGCTACCGTCAATGTACGAATTTTAACTCTCGGTGGGAACTTTTTTCTTCAAACTACTGTCAATACTCAAATTTTAACTATTGTTTGAGATCTTTTTGTTAAACAATTGTAAATAAACGAATTTTAATACTAGGTTGGAATTTTTTTCTTCAAACTATCGCATATACGAAATTTAACGCTCGGTAGGAATTTTTTGGTCAAGCTACCATCAATGTTCGAATTTTAACTCTCGGTGGGCACTTTTTTCTTCAAACTACTGTCAATATTCAGATTTTATCTATTGGTTGAAATCTCTTTGTCAAACAATCGTCAATAAACGAATTTTCATACTAGGTTGGAATTTTTTTCTTCAAACTATTGCCTACATACGAAGTTCAACTCTCGGTGGGAATTTTTTGGTCAAACTACCGACAATGTACGAATTTTAACTCTCGGTGGGCACTTTTTTCTTCAAACTACTGTCAATATTCAAATTTTATCTATTTGTTGATATCTTTTTGTCAAACATTCGTCAATAAACGAATTTTTGAACTAGGTTGTAACTTTTTTCATCAAATTATCGCCTACATACGAAATTCAACTCTCGGTGGGAATTTTTTGGTCAAACTACCGTCAATGTACGAATTTTAACTCTCGGTGGGAACTTTTTTCTTCAAACTACTGTCAATACTCAAATTTTAACTATTGTTTGAGATCTTTTTGTTAAACAATTGCAAATAAACGAATTTTAATACTAGGTTGGAATTTTTTTCTTCAAACTATCGCATATACGATATTTAACTCTCGGTAGGAATTTTTTGGTCAAGCTACCATCAATGTTCAAATTTTAACTTTCGGTGGGCACTTTTTTCTTCAAACTACTGTCAATATTCATATTTTAACTATTGGTTGAAATCTTTTTGTCAACAATCGTCAATAGACGAATTTTAATACTAGGTTGGAATTTTTTCCTTCAAACTATCGCCTATATACGAAATTTAACTCTCGGTGGGAATTTTTTGGTCAAGCTACCGTCAATGTACGAATTTTAACTCTCGGTGGGAACTTTTTTCTTCAAACTACTGTCAATACTCAAATTTTAACTATTGTTTGAGATCTTTTTGTTAAACAATTGTAAATAAACGAATTTTAATACTAGGTTGGAATTTTTTTCTTCAAACTATCGCATATACGAAATTTAACGCTCGGTAGGAATTTTTTGGTCAAGCTACCATCAATGTTCGAATTTTAACTCTCGGTGGGCACTTTTTTCTTCAAACTACTGTCAATATTCAGATTTTATCTATTGGTTGAAATCTCTTTGTCAAACAATCGTCAATAAACGAATTTTCATACTAGGTTGGAATTTTTTTCTTCAAACTATTGCCTACATACGAAGTTCAACTCTCGGTGGGAATTTTTTGGTCAAACTACCGACAATGTACGAATTTTAACTCTCGGTGGGCACTTTTTTCTTCAAACTACTGTCAATATTCAAATTTTATCTATTTGTTGATATCTTTTTGTCAAACATTCGTCAATAAACGAATTTTTGAACTAGGTTGTAACTTTTTTCATCAAATTATCGCCTACATACGAAATTCAACTCTCGGTGGGAATTTTTTGGTCAAACTACCGTCAATGTACGAATTTTAACTCTCGGTGGGAACTTTTTTCTTCAAACTACTGTCAATACTCAAATTTTAACTATTGTTTGAGATCTTTTTGTTAAACAATTGTAAATAAACGAATTTTAATACTGGGTTGGAATTTTTTTCTTCAAACTATCGCATATACGAAATTTAACGCTCGGTAGGAATTTTTTGGTCAAGCTACCATCAATGTTCGAATTTTAACTCTCGGTGGGCACTTTTTTCTTCAAACTACTGTCAATATTCAGATTTTATCTATTGGTTGAAATCTTTTTGTCAAACAATCGTCAATAAACGAATTTTCATACTAGGTTGGAATTTTTTTCTTCAAACTATTGCCTACATACGAAGTTCAACTCTCGGTGGGAATTTTTTGGTCAAACTACCGACAATGTACGAATTTTAACACTCGGTGGGCACTTTTCTCTTCAAACTACTGTCAATATTCAGATTTTAAATATTGGTTGAAATCTTTTTGTCAAACAGTCGTCAATAAACGAATTTTTATACTAGGTTGTAATTTTTTTCTACAAACTATCGCCTACATACGAAATTCAACTCTCGGTGGGAATTTTTTGGTCAAACTACCGTCAATGTACGAATTTTGACTCTCGGTGGGAACTTTTTTCTTCAAACTACTGTCAATACTCAAATTTTAATTATTGTTTGAGATCTTTTTGTTAAACAATTGCAAATAAACGAATTTTAATACTAGGTTGGAATTTTTTTCTTCAAACTATCGCATATACGAAATTTAACTCTCGGCAGGAATTTTTTGGTCAAGCTACCGTCAATGTACGAATTTTAACTCTCGGTGGGAACTTTTTTCTTCAAACTACTGTCAATACTCAAATTTTAACTATTGTTTGAGATCTTTTTGTTAAACAATTGTAAATAAACGAATTTTAATACTAGGTTGGAATTTTTTTCTTCAAACTATCGCATATACGAAATTTAACGCTCGGTAGGAATTTTTTGGTCAAGCTACCATCAATGTTCGAATTTTAACTCTCGGTGGGCACTTTTTTCTTCAAACTACTGTCAATATTCAGATTTTATCTATTGGTTGAAATCTCTTTGTCAAACAATCGTCAATAAACGAATTTTCATACTAGGTTGGAATTTTTTTCTTCAAACTATTGCCTACATACGAAGTTCAACTCTCGGTGGGAATTTTTTGGTCAAACTACCGACAATGTACGAATTTTAACTCTCGGTGGGCACTTTTTTCTTCAAACTACTGTCAATATTCAGATTTTATCTATTGGTTGAAATCTCTTTGTCAAACAATCGTCAATAAACGAATTTTCATACTAGGTTGGAATTTTTTTCTTCAAACTATTGCCTACATACGAAGTTCAACTCTCGGTGGGAATTTTTTGGTCAAACTACCGACAATGTACGAATTTTAACTCTCGGTGGGCACTTTTTTCTTCAAACTACTGTCAATATTCAAATTTTATCTATTTGTTGATATCTTTTTGTCAAACATTCGTCAATAAACGAATTTTTGAACTAGGTTGTAACTTTTTTCATCAAATTATCGCCTACATACGAAATTCAACTCTCGGTGGGAATTTTTTGGTCAAACTACCGTCAATGTACGAATTTTAACTCTCGGTGGGAACTTTTTTCTTCAAACTACTGTCAATACTCAAATTTTAACTATTGTTTGAGATCTTTTTGTTAAACAATTGTAAATAAACGAATTTTAATACTGGGTTGGAATTTTTTTCTTCAAACTATCGCATATACGAAATTTAACGCTCGGTAGGAATTTTTTGGTCAAGCTACCATCAATGTTCGAATTTTAACTCTCGGTGGGCACTTTTTTCTTCAAACTACTGTCAATATTCAGATTTTATCTATTGGTTGAAATCTTTTTGTCAAACAATCGTCAATAAACGAATTTTCATACTAGGTTGGAATTTTTTTCTTCAAACTATTGCCTACATACGAAGTTCAACTCTCGGTGGGAATTTTTTGGTCAAACTACCGACAATGTACGAATTTTAACACTCGGTGGGCACTTTTCTCTTCAAACTACTGTCAATATTCAGATTTTAAATATTGGTTGAAATCTTTTTGTCAAACAGTCGTCAATAAACGAATTTTTATACTAGGTTGTAATTTTTTTCTACAAACTATCGCCTACATACGAAATTCAACTCTCGGTGGGAATTTTTTGGTCAAACTACCGTCAATGTACGAATTTTGACTCTCGGTGGGAACTTTTTTCTTCAAACTACTGTCAATACTCAAATTTTAATTATTGTTTGAGATCTTTTTGTTAAACAATTGCAAATAAACGAATTTTAATACTAGGTTGGAATTTTTTTCTTCAAACTATCGCATATACGAAATTTAACTCTCGGCAGGAATTTTTTGGTCAAGCTACCATCAATGTTCGAATTTTAACTCACGGTGGGCACTTTTTTCTTCAAACTACTGTCAATATTCAAATTTTATCTATTGGTTGATATCTTTTTGTCAAACATTCGTCAATAAACGAATTTTTAAACTAGGTTGTAACTTTTTTCATCAAATTATCGCCTACATACGAAATTCAACTCTCGGTGGGAATTTTTTGGTCAAACTACCGTCAATGTACGAATTTTGACTCTCGGTGGGAACTTTTTTCTTCAAACTACTGTCAATACTCAAATTTTAACTATTGTTTGAGATCTTTTTGTTAAACAATTGTAAATAAACGAATTTTAATACTAGGTTGGAATTTTTTTCTTCAAACTATCGCATATACGAAATTTAACGCTCGGTAGGAATTTTTTGGTCAAGCTACCATCAATGTTCGAATTTTAACTCTCGGTGGGCACTTTTTTCTTCAAACTACTGTCAATATTCAGATTTTATCTATTGGTTGAAATCTCTTTGTCAAACAATCGTCAATAAACGAATTTTCATACTAGGTTGGAATTTTTTTCTTCAAACTATTGCCTACATACGAAGTTCAACTCTCGGTGGGAATTTTTTGGTCAAACTACCGACAATGTACGAATTTTAACTCTCGGTGGGCACTTTTTTCTTCAAACTACTGACAATATTCAAATTTTATCTATTTGTTGATATCTTTTTGTCAAACATTCGTCAATAAACGAATTTTTGAACTAGGTTGTAACTTTTTTCATCAAATTATCGCCTACATACGAAATTCAACTCTCGGTGGGAATTTTTTGGTCAAACTACCGTCAATGTACGAATTTTAACTCTCGGTGGGAACTTTTTTCTTCAAACTACTGTCAATACTCAAATTTTAACTATTGTTTGAGATCTTTTTGTTAAACAATTGTAAATAAACGAATTTTAATACTGGGTTGGAATTTTTTTCTTCAAACTATCGCATATACGAAATTTAACGCTCGGTAGGAATTTTTTGGTCAAGCTACCATCAATGTTCGAATTTTAACTCTCGGTGGGCACTTTTTTCTTCAAACTACTGTCAATATTCAGATTTTATCTATTGGTTGAAATCTTTTTGTCAAACAATCGTCAATAAACGAATTTTCATACTAGGTTGGAATTTTTTTCTTCAAACTATTGCCTACATACGAAGTTCAACTCTCGGTGGGAATTTTTTGGTCAAACTACCGACAATGTACGAATTTTAACTCTCGGTGGGCACTTTTCTCTTCAAACTACTGTCAATATTCAGATTTTAAATATTGGTTGAAATCTTTTTGTCAAACAGTCGTCAATAAACGAATTTTTATACTAGGTTGTAATTTTTTTCTACAAACTATCGCCTACATACGAAATTCAACTCTCGGTGGGAATTTTTTGGTCAAACTACCGTCAATGTACGAATTTTGACTCTCGGTGGGAACTTTTTTCTTCAAACTACTGTCAATACTCAAATTTTAACTATTGTTTGAGATCTTTTTGTTAAACAATTGCAAATAAACGAATTTTAATACTAGGTTGGAATTTTTTTCTTCAAACTATCACATATACGAAATTTAACTCTCGGCAGGAATTTTTTGGTCAAACTACCGTCAATGTACGAATTTTAACTCTCGGTGGGCACTTTTTTCTTCAAACTACTGTCAATACTCAAATTTTATCTATTGGTTGATATTTTTTTGTCAAACATTCGTCGATAAACGAATTTTTAAACTAGGTTGTAACTTTTTTCATCAAATTATCGCCTACATACGAAATTCAACTCTCGGTGGGAATTTTTTGGTCAAACTACCGTCAATGTACGAATTTTGACTCTCGGTGGGAACTTTTTTCTTCAAACTACTGTCAATACTCAAATTTTAACTATTGTTTGAGATCTTTTTGTTAAACAATTGCAAATAAACGAATTTTAATACTAGGTTGGAATTTTTTTCTTCAAACTATCACATATACGAAATTTAACTCTCGGCAGGAATTTTTTGGTCAAACTACCGTCAATGTACGAATTTTAACTCTCGGTGGGCACTTTTTTCTTCAAACTACTGTCAATACTCAAATTTTATCTATTGGTTGATATTTTTTTGTCAAACATTCGTCGATAAACGAATTTTTAAACTAGGTTGTAACTTTTTTCATCAAATTATCGCCTACATACGAAATTCAACTCTCGGTGGGAATTTTTTGGTCAAACTACCGTCAATGTACGAATTTTGACTCTCGGTGGGAACTTTTTTCTTCAAACTACTGTCAATACTCAAATTTTAACTATTGTTTGAGATCTTTTTGTTAAACAATTGCAAATAAACGAATTTTAATACTAGGTTGGAATTTTTTTCTTCAAACTATCACATATACGAAATTTAACGCTTGGCAGGAATTTTTTGGTCAAACTACCGTCAATGTACGAATTTTAACTCTCGGTGGGAACTTTTTTCTTCAAACTACTGTCAATACTCAAATTTTAACTATTGTTTGAGATCTTTTTGTTAAACAATTGTAAATAAACGAATTTTAATACTGGGTTGGAATTTTTTTCTTCAAACTATCGCATATACGAAATTTAACGCTCGGTAGGAATTTTTTGGTCAAGCTACCATCAATGTTCGAATTTTAACTCTCGGTGGGCACTTTTTTCTTCAAACTACTGTCAATATTCAGATTTTATCTATTGGTTGAAATCTTTTTGTCAAACAATCGCCAATAAACGAATTTTCATACTAGGTTGGAATTTTTTTCTTCAAACTATTGCCTACATACGAAGTTCAACTCTCGGTGGGAATTTTTTGGTCAAACTACCGACAATGTACGAATTTTAACTCTCGGTGGGCACTTTTCTCTTCAAACTACTGTCAATATTCAGATTTTAAATATTGGTTGAAATCTTTTTGTCAAACAGTCGTCAATAAACGAATTTTTATACTAGGTTGTAATTTTTTTCTACAAACTATCGCCTACATACGAAATTCAACTCTCGGTGGGAATTTTTTGGTCAAACTACCGTCAATGTACGAATTTTGACTCTCGGTGGGAACTTTTTTCTTCAAACTACTGTCAATACTCAAATTTTAATTATTGTTTGAGATCTTTTTGTTAAACAATTGCAAATAAACGAATTTTAATACTAGGTTGGAATTTTTTTCTTCAAACTATCGCATATACGAAATTTAACTCTCGGCAGGAATTTTTTGGTCAAGCTACCATCAATGTTCGAATTTTAACTCACGGTGGGCACTTTTTTCTTCAAACTACTGTCAATATTCAAATTTTATCTATTGGTTGATATCTTTTTGTCAAACATTCGTCAATAAACGAATTTTTAAACTAGGTTGTAACTTTTTTCATCAAATTATCGCCTACATACGAAATTCAACTCTCGGTGGGAATTTTTTGGTCAAACTACCGTCAATGTACGAATTTTGACTCTCGGTGGGAACTTTTTTCTTCAAACTACTGTCAATACTCAAATTTTAACTATTGTTTGAGATCTTTTTGTTAAACAATTGCAAATAAACGAATTTTAATACTAGGTTGGAATTTTTTTCTTCAAACTATCACATATACGAAATTTAACTCTCGGCAGGAATTTTTTGGTCAAACTACCGTCAATGTACGAATTTTAACTCTCGGTGGGCACTTTTTTCTTCAAACTACTGTCAATACTCAAATTTTATCTATTGGTTGATATTTTTTTGTCAAACATTCGTCGATAAACGAATTTTTAAACTAGGTTGTAACTTTTTTCATCAAATTATCGCCTACATACGAAATTCAACTCTCGGTGGGAATTTTTTGGTCAAACTACCGTCAATGTACGAATTTTGACTCTCGGTGGGAACTTTTTTCTTCAAACTACTGTCAATACTCAAATTTTAACTATTGTTTGAGATCTTTTTGTTAAACAATTGCAAATAAACGAATTTTAATACTAGGTTGGAATTTTTTTCTTCAAACTATCACATATACGAAATTTAACGCTTGGCAGGAATTTTTTGGTCAAACTACCGTCAATGTACGAATTTTAACTCTCGGTGGGAACTTTTTTCTTCAAACTACAGTCAATACTCAAATTTTAACTATTGTTTGAGATCTTTCTGTTAAACAATTGTAAATAAACGAATTTTAATACTAGGTTGGAATTTTTTCCTTCAAACTATCGCCTATATACGAAATTCAACTCTCGGTGGGAATTTTTTGGTCAAACTACCGTCAATGTACGAATTTTGACTCTCGGTGGGAACTTTTTTCTTCAAACTACTGTCAATACTCAAATTTTAACTATTGTTTGAGATCTTTTTGTTAAACAATTGTAAATAAAGGAATTTTAATACTAGGTTGGAATTTTTTCCTTCAAACTATCGCCTATATACGAAATTTAACTCTCGGTGGGAATTTTTTGGTCAAGCTACCGTCAATGTACGAATTTTAACTCTCGGTGGGCACTTTTTTCTTCAAACTACTGTCAATATTCAAATTTTATCTATTGGTTGATATCTTTTTGTTAAACATTCGTCAGTAAACGAATTTTTAAACTAGGTTGTAACTTTCTTCATCAAATTATCGCCTACATACGAAATTCAACTCTCGGTGGGAATTTTTTGGTCAAGCTACCGTCAATGTACGAATTTTAACTCTCAGTGGGCACTTTTTTCTTCAAACTACTGTCAATATTCAAATTTTATCTATTGGTTGATACCTTTTTGTTAAACATTCGTCAGTAAACGAATTTTTAAACTAGGTTGTAACTTTTTTCATCAAATTATCGCCTACATACGAAATTCAACTCTCGGTGGGAATTTTTTGGTCAAGCTACCGTCAATGTACGAATTTTGACTCTCGGTGGGAACTTTTTTCTTCAAACTACTGTCAATACTCAAATTTTAACTATTGTTTGAGATCTTTTTGTTAAACAATTGTAAATAAACGAATTTTAATACTAGGTTGGAATTTTTTCCTTCAAACTATCGCCTATATACGAAATTTAACTCTCGGTGGGAATTTTTTGGTCAAGCTACCGTCAATGTACGAATTTTAACTCTCGGTGGGCACTTTTTTCTTCAAACTACTGTCAATATTCAAATTTTATCTATTGGTTGATACCTTTTTGTTAAACATTCGTCAGTAAACGAATTTTTAAACTAGGTTGTAACTTTTTTCATCAAATTATCGCCTACATACGAAATTCAACTCTCGGTGGGAATTTTTTGGTCAAGCTACCGTCAATGTACGAATTTTGACTCTCGGTGGGAACTTTTTTCTTCAAACTACTGTCAATACTCAAATTTTAACAATTGTTTGAGATCTTTTTGTTAAACAATTGCAAATAAACGAATTTTAATACTAGGTTGGAATTTTTTTCTTCAAACTATCGCATATACGAAATTTAACTCTCGGCAGGAATTTTTTGGTCAAGCTACCATCAATGTTCGAATTTTAACTCTCGGTGGGCACTTTTTTCTTCAAACTACTGTCAATATTCAGATTTTATCTATTGGTTGAAATCTTTTTGTCAAACAATCGTCAATAAACAAATTTTCATACTAGGTTGGAATTTTTTTCTTCAAACTATTGCCTACATACGAAATTCAACTCTCGGTGGGAATTTTTTGGTCAAACTACCGACAATGTACGAATTTTAACTCTCGGTGGGCACTTTTCTCTTCAAACTACTGTCAATATTCATATTTTAACTATTGGTTGAAATCTTTTTGTCAACAATCGTCAATAGATGAATTTTAATACTAGGTTGGAATTTTTTCCTTCAAACTATCGCCTATATACGAAATTTAACTCTCGGTGGGAATTTTTTGGTCAAGCTACCGTCAATGTACGAATTTTAACTCTCGGTGGGCACTTTTTTCTTCAAACTACTGTCAATATTCAAATTTTATCTATTGGTTGATACCTTTTTGTTAAACATTCGTCAGTAAACGAATTTTTAAACTAGGTTGTAACTTTTTTCATCAAATTATCGCCTACATACGAAATTCAACTCTCGGTGGGAATTTTTTGGTCAAGCTACCGTCAATGTACGAATTTTGACTCTCGGTGGGAACTTTTTTCTTCAAACTACTGTCAATACTCAAATTTTAACTATTGTTTGAGATCTTTTTGTTAAACAATTGCAAATAAACGAATTTTAATACTAGGTTGGAATTTTTTTCTTCAAACTATCGCATATACGAAATTTAACTCTCGGCAGGAATTTTTTGGTCAAGCTACCATCAATGTTCGAATTTTAACTCTCGGTGGGCACTTTTTTCTTCAAACTACTGTCAATATTCAGATTTTATCTATTGGTTGAAATCTTTTTGTCAAACAATCGTCAATAAACAAATTTTCATACTAGGTTGGAATTTTTTTCATCAAATTATCGCCTACATACGAAATTCAACTCTCGGTGGGAATTTTTTGGTCAAGCTACCGTCAATGTACGAATTTTGACTCTCGGTGGGAACTTTTTTCTTCAAACTACTGTCAATACTCAAATTTTAATTATTGTTTGAGATCTTTTTGTTAAACAATTGCAAATAAACGAATTTTAATACTAGGTTGGAATTTTTTTCTTCAAACTATCGCATATACGAAATTTAACTCTCGGCAGGAATTTTTTGGTCAAGCTACCGTCAATGTACGAATTTTAACTCTCGGTGGGAACTTTTTTCTTCAAACTACTGTCAATACTCAAATTTTAACTATTGTTTGAGATCTTTTTGTTAAACAATTGTAAATAAACGAATTTTAATACTAGGTTGGAATTTTTTTCTTCAAACTATCGCATATACGAAATTTAACGCTCGGTAGGAATTTTTTGGTCAAGCTACCATCAATGTTCGAATTTTAACTCTCGGTGGGCACTTTTTTCTTCAAACTACTGTCAATATTCAGATTTTATCTATTGGTTGAAATCTCTTTGTCAAACAATCGTCAATAAACGAATTTTCATACTAGGTTGGAATTTTTTTCTTCAAACTATTGCCTACATACGAAGTTCAACTCTCGGTGGGAATTTTTTGGTCAAACTACCGACAATGTACGAATTTTAACTCTCGGTGGGCACTTTTTTCTTCAAACTACTGTCAATATTCAAATTTTATCTATTTGTTGATATCTTTTTGTCAAACATTCGTCAATAAACGAATTTTTGAACTAGGTTGTAACTTTTTTCATCAAATTATCGCCTACATACGAAATTCAACTCTCGGTGGGAATTTTTTGGTCAAACTACCGTCAATGTACGAATTTTAACTCTCGGTGGGAACTTTTTTCTTCAAACTACTGTCAATACTCAAATTTTAACTATTGTTTGAGATCTTTTTGTTAAACAATTGTAAATAAACGAATTTTAATACTGGGTTGGAATTTTTTTCTTCAAACTATCGCATATACGAAATTTAACGCTCGGTAGGAATTTTTTGGTCAAGCTACCATCAATGTTCGAATTTTAACTCTCGGTGGGCACTTTTTTCTTCAAACTACTGTCAATATTCAGATTTTATCTATTGGTTGATACCTTTTTGTTAAACATTCGTCAGTAAACGAATTTTTAAACTAGGTTGTAACTTTTTTCATCAAATTATCGCCTACATACGAAATTCAACTCTCGGTGGGAATTTTTTGGTCAAGCTACCGTCAATGTACGAATTTTGACTCTCGGTGGGAACTTTTTTCTTCAAACTACTGTCAATACTCAAATTTTAACTATTGTTTGAGATCTTTTTGTTAAACAATTGCAAATAAACGAATTTTAATACTAGGTTGGAATTTTTTTCTTCAAACTATCGCATATACGAAATTTAACTCTCGGCAGGAATTTTTTGGTCAAGCTACCATCAATGTTCGAATTTTAACTCTCGGTGGGCACTTTTTTCTTCAAACTACTGTCAATATTCAGATTTTATCTATTGGTTGAAATCTTTTTGTCAAACAATCGTCAATAAACAAATTTTCATACTAGGTTGGAATTTTTTTCTTCAAACTATTGCCTACATACGAAATTCAACTCTCGGTGGGAATTTTTTGGTCAAACTACCGACAATGTACGAATTTTAACTCTCGGTGGGCACTTTTCTCTTCAAACTACTGTCAATATTCAGATTTTAAATATTGGTTGAAATCTTTTTGTCAAACAGTCGTCAATAAACGAATTTTTATACTAGGTTGTAATTTTTTTCTACAAACTATCGCCTACATACGAAATTCAACTCTCGGTGGGAATTTTTTGGTCAAACTACCGTCAATGTACGAATTTTGACTCTCGGTGGGAACTTTTTTCTTCAAACTACTGTCAATACTCAAATTTTAATTATTGTTTGAGATCTTTTTGTTAAACAATTGCAAGTAAACGAATTTTAATACTAGGTTGGAATTTTTTTCTTCAAACTATCGCATATACGAAATTTAACTCTCGGCAGGAATTTTTTGGTCAAGCTACCGTCAATGTACGAATTTTAACTCTCGGTGGGAACTTTTTTCTTCAAACTACTGTCAATACTCAAATTTTAACTATTGTTTGAGATCTTTTTGTTAAACAATTGTAAATAAACGAATTTTAATACTAGGTTGGAATTTTTTTCTTCAAACTATCGCATATACGAAATTTAACGCTCGGTAGGAATTTTTTGGTCAAGCTACCATCAATGTTCGAATTTTAACTCTCGGTGGGCACTTTTTTCTTCAAACTACTGTCAATATTCAGATTTTATCTATTGGTTGAAATCTCTTTGTCAAACAATCGTCAATAAACGAATTTTCATACTAGGTTGGAATTTTTTTCTTCAAACTATTGCCTACATACGAAGTTCAACTCTCGGTGGGAATTTTTTGGTCAAACTACCGACAATGTACGAATTTTAACTCTCGGTGGGCACTTTTTTCTTCAAACTACTGTCAATATTCAAATTTTATCTATTTGTTGATATCTTTTTGTCAAACATTCGTCAATAAACGAATTTTTGAACTAGGTTGTAACTTTTTTCATCAAATTATCGCCTACATACGAAATTCAACTCTCGGTGGGAATTTTTTGGTCAAACTACCGTCAATGTACGAATTTTAACTCTCGGTGGGAACTTTTTTCTTCAAACTACTGTCAATACTCAAATTTTAACTATTGTTTGAGATCTTTTTGTTAAACAATTGTAAATAAACGAATTTTAATACTGGGTTGGAATTTTTTTCTTCAAACTATCGCATATACGAAATTTAACGCTCGGTAGGAATTTTTTGGTCAAGCTACCATCAATGTTCGAATTTTAACTCTCGGTGGGCACTTTTTTCTTCAAACTACTGTCAATATTCAGATTTTATCTATTGGTTGAAATCTTTTTGTCAAACAATCGTCAATAAACGAATTTTCATACTAGGTTGGAATTTTTTTCTTCAAACTATTGCCTACATACGAAGTTCAACTCTCGGTGGGAATTTTTTGGTCAAACTACCGACAATGTACGAATTTTAACACTCGGTGGGCACTTTTCTCTTCAAACTACTGTCAATATTCAGATTTTAAATATTGGTTGAAATCTTTTTGTCAAACAGTCGTCAATAAACGAATTTTTATACTAGGTTGTAATTTTTTTCTACAAACTATCGCCTACATACGAAATTCAACTCTCGGTGGGAATTTTTTGGTCAAACTACCGTCAATGTACGAATTTTGACTCTCGGTGGGAACTTTTTTCTTCAAACTACTGTCAATACTCAAATTTTAATTATTGTTTGAGATCTTTTTGTTAAACAATTGCAAATAAACGAATTTTAATACTAGGTTGGAATTTTTTTCTTCAAACTATCGCATATACGAAATTTAACTCTCGGCAGGAATTTTTTGGTCAAGCTACCATCAATGTTCGAATTTTAACTCACGGTGGGCACTTTTTTCTTCAAACTACTGTCAATATTCAAATTTTATCTATTGGTTGATATCTTTTTGTCAAACATTCGTCAATAAACGAATTTTTAAACTAGGTTGTAACTTTTTTCATCAAATTATCGCCTACATACGAAATTCAACTCTCGGTGGGAATTTTTTGGTCAAACTACCGTCAATGTACGAATTTTGACTCTCGGTGGGAACTTTTTTCTTCAAACTACTGTCAATACTCAAATTTTAACTATTGTTTGAGATCTTTTTGTTAAACAATTGCAAATAAACGAATTTTAATACTAGGTTGGAATTTTTTTCTTCAAACTATCACATATACGAAATTTAACGCTTGGCAGGAATTTTTTGGTCAAACTACCGTCAATGTACGAATTTTAACTCTCGGTGGGAACTTTTTTCTTCAAACTACAGTCAATACTCAAATTTTAACTATTGTTTGAGATCTTTCTGTTAAACAATTGTAAATAAACGAATTTTAATACTAGGTTGGAATTTTTTCCTTCAAACTATCGCCTATATACGAAATTCAACTCTCGGTGGGAATTTTTTGGTCAAACTACCGTCAATGTACGAATTTTGACTCTCGGTGGGAACTTTTTTCTTCAAACTACTGTCAATACTCAAATTTTAACTATTGTTTGAGATCTTTTTGTTAAACAATTGTAAATAAAGGAATTTTAATACTAGGTTGGAATTTTTTCCTTCAAACTATCGCCTATATACGAAATTTAACTCTCGGTGGGAATTTTTTGGTCAAGCTACCGTCAATGTACGAATTTTAACTCTCGGTGGGCACTTTTTTCTTCAAACTACTGTCAATATTCAAATTTTATCTATTGGTTGATATCTTTTTGTTAAACATTCGTCAGTAAACGAATTTTTAAACTAGGTTGTAACTTTCTTCATCAAATTATCGCCTACATACGAAATTCAACTCTCGGTGGGAATTTTTTGGTCAAGCTACCGTCAATGTACGAATTTTAACTCTCAGTGGGCACTTTTTTCTTCAAACTACTGTCAATATTCAAATTTTATCTATTGGTTGATACCTTTTTGTTAAACATTCGTCAGTAAACGAATTTTTAAACTAGGTTGTAACTTTTTTCATCAAATTATCGCCTACATACGAAATTCAACTCTCGGTGGGAATTTTTTGGTCAAGCTACCGTCAATGTACGAATTTTGACTCTCGGTGGGAACTTTTTTCTTCAAACTACTGTCAATACTCAAATTTTAACTATTGTTTGAGATCTTTTTGTTAAACAATTGTAAATAAACGAATTTTAATACTAGGTTGGAATTTTTTCCTTCAAACTATCGCCTATATACGAAATTTAACTCTCGGTGGGAATTTTTTGGTCAAGCTACCGTCAATGTACGAATTTTAACTCTCGGTGGGCACTTTTTTCTTCAAACTACTGTCAATATTCAAATTTTATCTATTGGTTGATACCTTTTTGTTAAACATTCGTCAGTAAACGAATTTTTAAACTAGGTTGTAACTTTTTTCATCAAATTATCGCCTACATACGAAATTCAACTCTCGGTGGGAATTTTTTGGTCAAGCTACCGTCAATGTACGAATTTTGACTCTCGGTGGGAACTTTTTTCTTCAAACTACTGTCAATACTCAAATTTTAACAATTGTTTGAGATCTTTTTGTTAAACAATTGCAAATAAACGAATTTTAATACTAGGTTGGAATTTTTTTCTTCAAACTATCGCATATACGAAATTTAACTCTCGGCAGGAATTTTTTGGTCAAGCTACCATCAATGTTCGAATTTTAACTCTCGGTGGGCACTTTTTTCTTCAAACTACTGTCAATATTCAGATTTTATCTATTGGTTGAAATCTTTTTGTCAAACAATCGTCAATAAACAAATTTTCATACTAGGTTGGAATTTTTTTCTTCAAACTATTGCCTACATACGAAATTCAACTCTCGGTGGGAATTTTTTGGTCAAACTACCGACAATGTACGAATTTTAACTCTCGGTGGGCACTTTTCTCTTCAAACTACTGTCAATATTCATATTTTAACTATTGGTTGAAATCTTTTTGTCAACAATCGTCAATAGATGAATTTTAATACTAGGTTGGAATTTTTTCCTTCAAACTATCGCCTATATACGAAATTTAACTCTCGGTGGGAATTTTTTGGTCAAGCTACCGTCAATGTACGAATTTTAACTCTCGGTGGGCACTTTTTTCTTCAAACTACTGGCAATACTCAAATTTTATCTATTGGTTGATATTTTTTTGTCAAACATTCGTCGATAAACGAATTTTTAAACTAGGTTGTAACTTTTTTCATCAAATTATCGCCTACATACGAAATTCAACTCTCGGTGGGAATTTTTTGGTCAAACTACCGTCAATGTACGAATTTTGACTCTCGGTGGGAACTTTTTTCTTCAAACTACTGTCAATACTCAAATTTTAACTATTGTTTGAGATCTTTTTGTTAAACAATTGCAAATAAACGAATTTTAATACTAGGTTGGAATTTTTTTCTTCAAACTATCACATATACGAAATTTAACGCTTGGCAGGAATTTTTTGGTCAAACTACCGTCAATGTACGAATTTTAACTCTCGGTGGGAACTTTTTTCTTCAAACTACAGTCAATACTCAAATTTTAACTATTGTTTGAGATCTTTCTGTTAAACAATTGTAAATAAACGAATTTTAATACTAGGTTGGAATTTTTTCCTTCAAACTATCGCCTATATACGAAATTCAACTCTCGGTGGGAATTTTTTGGTCAAACTACCGTCAATGTACGAATTTTGACTCTCGGTGGGAACTTTTTTCTTCAAACTACTGTCAATACTCAAATTTTAACTATTGTTTGAGATCTTTTTGTTAAACAATTGTAAATAAAGGAATTTTAATACTAGGTTGGAATTTTTTCCTTCAAACTATCGCCTATATACGAAATTTAACTCTCGGTGGGAATTTTTTGGTCAAGCTACCGTCAATGTACGAATTTTAACTCTCGGTGGGCACTTTTTTCTTCAAACTACTGTCAATATTCAAATTTTATCTATTGGTTGATATCTTTTTGTTAAACATTCGTCAGTAAACGAATTTTTAAACTAGGTTGTAACTTTCTTCATCAAATTATCGCCTACATACGAAATTCAACTCTCGGTGGGAATTTTTTGGTCAAGCTACCGTCAATGTACGAATTTTAACTCTCAGTGGGCACTTTTTTCTTCAAACTACTGTCAATATTCAAATTTTATCTATTGGTTGATACCTTTTTGTTAAACATTCGTCAGTAAACGAATTTTTAAACTAGGTTGTAACTTTTTTCATCAAATTATCGCCTACATACGAAATTCAACTCTCGGTGGGAATTTTTTGGTCAAGCTACCGTCAATGTACGAATTTTGACTCTCGGTGGGAACTTTTTTCTTCAAACTACTGTCAATACTCAAATTTTAACTATTGTTTGAGATCTTTTTGTTAAACAATTGTAAATAAACGAATTTTAATACTAGGTTGGAATTTTTTCCTTCAAACTATCGCCTATATACGAAATTTAACTCTCGGTGGGAATTTTTTGGTCAAGCTACCGTCAATGTACGAATTTTAACTCTCGGTGGGCACTTTTTTCTTCAAACTACTGTCAATATTCAAATTTTATCTATTGGTTGATACCTTTTTGTTAAACATTCGTCAGTAAACGAATTTTTAAACTAGGTTGTAACTTTTTTCATCAAATTATCGCCTACATACGAAATTCAACTCTCGGTGGGAATTTTTTGGTCAAGCTACCGTCAATGTACGAATTTTGACTCTCGGTGGGAACTTTTTTCTTCAAACTACTGTCAATACTCAAATTTTAACAATTGTTTGAGATCTTTTTGTTAAACAATTGCAAATAAACGAATTTTAATACTAGGTTGGAATTTTTTTCTTCAAACTATCGCATATACGAAATTTAACTCTCGGCAGGAATTTTTTGGTCAAGCTACCATCAATGTTCGAATTTTAACTCTCGGTGGGCACTTTTTTCTTCAAACTACTGTCAATATTCAGATTTTATCTATTGGTTGAAATCTTTTTGTCAAACAATCGTCAATAAACAAATTTTCATACTAGGTTGGAATTTTTTTCTTCAAACTATTGCCTACATACGAAATTCAACTCTCGGTGGGAATTTTTTGGTCAAACTACCGACAATGTACGAATTTTAACTCTCGGTGGGCACTTTTCTCTTCAAACTACTGTCAATATTCATATTTTAACTATTGGTTGAAATCTTTTTGTCAACAATCGTCAATAGATGAATTTTAATACTAGGTTGGAATTTTTTCCTTCAAACTATCGCCTATATACGAAATTTAACTCTCGGTGGGAATTTTTTGGTCAAGCTACCGTCAATGTACGAATTTTAACTCTCGGTGGGCACTTTTTTCTTCAAACTACTGTCAATACTCAAATTTTATCTATTGGTTGATACCTTTTTGTTAAACATTCGTCAGTAAACGAATTTTTAAACTAGGTTGTAACTTTTTTCATCAAATTATCGCCTACATACGAAATTCAACTCTCGGTGGGAATTTTTTGGTCAAGCTACCGTCAATGTACGAATTTTGACTCTCGGTGGGAACTTTTTTCTTCAAACTACTGTCAATACTCAAATTTTAACTATTGTTTGAGATCTTTTTGTTAAACAATTGCAAATAAACGAATTTTAATACTAGGTTGGAATTTTTTTCTTCAAACTATCGCATATACGAAATTTAACTCTCGGCAGGAATTTTTTGGTCAAGCTACCATCAATGTTCGAATTTTAACTCTCGGTGGGCACTTTTTTCTTCAAACTACTGTCAATATTCAGATTTTATCTATTGGTTGAAATCTTTTTGTCAAACAATCGTCAATAAACAAATTTTCATACTAGGTTGGAATTTTTTTCTTCAAACTATTGCCTACATACGAAATTCAACTCTCGGTGGGAATTTTTTGGTCAAACTACCGACAATGTACGAATTTTAACTCTCGGTGGGCACTTTTCTCTTCAAACTACTGTCAATATTCATATTTTAACTATTGGTTGAAATCTTTTTGTCAACAATCGTCAATAGATGAATTTTAATACTAGGTTGGAATTTTTTCCTTCAAACTATCGCCTACATACGAAATTCAACTCTCGGTGGGAATTTTTTGGTCAAACTACCGTCAATGTACGAATTTTGACTCTCGGTGGGAACTTTTTTCTTCAAACTACTGTCAATACTCAAATTTTAACTATTGTTTGAGATCTTTTTGTTAAACAATTGCAAATAAACGAATTTTAATACTAGGTTGGAATTTTTTTCTTCAAACTATCACATATACGAAATTTAACTCTCGGCAGGAATTTTTTGGTCAAACTACCGTCAATGTACGAATTTTAACTCTCGGTGGGCACTTTTTTCTTCAAACTACTGTCAATACTCAAATTTTATCTATTGGTTGATATTTTTTTGTCAAACATTCGTCGATAAACGAATTTTTAAACTAGGTTGTAACTTTTTTCATCAAATTATCGCCTACATACAAAATTCAACTCTCGGTGGGAATTTTTTGGTCAAACTACCGTCAATGTACGAATTTTGACTCTCGGTGGGAACTTTTTTCTTCAAACAACTGTCAATACTCAAATTTTAACTATTGTTTGAGATCTTTTTGTTAAACAATTGCAAATAAACGAATTTTAATACTAGGTTGGAATTTTTTTCTTCAAACTATCACATATACGAAATTTAACGCTTGGCAGGAATTTTTTGGTCAAACTACCGTCAATGTACGAATTTTAACTCTCGGTGGGAACTTTTTTCTTCAAACTACTGTCAATACTCAAATTTTAACTATTGTTTGAGATCTTTTTGTTAAACAATTGTAAATAAACGAATTTTAATACTAGGTTGGAATTTTTTCCTTCAAACTATCGCCTATATACGAAATTCAACTCTCGGTGGGAATTTTTTGGTCAAACTACCGTCAATGTACGAATTTTGACTCTCGGTGGGAACTTTTTTCTTCAAACTACTGTCAATACTCAAATTTTAACTATTGTTTGAGATCTTTTTGTTAAACAATTGTAAATAAAGGAATTTTAATACTAGGTTGGAATTTTTTCCTTCAAACTATCGCCTATATACGAAATTTAACTCTCGGTGGGAATTTTTTGGTCAAGCTACCGTCAATGTACGAATTTTAACTCTCGGTGGGCACTTTTTTCTTCAAACTACTGTCAATATTCAAATTTTATCTATTGGTTGATATCTTTTTGTTAAACATTCGTCAGTAAACGAATTTTTAAACTAGGTTGTAACTTTCTTCATCAAATTATCGCCTACATACGAAATTCAACTCTCGGTGGGAATTTTTTGGTCAAGCTACCGTCAATGTACGAATTTTAACTCTCGGTGGGCACTTTTTTCTTCAAACTACTGTCAATATTCAAATTTTATCTATTGGTTGATACCTTTTTGTTAAACATTCGTCAGTAAACGAATTTTTAAACTAGGTTGTAACTTTTTTCATCAAATTATCGCCTACATACGAAATTCAACTCTCGGTGGGAATTTTTTGGTCAAGCTACCGTCAATGTACGAATTTTGACTCTCGGTGGGAACTTTTTTCTTCAAACTACTGTCAATACTCAAATTTTAACTATTGTTTGAGATCTTTTTGTTAAACAATTGTAAATAAACGAATTTTAATACTAGGTTGGAATTTTTTCCTTCAAACTATCGCCTATATACGAAATTTAACTCTCGGTGGGAATTTTTTGGTCAAGCTACCGTCAATGTACGAATTTTAACTCTCGGTGGGCACTTTTTTCTTCAAACTACTGTCAATATTCAAATTTTATCTATTGGTTGATACCTTTTTGTTAAACATTCGTCAGTAAACGAATTTTTAAACTAGGTTGTAACTTTTTTCATCAAATTATAGCCTACATACGAAATTCAACTCTCGGTGGGAATTTTTTGGTCAAGCTACCGTCAATGTACGAATTTTGACTCTCGGTGGGAACTTTTTTCTTCAAACTACTGTCAATACTCAAATTTTAACTATTGTTTGAGATCTTTTTGTTAAACAATTGCAAATAAACGAATTTTAATACTAGGTTGGAATTTTTTTCTTCAAACTATCGCATATACGAAATTTAACTCTCGGCAGGAATTTTTTGGTCAAGCTACCATCAATGTTCGAATTTTAACTCTCGGTGGGCACTTTTTTCTTCAAACTACTGTCAATATTCAGATTTTATCTATTGGTTGAAATCTTTTTGTCAAACAATCGTCAATAAACAAATTTTCATACTAGGTTGGAATTTTTTTCTTCAAACTATTGCCTACATACGAAATTCAACTCTCGGTGGGAATTTTTTGGTCAAACTACCGACAATGTACGAATTTTAACTCTCGGTGGGCACTTTTCTCTTCAAACTACTGTCAATATTCATATTTTAACTATTGGTTGAAATCTTTTTGTCAACAATCGTCAATAGATGAATTTTAATACTAGGTTGGAATTTTTTCCTTCAAACTATCGCCTATATACGAAATTTAACTCTCGGTGGGAATTTTTTGGTCAAGCTACCGTCAATGTACGAATTTTAACTCTCGGTGGGCACTTTTTTCTTCAAACTACTGTCAATATTCAAATTTTATCTATTGGTTGATACCTTTTTGTTAAACATTCGTCAGTAAACGAATTTTTAAACTAGGTTGTAACTTTTTTCATCAAATTATCGCCTACATACGAAATTCAACTCTCGGTGGGAATTTTTTGGTCAAGCTACCGTCAATGTACGAATTTTGACTCTCGGTGGGAACTTTTTTCTTCAAACTACTGTCAATACTCAAATTTTAACTATTGTTTGAGATCTTTTTGTTAAACAATTGCAAATAAACGAATTTTAATACTAGGTTGGAATTTTTTTCTTCAAACTATCGCATATACGAAATTTAACTCTCGGCAGGAATTTTTTGGTCAAGCTACCATCAATGTTCGAATTTTAACTCTCGGTGGGCACTTTTTTCTTCAAACTACTGTCAATATTCAGATTTTATCTATTGGTTGAAATCTTTTTGTCAAACAATCGTCAATAAACAAATTTTCATACTAGGTTGGAATTTTTTTCTTCAAACTATTGCCTACATACGAAATTCAACTCTCGGTGGGAATTTTTTGGTCAAACTACCGACAATGTACGAATTTTAACTCTCGGTGGGCACTTTTCTCTTCAAACTACTGTCAATATTCATATTTTAACTATTGGTTGAAATCTTTTTGTCAACAATAGTCAATAGACGAATTTTAATACTAGGTTGGAATTTTTTCCTTCAAACTATCGCCTATATACGAAATTTAACTCTCGGTGGGAATTTTTTGGTCAAGCTACCGTCAATGTACGAATTTTAACTCTCGGTGGGCACTTTTTTCTTCAAACTACTGTCAATATTCAAATTTTATCTATTGGTTGATACCTTTTTGTTAAACATTCGTCAGTAAACGAATTTTTAAACTAGGTTGTAACTTTTTTCATCAAATTATCGCCTACATACGAAATTCAACTCTCGGTGGGAATTTTTTGGTCAAGCTACCGTCAATGTACGAATTTTGACTCTCGGTGGGAACTTTTTTCTTCAAACTACTGTCAATACTCAAATTTTAACTATTGTTTGAGATCTTTTTGTTAAACAATTGCAAATAAACGAATTTTAATACTAGGTTGGAATTTTTTTCTTCAAACTATCGCATATACGAAATTTAACTCTCGGCAGGAATTTTTTGGTCAAGCTACCATCAATGTTCAAATTTTAACTTTCGGTGGGCACTTTTTTCTTCAAACTACTGTCAATATTCATATTTTAACTATTGGTTGAAATCTTTTTGTCAACAATCGTCAATAGACGAATTTTAATACTAGGTTGGAATTTTTTCCTTCAAACTATCGCCTATATACGAAATTTAACTCTCGGTGGGAATTTTTTGGTCAAGCTACCGTCAATGTACGAATTTTAACTCTCGGTGGGCACTTTTCTCTTCAAACTACTGTCAATATTCAGATTTTAAATATTGGTTGAGATCTTTTTGTTAAACAATTGTAAATAAACGAATTTTAATACTAGGTTGGAATTTTTTTCTTCAAACTATCGCATATACGAAATTTAACGCTCGGTAGGAATTTTTTGGTCAAGCTACCGTCAATGTACGAATTTTAACCCTCGGTGGGCACTTTTTTCTTCAAACTACTGTCAATATTCAAATTTTATCTATTGGTTGATATCTTTTTGTCAAACATTCGTCAATAAACGAATTTTTAAACTAGGTTGTAACTTTTTTCATCAAATTATCGCCTACATACGAAATTCAACTCTCGGTGGGAATTTTTTGGTCAAACCACCGTCAATGTACGAATATTGACTCTCGGTGGGAACTTTTTTCTTCAAACTACTGTCAATACTCAAATTTTAACTATTGTTTGAGATCTTTTTGTTAAACAATTGCAAATAAACGAATTTTAATACTAGGTTGGAATTTTTTTCTTCAAACTATCGCATATACGAAATTTAACTCTCGGCAGGAATTTTTTGGTCAAGCTACCATCAATGTTCGAATTTTAACTCTCGGTGGGCACTTTTTTCTTCAAAGTACTGTCAATATTCAGATTTTATCTATTGGTTGAAATCTTTTTGTCAAACAATCGTCAATAAACAAATTTTCATACTAGGTTGGAATTTTTTTCTTCAAACTATCGCCTATATACGAAATTTAACTCTCGGTGGGAATTTTTTGGTCAAGCTGCCGTCAATGTACGAATTTTAACTCTCGGTGGGCACATTTCTCTTCAAACTACTGTCAATATTCAAATTTTATCTATTTGTTGATATCTTTTTGTCAAACATTCGTCAATAAACGAATTTTTGAACTAGGTTGTAACTTTTTTCATCAAATTATCGCCTACATACGAAATTCAACTCTCGGTGGGAATTTTTTGGTCAAACTACCGTCAATGTACGAATTTTAACTCTCGGTGGGAACTTTTTTCTTCAAACTACTGTCAATACTCAAATTTTAACTATTGTTTGAGATCTTTTTGTTAAACAATTGTAAATAAACGAATTTTAATACTAGGTTGGAATTTTTTTCTTCAAACTATCGCATATACGAAATTTAACGCTCGGTAGGAATTTTTTGGTCAAGCTACCATCAATGTTCGAATTTTAACTCTCGGTGGGCACTTTTTTCTTCAAACTACTGTCAATATTCAGATTTTATCTATTGGTTGAAATCTTTTTGTCAAACAATCGTCAATAAACGAATTTTCATACTAGGTTGGAATTTTTTTCTTCAAACTATTGCCTACATACGAAGTTCAACTCTCGGTGGGAATTTTTTGGTCAAACTACCGACAATGTACGAATTTTAACTCTCGGTGGGCACTTTTCTCTTCAAACTACTGTCAATATTCAGATTTTAAATATTGGTTGAAATCTTTTTGTCAAACAGTCGTCAATAAACGAATTTTTATACTAGGTTGTAATTTTTTTCTACAAACTATCGCCTACATACGAAATTCAACTCTCGGTGGGAATTTTTTGGTCAAACTACCGTCAATGTACGAATTTTGACTCTCGGTGGGAACTTTTTTCTTCAAACTACTGTCAATACTCAAATTTTAACTATTGTTTGAGATCTTTTTGTTAAACAATTGCAAATAAACGAATTTTAATACTAGGTTGGAATTTTTTTCTTCAAACTATCACATATACGAAATTTAACTCTCGGCAGGAATTTTTTGGTCAAACTACCGTCAATGTACGAATTTTAACTCTCGGTGGGAACTTTTTTCTTCAAACTACTGTCAATACTCAAATTTTAACTATTGTTTGAGATCTTTTTGTTAAACAATTGTAAATAAACGAATTTTAATACTAGGTTGGAATTTTTTCCTTCAAACTATCGCCTATATGCGAAATTTAACTCTCGGTGGGAATTTTTTGGTCAAGCTACCGTCAATGTACGAATTTTAACTCTCGGTGGGCACTTTTTTCTTCAAACTACTGTCAATACTCAAATTTTAACTATTGTTTGAGATCTTTTTGTTAAACAATTGTAAATAAACGAATTTTAATACTAGGTTGGAATTTTTTCCTTCAAACTATCGCCTATATACGAAATTTAACTCTCGGTGGGAATTTTTTGGTCAAGCTACCGTCAATGTACGAATTTTAACTCTCGGTGGGCACTTTTTTCTTCAAACTACTGTCAATATTCAAATTTTATCTATTGGTTGATACCTTTTTGTCAAACATTCGTCAATAAACGAATTTTTGAACTAGGTTGTAATTTTTTTCATCAAATTATCGCCTACATACGAAATTCAACTCTCGGTGGGAATTTTTTGGTCAAACTACCGTCAATGTACGAATTTTAACTCTCGGTGGGAACTTTTTTCTTCAAACTACTGTCAATACTCAAATTTTAACTATTGTTTGAGATCTTTTTGTTAAACAATTGTAAATAAACGAATTTTAATACTAGGTTGGAATTTTTTTCTTCAAACTATCGCATATACGAAATTTAACGCTCGGTAGGAATTTTTTGGTCAAGCTACCATCAATGTTCGAATTTTAACTCTCGGTGGGCACTTTTTTCTTCAAACTACTGTCAATATTCAAATTTTATCTATTGGTTGATATCTTTTTGTCAAACATTCGTCAATAAACGAATTTTTGAACTAGGTTGTAACTTTTTTCATCAAATTATCGGCTACATACGAAATTCAACTCTCGGTGGGAATTTTTTGGTCAAACTAACGACAATGTACGAATTTTAACTCTCGGTGGGCACTTTTCTCTTCAAACTACTGTCAATATTCAGATTTTAAATATTGGTTGAAATCTTTTTGTCAAACAGTCGTCAATAAACGAATTTTTATACTAGGTTGTAATTTTTTTCTACAAACTATCGCCTACATACGAAATTCAACTCTCGGTGGGAATTTTTTGGTCAAACTACCGTCAATGTACGAATTTTGACTCTCGGTGGGAACTTTTTTCTTCAAACTACTGTCAATACTCAAATTTTAACTATTGTTTGAGATCTTTTTGTTAAACAATTGCAAATAAACGAATTTTAATACTAGGTTGGAATTTTTTTCTTCAAACTATCGCATATACGAAGTTTAACTCTCGGCAGGAATTTTTTGGTCAAGCTACCATCAATGTTCGAATTTTAACTCTCGGTGGGCACTTTTTTCTTCAAACTACTGTCAATATTCAGATTTTATCTATTGGTTGAAATCTTTTTGTCAAACAATCGTCAATAAACAAATTTTCATACTAGGTTGGAATTTTTTTCTTCAAACTATTGCCTACATACGAAATTCAACTCTCGGTGGGAATTTTTTGGTCAAACTACCGACAATGTACGAATTTTAACTCTCGGTGGGCACTTTTCTCTTCAAACTACTGTCAATATTCAGATTTTAAATATTGGTTGAGATCTTTTTGTTAAACAATTGTAAATAAACGAATTTTAATACTAGGTTGGAATTTTTTTCTTCAAACTATCGCATATACGAAATTTAACGCTCGGTAGGAATTTTTTGGTCAAGCTACCGTCAATGTACGAATTTTAACCCTCGGTGGGCACTTTTCTCTTCAAACTACTGTCAATATTCAGATTTTAAATATTGGTTGAAATCTTTTTGTCAAACAGTCGTCAATAAACGAATTTTTATACTAGGTTGTAATTTTTTTCTACAAACTATCGCCTACATACGAAATTCAACTCTCGGTGGGAATTTTTTGGTCAAACTACCGTCAATGTACGAATTTTGACTCTCGGTGGGAACTTTTTTCTTCAAACTACTGTCAATACTCAAATTTTAACTATTGTTTGAGATCTTTTTGTTAAACAATTGCAAATAAACGAATTTTAATACTAGGTTGGAATTTTTTTCTTCAAACTATCGCATATACGAAATTTAACTCTCGGCAGGAATTTTTTGGTCAAGCTACCATCAATGTTCGAATTTTAACTCTCGGTGGGCACTTTTTTCTTCAAACTACTGTCAATATTCAGATTTTATCTATTGGTTGAAATCTTTTTGTCAAACAATCGTCAATAAACAAATTTTCATACTAGGTTGTAACTTTTTTCATCAAATTATCGCCTACATACGAAATTCAACTCTCGGTGGGAATTTTTTGGTCAAACTACCGTCAATGTACGAATTTTGACTCTCGGTGGGAACTTTTTTCTTCAAACTACTGTCAATACTCAAATTTTAACTATTGTTTGAGATCTTTTTGTTAAACAATTGCAGATAAACGAATTTTAATACTAGGTTGGAATTTTTTCCTTCAAACTATCACATATACGAAATTTAACTCTCGGCAGGAATTTTTTGGTCAAACTACCGTCAATGTACGAATTTTAACTCTCGGTGGGCACTTTTTTCTTCAAACTACTGTCAATATTCAAATTTTATCTATTGGTTGATATTTTTTTGTCAAACATTCGTCGATAAACGAATTTTTAAACTAGGTTGTAACTTTTTTCATCAAATTATCGCCTACATACGAAATTCAACTCTCGGTGGGAATTTTTTGGTCAAACTACCGTCAGTGTACGAATTTTGACTCTCGGTGGGAACTTTTTTCTTCAAACTACTGTCAATACTCAAATTTTAACTATTGTTTGAGATCTTTTTGTTAAACAATTGCAAATAAACGAATTTTAATACTAGGTTGGAATTTTTTTCTTCAAACTATCACATATACGAAATTTAACTCTCGGCAGGAATTTTTTGGTCAAACTACCGTCAATGTACGAATTTTAACTCTCGGTGGGAACTTTTTTCTTCAAACTACTGTCAATACTCAAATTTTAACTATTGTTTGAGATCTTTTTGTTAAACAATTGCAAATAAACGAATTTTAATACTAGGTTGGAATTTTTTTCTTCAAACTATCGCATATACGAAATTTAACTCTCGGTGGGAATTTTTTGGTCAAGCTACCGTCAATGTACGAATTTTAACTCTCGGTGGGCACTTTTTTCTTCAAACTACTGTCAATATTCAAATTTTATCTATTGGTTGATACCTTTTTGTCAAACATTCGTCAATAAACGAATTTTTGAACTAGGTTGTAATTTTTTTCATCAAATTATCGCCTACATACGAAATTCAACTCTCGGTGGGAATTTTTTGGTCAAACTACCGTCAATGTA
The DNA here is from genome assembly GCF_050948175.1 of Xylocopa sonorina. Classification (NCBI taxonomy): domain Eukaryota; kingdom Metazoa; phylum Arthropoda; class Insecta; order Hymenoptera; family Apidae; genus Xylocopa; species Xylocopa sonorina. The sequence goes on from NW_027490091.1 coordinate 946,074, forward strand.
CGAATTTTAACTCTCGGTGGGAACTTTTTTCTTCAAACTACTGTCAATACTCAAATTTTAACTATTGTTTGAGATCTTTTTGTTAAACAATTGTAAATAAACGAATTTTAATACTAGGTTGGAATTTTTTTCTTCAAACTATCGCATATACGAAATTTAACGCTCGGTAGGAATTTTTTGGTCAAGCTACCATCAATGTTCGAATTTTAACTCTCGGTGGGCACTTTTTTCTTCAAACTACTGTCAATATTCAAATTTTATCTATTGGTTGATATCTTTTTGTCAAACATTCGTCAATAAACGAATTTTTGAACTAGGTTGTAACTTTTTTCATCAAATTATCGGCTACATACGAAATTCAACTCTCGGTGGGAATTTTTTGGTCAAACTAACGACAATGTACGAATTTTAACTCTCGGTGGGCACTTTTCTCTTCAAACTACTGTCAATATTCAGATTTTAAATATTGGTTGAAATCTTTTTGTCAAACAGTCGTCAATAAACGAATTTTTATACTAGGTTGTAATTTTTTTCTACAAACTATCGCCTACATACGAAATTCAACTCTCGGTGGGAATTTTTTGGTCAAACTACCGTCAATGTACGAATTTTGACTCTCGGTGGGAACTTTTTTCTTCAAACTACTGTCAATACTCAAATTTTAACTATTGTTTGAGATCTTTTTGTTAAACAATTGCAAATAAACGAATTTTAATACTAGGTTGGAATTTTTTTCTTCAAACTATCGCATATACGAAGTTTAACTCTCGGCAGGAATTTTTTGGTCAAGCTACCATCAATGTTCGAATTTTAACTCTCGGTGGGCACTTTTTTCTTCAAACTACTGTCAATATTCAGATTTTATCTATTGGTTGAAATCTTTTTGTCAAACAATCGTCAATAAACAAATTTTCATACTAGGTTGGAATTTTTTTCTTCAAACTATTGCCTACATACGAAATTCAACTCTCGGTGGGAATTTTTTGGTCAAACTACCGACAATGTACGAATTTTAACTCTCGGTGGGCACTTTTCTCTTCAAACTACTGTCAATATTCAGATTTTAAATATTGGTTGAGATCTTTTTGTTAAACAATTGTAAATAAACGAATTTTAATACTAGGTTGGAATTTTTTTCTTCAAACTATCGCATATACGAAATTTAACGCTCGGTAGGAATTTTTTGGTCAAGCTACCGTCAATGTACGAATTTTAACCCTCGGTGGGCACTTTTCTCTTCAAACTACTGTCAATATTCAGATTTTAAATATTGGTTGAAATCTTTTTGTCAAACAGTCGTCAATAAACGAATTTTTATACTAGGTTGTAATTTTTTTCTACAAACTATCGCCTACATACGAAATTCAACTCTCGGTGGGAATTTTTTGGTCAAACTACCGTCAATGTACGAATTTTGACTCTCGGTGGGAACTTTTTTCTTCAAACTACTGTCAATACTCAAATTTTAACTATTGTTTGAGATCTTTTTGTTAAACAATTGCAAATAAACGAATTTTAATACTAGGTTGGAATTTTTTTCTTCAAACTATCGCATATACGAAATTTAACTCTCGGCAGGAATTTTTTGGTCAAGCTACCATCAATGTTCGAATTTTAACTCTCGGTGGGCACTTTTTTCTTCAAACTACTGTCAATATTCAGATTTTATCTATTGGTTGAAATCTTTTTGTCAAACAATCGTCAATAAACAAATTTTCATACTAGGTTGTAACTTTTTTCATCAAATTATCGCCTACATACGAAATTCAACTCTCGGTGGGAATTTTTTGGTCAAACTACCGTCAATGTACGAATTTTGACTCTCGGTGGGAACTTTTTTCTTCAAACTACTGTCAATACTCAAATTTTAACTATTGTTTGAGATCTTTTTGTTAAACAATTGCAGATAAACGAATTTTAATACTAGGTTGGAATTTTTTCCTTCAAACTATCACATATACGAAATTTAACTCTCGGCAGGAATTTTTTGGTCAAACTACCGTCAATGTACGAATTTTAACTCTCGGTGGGCACTTTTTTCTTCAAACTACTGTCAATATTCAAATTTTATCTATTGGTTGATATTTTTTTGTCAAACATTCGTCGATAAACGAATTTTTAAACTAGGTTGTAACTTTTTTCATCAAATTATCGCCTACATACGAAATTCAACTCTCGGTGGGAATTTTTTGGTCAAACTACCGTCAGTGTACGAATTTTGACTCTCGGTGGGAACTTTTTTCTTCAAACTACTGTCAATACTCAAATTTTAACTATTGTTTGAGATCTTTTTGTTAAACAATTGCAAATAAACGAATTTTAATACTAGGTTGGAATTTTTTTCTTCAAACTATCACATATACGAAATTTAACTCTCGGCAGGAATTTTTTGGTCAAACTACCGTCAATGTACGAATTTTAACTCTCGGTGGGAACTTTTTTCTTCAAACTACTGTCAATACTCAAATTTTAACTATTGTTTGAGATCTTTTTGTTAAACAATTGCAAATAAACGAATTTTAATACTAGGTTGGAATTTTTTTCTTCAAACTATCGCATATACGAAATTTAACTCTCGGCAGGAATTTTTTGGTCAAGCTACCATCAATGTTCGAATTTTAACTCACGGTGGGCACTTTTTTCTTCAAACTACTGTCAATATTCAAATTTTATCTATTGGTTGATATCTTTTTGTCAAACATTCGTCAATAAACGAATTTTTAAACTAGGTTGTAACTTTTTTCATCAAATTATCGCCTACATACGAAATTCAACTCTCGGTGGGAATTTTTTGGTCAAACTACCGTCAATGTACGAATTTTGACTCTCGGTGGGAACTTTTTTCTTCAAACTACTGTCAATACTCAAATTTTAACTATTGTTTGAGATCTTTTTGTTAAACAATTGCAAATAAACGAATTTTAATACTAGGTTGGAATTTTTTTCTTCAAACTATCACATATACGAAATTTAACTCTCGGCAGGAATTTTTTGGTCAAACTACCGTCAATGTACGAATTTTAACTCTCGGTGGGAACTTTTTTCTTCAAACTACTGTCAATACTCAAATTTTAACTATTGTTTGAGATCTTTTTGTTAAACAATTGTAAATAAACGAATTTTAATACTAGGTTGGAATTTTTTCCTTCAAACTATCGCCTATATACGAAATTTAACTCTCGGTGGGAATTTTTTGGTCAAGCTACCGTCAATGTACGAATTTTAACTCTCGGTGGGCACTTTTTTCTTCAAACTACTGTCAATATTCAAATTTTATCTATTTGTTGATATCTTTTTGTCAAACATTCGTCAATAAACGAATTTTTGAACTAGGTTGTAACATTTTTCATCAAATTATCGCCTACATACGAAATTCAACTCTCGGTGGGAATTTTTTGGTCAAATTACCGTCAATGTACGAATTTTAACTCTCGGTGGGCACTTTTCTCTTCAAACTACTGTCAATATTCAGATTTTAAATATTGGTTGAAATCTTTTTGTCAAACAGTCGTCAATAAACGAATTTTTATACTAGGTTGTAATTTTTTTCTACAAACTATCGCCAACATACGAAATTCAACTCTCGGTGGGAATTTTTTGGTCAAACTACCGTCAATGTACGAATTTTGACTCTCGGTGGGAACTTTTTTCTTCAAACTACTGTCAATACTCAAATTTTAACTATTGTTTGAGATCTTTTTGTTAAACAATTGCAAATAAACGAATTTTAATACTAGGTTGGAATTTTTTTCTTCAAACTATCACATATACGAAATTTAACTCTCGGCAGGAATTTTTTGGTCAAACTACCGTCAATGTACGAATTTTAACTCTCGGTGGGCACTTTTTTCTTCAAACTACTGTCAATATTCAAATTTTATCTATTGGTTGATATTTTTTTGTCAAACATTCGTCGATAAACGAATTTTTAAACTAGGTTGTAACTTTTTTCATCAAATTATCGCCTACATACGAAATTCAACTCTCGGTGGGAATTTTTTGGTCAAACTACCGTCAATGTACGAATTTTGACTCTCGGTGGGAACTTTTTTCTTCAAACTACTGTCAATACTCAAATTTTAACTATTGTTTGAGATCTTTTTGTTAAACAATTGTAAATAAACGAATTTTAATACTAGGTTGGAATTTCTTCCTTCAAACTATCGCCTATATACGAAATTTAACTCTCGGTGGGAATTTTTTGGTCAAGCTACCGTCAATGTACGAATTTTAACTCTCGGTGGGCACTTTTTTCTTCAAACTACTGTCAATATTCAAATTTTATCTATTGGTTGATATCTTTTTGTTAAACATTCGTCAGTAAACGAATTTTTAAACTAGGTTGTAACTTTCTTCATCAAATTATCGCCTACATACGAAATTCAACTCTCGGTGGGAATTTTTTGGTCAAGCTACCGTCAATGTACGAATTTTGACTCTCGGTGGGAACTTTTTTCTTCAAACTACTGTCAATACTCAAATTTTAACTATTGTTTGAGATCTTTTTGTTAAACAATTGCAAATAAACGAATTTTAATACTAGGTTGGAATTTTTTTCTTCAAACTATCGCATATACGAAATTTAACTCTCGGCAGGAATTTTTTGGTCAAGCTACCATCAATGTCCGAATTTTAACTCTCGGTGGGCACTTTTTTCTTCAAACTACTGTCAATATTCAGATTTTATCTATTGGTTGAAATGTTTTTGTCAAACAATCGTCAATAAACAAATTTTCATACTAGGTTGGAATTTTTTTCTTCAAACTATTGCCTACATACGAAATTCAACCCTCGGTGGGAATTTTTTGGTCAAACTACCGACAATGTACGAATTTTAACTCTCGGTGGGCACTTTTCTCTTCAAACTACTGTCAATATTCAGATTTTAAATATTGGTTGAAATCTTTTTGTCAAACAGTCGTCAATAAACGAATTTTTATACTAGGTTGTAATTTTTTTCTACAAACTATCGCCTACATACGAAATTCAACTCTCGGTGGGAATTTTTTGGTCAAGCTACCGTCAATGTACGAATTTTGACTCTCGGTGGGAACTTTTTTCTTCAAACTACTGTCAATACTCAAATTTTAACTATTGTTTGAGATCTTTTTGTTAAACAATTGCAAATAAACGAATTTTAATACTAGGTTGGAATTTTTTTCTTCAAACTATCGCATATACGAAATTTAACTCTCGGCAGGAATTTTTTGGTCAAGCTACCATCAATGTTCGAATTTTAACTCACGGTGGGCACTTTTTTCTTCAAACTACTGTCAATATTCAAATTTTATCTATTGGTTGATATCTTTTTGTCAAACAGTCGTCAATAAACGAATTTTTAAACTAGGTTGTAACTTTTTTCTTCAAATTATCGCCTACATACGAGATTGAACTCTCGGTGGGAATTTTTTGGTCAAACTACCGTCAATGTACGAATTTTAACTCTCGGTGGGAACTTTTTTCTTCAAACTACTGTCAATACTCAAATTTTAACTATTGTTTGAGATCTTTTTGTTAAACAATTGTAAATAAACGAATTTTAATACTAGGTTGGAATTTTTTTCTTCAAACTATCGCATATACGTAATTTAACGCTCGGTAGGAATTTTTTGGTCAAGCTACCATCAATGTTCGAATTTTAACTCTCGGTGGGCACTTTTTTCTTCAAACTACTGTCAATATTCAGATTTTATCTATTGGTTGAAATCTTTTTGTCAAACAATCGTCAATAAACGAATTTTCATACTAGGTTGGAATTTTTTTCTTCAAACTATTGCCTACATACGAAGTTCAACTCTCGGTGGGAATTTTTTGGTCAAACTACCGACAATGTACGAATTTTAACTCTCGGTGGGCACTTTTCTCTTCAAACTACTGTCAATATTCAGATTTTAAATATTGGTTGAAATCTTTTTGTCAAACAGTCGTCAATAAACGAATTTTTAAACTAGGTTGTAACTTTTTTCATCAAATTATCGCCTACATACGAAATTCAACTATCGGTGGGAATTTTTTGGTCAAACTACCGTCAATGTACGAATTTTGACTCTCGGTGGGAACTTTTTTCTTCAAACTACTGTCAATACTCAAATTTTAACTATTGTTTGAGATCTTTTTGTTAAACAATTGTAAATAAACGAATTTTAATACTAGGTTGGAATTTTTTCCTTCAAACTATCGCCTATATACGAAATTTAACTCTCGGTGGGAATTTTTTGGTCAAGCTACCGTCAATGTACGAATTTTAACTCTCGGTGGGCACTTTTTTCTTCAAACTACTGTCAATATTCAAGTTTTATCTATTGGTTGATATCTTTTTGTCAAACATTCGTCAATAAACGAATTTTTGAACTAGGTTGTAACTTTTTTCATCAAATTATCGCCTACATACGAAATTCAACTCTCGGTGGGAATTTTTTGGTCAAACTACCGACAATGTACGAATTTTAACTCTCGGTGGGCACTTTTCTCTTCAAACTACTGTCAATATTCAGATTTTAAATATTGGTTGAAATCTTTTTGTCAAACAGTCGTCAATAAACGAATTTTTATACTAGGTTGTAATTTTTTTCTACAAACTATCGCCTACATACAAAATTCAACTCTCGGTGGGAATTTTTTGGTCAAACTACCGTCAATGTACGAATTTTGACTCTCGGTGGGAACTTTTTTCTTCAAACTACTGTCAATACTCAAATTTTAACTATTGTTTGAGATCTTTTTGTTAAACAATTGCAAATAAACGAATTTTAATACTAGGTTGGAATTTTTTTCTTCAAACTATCGCATATACGAAATTTAACTCTCGGCAGGAATTTTTTGGTCAAGCTACCATCAATGTTCGAATTTTAACTCACGGTGGGCACTTTTTTCTTCAAACTACTGTCAATATTCAAATTTTATCTATTGGTTGATATCTTTTTGTCAAACATTCGTCAATAAACGAATTTTTAAACTAGGTTGTAACTTTTTTCATCAAATTATCGCCTACATACGAAATTCAACTCTCGGTGGGAATTTTTTGGTCAAACTACCGTCAATGTACGAATTTTGACTCTCGGTGGGAACTTTTTTCTTCAAACTACTGTCAATACTCAAATTTTAACTATTGTTTGAGATCTTTTTGTTAAACAATTGCAAATAAACGAATTTTAATACTAGGTTGGAATTTTTTTCTTCAAACTATCACATATACGAAATTTAACTCTCGGCAGGAATTTTTTGGTCAAACTACCGTCAATGTACGAATTTTAACTCTCGGTGGGCACTTTTTTCTTCAAACTACTGTCAATATTCAAATTTTATCTATTGGTTGATATTTTTTTGTCAAACATTCGTCGATAAACGAATTTTTAAACTAGGTTGTAACTTTTTTCATCAAATTATCGCCTACATACGAAATTCAACTCTCGGTGGGAATTTTTTGGTCAAACTACCGTCAATGTACGAATTTTGACTCTCGGTGGGAACTTTTTTCTTCAAACTACTGTCAATACTCAAATTTTAACTATTGTTTGAGATCTTTTTGTTAAACAATTGTAAATAAACGAATTTTAATACTAGGTTGGAATTTTTTCCTTCAAACTATCGCCTATATACGAAATTTAACTCTCGGTGGGAATTTTTTGGTCAAGCTACCGTCAATGTACGAATTTTAACTCTCGGTGGGCACTTTTTTCTTCAAACTACTGTCAATATTCAAATTTTATCTATTGGTTGATATCTTTTTGTTAAACATTCGTCAGTAAACGAATTTTTAAACTAGGTTGTAACTTTCTTCATCAAATTATCGCCTACATACGAAATTCAACTCTCGGTGGGAATTTTTTGGTCAAGCTACCGTCAATGTACGAATTTTGACTCTCGGTGGGAACTTTTTTCTTCAAACTACTGTCAATACTCAAATTTTAACTATTGTTTGAGATCTTTTTGTTAAACAATTGCAAATAAACGAATTTTAATACTAGGTTGGAATTTTTTTCATCAAACTATCGCATATACGAAATTTAACTCTCGGCAGGAATTTTTTGGTCAAGCTACCATCAATGTCCGAATTTTAACTCTCGGTGGGCACTTTTTTCTTCAAACTACTGTCAATATTCAGATTTTATCTATTGGTTGAAATGTTTTTGTCAAACATTCGTCAATAAACGAATTTTTAAACTAGGTTGTAACTTTTTTCATCAAATTATCGCCTACATACGAAATTCAACTCTCGGTGGGAATTTTTTGGTCAAACTACCGTCAATGTACGAATTTTGACTCTCGGTGGGAACTTTTTTCTTCAAACTACTGTCAATACTCAAATTTTAACTATTGTTTGAGATCTTTTTTTTAAACAATTGCAAATAAACGAATTTTAATACTAAGTTGGAATTTTTTTCTTCAAACTATCACATATACGAAATTTAACTCTCGGCAGGAATTTTTTGGTCAAACTACCGTCAATGTACGAATTTTAACTCTCGGTGGGAACTTTTTTCTTCAAACTACAGTCAATACTCAAATTTTAACTATTGTTTGAGATCTTTTTGTTAAACAATTGCAAATAAACGAATTTTAATAGTAGGTTGGAATTTTTTTCTTCAAACTATCGCATATACGAAATTTAACTCTCGGCAGGAATTTTTTGGTCAAGCTACCATCAATGTTCGAATTTTAACTCACGGTGGGCACTTTTTTCTTCAAACTACTGTCAATATTCAAATTTTATCTATTGGTTGATATCTTTTTGTCAAACAGTCGTCAATAAACGAATTTTTAAACTAGGTTGTAACTTTTTTCTTCAAATTATCGCCTACATACGAGATTCAACTCTCGGTGGGAATTTTTTGGTCAAACTACCGTCAATGTACGAATTTTAACTCTCGGTGGGCACTTTTTTCTTCAAACTACTGTCAATATTCAAATTTTATCTATTGGTTGATATTTTTTTGTCAAACATTCGTCGATAAACGAATTTTTAAACTAGGTTGTAACTTTTTTCATCAAATTATCGCCTACATACGAAATTCAACTCTCGGTGGGAATTTTTTGGTCAAACTACCGTCAATGTACGAATTTTGACTCTCGGTGGGAACTTTTTTCTTCAAACTACTGTCAATACTCAAATTTTAACTATTGTTTGAGATCTTTTTGTTAAACAATTGTAAATAAACGAATTTTAATACTAGGTTGGAATTTTTTCCTTCAAACTATCGCCTATATACGAAATTTAACTCTCGGTGGGAATTTTTTGGTCAAGCTACCGTCAATGTACGAATTTTAACTCTCGGTGGGCACTTTTTTCTTCAAACTACTGTCAATATTCAAATTTTATCTATTGGTTGATATCTTTTTGTTAAACATTCGTCAGTAAACGAATTTTTAAACTAGGTTGTAACTTTCTTCATCAAATTATCGCCTACATACGAAATTCAACTCTCGGTGGGAATTTTTTGGTCAAGCTACCGTCAATGTACGAATTTTGACTCTCGGTGGGAACTTTTTTCTTCAAACTACTGTCAATACTCAAATTTTAACTATTGTTTGAGATCTTTTTGTTAAACAATTGCAAATAAACGAATTTTAATACTAGGTTGGAATTTTTTTCATCAAACTATCGCATATACGAAATTTAACTCTCGGCAGGAATTTTTTGGTCAAGCTACCATCAATGTCCGAATTTTAACTCTCGGTGGGCACTTTTTTCTTCAAACTACTGTCAATATTCAGATTTTATCTATTGGTTGAAATGTTTTTGTCAAACATTCGTCAATAAACGAATTTTTAAACTAGGTTGTAACTTTTTTCATCAAATTATCGCCTACATACGAAATTCAACTCTCGGTGGGAATTTTTTGGTCAAACTACCGTCAATGTACGAATTTTGACTCTCGGTGGGAACTTTTTTCTTCAAACTACTGTCAATACTCAAATTTTAACTATTGTTTGAGATCTTTTTGTTAAACAATTGCAAATAAACGAATTTTAATACTAAGTTGGAATTTTTTTCTTCAAACTATCACATATACGAAATTTAACTCTCGGCAGGAATTTTTTGGTCAAACTACCGTCAATGTACGAATTTTAACTCTCGGTGGGAACTTTTTTCTTCAAACTACAGTCAATACTCAAATTTTAACTATTGTTTGAGATCTTTTTGTTAAACAATTGCAAATAAACGAATTTTAATAGTAGGTTGGAATTTTTTTCTTCAAACTATCGCATATACGAAATTTAACTCTCGGCAGGAATTTTTTGGTCAAGCTACCATCAATGTTCGAATTTTAACTCACGGTGGGCACTTTTTTCTTCAAACTACTGTCAATATTCAAATTTTATCTATTGGTTGATATCTTTTTGTCAAACAGTCGTCAATAAACGAATTTTTAAACTAGGTTGTAACTTTTTTCTTCAAATTATCGCCTACATACGAGATTCAGCTCTCGGTGGGAATTTTTTGGTCAAACTACCGTCAATGTACGAATTTTAACTCTCGGTGGGCACTTTTTTCTTCAAACTACTGTCAATATTCAAATTTTATCTATTGGTTGATATCTTTTTGTCAAACATTCGTCAATAAACGAATTTTTAAACTAGGTTGTAACTTTTTTCATCAAATTATCGCCTACATACGAAATTCAACTCTCGGTGGGAATTTTTTGGTCAAACTACCGTCAATGTACGAATTTTAACTCTCGGTGGGAACTTTTTTCTTCAAACTACTGTCAATACTCAAATTTTAACTATTGTTTGAGATCTTTTTGTTAAACAATTGCAAATAAACGAATTTTAATACTAGGTTGGAATTTTTTTCTTCAAACTATCGCATATACGAAATTTAACTCTCGGCAGGAATTTTTTGGTCAAGCTACCATCAATGATCGAATTTTATCTCACGGTGGGCACTTTTTTCTTCAAACTACTGTCAATATTCAAATTTTATCTATTGGTTAATTTCTTTTTGTCAAACAGTCGTCAATGAACGAATTTTTAAACTAGGTTGTAACTTTTTTCATCAAATTATCGCCTACATACGAAATTCAACTCTCGGTGGGAATTTTTTGGTCAAACTACCGTCAATGTACGAATTTTGACTCTCGGTGGGCACTTTTTTCTTCAAACTACTGTCAATATTCAAATTTTATCTATTGGTTGATATCTTTTTGTCAAACATTCGTCAATAAACGAATTTTTAAACTAGGTTGTAACTTTTTTCATCAAATTATCGCCTACATACGAAATTCAACTCTCGGTGGGAATTTTTTGGTCAAACTACCGTCAATGTACGAATTTTAACTCTCGGTGGGCACTTTTTTCTTCAAACTACTGTCAATATTCAAATTTTATCTATTGGTTGATATCTTTTTGTCAAACATTCGTCAATAAACGAATTTTTAAACTAGGTTGTAACTTTTTTCATCAAATTATCGCCTACATACGAAATTCAACTCTCGGTGGGAATTTTTTGGTCAAACTACCGTCAATGTACGAATTTTAATTCTCGGTGGGAACTTTTTTCTTCAAACTACTGTCAATACTCAAATTTTAACTATTGTTTGAGATCTTTTTGTTATACAATTGCAAATAAACGAATTTTAATACTAGGTTGGAATTTTTTTCTTCAAACTATCGCATATACGAAATTTAACTCTCGGCAGGAATTTTTTGGTCAAGCTACCATCAATGTTCGAATTTTAACTCACGGTGGGCACTTTTTTCTTCAAACTACTGTCAATATTCAAATTTTATCTATTGGTTGATATCTTTTTGTCAAACAGTCGTCAATAAACGAATTTTTAAACTAGGTTGTAACTTTTTTCTTCAAATTATCGCCTACATACGAAATTCAACTATCGGTGGGTATTTTTTGGTCAAACTACCGTCAATGTACGAATTTTAACTCTCGGTGGGAACTTTTTTCTTCAAACTACTGTCAATACTCAAATTTTAACTATTGTTTGAGATCTTTTTGTTAAACAATTGTAAATAAACGAATTTTAATACTAGGTTGGAATTTTTTTCTTCAAACTATCGCATATACGAAATTTAACGCTCGGTAGGAATTTTTTGGTCAAGCTACCATCAATGTTCGAATTTTAACTCTCGGTGGGCACTTTTTTCTTCAAACTACTGTCAATATTCAGATTTTATCTATTGGTTGAAATCTTTTTGTCAAACAATCGTCAATAAACGAATTTCAATACTAGGTTGGAATTTTTTTCTTCAAACTATTGCCTACATACGAAGTTCAACTCTCGGTGGGAATTTTTGGTCAAACTACCGACAATGTACGAATTTTAACTCTCGGTGGGCACTTTTCTCGTCAAACTACTGTCAATTTTCAGATTTTAAATATTGGTTGAAATCTTTTTGTCAAACAGTCGTCAATAAACGAATTTTTATACTAGGTTGTAATTCTTTTCTTCAAACTATCGCCTACATACGAAATTTAACTCTCGGTGGGAATTTTTTGGTCAAACTACCGTCAATGTACGAATTTTAACTCTCGGTGGGAACTTTTTTCTTCAAACTACTGTCAATACTCAAATTGTAACTATTGTTTGAGATCTTTTTGTTATACAATTGCAAATAAACGAATTTTAATACCAGGTTGGAATTTTTTTCTTCAAACTATCGCATATACGAAATTTAACTCTCGGTAGGAATTTTTTGGTCAAGCTACCATCAATGTTCAAATTTTAACTTTCGGTGGGCACTTTTTTCTTCAAACTACTGTCAATATTCATATTTTAACTATTGGTTGAAATCTTTTTGTCAACAATCGTCAATAGACGAATTTTAATACTAGGTTGGAATTTTTTCCTTCAAACTATCGCCTATATACGAAATTTAACTCTCGGTGGGAATTTTTTGGTCAAGCTACCGTCAATGTACGAATTTTAACTCTCGGTGGGCACTTTTTTCTTCAAACTACTGTCAATATTCAAATTTTATCTATTGGTTGATATCTTTTTGTCAAACAGTCGTCAATAAACGAATTTTTGAACTAGGTTGTAACTTTTTTCTTCATACTATCGCCTATATACGAAATTTAACTCTCGGTGGGAATTTTTTGGTCAAGCTACCGTCAATGTACGAATTTTAACTCTCGGTGGGCACTTTTTTCTTCAAACTACTGTCAATATTCAAATTTTATCTATTGGTTGATATCTTTTTGTCAAACAGTCGTCAATAAACGAATTTTTGAACTAGGTTGTAACTTTTTTCTTCAAATTATCGCCTACATACGAAATTCAACTCTCGGTGGGAATTTTTTGGTCAAACTACCGTCAATGTACGAATTTTAACTCTCGGTGGGAACTTTTTTCTTCAAACTACTGTCAGTACTCAAATTTTAACTATTGTTTGAGATCTTTTTGTTAAACAATTGCAAATAAACGAATTTTAATACTAGGTTGGAATTTTTTTCTTCAAACTATCGCATATACGAAATTTAACTCTCGGCAGGAATTTTTTGGTCAAGCTACCATCAATGTTCGAATTTTAACTCACGGTGGGCACTTTTTTCTTCAAACTACTGTCAATATTCATATTTTAACTATTGGTTGAAATCTTTTTGTCAACAATCGTCAATAGACGAATTTTAATACTAGGTTGGAATTTTTTCCTTCAAACTATCGCCTATATACGAAATTTAACTCTCGGTGGGAATTTTTTGGTCAAGCTACCGTCAATGTACGAATTTTAACTCTCGGTGGGCACTTTTTTCTTCAAACTACTGTCAATATTCAAATTTTATCTATTGGTTGATATCTTTTTGTCAAACAGTCGTCAATAAACGAATTTTTGAACTAGGTTGTAACTTTTTTCTTCAAATTATCGCCTACATACGAAATTTAACTATCGGTGGGAATTTTTTGGTCAAACTTTCGTCAAAGTACGAATTTTAACTCATGGTGGGCACTTTTTTCTTCAAACTACTGTCAATATTCAAATTTTATCTATTGGTTGATATCTTTTTGTCAAACAGTCGTCAATAAACGAATTTTTAAACTAGGTTGTAACTTTTTTCTTCAAATTATCGCCTACATACGAGATTGAACTCTCGGTGGGAATTTTTTGGTCAAACTACCGTCAATGTACGAATTTTAACTCTCGGTGGGAACTTTTTTCTTCAAACTACTGTCAATACTCAAATTTTAACTATTGTTTGAGATCTTTTTGTGAAACAATTGCAAATAAACGAATTTTAATACTAGGTTGGAATTTTTTTCTTCAAACTATCGCATATACGAAATTTAACTCTCGGCAGGAATTTTTTGGTCAAGCTACCATCAATGATCGAATTTTATATCACGGTGGGCACTTTTTTCTTCAAACTACTGTCAATATTCAAATTTTATCTATTGGTTAATATCTTTTTGTCAAACAGTCGTCAATAAACGAATTTTTAAACTAGGTTGTAACTTTTTTCATCAAATTATCGCCTACATACGAAATTCAACTCTCGGTGGGAATTTTTTGGTCAAACTACCGTCAATGTACGAATTTTGACTCTCGGTGGGAACTTTTTTCTTCAAACTACTGTCAATATTCAAATTTTATCTATTGGTTGATATCTTTTTGTCAAACATTCGTCAATAAACGAATTTTTAAACAAGGTTGTAACTTTTTTCATCAAATTATCGCCTACATACGAAATTCAACTCTCGGTGGGAATTTTTTGGTCAAACTACCGTCAATGTACGAATTTTAATTCTCGGTGGGAACTTTTTTCTTCAAACTACTGTCAATACTCAAATTGTAACTATTGTTTGAGATCTTTTTGTTATACAATTGCAAATAAACGAATTTTAATACCAGGTTGGAATTTTTTTCTTCAAACTATCGCATATACGAAATTTAACTCTCGGTAGGAATTTTTTGGTCAAGCTACCATCAATGTTCAAATTTTAACTTTCGGTGGGCACTTTTTTCTTCAAACTACTGTCAATATTCAAATTTTATCTATTGGTTGATATCTTTTTGTCAAACAGTCGTCAATAAACGAATTTTTAAACTAGGTTGTAACTTTTTTCTTCAAATTATCGCCTACATACGAGATTGAACACTCGGTGGGAATTTTTTGGTCAAACTACCGTCAATGTACGAATTTTAACTCTCGGTGGGAACTTTTTTCTTCAAACTACTGTCAATACTCAAATTTTAACTATTGTTTGAGATCTTTTTGTTAAACAATTGCAAATAAACGAATTTTAATACTAGGTTGGAATTTTTTTCTTCAAACTATCGCATATACGAAATTTAACTCTCGGCAGGAATTTTTTGGTCAAGCTACCATCAATGATCGAATTTTATCTCACGGTGGGCACTTTTTTCTTCAAACTACTGTCAATATTCAAATTTTATCTATTGGTTAATATCTTTTTGTCAAACAGTCGTCAATGAACGAATTTTTAAACTAGGTTGTAACTTTTTTCATCAAATTATCGCCTACATACGAAATTCAACTCTCGGTGGGAATTTTTTGGTCAAACTACCGTCAATGTACGAATTTTGACTCTCGGTGGGAACTTTTTTCTTCAAACTACTGTCAATACTCAAATTTTAACTATTGTTTGAGATCTTTTTGTTAAACAATTGCAAATAAACGAATTTTAATACTAGGTTGGAATTTTTTTCTTCAAACTATCGCATATACGAAATTTAACGCTCGGTAGGAATTTTTTGGTCAAGCTACCATCAATGTTCGAATTTTAACTCTCGGTGGGCACTTTTTTCTTCAAACTACTGTCAATATTCAAATTTTATCTATTGGTTGATATCTTTTTATCAAACATTCGTCAATAAACGAATTTTTAAACTAGGTTGTAACTTTTTTCATCAAATTATCGCCTACATACGAAATTCAACTCTCGGTGGGAATTTTTTGGTCAAACTACCGTCAATGTACGAATTTTAACTCTCGGTGGGCACTTTTTTCTTCAAACTACTGTCAATATTCAAATTTTATCTATTGGTTGATATCTTTTTGTCAAATATTCGTCAATAAACGAATTTTTAAACTAGGTTGTAACTTTTTTCATCAAATTATTGCCTACATACGAAATTCAACTCTCGGTGGGAATTTTTTGGTCAAACTACCGTCAATGTAAGAATTTTAATTCTCGGTGGGAACTTTTTTCTTCAAACTACTGTCAATACTCAAATTTTAACTATTGTTTGAGATCCTTTTGTTATACAATTGCAAATAAACGAATTTTAATACCAGGTTGGAATTTTTTTCTTCAAACTATCGCATATACGAAATTTAACTCTCGGTAGGAATTTTTTGGTCAAGCTACCATCAATGTTCAAATTTTAACTTTCGGTGGGCACTTTTTTCTTCAAACTACTGTCAATATTCATATTTTAACTATTGGTTGAAATCTTTTTGTCAACAATCGTCAATAGACGAATTTTAATACTAGGTTGGAATTTTTTCCTTCAAACTATCGCCTATATACGAAATTTAACTCTCGGTGGGAATTTTTTGGTCAAGCTACCGTCAATGTACGAATTTTAACTCTCGGTGGGCACTTTTTTCTTCAAACTACTGTCAATATTCAAATTTTATCTATTGGTTGATATCTTTTTGTCAAACATTCGTCAATAAACGAATTTTTAAACAAGGTTGTAACTTTTTTCATCAAATTATCGCCTACATACGAAATTCAACTCTCGGTGGGAATTTTTTGGTCAAACTACCGTCAATGTACGAATTTTAATTCTCGGTGGGAACTTTTTTCTTCAAACTACTGTCAATACTCAAATTGTAACTATTGTTTGAGATCTTTTTGTTATACAATTGCAAATAAACGAATTTTAATACCAGGTTGGAATTTTTTTCTTCAAACTATCGCATATACGAAATTTAACTCTCGGTAGGAATTTTTTGGTCAAGCTACCATCAATGTTCAAATTTTAACTTTCGGTGGGCACTTTTTTCTTCAAACTACTGTCAATATTCATATTTTAACTATTGGTTGAAATCTTTTTGTCAACAATCGTCAATAGACGAATTTTAATACTAGGTTGGAATTTTTTCCTTCAAACTATCGCCTATATACGAAATTTAACTCTCGGTGGGAACTTTTTGGTCAAGCTACCGTCAATGTACGAATTTTAACTCTCGGTGGGCACTTTTTTCTTCAAACTACTGTCAATATTCAAATTTTATCTATTGGTTGATATCTTTTTGTCAAACAGTCGTCAATAAACGAATTTTTGAACTAGGTTGTAACTTTTTTCTTCAAATTATCGCCTACATACGAAATTTAACTCTCGGTGGGAATTTTTTGGTCAAACTTTCGTCAAAGTACGAATTTTAACTCATGGTGGGCACTTTTTTCTTCAAACTACTGTCAATATTCAAATTTTATCTATTGGTTGATATCTTTTTGTCAAACAGTCGTCAATAAACGAATTTTTAAACTAGGTTGTAACTTTTTTCTTCAAATTATCGCCTACATACGAGATTGAACACTCGGTGGGAATTTTTTGGTCAAACTACCGTCAATGTACGAATTTTAACTCTCGGTGGGAACTTTTTTCTTCAAACTACTGTCAATACTCAAATTTTAACTATTGTTTGAGATCTTTTTGTTAAACAATTGCAAATAAACGAATTTTAATACTAGGTTGGAATTTTTTTCTTCAAACTATCGCATATACGAAATTTAACTCTCGGCAGGAATTTTTTGGTCAAGCTACCATCAATGATCGAATTTTATCTCACGGTGGGCACTTTTTTCTTCAAACTACTGTCAATATTCAAATTTTATCTATTGGTTAATATCTTTTTGTCAAACAGTCGTCAATAAACGAATTTTTAAACTAGGTTGTAACTTTTTTCATCAAATTATCGCCTACATACGAAGTTCAACTCTCGGTGGGAATTTTTTGGTCAAACTACCGTCAATGTACGAATTTTGACTCTCGGTGGGAACTTTTTTCTTCAAACTACTGTCAATACTCAAATTTTAACTATTGATTGAGATCTTTTTGTTATACAATTGCAAATAAACGAATTTTAATACCAGGTTGGAATTTTTTTCTTCAAACTATCGCATATACGAAATTTAACTCTCGGTGGGAATTTTTTGGTCAAGCTACCGTCAACGTACGAATTTTAACTCTCGGTGGCCACTTTTTTCTTCAAACTACTGTCAATATTCAAATTTTATTTATTGGTTGATATCTTTTTGTCAAACATTCGTCAATAAACGAATTTTTAAACTAGGTTGTAACTTTTTTCATCAAATTATCGCCTACATACGAAATTCAACTCTCGGTGGGAATTTTTTGGTCAAACTTTCGTCAAAGTACGAATTTTAACTCACGGTGGGCACTTTTTTCTTCAAACTACTGTCAATATTCAAATTTTATCTATTGGTTGATATCTTTTTGTCAAACAGTCGTCAATAAACGAATTTTTAAACTAGGTTGTAACTTTTTTCTTCAAATTATTGCCTACATACGAGATTCAACTCTCGGTGGGAATTTTTTGGTCAAACTACCGTCAATGTACGAATTTTAACTCTCGGTGGGCACTTTTTTCTTCAAACTACTGTCAATATTCAAATTTTATCTATTGGTTGATATCTTTTTGTCAAACATTCGTCAATAAACGAATTTTTAAACTAGGTTGTAACTTTTTTCATCAAATTATCGCCTACATACGAAATTCAACTCTCGGTGGGAATTTTTTGGTCAAACTACCGTCAATGTACGAATTTTAACTCTCGGTGGGCACTTTTTTCTTCAAACTACTGTCAATATTCAAATTTTATCTATTGGTTGATATCTTTTTGTCAAACATTCGTCAATAAACGAATTTTTAAACTAGGTTGTAACTTTTTTCATCAAATTATCGCCTACATACGAAATTCAACTCTCGGTGGGAATTTTTTGGTCAAACTACCGTCAATGTACGAATTTTAATTCTCGGTGGGAACTTTTTTCTTCAAACTACTGTCAATACTCAAATTTTAACTATTGTTTGAGATCTTTTTGTTATACAATTGCAAATAAACGAATTTTAATACTAGGTTGGAATTTTTTTCTTCAAACTATCGCATATACGAAATTTAACTCTCGGCAGGAATTTTTTGGTCAAGCTACCATCAATGTTCGAATTTTAACTCACGGTGGGCACTTTTTTCTTCAAACTACTGTCAATATTCAAATTTTATCTATTGGTTGATATCTTTTTGTCAAACAGTCGTCAATAAACGAATTTTTAAACTAGGTTGTAACTTTTTTCTTCAAATTATCGCCTACATACGAAATTCAACTATCGGTGGGTATTTTTTGGTCAAACTACCGTCAATGTACGAATTTTAACTCTCGGTGGGAACTTTTTTCTTCAAACTACTGTCAATACTCAAATTTTAACTATTGTTTGAGATCTTTTTGTTAAACAATTGTAAATAAACGAATTTTAATACTAGGTTGGAATTTTTTTCTTCAAACTATCGCATATACGAAATTTAACGCTCGGTAGGAATTTTTTGGTCAAGCTACCATCAATGTTCGAATTTTAACTCTCGGTGGGCACTTTTTTCTTCAAACTACTGTCAATATTCAGATTTTATCTATTGGTTGAAATCTTTTTGTCAAACAATCGTCAATAAACGAATTTCAATACTAGGTTGGAATTTTTTTCTTCAAACTATTGCCTACATACGAAGTTCAACTCTCGGTGGGAATTTTTTGGTCAAACTACCGACAATGTACGAATTTTAACTCTCGGTGGGCACTTTTCTCGTCAAACTACTGTCAATTTTCAGATTTTAAATATTGGTTGAAATCTTTTTGTCAAACAGTCGTCAATAAACGAATTTTTATACTAGGTTGTAATTCTTTTCTTCAAACTATCGCCTACATACGAAATTTAACTCTCGGTGGGAATTTTTTGGTCAAACTTTCGTCAAAGTACGAATTTTAACTCATGGTGGGCACTTTTTTCTTCAAACTACTGTCAATATTCAAATTTTATCTATTGGTTGATATCTTTTTGTCAAACAGTCGTCAATAAACGAATTTTTAAACTAGGTTGTAACTTTTTTCTTCAAATTATCGCCTACATACGAGATTCAACTCTCGGTGGGAATTTTTTGGTCAAACTACCGTCAATGTACGAATTTTAACTCTCGGTGGGAACTTTTTTCTTCAAACTACTGTCAATACTCAAATTTTAACTATTGTTTGAGATCTTTTTGTTAAACAATTGCAAATAAACGAATTTTAATACTAGGTTGGAATTTTTTTCTTCAAACTATCGCATATACGAAATTTAACTCTCGGCAGGAATTTTTTGGTCAAGCTACCATCAATGATCGAATTTTATCTCACGGTGGGCACTTTTTTCTTCAAACTACTGTCAATATTCAAATTTTATCTATTGGTTAATATCTTTTTGTCAAACAGTCGTCAATGAACGAATTTTTAAACTAGGTTGTAACTTTTTTCATCAAATTATCGCCTACATACGAAATTCAACTCTCGGTGGGAATTTTTTGGTCAAACTACCGTCAATGTACGAATTTTGACTCTCGGTGGGAACTTTTTTCTTCAAACTACTGTCAATACTCAAATTTTAACTATTGTTTGAGATCTTTTTGTTAAACAATTGCAAATAAACGAATTTTAATACTAGGATGGAATTTTTTTCTTCAAACTATCGCATATACGAAATTTAACGCTCGGTAGGAATTTTTTGGTCAAGCTACCATCAATGTTCGAATTTTAACTCTCGGTGGGCACTTTTTTCTTCAAACTACTGTCAATATTCAAATTTTATCTATTGGTTGATATCTTTTTATCAAACATTCGTCAATAAACGAATTTTTAAACTAGGTTGTAACTTTTTTCATCAAATTATCGCCTACATACGAAATTCAACTCTCGGTGGGAATTTTTTGGTCAAACTACCGTCAATGTACGAATTTTAACTCTCGGTGGGCACTTTTTTCTTCAAACTACTGTCAATATTCAAATTTTATCTATTGGTTGATATCTTTTTGTCAAATATTCGTCAATAAACGAATTTTTAAACTAGGTTGTAACTTTTTTCATCAAATTATTGCCTACATACGAAATTCAACTCTCGGTGGGAATTTTTTGGTCAAACTACCGTCAATGTAAGAATTTTAATTCTCGGTGGGAACTTTTTTCTTCAAACTACTGTCAATACTCAAATTTTAACTATTGTTTGAGATCCTTTTGTTATACAATTGCAAATAAACGAATTTTAATACCAGGTTGGAATTTTTTTCTTCAAACTATCGCATATACGAAATTTAACTCTCGGTGGGAATTTTTTGGTCAAGCTGCCGTCAACGTACGAATTTTAACTCTCGGTGGCCACTTTTTTCTTCAAACTACTGTCAATATTCAAATTTTATTTATTGGTTGATATCTTTTTGTCAAACATTCGTCAATAAACGAATTTTTAAACTAGGTTCTAACTTTTTTCATCAAATTATCGCCTACATACGAAATTCAACTCTCGGTGGGAATTTTTTGGTCAAACTTTCGTCAAAGTACGAATTTTAACTCACGGTGGGCACTTTTTTCTTCAAACTACTGTCAATATTCAAATTTTATCTATTGGTTGATATCTTTTTGTCAAACAGTCGTCAATAAACGAATTTTTAAACTAGGTTGTAACTTTTTTCTTCAAATTATTGCCTACATACGAGATTCAACTCTCGGTGGGAATTTTTTGGTCAAACTACCGTCAATGTACGAATTTTAACTCTCGGTGGGCACTTTTTTCTTCAAACTACTGTCAATATTCAAATTTTATCTATTGGTTGATATCTTTTTGTCAAACATTCGTCAATAAACGAATTTTTAAACTAGGTTGTAACTTTTTTCATCAAATTATCGCCTACATACGAAATTCAACTCTCGGTGGGAATTTTTTGGTCAAACTACCGTCAATGTACGAATTTTAACTCTCGGTGGGCACTTTTTTCTTCAAACTACTGTCAATATTCAAATTTTATCTATTGGTTGATATCTTTTTGTCAAACATTCGTCAATAAACGAATTTTTAAACTAGGTTGTAACTTTTTTCATCAAATTATCGCCTACATACGAAATTCAACTCTCGGTGGGAATTTTTTGGTCAAACTACCGTCAATGTACGAATTTTAATTCTCGGTGGGAACTTTTTTCTTCAAACTACTGTCAATACTCAAATTTTAACTATTGTTTGAGATCTTTTTGTTATACAATTGCAAATAAACGAATTTTAATACTAGGTTGGAATTTTTTTCTTCAAACTATCGCATATACGAAATTTAACTCTCGGCAGGAATTTTTTGGTCAAGCTACCATCAATGTTCGAATTTTAACTCACGGTGGGCACTTTTTTCTTCAAACTACTGTCAATATTCAAATTTTATCTATTGGTTGATATCTTTTTGTCAAACAGTCGTCAATAAACGAATTTTTAAACTAGGTTGTAACTTTTTTCTTCAAATTATCGCCTACATACGAAATTCAACTATCGGTGGGTATTTTTTGGTCAAACTACCGTCAATGTACGAATTTTAACTCTCGGTGGGAACTTTTTTCTTCAAACTACTGTCAATACTCAAATTTTAACTATTGTTTGAGATCTTTTTGTTAAACAATTGTAAATAAACGAATTTTAATACTAGGTTGGAATTTTTTTCTTCAAACTATCGCATATACGAAATTTAACGCTCGGTAGGAATTTTTTGGTCAAGCTACCATCAATGTTCGAATTTTAACTCTCGGTGGGCACTTTTTTCTTCAAACTACTGTCAATATTCAGATTTTATCTATTGGTTGAAATCTTTTTGTCAAACAATCGTCAATAAACGAATTTCAATACTAGGTTGGAATTTTTTTCTTCAAACTATTGCCTACATACGAAGTTCAACTCTCGGTGGGAATTTTTTGGTCAAACTACCGACAATGTACGAATTTTAACTCTCGGTGGGCACTTTTCTCGTCAAACTACTGTCAATTTTCAGATTTTAAATATTGGTTGAAATCTTTTTGTCAAACAGTCGTCAATAAACGAATTTTTATACTAGGTTGTAATTCTTTTCTTCAAACTATCGCCTACATACGAAATTTAACTCTCGGTGGGAATTTTTTGGTCAAACTTTCGTCAAAGTACGAATTTTAACTCATGGTGGGCACTTTTTTCTTCAAACTACTGTCAATATTCAAATTTTATCTATTGGTTGATATCTTTTTGTCAAACAGTCGTCAATAAACGAATTTTTAAACTAGGTTGTAACTTTTTTCTTCAAATTATCGCCTACATACGAGATTCAACTCTCGGTGGGAATTTTTTGGTCAAACTACCGTCAATGTACGAATTTTAACTCTCGGTGGGAACTTTTTTCTTCAAACTACTGTCAATACTCAAATTTTAACTATTGTTTGAGATCTTTTTGTTAAACAATTGCAAATAAACGAATTTTAATACTAGGTTGGAATTTTTTTCTTCAAACTATCGCATATACGAAATTTAACTCTCGGCAGGAATTTTTTGGTCAAGCTACCATCAATGATCGAATTTTATCTCACGGTGGGCACTTTTTTCTTCAAACTACTGTCAATATTCAAATTTTATCTATTGGTTAATATCTTTTTGTCAAACAGTCGTCAATGAACGAATTTTTAAACTAGGTTGTAACTTTTTTCATCAAATTATCGCCTACATACGAAATTCAACTCTCGGTGGGAATTTTTTGGTCAAACTACCGTCAATGTACGAATTTTGACTCTCGGTGGGAACTTTTTTCTTCAAACTACTGTCAATACTCAAATTTTAACTATTGTTTGAGATCTTTTTGTTAAACAATTGCAAATAAACGAATTTTAATACTAGGTTGGAATTTTTTTCTTCAAACTATCGCATATACGAAATTTAACGCTCGGTAGGAATTTTTTGGTCAAGCTACCATCAATGTTCGAATTTTAACTCTCGGTGGGCACTTTTTTCTTCAAACTACTGTCAATATTCAAATTTTATCTATTGGTTGATATCTTTTTATCAAACATTCGTCAATAAACGAATTTTTAAACTAGGTTGTAACTTTTTTCATCAAATTATCGCCTACATACGAAATTCAACTCTCGGTGGGAATTTTTTGGTCAAACTACCGTCAATGTACGAATTTTAACTCTCGGTGGGCACTTTTTTCTTCAAACTACTGTCAATATTCAAATTTTATCTATTGGTTGATATCTTTTTGTCAAATATTCGTCAATAAACGAATTTTTAAACTAGGTTGTAACTTTTTTCATCAAATTATTGCCTACATACGAAATTCAACTCTCGGTGGGAATTTTTTGGTCAAACTACCGTCAATGTAAGAATTTTAACTCTCGGTGGGCACTTTTTTCTTCAAACTACTGTCAATATTCAAATTTTATCTATTGGTTGATATCTTTTTGTCAAACAGTCGTCAATAAACGAATTTTTAAACTAGGTTGTAACTTTTTTCTTCAAATTATCGCCTACATACGAAATTCAACTATCGGTGGGTATTTTTTGGTCAAACTACCGTCAATGTACGAATTTTAACTCTCGGTGGGAACTTTTTTCTTCAAACTACTGTCAATACTCAAATTTTAACTATTGTTTGAGATCTTTTTGTTAAACAATTGTAAATAAACGAATTTTAATACTAGGTTGGAATTTTTTTCTTCAAACTATCGCATATACGAAATTTAACGCTCGGTAGGAATTTTTTGGTCAAGCTACCATCAATGTTCGAATTTTAACTCTCGGTGGGCACTTTTTTCTTCAAACTACTGTCAATATTCAGATTTTATCTATTGGTTGAAATCTTTTTGTCAAACAATCGTCAATAAACGAATTTCAATACTAGGTTGGAATTTTTTTCTTCAAACTATTGCCTACATACGAAGTTCAACTCTCGGTGGGAATTTTTTGGTCAAACTACCGACAATGTACGAATTTTAACTCTCGGTGGGCACTTTTCTCGTCAAACTACTGTCAATTTTCAGATTTTAAATATTGGTTGAAATCTTTTTGTCAAACAGTCGTCAATAAACGAATTTTTATACTAGGTTGTAATTCTTTTCTTCAAACTATCGCCTACATACGAAATTTAACTCTCGGTGGGAATTTTTTGGTCAAACTTTCGTCAAAGTACGAATTTTAACTCATGGTGGGCACTTTTTTCTTCAAACTACTGTCAGTATTCAAATTTTATCTATTGGTTGATATCTTTTTGTCAAACAGTCGTCAATAAACGAATTTTTAAACTAGGTTGTAACTTTTTTCTTCAAATTATCGCCTACATACGAAATTCAACTCTCGGTGGGAATTTTTTGGTCAAACTACCGTCAATGTACGAATTTTGAGTCTCGGTGGGAACTTTTTTCTTCAAACTACTGTCAATACTCAA
Organism: Xylocopa sonorina; assembly: GCF_050948175.1. Taxonomy (NCBI): domain Eukaryota; kingdom Metazoa; phylum Arthropoda; class Insecta; order Hymenoptera; family Apidae; genus Xylocopa; species Xylocopa sonorina. The sequence goes on from NW_027490091.1 coordinate 971,489, forward strand.
ATTTTAACTATTGTTTGAGATCTTTTTGTTAAACAATTGCAAATAAACGAATTTTAATACTAGGTTGGAATTTTTTTCTTCAAACTATCGCATATACGAAATTTAACTCTCGGCAGGAATTTTTTGGTCAAGCTACCATCAATGTTCGAATTTTAACTCACGGTGGGCACTTTTTTCTTCAAACTACTGTCAATATTCAAATATTATCTATTGGTTGATATCTTTTTGTCAAACAGTCGTCAATAAACGAATTTTTAAACTAGGTTGTAACTTTTTTCTTCAAATTATCGCCTACATACGAAATTCAACTCTCGGTGGGAATTTTTTGGTCAAACTACCGTCAACGTAAGAATTTTAATTCTCGGTGGGAACTTTTTTCTTCAAACTACTGTCAATACTCAAATTTTAACTATTGTTTGAGATCTTTTTGTTAAACAATTGCAAATAAACGAATTTTAATACTAGGTTGGAATTTTTTTCTTCAAACTATCGCATATACGAAATTTAACGCTCGGTAGGAATTTTTTGGTCAAGCTACCATCAATGTTCGAATTTTAACTCTCGGTGGGCACTTTTTTCTTCAAACTACTGTCAATATTCAAATTTTATCTATTGGTTGATATCTTTTTATCAAACATTCGTCAATAAACGAATTTTTAAACTAGGTTGTAACTTTTTTCATCAAATTATCGCCTACATACGAAATTCAACTCTCGGTGGGAATTTTTTGGTCAAACTACCGTCAATGTACGAATTTTAACTCTCGGTGGGCACTTTTTTCTTCAAACTACTGTCAATATTCAAATTTTATCTATTGGTTGATATCTTTTTGTCAAATATTCGTCAATAAACGAATTTTTAAACTAGGTTGTAACTTTTTTCATCAAATTATTGCCTACATACGAAATTCAACTCTCGGTGGGAATTTTTTGGTCAAACTACCGTCAATGTAAGAATTTTAATTCTCGGTGGGAACTTTTTTCTTCAAACTACTGTCAATACTCAAATTTTAACTATTGTTTGAGATCCTTTTGTTATACAATTGCAAATAAACGAATTTTAATACCAGGTTGGAATTTTTTTCTTCAAACTATCGCATATACGAAATTTAACTCTCGGCAGGAATTTTTTGGTCAAGCTACCATCAATGTTCGAATTTTAACTCACGGTGGGCACTTTTTTCTTCAAACTACTGTCAATATTCAAATTTTATCTATTGGTTAATATCTTTTTGTCAAACAGTCGTCAATAAACGAATTTGTAAACTAGGTTGTAACTTTTTTCATCAAATTGTCGCCTACATACGAAATTTAACTCTCGGTGGGAATTTTTTGGTCAAACTTTCGTCAAAGTACGAATTTTAACTCATGGTGGGCACTTTTTTCTTCAAACTACTGTCAGTATTCAAATTTTATCTATTGGTTGATATCTTTTTGTCAAACAGTCGTCAATAAACGAATTTTTAAACTAGGTTGTAACTTTTTTCTTCAAATTATCGCCTACATACGAAATTCAACTCTCGGTGGGAATTTTTTGGTCAAACTACCGTCAATGTACGAATTTTGAGTCTCGGTGGGAACTTTTTTCTTCAAACTACTGTCAATACTCAAATTTTAACTATTGTTTGAGATCTTTTTGTTAAACAATTGCAAATAAACGAATTTTAATACTAGGTTGGAATTTTTTTCTTCAAACTATCGCATATACGAAATTTAACGCTCGGTAGGAATTTTTTGGTCAAGCTACCATCAATGTTCGAATTTTAACTCTCGGTGGGCACTTTTTTCTTCAAACTACTGTCAATATTCAAATTTTATCTATTGGTTGATATCTTTTTATCAAACATTCGTCAATAAACGAATTTTTAAACTAGGTTGTAACTTTTTTCATCAAATTATCGCCTACATACGAAATTCAACTCTCGGTGGGAATTTTTTGGTCAAACTACCGTCAATGTACGAATTTTAACTCTCGGTGGGCACTTTTTTCTTCAAACTACTGTCAATATTCAAATTTTATCTATTGGTTGATATCTTTTTGTCAAATATTCGTCAATAAACGAATTTTTAAACTAGGTTGTAACTTTTTTCATCAAATTATTGCCTACATACGAAATTCAACTCTCGGTGGGAATTTTTTGGTCAAACTACCGTCAATGTAAGAATTTTAATTCTCGGTGGGAACTTTTTTCTTCAAACTACTGTCAATACTCAAATTTTAACTATTGTTTGAGATCCTTTTGTTATACAATTGCAAATAAACGAATTTTAATACCAGGTTGGAATTTTTTTCTTCAAACTATCGCATATACGAAATTTAACTCTCGGCAGGAATTTTTTGGTCAAGCTACCATCAATGTTCGAATTTTAACTCACGGTGGGCACTTTTTTCTTCAAACTACTGTCAATATTCAAATTTTATCTATTGGTTAATATCTTTTTGTCAAACAGTCGTCAATAAACGAATTTGTAAACTAGGTTGTAACTTTTTTCATCAAATTGTCGCCTACATACGAAATTTAACTCTCGGTGGGAATTTTTTGGTCAAACTTTCGTCAAAGTACGAATTTTAACTCATGGTGGGCACTTTTTTCTTCAAACTACTGTCAGTATTCAAATTTTATCTATTGGTTGATATCTTTTTGTCAAACAGTCGTCAATAAACGAATTTTTAAACTAGGTTGTAACTTTTTTCTTCAAATTATCGCCTACATACGAAATTCAACTCTCGGTGGGAATTTTTTGGTCAAACTACCGTCAATGTACGAATTTTGAGTCTCGGTGGGAACTTTTTTCTTCAAACTACTGTCAATACTCAAATTTTAACTATTGTTTGAGATCTTTTTGTTAAACAATTGCAAATAAACGAATTTTAATACTAGGTTGGAATTTTTTTCTTCAAACTATCGCATATACGAAATTTAACTCTCGGCAGGAATTTTTTGGTCAAGCTACCATCAATGTTCGAATTTTAACTCTCGGTGGGCACTTTTTTCTTCAAACTACTGTCAATATTCAAATTTTATCTATTGGTTGATATCTTTTTATCAAACATTCGTCAATAAACGAATTTTTAAACTAGGTTGTAACTTTTTTCATCAAATTATCGCCTACATACGAAATTCAACTCTCGGTGGGAATTTTTTGGTCAAACTACCGTCAATGTACGAATTTTAACTCTCGGTGGGCACTTTTTTCTTCAAACTACTGTCAATATTCAAATTTTATCTATTGGTTGATATCTTTTTGTCAAATATTCGTCAATAAACGAATTTTTAAACTAGGTTGTAACTTTTTTCATCAAATTATTGCCTACATACGAAATTCAACTCTCGGTGGGAATTTTTTGGTCAAACTACCGTCAATGTAAGAATTTTAATTCTCGGTGGGAACTTTTTTCTTCAAACTACTGTCAATACTCAAATTTTAACTATTGTTTGAGATCCTTTTGTTATACAATTGCAAATAAACGAATTTTAATACCAGGTTGGAATTTTTTTCTTCAAACTATCGCATATACGAAATTTAACTCTCGGCAGGAATTTTTTGGTCAAGCTACCATCAATGTTCGAATTTTAACTCACGGTGGGCACTTTTTTCTTCAAACTACTGTCAATATTCAAATTTTATCTATTGGTTAATATCTTTTTGTCAAACAGTCGTCAATAAACGAATTTGTAAACTAGGTTGTAACTTTTTTCATCAAATTGTCGCCTACATACGAAATTTAACTCTCGGTGGGAATTTTTTGGTCAAACTTTCGTCAAAGTACGAATTTTAACTCATGGTGGGCACTTTTTTCTTCAAACTACTGTCAGTATTCAAATTTTATCTATTGGTTGATATCTTTTTGTCAAACAGTCGTCAATAAACGAATTTTTAAACTAGGTTGTAACTTTTTTCTTCAAATTATCGCCTACATACGAAATTCAACTCTCGGTGGGAATTTTTTGGTCAAACTACCGTCAATGTACGAATTTTGAGTCTCGGTGGGAACTTTTTTCTTCAAACTACTGTCAATACTCAAATTTTAACTATTGTTTGAGATCTTTTTGTTAAACAATTGCAAATAAACGAATTTTAATACTAGGTTGGAATTTTTTTCTTCAAACTATCGCATATACGAAATTTAACTCTCGGCAGGAATTTTTTGGTCAAGCTACCATCAATGTTCGAATTTTAACTCTCGGTGGGCACTTTTTTCTTCAAACTACTGTCAATATTCAAATTTTATCTATTGGTTGATATCTTTTTATCAAACATTCGTCAATAAACGAATTTTTAAACTAGGTTGTAACTTTTTTCATCAAATTATCGCCTACATACGAAATTCAACTCTCGGTGGGAATTTTTTGGTCAAACTACCGTCAATGTACGAATTTTAACTCTCGGTGGGCACTTTTTTCTTCAAACTACTGTCAATATTCAAATTTTATCTATTGGTTGATATCTTTTTGTCAAATATTCGTCAATAAACGAATTTTTAAACTAGGTTGTAACTTTTTTCATCAAATTATTGCCTACATACGAAATTCAACTCTCGGTGGGAATTTTTTGGTCAAACTACCGTCAATGTAAGAATTTTAATTCTCGGTGGGAACTTTTTTCTTCAAACTACTGTCAATACTCAAATTTTAACTATTGTTTGAGATCCTTTTGTTATACAATTGCAAATAAACGAATTTTAATACCAGGTTGGAATTTTTTTCTTCAAACTATCGCATATACGAAATTTAACTCTCGGTAGGAATTTTTTGGTCAAGCTACCATCAATGTTCAAATTTTAACTTTCGGTGGGCACTTTTTTCTTCAAACTACTGTCAATATTCATATTTTAACTATTGGTTGAAATCTTTTTGTCAACAATCGTCAATAGACGAATTTTAATACTAGGTTGGAATTTTTTCCTTCAAACTATCGCCTATATACGAAATTTAACTCTCGGTGGGAATTTTTTGGTCAAGCTACCGTCAATGTACGAATTTTAACTCTCGGTGGGCACTTTTTTCTTCAAACTACTGTCAATATTCAAATTTTATCTATTGGTTGATATCTTTTTGTCAAACATTCGTCAATAAACGAATTTTTAAACTAGGTTGTAACTTTTTTCATCAAATTATCGCCTACATACGAAATCCAACTCTCGGTGGGAATTTTTTGGTCAAACTACCGTCAATGTACGAATTTTAATTCTCGGTGGGAACTTTTTTCTTCAAACTACTGTCAATACTCAAATTTTAACTATTGTTTGAGATCTTTTTGTTATACAATTGCAAATAAACGAATTTTAATACTAGGTTGGAATTTTTTTCTTCAAACTATCGCATATACGAAATTTAACGCTCGGTAGGAATTTTTTGGTCAAGCTACCATCAATGTTCGAATTTTAACTCTCGGTGGGCACTTTTTTCTTCAAACTACTGTCAATATTCAAATTTTATCTATTGGTTGATATCTTTTTATCAAACATTCGTCAATAAACGAATTTTTAAACTAGGTTGTAACTTTTTTCATCAAATTATCGCCTACATACGAAATTCAACTCTCGGTGGGAATTTTTTGGTCAAACTACCGTCAATGTACGAATTTTAACTCTCGGTGGGCACTTTTTTCTTCAAACTACTGTCAATATTCAAATTTTATCTATTGGTTGATATCTTTTTGTCAAATATTCGTCAATAAACGAATTTTTAAACTAGGTTGTAACTTTTTTCATCAAATTATTGCCTACATACGAAATTCAACTCTCGGTGGGAATTTTTTGGTCAAACTACCGTCAATGTAAGAATTTTAATTCTCGGTGGGAACTTTTTTCTTCAAACTACTGTCAATACTCAAATTTTAACTATTGTTTGAGATCCTTTTGTTATACAATTGCAAATAAACGAATTTTAATACCAGGTTGGAATTTTTTTCTTCAAACTATCGCATATACGAAATTTAACTCTCGGCAGGAATTTTTTGGTCAAGCTACCATCAATGTTCGAATTTTAACTCACGGTGGGCACTTTTTTCTTCAAACTACTGTCAATATTCAAATTTTATCTATTGGTTAATATCTTTTTGTCAAACAGTCGTCAATAAACGAATTTGTAAACTAGGTTGTAACTTTTTTCATCAAATTGTCGCCTACATACGAAATTTAACTCTCGGTGGGAATTTTTTGGTCAAACTTTCGTCAAAGTACGAATTTTAACTCATGGTGGGCACTTTTTTCTTCAAACTACTGTCAGTATTCAAATTTTATCTATTGGTTGATATCTTTTTGTCAAACAGTCGTCAATAAACGAATTTTTAAACTAGGTTGTAACTTTTTTCTTCAAATTATCGCCTACATACGAAATTCAACTCTCGGTGGGAATTTTTTGGTCAAACTACCGTCAATGTACGAATTTTGAGTCTCGGTGGGAACTTTTTTCTTCAAACTACTGTCAATACTCAAATTTTAACTATTGTTTGAGATCTTTTTGTTAAACAATTGCAAATAAACGAATTTTAATACTAGGTTGGAATTTTTTTCTTCAAACTATCGCATATACGAAATTTAACTCTCGGCAGGAATTTTTTGGTCAAGCTACCATCAATGTTCGAATTTTAACTCTCGGTGGGCACTTTTTTCTTCAAACTACTGTCAATATTCAAATTTTATCTATTGGTTGATATCTTTTTGTCAAATATTCGTCAATAAACGAATTTTTAAACTAGGTTGTAACTTTTTTCATCAAATTATTGCCTACATACGAAATTCAACTCTCGGTGGGAATTTTTTGGTCAAACTACCGTCAATGTAAGAATTTTAATTCTCGGTGGGAACTTTTTTCTTCAAACTACTGTCAATACTCAAATTTTAACTATTGTTTGAGATCCTTTTGTTATACAATTGCAAATAAACGAATTTTAATACCAGGTTGGAATTTTTTTCTTCAAACTATCGCATATACGAAATTTAACTCTCGGTAGGAATTTTTTGGTCAAGCTACCATCAATGTTCAAATTTTAACTTTCGGTGGGCACTTTTTTCTTCAAACTACTGTCAATATTCATATTTTAACTATTGGTTGAAATCTTTTTGTCAACAATCGTCAATAGACGAATTTTAATACTAGGTTGGAATTTTTTCCTTCAAACTATCGCCTATATACGAAATTTAACTCTCGGTGGGAATTTTTTGGTCAAGCTACCGTCAATGTACGAATTTTAACTCTCGGTGGGCACTTTTTTCTTCAAACTACTGTCAATATTCAAATTTTATCTATTGGTTGATATCTTTTTGTCAAACATTCGTCAATAAACGAATTTTTAAACTAGGTTGTAACTTTTTTCATCAAATTATCGCCTACATACGAAATCCAACTCTCGGTGGGAATTTTTTGGTCAAACTACCGTCAATGTACGAATTTTAATTCTCGGTGGGAACTTTTTTCTTCAAACTACTGTCAATACTCAAATTTTAACTATTGTTTGAGATCTTTTTGTTATACAATTGCAAATAAACGAATTTTAATACTAGGTTGGAATTTTTTTCTTCAAACTATGGCATATACGAAATTTAACTCTCGGCAGGAATTTTTTGGTCAAGCTACCATCAATGTTCGAATTTTAACTCACGGTGGGCACTTTTTTCTTCAAACTACTGTCAATATTCAAATTTTATCTATTGGTTAATATCTTTTTGTCAAACAGTCGTCAATAAACGAATTTGTAAACTAGGTTGTAACTTTTTTCATCAAATTATCGCCTACATACGAAATTCAACTCTCGGTGGGAATTTTTTGGTCAAACTACGGTCAATGTACGAATTTTAACTCTCGGGGGGAACTTTTTTCTTCAAACTTCTGTCAATACTCAAATTTTAACTATTGTTTGAGATCTTTTTGTTAAACAATTGTAAATAAACGAATTTTAATACTAGGTTGGAATTTTTTTCTTCAAACTATCGCATATACGAAATTTAACGCTCGGTAGGAATTTTTTGGTCAAGCTACCATCAATGTTCGAATTTTAACTCTCGGTGGGCACTTTTTTCTTCAAACTACTGTCAATATTCAGATTTTATCTATTGGTTGATATCTTTTTGTCAAACAGTCGTCAATAAACGAATTTTTAAACTAGGTTGTAACTTTTTTCTTCAAATTATCGCCTACATACGAAATTCAACTCTCGGTGGGAATTTTTTGGTCAAACTACCGTCAATGTAAGAATTTTAATTCTCGGTGGGAACTTTTTTCTTCAAACTACTGTCAATACTCAAATTTTAACTATTGTTTGAGATCTTTTTGTTAAACAATTGCAAATAAACGAATTTTAATACTAGGTTGGAATTTTTTTCTTCAAACTATCGCATATACGAAATTTAACTCTCGGCAGGAATTTTTTGGTCAAGCTACCATCAATGTTCGAATTTTAACTCACGGTGGGCACTTTTCTCTTCAAACTACTGTCAATATTCAGATTTTAAATATTGGTTGAAATCTTTTTGTCAAACAGTCGTCAATAAACGAATTTTTATACTAGGTTGTAATTTTTTTCTTCAAACTATCGCCTACATACGAAATTTAACTCTCGGTGGGAATTTTTTGGTCAAACTTTCGTCAAAGTACGAATTTTAACTCATGGTGGGCACTTTTTTCTTCAAACTACTGTCAGTATTCAAATTTTATCTATTGGTTGATATCTTTTTGTCAAACATTCGTCAATAAACGAATTTTTAAACTAGGTTGTAACTTTTTTCATCAAATTGTCGCCTACATACGAAATTTAACTCTCGGTGGGAATTTTTTGGTCAAACTTTCGTCAAAGTACGAATTTTAACTCATGGTGGGCACTTTTTTCTTCAAACTACTGTCAGTATTCAAATTTTATCTATTGGTTGATATCTTTTTGTCAAACAGTCGTCAATAAACGAATTTTTAAACTAGGTTGTAACTTTTTTCTTCAAATTATCGCCTACATACGAAATTCAACTCTCGGTGGGAATTTTTTGGTCAAACTACCGTCAATGTACGAATTTTGAGTCTCGGTGGGAACTTTTTTCTTCAAACTACTGTCAATACTCAAATTTTAACTATTGTTTGAGATCTTTTTGTTAAACAATTGCAAATAAACGAATTTTAATACTAGGTTGGAATTTTTTTCTTCAAACTATCGCATATACGAAATTTAACTCTCGGCAGGAATTTTTTGGTCAAGCTACCATCAATGTTCGAATTTTAACTCACGGTGGGCACTTTTTTCTTCAAACTACTGTCAATATTCAAATTTTATCTATTGGTTGATATCTTTTTGTCAAACAGTCGTCAATAAACGAATTTTTAAACTAGGTTGTAACTTTTTTCTTCAAATTATCGCCTACATACGAAATTCAACTCTCGGTGGGAATTTTTTGGTCAAACTACCGTCAATGTAAGAATTTTAATTCTCGGTGGGAACTTTTTTCTTCAAACTACTGTCAATACTCAAATTTTAACTATTGTTTGAGATCTTTTTGTTAAACAATTGCAAATAAACGATTTTTAATACTAGGTTGGAATTTTTTTCTTCAAACTATCGCATATACGAAATTTAACTCTCGGCAGGAATTTTTTGGTCAAGCTACCATCAATGTTCGAATTTTAACTCACGGTGGGCACTTTTCTCTTCAAACTACTGTCAATATTCAGATTTTAAATATTGGCTGAAATCTTTTTGTCAAACAGTCGTCAATAAACGAATTTTTAAACTAGGTTGTAACTTTTTTCTTCAAATTATTGCCTACATACGAGATTCAACTCTCGGTGGGAATTTTTTGGTCAAACTACCGTCAATGTACGAATTTTAACTCTCGGTGGGCACTTTTTTCTTCAAACTACTGTCAATATTCAAATTTTATCTATTGGTTGATATCTTTTTGTCAAACATTCGTCAATAAACGAATTTTTAAACTAGGTTGTAACTTTTTTCTTCAAATTATTGCCTACATACGAGATTCAACTCTCGGTGGGAATTTTTTGGTCAAACTACCGTCAATGTACGAATTTTAACTCTCGGTGGGCACTTTTTTCTTCAAACTACTGTCAATATTCAAATTTTATCTATTGGTTGATATCTTTTTGCCAAACATTCGTCAATAAACGAATTTTTAAACTAGGTTGTAACTTTTTTCATCAAATTATCGCCTACATACGAAATTCAACTCTCGGTGGGAATTTTTTGGTCAAACTACCGTCAATGTACGAATTTTAACTCTCGGTGGGCACTTTTTTCTTCAAACTACTGTCAATATTCAAATTTTATCTATTGGTTGATATCTTTTTGTCAAACATTCGTCAATAAACGAATTTTTAAACTAGGTTGTAACTTTTTTCATCAAATTATCGCCTACATACGAAATTCAACTCTCGGTGGGAATTTTTTGGTCAAACAACCGTCAATGTACGAATTTTGAGTCTCGGTGGGAACTTTTTTCTTCAAACTACTGTCAATACTCAAATTTTAACTATTGTTTGAGATCTTTTTGTTAAACAATTGCAAATAAACGAATTTTAATACTAGGTTGGAATTTTTTTCTTCAAACTATCGCATATACGAAATTTAACTCTCGGCAGGAATTTTTTGGTCAAGCTACCATCAATGTTCGAATTTTAACTCACGGTGGGCACTTTTTTCTTCAAACTACTGTCAATATTCAAATTTTATCTATTGGTTGATATCTTTTTGTCAAACAGTCGTCAATAAACGAATTTTTAAACTAGGTTGTAACTTTTTTCTTCAAATTATCGCCTACATACGAAATTCAACTCTCGGTGGGAATTTTTTGGTCAAACTACCGTCAATGTAAGAATTTTAATTCTCGGTGGGAACTTTTTTCTTCAAACTACTGTCAATACTCAAATTTTAACTATTGTTTGAGATCTTATTGTTAAACAATTGCAAATAAACGATTTTTAATACTAGGTTGGAATTTTTTTCTTCAAACTATCGCATATACGAAATTTAACTCTCGGCAGGAATTTTTTGGTCAAGCTACCATCAATGTTCGAATTTTAACTCACGGTGGGCACTTTTCTCTTCAAACTACTGTCAATATTCAGATTTTAAATATTGGCTGAAATCTTTTTGTCAAACAGTCGTCAATAAACGAATTTTTATACTAGGTTGTAATTTTTTTCTTCAAACTATCGCCTACATACGAAATTTAGCTCTCGGTGGGAATTTTTTGGTCAAACTTTCGTCAAAGTACGAATTTTAACTCACGGTGGGCACTTTTTCTTCAAACTACTGTCAATATTCAAATTTTATCTATTGGTTGATATCTTTTTGTCAAACAGTCGTCAATAAACGAATTTTTAAACTAGGTTGTAACTTTTTTCTTCAAATTATTGCCTACATACGAGATTCAACTCTCGGTGGGAATTTTTTGGTCAAACTACCGTCAATGTACGAATTTTAACTCTCGGTGGGCACTTTTTTCTTCAAACTACTGTCAATATTCAAATTTTATCTATTGGTTGATATCTTTTTGTCAAACATTCGTCAATAAACGAATTTTTAAACTAGGTTGTAACTTTTTTCCTCAAATTATTGCCTACATACGAGATTCAACTCTCGGTGGGAATTTTTTGGTCAAACTACCGTCAATGTACGAATTTTAACTCTCGGTGGGCACTTTTTTCTTCAAACTACTGTCAATATTCAAATTTTATCTATTGGTTGATATCTTTTTGTCAAACATTCGTCAATAAACGAATTTTTAATCTAGGTTGTAACTTTTTTCATCAAATTATCGCCTACATACGAAATTCAACTCGCGGTGGGAATTTTTTGGTCAAACTACCGTCAATGTACGAATTTTAATTCTCGGTGGGAACTTTTTTCTTCAAACTACTGTCAATACTCAAATTTTAACTATTGTTTGAGATCTTTTTGTTATACAATTGCAAATAAACGAATTTTAATACTAGGTTGGAATTTTTTTCTTCAAACTATCGCATATACGAAATTTAACTCTCGGCAGGAATTTTTTGGTCAAGCTACCATTAATGTTCGAATTTTAACTCACGGTGGGCACTTTTTTCTTCAAACTACTGTCAATATTCAAATTTTATCTATTGGTTAATATCTTTTTGTCAAACAGTCGTCAATAAACGAATTTTCAAACTAGGTTGTAACTTTTTTCATCAAATTATCGCCTACATACGAAATTCAACTCTCGGTGGGAATTTTTTGGTCAAACTACCGTCAATGTACGAATTTTAACTCTCGGTGGGAACTTTTTTCTTCAAACTACTGTCAATACTCAAATTTTAACTATTGTTTGAGATCTTTTTGTTAAACAATTGTAAATAAACGAATTTTAATACTAGGTTGGAATTTTTTTCTTCAAACTATCGCATATACGAAATTTAACGCTCGGTAGGAATTTTTTGGTCAAGCTACCATCAATGTTCGAATTTTAACTCTCGGTGGGCACTTTTTTCTTCAAACTACTGTCAATATTCAAATTTTATCTATTGGTTGATATCTTTTTGTCAAACAGTCGTCAATAAACGAATTTTTAAACTAGGTTGTAACTTTTTTCTTCAAATTATCGCCTACATACGAGATTCAACTCTCGGTGGGAATTTTTTGGTCAAACTACCGTCAATGTACGAATTTTAACTCTCGGTGGGCACTTTTTTCTTCAAACTACTGTCAATATTCAAATTTTATCTATTGGTTGATATCTTTTTGTCAAACAGTCGTCAATAAACGAATTTTTAAACTAGGTTGTAACTTTTTTCTTCAAATTATCGCCTACATACGAAATTCAACTCTCGGTGGGAATTTTTTGGTCAAACTACCGTCAATGTAAGAATTTTAATTCTCGGTGGGAACTTTTTTCTTCAAACTACTGTCAATACTCAAATTTTAACTATTGTTTGAGATCTTTTTGTTAAACAATTGCAAATAAACGATTTTTAATACTAGGTTGGAATTTTTTTCTTCAAACTATCGCATATACGAAATTTAACTCTCGGCAGGAATTTTTTGGTCAAGCTACCATCAATGTTCGAATTTTAACTCACGGTGGGCACTTTTCTCTTCAAACTACTGTCAATATTCAGATTTTAAATATTGGCTGAAATCTTTTTGTCAAACAGTCGTCAATAAACGAATTTTTATACTAGGTTGTAATTTTTTTCTTCAAACTATCGCCTACATACGAAATTTAACTCTCGGTGGGAATTTTTTGGTCAAACTTTCGTCAAAGTACGAATTTTAACTCACGGTGGGCACTTTTTTCTTCAAACTACTGTCAATATTCAAATTTTATCTATTGGTTGATATCTTTTTGTCAAACAGTCGTCAATAAACGAATTTTTAAACTAGGTTGTAACTTTTTTCTTCAAATTATTGCCTACATACGAGATTCAACTCTCGGTGGGAATTTTTTTGTCAAACTACCGTCAATGTACGAATTTTAACTCTCGGTGGGCACTTTTTTCTTCAAACTACTGTCAATATTCAAATTTTATCTATTGGTTGATATCTTTTTGTCAAACATTCGTCAATAAACGAATTTTTAAACTAGGTTGTAACTTTTTTCCTCAAATTATTGCCTACATACGAGATTCAACTCTCGGTGGGAATTTTTTGGTCAAACTACCGTCAATGTACGAATTTTAACTCTCGGTGGGCACTTTTTTCTTCAAACTACTGTCAATATTCAAATTTTATCTATTGGTTGATATCTTTTTGCCAAACATTCGTCAATAAACGAATTTTTAAACTAGGTTGTAACTTTTTTCATCAAATTATCGCCTACATACGAAATTCAACTCTCGGTGGGAATTTTTTGGTAAAACTACCGTCAATGTACGAATTTTAACTCTCGGTGGGCACTTTTTTCTTCAAACTACTGTCAATATTCAAATTTTATCTATTGGTTGATATCTTTTTGTCAAACATTCGTCAATAAACGAATTTTTAAACTAGGTTGTAACTTTTTTCCTCAAATTATTGCCTACATACGAGATTCAACTCTCGGTGGGAATTTTTTGGTCAAACTACCGTCAATGTACGAATTTTAACTCTTGGTGGGCACTTTTTTCTTCAAACTACTGTCAATATTCAAATTTTATCTATTGGTTGATATCTTTTTGCCAAACATTCGTCAATAAACGAATTTTTAAACTAGGTTGTAACTTTTTTCATCAAATTATCGCCTACATACGAAATTCAACTCTCGGTGGGAATTTTTTGGTCAAACTACCGTCAATGTACGAATTTTAACTCTCGGTGGGCACTTTTTTCTTCAAACTACTGTCAATATTCAAATTTTATCTATTGGTTGATATCTTTTTGTCAAACATTCGTCAATAAACGAATTTTTAAACTAGGTTGTAACTTTTTTCATCAAATTATCGCCTACATACGAAATTCAACTCTCGGTGGGAATTTTTTGGTCAAACTACCGTCAATGTACGAATTTTAATTCTCGGTGGGAACTTTTTTCTTCAAACTACTGTCAATACTCAAATTTTAACTATTGTTTGAGATCTTTTTGTTATACAATGGCAAATAAACGAATTTTAGTACTAGGTTGGAATTTTTTTCTTCAAACTATCGCATATACGAAATTTAACTCTCGGCAGGAATTTTTTGGTCAAGCTACCATCAATGTTCGAATTTTAACTCACGGTGGGCACTTTTTTCTTCAAACTACTGTCAATATTCAAATTTTATCTATTGGTTGATATCTTTTTGTCAAACATTCGTCAATAAACGAATTTTTAAACTAGGTTGTAACTTTTTTCATCAAATTATCGCCTACATACGAAATTCAACTCTCGGTGGGAATTTTTTGGTCAAACTACCGTCAATGTAAGAATTTTAATTCTCGGTGGGAACTTTTTTCTTCAAACTACTGTCAATACTCAAATTTTAACTATTGTTTGAGATCTTTTTGTTAAACAATTGCAAATAAACGAATTTTAATACTAGGTTGGAATTTTTTTCTTCAAACTATCGCATATACGAAATTTAACTCTCGGCAGGAATTTTTTGGTCAAGCTACCATCAATGTTCGAATTTTAACTCACGGTGGGCACTTTTTTCTTCAAACTACTGTCAATATTCAAATTTTATCTATTGGTTGATATCTTTTTGTCAAACATTCGTCAATAAACGAATTTTTAAACTAGGTTGTAACTTTTTTCATCAAATTATCGCCTACATACGAAATTCAACTCTCGGTGGGAATTTTTTGGTCAAACTACCGTCAATGTAAGAATTTTAATTCTCGGTGGGAACTTTTTTCTTCAAACTACTGTCAATACTCAAATTTTAACTATTGTTTGAGATCTTTTTGTTAAACAATTGCAAATAAACGAATTTTAATACTAGGTTGGAATTTTTTTCTTCAAACTATCGCATATACGAAATTTAACTCTCGGCAGGAATTTTTTGGTCAAGCTACCATCAATGTTCGAATTTTAACTCACGGTGGGCACTTTTCTCTTCAAACTACTGTCAATATTCAGATTTTAAATATTGGTTGAAATCTTTTTGTCAAACAGTCGTCAATAAACGAATTTTCATACTAGGTTGGAATTTTTTTCTTCAAACTATTGCCTACATACGAAGTTCAACTCTCGGTGGGAATTTTTTGGTCAAACTACCGACAATGTACGAATTTTAACTCTCGGTGGGCACTTTTCTCTTCAAACTACTGTCAATATATAGATTTTAAATATTGGTTGAAATCTTTTTGTCAAACAGTCGTCAATAAACGAATTTTTATACTAGGTTGTAATTTTTTTCTTCAAACTATCGCCTACATACGAAATTTAACTCTCGGTGGGAATTTTTTGGTCAAACTTTCGTCAAAGTACGAATTTTAACTCATGGTGGGCACTTTTTTCTTCAAACTACTGTCAATATTCAAATTTTATCTATTGGTTGATATCTTTTTGTCAAACAGTCGTCAATAAACGAATTTTTAAACTAGGTTGTAACTTTTTTCTTCAAATTATCGCCTACATACGAGATTCAACTCTCGGTGGGAATTTTTTGGTCAAACTACCGTCAATGTACGAATTTTAACTCTCGGTGGGCACTTTTTTCTTCAAGCTACTGTCAATATTCAAATTTTATGTATTGGTTGATATCTTTTTGTCAAACATTCGTCAATAAACGAATTTTTAAACTAGGTTGTAACTTTTTTCATCAAATTATCGCCTACATACGAAATTCAACTCTCGGTGGGAATTTTTTGGTCAAACTACCGTCAATGTACGAATTTTAATTCTCGGTGGGAACTTTTTTCTTCAAACTACTGTCAATACTCAAATTTTAACTATTGTTTGAGATCTTTTTGTTATACAATGGCAAATAAACGAATTTTAGTACTAGGTTGGAATTTTTTTCTTCAAACTATCGCATATACGAAATTTAACTCTCGGCAGGAATTTTTTGGTCAAGCTACCATCAATGTTCGAATTTTAACTCACGGTGGGCACTTTTTTCTTCAAACTACTGTCAATATTCAAATTTTATCTATTGGTTGATATCTTTTTGTCAAACATTCGTCAATAAACGAATTTTTAAACTAGGTTGTAACTTTTTTCATCAAATTATCGCCTACATACGAAATTCAACTCTCGGTGGGAATTTTTTGGTCAAACTACCGTCAATGTAAGAATTTTAATTCTCGGTGGGAACTTTTTTCTTCAAACTACTGTCAATACTCAAATTTTAACTATTGTTTGAGATCTTTTTGTTAAACAATTGCAAATAAACGAATTTTAATACTAGGTTGGAATTTTTTTCTTCAAACTATCGCATATACGAAATTTAACTCTCGGCAGGAATTTTTTGGTCAAGCTACCATCAATGTTCGAATTTTAACTCACGGTGGGCACTTTTTTCTTCAAACTACTGTCAATATTCAAATTTTATCTATTGGTTGATATCTTTTTGTCAAACATTCGTCAATAAACGAATTTTTAAACTAGGTTGTAACTTTTTTCATCAAATTATCGCCTACATACGAAATTCAACTCTCGGTGGGAATTTTTTGGTCAAACTACCGTCAATGTAAGAATTTTAATTCTCGGTGGGAACTTTTTTCTTCAAACTACTGTCAATACTCAAATTTTAACTATTGTTTGAGATCTTTTTGTTAAACAATTGCAAATAAACGAATTTTAATACTAGGTTGGAATTTTTTTCTTCAAACTATCGCATATACGAAATTTAACTCTCGGCAGGAATTTTTTGGTCAAGCTACCATCAATGTTCGAATTTTAACTCACGGTGGGCACTTTTCTCTTCAAACTACTGTCAATATTCAGATTTTAAATATTGGTTGAAATCTTTTTGTCAAACAGTCGTCAATAAACGAATTTTCATACTAGGTTGGAATTTTTTTCTTCAAACTATTGCCTACATACGAAGTTCAACTCTCGGTGGGAATTTTTTGGTCAAACTACCGACAATGTACGAATTTTAACTCTCGGTGGGCACTTTTCTCTTCAAACTACTGTCAATATATAGATTTTAAATATTGGTTGAAATCTTTTTGTCAAACAGTCGTCAATAAACGAATTTTTATACTAGGTTGTAATTTTTTTCTTCAAACTATCGCCTACATACGAAATTTAACTCTCGGTGGGAATTTTTTGGTCAAACTTTCGTCAAAGTACGAATTTTAACTCATGGTGGGCACTTTTTTCTTCAAACTACTGTCAATATTCAAATTTTATCTATTGGTTGATATCTTTTTGTCAAACAGTCGTCAATAAACGAATTTTTAAACTAGGTTGTAACTTTTTTCTTCAAATTATCGCCTACATACGAGATTCAACTCTCGGTGGGAATTTTTTGGTCAAACTACCGTCAATGTACGAATTTTAACTCTCGGTGGGCACTTTTTTCTTCAAGCTACTGTCAATATTCAAATTTTATGTATTGGTTGATATCTTTTTGTCAAACATTCGTCAATAAACGAATTTTTAAACTAGGTTGTATCTTTTTTCATCAAATTATCGCCTACATCCGAAATTCAACTCTCGGTGGGAATTTTTTGGTCAAACTACCGTCAATGTACGAATTTTAACTCACGGTGGGCACTTTTTTCTTCAAACTACTGTCAATATTCAAATTTTATCTATTGGTTGATATCTTTTTGTCAAACAGTCGTCAATAAACGAATTTTTAAACTAGGTTGTAACTTTTTTCATCAAATTATCGCCTACATACGAAATTCAACTCTCGGTGGGAATTTTTTGGTCAAACTACCGTCAATGTACGAAATTTAACTCTCGGTGGGAACTTTTTTCTTCAAACTACTGTCAATACTCAAATTTTAACTATTGTTTGAGATCTTTTTGTTATACAATTGCAAATAAACGAATTTTAATACTAGGTTGGAATTTTTTTCTTCAAACTATCGCATATACGAAATTTAACGCTCGGTAGGAATTTTTTGGTCAAGCTACCATCAATGTTGGAATTTTAACTCTCGGTGGGCACTTTTTTCTTCAAACTACTGTCAATATTCAGATTTTATCTATTGGTTGAAATATTTTTGTCAAACAATTGTCAATAAACGAATTTTCATACTAGGTTGGAATTTTTTTCTTCAAACTATTGCCTACATACGAAGTTCAACTCTCGGTGGGAATTTTTTGGTCAAACTACCGACAATGTACGAATTTTAACTCTCGGTGTGCACTTTTCTCTTCAAACTACTGTCAATATTCAGATTTTAAATATTGGTTGAAATCTTTTTGTCAAACAGTCGTCAATAAACGAATTTTTATACTAGGTTGTAATTTTTTTCTTCAAACTATCGCCTACATACGAAATTTAACTCTCGGTGGGAATTTTTTGGTCAAACTTTCGTCAAAGTACGAATTTTAACTCACGGTGGGCACTTTTTTCTTCAAACTACTGTCAATATTCAAATTTTATCTATTGGTTGATATCTTTTTGTCAAACAGTCGTCAATAAACGAATTTTTAAACTAGGTTGTATCTTTTTTCTTCAAATTATCGCCTACATACGAGATTCAACTCTCGGTGGGAATTTTTTGGTCAAACTACCGTCAATGTACGAATTTTAACTCTCGGTGGGCACTTTTTTCTTCAAACTACTGTCAATATTCAAATTTTATCTATTGGTTGATATCTTTTTGTCAATCATTCGTCAATAAACGAATTTTTAAACAAGGTTGTAACTTTTTTCATCAAATTATCGCCTACATACGAAATTCAACTCTCGGTGGGAATTTTTTGGTCAAACTACCGTCAATGTACGAATTTTAACTCTCGGTGGGCACTTTTTTCTTCAAACTACTGTCAATATTCAAATTTTATCTATTGGTTGATATCTTTTTGTCAAACATTCGTCAATAAACGAATTTTTAAACTAGGTTGTAATTTTTTTCATCAAATTATCGCCTACATACGAAATTCAACTCTCGGTGGGAATTTTTTGGTCAAACTACCGTCAATGTACGAATTTTAATTCTCGGTGGGAACTTTTTTCTTCAAACTACTGTCAATACTCAAATTTTAACTATTGTTTGAGATCTTTTTGTTAAACAATTGCAAATAAACGAATTTTAATACTAGGTTGGAATTTTTTTCTTCAAACTATCGCATATACGAAATTTAACTCTCGGCAGGAATTTTTTGGTCAAGCTACCATCAATGTTCGAATTTTAACTCACGGTGGGCACTTTTTTCTTCAAACTACTGTCAATATTCAAATTTTATCTATTGGTTGATATCTTTTTGTCAAACAGTCGTCAATAAACGAATTTTTAAACTAGGTTGTAACTTTTTTCATCAAATTATCGCCTACATACGAAATTCAACTCTCGGTGGGAATTTTTTGGTAAAACTACCGTCAATGTACGAATTTTAACTCTCGGTGGGCACTTTTCTCTTCAAACTACTGTCAATATTCAGATTTTAAATGTTGGTTGAAATCTTTTTGTCAAACAGTCGCCAATAAACGAATTTTTATACTAGGTTGTAATTTTTTTCTTCAAACTATCGCCTACATACGAAATTTAACTCTCGGTGGGAATTTTTTGGTCAAACTTTCGTTAAAGTACGAATTTTAACTCACGGTGGGCACTTTTTTCTTCAAGCTACTGTCAATATTCAAATTTTATCTATTGGTTGATATCTTTTTGTCAAACATTCGTCAATAAACGAATTCTTAAACTAGGTTGTAACTTTTTTCATCAAATTATCGCCTACATCCGAAATTCAACTCTCGGTGGGAATTTTTTGGTCAAACTACCGTCAATGTACGAATTTTAACTCACGGTGGGCACTTTTTTCTTCAAACTACTGTCAATATTCAAATTTTATCTATTGGTTGATATCTTTTTGTCAAACAGTCGTCAATAAACGAATTTTTAAACTAGGTTGTAACTTTTTTCATCAAATTATCGCCTACAAACGAAATTCAACTCTCGGTGGGAATTTTTTGGTCAAACTACCGTCAATGTACGAAATTTAACTCTCGGTGGGAACTTTTTTCTTCAAACTACTGTCAATACTCAAATTTTAACTATTGTTTGAGATCTTTTTGTTATACAATTGCAAATAAACGAATTTTAATACTAGGTTGGAATTTTTTTCTTCAAACTATCGCATATACGAAATTTAACGCTCGGTAGGAATTTTTTGGTCAAGCTACCATCAATGTTGGAATTTTAACTCTCGGTGGGCACTTTTTTCTTCAAACTACTGTCAATATTCAGATTTTATCTATTGGTTGAAATATTTTTGTCAAACAATTGTCAATAAACGAATTTTCATACTAGGTTGGAATTTTTTTCTTCAAACTATCGCATATACGAAATTTAACGCTCGGTAGGAATTTTTTGGTCAAGCTACCATCAATGTTCGAATTTTAACTCTCGGTGGGCACTTTTTTCTTCAAACTACTGTCAATATTCAGATTTTATCTATTGGTTGAAATCTTTTTGTCAAACAATCGTCAATAAACGAATTTTCATACTAGGTTGGAATTTTTTTCTTCAAACTATTGCCTACATACGAAGTTCAACTCTCGGTGGGAATTTTTTGGTCAAACTACCGACAATGTACGAATTTTAACTCTCGGTGGGCACTTTTCTCTTCAAACTACTGTCAATATTCAGATTTTAAATGTTGGTTGAAATCTTTTTGTCAAACAGTCGTCAATAAACGAAATTTTATACTAGGTTGTAATTTTTTTCTTCAAACTATCGCCTACATACGAAATTTAACTCTCGGTGGGAATTTTTTGGTCAAACTTTCGTTAAAGTACGAATTTTAACTCACGGTGGGCACTTTTTTCTTCAAACTACTGTCAATATTCAAATTTTATCTATTGGTTGATATCTTTTTGTCAAACATTCGTCAATAAACGAATTTTTAAACTAGGTTGTAACTTTTTTCATCAAATTATCGCCTACATCCGAAATTCAACTCTCGGTGGGAATTTTTTGGTCAAACTACCGTCAATGTAAGAATTTTAATTCTCGGTGGGAACTTTTTTCTTCAAACTACTGTCAATACTCAAATTTTAACTATTGTTTGAGATCTTTTTGTCATACAATTGCAAATAAACGAATTTTAATACCAGGTTGGAATTTTTTTCTTCAAACTATCGCATATACGAAATTTAACTCTCGGTAGGAATTTTTTGGTCAAGCTACCATCAATGTTCAAATTTTAACTGTCGGTGGGCACTTTTTTCCTCAAACTACTGTCAATATTCATATTTTAACTATTGGTTGAAATCTTTTTGTCAACAATCGTCAATAGACGAATTTTAATACTAGGTTGGAATTTTTTCCTTCAAACTATCGCCTATATACGAAATTTAACTCTCGGTGGGAATTTTTTGGTCAAGCTACCGTCAATGTACGAATTTTAACTCTCGGTGGGCCCTTTTTTCTTCAAACTACTGTCAATATTCAAATTTTATCTATTGGTTGATATCTTTTTGTCAAACATTCGTCAATAAACGAATTTTTAAACTAGGTTGTAACTTTTTTCATCAAATTATCGCCTACATACGAAATTCAACTCTCGGTGGGAATTTTTTGGTCAAACTACCGTCAATGTACGAATTTTAATTCTCGGTGGGAACTTTTTTCTTCAAACTACTGTCAATACTCAAATTTTAACTATTGTTTGAGATCTTTTTGTTAAACAATTGCAAATAAACGAATTTTAATACTAGGTTGGAATTTTTTTCTTCAAACTATCGCATATACGAAATTTAACTCTCGGCAGGAATTTTTTGGTCAAGCTACCATCAATGTTCGAATTTTAACTCACGGTGGGCACTTTTTTCTTCAAACTACTGTCAATATTCAAATTTTATCTATTGGTTGATATTTTTTTGTCAAACATTCGTCGATAAACGAATTTTTAAACTAGGTTGTAACTTTTTTCATCAAATTATCGCCTACATACGAAATTCAACTCTCGGTGGGAATTTTTTGGTCAAACTACCGTCAATGTACGAATTTTGACTCTCGGTGGGAACTTTTTTCTTCAAACTACTGTCAATACTCAAATTTTAACTATTGTTTGAGATCTTTTTGTTAAACAATTGTAAATAAACGAATTTTAATACTAGGTTGGAATTTTTTCCTTCAAACTATCGCCTATATACGAAATTTAACTCTCGGTGGGAATTTTTTGGTCAAGCTACCGTCAATGTACGAATTTTAACTCTCGGTGGGCACTTTTTTCTTCAAACTACTGTTAATATTCAAATTTTATCTATTGGTTGATATCTTTTTGTCAAACATTCGTCAATAAACGAATTTTTGAACTAGGTTGTAACTTTTTTCATCAAATTATCGCCTACATACGAAATTCAACTCTCGGTGGGAATTTTTTGGTCAAACTACCGTCAATGTACGAATTTTAACTCTCGGTGGGAACTTTTTTCTTCAAACTACTGTCAATACTCAAATTTTAACTATTGTTTGAGATCTTTTTGTTAAACAACTGTAAATAAACGAATTTTAATACTAGGTTGGAATTTTTTTCTTCAAACTATCGCATATACGAAATTGAACGCTCGGTAGCAATTTTTTGGTCAAGCTACCATCAATGTTCGAATTTTAACTCTCGGTGGGCACTTTTTTCTTCAAACTACTGTCAAAATTCAAATTTTATCTATTGGTTGATATCTTTTTGTCAATCATTCGTCAATAAACGAATTTTTAAACAAGGTTGTAACTTTTTTCATCAAATTATCGCCTACATACGAAATTCAACTCTCGGTGGGAATTTTTTGGTCAAACTACCATCAATGTTCGAATTTTAACTCACGGTGGGCACTTTTTTCTTCAAACTACTGTCAATATTCAAATTTTATCTATTGGTTGATATCTTTTTGTCAAACATTCGTCAATAAACGAATTTTTAAACTAGGTTGTAACTTTTTTCATCAAATTATCGCCTACATACGAAATTCAACTCTCGGTGGGAATTTTTTGGTCAAACTACCGTCAATGTACGAATTTTAACTCTCGGTGGGCACTTTTCTCTTCAAACTACTGTCAATATTCAGATTTTAAATGTTGGTTGAAATCTTTTTGTCAAACAGTCGTCAATAAACGAATTTTTATACTAGGTTGTAATTTTTTTCTTCAAACTATCGCCTACATACGAAATTTAACTCTCGGTGGGAATTTTTGGTCAAACTTTCGTCAAAGTACGAATTTTAACTCATGGTGGGCACTTTTTTCTTCAAACTACTGTCAATATTCAAATTTTATCTATTGGTTGATATCTTTTTGTCAAACAGTCGTCAATAAACGAATTTTTAAACTAGGTTGTAACTTTTTTCTTCAAATTATCGCCTACATACGAGATTCAACTCTCGGTGGGAATTTTTTGGTCAAACTACCGTCAATGTACGAATTTTAACTCTCGGTGGGCACTTTTTTCTTCAAGCTACTGTCAATATTCAAATTTTATGTATTGGTTGATATCTTTTTGTCAAACATTCGTCAATAAACGAATTTTTAAACTAGGTTGTAACTTTTTTCATCAAATTATCGCCTACATACGAAATTCAACTCTCGGTGGGAATTTTTTGGTCAAACTACCGTCAATGTAAGAATTTTAATTCTCGGTGGGAACTTTTTTCTTCAAACTACTGTCAATACTCAAATTTTAACTATTGTTTGAGATCTTTTTGTTATACAATTGCAAATAAACGAATTTTAATACCAGGTTGGAATTTTTTTCTTCAAACTATCGCATATACGAAATTTAACTCTCGGTAGGAATTTTTTGGTCAAGCTACCATCAATGTTCAAATTTTAACTTTCGGTGGGCACTTTTTTCCTCAAACTACTGTCAATATTCATATTTTAACTATTGGTTGAAATCTTTTTGTCAACAATCGTCAATAGAAGAATTTTAATACTAGGTTGGAATTTTTTCCTTCAAACTATCGCCTATATACGAAATTTAACTCTCGGTGGGAATTTTTTGGTCAAGCTACCGTCAATGTACGAATTTTAACTCTCGGTGGGCACTTTTTTCTTCAAACTACTGTCAATATTCAAATTTTATCTATTGGTTGATATCTTTTTGTCAAACATTCGTCAATAAACGAATTTTTAAACTAGGTTGTAACTTTTTTCATCAAATTATCGCCTACATACGAAATTCAACTCTCGGTGGGAATTTTTTGGTCAAACTACCGTCAATGTACGAATTTTAATTCTCGGTGGGAACTTTTTTCTTCAAACTACTGTCAATACTCAAATTTTAACTATTGTTTGAGATCTTTTTGTTAAACAATTGCAAATAAACGAATTTTAATACTAGGTTGGAATTTTTTTCTTCAAACTATCGCATATACGAAATTTAACTCTCGGCAGGAATTTTTTGGTCAAGCTACCATCAATGTTCGAATTTTAACTCACGGTGGGCACTTTTTTCTTCAAACTACTGTCAAAATTCAAATTTTATCTATTGGTTGATATCTTTTTGTCAAACAGTCGTCAATAAACGAATTTTTAAACTAGGTTGTAACTTTTTTCATCAAATTATCGCCTACATACGAAATTCAACTCTCGGTGGGAATTTTTTGGTCAAACTACCGTCAATGTACGAAATTTAACTCTCGGTAGGAACTTTTTTCTTCAAACTACTGTCAATACTCAAATTTTAACTATTGTTTGAGATGTTTTTGTTATACAATTGCAAATAAACGAATTTTAATACTAGGTTGGAATTTTTTTCTTCAAACTATCGCATATACGAAATTTAACGCTCGGTAGGAATTTTTTGGTCAAGCTACCATCAATGTTCGAATTTTAACTCTCGGTGGGCACTTTTTTCTTCAAACTACTGTCAATATTCAGATTTTATCTATTGGTTGAAATCTTTTTGTCAAACAATCGTCAATAAACGAATTTTCATACTAGGTTGGAATTTTTTTCTTCAAACTATTGCCTACATACGAAGTTCAACTCTCGGTGGGAATTTTTTGGTCAAACTACCGACAATGTACGAATTTTAACTCTCGGTGGGCACTTTTTTCTTCAAACTACTGTCAATTTTCAAATTTTATCTATTGGTTGATATCTTTTTGTCAAACATTCGTCAATAAACGAATTTTTAAACTAGGATGTAACTTTTTTCATCAAATTATCGCCTACATACGAAATTCAACTCTCGGTGGGAATTTTTTGGTCAAACTACCGTCAATGTACGAATTTTGACTCTCGGTGGGAACTTTTTTCTTCAAACTACTGTCAATACTCAAATTTTAACTATTGTTTGAGATCTTTTTGTTAAACAATTGCAAATAAACGAATTTTAATACTAGGTTGGAATTTTTTTCTTCAAACTATCACATATACGAAATTTAACTCTCGGCAGGAATTTTTTGGTCAAACTACCGTCAATGTACGAATTTTAACTCTCGGTGGGCACTTTTCTCTTCAAACTACTGTCAATATTCAGATTTTAAATATTGGTTGAGATCTTTTTGTTAAACAATTGTAAATAAACGAATTTTAATACTAGGTTGGAATTTTTTCCTTCAAACTATCGCCTATATACGAAATTTAACTCTCGGTGGGAATTTTTTGTTCAAGCTACCGTCAATGTACGAATTTTAACTCTCGGTGGGCACTTTTTTCTTCAAACTACTGTCAATTTTCAAATTTTATCTATTGGTTGATATCTTTTTGTCAAACATTCGTCAATAAACGAATTTTTAAACTAGGTTGTAACTTTTTTCATCAAATTATCGCCTACATACGAAATTCAACTCTCGGTGGGAATTTTTTGGTCAAACTACCGTCAATGTACGAATTTTGACTCTCGGTGGGAACTTTTTTCTTCAAACTACTGTCAATATTCAAATTTTATCTATTGGTTGATATCTTTTTGTCAAACATTCGTCAATAAACGAATTTTTAAACTAGGTTGTAACTTTTTTCATCAAATTATCGCCTACATCCGAAATTCAACTCTCGGTGGGAATTTTTTGGTCAAACTACCGTCAATGTAAGAATTTTAATTCTCGGTGGGAACTTTTTTCTTCAAACTACTGTCAATACTCAAATTTTAACTATTGTTTGAGATCTTTTTGTTATACAATTGCAAATAAACGAATTTTAATACCAGGTTGGAATTTTTTTCTTCAAACTATCGCATATACGAAATTTAATTCTCGGTAGGAATTTTTTGGTCAAGCTACCATCAATGTTCAAATTTTAACTTTCGGTGGGCACTTTTTTCCTCAAACTACTGTCAATATTCATATTTTAACTATTGGTTGAAATCTTTTTGTCAACAATCGTCAATAGACGAATTTTAATACTAGGTTGGAATTTTTTCCTTCAAACTATCGCCTATATACGAAATTTAACTCTCGGTGGGAATTTTTTGGTCAAGCTACCGTCAATGTACGAATTTTAACTCTCGGTGGGCACTTTTTTCTTCAAACTACTGTCAATATTCAAATTTTATCTATTGGTTGATATCTTTTTGTCAAACATTCGTCAATAAACGAATTTTTAAACTAGGTTGTAACTTTTTTCATCAAATTATCGCCTACATACGAAATTCAACTCTCGGTGGGAATTTTTTGGTCAAACTACCGTCAATGTACGAATTTTAATTCTCGGTGGGAACTTTTTTCTTCAAACTACTGTCAATACTCAAATTTTAACTATTGTTTGAGATCTTTTTGTTAAACAATTGCAAATAAACGAATTTTAATACTAGGTTGGAATTTTTTTCTTCAAACTATCGCATATACGAAATTTAACTCTCGGCAGGAATTTTTTGGTCAAGCTACCATCAATGTTCGAATTTTAACTCACGGTGGGCACTTTTTTCTTCAAACTACTGTCAATATTCAAATTTTATCTATTGGTTGATATTTTTTTGTCAAACATTCGTCGATAAACGAATTTTTAAACTAGGTTGTAACTTTTTTCATCAAATTATCGCCTACATACGAAATTCAACTCTCGGTGGGAATTTTTTAGTCAAACTACCGTCAATGTACGAATTTTGACTCTCGGTGGGAACTTTTTTCTTCAAACTACTGTCAATACTCAAATTTTAACTATTGTTTGAGATCTTTTTGTTAAACAATTGTAAATAAACGAATTTTAATACTAGGTTGGAATTTTTTCCTTCAAACTATCGCCTATATACGAAATTTAACTCTCGGTGGGAATTTTTTGGTCAAGCTACCGTCAATGTACGAATTTTAACTCTCGGTGGGCACTTTTTTCTTCAAACTACTGTCAATATTCAAATTTTATCTATTGGTTGATATCTTTTTGTCAAACATTCGTCAATAAACGAATTTTTAAACTAGGTTGCAACTATTTTCATCAAATTATCGCCTACATACGAAATTCAACTCTCGGTTGGAATTTTTTGGTCAAACTACCGTCAATGTACGAATTTTAACTCTCGGTGGGAACTTTTTTCTTCAAACTACTGTCAATACTCAAATTTTAACTATTGTTTGAGATCTTTTTGTTAAACAATTGTAAATAAACGAATTTTAATACTAGGTTGGAATTTTTTTCTTCAAACTATCGCATATACGAAATTTAACGCTCGGTAGGAATTTTTTGGTCAAGCTACCATCAATGTTCGAATTTTAACTCTCGGTGGGCACTTTTTTCTTCAAACTACTGTCAATATTCAGATTTTATCTATTGGTTGAAATCTTTTTGTCAAACAATCGTCAATAAACGAATTTTCATACTAGGTTGGAATTTTTTTCTTCAAACTATTGCCTACATACGAAGTTCAACTCTCGGTGGGAATTTTTTGGTCAAACTACCGACAATGTACGAATTTTAACTCTCGGTGGGCACTTTTCTCTTCAAACTACTGTCAATATTCAGATTTTAAATATTGGTTGAAATCTTTTTGTCAAACAGTCGTCAATAAACGAATTTTTATACTAGGTTGTAATTTTTTTCTACAAACTATCGCCTACATACGAAATTCAACTCTCGGTGGGAATTTTTTGGTCAAACTACCGTCAATGTACGAATTTTGACTCTCGGTGGGAACTTTTTTCTTCAAACTACTGTCAATACTCAAATTTTAACTATTGTTTGAGATCTTTTTGTTAAACAATTGCAAATAAACGAATTTTAATACTAGGTTGGAATTTTTTTCTTCAAACTATCGCATATACGAAATTTAACTCTCGGCAGGAATTTTTTGGTCAAGCTACCATCAATGTTCGAATTTTAACTCACGGTGGGCACTTTTTTCTTCAAACTACTGTCAATATTCAAATTTTATCTATTGGTTGATATTTTTTTGTCAAACATTCGTCGATAAACGAATTTTTAAACTAGGTTGTAACTTTTTTCATCAAATTATCGCCTACATACGAAATTCAACTCTCGGTGGGAATTTTTTGGTCAAACTACCGTCAATGTACGAATTTTGACTCTCGGTGGGAACTTTTTTCTTCAAACTACTGTCAATACTCAAATTTTAACTATTGTTTGAGATCTTTTTGTTAAACAATTGTAAATAAACGAATTTTAATACTAGGTTGGAATTTTTTCCTTCAAACTATCGCCTATATACGAAATTTAACTCTCGGTGGGAGTTTTTTGGTCAAGCTACCGTCAATGTACGAATTTTAACTCTCGGTGGGCACTTTTTTCTTCAAACTACTGTCAATATTCAAATTTTATCTATTGGTTGATATCTTTTTGTCAAACATTCGTCAATAAACGAATTTTTGAACTAGGTTGTAACTTTTTTCATCAAATTATCGCCTACATACGAAATTCAACTCTCGGTGGGAATTTTTTGGTCAAACTACCGTCAATGTACGAATTTTAACTCTCGGTGGGAACTTTTTTCTTCAAACTACTGTCAATACTCAAATTTTAACTATTGTTTGAGATCTTTTTGTTAAACAATTGTAAATAAACGAATTTTAATACTAGGTTGGAATTTTTTTCTTCAAACTATCGCATATACGAAATTTAACGCTCGGTAGGAATTTTTTGGTCAAGCTACCATCAATGTTCGAATTTTAACTCTCGGTGGGCACTTTTTTCTTCAAACTACTGTCAATATTCAGATTTTATCTATTGGTTGAAATCTTTTTGTCAAACAATCGTCAATAAACGAATTCTCATACTAGGTTGGAATTTTTTTCTTCAAACTATTGCCTACATACGATGTTCAACTCTCGGTGGGAATTTTTTGGTCAAACTACCGACAATGTACGAATTTTAACTCTCGGTGGGCACTTTTCTCTTCAAACTACTGTCAATATTCAGATTTTAAATATTGGTTGAAATCTTTTTGTCAAACAGTCGTCAATAAACGAATTTTTATACTAGGTTGTAATTTTTTTCTACAAACTATCGCCTACATACGAAATTCAACTCTCGGTGGGAATTTTTTGGTCAAACTACCGTCAATGTACGAATTTTGACTCTCGGTGGGAACTTTTTTCTTCAAACTACTGTCAATACTCAAATTTTAACTATTGTTTGAGATCTTTTTGTTAAACAATTGCAAATAAACGAATTTTAATACTAGGTTGGAATTTTTTTCTTCAAACTATCGCATATACGAAATTTAACTCTCGGTAGGAATTTTTTGGTCAAGCTACCATCAATGTTCAAGTTTTAACTTTCGGTGGGCACTTTTTTCTTCAAACTACTGTCAATATTCATATTTTAACTATTGGTTGAAATCTTTTTGTCAACAATCGTCAATAGACGAATTTTAATACTAGGTTGGAATTTTCTTCTTCAAACTATCGCATATACGAAATTTAACTCTCGGCAGGAATTTTTTGGTCAAGCTACCATCAATGTTCGAATTTTAACTCACGGTGGGCACTTTTTTCTTCAAACTACTGTCAATATTCAAATTTTATCTATTGGTTGATATCTTTTTGTCAAACATTCGTCAATAAACGAATTTTTAAACTAGGTTGCAACTATTTTCATCAAATTATCGCCTACATACGAAATTCAACTCTCGGTGGGAATTTTTTGGTCAAACTACCGTCAATGTACGAATTTTAACTCTCGGTGGGAACTTTTTTCTTCAAACTAGTGTCAATACTCAAATTTTAACTATTGTTTGAGATCTTTTTGTTAAACAATTGTAAATAAACGAATTTTAATACTAGGTTGGAATTTTTTCCTTCAAACTATCGCCTATATACGAAATTTAACTCTCGGTGGGAATTTTTTGGTCAAGCTACCATCAATGTTCGAATTTTAACTCACGGTGGGCACTTTTTTCTTCAAACTACTGTCAATATTCAAATTTTATCTATTGGTTGATATCTTTTTGTCAAACATTCGTCAATAAACGAATTTTTGAACTAGGTTGTAACTTTTTTCATCAAATTATCGCCTACATACGAAATTCAACTCTCGGTGGGAATTTTTTGGTCAAACTACCGTCAATGTACGAATTTTAACTCTCGGTGGGAACTTTTTTCTTCAAACTACTGTCAATACTCAAATTTTAACTATTGTTTGAGATCTTTTTGTTAAACAATTGTAAATAAACGAATTTTAATACTAGGTTGGAATTTTTTTCTTCAAACTATCGCATATACGAAATTTAACGCTCGGTAGGAATTTTTTGGTCAAGCTACCATCAATGTTCGAATTTTAACTCTCGGTGGGCACTTTTTTCTTCAAACTACTGTCAATATTCAGATTTTATCTATTGGTTGAAATCTTTTTGTCAAACAATCGTCAATAAACGAATTTTCATACTAGGTTGGAATTTTTTTCTTCAAACTATTGCCTACATACGAAGTTCAACTCTCGGTGGGAATTTTTTGGTCAAACTACCGACAATGTACGAATTTTAACTCTCGGTGGGCACTTTTCTCTTCAAACTACTGTCAATATTCAGATTTTATCTATTGGTTGAAATCTTTTTGTCAAACAATCGTCAATAAACGAATTTTCATACTAGGTTGGAATTTTTTTCTTCAAACTATTGCCTACATACGAAGTTCAACTCTCGGTGGGAATTTTTTGGTCAAACTACCGACAATGTACGAATTTTAACTCTCGGTGGGCACTTTTCTCTTCAAACTACTGTCAATATTCAGATTTTAAATATTGGTTGAAATCTTTTTGTCAAACAGTCGTCAATAAACGAATTTTTATACTAGGTTGTAATTTTTTTCTACAAACTATCGCCTACATACGAAATTCAACTCTCGGTGGGAATTTTTTGGTCAAACTACCGTCAATGTACGAATTTTGACTCTCGGTGGGAACTTTTTTCTTCAAACTACTGTCAATACTCAAATTTTAACTATTGTTTGAGATCTTTTTGTTAAACAATTGCAAATAAACGAATTTTAATACTAGGTTGGAATTTTTTTCTTCAAACTATCGCATATACGAAATTTAACTCTCGGCAGGAATTTTTTGGTCAAGCTACCATCAATGTTCGAATTTTAACTCACGGTGGGCACTTTTTTCTTCAAACTACTGTCAATATTCAAATTTTATCTATTGGTTGATATTTTTTTGTCAAACATTCGTCGATAAACGAATTTTTAAACTAGGTTGTAACTTTTTTCATCAAATTATCGCCTACATACGAAATTCAACTCTCGGTGGGAATTTTTTGGTCAAACTACCGTCAATGTACGAATTTTGACTCTCGGTGGGAACTTTTTTCTTCAAACTACTGTCAATACTCAAATTTTAACTATTGTTTGAGATCTTTTTGTTAAACAATTGTAAATAAACGAATTTTAATACTAGGTTGGAATTTTTTCCTTCAAACTATCGCCTATATACGAAATTTAACTCTCGGTGGGAGTTTTTTGGTCAAGCTACCGTCAATGTACGAATTTTAACTCTCGGTGGGCACTTTTTTCTTCAAACTACTGTCAATATTCAAATTTTATCTATTGGTTGATATCTTTTTGTCAAACATTCGTCAATAAACGAATTTTTGAACTAGGTTGTAACTTTTATCATCAAATTATCGCCTACATACGAAATTCAACTCTCGGTGGGAATTTTTTGGTCAAACTACCGTCAATGTACGAATTTTAACTCTCGGTGGGAACTTTTTTCTTCAAACTACTGTCAATACTCAAATTTTAACTATTGTTTGAGATCTTTTTGTTAAACAATTGTAAATAAACGAATTTTAATACTAGGTTGGAATTTTTTTCTTCAAACTATCGCATATACGAAATTTAACGCTCGGTAGGAATTTTTTGGTCAAGCTACCATCAATGTTCGAATTTTAACTCTCGGTGGGCACTTTTTTCTTCAAACTACTGTCAATATTCAGATTTTATCTATTGGTTGAAATCTTTTTGTCAAACAATCGTCAATAAACGAATTCTCATACTAGGTTGGAATTTTTTTCTTCAAACTATTGCCTACATACGATGTTCAACTCTCGGTGGGAATTTTTTGGTCAAACTACCGACAATGTACGAATTTTAACTCTCGGTGGGCACTTTTCTCTTCAAACTACTGTCAATATTCAGATTTTAAATATTGGTTGAAATCTTTTTGTCAAACAGTCGTCAATAAACGAATTTTTATACTAGGTTGTAATTTTTTTCTACAAACTATCGCCTACATACGAAATTCAACTCTCGGTGGGAATTTTTTGGTCAAACTACCGTCAATGTACGAATTTTGACTCTCGGTGGGAACTTTTTTCTTCAAACTACTGTCAATACTCAAATTTTAACTATTGTTTGAGATCTTTTTGTTAAACAATTGCAAATAAACGAATTTTAATACTAGGTTGGAATTTTTTTCTTCAAACTATCGCATATACGAAATTTAACTCTCGGTAGGAATTTTTTGGTCAAGCTACCATCAATGTTCAAGTTTTAACTTTCGGTGGGCACTTTTTTCTTCAAACTACTGTCAATATTCATATTTTAACTATTGGTTGAAATCTTTTTGTCAACAATCGTCAATAGACGAATTTTAATACTAGGTTGGAATTTTCTTCTTCAAACTATCGCATATACGAAATTTAACTCTCGGCAGGAATTTTTTGGTCAAGCTACCATCAATGTTCGAATTTTAACTCACGGTGGGCACTTTTTTCTTCAAACTACTGTCAATATTCAAATTTTATCTATTGGTTGATATCTTTTTGTCAAACATTCGTCAATAAACGAATTTTTAAACTAGGTTGCAACTATTTTCATCAAATTATCGCCTACATACGAAATTCAACTCTCGGTGGGAATTTTTTGGTCAAACTACCGTCAATGTACGAATTTTAACTCTCGGTGTGAACTTTTTTCTTCAAACTACTGTCAATACTCAAATTTTAACTATTGTTTGAGATCTTTTTGTTAAACAATTGTAAATAAACGAATTTTAATACTAGGTTGGAATTTTTTCCTTCAAACTATCGCCTATATACGAAATTTAACTCTCGGTGGGAATTTTTTGGTCAAGCTACCATCAATGTTCGAATTTTAACTCACGGTGGGCACTTTTTTCTTCAAACTACTGTCAATATTCAAATTTTATCTATTGGTTGATATCTTTTTGTCAAACATTCGTCAATAAACGTATTTTTGAACTAGGTTGTAACTTTTTTCATCAAATTATCGCCTACATACGAAATTCAACTCTCGGTGGGAATTTTTTGGTCAAACTACCGTCAATGTACGAATTTTAACTCTCGGTGGGAACTTTTTTCTTCAAACTACTGTCAATACTCAAATTTTAACTATTGTTTGAGATCTTTTTGTTAAACAATTGTAAATAAACGAATTTTAATACTAGGTTGGAATTTTTTTCTTCAAACTATCGCATATACGAAATTTAACGCTCGGTAGGAATTTTTTGGTCAAGCTACCATCAATGTTCGAATTTTAACTCTCGGTGGGCACTTTTTTCTTCAAACTACTGTCAATATTCAGATTTTATCTATTGGTTGAAATCTTTTTGTCAAACAATCGTCAATAAACGAATTTTCATACTAGGTTGGAATTTTTTTCTTCAAACTATTGCCTACATACGAAGTTCAACTCTCGGTGGGAATTTTTTGGTCAAACTACCGACAATGTACGAATTTTAACTCTCGGTGGGCACTTTTCTCTTCAAACTACTGTCAATATTCAGATTTTATCTATTGGTTGAAATCTTTTTGTCAAACAATCGTCAATAAACGAATTTTCATACTAGGTTGGAATTTTTTTCTTCAAACTATTGCCTACATACGAAGTTCAACTCTCGGTGGGAATTTTTTGGTCAAACTACCGACAATGTACGAATTTTAACTCTCGGTGGGCACTTTTCTCTTCAAACTACTGTCAATATTCAGATTTTATCTATTGGTTGAAATCTTTTTGTCAAACAATCGTCAATAAACGAATTTTCATACTAGGTTGGAATTTTTTTCTTCAAACTATTGCCTACATACGAAGTTCAACTCTCGGTGGGAATTTTTTGGTCAAACTACCGACAATGTACGAATTTTAACTCTCGGTGGGCACTTTTCTCTTCAAACTACTGTCAATATTCAGATTTTAAATATTGGTTGAAATCTTTTTGTCAAACAGTCGTCAATAAACGAATTTTTATACTAGGTTGTAATTTTTTTCTACAAACTATCGCCTACATACGAAATTCAACTCTCGGTGGGAATTTTTTGGTCAAACTACCGTCAATGTACGAATTTTGACTCTCGGTGGGAACTTTTTTCTTCAAACTACTGTCAATACTCAAATTTTAACTATTGTTTGAGATCTTTTTGTTAAACAATTGCAAATAAACGAATTTTAATACTAGGTTGGAATTTTTTTCTTCAAACTATCGCATATACGAAATTTAACTCTCGGCAGGAATTTTTTGGTCAAGCTACCATCAATGTTCGAATTTTAACTCACGGTGGGCACTTTTTTCTTCAAACTACTGTCAATATTCAAATTTTATCTATTGGTTGATATTTTTTTGTCAAACATTCGTCGATAAACGAATTTTTAAACTAGGTTGTAACTTTTTTCATCAAATTATCGCCTACATACGAAATTCAACTCTCGGTGGGAATTTTTTGGTCAAACTACCGTCAATGTACGAATTTTGACTCTCGGTGGGAACTTTTTTCTTCAAACTACTGTCAATACTCAAATTTTAACTATTGTTTGAGATCTTTTTGTTAAACAATTGTAAATAAACGAATTTTAATACTAGGTTGGAATTTTTTCCTTCAAACTATCGCCTATATACGAAATTTAACTCTCGGTGGGAGTTTTTTGGTCAAGCTACCGTCAATGTACGAATTTTAACTCTCGGTGGGCACTTTTTTCTTCAAACTACTGTCAATATTCAAATTTTATCTATTGGTTGATATCTTTTTGTCAAACATTCGTCAATAAACGAATTTTTGAACTAGGTTGTAACTTTTTTCATCAAATTATCGCCTACATACGAAATTCAACTCTCGGTGGGAATTTTTTGGTCAAACTACCGTCAATGTACGAATTTTAACTCTCGGTGGGAACTTTTTTCTTCAAACTACTGTCAATACTCAAATTTTAACTATTGTTTGAGATCTTTTTGTTAAACAATTGTAAATAAACGAATTTTAATACTAGGTTGGAATTTTTTTCTTCAAACTATCGCATATACGAAATTTAACGCTCGGTAGGAATTTTTTGGTCAAGCTACCATCAATGTTCGAATTTTAACTCTCGGTGGGCACTTTTTTCTTCAAACTACTGTCAATATTCAGATTTTATCTATTGGTTGAAATCTTTTTGTCAAACAATCGTCAATAAACGAATTCTCATACTAGGTTGGAATTTTTTTCTTCAAACTATTGCCTACATACGATGTTCAACTCTCGGTGGGAATTTTTTGGTCAAACTACCGACAATGTACGAATTTTAACTCTCGGTGGGCACTTTTCTCTTCAAACTACTGTCAATATTCAGATTTTAAATATTGGTTGAAATCTTTTTGTCAAACAGTCGTCAATAAACGAATTTTTATACTAGGTTGTAATTTTTTTCTACAAACTATCGCCTACATACGAAATTCAACTCTCGGTGGGAATTTTTTGGTCAAACTACCGTCAATGTACGAATTTTGACTCTCGGTGGGAACTTTTTTCTTCAAACTACTGTCAATACTCAAATTTTAACTATTGTTTGAGATCTTTTTGTTAAACAATTGCAAATAAACGAATTTTAATACTAGGTTGGAATTTTTTTCTTCAAACTATCGCATATACGAAATTTAACTCTCGGCAGGAATTTTTTGGTCAAGCTACCATCAATGCTCGAATTTTAACTCTCGGTGGGCACTTTTTTCTTCAAACTACTGTCAATATTCAGATTTTATCTATTGGTTGAAATCTTTTTGTCAAACAATCGTCAATAGACGAATTTTAATACTAGGTTGGAATTTTTTCCTTCAAACTATCGCCTATATACGAAATTTAACTCTCGGTGGGAATTTTTTGGTCAAGCTACCGTCAATGTACGAATTTTAACTCTCGGTGGGCACTTTTTTCTTCAAACTACTGTCAATATTCAAATTTTATCTATTGGTTGATATCTTTTTGTTAAAC
Source organism: Xylocopa sonorina (assembly GCF_050948175.1). NCBI lineage: Eukaryota > Metazoa > Arthropoda > Insecta > Hymenoptera > Apidae > Xylocopa > Xylocopa sonorina. The sequence continues at coordinate 1,008,570 of NW_027490091.1, forward strand.
ATTCGTCAGTAAACGAATTTTTAAACTAGGTTGTAACTTTTTTCATCAAATTATCGCCTACATACGAAATTCAACTCTCGGTGGGAATTTTTTGGTCAAGCTACCGTCAATGTACGAATTTTGACTCTCGGTGGGAACTTTTTTCTTCAAACTACTGTCAATACTCAAATTTTAACTATTGTTTGAGATCTTTTTGTTAAACAATTGCAAATAAACGAATTTTAATACTAGGTTGGAATTTTTTTCTTCAAACTATCGCATATACGAAATTTAACTCTCGGCAGGAATTTTTTGGTCAAGCTACCATCAATGTTCGAATTTTAACTCTCGGTGGGCACTTTTTTCTTCAAACTACTGTCAATATTCAGATTTTATCTATTGGTTGAAATCTTTTTGTCAAACAATCGTCAATAAACAAATTTTCATACTAGGTTGTAACTTTTTTCATCAAATTATCGCCTACATACGAAATTCAACTCTCGGTGGGAATTTTTTGGTCAAACTACCGTCAATGTACGAATTTTGACTCTCGGTGGGAACTTTTTTCTTCAAACTACTGTCAATACTCAAATTTTAACTATTGTTTGAGATCTTTTTGTTAAACAATTGTAAATAAACGAATTTTAATACTAGGTTGGAATTTTTTCCTTCAAACTATCGCCTATATACGAAATTTAACTCTCGGTGGGAGTTTTTTGGTCAAGCTACCGTCAATGTACGAATTGTAACTCTCGGTGGGCACTTTTTTCTTCAAACTACTGTCAATATTCAGATTTTATCTATTGGTTGAAATCTTTTTGTCAAACAATCGTCAATAAACGAATTCTCATACTAGGTTGGAATTTTTTTCTTCAAACTATCGCATATACGAAATTTAACTCTCGGCAGGAATTTTTTGGTCAAGCTACGATCAATGTTCGAATTTTAACTCACGGTGGGCACTTTTTTCTTCAAACTACTGTCAATATTCAAATTTTATCTATTGGTTGATATCTTTTTGTCAAACATTCGTCAATAAACGAATTTTTGAACTAGGTTGTAACTTTTTTCTTCAAACTATTGCCTACATACGAAGTTCAACTCTCGGTGGGAATTTTTTGGTCAAACTACCGACAATGTACGAATTTTAACTCTCGGTGGGCACTTTTCTCTTCAAACTACTGTCAATATTCAGATTTTAAATATTGGTTGAAATCTTTTTGTCAAACAGTCGTCAATAAACGAATTTTTATACTAGGTTGTAATTTTTTTCTACAAACTATCGCCTACATACGAAATTCAACTCTCGGTGGGAATTTTTTGGTCAAACTACCGTCAATGTACGAATTTTGACTCTCGGTGGGAACTTTTTTCTTCAAACTACTGTCAATACTCAAATTTTAACTATTGTTTGAGATCTTTTTGTTAAACAATTGCAAATAAACGAATTTTAATACTAGGTTGGAATTTTTTTCTTCAAACTATCGCATATACGAAATTTAACTCTCGGCAGGAATTTTTTGGTCAAGCTACGATCAATGTTCGAATTTTAACTCACGGTGGGCACTTTTTTCTTCAAACTACTGTCAATATTCAAATTTTATCTATTGGTTGATATTTTTTTGTCAAACATTCGTCGATAAACGAATTTTTAAACTAGGTTGTAACTTTTTTCATCAAATTATCGCCTACATACGAAATTCAACTCTCGGTGGGAATTTTTTGGTCAAACTACCGTCAATGTACGAATTTTGACTCTCGGTGGGAACTTTTTTCTTCAAACTACTGTCAATACTCAAATTTTAACTATTGTTTGAGATCTTTTTGTTAAACAATTGTAAATAAACGAATTTTAATACTAGGTTGGAATTTTTTCCTTCAAACTATCGCCTATATACGAAATTTAACTCTCGGTGGGAATTTCTTGGTCAAGCTACCGTCAATGTACGAATTTTAACACACGGTGGGCACTTTTTTCTTCAAACTACTGTCAATATTCAAATTTTATCTATTGGTTGATATCTTTTTGTCAAACATTCGTCAATAAACGAATTTTTGAACTAGGTTGTAACTTTTTTCATCAAATTATCGCCTACATACGAAATTCAACTCTCGGTGGGAATTTTTTGGTCAAACTACCGTCAATGTACGAATTTTAACTCTCGGTGGGAACTTTTTTCTTCAAACTACTGTCACTACTCAAATTTTAACTATTGTTTGAGATCTTTTTGTTAAACAATTGTAAATAAACGAATTTTAATACTAGGTTGGAATTTTTTCCTTCAAACTATCGCCTATATACGAAATTTAACTCTCGGTGGGAGTTTTTTGGTCAAGCTACCGTCAATGTACGAATTTTAACTCTCGGTGGGCACTTTTTTCTTCAAACTACTGTCAATATTCAGATTTTATCTATTGGTTGAAATCTTTTTGTCAAACAATCGTCAATAAACGAATTCTCATACTAGGTTGGAATTTTTTTCTTCAAACTATTGCCTACATACGATGTTCAACTCTCGGTGGGAATTTTTTGGTCAAACTACCGACAATGTACGAATTTTAACTCTCGGTGGGCACTTTTCTCTTCAAACTACTGTCAATATTCAGATTTTAAATATTGGTTGAAATCTTTTTGTCAAACAGTCGTCAATAAACGAATTTTTATACTAGGTTGTAATTTTTTTCTACAAGCTATCGCCTACATACGAAATTCAACTCTCGGTGGGAATTTTTTGGTCAAACTACCGTCAATGTACGAATTTTGACTCTCGGTGGGAACTTTTTTCTTCAAACTACTGTCAATACTCAAATTTTAACTATTGTTTGAGATCTTTTTGTTAAACAATTGCAAATAAACGAATTTTAATACTAGGTTGGAATTTTTTTCTTCAAACTATCGCATATACGAAATTTAACTCTCGGCAGGAATTTTTTGGTCAAACTACCGTCAATGTACGAATTTTAACTCTCGGTGGGAACTTTTTTCTTCAAACTACTGTCAATACTCAAATTTTAACTATTGTTTGATATCTTTTTGTTAAACAATTGTAAATAAACGAATTTTAATACTAGGTTGGAATTTTTTCCTTCAAACTATCGCCTATATACGAAATTTAACTCTCGGTGGGAATTTTTTGGTCAAGCTACCGTCAATGTACGAATTTTAACTCTCGGTGGGCACTTTTTTCTTCAAACTACTGTCAATATTCAAATTTTATCTATTGGTTGATATCTTTTTGTCAAACATTCGTCAATAAACGAATTTTTGAACTAGGTTGTAACTTTTTTCATCAAATTATCGCCTACATACGAAATTCAACTCTCGGTGGGAATTTTTTGGTCAAACTACCGTCAATGTACGAATTTTAACTCTCGGTGGGAACTTTTTTCTTCAAACTACTGTCAATACTCAAATTTTAACTATTGTTTGAGATCTTTTTGCTAAACAATTGTAAATAAACGAATTTTAATACTAGGTTGGAATTTTTTCCTTCAAACTATCGCCTATATACGAAATTTAACTCTCGGTGGGAATTTTTTGGTCAAGCTACCGTCAATGTACGAATTTTAACTCTCGGTGGGCACTTTTTTCTTCAAACTACTGTCAATATTCAAATTTTATCTATTGGTTGATATCTTTTTGTCAAACATTCGTCAATAAACGAATTTTTGAACTAGGTTGTAACTTTTTTCTTCAAACTATTGCCTACATACGAAGTTCAACTCTCGGTGGGAATTTTTTGGTCAAACTACCGACAATGTACGAATTTTAACTCTCGGTGGGCACTTTTCTCTTCAAACTACTGTCAATATTCAGATTTTAAATATTGGTTGAAATCTTTTTGTCAAACAGTCGTCAATAAACGAATTTTTATACTAGGTTGTAATTTTTTTCTACAAACTATCGCCTACATACGAAATTCAACTCTCGGTGGGAATTTTTTGGTCAAACTACCGTCAATGTACGAATTTTGACTCTCGGTGGGAACTTTTTTCTTCAAACTACTGTCAATACTCAAATTTTAACTATTGTTTGAGATCTTTTTGTTAAACAATTGCAAATAAACGAATTTTAATACTAGGTTGGAATTTTTTTCTTCAAACTATCGCATATACGAAATTTAACTCTCGGTAGGAATTTTTTGGTCAAGCTACCATCAATGTTCAAGTTTTAACTTTCGGTGGGCACTTTTTTCTTCAAACTACTGTCAATATTCATATTTTAACTATTGGTTGAAATCTTTTTGTCAACAATCGTCAATAGACGAATTTTAATACTAGGTTGGAATTTTCTTCTTCAAACTATCGCATATACGAAATTTAACTCTCGGCAGGAATTTTTTGGTCAAGCTACCATCAATGTTCGAATTTTAACTCACGGTGGGCACTTTTTTCTTCAAACTACTGTCAATATTCAAATTTTATCTATTGGTTGATATCTTTTTGTCAAACATTCGTCAATAAACGAATTTTTAAACTAGGTTGCAACTATTTTCATCAAATTATCGCCTACATACGAAATTCAACTCTCGGTGGGAATTTTTTGGTCAAACTACCGTCAATGTACGAATTTTAACTCTCGGTGTGAACTTTTTTCTTCAAACTACTGTCAATACTCAAATTTTAACTATTGTTTGAGATCTTTTTGTTAAACAATTGTAAATAAACGAATTTTAATACTAGGTTGGAATTTTTTCCTTCAAACTATCGCCTATATACGAAATTTAACTCTCGGTGGGAATTTTTTGGTCAAGCTACCATCAATGTTCGAATTTTAACTCACGGTGGGCACTTTTTTCTTCAAACTACTGTCAATATTCAAATTTTATCTATTGGTTGATATCTTTTTGTCAAACATTCGTCAATAAACGAATTTTTGAACTAGGTTGTAACTTTTTTCATCAAATTATCGCCTACATACGAAATTCAACTCTCGGTGGGAATTTTTTGGTCAAACTACCGTCAATGTACGAATTTTAACTCTCGGTGGGAACTTTTTTCTTCAAACTACTGTCAATACTCAAATTTTAACTATTGTTTGAGATCTTTTTGTTAAACAATTGTAAATAAACGAATTTTAATACTAGGTTGGAATTTTTTTCTTCAAACTATCGCATATACGAAATTTAACGCTCGGTAGGAATTTTTTGGTCAAGCTACCATCAATGTTCGAATTTTAACTCTCGGTGGGCACTTTTTTCTTCAAACTACTGTCAATATTCAGATTTTATCTATTGGTTGAAATCTTTTTGTCAAACAATCGTCAATAAACGAATTTTCATACTAGGTTGGAATTTTTTTCTTCAAACTATTGCCTACATACGAAGTTCAACTCTCGGTGGGAATTTTTTGGTCAAACTACCGACAATGTACGAATTTTAACTCTCGGTGGGCACTTTTCTCTTCAAACTACTGTCAATATTCAGATTTTATCTATTGGTTGAAATCTTTTTGTCAAACAATCGTCAATAAACGAATTTTCATACTAGGTTGGAATTTTTTTCTTCAAACTATTGCCTACATACGAAGTTCAACTCTCGGTGGGAATTTTTTGGTCAAACTACCGACAATGTACGAATTTTAACTCTCGGTGGGCACTTTTCTCTTCAAACTACTGTCAATATTCAGATTTTATCTATTGGTTGAAATCTTTTTGTCAAACAATCGTCAATAAACGAATTTTCATACTAGGTTGGAATTTTTTTCTTCAAACTATTGCCTACATACGAAGTTCAACTCTCGGTGGGAATTTTTTGGTCAAACTACCGACAATGTACGAATTTTAACTCTCGGTGGGCACTTTTCTCTTCAAACTACTGTCAATATTCAGATTTTAAATATTGGTTGAAATCTTTTTGTCAAACAGTCGTCAATAAACGAATTTTTATACTAGGTTGTAATTTTTTTCTACAAACTATCGCCTACATACGAAATTCAACTCTCGGTGGGAATTTTTTGGTCAAACTACCGTCAATGTACGAATTTTGACTCTCGGTGGGAACTTTTTTCTTCAAACTACTGTCAATACTCAAATTTTAACTATTGTTTGAGATCTTTTTGTTAAACAATTGCAAATAAACGAATTTTAATACTAGGTTGGAATTTTTTTCTTCAAACTATCGCATATACGAAATTTAACTCTCGGCAGGAATTTTTTGGTCAAGCTACCATCAATGTTCGAATTTTAACTCACGGTGGGCACTTTTTTCTTCAAACTACTGTCAATATTCAAATTTTATCTATTGGTTGATATTTTTTTGTCAAACATTCGTCGATAAACGAATTTTTAAACTAGGTTGTAACTTTTTTCATCAAATTATCGCCTACATACGAAATTCAACTCTCGGTGGGAATTTTTTGGTCAAACTACCGTCAATGTACGAATTTTGACTCTCGGTGGGAACTTTTTTCTTCAAACTACTGTCAATACTCAAATTTTAACTATTGTTTGAGATCTTTTTGTTAAACAATTGTAAATAAACGAATTTTAATACTAGGTTGGAATTTTTTCCTTCAAACTATCGCCTATATACGAAATTTAACTCTCGGTGGGAGTTTTTTGGTCAAGCTACCGTCAATGTACGAATTTTAACTCTCGGTGGGCACTTTTTTCTTCAAACTACTGTCAATATTCAAATTTTATCTATTGGTTGATATCTTTTTGTCAAACATTCGTCAATAAACGAATTTTTGAACTAGGTTGTAACTTTTTTCATCAAATTATCGCCTACATACGAAATTCAACTCTCGGTGGGAATTTTTTGGTCAAACTACCGTCAATGTACGAATTTTAACTCTCGGTGGGAACTTTTTTCTTCAAACTACTGTCAATACTCAAATTTTAACTATTGTTTGAGATCTTTTTGTTAAACAATTGTAAATAAACGAATTTTAATACTAGGTTGGAATTTTTTTCTTCAAACTATCGCATATACGAAATTTAACGCTCGGTAGGAATTTTTTGGTCAAGCTACCATCAATGTTCGAATTTTAACTCTCGGTGGGCACTTTTTTCTTCAAACTACTGTCAATATTCAGATTTTATCTATTGGTTGAAATCTTTTTGTCAAACAATCGTCAATAAACGAATTCTCATACTAGGTTGGAATTTTTTTCTTCAAACTATTGCCTACATACGATGTTCAACTCTCGGTGGGAATTTTTTGGTCAAACTACCGACAATGTACGAATTTTAACTCTCGGTGGGCACTTTTCTCTTCAAACTACTGTCAATATTCAGATTTTAAATATTGGTTGAAATCTTTTTGTCAAACAGTCGTCAATAAACGAATTTTTATACTAGGTTGTAATTTTTTTCTACAAACTATCGCCTACATACGAAATTCAACTCTCGGTGGGAATTTTTTGGTCAAACTACCGTCAATGTACGAATTTTGACTCTCGGTGGGAACTTTTTTCTTCAAACTACTGTCAATACTCAAATTTTAACTATTGTTTGAGATCTTTTTGTTAAACAATTGCAAATAAACGAATTTTAATACTAGGTTGGAATTTTTTTCTTCAAACTATCGCATATACGAAATTTAACTCTCGGCAGGAATTTTTTGGTCAAGCTACCATCAATGCTCGAATTTTAACTCTCGGTGGGCACTTTTTTCTTCAAACTACTGTCAATATTCAGATTTTATCTATTGGTTGAAATCTTTTTGTCAAACAATCGTCAATAGACGAATTTTAATACTAGGTTGGAATTTTTTCCTTCAAACTATCGCCTATATACGAAATTTAACTCTCGGTGGGAATTTTTTGGTCAAGCTACCGTCAATGTACGAATTTTAACTCTCGGTGGGCACTTTTTTCTTCAAACTACTGTCAATATTCAAATTTTATCTATTGGTTGATATCTTTTTGTTAAACATTCGTCAGTAAACGAATTTTTAAACTAGGTTGTAACTTTTTTCATCAAATTATCGCCTACATACGAAATTCAACTCTCGGTGGGAATTTTTTGGTCAAGCTACCGTCAATGTACGAATTTTGACTCTCGGTGGGAACTTTTTTCTTCAAACTACTGTCAATACTCAAATTTTAACTATTGTTTGAGATCTTTTTGTTAAACAATTGCAAATAAACGAATTTTAATACTAGGTTGGAATTTTTTTCTTCAAACTATCGCATATACGAAATTTAACTCTCGGCAGGAATTTTTTGGTCAAGCTACCATCAATGTTCGAATTTTAACTCTCGGTGGGCACTTTTTTCTTCAAACTACTGTCAATATTCAGATTTTATCTATTGGTTGAAATCTTTTTGTCAAACAATCGTCAATAAACAAATTTTCATACTAGGTTGTAACTTTTTTCATCAAATTATCGCCTACATACGAAATTCAACTCTCGGTGGGAATTTTTTGGTCAAACTACCGTCAATGTACGAATTTTGACTCTCGGTGGGAACTTTTTTCTTCAAACTACTGTCAATACTCAAATTTTAACTATTGTTTGAGATCTTTTTGTTAAACAATTGTAAATAAACGAATTTTAATACTAGGTTGGAATTTTTTCCTTCAAACTATCGCCTATATACGAAATTTAACTCTCGGTGGGAGTTTTTTGGTCAAGCTACCGTCAATGTACGAATTGTAACTCTCGGTGGGCACTTTTTTCTTCAAACTACTGTCAATATTCAGATTTTATCTATTGGTTGAAATCTTTTTGTCAAACAATCGTCAATAAACGAATTCTCATACTAGGTTGGAATTTTTTTCTTCAAACTATCGCATATACGAAATTTAACTCTCGGCAGGAATTTTTTGGTCAAGCTACGATCAATGTTCGAATTTTAACTCACGGTGGGCACTTTTTTCTTCAAACTACTGTCAATATTCAAATTTTATCTATTGGTTGATATCTTTTTGTCAAACATTCGTCAATAAACGAATTTTTGAACTAGGTTGTAACTTTTTTCTTCAAACTATTGCCTACATACGAAGTTCAACTCTCGGTGGGAATTTTTTGGTCAAACTACCGACAATGTACGAATTTTAACTCTCGGTGGGCACTTTTCTCTTCAAACTACTGTCAATATTCAGATTTTAAATATTGGTTGAAATCTTTTTGTCAAACAGTCGTCAATAAACGAATTTTTATACTAGGTTGTAATTTTTTTCTACAAACTATCGCCTACATACGAAATTCAACTCTCGGTGGGAATTTTTTGGTCAAACTACCGTCAATGTACGAATTTTGACTCTCGGTGGGAACTTTTTTCTTCAAACTACTGTCAATACTCAAATTTTAACTATTGTTTGAGATCTTTTTGTTAAACAATTGCAAATAAACGAATTTTAATACTAGGTTGGAATTTTTTTCTTCAAACTATCGCATATACGAAATTTAACTCTCGGCAGGAATTTTTTGGTCAAGCTACGATCAATGTTCGAATTTTAACTCACGGTGGGCACTTTTTTCTTCAAACTACTGTCAATATTCAAATTTTATCTATTGGTTGATATTTTTTTGTCAAACATTCGTCGATAAACGAATTTTTAAACTAGGTTGTAACTTTTTTCATCAAATTATCGCCTACATACGAAATTCAACTCTCGGTGGGAATTTTTTGGTCAAACTACCGTCAATGTACGAATTTTGACTCTCGGTGGGAACTTTTTTCTTCAAACTACTGTCAATACTCAAATTTTAACTATTGTTTGAGATCTTTTTGTTAAACAATTGTAAATAAACGAATTTTAATACTAGGTTGGAATTTTTTCCTTCAAACTATCGCCTATATACGAAATTTAACTCTCGGTGGGAATTTCTTGGTCAAGCTACCGTCAATGTACGAATTTTAACACACGGTGGGCACTTTTTTCTTCAAACTACTGTCAATATTCAAATTTTATCTATTGGTTGATATCTTTTTGTCAAACATTCGTCAATAAACGAATTTTTGAACTAGGTTGTAACTTTTTTCATCAAATTATCGCCTACATACGAAATTCAACTCTCGGTGGGAATTTTTTGGTCAAACTACCGTCAATGTACGAATTTTAACTCTCGGTGGGAACTTTTTTCTTCAAACTACTGTCACTACTCAAATTTTAACTATTGTTTGAGATCTTTTTGTTAAACAATTGTAAATAAACGAATTTTAATACTAGGTTGGAATTTTTTCCTTCAAACTATCGCCTATATACGAAATTTAACTCTCGGTGGGAGTTTTTTGGTCAAGCTACCGTCAATGTACGAGTTTTAACTCTCGGTGGGCACTTTTTTCTTCAAACTACTGTCAATATTCAGATTTTATCTATTGGTTGAAATCTTTTTGTCAAACAATCGTCAATAAACGAATTCTCATACTAGGTTGGAATTTTTTTCTTCAAACTATTGCCTACATACGATGTTCAACTCTCGGTGGGAATTTTTTGGTCAAACTACCGACAATGTACGAATTTTAACTCTCGGTGGGCACTTTTCTCTTCAAACTACTGTCAATATTCAGATTTTAAATATTGGTTGAAATCTTTTTGTCAAACAGTCGTCAATAAACGAATTTTTATACTAGGTTGTAATTTTTTTCTACAAGCTATCGCCTACATACGAAATTCAACTCTCGGTGGGAATTTTTTGGTCAAACTACCGTCAATGTACGAATTTTGACTCTCGGTGGGAACTTTTTTCTTCAAACTACTGTCAATACTCAAATTTTAACTATTGTTTGAGATCTTTTTGTTAAACAATTGCAAATAAACGAATTTTAATACTAGGTTGGAATTTTTTTCTTCAAACTATCGCATATACGAAATTTAACTCTCGGCAGGAATTTTTTGGTCAAACTACCGTCAATGTACGAATTTTAACTCTCGGTGGGAACTTTTTTCTTCAAACTACTGTCAATACTCAAATTTTAACTATTGTTTGATATCTTTTTGTTAAACAATTGTAAATAAACGAATTTTAATACTAGGTTGGAATTTTTTCCTTCAAACTATCGCCTATATACGAAATTTAACTCTCGGTGGGAATTTTTTGGTCAAGCTACCGTCAATGTACGAATTTTAACTCTCGGTGGGCACTTTTTTCTTCAAACTACTGTCAATATTCAAATTTTATCTATTGGTTGATATCTTTTTGTCAAACATTCGTCAATAAACGAATTTTTGAACTAGGTTGTAACTTTTTTCATCAAATTATCGCCTACATACGAAATTCAACTCTCGGTGGGAATTTTTTGGTCAAACTACCGTCAATGTACGAATTTTAACTCTCGGTGGGAACTTTTTTCTTCAAACTACTGTCAATACTCAAATTTTAACTATTGTTTGAGATCTTTTTGCTAAACAATTGTAAATAAACGAATTTTAATACTAGGTTGGAATTTTTTCCTTCAAACTATCGCCTATATACGAAATTTAACTCTCGGTGGGAATTTTTTGGTCAAGCTACCGTCAATGTACGAATTTTAACTCTCGGTGGGCACTTTTTTCTTCAAACTACTGTCAATATTCAAATTTTATCTATTGGTTGATATCTTTTTGTCAAACATTCGTCAATAAACGAATTTTTGAACTAGGTTGTAACTTTTTTCTTCAAACTATTGCCTACATACGAAGTTCAACTCTCGGTGGGAATTTTTTGGTCAAACTACCGACAATGTACGAATTTTAACTCTCGGTGGGCACTTTTCTCTTCAAACTACTGTCAATATTCAGATTTTAAATATTGGTTGAAATCTTTTTGTCAAACAGTCGTCAATAAACGAATTTTTATACTAGGTTGTAATTTTTTTCTACAAACTATCGCCTACATACGAAATTCAACTCTCGGTGGGAATTTTTTGGTCAAACTACCGTCAATGTACGAATTTTGACTCTCGGTGGGAACTTTTTTCTTCAAACTACTGTCAATACTCAAATTTTAACTATTGTTTGAGATCTTTTTGTTAAACAATTGCAAATAAACGAATTTTAATACTAGGTTGGAATTTTTTTCTTCAAACTATCGCATATACGAAATTTAACTCTCGGCAGGAATTTTTTGGTCAAGCTACGATCAATGTTCGAATTTTAACTCACGGTGGGCACTTTTTTCTTCAAACTACTGTCAATATTCAAATTTTATCTATTGGTTGATATTTTTTTGTCAAACATTCGTCGATAAACGAATTTTTAAACTAGGTTGTAACTTTTTTCATCAAATTATCGCCTACATACGAAATTCAACTCTCGGTGGGAATTTTTTGGTCAAACTACCGTCAATGTACGAATTTTGACTCTCGGTGGGAACTTTTTTCTTCAAACTACTGTCAATACTCAAATTTTAACTATTGTTTGAGATCTTTTTGTTAAACAATTGTAAATATACGAATTTTAATACTAGGTTGGAATTTTTTCCTTCAAACTATCGCCTATATACGAAATTTAACTCTCGGTGGGAATTTCTTGGTCAAGCTACCGTCAATGTACGAATTTTAACTCACGGTGGGCACTTTTTTCTTCAAACTACTGTCAATATTCAAATTTTATCTATTGGTTGATATCTTTTTGTCAAACATTCGTCAATAAACGAATTTTTGAACTAGGTTGTAACTTTTTTCATCAAATTATCGCCTACATACGAAATTCAACTCTCGGTGGGAATTTTTTGGTCAAACTACCGTCAATGTACGAATTTTAACTCTCGGTGGGAACTTTTTTCTTCAAACTACTGTCAATACTCAAATTTTAACTATTGTTTGAGATCTTTTTGTTAAACAATTGTAAATAAACGAATTTTAATACTAGGTTGGAATTTTTTTCTTCAAACTATCGCATATACGAAATTTAACGCTCGGTAGGAATTTTTTGGTCAAGCTACCATCAATGTTCGAATTTTAACTCTCGGTGGGCACTTTTTTCTTCAAACTACTGTCAATATTCAGATTTTATCTATTGGTTGAAATCTTTTTGTCAAACAATCGTCAATAAACGAATTTTCATACTAGGTTGGAATTTTTTTCTTCAAACTATTGCCTACATACGAAGTTCAACTCTCGGTGGGAATTTTTTGGTCAAACTACCGACAATGTACGAATTTTAACTCTCGGTGGGCACTTTTCTCTTCAAACTACTGTCAATATTCAGATTTTAAATATTGGTTGAAATCTTTTTGTCAAACAGTCGTCAATAAACGAATTTTTATACTAGGTTGTAATTTTTTTCTACAAACTATCGCCTACATACGAAATTCAACTCTCGGTGGGAATTTTTTGGTCAAACTACCGTCAATGTACGAATTTTGACTCTCGGTGGGAACTTTTTTCTTCAAACTACTGTCAATACTCAAATTTTAACTATTGTTTGAGATCTTTTTGTTAAACAATTGCAAATAAACGAATTTTAATACTAGGTTGGAATTTTTTTCTTCAAACTATCGCATATACGAAATTTAACTCTCGGTAGGAATTTTTTGGTCAAGCTACCATCAATGTTCAAGTTTTAACTTTCGGTGGGCACTTTTTTCTTCAAACTACTGTCAATATTCATATTTTAACTATTGGTTGAAATCTTTTTGTCAACAATCGTCAATAGACGAATTTTAATACTAGGTTGGAATTTTTTTCTTCAAACTATCGCATATACGAAATTTAACTCTCGGCAGGAATTTTTTGGTCAAGCTACCATCAATGTTCGAATTTTAACTCACGGTGGGCACTTTTTTCTTCAAACTACTGTCAATATTCAAATTTTATCTATTGGTTGATATTTTTTTGTCAAACATTCGTCGATAAACGAATTTTTAAACTAGGTTGTAACTTTTTTCATCAAATTATCGCCTACATACGAAATTCAACTCTCGGTGGGAATTTTTTGGTCAAACTACCGTCAATGTACGAATTTTGACTCTCGGTGGGAACTTTTTTCTTTAAACTACTGTCAATACTCAAATTTTAACTATTGTTTGAGATCTTTTTGTTAAACAATTGTAAATAAACGAATTTTAATGCTAGGTTGGAATTTTTTCCTTCAAACTATCGCCTATATACGAAATTTAACTCTCGGTGGGAATTTTTTGGTCAAGCTACCGTCAATGTACGAATTTTAACTCTCGGTGGGCACTTTTTTCTTCAAACTACTGTCAATATTCAAATTTTATCTATTGGTTGATATCTTTTTGTCAAACATTCGTCAATAAACGAATTTTTGAACTAGGTTGTAACTTTTTTCATCAAATTATCGCCTACATACGAAATTCAACTCTCGGTGGGAATTTTTTGGTCAAACTACCGTCAATGTACGAATTTTAACTCTCGGTGGGAACTTTTTTCTTCAAACTACTGTCAATACTCAAATTTTAACTATTGTTTGAGATCTTTTTGTTAAACAATTGTAAATAAACGAATTTTAATACTAGGTTGGAATTTTTTTCTTCAAACTATCGCATATACGAAATTTAACGCTCGGTAGGAATTTTTTGGTCAAGCTACCATCAATGTTCGAATTTTAACTCTCGGTGGGCACTTTTTTCTTCAAACTACTGTCAATATTCAGATTTTATCTATTGGTTGAAATCTTTTTGTCAAACAATCGTCAATAAACGAATTTTCATACTAGGTTGGAATTTTTTTCTTCAAACTATTGCCTACATACGAAGTTCAACTCTCGGTGGGAATTTTTTGGTCAAACTACCGACAATGTACGAATTTTAACTCTCGGTGGGCACTTTTCTCTTCAAACTACTGTCAATATTCAGATTTTAAATATTGGTTGAAATCTTTTTGTCAAACAGTCGTCAATAAACGAATTTTTATACTAGGTTGTAATTTTTTTCTACAAACTATCGCCTACATACGAAATTCAACTCTCGGTGGGAATTTTTTGGTCAAACTACCGTCAATGTACGAATTTTGACTCTCGGTGGGAACTTTTTTCTTCAAACTACTGTCAATACTCAAATTTTAACTATTGTTTGAGATCTTTTTGTTAAACAATTGCAAATAAACGAATTTTAATACTAGGTTGGAATTTTTTTCTTCAAACTATCGCATATACGAAATTTAACTCTCGGTAGGAATTTTTTGGTCAAGCTACCATCAATGTTCAAGTTTTAACTTTCGGTGGGCACTTTTTTCTTCAAACTACTGTCAATATTCATATTTTAACTATTGGTTGAAATCTTTTTGTCAACAATCGTCAATAGACGAATTTTAATACTAGGTTGGAATTTTTTTCTTCAAACTATCGCATATACGAAATTTAACTCTCGGCAGGAATTTTTTGGTCAAGCTACCATCAATGTTCGAATTTTAACTCACGGTGGGCACTTTTTTCTTCAAACTACTGTCAATATTCAAATTTTATCTATTGGTTGATATTTTTTTGTCAAACATTCGTCGATAAACGAATTTTTAAACTAGGTTGTAACTTTTTTCATCAAATTATCGCCTACATACGAAATTCAACTCTCGGTGGGAATTTTTTGGTCAAACTACCGTCAATGTACGAATTTTGACTCTCGGTGGGAACTTTTTTCTTTAAACTACTGTCAATACTCAAATTTTAACTATTGTTTGAGATCTTTTTGTTAAACAATTGTAAATAAACGAATTTTAATGCTAGGTTGGAATTTTTTCCTTCAAACTATCGCCTATATACGAAATTTAACTCTCGGTGGGAATTTTTTGGTCAAGCTACCGTCAATGTACGAATTTTAACTCTCGGTGGGCACTTTTTTCTTCAAACTACTGTCAATATTCAAATTTTATCTATTGGTTGATATCTTTTTGTCAAACATTCGTCAATAAACGAATTTTTGAACTAGGTTGTAACTTTTTTCATCAAATTATCGCCTACATACGAAATTCAACTCTCGGTGGGAATTTTTTGGTCAAACTACCGTCAATGTACGAATTTTAACTCTCGGTGGGAACTTTTTTCTTCAAACTACTGTCAATACTCAAATTTTAACTATTGTTTGAGATCTTTTTGTTAAACAATTGTAAATAAACGAATTTTAATACTAGGTTGGAATTTTTTTCTTCAAACTATCGCATATACGAAATTTAACGCTCGGTAGGAATTTTTTGGTCAAGCTACCATCAATGTTCGAATTTTAACTCTCGGTGGGCACTTTTTTCTTCAAACTACTGTCAATATTCAGATTTTATCTATTGGTTGAAATCTTTTTGTCAAACAATCGTCAATAAACGAATTTTCATACTAGGTTGGAATTTTTTTCTTCAAACTATTGCCTACATACGAAGTTCAACTCTCGGTGGGAATTTTTTGGTCAAACTACCGACAATGTACGAATTTTAACTCTCGGTGGGCACTTTTCTCTTCAAACTACTGTCAATATTCAGATTTTAAATATTGGTTGAAATCTTTTTGTCAACAATCGTCAATAGACGAATTTTAATACTAGGTTGGAATTTTTTTCTTCAAACTATCGCATATACGAAATTTAACTCTCGGCAGGAATTTTTTGGTCAAGCTACCATCAATGTTCGAATTTTAACTCACGGTGGGCACTTTTTTCTTCAAACTACTGTCAATATTCAAATTTTATCTATTGGTTGATATTTTTTTGTCAAACATTCGTCGATAAACGAATTTTTAAACTAGGTTGTAACTTTTTTCATCAAATTATCGCCTACATACGAAATTCAACTCTCGGTGGGAATTTTTTGGTCAAACTACCGTCAATGTACGAATTTTGACTCTCGGTGGGAACTTTTTTCTTTAAACTACTGTCAATACTCAAATTTTAACTATTGTTTGAGATCTTTTTGTTAAACAATTGTAAATAAACGAATTTTAATGCTAGGTTGGAATTTTTTCCTTCAAACTATCGCCTATATACGAAATTTAACTCTCGGTGGGAATTTTTTGGTCAAGCTACCGTCAATGTACGAATTTTAACTCTCGGTGGGCACTTTTTTCTTCAAACTACTGTCAATATTCAAATTTTATCTATTGGTTGATATCTTTTTGTCAAACATTCGTCAATAAACGAATTTTTGAACTAGGTTGTAACTTTTTTCATCAAATTATCGCCTACATACGAAATTCAACTCTCGGTGGGAATTTTTTGGTCAAACTACCGTCAATGTACGAATTTTAACTCTCGGTGGGAACTTTTTTCTTCAAACTACTGTCAATACTCAAATTTTAACTATTGTTTGAGATCTTTTTGTTAAACAATTGTAAATAAACGAATTTTAATACTAGGTTGGAATTTTTTTCTTCAAACTATCGCATATACGAAATTTAACGCTCGGTAGGAATTTTTTGGTCAAGCTACCATCAATGTTCGAATTTTAACTCTCGGTGGGCACTTTTTTCTTCAAACTACTGTCAATATTCAGATTTTATCTATTGGTTGAAATCTTTTTGTCAAACAATCGTCAATAAACGAATTTTCATACTAGGTTGGAATTTTTTTCTTCAAACTATTGCCTACATACGAAGTTCAACTCTCGGTGGGAATTTTTTGGTCAAACTACCGACAATGTACGAATTTTAACTCTCGGTGGGCACTTTTCTCTTCAAACTACTGTCAATATTCAGATTTTAAATATTGGTTGAAATCTTTTTGTCAAACAGTCGTCAATAAACGAATTTTTATACTAGGTTGTAATTTTTTTCTACAAACTATCGCCTACATACGAAATTCAACTCTCGGTGGGAATTTTTTGGTCAAACTACCGTCAATGTACGAATTTTGACTCTCGGTGGGAACTTTTTTCTTCAAACTACTGTCAATACTCAAATTTTAACTATTGTTTGAGATCTTTTTGTTAAACAATTGCAAATAAACGAATTTTAATACTAGGTTGGAATTTTTTTCTTCAAACTATCGCATATACGAAATTTAACTCTCGGCAGGAATTTTTTGGTCAAGCTACCATCAATGCTCGAATTTTAACTCTCGGTGGGCACTTTTTTCTTCAAACTACTGTCAATATTCAGATTTTATCTATTGGTTGAAATCTTTTTGTCAAACAATCGTCAATAGACGAATTTTAATACTAGGTTGGAATTTTTTCCTTCAAACTATCGCCTATATACGAAATTTAACTCTCGGTGGGAATTTTTTGGTCAAGCTACCGTCAATGTACGAATTTTAACTCTCGGTGGGCACTTTTTTCTTCAAACTACTGTCAATATTCAAATTTTATCTATTGGTTGATATCTTTTTGTTAAACATTCGTCAGTAAACGAATTTTTAAACTAGGTTGTAACTTTTTTCATCAAATTATCGCCTACATACGAAATTCAACTCTCGGTGGCAATTTTTTGGTCAAGCTACCGTCAGTGTACGAATTTTGACTCTCGGTGGGAACTTTTTTCTTCAAACTACTGTCAATACTCAAATTTTAACTATTGTTTGAGATCTTTTTGTTAAACAATTGCAAATAAACGAATTTTAATACTAGGTTGGAATTTTTTTCTTCAAACTATCGCATATACGAAATTTAACTCTCGGCAGGAATTTTTTGGTCAAGCTACCATCAATGTTCGAATTTTAACTCTCGGTGGGCACTTTTTTCTTCAAACTACTGTCAATATTCAGATTTTATCTATTGGTTGAAATCTTTTTGTCAAACAATCGTCAATAAACAAATTTTCATACTAGGTTGTAACTTTTTTCATCAAATTATCGCCTACATACGAAATTCAACTCTCGGTGGGAATTTTTTGGTCAAACTACCGTCAATGTACGAATTTTGACTCTCGGTGGGAACTTTTTTCTTCAAACTACTGTCAATACTCAAATTTTAACTATTGTTTGAGATCTTTTTGTTAAACAATTGTAAATAAACGAATTTTAATACTAGGTTGGAATTTTTTCCTTCAAACTATCGCCTATATACGAAATTTAACTCTCGGTGGGAGTTTTTTGGTCAAGCTACCGTCAATGTACGAATTTTAACTCTCGGTGGGCACTTTTTTCTTCAAACTACTGTCAATATTCAGATTTTATCTATTGGTTGAAATCTTTTTGTCAAACAATCGTCAATAAACGAATTCTCATACTAGGTTGGAATTTTTTTCTTCAAACTATTGCCTACATACGATGTTCAACTCTCGGTGGGAATTTTTTGGTCAAACTACCGACAATGTACGAATTTTAACTCTCGGTGGGCACTTTTCTCTTCAAACTACTGTCAATATTCAGATTTTAAATATTGGTTGAAATCTTTTTGTCAAACAGTCGTCAATAAACGAATTTTTATACTAGGTTGTAATTTTTTTCTACAAGCTATCGCCTACATACGAAATTCAACTCTCGGTGGGAATTTTTTGGTCAAACTACCGTCAATGTACGAATTTTGACTCTCGGTGGGAACTTTTTTCTTCAAACTACTGTCAATACTCAAATTTTAACTATTGTTTGAGATCTTTTTGTTAAACAATTGCAAATAAACGAATTTTAATACTAGGTTGGAATTTTTTTCTTCAAACTATCGCATATACGAAATTTAACTCTCGGCAGGAATTTTTTGGTCAAGCTACCATCAATGCTCGAATTTTAACTCTCGGTGGGCACTTTTTTCTTCAAACTACTGTCAATATTCAGATTTTATCTATTGGTTGAAATCTTTTTGTCAAACAATCGTCAATAGACGAATTTTAATACTAGGTTGGAATTTTTTCCTTCAAACTATCGCCTATATACGAAATTTAACTCTCGGTGGGAATTTTTTGGTCAAGCTACCGTCAATGTACGAATTTTAACTCTCGGTGGGCACTTTTTTCTTCAAACTACTGTCAATATTCAAATTTTATCTATTGGTTGATATCTTTTTGTTAAACATTCGTCAGTAAACGAATTTTTAAACTAGGTTGTAACTTTTTTCATCAAATTATCGCCTACATACGAAATTCAACTCTCGGTGGGAATTTTTTGGTCAAGCTACCGTCAATGTACGAATTTTGACTCTCGGTGGGAACTTTTTTCTTCAAACTACTGTCAATACTCAAATTTTAACTATTGTTTGAGATCTTTTTGTTAAACAATTGCAAATAAACGAATTTTAATACTAGGTTGGAATTTTTTTCTTCAAACTATCGCATATACGAAATTTAACTCTCGGCAGGAATTTTTTGGTCAAGCTACCATCAATGTTCGAATTTTAACTCTCGGTGGGCACTTTTTTCTTCAAACTACTGTCAATATTCAGATTTTATCTATTGGTTGAAATCTTTTTGTCAAACAATCGTCAATAAACAAATTTTCATACTAGGTTGTAACTTTTTTCATCAAATTATCGCCTACATACGAAATTCAACTCTCGGTGGGAATTTTTTGGTCAAACTACCGTCAATGTACGAATTTTGACTCTCGGTGGGAACTTTTTTCTTCAAACTACTGTCAATACTCAAATTTTAACTATTGTTTGAGATCTTTTTGTTAAACAATTGTAAATAAACGAATTTTAATACTAGGTTGGAATTTTTTCCTTCAAACTATCGCCTATATACGAAATTTAACTCTCGGTGGGAGTTTTTTGGTCAAGCTACCGTCAATGTACGAATTTTAACTCTCGGTGGGCACTTTTTTCTTCAAACTACTGTCAATATTCAGATTTTATCTATTGGTTGAAATCTTTTTGTCAAACAATCGTCAATAAACGAATTCTCATACTAGGTTGGAATTTTTTTCTTCAAACTATTGCCTACATACGATGTTCAACTCTCGGTGGGAATTTTTTGGTCAAACTACCGACAATGTACGAATTTTAACTCTCGGTGGGCACTTTTCTCTTCAAACTACTGTCAATATTCAGATTTTAAATATTGGTTGAAATCTTTTTGTCAAACAGTCGTCAATAAACGAATTTTTATACTAGGTTGTAATTTTTTTCTACAAGCTATCGCCTACATACGAAATTCAACTCTCGGTGGGAATTTTTTGGTCAAACTACCGTCAATGTACGAATTTTGACTCTCGGTGGGAACTTTTTTCTTCAAACTACTGTCAATACTCAAATTTTAACTATTGTTTGAGATCTTTTTGTTAAACAATTGCAAATAAACGAATTTTAATACTAGGTTGGAATTTTTTTCTTCAAACTATCGCATATACGAAATTTAACTCTCGGCAGGAATTTTTTGGTCAAACTACCGTCAATGTACGAATTTTAACTCTCGGTGGGAACTTTTTTCTTCAAACTACTGTCAATACTCAAATTTTAACTATTGTTTGATATCTTTTTGTTAAACAATTGTAAATAAACGAATTTTAATACTAGGTTGGAATTTTTTCCTTCAAACTATCGCCTATATACGAAATTTAACTCTCGGTGGGAATTTTTTGGTCAAGCTACCGTCAATGTACGAATTTTAACTCTCGGTGGGCACTTTTTTCTTCAAACTACTGTCAATATTCAAATTTTATCTATTGGTTGATATCTTTTTGTCAAACATTCGTCAATAAACGAATTTTTGAACTAGGTTGTAACTTTTTTCATCAAATTATCGCCTACATACGAAATTCAACTCTCGGTGGGAATTTTTTGGTCAAACTACCGTCAATGTACGAATTTTAACTCTCGGTGGGAACTTTTTTCTTCAAACTACTGTCAATACTCAAATTTTAACTATTGTTTGAGATCTTTTTGCTAAACAATTGTAAATAAACGAATTTTAAAACTAGGTTGGAATTTTTTCCTTCAAACTATCGCCTATATACGAAATTTAACTCTCGGTGGGAATTTTTTGGTCAAGCTACCGTCAATGTACGAATTTTAACTCTCGGTGGGCACTTTTTTCTTCAAACTACTGTCAATATTCAAATTTTATCTATTGGTTGATATCTTTTTGTCAAACATTCGTCAATAAACGAATTTTTGAACTAGGTTGTAACTTTTTTCTTCAAACTATTGCCTACATACGAAGTTCAACTCTCGGTGGGAATTTTTTGGTCAAACTACCGACAATGTACGAATTTTAACTCTCGGTGGGCACTTTTCTCTTCAAACTACTGTCAATATTCAGATTTTAAATATTGGTTGAAATCTTTTTGTCAAACAGTCGTCAATAAACGAATTTTTATACTAGGTTGTAATTTTTTTCTACAAACTATCGCCTACATACGAAATTCAACTCTCGGTGGGAATTTTTTGGTCAAACTACCGTCAATGTACGAATTTTGACTCTCGGTGGGAACTTTTTTCTTCAAACTACTGTCAATACTCAAATTTTAACTATTGTTTGAGATCTTTTTGTTAAACAATTGCAAATAAACGAATTTTAATACTAGGTTGGAATTTTTTTCTTCAAACTATCGCATATACGAAATTTAACTCTCGGCAGGAATTTTTTGGTCAAGCTACGATCAATGTTCGAATTTTAACTCACGGTGGGCACTTTTTTCTTCAAACTACTGTCAATATTCAAATTTTATCTATTGGTTGATATTTTTTTGTCAAACATTCGTCGATAAACGAATTTTTAAACTAGGTTGTAACTTTTTTCATCAAATTATCGCCTACATACGAAATTCAACTCTCGGTGGGAATTTTTTGGTCAAACTACCGTCAATGTACGAATTTTGACTCTCGGTGGGAACTTTTTTCTTCAAACTACTGTCAATACTCAAATTTTAACTATTGTTTGAGATCTTTTTGTTAAACAATTGTAAATAAACGAATTTTAATACTAGGTTGGAATTTTTTCCTTCAAACTATCGCCTATATACGAAATTTAACTCTCGGTGGGAATTTCTTGGTCAAGCTACCGTCAATGTACGAATTTTAACTCACGGTGGGCACTTTTTTCTTCAAACTACTGTCAATATTCAAATTTTATCTATTGGTTGATATCTTTTTGTCAAACATTCGTCAATAAACGAATTTTTGAACTAGGTTGTAACTTTTTTCATCAAATTATCGCCTACATACGAAATTCAACTCTCGGTGGGAATTTTTAGGTCAAACTACCGTCAATGTACGAATTTTAACTCTCGGTGGGAACTTTTTTCTTCAAACTACTGTCACTACTCAAATTTTAACTATTGTTTGAGATCTTTTTGTTAAACAATTGTAAATAAACGAATTTTAATACTAGGTTGGAATTTTTTTCTTCAAACTATCGCATATACGAAATTTAACGCTCGGTAGGAATTTTTTGGTCAAGCTACCATCAATGTTCGAATTTTAACTCTCGGTGGGCACTTTTATCTTCAAACTACTGTCAATATTCAGATTTTATCTATTGGTTAAAATCTTTTTGTCAAACAAATGTCAATAAACGAATTCTCATACTAGGTTGGAATTTTTTTCTTCAAACTATTGCCTACATACGAAGTTCAACTCTCGGTGGGAATTTTTTGGTCAAACTACCGACAATGTACGAATTTTAACTCTCGGTGGGCACTTTTCTCTTCAAACTACTGTCAATATTCAGATTTTAAATATTGGTTGAAATCTTTTTGTCAAACAGTCGTCAATAAACGAATTTTTATACTAGGTTGTAATTTTTTTCAACAAACTATCGCCTACATACGAAATTCAACTCTCGGTGGGAATTTTTTGGTCAAACTACCGTCAATGTACGAATTTTGACTCTCGGTGGGAACTTTTTTCTTCAAACTACTGTCAATACTCAAATTTTAACTATTGTTTGAGATCTTTTTGTTAAACAATTGCAAATAAACGAATTTTAATACTAGGTTGGAATTTTTTTCTTCAAACTATCGCATATACGAAATTTAACTCTCGGCAGGAATTTTTTGGTCAAGCTACCATCAATGTTCGAATTTTAACTCACGGTGGGCACTTTTTTCTTCAAACTACTGTCAATATTCAAATTTTATCTATTGGTTGATATTTTTTTGTCAAACATTCGTCGATAAACGAATTTTTAAACTAGGTTGTAACTTTTTTCATCAAATTATCGCCTACATACGAAATTCAACTCTCGGTGGGAATTTTTTGGTCAAACTACCGTCAATGTACGAATTTTGACTCTCGGTGGGAACTTTTTTCTTTAAACTACTGTCAATACTCAAATTTTAACTATTGTTTGAGATCTTTTTGTTAAACAATTGTAAATAAACGAATTTTAATGCTAGGTTGGAATTTTTTCCTTCAAACTATCGCCTATATACGAAATTTAACTCTCGGTGGGAATTTTTTGGTCAAGCTACCGTCAATGTACGAATTTTAACTCTCGGTGGGCACTTTTTTCTTCAAACTACTGTCAATATTCAAATTTTATCTATTGGTTGATATCTTTTTGTCAAACATTCGTCAATAAACGAATTTTTGAACTAGGTTGTAACTTTTTTCATCAAATTATCGCCTACATACGAAATTCAACTCTCGGTGGGAATTTTTTGGTCAAACTACCGTCAATGTACGAATTTTAACTCTCGGTGGGAACTTTTTTCTTCAAACTACTGTCAATACTCAAATTTTAACTATTGTTTGAGATCTTTTTGTTAAACAATTGTAAATAAACGAATTTTAATACTAGGTTGGAATTTTTTTCTTCAAACTATCGCATATACGAAATTTAACGCTCGGTAGGAATTTTTTGGTCAAGCTACCATCAATGTTCGAATTTTAACTCTCGGTGGGCACTTTTTTCTTCAAACTACTGTCAATATTCAGATTTTATCTATTGGTTGAAATCTTTTTGTCAAACAATCGTCAATAAACGAATTTTCATACTAGGTTGGAATTTTTTTCTTCAAACTATTGCCTACATACGAAGTTCAACTCTCGGTGGGAATTTTTTGGTCAAACTACCGACAATGTACGAATTTTAACTCTCGGTGGGCACTTTTCTCTTCAAACTACTGTCAATATTCAGATTTTAAATATTGGTTGAAATCTTTTTGTCAAACAGTCGTCAATAAACGAATTTTTATACTAGGTTGTAATTTTTTTCTACAAACTATCGCCTACATACGAAATTCAACTCTCGGTGGGAATTTTTTGGTCAAACTACCGTCAATGTACGAATTTTGACTCTCGGTGGGAACTTTTTACTTCAAACTACTGTCAATACTCAAATTTTAACTATTGTTTGAGATCTTTTTGTTAAACAATTGCAAATAAACGAATTTTAATACTAGGTTGGAATTTTTTTCTTCAAACTATCGCATATACGAAATTTAACTCTCGGTAGGAATTTTTTGGTCAAGCTACCATCAATGTTCAAGTTTTAACTTTCGGTGGGCACTTTTTTCTTCAAACTACTGTCAATATTCATATTTTAACTATTGGTTGAAATCTTTTTGTCAACAATCGTCAATAGACGAATTTTAATACTAGGTTGGAATTTTTTTCTTCAAACTATCGCATATACGAAATTTAACTCTCGGCAGGAATTTTTTGGTCAAGCTACCATCAATGTTCGAATTTTAACTCACGGTGGGCACTTTTTTCTTCAAACTACTGTCAATATTCAAATTTTATCTATTGGTTGATATTTTTTTGTCAAACATTCGTCGATAAACGAATTTTTAAACTAGGTTGTAACTTTTTTCATCAAATTATCGCCTACATACGAAATTCAACTCTCGGTGGGAATTTTTTGGTCAAACTACCGTCAATGTACGAATTTTGACTCTCGGTGGGAACTTTTTTCTTTAAACTACTGTCAATACTCAAATTTTAACTATTGTTTGAGATCTTTTTGTTAAACAATTGTAAATAAACGAATTTTAATGCTAGGTTGGAATTTTTTCCTTCAAACTATCGCCTATATACGAAATTTAACTCTCGGTGGGAATTTTTTGGTCAAGCTACCGTCAATGTACGAATTTTAACTCTCGGTGGGCACTTTTTTCTTCAAACTACTGTCAATATTCAAATTTTATCTATTGGTTGATATCTTTTTGTCAAACATTCGTCAATAAACGAATTTTTGAACTAGGTTGTAACTTTTTTCATCAAATTATCGCCTACATACGAAATTCAACTCTCGGTGGGAATTTTTTGGTCAAACTACCGTCAATGTACGAATTTTAACTCTCGGTGGGAACTTTTTTCTTCAAACTACTGTCAATACTCAAATTTTAACTATTGTTTGAGATCTTTTTGTTAAACAATTGTAAATAAACGAATTTTAATACTAGGTTGGAATTTTTTTCTTCAAACTATCGCATATACGAAATTTAACGCTCGGTAGGAATTTTTTGGTCAAGCTACCATCAATGTTCGAATTTTAACTCTCGGTGGGCACTTTTTTCTTCAAACTACTGTCAATATTCAGATTTTATCTATTGGTTGAAATCTTTTTGTCAAACAATCGTCAATAAACGAATTTTCATACTAGGTTGGAATTTTTTTCTTCAAACTATTGCCTACATACGAAGTTCAACTCTCGGTGGGAATTTTTTGGTCAAACTACCGACAATGTACGAATTTTAACTCTCGGTGGGCACTTTTCTCTTCAAACTACTGTCAATATTCAGATTTTAAATATTGGTTGAAATCTTTTTGTCAAACAGTCGTCAATAAACGAATTTTTATACTAGGTTGTAATTTTTTTCTACAAACTATCGCCTACATACGAAATTCAACTCTCGGTGGGAATTTTTTGGTCAAACTACCGTCAATGTACGAATTTTGACTCTCGGTGGGAACTTTTTTCTTCAAACTACTGTCAATACTCAAATTTTAACTATTGTTTGAGATCTTTTTGTTAAACAATTGCAAATAAACGAATTTTAATACTAGGTTGGAATTTTTTTCTTCAAACTATCGCATATACGAAATTTAACTCTCGGTAGGAATTTTTTGGTCAAGCTACCATCAATGTTCAAGTTTTAACTTTCGGTGGGCACTTTTTTCTTCAAACTACTGTCAATATTCATATTTTAACTATTGGTTGAAATCTTTTTGTCAACAATCGTCAATAGACGAATTTTAATACTAGGTTGGAATTTTTTTCTTCAAACTATCGCATATACGAAATTTAACTCTCGGCAGGAATTTTTTGGTCAAGCTACCATCAATGTTCGAATTTTAACTCACGGTGGGCACTTTTTTCTTCAAACTACTGTCAATATTCAAATTTTATCTATTGGTTGATATCTTTTTGTCAAACATTCGTCAATAAACGAATTTTTAAACTAGGTTGCAACTTTTTTCATCAAATTATCGCCTACATACGAAATTCAACTCTCGGTGGGAATTTTTTGGTCAAACTACCGTCAATGTACGAATTTTAACTCTCGGTGGGAACTTTTTTCTTCAAACTACTGTCAATACTCAAATTTTAACTATTGTTTGAGATCTTTTTGTTAAACAATTGTAAATAAACGAATTTTAATACTAGGTTGGAATTTTTTCCTTCAAACTATCGCCTATATACGAAATTTAACTCTCGGTGGGAATTTTTTGGTCAAGCTACCATCAATGTTCGAATTTTAACTCACGGTGGGCACTTTTTTCTTCAAACTACTGTCAATATTCAAATTTTATCTATTGGTTGATATCTTTTTGTCAAACATTCGTCAATAAACGAATTTTTGAACTAGGTTGTAACTTTTTTCATCAAATTATCGCCTACATACGAAATTCAACTCTCGGTGAGAATTTTTTGGTCAAACTACCGTCAATGTACGAATTTTAACTATCGGTGGGAACTTTTTTCTTCAAACTACTGTCAATACTCAAATTTTAACTATTGTTTGAGATCTTTTTGTTAAACAATTGTAAATAAACGAATTTTAATACTAGGTTGGAATTTTTTTCTTCAAACTATCGCATATACGAAATTTAACGCTCGGTAGGAATTTTTTGGTCAAGCTACCATCAATGTTCGAATTTTAACTCTCGGTGGGCACTTTTTTCTTCAAACTACTGTCAATATTCAGATTTTATCTATTGGTTGAAATCTTTTTGTCAAACAATCGTCAATAAACGAATTTTCATACTAGGTTGGAATTTTTTTCTTCAAACTATTGCCTACATACGAAGTTCAACTCTCGGTGGGAATTTTTTGGTCAAACTACCGACAATGTACGAATTTTAACTCTCGGTGGGCACTTTTCTCTTCAAACTACTGTCAATATTCAGATTTTAAATATTGGTTGAAATCTTTTTGTCAAACAGTCGTCAATAAACGAATTTTTATACTAGGTTGTAATTTTTTTCTACAAACTATTGCCTACATACGAAGTTCAACTCTCGGTGGGAATTTTTTGGTCAAACTACCGACAATGTACGAATTTTAACTCTCGGTGGGCACTTTTCTCTTCAAACTACTGTCAATATTCAGATTTTAAATATTGGTTGAAATCTTTTTGTCAAACAGTCGTCAATAAACGAATTTTTATACTAGGTTGTAATTTTTTTCTACAAACTATCGCCTACATACGAAATTCAACTCTCGGTGGGAATTTTTTGGTCAAACTACCGTCAATGTACGAATTTTGACTCTCGGTGGGAACTTTTTTCTTCAAACTACTGTCAATACTCAAATTTTAACTATTGTTTGAGATCTTTTTGTTAAACAATTGCAAATAAACGAATTTTAATACTAGGTTGGAATTTTTTTCTTCAAACTATCCCATATACGAAATTTAACTCTCGGTAGGAATTTTTTGGTCAAGCTACCATCAATGTTCAAGTTTTAACTTTCGGTGGGCACTTTTTTCTTCAAACTACTGTCAATATTCATATTTTAACTATTGGTTGAAATCTTTTTGTCAACAATCGTCAATAGACGAATTTTAATACTAGGTTGGAATTTTTTTCTTCAAACTATCGCATATACGAAATTTAACTCTCGGCAGGAATTTTTTGGTCAAGCTACCATCAATGTTCGAATTTTAACTCACGGTGGGCACTTTTTTCTTCAAACTACTGTCAATATTCAAATTTTATCTATTGGTTGATATCTTTTTGTCAAACATTCGTCAATAAACGAATTTTTAAACTAGGTTGCAACTTTTTTCATCAAATTATCGCCTACATACGAAATTCAACTCTCGGTGGGAATTTTTTGGTCAAACTACCGTCAATGTACGAATTTTAACTCTCGGTGGGAACTTTTTTCTTCAAACTACTGTCAATACTCAAATTTTAACTATTGTTTGAGATCTTTTTGTTAAACAATTGTAAATAAACGAATTTTAATACTAGGTTGGAATTTTTTCCTTCAAACTATCGCCTATATACGAAATTTAACTCTCGGTGGGAATTTTTTGGTCAAGCTACCATCAATGTTCGAATTTTAACTCACGGTGGGCACTTTTTTCTTCAAACTACTGTCAATATTCAAATTTTATCTATTGGTTGATATCTTTTTGTCAAACATTCGTCAATAAACGAATTTTTGAACTAGGTTGTAACTTTTTTCATCAAATTATCGCCTACATACGAAATTCAACTCTCGGTGAGAATTTTTTGGTCAAACTACCGACAATGTACGAATTTTAACTCTCGGTGGGCACTTTTCTCTTCAAACTACTGTCAATATTCAGATTTTAAATATTGGTTGAAATCTTTTTGTCAAACAGTCGTCAATAAACGAATTTTTATACTAGGTTGTAATTTTTTTCTACAAACTATTGCCTACATACGAAGTTCAACTCTCGGTGGGAATTTTTTGGTCAAACTACCGACAATGTACGAATTTTGACTCTCGGTGGGAACTTTTTTCTTCAAACTACTGTCAATACTCAAATTTTAACTATTGTTTGAGATCTTTTTGTTAAACAATTGCAAATAAACGAATTTTAATACTAGGTTGAAATTTTTTTCTTCAAACTATCGCATATACGAAATTTAACTCTCGGTAGGAATTTTTTGGTCAAGCTACCATCAATGTTCAAGTTTTAACTTTCGGTGGGCACTTTATTCTTCAAACTACTGTCAATATTCATATTTTAACTATTGGTTGAAATCTTTTTGTCAACAATCGTCAATAGACGAATTTTAATACTAGGTTGGAATTTTTTTCTTCAAACTATCGCATATACGAAATTTAACTCTCGGCAGGTATTTTTTGGTCAAGCTACCATCAATGTTCGAATTTTAACTCACGGTGGGCACTTTTTTCTTCAAAC
Source organism: Xylocopa sonorina (assembly GCF_050948175.1). Lineage (NCBI taxonomy): Eukaryota > Metazoa > Arthropoda > Insecta > Hymenoptera > Apidae > Xylocopa > Xylocopa sonorina. Next base: position 1,038,524 of record NW_027490091.1, read on the forward strand.
TACTGTCAATATTCAAATTTTATCTATTGGTTGATATCTTTTTGTCAAACATTCGTCGATAAACGAATTTTTAAACTAGGTTGTAACTTTTTTCATCAAATTATCGCCTACATACGAAATTCAACTCTCGGTGGGAATTTTTTGGTCAAACTACCGTCAATGTACGAATTTTGACTCTCGGTGGGAACTTTTTTCTTCAAACTACTGTCAATACTCAAATTTTAACTATTGTTTGAGATCTTTTTGTTAAACAATTGTAAATAAACGAATTTTAATACTAGGTTGGAATTTTTTCCTTCAAACTATCGCCTATATACGAAATTTAACTCTCGGTGGGAATTTTTTGGTCAAGCTACCATCAATGTTCGAATTTTAACTCTCGGTGGGCACTTTTTTCTTCAAACTACTGTCAATATTCAGATTTTATCTATTGGTTGAAATCTTTTTGTCAAACAATCGTCAATAAACGAATTTTCATACTAGGTTGGAATTTTTTTCTTCAAACTATTGCCTACATACGAAGTTCAACTCTCGGTGGGAATTTTTTGGTCAAACTACCGACAATGTACGAATTTTAACTCTCGGTGGGCACTTTTCTCTTCAAACTACTGTCAATATTCAGATTTTAAATATTGGTTGAAATCTTTTTGTCAAACAGTCGTCAATAAACGAATTTTTATACTAGGTTGTAATTTTTTTCTACAAACTATCGCCTACATACGAAATTCAACTCTCGGTGGGAATTTTTTGGTCAAACTACCGTCAATGTACGAATTTTGACTCTCGGTGGGAACTTTTTTCTTCAAACTACTGTCAATACTCAAATTTTAACTATTGTTTAAGATCTTTTTGTTAAACAATTGCAAATAAACGAATTTTAATACTAGGTTGGAATTTTTTTCTTCAAACTATCGCATATACGAAATTTAACTCTCGGTAGTAATTTTTTGGTCAAGCTACCATCAATGTTCAAGTTTTAACTTTCGGTGGGCACTTTTTTCTTCAAACTACTGTCAATATTCATATTTTAACTATTGGTTGAAACCTTTTGTCAACAATCGTCAATAGACGAATTTTAATACTAGGTTGGAATTTTTTTCTTCAAACTATCGCATATACGAAATTTAACTCTCGGCAGGAATTTTTTGGTCAAGCTACCATCAATGTTCGAATTTTAACTCACGGTGGGCACTTTTTTCTTCAAACTACTGTCAATATTCAAATTTTATCTATTGGTTGATATTTTTTTGTCAAACATTCGTCGATAAACGAATTTTTAAACTAGGTTGTAACTTTTTTCATCAAATTATCGCCTACATACGAAATTCAACTCTCGGTGGGAATTTTTTGGTCAAACTACCGTCAATGTACGAATTTTGACTCTCGGTGGGAACTTTTTTCTTCAAACTACTGTCAATACTCAAATTTTAACTATTGTTTGAGATCTTTTTGTTAAACAATTGTAAATAAACGAATTTTAATACTAGGTTGGAATTTTTTCCTTCAAACTATCGCCTATATACGAAATTTAACTCTCGGTGGGAATTTTTTGGTCAAGCTACCGTCAATGTACGAATTTTAACTCTCGGTGGGCACTTTTTTCTTCAAACTACTGTCAATATTCAAATTTTATCTATTGGTTGATATCTTTTTGTCAAACATTCGTCAATAAACGAATTTTTGAACTAGGTTGTAACTTTTTTCATCAAATTATCGCCTACATACGAAATTCAACTCTCGGTGGGAATTTTTTGGTCAAACTACCGTCAATGTACGAATTTTAACTCTCGGTGGGAACTTTTTTCTTCAAACTACTGTCAATACTCAAATTTTAACTATTGTTTGAGATCTTTTTGTTAAACAATTGTAAATAAACGAATTTTAATACTAGGTTGGAATTTTTTTCTTCAAACTATCGCATATACGAAATTTAACGCTCGGTAGGAATTTTTTGGTCAAGCTACCATCAATGTTCGAATTTTAACTCTCGGTGGGCACTTTTTTCTTCAAACTACTGTCAATATTCAGATTTTATCTATTGGTTGAAATCTTTTTGTCAAACAATCGTCAATAAACGAATTTTCATACTAGGTTGGAATTTTTTTCTTCAAACTATTGCCTACATACGAAGTTCAACTCTCGGTGGGAATTTTTTGGTCAAACTACCGACAATGTACGAATTTTAACTCTCGGTGGGCACTTTTCTCTTCAAACTACTGTCAATATTCAGATTTTAAATATTGGTTGAAATCTTTTTGTCAAACAGTCGTCAATAAACGTATTTTTATACTAGGTTGTAATTTTTTTTCTACAAACTATCGCCTACATACGAAATTCAACTCTCGGTGGGAATTTTTTGGTCAAACTACCGTCAATGTACGAATTTTGACTCTCGGTGGGAACTTTTTTCTTCAAACTACTGTCAATACTCAAATTTTAACTATTGTTTGAGATCTTTTTGTTAAACAATTGTAAATAAACGAATTTTAATACTAGGTTGGAATTTTTTCCTTCAAACTATCGCCTATATGCGAAATTTAACTCTCGGTGGGAATTTTTTGGCCAAGCTACCGTCAATGTACGAATTTTAACTCTCGGTGGGCACTTTTTTCTTCAAACTACTGTCAATATTCAAATTTTATCTATTGGTTGATATCTTTTTGTCAAACATTCGTCAATAAACGAATTTTTGAACTAGGTTGTAACTTTTTTCATCAAATTATCGCCTACATACGAAATTCAACTCTCGGTGGGAATTTTTTGGTCAAACTACCGTCAATGTACGAATTTTAACTCTCGGTGGGAACTTTTTTCTTCAAACTACTGTCAATACTCAAATTTTAACTATTGTTTGAGATCTTTTTGTTAAACAATTGTAAATAAACGAATTTTAATACTAGGTTGGAATTTTTTTCTTCAAACTATCGCATATACGAAATTTAACGCTCGGTAGGAATTTTTTGGTCAAGCTACCATCAATGATCGAATTTTAACTCTCGGTGGGCACTTTTTTCTTCAAACTACTGTCAATATTCAGATTTTATCTATTGGTTGAAATCTTTTTGTCAAACAATCGTCAATAAACGAATTTTCATACTAGGTTGGAATTTTTTTCTTCAAACTATTGCCTACATACGAAGTTCAACTCTCGGTGGGAATTTTTTGGTCAAACTACCGACAATGTACGAATTTTAACTCTCGGTGGGCACTTTTCTCTTCAAACTACTGTCAATATTCAGATTTTAAATATTGGTTGAAATCTTTTTGTCAAACAGTCGTCAATAAACGAATTTTTATACTAGGTTGTAATTTTTTTCTACAAACTATCGCCTACATACGAAATTCAACTCTCGGTGGGAATTTTTTGGTCAAACTACCGTCAATGTACGAATTTTGACTCTCGGTGGGAACTTTTTTCTTCAAACTACTGTCAATACTCAAATTTTAACTATTGTTTGAGATCTTTTTGTTAAACAATTGCAAATAAACGAATTTTAATACTAGGTTGGAATTTTTTTCTTCAAACTATCGCATATACGAAATTTAACTCTCGGCAGGAATTTTTTGGTCAAGCTACCATCAATGTTCGAATTTTAACTCACGGTGGGCACTTTTTTCTTCAAACTACTGTCAATATTCAAATTTTATCTATTGGTTGATATTTTTTTGTCAAACATTCGTCGATAAACGAATTTTTAAACTAGGTTGTAACTTTTTTCATCAAATTATCGCCTACATACGAAATTCAACTCTCGGTGGGAATTTTTTGGTCAAACTACCGTCAATGTACGAATTTTGACTCTCGGTGGGAACTTTTTTCTTCAAACTACTGTCAATACTCAAATTTTAACTATTGTTTGAGATCTTTTTGTTAAACAATTGCAAATAAACGAATTTTAATACTAGGTTGGAATTTTTTTCTTCAAACTATCGCATATACGAAATTTAACTCTCGGCAGGAATTTTTTGGTCAAGCTACCATCAATGTTCGAATTTTAACTCACGGTGGGCACTTTTTTCTTCAAACTATTGTCAATATTCAAATTTTATCTATTGGTTGATATTTTTTTGTCAAACATTCGTCGATAAACGAATTTTTGAACTAGGTTGTAACTTTTTTCATCAAATTATCGCCTACATACGAAATTCAACTCTCGGTGGGAATTTTTTGGTCAAACTACCGTCAATGTACGAATTTTAACTCTCGGTGGGAACTTTTTTCTTCAAACTACTGTCAATACTCAAATTTTAACTATTGTTTGAGATCTTTTTGTTAAACAATTGTAAATAAACGAATTTTAATACTAGGTTGGAATTTTTTCCTTCAAACTATCGCCTATATACGAAATTTAACTCTCGGTGGGAATTTTTTGGTCAAGCTACCGTCAATGTACGAATTTTAACTCTCGGTGGGCACTTTTTTCTTCAAACTACTGTCAATATTCAAATTTTATCTATTGGTTGATATCTTTTTGTCAAACATTCGTCAATAAACGAATTTTTGAACTAGGTTGTAACTTTTTTCATCAAATTATCGCCTACATACGAAATTCAACTCTCGGTGGGAATTTTTTGGTCAAACTACCGTCAATGTACGAATTTTAACTCTCGGTGGGAACTTTTTTCTTCAAACTACTGTCAATACTCAAATTTTAACTATTGTTTGAGATCTTTTTGTTAAACAATTGTAAATAAACGAATTTTAATACTAGGTTGGAATTTTTTTCTTCAAACTATCGCATATACGAAATTTAACGCTCGGTAGGAATTTTTTGGTCAAGCTACCATCAATGTTCGAATTTTAACTCTCGGTGGGCACTTTTTTCTTCAAACTACTGTCAATATTCAGATTTTATCTATTGGTTGAAATCTTTTTGTCAAACAATCGTCAATAAACGAGTTTTCATACTAGGTTGGAATTTTTTTCTTCAAACTATTGCCTACATACGAAGTTCAACTATCGGTGGGAATTTTTTGGTCAAACTAACGACAATGTACGAATTTTAACTCTCGGTGGGCACTTTTCTCTTCAAACTACTGTCAATATTCAGATTTTAAATATTGGTTGAAATCTTTTTGTCAAACAGTCGTCAATAAACGAATTTTTATACTAGGTTGTAATTTTTTTCTACAAACTATCGCCTACATACGAAATTCAACTCTCGGTGGGAATTTTTTGGTCAAACTACCGTCAATGTACGAATTTTGACTCTCGGTGGGAACTTTTTTCTTCAAACTACTGTCAATACTCAAATTTTAACTATTGTTTGAGATCTTTTTGTTAAACAATTGCAAATAAACGAATTTTAATACTAGGTTGGAATTTTTTTCTTCAAACTATCGCATATACGAAATTTAACTCTCGGCAGGAATTTTTTGGTCAAGCTACCATCAATGTTCGAATTTTAACTCACGGTGGGCACTTTTTTCTTCAAACTACTGTCAATATTCAAATTTTATCTATTGGTTGATATTTTTTTGTCAAACATTCGTCGATAAACGAATTTTTAAACTAGGTTGTAACTTTTTTCATCAAATTATCGCCTACATACGAAATTCAACTCTCTGTGGGAATTTTTTGGTCAAACTACCGTCAATGTACGAATTTTGACTCTCGGTGGGAACTTTTTTCTTCAAACTACTGTCAATACTCAAATTTTAACTATTGTTTGAGATCTTTTTGTTAAACAATTGTAAATAAACGAATTTTAATACTAGGTTGGAATTTTTTCCTTCAAACTATCACCTATATACGAAATTTAACTCTCGGTGGGAATTTTTTGGTCAAGCTACCGTCAATGTACGAATTTTAACTCTCGGTGGGCACTTTTTTCTTCAAACTACTGTCAATATTCAAATTTTATCTATTGGTTGATATCTTTTTGTCAAACATTCGTCAATAAACGAATTTTTGAACTAGGTTGTAACTTTTTTCATCAAATTATCGCCTACATACGAAATTCAACTCTCGGTGGGAATTTTTTGGTCAAACTACCGTCAATGTACGAATTTTAACTCTCGGTGGGAACTTTTTTCTTCAAACTACTGTCAATACTCAAATTTTAACTATTGTTTGAGATCTTTTTGTTAAACAATTGTAAATAAACGAATTTTAATACTAGGTTGGAATTTTTTTCTTCAAACTATCGCATATACGAAATTTAACGCTCGGTAGGAATTTTTTGGTCAAGCTACCATCAATGTTCGAATTTTAACTCTCGGTGGGCACTTTTTTCTTCAAACTACTGTCAATTTTCAGATTTTATCTATTGGTTGAAATCTTTTTGTCAAACAATCGTCAATAAACGAATTTTCATACTAGGTTGGAATTTTTTTCTTCAAACTATTGCCTACATACGAAGTTCAACTCTCGGTGGGAATTTTTTGGTCGAACTACCGACAATGTACGAATTTTAACTCTCGGTGGGCACTTTTCTCTTCAAACTACTGTCAATATTCAGATTTTAAATATTGGTTGAAATCTTTTTGTCAAACAGTCGTCAATAAACGAATTTTTATACTAGGTTGTAATTTTTTTCTACAAACTATCGCCTACATACGAAATTCAAATCTCGGTGGGAATTTTTTGGTCAAACTACCGTCAATGTACGAATTTTGACTCTCGGTGGGAACTTTTTTCTTCAAACTACTGTCAATACTCAAATTTTAACTATTGTTTGAGATCTTTTTGTTAAACAATTGTAAATAAACGAATTTTAATACTAGGTTGGAATTTTTTCCTTCAAACTATCGCCTATATACGAAATTTAACTCTCGGTGGGAATTTTTTGGTCAAGCTACCGTCAATGTACGAATTTTAACTCTCGGTGGGCACTTTTTTCTTCAAACTACTGTCAATATTCAAATTTTATCTATTGGTTGATATCTTTTTGTCAAACATTCGTCAATAAACGAATTTTTGAACTAGGTTGTAACTTTTTTCATCAAATTATCGCCTACATACGAAATTCAACTCTCTGTGGGAATTTTTTGGTCAAACTACCGTCAATGTACGAATTTTGACTCTCGGTGGGAACTTTTTTCTTCAAACTACTGTCAATACTCAAATTTTAACTATTGTTTGAGATCTTTTTGTTAAACAATTGTAAATAAACGAATTTTAATACTAGGTTGGAATTTTTTCCTTCAAACTATCACCTATATACGAAATTTAACTCTCGGTGGGAATTTTTTGGTCAAGCTACCGTCAATGTACGAATTTTAACTCTCGGTGGGCACTTTTTTCTTCAAACTACTGTCAATATTCAAATTTTATCTATTGGTTGATATCTTTTTGTCAAACATTCGTCAATAAACGAATTTTTGAACTAGGTTGTAACTTTTTTCATCAAATTATCGCCTACATACGAAATTCAACTCTCGGTGGGAATTTTTTGGTCAAACTACCGTCAATGTACGAATTTTAACTCTCGGTGGGAACTTTTTTCTTCAAACTACTGTCAATACTCAAATTTTAACTATTGTTTGAGATCTTTTTGTTAAACAATTGTAAATAAACGAATTTTAATACTAGGTTGGAATTTTTTTCTTCAAACTATCGCATATACGAAATTTAACGCTCGGTAGGAATTTTTTGGTCAAGCTACCATCAATGTTCGAATTTTAACTCTCGGTGGGCACTTTTTTCTTCAAACTACTGTCAATTTTCAGATTTTATCTATTGGTTGAAATCTTTTTGTCAAACAATCGTCAATAAACGAATTTTCATACTAGGTTGGAATTTTTTTCTTCAAACTATTGCCTACATACGAAGTTCAACTCTCGGTGGGAATTTTTTGGTCGAACTACCGACAATGTACGAATTTTAACTCTCGGTGGGCACTTTTCTCTTCAAACTACTGTCAATATTCAGATTTTAAATATTGGTTGAAATCTTTTTGTCAAACAGTCGTCAATAAACGAATTTTTATACTAGGTTGTAATTTTTTTCTACAAACTATCGCCTACATACGAAATTCAACTCTCGGTGGGAATTTTTTGGTCAAACTACCGTCAATGTACGAATTTTGACTCTCGGTGGGAACTTTTTTCTTCAAACTACTGTCAATACTCAAATTTTAACTATTGTTTGAGATCTTTTTGTTAAACAATTGTAAATAAACGAATTTTAATACTAGGTTGGAATTTTTTCCTTCAAACTATCGCCTATATACGAAATTTAACTCTCGGTGGGAATTTTTTGGTCAAGCTACCGTCAATGTACGAATTTTAACTCTCGGTGGGCACTTTTTTCTTCAAACTACTGTCAATATTCAAATTTTATCTATTGGTTGATATCTTTTTGTCAAACATTCGTCAATAAACGAATTTTTGAACTAGGTTGTAACTTTTTTCATCAAATTATCGCCTACATACGAAATTCAACTCTCGGTGGGAATTTTTTGGTCAAACTACCGTCAATGTACGAATTTTAACTCTCGGTGGGAACTTTTTTCTTCAAACTACTGTCAATACTCAAATTTTAACTATTGTTTGAGATCTTTTTGTTAAACAATTGTAAATAAACGAATTTTAATACTAGGTTGGAATTTTTTTCTTCAAACTATCGCATATACGAAATTTAACGCTCGGTAGGAATTTTTTGGTCAAGCTACCATCAATGTTCGAATTTTAACTCTCGGTGGGCACTTTTTTCTTCAAACTACTGTCAATATTCAGATTTTATCTATTGGTTGAAATCTTTTTGTCAAACAATCGTCAATAAACGAATTTTCATACTAGGTTGGAATTTTTTTCTTCAAACTATTGCCTACATACGAAGTTCTACTCTCGGTGGGAATTTTTTGGTCAAACTACCGACAATGTACGAATTTTAACTCTCGGTGGGCACTTTTCTCTTCAAACTACTGTCAATATTCAGATTTTAAATATTGGTTGAAATCTTTTTGTCAAACAGTCGTCAATAAACGAATTTTTATACTAGGTTGTAATTTTTTTCTACAAACTATCGCCTACATACGAAATTCAACTCTCGGTGGGAATTTTTTGGTCAAACTACCGTCAATGTACGAATTTTGACTCTCGGTGGGAACTTTTTTCTTCAAACTACTGTCAATACTCAAATTTTAACTATTGTTTGAGATCTTTTTGTTAAACAATTGCAAATAAACGAATTTTAATACTAGGTTGGAATTTTTTTCTTCAAACTATCGCATATACGAAATTTAACTCTCGGTAGGAATTTTTTGGTCAAGCTACCATCAATGTTCAAGTTTTAACTTTCGGTGGGCACTTTTTTCTTCAAACTACTGTCAATATTCATATTTTAACTATTGGTTGAAATCTTTTTATCAACAATCGTCAATAGACGAATTTTAATACTAGGTTGGAATTTTTTTCTTCAAACTATCGCATATACGAAATTTAACTCTCGGCAGGAATTTTTTGGTCAAGCTACCATCAATGTTCGAATTTTAACTCACGGTGGGCACTTTTTTCTTCAAACTACTATCAATATTCAAATTTTATCTATTGGTTGATATCTTTTTGTCAAACATTCGTCAATAAACGAATTTTTAAACTAGGTTGCAACTTTTTTCATCAAATTATCGCTTACATACGAAATTCAACTCTCGGTGGGAATTTTTTGGTCAAACTACCGTCAATGTACGAATTTTGACTCTCGGTGGGAACTTTTTTCTTCAAACTACTGTCAATACTCAAATTTTAACTATTGTTTGAGATCTTTTTGTTAAACAATTGCAAATAAACGAATTTTAATACTAGGTTGGAATTTTTTTCTTCAAACTATCGCATATACGAAATTTAACGCTCGGTAGGAATTTTTTGGTCAAGCTACCATCAATGTTCGAATTTTATCTCTCGGTGGTCACTTTTTTCTTCAAACTACTGTCAATATTCAGATTTTATCTATTGGTTGAAATCTTTTTGTCAAACAATCGTCAATAAACGATTTTTCATACTAGGTTGGAATTTTTTTCTTCAAACTATTGCCTACATACGAAGTTCAACTCTCGGTGGGAATTTTTTGGTCAAACTACCGACAACGTACGAATTTTAACTCTCGGTGGGCACTTTTCTCTTCAAACTACTGTCAATATTCAGATTTTAAATATTGGTTGAAATCTTTTTGTCAAACAGTCGTCAATAAACGAATTTTTATACTAGGTTGTAATTTTTTTCTACAAACTATCGCCTACATACGAAATTCAACTCTCGGTGGGAATTTTTTGGTCAAACTACCGTCAATGTACGAATTTTGACTCTCGGTGGGAACTTTTTTCTTCAAACTACTGTCAATACTCAAATTTTAACTATTGTTTGAGATCTTTTTGTTAAACAATTGCAAATAAACGAATTTTAATACTAGGTTGGAATTTTTTTCTTCAAACTATCGCATATACGAAATTTAACTCTCGGCAGGAATTTTTAGGTCAAGCTACCATCAATGTTCGAATTTTAACTCACGGTGGGCACTTTTTTCTTCAAACTACTGTTAATATTCAAATTTTATCTATTGGTTGATATTTTTTTGTCAAACATTCGTCGATAAACGAATTTTTAAACTAGGTTGTAACTTTTTTCATCAAATTATCGCCTACATACGAAATTCAACTCTCGGTGGGAATTTTTTGGTCAAACTACCGTCAATGTACGAATTTTGACTCTCGGTGGGAACTTTTTTCTTCAAACTACTGTCAATACTCAAATTTTAACTATTGTTTGAGATCTTTTTGTTAAACAATTGTAAATAAACGAATTTTAATACTAGGTTGGAATTTTTTCCTTCAAACTATCGCCTATATACGAAATTTAACTCTCGGTGGGAATTTTTTGGTCAAGCTACCATCAATGTACGAATTTTAACTCTCGGTGGGCACTTTTTTCTTCAAACTACTGTCAATATTCAAATTTTATCTATTGGTTGATATCTTTTTGTCAAACATTCGTCAATAAACGAATTTTTGAACTAGGTTGTAACTTTTTTCATCAAATTATCGCCTACATACGAAATTCAACTCTCGGTGGGAATTTTTTGGTCAAACTACCGTCAATGTACGAATTTTAACTCTCGGTGGGAACTTTTTTCTTCAAACTACTGTCAATACTCAAATTTTAACTATTGTTTGAGATCTTTTTGTTAAACAATTGTAAATAAACGAATTTTAATACTAGGTTGGAATTTTTTTCTTCAAACTATCGCATATACGAAATTTAACGCTCGGTAGGAATTTTTTGGTCAAGCTACCATCAATGTTCGAATTTTAACTCTCGGTGGGCACTTTTTTCGTCAAACTACTGTCAATATTCAGATTTTATCTATTGGTTGAAATCTTTTTGTCAAACAATCGTCAATAAACGAATTTTCATACTAGGTTGGAATTTTTTTCTTCAAACTATTGCCTACATACGAAGTTCAACTCTCGGTGGGAATTTTTTGGTCAAACTACCGACAATGTACGAATTTTAACTCTCGGTGGGCACTTTTCTCTTCAAACTACTGTCAATATTCAGATTTTAAATATTGGTTGAAATCTTTTTGTCAAACAGTCGTCAATAAACGAATTTTTATACTAGGTTGTAATTTTTTTCTACAAACTATCGCCTACATACGAAATTCAACTCTCGGTGGGAATTTTTTGGTCAAACTACCGTCAATGTACGAATTTTGACTCTCGGTGGGAACTTTTTTCTTCAAACTACTGTCAATACTCAAATTTTAACTATTGTTTGAGATCTTTTTGTTAAACAATTGTAAATAAACGAATTTTAATACTAGGTTGGAATTTTTTCCTTCAAACTATCGCCTATATACGAAATTTAACTCTCGGTGGGAATTTTTTGGTCAAGCTACCGTCAATGTACGAATTTTAACTCTCGGTGGGCACTTTTTTCTTCAAACTACTGTCAATATTCAAATTTTATCTATTGGTTGATATCTTTTTGTCAAACATTCGTCAATAAACGAATTTTTGAACTAGGTTGTAACTTTTTTCATCAAATTATCGCCTACATACGAAATTCAACTCTCGGTGGGAATTTTTTGGTCAAACTACCGTCAATGTACGAATTTTAACTCTCGGTGGGAACTTTTTTCTTCAAACTACTGTCAATACTCAAATTTTAACTATTGTTTGAGATCTTTTTGTTAAACAATTGTAAATAAACGAATTTTAATACTAGGTTGGAATTTTTTTCTTCAAACTATCGCATATACGAAATTTAACGCTCGGTAGGAATTTTTTGGTCAAGCTACCATCAATGTTCGAATTTTAACTCTCGGTGGGCACTTTTTTCTTCAAACTACTGTCAATATTCAGATTTTATCTATTGGTTGAAATCTTTTTGTCAAACAATCGTCAATAAACGAATTTTCATACTAGGTTGGAATTTTTTTCTTCAAACTATTGCCTACATACGAAGTTCAACTCTCGGTGGGAATTTTTTGGTCAAACTACCGACAATGTACGAATTTTAACTCTCGGTGGGCACTTTTCTCTTCAAACTACTGTCAATATTCAGATTTTAAATATTGGTTGAAATCTTTTTGTCAAACAGTCGTCAATAAACGAATTTTTATACTAGGTTGTAATTTTTTTCTACAAACTATCGCCTACATACGAAATTCAACTCTCGGTGGGAATTTTTTGGTCAAACTACCGTCAATGTACGAATTTTGACTCTCGGTGGGAACTTTTTTCTTCAAACTACTGTCAATACTCAAATTTTAACTATTGTTTGAGATCTTTTTGTTAAACAATTGCAAATAAACGAATTTTAATACTAGGTTGGAATTTTTTTCTTCAAACTATCGCATATACGAAATTTAACTCTCGGTAGGAATTTTTTGGTCAAGCTACCATCAATGTTCAAGTTTTAACTTTCGGTGGGCACTTTTTTCTTCAAACTACTGTCAATATTCATATTTTAACTATTGGTTGAAATCTTTTTATCAACAATCGTCAATAGACGAATTTTAATACTAGGTTGGAATTTTTTTCTTCAAACTATCGCATATACGAAATTTAACTCTCGGCAGGAATTTTTTGGTCAAGCTACCATCAATGTTCGAATTTTAACTCACGGTGGGCACTTTTTTCTTCAAACTACTATCAATATTCAAATTTTATCTATTGGTTGATATCTTTTTGTCAAACATTCGTCAATAAACGAATTTTTAAACTAGGTTGCAACTTTTTTCATCAAATTATCGCTTACATACGAAATTCAACTCTCGGTGGGAATTTTTTGGTCAAACTACCGTCAATGTACGAATTTTGACTCTCGGTGGGAACTTTTTTCTTCAAACTACTGTCAATACTCAAATTTTAACTATTGTTTGAGATCTTTTTGTTAAACAATTGCAAATAAACGAATTTTAATACTAGGTTGGAATTTTTTTCTTCAAACTATCGCATATACGAAATTTAACGCTCGGTAGGAATTTTTTGGTCAAGCTACCATCAATGTTCGAATTTTATCTCTCGGTGGTCACTTTTTTCTTCAAACTACTGTCAATATTCAGATTTTATCTATTGGTTGAAATCTTTTTGTCAAACAATCGTCAATAAACGATTTTTCATACTAGGTTGGAATTTTTTTCTTCAAACTATTGCCTACATACGAAGTTCAACTCTCGGTGGGAATTTTTTGGTCAAACTACCGACAACGTACGAATTTTAACTCTCGGTGGGCACTTTTCTCTTCAAACTACTGTCAATATTCAGATTTTAAATATTGGTTGAAATCTTTTTGTCAAACAGTCGTCAATAAACGAATTTTTATACTAGGTTGTAATTTTTTTCTACAAACTATCGCCTACATACGAAATTCAACTCTCGGTGGGAATTTTTTGGTCAAACTACCGTCAATGTACGAATTTTGACTCTCGGTGGGAACTTTTTTCTTCAAACTACTGTCAATACTCAAATTTTAACTATTGTTTGAGATCTTTTTGTTAAACAATTGCAAATAAACGAATTTTAATACTAGGTTGGAATTTTTTTCTTCAAACTATCGCATATACGAAATTTAACTCTCGGCAGGAATTTTTAGGTCAAGCTACCATCAATGTTCGAATTTTAACTCACGGTGGGCACTTTTTTCTTCAAACTACTGTTAATATTCAAATTTTATCTATTGGTTGATATTTTTTTGTCAAACATTCGTCGATAAACGAATTTTTAAACTAGGTTGTAACTTTTTTCATCAAATTATCGCCTACATACGAAATTCAACTCTCGGTGGGAATTTTTTGGTCAAACTACCGTCAATGTACGAATTTTAACTCTCGGTGGGAACTTTTTTCTTCAAACTACTGTCAATACTCAAATTTTAACTATTGTTTGAGATCTTTTTGTTAAACAATTGTAAATAAACGAATTTTAATACTAGGTTGGAATTTTTTTCTTCAAACTATCGCATATACGAAATTTAACGCTCGGTAGGAATTTTTTGGTCAAGCTACCATCAATGTTCGAATTTTAACTCTCGGTGGGCACTTTTTTCTTCAAACTACTGTCAATTTTCAGATTTTATCTATTGGTTGAAATCTTTTTGTCAAACAATCGTCAATAAACGAATTTTCATACTAGGTTGGAATTTTTTTCTTCAAACTATTGCCTACATACGAAGTTCAACTCTCGGTGGGAATTTTTTGGTCGAACTACCGACAATGTACGAATTTTAACTCTCGGTGGGCACTTTTCTCTTCAAACTACTGTCAATATTCAGATTTTAAATATTGGTTGAAATCTTTTTGTCAAACAGTCGTCAATAAACGAATTTTTATACTAGGTTGTAATTTTTTTCTACAAACTATCGCCTACATACGAAATTCAACTCTCGGTGGGAATTTTTTGGTCAAACTACCGTCAATGTACGAATTTTGACTCTCGGTGGGAACTTTTTTCTTCAAACTACTGTCAATACTCAAATTTTAACTATTGTTTGAGATCTTTTTGTTAAACAATTGTAAATAAACGAATTTTAATACTAGGTTGGAATTTTTTCCTTCAAACTATCGCCTATATACGAAATTTAACTCTCGGTGGGAATTTTTTGGTCAAGCTACCGTCAATGTACGAATTTTAACTCTCGGTGGGCACTTTTTTCTTCAAACTACTGTCAATATTCAAATTTTATCTATTGGTTGATATCTTTTTGTCAAACATTCGTCAATAAACGAATTTTTGAACTAGGTTGTAACTTTTTTCATCAAATTATCGCCTACATACGAAATTCAACTCTCGGTGGGAATTTTTTGGTCAAACTACCGTCAATGTACGAATTTTAACTCTCGGTGGGAACTTTTTTCTTCAAACTACTGTCAATACTCAAATTTTAACTATTGTTTGAGATCTTTTTGTTAAACAATTGTAAATAAACGAATTTTAATACTAGGTTGGAATTTTTTTCTTCAAACTATCGCATATACGAAATTTAACGCTCGGTAGGAATTTTTTGGTCAAGCTACCATCAATGTTCGAATTTTAACTCTCGGTGGGCACTTTTTTCTTCAAACTACTGTCAATATTCAGATTTTATCTATTGGTTGAAATCTTTTTGTCAAACAATCGTCAATAAACGAATTTTCATACTAGGTTGGAATTTTTTTCTTCAAACTATTGCCTACATACGAAGTTCAACTCTCGGTGGGAATTTTTTGGTCAAACTACCGACAATGTACGAATTTTAACTCTCGGTGGGCACTTTTCTCTTCAAACTACTGTCAATATTCAGATTTTAAATATTGGTTGAAATCTTTTTGTCAAACAGTCGTCAATAAACGAATTTTTATACTAGGTTGTAATTTTTTTCTACAAACTATCGCCTACATACGAAATTCAACTCTCGGTGGGAATTTTTTGGTCAAACTACCGTCAATGTACGAATTTTGACTCTCGGTGGGAACTTTTTTCTTCAAACTACTGTCAATACTCAAATTTTAACTATTGTTTGAGATCTTTTTGTTAAACAATTGCAAATAAACGAATTTTAATACTAGGTTGGAATTTTTTTCTTCAAACTATCGCATATACGAAATTTAACTCTCGGTAGGAATTTTTTGGTCAAGCTACCATCAATGTTCAAGTTTTAACTTTCGGTGGGCACTTTTTTCTTCAAACTACTGTCAATATTCATATTTTAACTATTGGTTGAAATCTTTTTATCAACAATCGTCAATAGACGAATTTTAATACTAGGTTGGAATTTTTTTCTTCAAACTATCGCATATACGAAATTTAACTCTCGGCAGGAATTTTTTGGTCAAGCTACCATCAATGTTCGAATTTTAACTCACGGTGGGCACTTTTTTCTTCAAACTACTATCAATATTCAAATTTTATCTATTGGTTGATATCTTTTTGTCAAACATTCGTCAATAAACGAATTTTTAAACTAGGTTGCAACTTTTTTCATCAAATTATCGCTTACATACGAAATTCAACTCTCGGTGGGAATTTTTTGGTCAAACTACCGTCAATGTACGAATTTTGACTCTCGGTGGGAACTTTTTTCTTCAAACTACTGTCAATACTCAAATTTTAACTATTGTTTGAGATCTTTTTGTTAAACAATTGCAAATAAACGAATTTTAATACTAGGTTGGAATTTTTTTCTTCAAACTATCGCATATACGAAATTTAACGCTCGGTAGGAATTTTTTGGTCAAGCTACCATCAATGTTCGAATTTTATCTCTCGGTGGTCACTTTTTTCTTCAAACTACTGTCAATATTCAGATTTTATCTATTGGTTGAAATCTTTTTGTCAAACAATCGTCAATAAACGATTTTTCATACTAGGTTGGAATTTTTTTCTTCAAACTATTGCCTACATACGAAGTTCAACTCTCGGTGGGAATTTTTTGGTCAAACTACCGACAACGTACGAATTTTAACTCTCGGTGGGCACTTTTCTCTTCAAACTACTGTCAATATTCAGATTTTAAATATTGGTTGAAATCTTTTTGTCAAACAGTCGTCAATAAACGAATTTTTATACTAGGTTGTAATTTTTTTCTACAAACTATCGCGTACATACGAAATTCAACTCTCGGTGGGAATTTTTTGGTCAAACTACCGTCAATGTACGAATTTTGACTCTCGGTGGGAACTTTTTTCTTCAAACTACTGTCAATACTCAAATTTTAACTATTGTTTGAGATCTTTTTGTTAAACAATTGCAAATAAACGAATTTTAATACTAGGTTGGAATTTTTTTCTTCAAACTATCGCATATACGAAATTTAACTCTCGGCAGGAATTTTTAGGTCAAGCTACCATCAATGTTCGAATTTTAACTCACGGTGGGCACTTTTTTCTTCAAACTACTGTTAATATTCAAATTTTATCTATTGGTTGATATTTTTTTGTCAAACATTCGTCGATAAACGAATTTTTAAACTAGGTTGTAACTTTTTTCATCAAATTATCGCCTACATACGAAATTCAACTCTCGGTGGGAATTTTTTGGTCAAACTACCGTCAATGTACGAATTTTGACTCTCGGTGGGAACTTTTTTCTTCAAACTACTGTCAATACTCAAATTTTAACTATTGTTTGAGATCTTTTTGTTAAACAATTGTAAATAAACGAATTTTAATACTAGGTTGGAATTTTTTCCTTCAAACTATCGCCTATATACGAAATTTAACTCTCGGTGGGAATTTTTTGGTCAAGCTACCATCAATGTACGAATTTTAACTCTCGGTGGGCACTTTTTTCTTCAAACTACTGTCAATATTCAAATTTTATCTATTGGTTGATATCTTTTTGTCAAACATTCGTCAATAAACGAATTTTTGAACTAGGTTGTAACTTTTTTCATCAAATTATCGCCTACATACGAAATTCAACTCTCGGTGGGAATTTTTTGGTCAAACTACCGTCAATGTACGAATTTTAACTCTCGGTGGGAACTTTTTTCTTCAAACTACTGTCAATACTCAAATTTTAACTATTGTTTGAGATCTTTTTGTTAAACAATTGTAAATAAACGAATTTTAATACTAGGTTGGAATTTTTTTCTTCAAACTATCGCATATACGAAATTTAACGCTCGGTAGGAATTTTTTGGTCAAGCTACCATCAATGTTCGAATTTTAACTCTCGGTGGGCACTTTTTTCGTCAAACTACTGTCAATATTCAGATTTTATCTATTGGTTGAAATCTTTTTGTCAAACAATCGTCAATAAACGAATTTTCATACTAGGTTGGAATTTTTTTCTTCAAACTATTGCCTACATACGAAGTTCAACTCTCGGTGGGAATTTTTTGGTCAAACTACCGACAATGTACGAATTTTAACTCTCGGTGGGCACTTTTCTCTTCAAACTACTGTCAATATTCAGATTTTAAATATTGGTTGAAATCTTTTTGTCAAACAGTCGTCAATAAACGAATTTTTATACTAGGTTGTAATTTTTTTCTACAAACTATCGCCTACATACGAAATTCAACTCTCGGTGGGAATTTTTTGGTCAAACTACCGTCAATGTACGAATTTTGACTCTCGGTGGGAACTTTTTTCTTCAAACTACTGTCAATACTCAAATTTTAACTATTGTTTGAGATCTTTTTGTTAAACAATTGTAAATAAACGAATTTTAATACTAGGTTGGAATTTTTTCCTTCAAACTATCGCCTATATACGAAATTTAACTCTCGGTGGGAATTTTTTGGTCAAGCTACCGTCAATGTACGAATTTTAACTCTCGGTGGGCACTTTTTTCTTCAAACTACTGTCAATATTCAAATTTTATCTATTGGTTGATATCTTTTTGTCAAACATTCGTCAATAAACGAATTTTTGAACTAGGTTGTAACTTTTTTCATCAAATTATCGCCTACATACGAAATTCAACTCTCGGTGGGAATTTTTTGGTCAAACTACCGTCAATGTACGAATTTTAACTCTCGGTGGGAACTTTTTTCTTCAAACTACTGTCAATACTCAAATTTTAACTATTGTTTGAGATCTTTTTGTTAAACAATTGTAAATAAACGAATTTTAATACTAGGTTGGAATTTTTTTCTTCAAACTATCGCATATACGAAATTTAACGCTCGGTAGGAATTTTTTGGTCAAGCTACCATCAATGTTCGAATTTTAACTCTCGGTGGGCACTTTTTTCTTCAAACTACTGTCAATATTCAGATTTTATCTATTGGTTGAAATCTTTTTGTCAAACAATCGTCAATAAACGAATTTTCATACTAGGTTGGAATTTTTTTCTTCAAACTATTGCCTACATACGAAGTTCAACTCTCGGTGGGAATTTTTTGGTCAAACTACCGACAATGTACGAACTTTAACTCTCGGTGGGCACTTTTCTCTTCAAACTACTGTCAATATTCAGATTTTAAATATTGGTTGAAATCTTTTTGTCAAACAGTCGTCAATAAACGAATTTTTATACTAGGTTGTAATTTTTTTCTACAAACTATCGCCTACATACGAAATTCAACTCTCGGTGGGAATTTTTTGGTCAAACTACCGTCAATGTACGAATTTTGACTCTCGGTGGGAACTTTTTTCTTCAAACTACTGTCAATACTCAAATTTTAACTATTGTTTGAGATCTTTTTGTTAAACAATTGCAAATAAACGAATTTTAATACTAGGTTGGAATTTTTTTCTTCAAACTATCGCATATACGAAATTTAACTCTCGGTAGGAATTTTTTGGTCAAGCTACCATCAATGTTCAAGTTTTAACTTTCGGTGGGCACTTTTTTCTTCAAACTACTGTCAATATTCATATTTTAACTATTGGTTGAAATCTTTTTATCAACAATCGTCAATAGACGAATTTTAATACTAGGTTGGAATTTTTTTCTTCAAACTATCGCATATACGAAATTTAACTCTCGGCAGGAATTTTTTGGTCAAGCTACCATCAATGTTCGAATTTTAACTCACGGTGGGCACTTTTTTCTTCAAACTACTATCAATATTCAAATTTTATCTATTGGTTGATATCTTTTTGTCAAACATTCGTCAATAAACGAATTTTTAAACTAGGTTGCAACTTTTTTCATCAAATTATCGCTTACATACGAAATTCAACTCTCGGTGGGAATTTTTTGGTCAAACTACCGTCAATGTACGAATTTTGACTCTCGGTGGGAACTTTTTTCTTCAAACTACTGTCAATACTCAAATTTTAACTATTGTTTGAGATCTTTTTGTTAAACAATTGCAAATAAACGAATTTTAATACTAGGTTGGAATTTTTTTCTTCAAACTATCGCATATACGAAATTTAACGCTCGGTAGGAATTTTTTGGTCAAGCTACCATCAATGTTCGAATTTTATCTCTCGGTGGTCACTTTTTTCTTCAAACTACTGTCAATATTCAGATTTTATCTATTGGTTGAAATCTTTTTGTCAAACAATCGTCAATAAACGATTTTTCATACTAGGTTGGAATTTTTTTCTTCAAACTATTGCCTACATACGAAGTTCAACTCTCGGTGGGAATTTTTTGGTCAAACTACCGACAACGTACGAATTTTAACTCTCGGTGGGCACTTTTCTCTTCAAACTACTGTCAATATTCAGATTTTAAATATTGGTTGAAATCTTTTTGTCAAACAGTCGTCAATAAACGAATTTTTATACTAGGTTGTAATTTTTTTCTACAAACTATCGCCTACATACGAAATTCAACTCTCGGTGGGAATTTTTTGGTCAAACTACCGTCAATGTACGAATTTTGACTCTCGGTGGGAACTTTTTTCTTCAAACTACTGTCAATACTCAAATTTTAACTATTGTTTGAGATCTTTTTGTTAAACAATTGCAAATAAACGAATTTTAATACTAGGTTGGAATTTTTTTCTTCAAACTATCGCATATACGAAATTTAACTCTCGGCAGGAATTTTTAGGTCAAGCTACCATCAATGTTCGAATTTTAACTCACGGTGGGCACTTTTTTCTTCAAACTACTGTTAATATTCAAATTTTATCTATTGGTTGATATTTTTTTGTCAAACATTCGTCGATAAACGAATTTTTAAACTAGGTTGTAACTTTTTTCATCAAATTATCGCCTACATACGAAATTCAACTCTCGGTGGGAATTTTTTGGTCAAACTACCGTCAATGTACGAATTTTGACTCTCGGTGGGAACTTTTTTCTTCAAACTACTGTCAATACTCAAATTTTAACTATTGTTTGAGATCTTTTTGTTAAACAATTGTAAATAAACGAATTTTAATACTAGGTTGGAATTTTTTCC
The DNA here is from genome assembly GCF_050948175.1 of Xylocopa sonorina. Lineage (NCBI taxonomy): Eukaryota > Metazoa > Arthropoda > Insecta > Hymenoptera > Apidae > Xylocopa > Xylocopa sonorina. The sequence goes on from NW_027490091.1 coordinate 1,059,757, forward strand.
TTCAAACTATCGCCTATATACGAAATTTAACTCTCGGTGGGAATTTTTTGGTCAAGCTACCATCAATGTACGAATTTTAACTCTCGGTGGGCACTTTTTTCTTCAAACTACTGTCAATATTCAAATTTTATCTATTGGTTGATATCTTTTTGTCAAACATTCGTCAATAAACGAATTTTTGAACTAGGTTGTAACTTTTTTCATCAAATTATCGCCTACATACGAAATTCAACTCTCGGTGGGAATTTTTTGGTCAAACTACCGTCAATGTACGAATTTTAACTCTCGGTGGGAACTTTTTTCTTCAAACTACTGTCAATACTCAAATTTTAACTATTGTTTGAGATCTTTTTGTTAAACAATTGTAAATAAACGAATTTTAATACTAGGTTGGAATTTTTTTCTTCAAACTATCGCATATACGAAATTTAACGCTCGGTAGGAATTTTTTGGTCAAGCTACCATCAATGTTCGAATTTTAACTCTCGGTGGGCACTTTTTTCGTCAAACTACTGTCAATATTCAGATTTTATCTATTGGTTGAAATCTTTTTGTCAAACAATCGTCAATAAACGAATTTTCATACTAGGTTGGAATTTTTGCTTCAAACTATTGCCTACATACGAAGTTCAACTCTCGGTGGGAATTTTTTGGTCAAACTACCGACAATGTACGAATTTTAACTCTCGGTGGGCACTTTTCTCTTCAAACTACTGTCAATATTCAGATTTTAAATATTGGTTGAAATCTTTTTGTCAAACAGTCGTCAATAAACGAATTTTTATACTAGGTTGTAATTTTTTTCTACAAACTATCGCCTACATACGAAATTCAACTCTCGGTGGGAATTTTTTGGTCAAACTACCGTCAATGTACGAATTTTGACTCTCGGTGGGAACTTTTTTCTTCAAACTACTGTCAATACTCAAATTTTAACTATTGTTTGAGATCTTTTTGTTAAACAATTGCAAATAAACGAATTTTAATACTAGGTTGGAATTTTTTTCTTTAAACTATCGCATATACGAAATTTAACTCTCGGTAGGAATTTTTTGGTCAAGCTACCATCAATGTTCAAGTTTTAACTTTCGGTGGGCACTTTTTTCTTCAAACTACTGTCAATATTCATATTTTAACTATTGGTTGAAATCTTTTTGTCAACAATCGTCAATAGACGAATTTTAATACTAGGTTGGAATTTTTTTCTTCAAACTATCGCATATACGAAATTTAACTCTCGGCAGGAATTTTTTGGTCAAGCTACCATCAATGTTCGAATTTTAACTCACGGTGGGCACTTTTTTCTTCAAACTACTGTCAATATTCAAATTTTATCTATTGGTTGATATCTTTTTGTCAAACATTCGTCAATAAACGAATTTTTAAACTGGGTTGCAACTTTTTTCATCAAATTATCGCTTACATACGAAATTCAACTCTCGGTGGGAATTTTTTGGTCAAACTACCGTCAATGTACGAATTTTGACTCTCGGTGGGAACTTTTTTCTTCAAACTACTGTCAATACTCAAATTTTAACTATTGTTTGAGATCTTTTTGTTAAACAATTGCAAATAAACGAATTTTAATACTAGGTTGGAATTTTTTTCTTCAAACTATCGCATATACGAAATTTAACTCTCGGCAGGAATTTTTTGGTCAAGCTACCATCAATGTTCGAATTTTAACTCACGGTGGGCACTTTTTTCTTCAAACTACTGTCAATATTCAAATTTTATCTATTGGTTGATATCTTTTTGTCAAACATTCGTCTATAAACGAATTTTTAAACTAGGTTGTAACTTTTTTCATCAAATTATCGCCTACATACGAAATTCAACTCTCAGTGGGAATTTTTTGGTCAAACTACCGTCAATGTACGAATTTTAACTCTCGGTGGGAACTTTTTTCTTCAAACTACTGTCAATACTCAAATTTTAACTATTGTTTGAGATCTTTTTGTTAAACAATTGTAAATAAACGAATTTTAACACTAGGTTGGAATTTTTTTCTTCAAACTATCGCATATACGAAATTTAACGCTCGGTAGGAATTTTTTGGTCAAGCTACCATCAATGTTCGAATTTTAACTCTCGGTGGGCACTTTTTTCTTCAAACTACTGTCAATATTCAGATTTTATCTATTGGTTGAAATCTCTTTGTCAAACAATCGTCAATAAACGAATTTTCATACTAGGTTGGAATTTTTTTCTTCAAACTATTGCCTACATACGAAGTTCAACTCTCGGTGGGAATTTTTTGGTCAAACTACCGACAATGTACGAATTTTAACTCTCGGTGGGCACTTTTCTCTTCAAACTACTGTCAATATTCAAATTTTAAATATTGGTTGAAATCTTTTTGTCAAACAGTCGTCAATAAACGAATTTTTATACTAGGTTGTAATTTTTTTCTACAAACTATCGCCTACATACGAAATTCAACTCTCGGTGGGAATTTTTTGGTCAAGCTACCATCAATGTTCGAATTTTAACTCTCGGTGGGAACTTTTTTCTTCAAACTACTGTCAATACTCAAATTTTAACTATTGTTTGAGATCTTTTTGTTAAACAATTGCAAATAAACGAATTTTAATACTAGGTTGGAATTTTTTTCTTCAAACTATCGCATATACGAAATTTAACTCTCGGCAGGAATTTTTTGGTCAAGCTACCATCAATGTTCGAATTTTAACTCACGGTGGGCACTTTTTTCTTCAAACTACTGTCAATATTCAAATTTTATCTATTGGTTGATATCTTTTTGTCAAACATTCGTCTATAAACGAATTTTTAAACTAGGTTGTAACTTTTTTCATCAAATTATCGCCTACATACGAAATTCAACTCTCAGTGGGAATTTTTTGGTCAAACTACCGTCAATGTACGAATTTTAACTCTCGGTGGGAACTTTTTTCTTCAAACTACTGTCAATACTCAAATTTTAACTATTGTTTGAGATCTTTTTGTTAAACAATTGTAAATAAACGAATTTTAACACTAGGTTGGAATTTTTTTCTTCAAACTATCGCATATACGAAATTTAACGCTCGGTAGGAATTTTTTGGTCAAGCTACCATCAATGTTCGAATTTTAACTCTCGGTGGGCACTTTTTTCTTCAAACTACTGTCAATATTCAGATTTTATCTATTGGTTGAAATCTCTTTGTCAAACAATCGTCAATAAACGAATTTTCATACTAGGTTGGAATTTTTTTCTTCAAACTATTGCCTACATACGAAGTTCAACTCTCGGTGGGAATTTTTTGGTCAAACTACCGACAATGTACGAATTTTAACTCTCGGTGGGCACTTTTCTCTTCAAACTACTGTCAATATTCAAATTTTAAATATTGGTTGAAATCTTTTTGTCAAACAGTCGTCAATAAACGAATTTTTATACTAGGTTGTAATTTTTTTCTACAAACTATCGCCTACATACGAAATTCAACTCTCGGTGGGAATTTTTTGGTCAAGCTACCATCAATGTTCGAATTTTAACTCACGGTGGGCACTTTTTTCTTCAAACTACTGTCAATATTCAGATTTTATCTATTGGTTGAAATCTTTTTGTTAAACAATTGCAAATAAACGAATTTTAATACTAGGTTGGAATTTTTTTCTTTAAACTATCGCATATACGAAATTTAACTCTCGGTAGGAATTTTTTGGTCAAGCTACCATCAATGTTCAAGTTTTAACTTTCGGTGGGCACTTTTTTCTTCAAACTACTGTCAATATTCATATTTTAACTATTGGTTGAAATCTTTTTGTCAACAATCGTCAATAGACGAATTTTAATACTAGGTTGGAATTTTTTTCTTCAAACTATCGCATATACGAAATTTAACTCTCGGCAGGAATTTTTTGGTCAAGCTACCATCAATGTTCGAATTTTAACTCACGGTGGGCACTTTTTTCTTCAAACTACTGTCAATATTCAAATTTTATCTATTGGTTGATATCTTTTTGTCAAACATTCGTCAATAAACGAATTTTTAAACTGGGTTGCAACTTTTTTCATCAAATTATCGCTTACATACGAAATTCAACTCTCGGTGGGAATTTTTTGGTCAAACTACCGTCAATGTACGAATTTTGACTCTCGGTGGGAACTTTTTTCTTCAAACTACTGTCAATACTCAAATTTTAACTATTGTTTGAGATCTTTTTGTTAAACAATTGCAAATAAACGAATTTTAATACTAGGTTGGAATTTTTTTCTTTAAACTATCGCATATACGAAATTTAACTCTCGGTAGGAATTTTTTGGTCAAGCTACCATCAATGTTCAAGTTTTAACTTTCGGTGGGCACTTTTTTCTTCAAACTACTGTCAATATTCATATTTTAACTATTGGTTGAAATCTTTTTGTCAACAATCGTCAATAGACGAATTTTAATACTAGGTTGGAATTTTTTTCTTCAAACTATCGCATATACGAAATTTAACTCTCGGCAGGAATTTTTTGGTCAAGCTACCATCAATGTTCGAATTTTAACTCACGGTGGGCACTTTTTTCTTCAAACTACTGTCAATATTCAAATTTTATCTATTGGTTGATATCTTTTTGTCAAACATTCGTCAATAAACGAATTTTTAAACTGGGTTGCAACTTTTTTCATCAAATTATTGCTTACATACGAAATTCAACTCTCGGTGGGAATTTTTTGGTCAAACTACCGTCAATGTACGAATTTTGACTCTCGGTGGGAACTTTTTTCTTCAAACTACTGTCAATACTCAAATTTTAACTATTGTTTGAGATCTTTTTGTTAAACAATTGCAAATAAACGAATTTTAATACTAGGTTGGAATTTTTTTCTTCAAACTATCGCATATACGAAATTTAACTCTCGGCAGGAATTTTTTGGTCAAGCTACCATCAATGTTCGAATTTTAACTCACGGTGGGCACTTTTTTCTTCAAACTACTGTCAATATTCAAATTTTATCTATTGGTTGATATCTTTTTGTCAAACATTCGTCTATAAACGAATTTTTAAACTAGGTTGTAACTTTTTTCATCAAATTATCGCCTACATACGAAATTCAACTCTCAGTTGGAATTTTTTGGTCAAACTACCGTCAATGTACGAATTTTAACTCTCGGTGGGAACTTTTTTCTTCAAACTACTGTCAATACTCAAATTTTAACTATTGTTTGAGATCTTTTTGTTAAACAATTGTAAATAAACGAATTTTAACACTAGGTTGGAATTTTTTTCTTCAAACTATCGCATATACGAAATTTAACGCTCGGTAGGAATTTTTTGGTCAAGCTACCATCAATGTTCGAATTTTAACTCTCGGTGGGCACTTTTTTCTTCAAACTACTGTCAATATTCAGATTTTATCTATTGGTTGAAATCTTTTTGTCAAACAATCGTCAATAAACGAATTTTCATACTAGGTTGGAATTTTTTTCTTCAAACTATTGCCTACATACGAAGTTCAACTCTCGGTGGGAATTTTTTGGTCAAACTACCGACAATGTACGAATTTTAACTCTCGGTGGGCACTTTTCTCTTCAAACTACTGTCAATATTCAAATTTTAAATATTGGTTGAAATCTTTTTGTCAAACAGTCGTCAATAAACGAATTTTTATACTAGGTTGTAATTTTTTTCTACAAACTATCGCCTACATACGAAATTCAACTCTCGGTGGGAATTTTTTGGTCAAGCTACCATCAATGTTCGAATTTTAACTCACGGTGGGCACTTTTTTCTTCAAACTACTGTCAATATTCAGATTTTATCTATTGGTTGAAATCTTTTTGTCAAACAATCGTCAATAGACGAATTTTAATACTAGGTTGGAATTTTTTTCTTCAAACTATCGCATATACGAAATTTAACTCTCGGCAGGAATTTTTTGGTCAAGCTACCAACAATGTTCGAATTTTAACTCTCGGTGGGCACTTTTTTCTTCAAACTACTGTCAATATTCAGATTTTATCTATTGGTTGAAATCTTTTTGTCAAACAATCGTCAATAAACAAATTTTCATACTAGGTTGGAATTTTTTTCTTCAAACTATTGCCTACATACGAAATTCAACTCTCGGTGGGAATTTTTTGGTCAAACTACCGACAATGTACGAATTTTAACTCTCGGTGGGCACTTTTCTCTTCAAACTACTGTCAATACTCAAATTTTAACTATTGTTTGAGATCTTTTTGTTAAACAATTGCAAATAAACGAATTTTAATACTAGGTTGGAATTTTTTTCTTCAAACTATCGCATATACGAAATTTAACTCTCGGCAGGAATTTTTTGGTCAAGCTACCATCAATGTTCGAATTTTAACTCACGGTGGGCACTTTTTTCTTCAAACTACTGTCAATATTCAAATTTTATCTATTGGTTGATATCTTCTTGTCAAACATTCGTCAATAAACGAATTTTTAAACTAGGTTGTAACTTTTTTCATCAAATTATCGCCTACATACGAAATTCAACTCTCAGTGGGAATTTTTTGGTCAAACTACCGTCAATGTACGAATTTTAACTCTCGGTGGGAACTTTTTTCTTCAAACTACTGTCAATACTCAAATTTTAACTATTGTTTGAGATCTTTTTGTTAAACAATTGTAAATAAACGAATTTTAATACTAGGTTGGAATTTTTTTCTTCAAACTATCGCATATACGAAACATAACTCTCGGCAGGAATTTTTTGGTCAAGCTACCATCAATGTTCGAATTTTAACTCTCGGTGGGCACTTTTTTCTTCAAACTACTGTCAATATTCAGATTTTATCTATTGGTTGAAATCTTTTTGTCAAACAATCGTCAATAAACAAATTTTCATACTAGGTTGGAATTTTTTTCTTCAAACTATTGCCTACATACGAAATTCAACTCTCGGTGGGAATTTTTTGGTCAAACTACCGACAATGTACGAATTTTAACTCTCGGTGGGCACTTTTCTCTTCAAACTACTGTCAATATTCAGATTTTAAATATTGGTTGAGATCTTCTTGTTAAACAATTGTAAATAAACGAATTTTAATACTAGGTTGGAATTTTTTCCTTCAAACTATCGCCTATATACGAAATTTAACTCTCGGTGGGAAATTTTTGGTCAAGCTACCATCAATGTTCGAATTTTAACTCACGGTGGGCACTTTTTTCTTCAAACTACTGTCAATATTCAGATTTTAAATATTGGTTGAGATCTTTTTGTTAAACAATTGTAAATAAACGAATTTTAATACTAGGTTGGAATTTTTTCCTTCAAACTATCGCCTATATACGAAATTTAACTCTCGGTGGGAAATTTTTGGTCAAGCTACCATCAATGTTCGAATTTTAACTCACGGTGGGCACTTTTTTCTTCAAACTACTGTCAATATTCAAATTTTATCTATTGGTTGATATCTTTTTGTCAAACATTCGTCAATAAACGAATTTTTAAACTAGGTTGTAACTTTTTTCATCAAATTATCGCCTACATACGAAATTCAACTCTCGGTGGGAATTTTTTGGTCAAACTACCGTCAATGTACGAATTTTGACTCTCGGTGGGAACTTTTTTCTTCAAACTACTGTCAATACTCAAATTTTAACTATTGTTTGAGATCTTTTTGTTAAACAATTGCAAATAAACGAATTTTAATTCTAGGTTGGAATTTTTTTCTTCAAACTATCACATATACGAAATTTAACTCTCGGCAGGAATTTTTTGGTCAAACTACCGTCAATGTACGAATTTTAACTCTCGGTGGGCACTTTTTTCTTCAAACTACTGTCAATATTCAAATTTTATCTATTGGTTGATATTTTTTTGTCAAACATTCGTCGATAAACGGATTTTTAAACTAGGTTGTAACTTTTTTCATCAAATTATCGCCTACATACGAAATTCAACTCTCGGTGGGAATTTTTTGGTCAAACTACCGTCAATGTACGAATTTTGACTCTCGGTGGGAACTTTTTTCTTCAAACTACTGTCAATACTCAAATTTTAACTATAGTTTGAGATCTTTTTGTTAAACAATTGCAAATAAACGAATTTTAATACTAGGTTGGAATTTTTTTCTTCAAACTATCGCATATACGAAATTTAACTCTCGGCAGGAATTTTTTGGTCAAGCTACCATCAATGTTCGAATTTTAACTCACGGTGGGCACTTTTTTCTTCAAACTACTGTCAATATTCAAATTTTATCTATTGGTTGATATCTTTTTGTCAAACATTCGTCAATAAACGAATTTTAATACTAGGTTGGAATTTTTTTCTTCAAACTATCGCATATACGAAATTTAACTCTCGGCAGGAATTTTTTGGTCAAGCTACCATCAATGTTCGAATTTTAACTCTCGGTGGGCACTTTCTTCTTCAAACTACTGTCAATATTCAGATTTTATCTATTGGTTGAAATCTTTTTGTCAAACAATCGTCAATAAACAAATTTTCATACTAGGTTGGAATTTTTTTCTTCAAACTATAGCCTACATACGAAATTCAACTCTCGGTGGGAATTTTTTGGTCAAACTACCGACAATGTACGAATTTTAACTCTCGGTGGGCACTTTTCTCTTCAAACTACTGTCAATATTCAGATTTTAAATATTGGTTGAGATCTTTTTGTTAAACAATTGCAAATAAACGAATTTTAATACTAGGTTGGAATTTTTTTCTTCAAACTATCGCATATACGAAATTTAACTCTCGGCAGGAATTTTTTGGTCAAGCTACCATCAATGTTCGAATTTTAACTCACGGTGGGCACTTTTTTCTTCAAACTACTGTCAATACTCAAATTTTAACTATTGTTTGAGATCTTTTTGTTAAACAATTGCAAATAAACGAATTTTAATACTAGGTTGGAATTTTTTTCTTCAAACTATGGCATATACGAAATATAACTCTCGGCAGGAATTTTTTGGTCAAGCTACCATCAATGTTCGAATTTTAACTCTCGGTGGGCACTTTTTTCTTCAAACTACTGTCAATATTCAGATTTTATCTATTGGTTGAAATCTTTTTGTCAAACAATCGTCAATAAACAAATTTTCATACTAGGTTGGAATTTTTTTCTTCAAACTATTGCCTACATACGAAATTCAACTCTCGGTGGGAATTTTTTGGTCAAACTACCGACAATGTACGAATTTTAACTCTCGGTGGGCACTTTTCTCTTCAAACTACTGTCAATATTCAGATTTTAAATATTGGTTGAGATCTTTTTGTTAAACAATTGTAAATAAACGAATTTTAATACTAGGTTGGAATTTTTTCCTTCAAACTATCGCCTATATACGAAATTTAACTCTCGGTGGGAAATTTTTGGTCAAGCTACCATCAATGTTCGAATTTTAACTCACGGTGGGCACTTTTTTCTTCAAACTACTGTCAATATTCAAATTTTATCTATTGGTTGATATCTTTTTGTCAAACATTCGTCAATAAACGAATTTTTAAACTAGGTTCTAACTTTTTTCATCAAATTATCGCCTACATACGAAATTCAACTCTCGGTGGGAATTTTTTGGTCAAACTACCGTCAATGTACGAATTTTGACTCTCGGTGGGAACTTTTTTCTTCAAACTACTGTCAATACTCAAATTTTAACTATTGTTTGAGATCTTTTTGTTAAACAATTGCAAATAAACGAATTTTAATTCTAGGTTGGAATTTTTTTCTTCAAACTATCACATATACGAAATTTAACTCTCGGCAGGAATTTTTTGGTCAAACTACCGTCAATGTACGAATTTTAACTCTCGGTGGGCACTTTTTTCTTCAAACTACTGTCAATATTCAAATTTTATCTATTGGTTGATATTTTTTTGTCAAACATTCGTCGATAAACGAATTTTTAAACTAGGTTGTAACTTTTTTCATCAAATTATCGCCTACATACGAAATTCAACTCTCGGTGGGAATTTTTTGGTCAAACTACCGTCAATGTACGAATTTTGACTCTCGGTGGGAACTTTTTTCTTCAAACTACTGTCAATACTCAAATTTTAACTATTGTTTGAGATCTTTTTGTTAAACAATTGCAAATAAACGAATTTTAATACTAGGTTGGAATTTTTTTCTTCAAACTATCGCATATACGAAATTTAACTCTCGGCAGGAATTTTTTGGTCAAGCTACCATCAATGTTCGAATTTTAACTCTCGGTGGGCACTTTTTTCTTCAAACTACTGTCAATATTCAGATTTTATCTATTGGTTGAAATCTTTTTGTCAAACAATCGTCAATAAACAAATTTTCATACTAGGTTGGAATTTTTTTCTTCAAACTATAGCCTACATACGAAATTCAACTCTCGGTGGGAATTTTTTGGTCAAACTACCGACAATGTACGAATTTTAACTCTCGGTGGGCACTTTTCTCTTCAAACTACTGTCAATATTCAGATTTTAAATATTGGTTGAGATCTTTTAGTTAAACAATTGCAAATAAACGAATTTTAATACTAGGTTGGAATTTTTTTCTTCAAACTATCGCATATACGAAATTTAACTCTCGGCAGGAATTTTTTGGTCAAGCTACCATCAATGTTCGAATTTTAACTCACGGTGGGCACTTTTTTCTTCAAACTACTGTCAATACTCAAATTTTAACTATTGTTTGAGATCTTTTTGTTAAACAATTGCAAATAAACGAATTTTAATACTAGGTTGGAATTTTTTTCTTCAAACTATGGCATATACGAAATATAACTCTCGGCAGGAATTTTTTGGTCAAGCTACCATCAATGTTCGAATTTTAACTCTCGGTGGGCACTTTTTTCTTCAAACTACTGTCAATATTCAGATTTTATCTATTGGTTGAAATCTTTTTGTCAAACAATCGTCAATAAACAAATTTTCATACTAGGTTGGAATTTTTTTCTTCAAACTATTGCCTACATACGAAATTCAACTCTCGGTGGGAATTTTTTGGTCAAACTACCGACAATGTACGAATTTTAACTCTCGGTGGGCACTTTTCTCTTCAAACTACTGTCAATATTCAGATTTTAAATATTGGTTGAGATCTTTTTGCTAAACAATTGTAAATAAACGAATTTTAATACTAGGTTGGAATTTTTTCCTTCAAACTATCGCCTATATACGAAATTTAACTCTCGGTGGGAAATTTTTGGTCAAGCTACCATCAATGTTCGAATTTTAACTCACGGTGGGCACTTTTTTCTTCAAACTACTGTCAATATTCAAATTTTATCTATTGGTTGATATCTTTTTGTCAAACATTCGTCAATAAACGAATTTTTAAACTAGGTTCTAACTTTTTTCATCAAATTATCGCCTACATACGAAATTCAACTCTCGGTGGGAATTTTTTGGTCAAACTACCGTCAATGTACGAATTTTGACTCTCGGTGGGAACTTTTTTCTTCAAACTACTGTCAATACTCAAATTTTAACTATTGTTTGAGATCTTTTTGTTAAACAATTGCAAATAAACGAATTTTAATTCTAGGTTGGAATTTTTTTCTTCAAACTATCACATATACGAAATTTAACTCTCGGCAGGAATTTTTTGGTCAAACTACCGTCAATGTACGAATTTTAACTCTCGGTGGGCACTTTTTTCTTCAAACTACTGTCAATATTCAAATTTTATCTATTGGTTGATATTTTTTTGTCAAACATTCGTCGATAAACGAATTTTTAAACTAGGTTGTAACTTTTTTCATCAAATTATCGCCTACATACGAAATTCAACTCTCGGTGGGAATTTTTTGGTCAAACTACCGTCAATGTACGAATTTTGACTCTCGGTGGGAACTTTTTTCTTCAAACTACTGTCAATACTCAAATTTTAACTATTGTTTGAGATCTTTTTGTTAAACAATTGCAAATAAACGAATTTTAATACTAGGTTGGAATTTTTTTCTTCAAACTATCGCATATACGAAATTTAACTCTCGGCAGGAATTTTTTGGTCAAGCTACCATCAATGTTCGAATTTTAACTCACGGTGGGCACTTTTTTCTTCAAACTACTGTCAATATTCAAATTTTATCTATTGGTTGATATCTTTTTGTCAAACATTCGTCAATAAACGAATTTTAATACTAGGTTGGAATTTTTTTCTTCAAACTATCGCATATACGAAATTTAACTCTCGGCAGGAATTTTTTGGTCAAGCTACCATCAATGTTCGAATTTTAACTCTCGGTGGGCACTTTTTTCTTCAAACTACTGTCAATATTCAGATTTTATCTATTGGTTGAAATCTTTTTGTCAAACAATCGTCAATAAACAAATTTTCATACTAGGTTGGAATTTTTTTCTTCAAACTATAGCCTACATACGAAATTCAACTCTCGGTGGGAATTTTTTGGTCAAACTACCGACAATGTACGAATTTTAACTCTCGGTGGGCACTTTTCTCTTCAAACTACTGTCAATATTCAGATTTTAAATATTGGTTGAGATCTTTTTGTTAAACAATTGCAAATAAACGAATTTTAATACTAGGTTGGAATTTTTTTCTTCAAACTATCGCATATACGAAATTTAACTCTCGGCAGGAATTTTTTGGTCAAGCTACCATCAATGTTCGAATTTTAACTCACGGTGGGCACTTTTTTCTTCAAACTACTGTCAATACTCAAATTTTAACTATTGTTTGAGATCTTTTTGTTAAACAATTGCAAATAAACGAATTTTAATACTAGGTTGGAATTTTTTTCTTCAAACTATGGCATATACGAAATATAACTCTCGGCAGGAATTTTTTGGTCAAGCTACCATCAATGTTCGAATTTTAACTCTCGGTGGGCACTTTTTTCTTCAAACTACTGTCAATATTCAGATTTTATCTATTGGTTGAAATCTTTTTGTCAAACAATCGTCAATAAACAAATTTTCATACTAGGTTGGAATTTTTTTCTTCAAACTATTGCCTACATACGAAATTCAACTCTCGGTGGGAATTTTTTGGTCAAACTACCGACAATGTACGAATTTTAACTCTCGGTGGGCACTTTTCTCTTCAAACTACTGTCAATATTCAGATTTTAAATATTGGTTGAGATCTTTTTGCTAAACAATTGTAAATAAACGAATTTTAATACTAGGTTGGAATTTTTTCCTTCAAACTATCGCCTATATACGAAATTTAACTCTCGGTGGGAAATTTTTGGTCAAGCTACCATCAATGTTCGAATTTTAACTCACGGTGGGCACTTTTTTCTTCAAACTACTGTCAATATTCAAATTTTATCTATTGGTTGATATCTTTTTGTCAAACATTCATCAATAAACGAATTTTTAAACTAGGTTCTAACTTTTTTCATCAAATTATCGCCTACATACGAAATTCAACTCTCGGTGGGAATTTTTTGGTCAAACTACCGTCAATGTACGAATTTTGACTCTCGGTGGGAACTTTTTTCTTCAAACTACTGTCAATACTCAAATTTTAACTATTGTTTGAGATCTTTTTGTTAAACAATTGCAAATAAACGAATTTTAATTCTAGGTTGGAATTTTTTTCTTCAAACTATCACATATACGAAATTTAACTCTCGGCAGGAATTTTTTGGTCAAACTACCGTCAATGTACGAATTTTAACTCTCGGTGGGCACTTTTTTCTTCAAACTACTGTCAATATTCAAATTTTATCTATTGGTTGATATTTTTTTGTCAAACATTCGTCGATAAACGAATTTTTAAACTAGGTTGTAACTTTTTTCATCAAATTATCGCCTACATACGAAATTCAACTCTCGGTGGGAATTTTTTGGTCAAACTACCGTCAATGTACGAATTTTGACTCTCGGTGGGAACTTTTTTCTTCAAACTACTGTCAATACTCAAATTTTAACTATTGTTTGAGATCTTTTTGTTAAACAATTGCAAATAAACGAATTTTAATACTAGGTTGGAATTTTTTTCTTCAAACTATCGCATATACGAAATTTAACTCTCGGCAGGAATTTTTTGGTCAAGCTACCATCAATGTTCGAATTTTAACTCACGGTGGGCACTTTTTTCTTCAAACTACTGTCAATATTCAGATTTTATCTATTGGTTGAAATCTTTTTGTCAAACAATCGTCAATAAACAAATTTTCATACTAGGTTGGAATTTTTTTCTTCAAACTATAGCCTACATACGAAATTCAACTCTAGGTGGGAATTTTTTGGTCAAACTACCGACAATGTACGAATTTTAACTCTCGGTGGGCACTTTTCTCTTCAAACTACTGTCAATATTCAGATTTTAAATATTGGTTGAGATCTTTTTGTTAAACAATTGCAAATAAACGAATTTTAATACTAGGTTGGAATTTTTTTCTTCAAACTATCGCATATACGAAATTTAACTCTCGGTAGGAATTTTTTGGTCAAGCTACCATCAATGTTCGAATTTTAACTCACGGTGGGCACTTTTTTCTTCAAACTACTGTCAATACTCAAATTTTAACTATTGTTTGAGATCTTTTTGTTAAACAATTGCAAATAAACGAATTTTAATACTAGGTTGGAATTTTTTTCTTCAAACTATGGCATATACGAAATATAACTCTCGGCAGGAATTTTTTGGTCAAGCTACCATCAATGTTCGAATTTTAACTCTCGGTGGGCACTTTTTTCTTCAAACTACTGTCAATATTCAGATTTTATCTATTGGTTGAAATCTTTTTGTCAAACAATCGTCAATAAACAAATTTTCATACTAGGTTGGAATTTTTTTCTTCAAACTATTGCCTACATACGAAATTCAACTCTCGGTGGGAATTTTTTGGTCAAACTACCGACAATGTACGAATTTTAACTCTCGGTGGGCACTTTTCTCTTCAAACTACTGTCAATATTCAGATTTTAAATATTGGTTGAGATCTTTTTGCTAAACAATTGTAAATAAACGAATTTTAATACTAGGTTGGAATTTTTTCCTTCAAACTATCGCCTATATACGAAATTTAACTCTCGGTGGGAAATTTTTGGTCAAGCTACCATCAATGTTCGAATTTTAACTCACGGTGGGCACTTTTTTCTTCAAACTACTGTCAATATTCAAATTTTATCTATTGGTTGATATCTTTTTGTCAAACATTCGTCAATAAACGAATTTTTAAACTAGGTTCTAACTTTTTTCATCAAATTATCGCCTACATACGAAATTCAACTCTCGGTGGGAATTTTTTGGTCAAACTACCGTCAATGTACGAATATTGACTCTCGGTGGGAACTTTTTTCTTCAAACTACTGTCAATACTCAAATTTTAACTATTGTTTGAGATCTTTTTGTTAAACAATTGCAAATAAACGAATTTTAATTCTAGGTTGGAATTTTTTTCTTCAAACTATCACATATACGAAATTTAACTCTCGGCAGGAATTTTTTGGTCAAACTACCGTCAATGTACGAATTTTAACTCTCGGTGGGCACTTTTTTCTTCAAACTACTGTCAATATTCAAATTTTATCTATTGGTTGATATTTTTTTGTCAAACATTCGTCGATAAACGAATTTTTAAACTAGGTTGTAACTTTTTTCATCAAATTATCGCCTACATACGAAATTCAACTCTCGGTGGGAATTTTTTGGTCAAACTACCGTCAATGTACGAATTTTGACTCTCGGTGGGAACTTTTTTCTTCAAACTACTGTCAATACTCAAATTTTAACTATTGTTTGAGATCTTTTTGTTAAACAATTGCAAATAAACGAATTTTAATACTAGGTTGGAATTTTTTTCTTCAAACTATCGCATATACGAAATTTAACGCTCGGTAGGAATTTTTTGGTCAAGCTACCATCAATGTTCGAATTTTAACTCTCGGTGGGCACTTTTTTCTTCAAACTACTGTCAATATTCAGATTTTATCTATTGGTTGAAATCTTTTTGTCAAACAATCGTCAATAAACGAATTTTCATACTAGGTTGGAATTTTTTTCTTCAAACTATTGCCTACATACGAAGTTCAACTCTCGGTGGGAATTTTTTGGTCAAACTACCGACAATGTACGAATTTTAACTCTCGGTGGGCACTTTTCTCTTCAAACTACTGTCAATATTCAGATTTTAAATATTGGTTGAAATCTTTTTGTCAAACAGTCGTCAATAAACGAATTTTTATACTAGGTTGTAATTTTTTTCTACAAACTATCGCCTACATACGAAATTCAACTCTCGGTGGGAATTTTTTGGTCAAACTACCGTCAATGTACGAATTTTGACTCTCGGTGGGAACTTTTTTCTTCAAACTACTGTCAATACTCAAATTTTAACTATTGTTTGAGATCTTTTTGTTAAACAATTGCAAATAAACGAATTTTAATACTAGGTTGGAATTTTTTTCTTCAAACTATCGCATATACGAAATTTAACTCTCGGCAGGAATTTTTTGGTCAAGCTACCATCAATGTTCGAATTTTAACTCACGGTGGGCACTTTTTTCTTCAAACTACTGTCAATATTCAAATTTTATCTATTGGTTGATATCTTTTTGTCAAACATTCGTCAATAAACGAATTTTTAAACTAGGTTGTAACTTTTTTCATCAAATTATCGCCTACATACGAAATTCAACTCTCAGTGGGAATTTTTTGGTCAAACTACCGTCAATGTACGAATTTTAACTC
This sequence comes from Xylocopa sonorina, assembly GCF_050948175.1. Taxonomy (NCBI): domain Eukaryota; kingdom Metazoa; phylum Arthropoda; class Insecta; order Hymenoptera; family Apidae; genus Xylocopa; species Xylocopa sonorina. Next base: position 1,076,326 of record NW_027490091.1, read on the forward strand.
TCGGTGGGAACTTTTTTCTTCAAACTACTGTCAATACTCAAATTTTAACTATTGTTTGAGATCTTTTTGTTAAACAATTGTAAATAAACGAATTTTAATACTAGGTTGGAATTTTTTTCTTCAAACTATCGCATATACGAAATTTAACGCTCGGTAGGAATTTTTTGGTCAAGCTACCATCAATGTTCGAATTTTAACTCTCGGTGGGCACTTTTTTCTTCAAACTACTGTCAATATTCAGATTTTATCTATTGGTTGAAATCTTTTTGTCAAACAATCGTCAATAAACGAATTTTCATACTAGGTTGGAATTTTTTTCTTCAAACTATTGCCTACATACGAAGTTCAACTCTCGGTGGGAATTTTTTGGTCAAACTACCGACAATGTACGAATTTTAACTCTCGGTGGGCACTTTTCTCTTCAAACTACTGTCAATATTCAGATTTTAAATATTGGTTGAAATCTTTTTGTCAAACAGTCGTCAATAAACGAATTTTTATACTAGGTTGTAATTTTTTTCTACAAACTATCGCCTACATACGAAATTCAACTCTCGGTGGGAATTTTTTGGTCAAACTACCGTCAATGTACGAATTTTGACTCTCGGTGGGAACTTTTTTCTTCAAACTACTGTCAATACTCAAATTTTAACTATTGTTTGAGATCTTTTTGTTAAACAATTGCAAATAAACGAATTTTAATACTAGGTTGGAATTTTTTTCTTCAAACTATCGCATATACGAAATTTAACTCTCGGCAGGAATTTTTTGGTCAAGCTACCATCAATGTTCGAATTTTAACTCACGGTGGGCACTTTTTTCTTCAAACTACTGTCAATATTCAAATTTTATCTATTGGTTGATATCTTTTTGTCAAACATTCGTCAATAAACGAATTTTTAAACTAGGTTGTAACTTTTTTCATCAAATTATCGCCTACATACGAAATTCAACTCTCAGTGGGAATTTTTTGGTCAAACTACCGTCAATGTACGAATTTTAACTCTCGGTGGGAACTTTTTTCTTCAAACTACTGTCAATACTCAAATTTTAACTATTGTTTGAGATCTTTTTGTTAAACAATTGTAAATAAACGAATTTTAATACTAGGTTGGAATTTTTTTCTTCAAACTATCGCATATACGAAATTTAACGCTCGGTAGGAATTTTTTGGTCAAGCTACCATCAATGTTCGAATTTTAACTCTCGGTGGGCACTTTTTTCTTCAAACTACTGTCAATATTCAGATTTTATCTATTGGTTGAAATCTTTTTGTCAAACAATCGTCAATAAACGAATTTTCATACTAGGTTGGAATTTTTTTCTTCAAACTATTGCCTACATACGAAGTTCAACTCTCGGTGGGAATTTTTTGGTCAAACTACCGACAATGTACGAATTTTAACTCTCGGTGGGCACTTTTCTCTTCAAACTACTGTCAATATTCAGATTTTAAATATTGGTTGAAATCTTTTTGTCAAACAGTCGTCAATAAACGAATTTTTATACTAGGTTGTAATTTTTTTCTACAAACTATCACCTACATACGAAATTCAACTCTCGGTGGGAATTTTTTGGTCAAACTACCGTCAATGTACGAATTTTGACTCTCGGTGGGAACTTTTTTCTTCAAACTACTGTCAATACTCAAATTTTAACTATTGTTTGAGATCTTTTTGTTAAACAATTGCAAATAATCGAATTTTAATACTAGGTTGGAATTTTTTTCTTCAAACTATCGCATATACGAAATATAACTCTCGGTGGGAAATTTTTGGTCAAGCTACCATCAATGTTCGAATTTTGACTCACGGTGGGCACTTTTTTCTTCAAACTACTGTCAATATTCAAATTTTATCTATTGGTTGATATCTTTTTGTCAAACATTCGTCAATAAACGAATTTTTAAACTAGGTTGTAACTTTTTTCATCAAATTATCGCCTACATACGAAATTCAACTCTCAGTGGGAATTTTTTGGTCAAACTACCGTCAATGTACGAATTTTAACTCTCGGTGGGAACTTTTTCCTTCAAACTACTGTCAATATTCAAATTTTATCTATTGGTTGATATCTTTTTGTCAAACATTCGTCAATAAACGAATTTTAATACTAGGTTGGAATTTTTTTCTTCAAACTATCGCATATACGAAATTTAACTCTCGGCAGGAATTTTTTGGTCAAGCTACCATCAATGTTCGAATTTTAACTCTCGGTGGGCACTTTTTTCTTCAAACTACTGTCAATATTCAGATTTTATCTATTGGTTGAAATCTTTTTGTCAAACAATCGTCAATAAACAAATTTTCATACTAGGTTGGAATTTTTTTCTTCAAACTATAGCCTACATACGAAATTCAACTCTCGGTGGGAATTTTTTGGTCAAACTACCGACAATGTACGAATTTTAACTCTCGGTGGGCACTTTTCTCTTCAAACTACTGTCAATATTCAGATTTTAAATATTGGTTGAGATCTTTTTGTTAAACAATTGCAAATAAACGAATTTTAATACTAGGTTGGAATTTTTTTCTTCAAACTATCGCATATACGAAATTTAACTCTCGGTAGGAATTTTTTGGTCAAGCTACCATCAATGTTCGAATTTTAACTCACGGTGGGCACTTTTTTCTTCAAACTACTGTCAATACTCAAATTTTAACTATTGTTTGAGATCTTTTTGTTAAACAATTGCAAATAAACGAATTTTAATACTAGGTTGGAATTTTTTTCTTCAAACTATGGCATATACGAAATATAACTCTCGGCAGGAATTTTTTGGTCAAGCTACCATCAATGTTCGAATTTTAACTCTCGGTGGGCACTTTTTTCTTCAAACTACTGTCAATATTCAGATTTTATCTATTGGTTGAAATCTTTTTGTCAAACAATCGTCAATAAACAAATTTTCATACTAGGTTGGAATTTTTTTCTTCAAACTATTGCCTACATACGAAATTCAACTCTCGGTGGGAATTTTTTGGTCAAACTACCGACAATGTACGAATTTTAACTCTCGGTGGGCACTTTTCTCTTCAAACTACTGTCAATATTCAGATTTTAAATATTGGTTGAGATCTTTTTGCTAAACAATTGTAAATAAACGAATTTTAATACTAGGTTGGAATTTTTTCCTTCAAACTATCGCCTATATACGAAATTTAACTCTCGGTGGGAAATTTTTGGTCAAGCTACCATCAATGTTCGAATTTTAACTCACGGTGGGCACTTTTTTCTTCAAACTACTGTCAATATTCAAATTTTATCTATTGGTTGATATCTTTTTGTCAAACATTCGTCAATAAACGAATTTTTAAACTAGGTTCTAACTTTTTTCATCAAATTATCGCCTACATACGAAATTCAACTCTCGGTGGGAATTTTTTGGTCAAACTACCGTCAATGTACGAATATTGACTCTCGGTGGGAACTTTTTTCTTCAAACTACTGTCAATACTCAAATTTTAACTATTGTTTGAGATCTTTTTGTTAAACAATTGCAAATAAACGAATTTTAATTCTAGGTTGGAATTTTTTTCTTCAAACTATCACATATACGAAATTTAACTCTCGGCAGGAATTTTTTGGTCAAACTACCGTCAATGTACGAATTTTAACTCTCGGTGGGCACTTTTTTCTTCAAACTACTGTCAATATTCAAATTTTATCTATTGGTTGATATTTTTTTGTCAAACATTCGTCGATAAACGAATTTTTAAACTAGGTTGTAACTTTTTTCATCAAATTATCGCCTACATACGAAATTCAACTCTCGGTGGGAATTTTTTGGTCAAACTACCGTCAATGTACGAATTTTGACTCTCGGTGGGAACTTTTTTCTTCAAACTACTGTCAATACTCAAATTTTAACTATTGTTTGAGATCTTTTTGTTAAACAATTGCAAATAAACGAATTTTAATACTAGGTTGGAATTTTTTTCTTCAAACTATCGCATATACGAAATTTAACGCTCGGTAGGAATTTTTTGGTCAAGCTACCATCAATGTTCGAATTTTAACTCTCGGTGGGCACTTTTTTCTTCAAACTACTGTCAATATTCAGATTTTATCTATTGGTTGAAATCTTTTTGTCAAACAATCGTCAATAAACGAATTTTCATACTAGGTTGGAATTTTTTTCTTCAAACTATTGCCTACATACGAAGTTCAACTCTCGGTGGGAATTTTTTGGTCAAACTACCGACAATGTACGAATTTTAACTCTCGGTGGGCACTTTTCTCTTCAAACTACTGTCAATATTCAGATTTTAAATATTGGTTGAAATCTTTTTGTCAAACAGTCGTCAATAAACGAATTTTTATACTAGGTTGTAATTTTTTTCTACAAACTATCGCCTACATACGAAATTCAACTCTCGGTGGGAATTTTTTGGTCAAACTACCGTCAATGTACGAATTTTGACTCTCGGTGGGAACTTTTTTCTTCAAACTACTGTCAATACTCAAATTTTAACTATTGTTTGAGATCTTTTTGTTAAACAATTGCAAATAAACGAATTTTAATACTAGGTTGGAATTTTTTTCTTCAAACTATCGCATATACGAAATTTAACTCTCGGCAGGAATTTTTTGGTCAAGCTACCATCAATGTTCGAATTTTAACTCACGGTGGGCACTTTTTTCTTCAAACTACTGTCAATATTCAAATTTTATCTATTGGTTGATATCTTTTTGTCAAACATTCGTCAATAAACGAATTTTTAAACTAGGTTGTAACTTTTTTCATCAAATTATCGCCTACATACGAAATTCAACTCTCAGTGGGAATTTTTTGGTCAAACTACCGTCAATGTACGAATTTTAACTCTCGGTGGGAACTTTTTTCTTCAAACTACTGTCAATACTCAAATTTTAACTATTGTTTGAGATCTTTTTGTTAAACAATTGTAAATAAACGAATTTTAATACTAGGTTGGAATTTTTTTCTTCAAACTATCGCATATACGAAATTTAACGCTCGGTAGGAATTTTTTGGTCAAGCTACCATCAATGTTCGAATTTTAACTCTCGGTGGGCACTTTTTTCTTCAAACTACTGTCAATATTCAGATTTTATCTATTGGTTGAAATCTTTTTGTCAAACAATCGTCAATAAACGAATTTTCATACTAGGTTGGAATTTTTTTCTTCAAACTATTGCCTACATACGAAGTTCAACTCTCGGTGGGAATTTTTTGGTCAAACTACCGACAATGTACGAATTTTAACTCTCGGTGGGCACTTTTCTCTTCAAACTACTGTCAATATTCAGATTTTAAATATTGGTTGAAATCTTTTTGTCAAACAGTCGTCAATAAACGAATTTTTATACTAGGTTGTAATTTTTTTCTACAAACTATCGCCTACATACGAAATTCAACTCTCGGTGGGAATTTTTTGGTCAAACTACCGTCAATGTACGAATTTTGACTCTCGGTGGGAACTTTTTTCTTCAAACTACTGTCAATACTCAAATTTTAACTATTGTTTGAGATCTTTTTGTTAAACAATTGCAAATAAACGAATTTTAATACTAGGTTGGAATTTTTTTCTTCAAACTATCGCATATACGAAATTTAACTCTCGGCAGGAATTTTTTGGTCAAGCTACCATCAATGTTCGAATTTTAACTCACGGTGGGCACTTTTTTCTTCAAACTACTGTCAATATTCAAATTTTATCTATTGGTTGATATCTTTTTGTCAAACATTCGTCAATAAACGAATTTTTAAACTAGGTTGTAACTTTTTTCATCAAATTATCGCCTACATACGAAATTCAACTCTCAGTGGGAATTTTTTGGTCAAACTACCGTCAATGTACGAATTTTAACTCTCGGTGGGAACTTTTTTCTTCAAACTACTGTCAATACTCAAATTTTAACTATTGTTTGAGATCTTTTTGTTAAACAATTGTAAATAAACGAATTTTAATACTAGGTTGGAATTTTTTTCTTCAAACTATCGCATATACGAAATTTAACGCTCGGTAGGAATTTTTTGGTCAAGCTACCATCAATGTTCGAATTTTAACTCTCGGTGGGCACTTTTTTCTTCAAACTACTGTCAATATTCAGATTTTATCTATTGGTTGAAATCTTTTTGTCAAACAATCGTCAATAAACGAATTTTCATACTAGGTTGGAATTTTTTTCTTCAAACTATTGCCTACATACGAAGTTCAACTCTCGGTGGGAATTTTTTGGTCAAACTACCGACAATGTACGAATTTTAACTCTCGGTGGGCACTTTTCTCTTCAAACTACTGTCAATATTCAGATTTTAAATATTGGTTGAAATCTTTTTGTCAAACAGTCGTCAATAAACGAATTTTTATACTAGGTTGTAATTTTTTTCTACAAACTATCGCCTACATACGAAATTCAACTCTCGGTGGGAATTTTTTGGTCAAACTACCGTCAATGTACGAATTTTGACTCTCGGTGGGAACTTTTTTCTTCAAACTACTGTCAATACTCAAATTTTAACTATTGTTTGAGATCTTTTTGTTAAACAATTGCAAATAATCGAATTTTAATACTAGGTTGGAATTTTTTTCTTCAAACTATCGCATATACGAAATATAACTCTCGGTGGGAAATTTTTGGTCAAGCTACCATCAATGTTCGAATTTTGACTCACGGTGGGCACTTTTTTCTTCAAACTACTGTCAATATTCAAATTTTATCTATTGGTTGATATCTTTTTGTCAAACATTCGTCAATAAACGAATTTTTAAACTAGGTTGTAACTTTTTTCATCAAATTATCGCCTACATACGAAATTCAACTCTCAGTGGGAATTTTTTGGTCAAACTACCGTCAATGTACGAATTTTAACTCTCGGTGGGAACTTTTTCCTTCAAACTACTGTCAATATTCAAATTTTATCTATTGGTTGATATCTTTTTGTCAAACATTCGTCAATAAACGAATTTTAATACTAGGTTGGAATTTTTTTCTTCAAACTATCGCATATACGAAATTTAACTCTCGGCAGGAATTTTTTGGTCAAGCTACCATCAATGTTCGAATTTTAACTCTCGGTGGGCACTTTTTTCTTCAAACTACTGTCAATATTCAGATTTTATCTATTGGTTGAAATCTTTTTGTCAAACAATCGTCAATAAACAAATTTTCATACTAGGTTGGAATTTTTTTCTTCAAACTATAGCCTACATACGAAATTCAACTCTCGGTGGGAATTTTTTGGTCAAACTACCGACAATGTACGAATTTTAACTCTCGGTGGGCACTTTTCTCTTCAAACTACTGTCAATATTCAGATTTTAAATATTGGTTGAGATCTTTTTGTTAAACAATTGCAAATAAACGAATTTTAATACTAGGTTGGAATTTTTTTCTTCAAACTATCGCATATACGAAATTTAACTCTCGGCAGGAATTTTTTGGTCAAGCTACCATCAATGTTCGAATTTTAACTCACGGTGGGCACTTTTTTCTTCAAACTACTGTCAATACTCAAATTTTAACTATTGTTTGAGATCTTTTTGTTAAACAATTGCAAATAAACGAATTTTAATACTAGGTTGGAATTTTTTTCTTCAAACTATCGCATATACGAAATATAACTCTCGGCAGGAATTTTTTGGTCAAGCTACCATCAATGTTCGAATTTTAACTCTCGGTGGGCACTTTTTTCTTCAAACTACTGTCAATATTCAGATTTTATCTATTGGTTGAAATCTTTTTGTCAAACAATCGTCAATAAACAAATTTTCATACTAGGTTGGAATTTTTTTCTTCAAACTATTGCCTACATACGAAATTCAACTCTCGGTGGGAATTTTTTGGTCAAACTACCGACAATGTACGAATTTTAACTCTCGGTGGGCACTTTTCTCTTCAAACTACTGTCAATATTCAGATTTTAAATATTGGTTGAGATCTTTTTGTTAAACAATTGTAAATAAACGAATTTTAATACTAGGTTGGAATTTTTTCCTTCAAACTATCCCCTATATTCGAAATTTAACTCTCGGTGGGATATTTTTGGTCAAGCTACCATCAATGTTCGAATTTTAACTCACGGTGGGCACTTTTTTCTTCAAACTACTGTCAATATTCAAATTTTATCTATTGGTTGATATCTTTTTGTCAAACATTCGTCAATAAACGAATTTTTAAACTAGGTTCTAACTTTTTTCATCAAATTATCGCCTACATACGAAATTCAACTCTCGGTGGGAATTTTTTGGTCAAACTACCGTCAATGTACGAATTTTGACTCTCGGTGGGAACTTTTTTCTTCAAACTACTGTCAATACTCAAATTTTAACTATTGTTTGAGATCTTTTTGTTAAACAATTGCAAATAAACGAATTTTAATACTAGGTTGGAATTTTTTTCTTCAAACTATCGCATATACGAAATTTAACGCTCGGTAGGAATTTTTTGGTCAAGCTACCATCAATGTTCGAATTTTAACTCTCGGTGGGCACTTTTTTCTTCAAACTACTGTCAATATTCAGATTTTATCTATTGGTTGAAATCTTTTTGTCAAACAATCGTCAATAAACGAATTTTCATACTAGGTTGGAATTTTTTTCTTCAAACTATTGCCTACATACGAAGTTCAACTCTCGGTGGGAATTTTTTGGTCAAACTACCGACAATGTACGAATTTTAACTCTCGGTGGGCACTTTTCTCTTCAAACTACTGTCAATATTCAGATTTTAAATATTGGTTGAAATCTTTTTGTCAAACAGTCGTCAATAAACGAATTTTTATACTAGGTTGTAATTTTTTTCTACAAACTATCGCCTACATACGAAATTCAACTCTCGGTGGGAATTTTTTGGTCAAACTACCGTCAATGTACGAATTTTGACTCTCGGTGGGAACTTTTTTCTTCAAACTACTGTCAATACTCAAATTTTAACTATTGTTTGAGATCTTTTTGTTAAACAATTGCAAATAAACGAATTTTAATACTAGGTTGGAATTTTTTTCTTCAAACTATCGCATATACGAAATTTAACTCTCGGCAGGAATTTTTTGGTCAAGCTACCATCAATGTTCGAATTTTAACTCACGGTGGGCACTTTTTTCTTCAAACTACTGTCAATATTCAAATTTTATCTATTGGTTGATATCTTTTTGTCAAACATTCGTCAATAAACGAATTTTTAAACTAGGTTGTAACTTTTTTCATCAAATTATCGCCTACATACGAAATTCAACTCTCAGTGGGAATTTTTTGGTCAAACTACCGTCAATGTACGAATTTTAACTCTCGGTGGGAACTTTTTTCTTCAAACTACTGTCAATACTCAAATTTTAACTATTGTTTGAGATCTTTTTGTTAAACAATTGTAAATAAACGAATTTTAATACTAGGTTGGAATTTTTTTCTTCAAACTATCGCATATACGAAATTTAACGCTCGGTAGGAATTTTTTGGTCAAGCTACCATCAATGTTCGAATTTTAACTCTCGGTGGGCACTTTTTTCTTCAAACTACTGTCAATATTCAGATTTTATCTATTGGTTGAAATCTTTTTGTCAAACAATCGTCAATAAACGAATTTTCATACTAGGTTGGAATTTTTTTCTTCAAACTATTGCCTACATACGAAGTTCAACTCTCGGTGGGAATTTTTTGGTCAAACTACCGACAATGTACGAATTTTAACTCTCGGTGGGCACTTTTCTCTTCAAACTACTGTCAATATTCAGATTTTAAATATTGGTTGAAATCTTTTTGTCAAACAGTCGTCAATAAACGAATTTTTATACTAGGTTGTAATTTTTTTCTACAAACTATCGCCTACATACGAAATTCAACTCTCGGTGGGAATTTTTTGGTCAAACTACCGTCAATGTACGAATTTTGACTCTCGGTGGGAACTTTTTTCTTCAAACTACTGTCAATACTCAAATTTTAACTATTGTTTGAGATCTTTTTGTTAAACAATTGCAAATAATCGAATTTTAATACTAGGTTGGAATTTTTTTCTTCAAACTATCGCATATACGAAATATAACTCTCGGTGGGAAATTTTTGGTCAAGCTACCATCAATGTTCGAATTTTGACTCACGGTGGGCACTTTTTTCTTCAAACTACTGTCAATATTCAAATTTTATCTATTGGTTGATATCTTTTTGTCAAACATTCGTCAATAAACGAATTTTTAAACTAGGTTGTAACTTTTTTCATCAAATTATCGCCTACATACGAAATTCAACTCTCAGTGGGAATTTTTTGGTCAAACTACCGTCAATGTACGAATTTTAACTCTCGGTGGGAACTTTTTCCTTCAAACTACTGTCAATATTCAAATTTTATCTATTGGTTGATATCTTTTTGTCAAACATTCGTCAATAAACGAATTTTAATACTAGGTTGGAATTTTTTTCTTCAAACTATCGCATATACGAAATTTAACTCTCGGCAGGAATTTTTTGGTCAAGCTACCATCAATGTTCGAATTTTAACTCTCGGTGGGCACTTTTTTCTTCAAACTACTGTCAATATTCAGATTTTATCTATTGGTTGAAATCTTTTTGTCAAACAATCGTCAATAAACAAATTTTCATACTAGGTTGGAATTTTTTTCTTCAAACTATAGCCTACATACGAAATTCAACTCTCGGTGGGAATTTTTTGGTCAAACTACCGACAATGTACGAATTTTAACTCTCGGTGGGCACTTTTCTCTTCAAACTACTGTCAATATTCAGATTTTAAATATTGGTTGAGATCTTTTTGTTAAACAATTGCAAATAAACGAATTTTAATACTAGGTTGGAATTTTTTTCTTCAAACTATCGCATATACGAAATTTAACTCTCGGCAGGAATTTTTTGGTCAAGCTACCATCAATGTTCGAATTTTAACTCACGGTGGGCACTTTTTTCTTCAAACTACTGTCAATACTCAAATTTTAACTATTGTTTGAGATCTTTTTGTTAAACAATTGCAAATAAACGAATTTTAATACTAGGTTGGAATTTTTTTCTTCAAACTATCGCATATACGAAATATAACTCTCGGCAGGAATTTTTTGGTCAAGCTACCATCAATGTTCGAATTTTAACTCTCGGTGGGCACTTTTTTCTTCAAACTACTGTCAATATTCAGATTTTATCTATTGGTTGAAATCTTTTTGTCAAACAATCGTCAATAAACAAATTTTCATACTAGGTTGGAATTTTTTTCTTCAAACTATTGCCTACATACGAAATTCAACTCTCGGTGGGAATTTTTTGGTCAAACTACCGACAATGTACGAATTTTAACTCTCGGTGGGCACTTTTCTCTTCAAACTACTGTCAATATTCAGATTTTAAATATTGGTTGAGATCTTTTTGTTAAACAATTGTAAATAAACGAATTTTAATACTAGGTTGGAATTTTTTCCTTCAAACTATCCCCTATATACGAAATTTAACTCTCGGTGGGATATTTTTGGTCAAGCTACCATCAATGTTCGAATTTTAACTCACGGTGGGCACTTTTTTCTTCAAACTACTGTCAATATTCAAATTTTATCTATTGGTTGATATCTTTTTGTCAAACATTCGTCAATAAACGAATTTTTAAACTAGGTTCTAACTTTTTTCATCAAATTATCGCCTACATACGAAATTCAACTCTCGGTGGGAATTTTTTGGTCAAACTACCGTCAATGTACGAATTTTGACTCTCGGTGGGAACTTTTTTCTTCAAACTACTGTCAATACTCAAATTTTAACTATTGTTTGAGATCTTTTTGTTAAACAATTGCAAATAAACGAATTTTAATTCTAGGTTGGAATTTTTTTCTTCAAACTATCACATATACGAAATTTAACTCTCGGCAGGAATTTTTTGGTCAAACTACCGTCAATGTACGAATTTTAACTCTCGGTGGGCACTTTTTTCTTCAAACTACTGTCAATATTCAAATTTTATCTATTGGTTGATATTTTTTTGTCAAACATTCGTCGATAAACGAATTTTTAAACTAGGTTGTAACTTTTTTCATCAAATTATCGCCTACATACGAAATTCAACTCTCGGTGGGAATTTTTTGGTCAAACTACCGTCAATGTACGAATTTTGACTCTCGGTGGGAACTTTTTTCTTCAAACTACTGTCAATACTCAAATTTTAACTATTGTTTGAGATCTTTTTGTTAAACAATTGCAAATAAACGAATTTTAATACTAGGTTGGAATTTTTTTCTTCAAACTATCGCATATACGAAATTTAACTCTCGGCAGGAATTTTTTGGTCAAGCTACCATCAATGTTCGAATTTTAACTCACGGTGGGCACTTTTTTCTTCAAACTACTGTCAATATTCAAATTTTATCTATTGGTTGATATCTTTTTGTCAAACATTCGTCAATAAACGAATTTTTAAACTAGGTTGTAACTTTTTTCTTCAAACTATCGCATATACGAAATTTAACTCTCGGCAGGAATTTTTTGGTCAAGCTACCATCAATGTTCGAATTTTAACTCTCGGTGGGCACTTTTTTCTTCAAACTACTGTCAATATTCAGATTTTATCTATTGGTTGAAATCTTTTTGTCAAACAATCGTCAATAAACAAATTTTCATACTAGGTTGGAATTTTTTTCTTCAAACTATTGCCTACATACGAAATTCAACTCTCGGTGGGAATTTTTTGGTCAAACTACCGACAATGTACGAATTTTAACTCTCGGTGGGCACTTTTCTCTTCAAACTACTGTCAATATTCAGATTTTATATATTGGTTGAGATCTTTTTGTTAAACAATTGTAAATAAACGAATTTTAATACTAGGTTGGAATTTTTTTCTTCAAACTATCGCATATACGAAATTTAACGCTCGGTAGGAATTTTTTGGTCAAGCTACCGTCAATGTACGAATTTTAACCCTCGGTGGGCACTTTTTTCTTCAAACTACTGTCAATATTCAAATTTTATCTATTGGTTGATATCTTTTTGTCAAACATTCGCCAATAAACGAATTTTTAAACTAGGTTGTAACTTTTTTCATCAAATTATCGCCTACATACGAAATTCAACTCTCGGTGGGAATTTTTTGATCAAACTACCGTCAATGTACGAATTTTGACTCTCGGTGGGAACTTTTTTCTTCAAACTACTGTCAATACTCAAATTTTAACTATTGTTTGAGATCTTTTTGTTAAACAATTGCAAATAAACGAATTTTAATACTAGGTTGGAATTTTTTTCTTCAAACTATCGCATATACGAAATTTAACTCTCGGCAGGAATTTTTTGGTCAAGCTACCATCAATGTTCGAATTTTAACTCTCGGTGGGCACTTTTTTCTTCAAACTACTGTCAATATTCAAATTTTATCTATTGGTTGATATCTTTTTGTCAAACATTCGTCAATAAACGAATTTTTAAACTAGGTTGTAACTTTTTTCATCAAATTATCGCCTACATACGAAATTCAACTCTCGGTGGGAATTTTTTGGTCAAGCTACCGTCAATGTACGAATTTTGACTCTCGGTGGGCACTTTTTTCTTCAAACTACTGTCAATATTCAGATTTTAAATATTGGTTGAGTTCTTTTTGTTAAACAATTGCAAATAAACGAATTTTAATACTAGGTTGGAATTTTTTTCTTCAAACTATCGCATATACGAAATTTAACTCTCGGCAGGAATTTTTTGGTCAAGCTACCATCAATGTTCGAATTTTAACTCAGGGTGGGCACTTTTTTCTTCAAACTACTGTCAATATTCAAATTTTATCTATTGGTTGATATCTTTTTGTCAAACATTCGTCAATAAACGAATTTTTAAACTAGGTTGTAACTTTTTTCATCAAATTATCGCCTACATACGAAATTCAACTCTCGGTGGGAATTTTTTGGTCAAACTACCGTCAATGTACGAATTTTAACTCTCGGTGGGAACTTTTTTCTTCAAACTACTGTCAATATTCATATTTTAACTATTGGTTGATATCTTTTTGTCAACAATCGTCAATAGACGAATTTTAATACTAGGTTGGAATTTTTTCCTTCATACTATCGCCTATATACGAAATTTAACTCTCGGTGGGAATTTTTTGGTCAAGCTACCGTCAATGTACGAATTTTAACTCTCGGTGGGCACTTTTTTCTTCAAACTACTGTCAATATTCAAATTTTATCTATTGGTTGATATCTTTTTGTTAAACATTCGTCAGTAAACGAATTTTTAAACTAGGTTGTAACTTTTTTCATCAAATTATCGCCTACATACGAAATTCAACTCTCGGTGGGAATTTTTTGGTCAAGCTACCGTCAATGTACGAATTTTGACTCTCGGTGGGCACTTTTTTCTTCAAACTACTGTCAATATTCAGATTTTAAATATTGGTTGAGATCTTTTTGTTAAACAATTGCAAATAAACGAATTTTAATACTAGGTTGGAATTTTTTTCTTCAAACTATCGCATATACGAAATTTAACTCTCGGCAGGAATTTTTTGGTCAAGCTACCATCAATGTTCGAATTTTAACTCACGGTGGGCACTTTTTTCTTCAAACTACTGTCAATATTCAAATTTTATCTATTGGTTGATATCTTTTTGTCAAACATTCGTCAATAAACGAATTTTTAAACTAGGTTGTAACTTTTTTCATCAAATTATCGCCTACATACGAAATTCAACTCTCGGTGGGAATTTTTTGGTCAAACTACCGTCAATGTACGAATTTTAACTCTCGGTGGGAACTTTTTTCTTCAAACTACTGTCAATACTCAAATTTTAACTATTGTGTGAGATCTTTTTGTTAAACAATTGTAAATAAACGAATTTTAATACTAGGTTGGAATTTTTTTCTTCAAACTATCGCATATACGAAATTTAACTCTCGGTAGGAATTTTTTGGTCAAGCTACCATCAATGTTCAAATTTTAACTTTCGGTGGGCACTTTTTTCTTCAAACTACTGTCAATATTCATATTTTAACTATTGGTTGAAATCTTTTTGTCAACAATCGTCAATTGACGAATTTTAATACTAGGTTGGAATTTTTTCCTTCAAACTATCGCCTATATACGAAATTTAACTCTCGGTGGGAATTTTTTGGTCAAGCTACCGTCAATGTACGAATTTTGACTCTCGGTGGGAACTTTTTTCTTCAAACTACTGTCAATACTCAAATTTTAACTATTGTTTGAGATCTTTTTGTTAAACAATTGCAAATAAACGAATTTTAATACTAGGTTGGAATTTTTTTCTTCAAACTATCGCATTTACGAAATTTAACTCTCGGCAGGAATTTTTTGGTCAAGCTACCATCAATGTTCGAATTTTAACTCTCGGTGGGCACTTTTTTCTTCAAACTACTGTCAATATTCAGATTTTATCTATTGGTTGAAATCTTTTTGTCAAACAATCGTCAATAAACAAATTTTGATACTAGGTTGGAATTTTTTTCTTCAAACTATTGCCTACATACGAAATTCAACTCTCGGTGGGAATTTTTTGGTCAAACTACCGACAATGTACGAATTTTAACTCTCGGTGGGCACTTTTCTCTTCAAACTACTGTCAATATTCAGATTTTAAATATTGGTTGAGATCCTTTTGTTAAACAATTGCAAATAAACGAATTTTAATACTAGGTTGGAATTTTTTTCTTCAAACTATCGCATATACGAAATTTAACTCTCGGCAGGAATCTTTTGGTCAAGCTACCATCAATGTTCGAATTTTAACTCTCGGTGGGCACTTTTTTCTTCAAACTACTGTCAATATTCAGATTTTATCTATTGGTTGAAATCTTTTTGTCAAACAATCGTCAATAAACAAATTTTCATACTAGGTTGGAATTTTTTTCTTCAAACTATTGCCTACATACGAAATTCAACACTCGGTGGGAATTTTTTGGTCAAACTACCGACAATGTACGAATTTTAACTCTCGGTGGGCACTTTTCTCTTCAAACTACTGTCAATATTCAGATTTTAAATATTGGTTGAGATCTTTTTGTTAAACAATTGTAAATAAACGAATTTTAATACTAGGTTGAAATTTTTTTCTTCAAACTATCGCATATACGAAATTTAACTCTCGGTAGGAATTTTTTGGTCAAGCTACCATCAATGTTCAAATTTTAACTTTCGGTGGGCACTTTTTTCTTCAAACTACTGTCAATATTCATATTTTAACTATTGGTTGAAATCTTTTTGTCAACAATCGTCAATAGACGAATTTTAATACTAGGTTGGAATTTTTTCCTTCAAACTATCGCCTATATACGAAATTTAACTCTCGGTGGGAATTTTTTGGTCAAGCTACCGTCAATGTACGAATTTTAACTCTCGGTGGGCACTTTTTTCTTCAAACTACTGTCAATATTCAAATTTTATCTATTGGTCGATATCTTTTTGTTAAACATTCGTCAGTAAACGAATTTTTAAACTAGGTTGTAACTTTTTTCATCAAATTATCGCCTACATACGAAATTCAACTCTCGGTGGGAATTTTTTGGTCAAGCTACCGTCAATGTACGAATTTTGACTCTCGGTGGGAACTTTTTTCTTCAAACTACTGTCAATACTCAAATTTTAACTATTGTTTGAGATCTTTTTGTTAAACAATTGCAAATAAACGAATTTTAATACTAGGTTGGAATTTTTTTCTTCAAACTATCGCATATACGAAATTTAACTCTCGGCAGGAATTTTTTGGTCAAGCTACCATCAATGTTCGAATTTTAACTCTCGGTGGGCACTTTTTTCTTCAAACTACTGTCAATATTCAGATTTTATCTATTGGTTGAAATCTTTTTGTCAAACAATCGTCAATAAACAAATTTTCATACTAGGTTGGAATTTTTTTCTTCAAACTATTGCCTACATACGAAATTCAACTCTCGGTGGGAATTTTTTGGTCAAACTACCGACAATGTACGAATTTTAACTCTCGGTGGGCACTTTTCTCTTCAAACTACTGTCAATATTCAGATTTTAAATATTGGTTGAGATCTTTTTGTTAAACAATTGTAAATAAACGAATTTTAATACTAGGTTGGAATTTTTTTCTTCAAACTATCGCATATACGAAATTTAACTCTCGGTAGGAATTTTTTGGTCAAGCTACCGTCAATGTACGAATTTTAACTCTCGGTGGGAACTTTTTTCTTCAAACTACTGTCAATACTCAAATTTTAACTATTGTTTGAGATCTTTTTGTTAAACAATTGTAAATAAACGAATTTTAATACTAGGTTGGAATTTTTTTCTTCAAACTATCGCATATACGAAATTTAACTCTCGGTAGGAATTTTTTGGTCAAGCTACCATCAATGTTCAAATTTTAACTTTCGGTGGGCACTTTTTTCTTCAAACTACTGTCAATATTCATATTTTAACTATTGGTTGAAATCTTTTTGTCAACAATCGTCAATAGACGAATTTTAATACTAGGTTGGAATTTTTTCCTTCAAACTATTGCCTACATACGAAATTCAACTCTCGGTGGGAATTTTTTGGTCAAACTACCGACAATGTACGAATTTTAACACTCGGTGGGCACTTTTCTCTTCAAACTACTGTCAATATTCAGATTTTAAATATTGGTTGAGATCTTTTTGTTAAACAATTGCAAATAAACGAATTTTAATACTAGGTTGGAATTTTTTTCTTCAAACTATCGCATATACGAAATTTAACTCTCGGCAGGAATTTTTTGGTCAAGCTACCATCAATGTTCGAATTTTAACTCACGGTGGGCACTTTTTTCTTCAAACTACTGTCAATATTCAAATTTTATCTATTGGTTGATATCTTTTTGTCAAACATTCGTCAATAAACGAATTTTTAAACTAGGTTGTAACTTTTTTCATCAAATTATCGCCTACATACGAAATTCAACTCTCGGTGGGAATTATTTGGTCAAACTACCGTCAATGTACGAATTTTAACTCTCGGTGGGAACTTTTTTCTTCAAACTACTGTCAATACTCAAATTTTAACTATTGTTTGAGATCTTTTTGTTAAACAATTGTAAATAAACGAATTTTAATACTAGGTTGGAATTTTTTTCTTCAAACTATCGCATATATGAAATTTAACTCTCGGTAGGAATTTTTTGGTCAAGCTACCATCAATGTTCGAATTTTAACTCTCGGTGGGCACTTTTTTCTTCAAACTACTGTCAATATTCAGATTTTATCTATTGGTTGAAATCTTTTTGTCAAACAATCGTCAATAAACAAATTTTCATACTAGGTTGGAATTTTTTTCTTCAAACTATTGCCTACATACGAAATTCAACTCTGGGTGGGAATTTTTTGGTCAAACTACCGACAATGTACGAATTTTAACTCTCGGTGGGCACTTTTCTCTTCAAACTACTGTCAATATTCAGATTTTAAATATTGGTTGAGATCTTTTTGTTAAACAATTGTAAATAAACGAATTTTAATACTAGGTTGGAATTTTTTTTTCAAACTATCGCATATACGAAATTTAACGCTCGGTAGGAATTTTTTGGTCAAGCTACCGTCAATGTACGAATTTTAACCCTCGGTGGGCACTTTTTTCTTCAAACTACTGTCAATATTCAAATTTTATCTATTGGTTGATATCTTTTTGTCAAACATTCGTCAATAAACGAATTTCTAAACTAGGTTGTAACTTTTTTCATCAAATTATCGCCTACATACGAAATTCAACTATCGGTGGGAATTTTTTGGTCAAACTACCGTCAATGTACGAATTTTAACTCTCGGTGGGAACTTTTTTCTTCAAACTACTGTCAATACTCAAATTTTAACTATTGTTTGAGATCTTTTTGTTAAACAATTGTAAATAAACGAATTTTAATACTAGGTTGGAATTTTTTTCTTCAAACTATCGCATATACGAAATTTAACTCTCGGCAGGAATTTTTTGGTCAAGCTACCATCAATGTTCGAATTTTAACTCTCGGTGGGCACTTTTTTCTTCAAACTACTGTCAATATTCAGATTTTATCTATTGGTTGAAATCTTTTTGTCAAACAATCGTCAATAAACAAATTTTCATACTAGGTTGGAATTTTTTTCTTCAAACTATTGCCTACATACGAAATTCAACTCTCGGTGGGAATTTTTTGGTCAAACTACCGACAATGTACGAATTTTAACTCTCGGTGGGCACTTTTCTCTTCAAACTACTGTCAATATTCAGATTTTAAATATTGGTTGAGATCTTTTTGTTAAACAATTGTAAATAAACGAATTTTAATACTAGGTTGGAATTTTTTTCTTCAAACTATCGCATATACGAAATTTAACTCTCGGTAGGAATTTTTTGGTCAAGCTACCATCAATGTTCAAATTTTAACTTTCGGTGGGCACTTTTTTCTTCAAACTACTGTCAATATTCATATTTTAACTATTGGTTGAAATCTTTTTGTCAACAATCGTCAATAGACGAATTTTAATACTAGGTTGGAATTTTTTCCTTCAAACTATCGCCTATATACGAAATTTAACTCTCGGTGGGAATTTTTTGGTCAAGCTACCGTCAATGTACGAATTTTAACTCTCGGTGGGCACTTTTTTCTTCAAACTACTGTCAATATTCAAATTTTATCTATTGGTTGATATCTTTTTGTTAAACATTCGTCAGTAAACGAATTTTTAAACTAGGTTGTAACTTTTTTCATCAAATTATCGCCTACATACGAAATTCAACTCTCGGTGGGAATTTTTTGGTCAAGCTACCGTCAATGTACGAATTTTGACTCTCGGTGGGAACTTTTTTCTTCAAACTACTGTCAATACTCAAATTTTAACTATTGTTTGAGATCTTTTTGTTAAACAATTGCAAATAAACGAATTTTAATACTAGGTTGGAATTTTTTTCTTCAAACTATCGCATATACGAAATTTAACTCTCGGCAGGAATTTTTTGGTCAAGCTACCATCAATGTTCGAATTTTAACTCTCGGTGGGCACTTTTTTCTTCAAACTACTGTCAATATTCAGATTTTATCTATTGCTTGAAATCTTTTTGTCAAACAATCGTCAATAAACAAATTTTCATACTAGGTTGGAATTTTTTTCTTCAAACTATTGCCTACATACGAAATTCAACTCTCGGTGGGAATTTTTTGGTCAAACTACCGACAATGTACGAATTTTAACTCTCGGTGGGCACTTTTCTCTTCAAACTACTGTCAATATTCAGATTTTAAATATTGGTTGAGATCTTTTTGTTAAACAATTGTAAATAAACGAATTTTAATACTAGGTTGGAATTTTTTTCTTCAAACTATCGCATATGCGAAATTTAACTCTCGGTAGGAATTTTTTGGTCAAGCTACCGTCAATGTACGAATTTTAACTCTCGGTGGGAACTTTTTTCTTCAAACTACTGTCAATACTCAAATTTTAACTATTGTTTGAGATCTTTTTGTTAAACAATTGTAAATAAACGAATTTTAATACTAGGTTGGAATTTTTTTCTTCAAACTATCGCATATACGAAATTTAACTCTCGGTAGGAATTTTTTGGTCAAGCTACCATCAATGTTCAAATTTTAACTTTCGGTGGGCACTTTTTTCTTCAAACTACTGTCAATATTCATATTTTAACTATTGGTTGAAATCTTTTTGTCAACAATCGTCAATAGACGAATTTTAATACTAGGTTGGAATTTTTTCCTTCAAACTATTGCCTACATACGAAATTCAACTCTCGGTGGGAATTTTTTGGTCAAACTACCGACAATGTACGAATTTTAACTCTCGGTGGGCACTTTTCTCTTCAAACTACTGTCAATATTCAGATTTTAAATATTGGTTGAGATCTTTTTGTTAAACAATTGCAAATAAACGAATTTTAATACTAGGTTGGAATTTTTTTCTTCAAACTATCGCATATACGAAATTTAACTCTCGGCAGGAATTTTTTGGTCAAGCTACCATCAATGTTCGAATTTTAACTCACGGTGGGCACTTTTTTCTTCAAACTACTGTCAATATTCAAATTTTATCTATTGGTTGATATCTTTTTGTCAAACATTCGTCAATAAACGAATTTTTAAACTAGGTTGTAACTTTTTTCATCAAATTATCGCCTACATACGAAATTCAACTCTCGGTGGGAATTTTTTGGTCAAACTACCGTCAATGTACGAATTTTGACTCTCGGTGGGAACTTTTTTCTTCAAACTACTGTCAATACTCAAATTTTAACTATTGTTTGAGATCTTTTTGTTAAACAATTGCAAATAAACGAATTTTAATACTAGGTTGGAATTTTTTTCTTCAAACTATCGCATATACGAAATTTAACTCTCGGCAGGAATTTTTTGGTCAAGCTACCATCAATGTTCGAATTTTAACTCTCGGTGGGCACTTTTTTCTTCAAACTACTGTCAATATTCAGATTTTATCTATTGGTTGAAATTTTTTTGTCAAACAATCGTCAATAAACAAATTTTCATACTAGGTTGGAATTTTTTTCTTCAAACTATTGCCTACATACGAAATTCAACTCTGGGTGGGAATTTTTTGGTCAAACTACCGACAATGTACGAATTTTAACTCTCGGTGGGCACTTTTCTCTTCAAACTACTGTCAATATTCAGATTTTAAATATTGGTTGAGATCTTTTTGTTAAACAATTGTAAATAAACGAATTTTAATACTAGGTTGGAATTTTTTTCTTCAAACTATCGCATATACGAAATTTAACGCTCGGTAGGAATTTTTTGGTCAAGCTACCGTCAATGTACGAATTTTAACCCTCGGTGGGCACTTTTTTCTTCAAACTACTGTCAATATTCAAATTTTATCTATTGGTTGATATCTTTTTGTCAAACATTCGTCAATAAACGAATTTTTAAACTAGGTTGTAACTTTTTTCATCAAATTATCGCCTACATACGAAATTCAACTCTCGGTGGGAATTTTTTGGTCAAACTACCGTCAATGTACGAATTCTAACTCTCGGTGGGAACTTTTTTCTTCAAACTACTGTCAATACTCAAATTTTAACTATTGTTTGAGATCTTTTTGTTAAACAATTGTAAATAAACGAATTTTAATACTAGGTTGGAATTTTTTTCTTCAAACTATCGCATATACGAAATTTAACTCTCGGTAGGAATTTTTTGGTCAAGCTACCATCAATGTTCAAATTTTAACTTTCGGTGGGCACTTTTTTCTTCAAACTACTGTCAATATTCATATTTTAACTATTGGTTGAAATCTTTTTGTCAACAATCGTCAATAGACGAATTTTAATACTAGGTTGGAATTTTTTCCTTCAAACTATTGCCTACATACGAAATTCAACTCTCGGTGGGAATTTTTTGGTCAAACTACCGACAATGTACGAATTTTAACTCTCGGTGGGCACTTTTCTCTTCAAACTACTGTCAATATTCAGATTTTAAATATTGGTTGAGATCTTTTTGTTAAACAATTGCAAATAAACGAATTTTAATACTAGGTTGGAATTTTTTTCTTCAAACTATCGCATATACGAAATTTAACTCTCGGCAGGAATTTTTTGGTCAAGCTACCATCAATGTTCGAATTTTAACTCACGGTGGGCACTTTTTTCTTCAAACTACTGTCAATATTCAAATTTTATCTATTGGTTGATATCTTTTTGTCAAACATTCGTCAATAAACGAATTTTTAAACTAGGTTGTAACTTTTTTCATCAAATTATCGCCTACATACGAAATTCAACTCTCGGTGGGAATTTTTTGGTCAAACTACCGTCAATGTACGAATTTTGACTCTCGGTGGGAACTTTTTTCTTCAAACTACTGTCAATACTCAAATTTTAACTATTGTTTGAGATCTTTTTGTTAAACAATTGCAAATAAACGAATTTTAATACTAGGTTGGAATTTTTTTCTTCAAACTATCGCATATACGAAATTTAACTCTCGGCAGGAATTTTTTGGTCAAGCTACCATCAATGTTCGAATTTTAACTCTCGGTGGGCACTTTTTTCTTCAAACTACTGTCAATATTCAGATTTTATCTATTGGTTGAAATTTTTTTGTCAAACAATCGTCAATAAACAAATTTTCATACTAGGTTGGAATTTTTTTCTTCAAACTATTGCCTACATACGAAATTCAACTCTGGGTGGGAATTTTTTGGTCAAACTACCGACAATGTACGAATTTTAACTCTCGGTGGGCACTTTTCTCTTCAAACTACTGTCAATATTCAGATTTTAAATATTGGTTGAGATCTTTTTGTTAAACAATTGTAAATAAACGAAATTTAATACTAGGTTGGAATTTTTTTCTTCAAACTATCGCATATACGAAATTTAACGCTCGGTAGGAATTCTTTGGTCAAGCTACCGTCAATGTACGAATTTTAACCCTCGGTGGGCACTTTTTTCTTCAAACTACTGTCAATATTCAAATTTTATCTATTGGTTGATATCTTTTTGTCAAACATTCGTCAATAAACGAATTTTTAAACTAGGTTGTAACTTTTTTCATCAAATTATCGCCTACATACGAAATTCAACTCTCGGTGGGAATTTTTTGGTCAAACTACCGTCAATGTACGAATTCTAACTCTCGGTGGGAACTTTTTTCTTCAAACTACTGTCAATACTCAAATTTTAACTATTGTTTGAGATCTTTTTGTTAAACAATTGTAAATAAACGAATTTTAATACTAGGTTGGAATTTTTTTCTTCAAACTATCGCATATACGAAATTTAACTCTCGGTAGGAATTTTTTGGTCAAGCTACCATCAATGTTCAAATTTTAACTTTCGGTGGGCACTTTTTTCTTCAAACTACTGTCAATATTCATATTTTAACTATTGGTTGAAATCTTTTTGTCAACAATCGTCAATAGACGAATTTTAATACTAGGTTGGAATTTTTTCCTTCAAACTATTGCCTACATACGAAATTCAACTCTCGGTGGGAATTTTTTGGTCAAACTACCGACAATGTACGAATTTTAACTCTCGGTGGGCACTTTTCTCTTCAAACTACTGTCAATATTCAGATTTTAAATATTGGTTGAGATCTTTTTGTTAAACAATTGCAAATAAACGAATTTTAATACTAGGTTGGAATTTTTTTCTTCAAACTATCGCATATACGAAATTTAACTCTCGGCAGGAATTTTTTGGTCAAGCTACCATCAATGTTCGAATTTTAACTCACGGTGGGCACTTTTTTCTTCAAACTACTGTCAATATTCAAATTTTATCTATTGGTTGATATCTTTTTGTCAAACATTCGTCAATAAACGAATTTTTAAACTAGGTTGTAACTTTTTTCATCAAATTATCGCCTACATACGAAATTCAACTCTCGGTGGGAATTTTTTGGTCAAACTACCGTCAATGTACGAATTTTGACTCTCGGTGGGAACTTTTTTCTTCAAACTACTGTCAATACTCAAATTTTAACTATTGTTTGAGATCTTTTTGTTAAACAATTGCAAATAAACGAATTTTAATACTAGGTTGGAATTTTTTTCTTCAAACTATCGCATATACGAAATTTAACTCTCGGCAGGAATTTTTTGGTCAAGCTACCATCAATGTTCGAATTTTAACTCTCGGTGGGCACTTTTTTCTTCAAACTACTGTCAATATTCAGATTTTATCTATTGGTTGAAATCTTTTTGTCAAACAATCGTCAATAAACAAATTTTCATACTAGGTTGGAATTTTTTTCTTCAAACTATTGCCTACATACGAAATTCAACTCTGGGTGGGAATTTTTTGGTCAAACTACCGACAATGTACGAATTTTAACTCTCGGTGGGCACTTTTCTCTTCAAACTACTGTCAATATTCAGATTTTAAATATTGGTTGAGATCTTTTTGTTAAACAATTGTAAATAAACGAATTTTAATACTAGGTTGGAATTTTTTTCTTCAAACTATCGCATATACGAAATTTAACGCTCGGTAGGAATTTTTTGGTCAAGCTACCGTCAATGTACGAATTTTAACCCTCGGTGGGCACTTTTTTCTTCAAACTACTGTCAATATTCAAATTTTATCTATTGGTTGATATCTTTTTGTCAAACATTCGTCAATAAACGAATTTTTAAACTAGGTTGTAACTTTTTTCATCAAATTATCGCCTACATACGAAATTCAACTCTCGGTGGGAATTTTTTGGTCAAACTACCGTCAATGTACGAATTCTAACTCTCGGTGGGAACTTTTTTCTTCAAACTACTGTCAATACTCAAATTTTAACTATTGTTTGAGATCTTTTTGTTAAACAATTGTAAATAAACGAATTTTAATACTAGGTTGGAATTTTTTTCTTCAAACTATCGCATATACGAAATTTAACTCTCGGTAGGAATTTTTTGGTCAAGCTACCATCAATGTTCAAATTTTAACTTTCGGTGGGCACTTTTTTCTTCAAACTACTGTCAATATTCATATTTTAACTATTGGTTGAAATCTTTTTGTCAACAATCGTCAATAGACGAATTTTAATACTAGGTTGGAATTTTTTTCTTCAAACTATTGCCTACATACGAAATTCAACTCTGGGTGGGAATTTTTTGGTCAAACTACCGACAATGTACGAATTTTAACTCTCGGTGGGCACTTTTCTCTTCAAACTACTGTCAATATTCAGATTTTAAATATTGGTTGAGATCTTTTTGTTAAACAATTGTAAATAAACGAATTTTAATACTAGGTTGGAATTTTTTTCTTCAAACTATCGCATATACGAAATTTAACGCTCGGTAGGAATTTTTTGGTCAAGCTACCGTCAATGTACGAATTTTAACCCTCGGTGGGCACTTTTTTCTTCAAACTACTGTCAATATTCAAATTTTATCTATTGGTTGATATCTTTTTGTCAAACATTCGTCAATAAACGAATTTTTAAACTAGGTTGTAACTTTTTTCATCAAATTATCGCCTACATACGAAATTCAACTCTCGGTGGGAATTTTTTGGTCAAACTACCGTCAATGTACGAATTCTAACTCTCGGTGGGAACTTTTTTCTTCAAACTACTGTCAATACTCAAATTTTAACTATTGTTTGAGATCTTTTTGTTAAACAATTGTAAATAAACGAATTTTAATACTAGGTTGGAATTTTTTTCTTCAAACTATCGCATATACGAAATTTAACTCTCGGTAGGAATTTTTTGGTCAAGCTACCATCAATGTTCAAATTTTAACTTTCGGTGGGCACTTTTTTCTTCAAACTACTGTCAATATTCATATTTTAACTATTGGTTGAAATCTTTTTGTCAACAATCGTCAATAGACGAATTTTAATACTAGGTTGGAATTTTTTCCTTCAAACTATTGCCTACATACGAAATTCAACTCTCGGTGGGAATTTTTTGGTCAAACTACCGACAATGTACGAATTTTAACTCTCGGTGGGCACTTTTCTCTTCAAACTACTGTCAATATTCAGATTTTAAATATTGGTTGAGATCTTTTTGTTAAACAATTGCAAATAAACGAATTTTAATACTAGGTTGGAATTTTTTTCTTCAAACTATCGCATATACGAAATTTAACTCTCGGCAGGAATTTTTTGGTCAAGCTACCATCAATGTTCGAATTTTAACTCACGGTGGGCACTTTTTTCTTCAAACTACTGTCAATATTCAAATTTTATCTATTGGTTGATATCTTTTTGTCAAACATTCGTCAATAAACGAATTTTTAAACTAGGTTGTAACTTTTTTCATCAAATTATCGCCTACATACGAAATTCAACTCTCGGTGGGAATTTTTTGGTCAAACTACCGTCAATGTACGAATTTTGACTCTCGGTGGGAACTTTTTTCTTCAAACTACTGTCAATACTCAAATTTTAACTATTGTTTGAGATCTTTTTGTTAAACAATTGCAAATAAACGAATTTTAATACTAGGTTGGAATTTTTTTCTTCAAACTATCGCATATACGAAATTTAACTCTCGGCAGGAATTTTTTGGTCAAGCTACCATCAATGTTCGAATTTTAACTCTCGGTGGGCACTTTTTTCTTCAAACTACTGTCAATATTCAGATTTTATCTATTGGTTGAAATCTTTTTGTCAAACAATCGTCAATAAACAAATTTTCATACTAGGTTGGAATTTTTTTCTTCAAACTATTGCCTACATACGAAATTCAACTCTGGGTGGGAATTTTTTGGTCAAACTACCGACAATGTACGAATTTTAACTCTCGGTGGGCACTTTTCTCTTCAAACTACTGTCAATATTCAGATTTTAAATATTGGTTGAGATCTTTTTGTTAAACAATTGTAAATAAACGAATTTTAATACTAGGTTGGAATTTTTTTCTTCAAACTATCGCATATACGAAATTTAACGCTCGGTAGGAATTTTTTGGTCAAGCTACCGTCAATGTACGAATTTTAACCCTCGGTGGGCACTTTTTTCTTCAAACTACTGTCAATATTCAAATTTTATCTATTGGTTGATATCTTTTTGTCAAACATTCGTCAATAAACGAATTTTTAAACTAGGTTGTAACTTTTTTCATCAAATTATCGCCTACATACGTAATTCAACTCTCGGTGGGAATTTTTTGGTCAAACTACCGTCAATGTACGAATTCTAACTCTCGGTGGGAACTTTTTTCTTCAAACTACTGTCAATACTCAAATTTTAACTATTGTTTGAGATCTTTTTGTTAAACAATTGTAAATAAACGAATTTTAATACTAGGTTGGAATTTTTTTCTTCAAACTATCGCATATACGAAATTTAACTCTCGGTAGGAATTTTTTGGTCAAGCTACCATCAATGTTCAAATTTTAACTTTCGGTGGGCACTTTTTTCTTCAAACTACTGTCAATATTCATATTTTAACTATTGGTTGAAATCTTTTTGTCAACAATCGTCAATAGACGAATTTTAATACTAGGTTGGAATTTTTTCCTTCAAACTATCGCCTATATACGAAATTTAACTCTCGGTGGGAATTTTTTGGTCAAGCTACCGTCAATGTACGAATTTTAACTCTCGGTGGGCACTTTTTTCTTCAAACTACTGTCAATATTCAAATTTTATCTATTGGTTGATATCTTTTTGTTAAACATGAGTCAGTAAACGAATTTTTAAACTAGGTTGTAACTTTTTTCATCAAATTATCGCCTACATACGAAATTCAACTCTCGGTGGGAATTTTTTGGTCAAGCTACCGTCAATGTACGAATTTTGACTCTCGGTGGGAACTTTTTTCTTCAAACTACTGTCAATACTCAAATTTTAACTATTGTTTGAGATCTTTTTGTTAAACAATTGCAAATAAACGAATTTTAATACTAGGTTGGAATTTTTTTCTTCAAACTATCGCATATACGAAATTTAACTCTCGGCAGGAATTTTTTGGTCAAGCTACCATCAATGTTCGAATTTTAACTCTCGGTGGGCACTTTTTTCTTCAAACTACTGTCAATATTCAGATTTTATCTATTGGTTGAAATCTTTTTGTCAAACAATCGTCAATAAACAAATTTTCATACTAGGTTGGAATTTTTTTCTTCAAACTATTGCCTACATACGAAATTCAACTCTCGGTGGGAATTTTTTGGTCAAACTACCGAAAATGTACGAATTTTAACTCTCGGTGGGCACTTTTCTCTTCAAACTACTGTCAATATTCAGATTTTAAATATTGGTTGAGATCTTTTTGTTAAACAATTGTAAATAAACGAATTTTAATACTAGGTTGGAATTTTTTTCTTCAAACTATCGCATATACGAAATTTAACGCTCGGTAGGAATTTTTTGGTCAAGCTACCGTCAATGTACGAATTTTAACTCTCGGTGGGCACTTTTCTCTTCAAACTACTGTCAATATTCAGATTTTAAATATTGGTTGAGATCTTTTTGTTAAACAATTGCAAATAAACGAATTTTAATACTAGGTTGGAATTTTTTTCTTCAAACTATCACATATACGAAATTTAACTCTCGGCAGGAATTTTTTGGTCAAACTACCGTCAATGTACGAATTTTAACTCTCGGTGGGCACTTTTTTCTTCAAACTACTGTCAATATTCAAATTTTATCTATTGGTTGATATCTTTTTGTTAAACATTCGTCAGTAAACGAATTTTTAAACTAGGTTGTAACTTTTTTCATCAAATTATCGCCTACATACGAAATTCAACTCTCGGTGGGAATTTTTTGGTCAAGCTACCGTCAATGTACGAATTTTGACTCTCGGTGGGAACTTTTTTCTTCAAACTACTGTCAATACTCAAATTTTAACTATTGTTTGAGATCTTTTTGTTAAACAATTGCAAATAAACGAATTTTAATACTAGGTTGGAATTTTTTTCTTCAAACTATCGCATATACGAAATTTAACTCTCGGCAGGAATTTTTTGGTCAAGCTACCATCAATGTTCGAATTTTAACTCTCGGTGGGCACTTTTTTCTTCAAACTACTGTCAATATTCAGATTTTATCTATTGGTTGAAATCTTTTTGTCAAACAATCGTCAATAAACAAATTTTCATACTAGGTTGGAATTTTTTTATTCAAACTATTGCCTACATACGAAATTCAACTCTCGGTGGGAATTTTTTGGTCAAACTACCGACAATGTACGAATTTTAACTCTCGGTGGGCACTTTTCTCTTCAAACTACTGTCAATATTCAGATTTTAAATATTGGTTGAGATCTTTTTGTTAAACAATTGTAAATAAACGAATTTTAATACTAGGTTGGAATTTTTTTCTTCAAACTATCGCATATACGAAATTTAACGCTCGGTAGGAATTTTTTGGTCAAGCTACCGTCAATGTACGAATTTTAACCCTCGGTGGGCACTTTTTTCTTCAAACTACTGTCAATATTCAAATTTTATCTATTGGTTGATATCTTTTTGTCAAACATTCGTCAATAAACGAATTTTTAAACTAGGTTGTAACTTTTTTCATCAAATTATCGCCTACATACGAAATTCAACTCTCGGTGGGAATTTTTTGGTCAAACTACCGTCAATGTACGAATTCTAACTCTCGGTGGGAACTTTTTTCTTCAAACTACTGTCAATACTCAAATTTTAACTATTGTTTGAGATCTTTTTGTTAAACAATTGTAAATAAACGAATTTTAATACTAGGTTGGAATTTTTTTCTTCAAACTATCGCATATACGAAATTTAACTCTCGGTAGGAATTTTTTGGTCAAGCTACCATCAATGTTCAAATTTTAACTTTCGGTGGGCACTTTTTTCTTCAAACTACTGTCAATATTCATATTTTAACTATTGGTTGAAATCTTTTTGTCAACAATCGTCAATAGACGAATTTTAATACTAGGTTGGAATTTTTTCCTTCAAACTATTGCCTACATACGAAATTCAACTCTCGGTGGGAATTTTTTGGTCAAACTACCGACAATGTACGAATTTTAACTCTCGGTGGGCACTTTTCTCTTCAAACTACTGTCAATATTCAGATTTTAAATATTGGTTGAGATCTTTTTGTTAAACAATTGCAAATAAACGAATTTTAATACTAGGTTGGAATTTTTTTCTTCAAACTATCGCATATACGAAATTTAACTCTCGGCAGGTATTTTTTGGTCAAGCTACCATCAATGTTCGAATTTTAACTCACGGTGGGCACTTTTTTCTTCAAACTACTGTCAATATTCAAATTTTATCTATTGGTTGATATCTTTTTGTCAAACATTCGTCAATAAACGAATTTTTAAACTAGGTTGTAACTTTTTTCATCAAATTATCGCCTACATACGAAATTCAACTCTCGGTGGGAATTTTTTGGTCAAACTACCGTCAATGTACGAATTTTAACTCTCGGTGGGAACTTTTTTCTTCAAACTACTGTCAATACTCAAATTTTAACTATTGTTTGAGATCTTTTTGTTAAACAATTGTAAATAAACGAATTTTAATACTAGGTTGGAATTTTTTTCCTCAAACTATCGCATATACGAAATTTAACTCTCGGTAGGAATTTTTTGGTCAAGCTACCATCAATGTTCAAATTTTAACTTTCGGTGGGCACTTTTTTCTTCAAACTACTGTCAATATTCATATTTTAACTATTGGTTGAAATCTTTTTGTCAACAATCGTCAATAGACGAATTTTAATACTAGGTTGGAATTTTTTCCTTCAAACTATCGCCTATATACGAAATTTAACTCTCGGTGGGAATTTTTTGGTCAAGCTACCGTCAATGTACGAATTTTAACTCTCGGTGGGCACTTTTTTCTTCAAACTACTGTCAATATTCAAATTTTATCTATTGGTTGATATCTTTTTGTTAAACATTCGTCAGTAAACGAATTTTTAAACTAGGTTGTAACTTTTTTCATCAAATTATCGCCTACATACGAAATTCAACTCTCGGTGGGAATTTTTGGTCAAGCTACCGTCAATGTACGAATTTTGACTCTCGGTGGGAACTTTTTTCTTCAAACTACTGTCAATACTCAAATTTTAACTATTGTTTGAAATCTTTTTGTTAAACAATTGCAAATAAACGAATTTTAATACTAGGTTGGAATTTTTTTCTTCAAACTATCGCATATACGAAATTTAACTCTCGGCAGGAATTTTTTGGTCAAGCTACCATCAATGTTCGAATTTTAACTCTCGGTGGGCACTTTTTTCTTCAAACTACTGTCAATATTCAGATTTTATCTATTGGTTGAAATCTTTTTGTCAAACAATCGTCAATAAACAAATTTTCATACTAGGTTGGAATTTTTTTCTTCAAACTATTGCCTACATACGAAATTCAACTCTCGGTGGGAATTTTTTGGTCAAACTACCGACAATGTACGAATTTTAACTCTCGGTGGGCACTTTTCTCTTCAAACTACTGTCAATATTCAGATTTTAAATATTGGTTGAGATCTTTTTGTTAAACAATTGTAAATAAACGAATTTTAATACTAGGTTGGAATTTTTTTCTTCAAACTATCGCATATACGAAATTTAACGCTCGGTAGGAATTTTTTGGTCAAGCTACCGTCAATGTACGAATTTTAACCCTCGGTGGGCACTTTTTTCTTCAAACTACTGTCAATATTCAAATTTTATCTATTGGTTGATATCTTTTTGTTAAACATTCGTCAGTAAACGAATTTTTAAACTAGGTTGTAACTTTTTTCATCAAATTATCGCCTACATACGAAATTCAACTCTCGGTGGGAATTTTTTGGTCAAGCTACCGTCAATGTACGAATTTTGACTCTCGGTGGGAACTTTTTTCTTCAAACTACTGTCAATACTCAAATTTTAACTATTGTTTGAGATCTTTTTGTTAAACAATTGCAAATAAACGAATTTTAATACTAGGTTGGAATTTTTTTCTTCAAACTATCGCATATACGAAATTTAACTCTCGGCAGGAATTTTTTGGTCAAGCTACCATCAATGTTCGAATTTTAACTCTCGGTGGGCACTTTTTTCTTCAAACTACTGTCAATATTCAGATTTTATCTATTGGTTGAAATCTTTTTGTCAAACAATCGTCAATAAACAAATTTTCATACTAGGTTGGAATTTTTTTCTTCAAACTATTGCCTACATACGAAATTCAACTCTCGGTGGGAATTTTTTGGTCAAACTACCGACAATGTACGAATTTTAACTCTCGGTGGGCACTTTTCTCTTCAAACTACTGTCAATATTCAGATTTTAAATATTGGTTGAGATCTTTTTGTTAAACAATTGTAAATAAACGAATTTTAATACTAGGTTGGAATTTTTTTCTTCAAACTATCGCATATACGAAATTTAACGCTCGGTAGGAATTTTTTGGTCAAGCTACCGTCAATGTACGAATTTTAACCCTCGGTGGGCACTTTTTTCTTCAAACTACTGTCAATATTCAAATTTTATCTATTGGTTGATATCTTTTTGTCAAACATTCGTCAATAAACGAATTTTTAAACTAGGTTGTAACTTTTTTCATCAAATTATCGCCTACATACGAAATTCAACTCTCGGTGGGAATTTTTTGGTCAAACTACCGTCAATGTACGAATTTTGACTCTCGGTGGGAACTTTTTTCTTCAAACTACTGTCAATACTCAAATTTTAACTATTGTTTGAGATCTTTTTGTTAAACAATTGCAAATAAACGAATTTTAATACTAGGTTGGAATTTTTTTCTTCAAACTATCGCATATACGAAATTTAACTCTCGGCAGGAATTTTTTGGTCAAGCTACCATCAATGTTCGAATTTTAACTCTCGGTGGGCACTTTTTTCTTCAAACTACTGTCAATATTCAGATTTTATCTATTGGTTGAAATCTTTTTGTCAAACAATCGTCAATAAACAAATTTTCATACTAGGTTGGAATTTTTTTCTTCAAACTATTGCCTACATACGAAATTCAACTCTGGGTGGGAATTTTTTGGTCAAACTACCGACAATGTACGAATTTTAACTCTCGGTGGGCACTTTTCTCTTCAAACTACTGTCAATATTCAGATTTTAAATATTGGTTGAGATCTTTTTGTTAAACAATTGTAAATAAACGAATTTTAATACTAGGTTGGAATTTTTTTCTTCAAACTATCGCATATACGAAATTTAACGCTCGGTAGGAATTTTTTGGTCAAGCTACCGTCAATGTACGAATTTTAACCCTCGGTGGGCACTTTTTTCTTCAAACTACTGTCAATATTCAAATTTTATCTATTGGTTGATATCTTTTTGTCAAACATTCGTCAATAAACGAATTTTTAAACTAGGTTGTAACTTTTTTCATCAAATTATCGCCTACATACGAAATTCAACTCTCGGTGGGAATTTTTTGGTCAAACTACCGTCAATGTACGAATTTTAACTCTCGGTGGGAACTTTTTTCTTCAAACTACTGTCAATACTCAAATTTTAACTATTGTTTGAGATCTTTTTGTTAAACAATTGTAAATAAACGAATTTTAATACTAGGTTGGAATTTTTTTCTTCAAACTATCGCATATACGAAATTTAACTCTCGGTAGGAATTTTTTGGTCAAGCTACCATCAATGTTCAAATTTTAACTTTCGGTGGGTACTTTTTTCTTCAAACTACTGTCAATATTCATATTTTAACTATTGGTTGAAATCTTTTTGTCAACAATCGTCAATAGACGAATTTTAATACTAGGTTGGAATTTTTTCCTTCAAACTATTGCCTACATACGAAATTCAACTCTCGGTGGGAATTTTTTGGTCAAACTACCGACAATGTACGAATTTTAACTCTCGGTGGGCACTTTTCTCTTCAAACTACTGTCAATATTCAGATTTTAAATATTGGTTGAGATCTTTTTGTTAAACAATTGCAAATAAACGAATTTTAATACTAGGTTGGAATTTTTTTCTTCAAACTATCACATATACGAAATTTAACTCTCGGCAGGAATTTTTTGGTCAAACTACCGTCAATGTACGAATTTTAACTCTCGGTGGGCACTTTTTTCTTCAAACTACTGTCAATATTCAAATTTTATCTATTGGTTGATATCTTTTTGTTAAACATTCGTCAGTAAACGAATTTTTAAACTAGGTTGTAACTTTTTTCATCAAATTATCGCCTACATACGAAATTCAACTCTCGGTGGGAATTTTTTGGTCAAGCTACCGTCAATGTACGAATTTTGACTCTCGGTGGGAACTTTTTTCTTCAAACTACTGTCAATACTCAAATTTTAACTATTGTTTGAGATCTTTTTGTTAAACAATTGCAAATAAACGAATTTTAATACTAGGTTGGAATTTTTTTCTTCAAACTATCGCATATACGAAATTTAACTCTCGGCAGGAATTTTTTGGTCAAGCTACCATCAATGTTCGAATTTTAACTCTCGGTGGGCACTTTTTTCTTCAAACTACTGTCAATATTCAGATTTTATCTATTGGTTGAAATCTTTTTGTCAAACAATCGTCAATAAACAAATTTTCATACTAGGTTGGAATTTTTTTATTCAAACTATTGCCTACATACGAAATTCAACTCTCGGTGGGAATTTTTTGGTCAAACTACCGACAATGTACGAATTTTATCTCTCGGTGGGCACTTTTCTCTTCAAACTACTGTCAATATTCAGATTTTAAATATTGGTTGAGATCTTTTTGTTAAACAATTGTAAATAAACGAATTTTAATACTAGGTTGGAATTTTTTTCTTCAAACTATCGCATATACGAAATTTAACGCTCGGTAGGAATTTTTTGGTCAAGCTACCGTCAATGTACGAATTTTAACCCACGGTGGGCACTTTTTTCTTCAAACTACTGTCAATATTCAAATTTTATCTATTGGTTGATATCTTTTTGTCAAACATTCGTCAATAAACGAATTTTTAAACTAGGTTGTAACTTTTTTCATCAAATTATCGCCTACATACGAAATTCAACTCTCGGTGGGAATTTTTTGGTCAAACTACCGTCAATGTACGAATTCTAACTCTCGGTGGGAACTTTTTTCTTCAAACTACTGTCAATACTCAAATTTTAACTATTGTTTGAGATCTTTTTGTTAAACAATTGTAAATAAACGAATTTTAATACTAGGTTGGAATTTTTTTCTTCAAACTATCGCATATACGAAATTTAACTCTCGGTAGGAATTTTTTGGTCAAGCTACCATCAATGTTCAAATTTTAACTTTCGGTGGGCACTTTTTTCTTCAAACTACTGTCAATATTCATATTTTAACTATTGGTTGAAATCTTTTTGTCAACAATCGTCAATAGACGAATTTTAATACTAGGTTGGAATTTTTTCCTTCAAACTATTGCCTACATACGAAATTCAACTCTCGGTGGGAATTTTTTGGTCAAACTACCGACAATGTACGAATTTTAACTCTCGGTGGGCACTTTTCTCTTCAAACTACTGTCAATATTCAGATTTTAAATATTGGTTGAGATCTTTTTGTTAAACAATTGCAAATAAACGAATTTTAATACTAGGTTGGAATTTTTTTCTTCAAACTATCGCATATACGAAATTTAACTCTCGGCAGGAATTTTTTGGTCAAGCTACCATCAATGTTCGAATTTTAACTCTCGGTGGGCACTTTTTTCTTCAAACTACTGTCAATATTCAGATTTTATCTATTGGTTGAAATCTTTTTGTCAAACAATCGTCAATGAACAAATTTTCATACTAGGTTGGAATTTTTTTCTTCAAACTATTGCCTACATACGAAATTCAACTCTGGGTGGGAATTTTTTGGTCAAACTACCGACAATGTACGAATTTTAACTCTCGGTGGGCACTTTTCTCTTCAAACTACTGTCAATATTCAGATTTTAAATATTGGTTGAGATCTTTTTGTTAAACAATTGTAAATAAACGAATTTTAATACTAGGTTGGAATTTTTTTCTTCAAACTATCGCATATACGAAATTTAACGCTCGGTAGGAATTTCTTGGTCAAACTACCGTCAATGTACGAATTTTAACTCTCGGTGGGCACTTTTTTCTTCAAACTACTGTCAATATTCAAATTTTATCTATTGGTTGATATCTTTTTGTTAAACATTCGTCAGTAAACGAATTTTTAAACTAGGTTGTAACTTTTTTCATCAAATTATCGCCTACATACGAAATTCAACTCTCGGTGGGAATTTTTTGGTCAAGCTACCGTCAATGTACGAATTTTGACTCTCGGTGGGAACTTTTTTCTTCAAACTACTGTCAATACTCAAATTTTAACTATTGTTTGAGATCTTTTTGTTAAACAATTGCAAATAAACGAATTTTAATACTAGGTTGGAATTTTTTTCTTCAAACTATCGCATATACGAAATTTAACTCTCGGCAGGAATTTTTTGGTCAAGCTACCATCAATGTTCGAATTTTAACTCTCGGTGGGCACTTTTTTCTTCAAACTACTGTCAATATTCAGATTTTATCTATTGGTTGAAATCTTTTTGTCAAACAATCGTCAATAAACAAATTTTCATACTAGGTTGGAATTTTTTTCTTCAAACTATTGCCTACATACGAAATTCAACTCTCGGTGGGAATTTTTTGGTCAAACTACCGACAATGTACGAATTTTAACTCTCGGTGGGCACTTTTCTCTTCAAACTACTGTCAATATTCAGATTTTAAATATTGGTTGAGATCTTTTTGTTAAACAATTGTAAATAAACGAATTTTAATACTAGGTTGGAATTTTTTTCTTCAAACTATCGCATATACGAAATTTAACGCTCGGTAGGAATTTTTTGGTCAAGCTACCGTCAATGTACGAATTTTAACCCTCGGTGGGCACTTTTTTCTTCAAACTACTGTCAATATTCAAATTTTATCTATTGCTTGATATCTTTTTGTCAAACATTCGTCAATAAACGAATTTTTAAACTAGGTTGTAACTTTTTTCATCAAATTATCGCCTACATACGAAATTCAACTCTCGGTGGGAATTTTTTGGTCAAACTACCGTCAATGTACGAATTCTAACTCTCGGTGGGAACTTTTTTCTTCAAACTACTGTCAATACTCAAATTTTAACTATTGTTTGAAATCTTTTTGTTAAACAATTGCAAATAAACGAATTTTAATACTAGGTTGGAATTTTTTTCCTCAAACTATCGCATATACGAAATTTAACTCTCGGTAGGAATTTTTTGGTCAAGCTACCATCAATGTTCAAATTTTAACTTTCGGTGGGCACTTTTTTCTTCAAACTACTGTCAATATTCATATTTTAACTATTGGTTGAAATCTTTTTGTCAACAATCGTCAATAGACGAATTTTAATACTAGGTTGGAATTTTTTCCTTCAAACTATCGCCTATATACGAAATTTAACTCTCGGTGGGAATTTTTTGGTCAAGCTACCGTCAATGTACGAATTTTAACTCTCGGTGGGCACTTTTTTCTTCAAACTACTGTCAATATTCAAATTTTATCTATTGGTTGATATCTTTTTGTTAAACATTCGTCAGTAAACGAATTTTTAAACTAGGTTGTAACTTTTTTCATCAAATTATCGCCTACATACGAAATTCAACTCTCGGTGGGAATTTTTGGTCAAGCTACCGTCAATGTACGAATTTTGACTCTCGGTGGGAACTTTTTTCTTCAAACTACTGTCAATACTCAAATTTTAACTATTGTTTGAAATCTTTTTGTTAAACAATTGCAAATAAACGAATTTTAATACTAGGTTGGAATTTTTTTCTTCAAACTATCGCATATACGAAATTTAACTCTCGGCAGGAATTTTTTGGTCAAGCTACCATCAATGTTCGAATTTTAACTCTCGGTGGGCACTTTTTTCTTCAAACTACTGTCAATATTCAGATTTTATCTATTGGTTGAAATCTTTTTGTCAAACAATCGTCAATAAACAAATTTTCATACTAGGTTGGAATTTTTTTCTTCAAACTATTGCCTACATACGAAATTCAACTCTCGGTGGGAATTTTTTGGTCAAACTACCGACAATGTACGAATTTTAACTCTCGGTGGGCACTTTTCTCTTCAAACTACTGTCAATATTCAGATTTTAAATATTGGTTGAGATCTTTTTGTTAAACAATTGTAAATAAACGAATTTTAATACTAGGTTGGAATTTTTTTCTTCAAACTATCGCATATACGAAATTTAACGCTCGGTAGGAATTTTTTGGTCAAGCTACCGTCAATGTACGAATTTTAACCCTCGGTGGGCACTTTTTTCTTCAAACTACTGTCAATATTCAAATTTTATCTATTGGTTGATATCTTTTTGTCAAACATTCGTCAATAAACGAATTTTTAAACTAGGTTGTAACTTTTTTCATCAAATTATCGCCTACATACGAAATTCAACTCTCGGTGGGAATTTTTTGGTCAAACTACCGTCAATGTACGAATTTTGACTCTCGGTGGGAACTTTTTTCTTCAAACTACTGTCAATACTCAAATTTTAACTATTGTTTGAGATCTTTTTGTTAAACAATTGCAAATAAACGAATTTTAATACTAGGTTGGAATTTTTTTCTTCAAACTATCGCATATACGAAATTTAACTCTCGGCAGGAATTTTTTGGTCAAGCTACCATCAATGTTCGAATTTTAACTCTCGGTGGGCACTTTTTTCTTCAAACTACTGTCAATATTCAGATTTTATCTATTGGTTGAAATCTTTTTGTCAAACAATCGTCAATGAACAAATTTTCATACTAGGTTGGAATTTTTTTCTTCAAACTATTGCCTACATACGAAATTCAACTCTGGGTGGGAATTTTTTGGTCAAACTACCGACAATGTACGAATTTTAACTCTCGGTGGGCACTTTTCTCTTCAAACTACTGTCAATATTCAGATTTTAAATATTGGTTGAGATCTTTTTGTTAAACAATTGTAAATAAACGAATTTTAATACTAGGTTGGAATTTTTTTCTTCAAACTATCGCATATACGAAATTTAACGCTCGGTAGGAATTTCTTGGTCAAACTACCGTCAATGTACGAATTTTAACTCTCGGTGGGCACTTTTTTCTTCAAACTACTGTCAATATTCAAATTTTATCTATTGGTTGATATCTTTTTGTTAAACATTCGTCAGTAAACGAATTTTTAAACTAGGTTGTAACTTTTTTCATCAAATTATCGCCTACATACGAAATTCAACTCTCGGTGGGAATTTTTTGGTCAAGCTACCGTCAATGTACGAATTTTGACTCTCGGTGGGAACTTTTTTCTTCAAACTACTGTCAATACTCAAATTTTAACTATTGTTTGAGATCTTTTTGTTAAACAATTGCAAATAAACGAATTTTAATACTAGGTTGGAATTTTTTTCTTCAAACTATCGCATATACGAAATTTAACTCTCGGCAGGAATTTTTTGGTCAAGCTACCATCAATGTTCGAATTTTAACTCTCGGTGGGCACTTTTTTCTTCAAACTACTGTCAATATTCAGATTTTATCTATTGGTTGAAATCTTTTTGTCAAACAATCGTCAATAAACAAATTTTCATACTAGGTTGGAATTTTTTTCTTCAAACTATTGCCTACATACGAAATTCAACTCTCGGTGGGAATTTTTTGGTCAAACTACCGACAATGTACGAATTTTAACTCTCGGTGGGCACTTTTCTCTTCAAACTACTGTCAATATTCAGATTTTAAATATTGGTTGAGATCTTTTTGTTAAACAATTGTAAATAAACGAATTTTAATACTAGGTTGGAATTTTTTTCTTCAAACTATCGCATATACGAAATTTAACG
Source organism: Xylocopa sonorina (assembly GCF_050948175.1). Lineage (NCBI taxonomy): Eukaryota > Metazoa > Arthropoda > Insecta > Hymenoptera > Apidae > Xylocopa > Xylocopa sonorina. The sequence goes on from NW_027490091.1 coordinate 1,116,468, forward strand.
CTCGGTAGGAATTTTTTGGTCAAGCTACCGTCAATGTACGAATTTTAACCCTCGGTGGGCACTTTTTTCTTCAAACTACTGTCAATATTCAAATTTTATCTATTGCTTGATATCTTTTTGTCAAACATTCGTCAATAAACGAATTTTTAAACTAGGTTGTAACTTTTTTCATCAAATTATCGCCTACATACGAAATTCAACTCTCGGTGGGAATTTTTTGGTCAAACTACCGTCAATGTACGAATTCTAACTCTCGGTGGGAACTTTTTTCTTCAAACTACTGTCAATACTCAAATTTTAACTATTGTTTGAGATCTTTTTGTTAAACAATTGTAAATAAACGAATTTTAATACTAGGTTGGAATTTTTTTCTTCAAACTATCGCATATACGAAATTTAACTCTCGGTAGGAATTTTTTGGTCAAGCTACCATCAATGTTCAAATTTTAACTTTCGGTGGGCACTTTTTTCTTCAAACTACTGTCAATATTCATATTTTAACTATTGGTTGAAATCTTTTTGTCAACAATCGTCAATAGACGAATTTTAATACTAGGTTGGAATTTTTTCCTTCAAACTATTGCCTACATACGAAATTCAACTCTCGGTGGGAATTTTTTGGTCAAACTACCGACAATGTACGAATTTTAACTCTCGGTGGGCACTTTTCTCTTCAAACTACTGTCAATATTCAGATTTTAAATATTGGTTGAGATCTTTTTGTTAAACAATTGCAAATAAACGAATTTTAATACTAGGTTGGAATTTTTTTCTTCAAACTATCGCATATACGAAATTTAACTCTCGGCAGGAATTTTTTGGTCAAGCTACCATCAATGTTCGAATTTTAACTCACGGTGGGCACTTTTTTCTTCAAACTACTGTCAATATTCAAATTTTATCTATTGGTTGATATCTTTTTGTCAAACATTCGTCAATAAACGAATTTTTAAACTAGGTTGTAACTTTTTTCATCAAATTATCGCCTACATACGAAATTCAACTCTCGGTGGGAATTTTTTGGTCAAACTACCGTCAATGTACGAATTTTAACTCTCGGTGGGAACTTTTTTCTTCAAACTACTGTCAATACTCAAATTTTAACTATTGTTTGAGATCTTTTTGTTAAACAATTGTAAATAAACGAATTTTAATACTAGGTTGGAATTTTTTTCCTCAAACTATCGCATATACGAAATTTAACTCTCGGTAGGAATTTTTTGGTCAAGCTACCATCAATGTTCAAATTTTAACTTTCGGTGGGCACTTTTTTCTTCAAACTACTGTCAATATTCATATTTTAACTATTGGTTGAAATCTTTTTGTCAACAATCGTCAATAGACGAATTTTAATACTAGGTTGGAATTTTTTCCTTCAAACTATCGCTTATATACGAAATTTAACTCTCGGTGGGAATTTTTTGGTCAAGCTACCGTCAATGTACGAATTTTAACTCTCGGTGGGCACTTTTTTCTTCAAACTACTGTCAATATTCAAATTTTATCTATTGGTTGATATCTTTTTGTTAAACATTCGTCAGTAAACGAATTTTTAAACTAGGTTGTAACTTTTTTCATCAAATTATCGCCTACATACGAAATTCAACTCTCGGTGGGAATTTTTTGGTCAAGCTACCGTCAATGTACGAATTTTGACTCTCGGTGGGAACTTTTTTCTTCAAACTACTGTCAATACTCAAATTTTAACTATTGTTTGAGATCTTTTTGTTAAACAATTGCAAATAAACGAATTTTAATACTAGGTTGGAATTTTTTTCTTCAAACTATCGCATATACGAAATTTAACTCTCGGCAGGAATTTTTTGGTCAAGCTACCATCAATGTTCGAATTTTAACTCTCGGTGGGCACTTTTTTCTTCAAACTACTGTCAATATTCAGATTTTATCTATTGGTTGAAATCTTTTTGTCAAACAATCGTCAATAAACAAATTTTCATACTAGGTTGGAATTTTTTTCTTCAAACTATTGCCTACATACGAAATTCAACTCTCGGTGGGAATTTTTTGGTCAAACTACCGACAATGTACGAATTTTAACTCTCGGTGGGCACTTTTCTCTTCAAACTACTGTCAATATTCAGATTTTAAATATTGGTTGAGATCTTTTTGTTAAACAATTGTAAATAAACGAATTTTAATACTAGGTTGGAATTTTTTTCTTCAAACTATCGCATATACGAAATTTAACGCTCGGTAGGAATTTTTTGGTCAAGCTACCGTCAATGTACGAATTTTAACCCTCGGTGGGCACTTTTTTCTTCAAACTACTGTCAATATTCAAATTTTATCTATTGGTTGATATCTTTTTGTCAAACATTCGTCAATAAACGAATTTTTAAACTAGGTTGTAACTTTTTTCATCAAATTATCGCCTACATACGAAATTCAACTCTCGGTGGGAATTTTTTGGTCAAACTACCGTCAATGTACGAATTTTAACTCTCGGTGGGAACTTTTTTCTTCAAACTACTGTCAATACTCAAATTTTAACTATTGTTTGAGATCTTTTTGTTAAACAATTGTAAATAAACGAATTTTAATACTAGGTTGGAATTTTTTTCCTCAAACTATCGCATATACGAAATTTAACTCTCGGTAGGAATTTTTTGTTCAAGCTACCATCAATGTTCAAATTTTAACTTTCGGTGGGCACTTTTTTCTTCAAACTACTGTCAATATTCATATTTTAACTATTGGTTGAAATCTTTTTGTCAACAATCGTCAATAGACGAATTTTAATACTAGGTTGGAATTTTTTCCTTCAAACTATCGCCTATATACGAAATTTAACTCTCGGTGGGAATTTTTTGGTCAAGCTACCGTCAATGTACGAATTTTAACTCTCGGTGGGCACTTAGTTCTTCAAACTACTGTCAATATTCAAATTTTATCTATTGGTTGATATCTTTTTGTTAAACATTCGTCAGTAAACGAATTTTTAAACTAGGTTGTAACTTTTTTCATCAAATTATCGCCTACATACGAAATTCAACTCTGGGTGGGAATTTTTTGGTCAAACTACCGACAATGTACGAATTTTAACTCTCGGTGGGCACTTTTCTCTTCAAACTACTGTCAATATTCAGATTTTAAATATTGGTTGAGATCTTTTTGTTAAACAATTGTAAATAAACGAATTTTAATACTAGGTTGGAATTTTTTTCTTCAAACTATCGCATATACGAAATTTAACGCTCGGTAGGAATTTTTTGGTCAAGCTACCGTCAATGTACGAATTTTAACCCTCGGTGGGCACTTTTTTCTTCAAACTACTGTCAATATTCAAATTTTATCTATTGGTTGATATCTTTTTGTCAAACATTCGTCAATAAACGAATTTTTAAACTAGGTTGTAACTTTTTTCATCAAATTATCGCCTACATACGAAATTCAACTCTCGGTGGGAATTTTTTGGTCAAACTACCGTCAATGTACGAATTTTAACTCTCGGTGGGAACTTTTTTCTTCAAACTACTGTCAATACTCAAATTTTAACTATTGTTTGAGATCTTTTTGTTAAACAATTGTAAATAAACGAATTTTAATACTAGGTTGGAATTTTTTTCCTCAAACTATCGCATATACGAAATTTAACTCTCGGTAGGAATTTTTTGGTCAAGCTACCATCAATGTTCAAATTTTAACTTTCGGTGGGCACTTTTTTCTTCAAACTACTGTCAATATTCATATTTTAACTATTGGTTGAAATCTTTTTGTCAACAATCGTCAATAGACGAATTTTAATACTAGGTTGGAATTTTTTCCTTCAAACTATCGCCTATATACGAAATTTAACTCTCGGTGGGAATTTTTTGGTCAAGCTACCGTCAATGTACGAATTTTAACTCTCGGTGGGCACTTAGTTCTTCAAACTACTGTCAATATTCAAATTTTATCTATTGGTTGATATCTTTTTGTTAAACATTCGTCAGTAAACGAATTTTTAAACTAGGTTGTAACTTTTTTCATCAAATTATCGCCTACATACGAAATTCAACTCTCGGTGGGAATTTTTTGGTCAAGCTACCGTCAATGTACGAATTTTGACTCTCGGTGGGAACTTTTTTCTTCAAACTACTGTCAATACTCAAATTTTAACTATTGTTTGAGATCTTTTTGTTAAACAATTGCAAATAAACGAATTTTAATACTAGGTTGGAATTTTTTTCTTCAAACTATCGCATATACGAAATTTAACTCTCGGCAGGAATTTTTTGGTCAAGCTACCATCAATGTTCGAATTTTAACTCTCGGTGGGCACTTTTTTCTTCAAACTACTGTCAATATTCAGATTTTATCTATTGGTTGAAATCTTTTTGTCAAACAATCGTCAATAAACAAATTTTCATACTAGGTTGGAATTTTTTTCTTCAAACTATTGCCTACATACGAAATTCAACTCTCGGTGGGAATTTTTTGGTCAAACTACCGACAATGTACGAATTTTAACTCTCGGTGGGCACTTTTCTCTTCAAACTACTGTCAATATTCAGATTTTAAATATTGGTTGAGATCTTTTTGTTAAACAATTGTAAATAAACGAATTTTAATACTAGGTTGGAATTTTTTTCTTCAAACTATCGCATATACGAAATTTAACGCTCGGTAGGAATTTTTTGGTCAAGCTACCGTCAATGTACGAATTTTAACCCTCGGTGGGCACTTTTTTCTTCAAACTACTGTCAATATTCAAATTTTATCTATTGGTTGATATCTTTTTGTCAAACATTCGTCAATAAACGAATTTTTAAACTAGGTTGTAACTTTTTTCATCAAATTATCGCCTACATACGAAATTCAACTCTCGGTGGGAATTTTTTGGTCAAACTACCGTCAATGTACGAATTTTGACTCTCGGTGGGAACTTTTTTCTTCAAACTACTGTCAATACTCAAATTTTAACTATTGTTTGAGATCTTTTTGTTAAACAATTGCAAATAAACGAATTTTAATACTAGGTTGGAATTTTTTTCTTCAAACTATCGCATATACGAAATTTAACTCTCGGCAGGAATTTTTTGGTCAAGCTACCATCAATGTTCGAATTTTAACTCTCGGTGGGCACTTTTTTCTTCAAACTACTGTCAATATTCAGATTTTATCTATTGGTTGAAATCTTTTTGTCAAACAATCGTCAATGAACAAATTTTCATACTAGGTTGGAATTTTTTTCTTCAAACTATTGCCTACATACGAAATTCTACTCTGGGTGGGAATTTTTTGGTCAAACTACCGACAATGTACGAATTTTAACTCTCGGTGGGCACTTTTCTCTTCAAACTACTGTCAATACTCAAATTTTAAATATTGGTTGAGATCTTTTTGTTAAACAATTGCAAATAAACGAATTTTAATACTAGGTTGGAATTTTTTTCTTCAAACTATCGCATATACGAAATTTAACGCTCGGTAGGAATTTTTTGGTCAAGCTACCGTCAATGTACGAATTTTAACCCTCGGTGGGCACTTTTTTCTTCAAACTACTGTCAATATTCAAATTTTATCTATTGCTTGATATCTTTTTGTCAAACATTCGTCAATAAACGAATTTTTAAACTAGGTTGTAACTTTTTTCATCAAATTATCGCCTACATACGAAATTCAACTCTCGGTGGGAATTTTTTGGTCAAACTACCGTCAATGTACGAATTCTAACTCTCGGTGGGAACTTTTTTCTTCAAACTACTGTCAATACTCAAATTTTAACTATTGTTTGAGATCTTTTTGTTAAACAATTGTAAATAAACGAATTTTAATACTAGGTTGGAATTTTTTTCTTCAAACTATCGCATATACGAAATTTAACTCTCGGTAGGAATTTTTTGGTCAAGCTACCATCAATGTTCAAATTTTAACTTTCGGTGGGCACTTTTTTCTTCAAACTACTGTCAATATTCATATTTTAACTATTGGTTGAAATCTTTTTGTCAACAATCGTCAATAGACGAATTTTAATACTAGGTTGGAATTTTTTCCTTCAAACTATTGCCTACATACGAAATTCAACTCTCGGTGGGAATTTTTTGGTCAAACTACCGACAATGTACGAATTTTAACTCTCGGTGGGCACTTTTCTCTTCAAACTACTGTCAATATTCAGATTTTAAATATTGGTTGAGATCTTTTTGTTAAACAATTGCAAATAAACGAATTTTAATACTAGGTTGGAATTTTTTTCTTCAAACTATCGCATATACGAAATTTAACTCTCGGCAGGAATTTTTTGGTCAAGCTACCATCAATGTTCGAATTTTAACTCACGGTGGGCACTTTTTTCTTCAAACTACTGTCAATATTCAAATTTTATCTATTGGTTGATATCTTTTTGTCAAACATTCGTCAATAAACGAATTTTTAAACTAGGTTGTAACTTTTTTCATCAAATTATCGCCTACATACGAAATTCAACTCTCGGTGGGAATTTTTTGGTCAAACTACCGTCAATGTACGAATTTTAACTCTCGGTGGGAACTTTTTTCTTCAAACTACTGTCAATACTCAAATTTTAACTATTGTTTGAGATCTTTTTGTTAAACAATTGTAAATAAACGAATTTTAATACTAGGTTGGAATTTTTTTCCTCAAACTATCGCATATACGAAATTTAACTCTCGGTAGGAATTTTTTGGTCAAGCTACCATCAATGTTCAAATTTTAACTTTCGGTGGGCACTTTTTTCTTCAAACTACTGTCAATATTCATATTTTAACTATTGGTTGAAATCTTTTTGTCAACAATCGTCAATAGACGAATTTTAATACTAGGTTGGAATTTTTTCCTTCAAACTATCGCCTATATACGAAATTTAACTCTCGGTGGGAATTTTTTGGTCAAGCTACCGTCAATGTACGAATTTTAACTCTCGGTGGGCACTTTTTTCTTCAAACTACTGTCAATATTCAAATTTTATCTATTGGTTGATATCTTTTTGTTAAACATTCGTCAGTAAACGAATTTTTAAACTAGGTTGTAACTTTTTTCATCAAATTATCGCCTACATACGAAATTCAACTCTCGGTGGGAATTTTTTGGTCAAGCTACCGTCAATGTACGAATTTTGACTCTCGGTGGGAACTTTTTTCTTCAAACTACTGTCAATACTCAAATTTTAACTATTGTTTGAGATCTTTTTGTTAAACAATTGCAAATAAACGAATTTTAATACTAGGTTGGAATTTTTTTCTTCAAACTATCGCATATACGAAATTTAACTCTCGGCAGGAATTTTTTGGTCAAGCTACCATCAATGTTCGAATTTTAACTCTCGGTGGGCACTTTTTTCTTCAAACTACTGTCAATATTCAGATTTTATCTATTGGTTGAAATCTTTTTGTCAAACAATCGTCAATAAACAAATTTTCATACTAGGTTGGAATTTTTTTCTTCAAACTATTGCCTACATACGAAATTCAACTCTCGGTGGGAATTTTTTGGTCAAACTACCGACAATGTACGAATTTTAACTCTCGGTGGGCACTTTTCTCTTCAAACTACTGTCAATATTCAGATTTTAAATATTGGTTGAGATCTTTTTGTTAAACAATTGTAAATAAACGAATTTTAATACTAGGTTGGAATTTTTTTCTTCAAACTATCGCATATACGAAATTTAACGCTCGGTAGGAATTTTTTGGTCAAGCTACCGTCAATGTACGAATTTTAACCCTCGGTGGGCACTTTTTTCTTCAAACTACTGTCAATATTCAAATTTTATCTATTGGTTGATATCTTTTTGTCAAACATTCGTCAATAAACGAATTTTTAAACTAGGTTGTAACTTTTTTCATCAAATTATCGCCTACATACGAAATTCAACTCTCGGTGGGAATTTTTTGGTCAAACTACCGTCAATGTACGAATTTTAACTCTCGGTGGGAACTTTTTTCTTCAAACTACTGTCAATACTCAAATTTTAACTATTGTTTGAGATCTTTTTGTTAAACAATTGTAAATAAACGAATTTTAATACTAGGTTGGAATTTTTTTCCTCAAACTATCGCATATACGAAATTTAACTCTCGGTAGGAATTTTTTGGTCAAGCTACCATCAATGTTCAAATTTTAACTTTCGGTGGGCACTTTTTTCTTCAAACTACTGTCAATATTCATATTTTAACTATTGGTTGAAATCTTTTTGTCAACAATCGTCAATAGACGAATTTTAATACTAGGTTGGAATTTTTTCCTTCAAACTATCGCCTATATACGAAATTTAACTCTCGGTGGGAATTTTTTGGTCAAGCTACCGTCAATGTACGAATTTTAACTCTCGGTGGGCACTTAGTTCTTCAAACTACTGTCAATATTCAAATTTTATCTATTGGTTGATATCTTTTTGTTAAACATTCGTCAGTAAACGAATTTTTAAACTAGGTTGTAACTTTTTTCATCAAATTATCGCCTACATACGAAATTCAACTCTGGGTGGGAATTTTTTGGTCAAACTACCGACAATGTACGAATTTTAACTCTCGGTGGGCACTTTTCTCTTCAAACTACTGTCAATATTCAGATTTTAAATATTGGTTGAGATCTTTTTGTTAAACAATTGTAAATAAACGAATTTTAATACTAGGTTGGAATTTTTTTCTTCAAACTATCGCATATACGAAATTTAACGCTCGGTAGGAATTTTTTGGTCAAGCTACCGTCAATGTACGAATTTTAACCCTCGGTGGGCACTTTTTTCTTCAAACTACTGTCAATATTCAAATTTTATCTATTGGTTGATATCTTTTTGTCAAACATTCGTCAATAAACGAATTTTTAAACTAGGTTGTAACTTTTTTCATCAAATTATCGCCTACATACGAAATTCAACTCTCGGTGGGAATTTTTTGGTCAAACTACCGTCAATGTACGAATTTTAACTCTCGGTGGGAACTTTTTTCTTCAAACTACTGTCAATACTCAAATTTTAACTATTGTTTGAGATCTTTTTGTTAAACAATTGTAAATAAACGAATTTTAATACTAGGTTGGAATTTTTTTCCTCAAACTATCGCATATACGAAATTTAACTCTCGGTAGGAATTTTTTGGTCAAGCTACCATCAATGTTCAAATTTTAACTTTCGGTGGGCACTTTTTTCTTCAAACTACTGTCAATATTCATATTTTAACTATTGGTTGAAATCTTTTTGTCAACAATCGTCAATAGACGAATTTTAATACTAGGTTGGAATTTTTTCCTTCAAACTATCGCCTATATACGAAATTTAACTCTCGGTGGGAATTTTTTGGTCAAGCTACCGTCAATGTACGAATTTTAACTCTCGGTGGGCACTTAGTTCTTCAAACTACTGTCAATATTCAAATTTTATCTATTGGTTGATATCTTTTTGTTAAACATTCGTCAGTAAACGAATTTTTAAACTAGGTTGTAACTTTTTTCATCAAATTATCGCCTACATACGAAATTCAACTCTCGGTGGGAATTTTTTGGTCAAGCTACCGTCAATGTACGAATTTTGACTCTCGGTGGGAACTTTTTTCTTCAAACTACTGTCAATACTCAAATTTTAACTATTGTTTGAGATCTTTTTGTTAAACAATTGCAAATAAACGAATTTTAATACTAGGTTGGAATTTTTTTCTTCAAACTATCGCATATACGAAATTTAACTCTCGGCAGGAATTTTTTGGTCAAGCTACCATCAATGTTCGAATTTTAACTCTCGGTGGGCACTTTTTTCTTCAAACTACTGTCAATATTCAGATTTTATCTATTGGTTGAAATCTTTTTGTCAAACAATCGTCAATAAACAAATTTTCATACTAGGTTGGAATTTTTTTCTTCAAACTATTGCCTACATACGAAATTCAACTCTCGGTGGGCACTTTTCTCTTCAAACTACTGTCAATATTCAGATTTTAAATATTGGTTGAGATCTTTTCTCTTCAAACTACTGTCAATATTCAGATTTTAAATATTGGTTGAGATCTTTTTGTTAAACAATCGTCAATAAACAAATTTTCATACTAGGTTGGAATTTTTTTCTTCAAACTATTGCCTACATACGAAATTCAACTCTCGGTGGGCACTTTTCTCTTCAAACTACTGTCAATATTCAGATTTTAAATATTGGTTGAGATCTTTTTGTTAAACAATTGTAAATAAACGAATTTTAATACTAGGTTGGAATTTTTTTCTTCAAACTATCGCATATACGAAATTTAACGCTCGGTAGGAATTTTTTGGTCAAGCTACCGTCAATGTACGAATTTTAACCCTCGGTGGGCACTTTTTTCTTCAAACTACTGTCAATATTCAAATTTTATCTATTGGTTGATATCTTTTTGTCAAACATTCGTCAATAAACGAATTTTTAAACTAGGTTGTAACTTTTTTCATCAAATTATCGCCTACATACGAAATTCAACTCTCGGTGGGAATTTTTTGGTCAAACTACCGTCAATGTACGAATTTTGACTCTCGGTGGGAACTTTTTTCTTCAAACTACTGTCAATACTCAAATTTTAACTATTGTTTGAGATCTTTTTGTTAAACAATTGCAAATAAACGAATTTTAATACTAGGTTGGAATTTTTTTCTTCAAACTATCGCATATACGAAATTTAACTCTCGGCAGGAATTTTTTGGTCAAGCTACCATCAATGTTCGAATTTTAACTCTCGGTGGGCACTTTTTTCTTCAAACTACTGTCAATATTCAGATTTTATCTATTGGTTGAAATCTTTTTGTCAAACAATCGTCAATGAACAAATTTTCATACTAGGTTGGAATTTTTTTCTTCAAACTATTGCCTACATACGAAATTCTACTCTGGGTGGGAATTTTTTGGTCAAACTACCGACAATGTACGAATTTTAACTCTCGGTGGGCACTTTTCTCTTCAAACTACTGTCAATATTCAGATTTTAAATATTGGTTGAGATCTTTTTGTTAAACAATTGTAAATAAACGAATTTTAATACTAGGTTGGAATTTTTTTCTTCAAACTATCGCATATACGAAATTTAACGCTCGGTAGGAATTTTTTGGTCAAGCTACCGTCAATGTACGAATTTTAACCCTCGGTGGGCACTTTTTTCTTCAAACTACTGTCAATATTCAAATTTTATCTATTGGTTGATATCTTTTTGTCAAACATTCGTCAATAAACGAATTTTTAAACTAGGTTGTAACTTTTTTCATCAAATTATCGCCTACATACGAAATTCAACTCTCGGTGGGAATTTTTTGGTCAAACTACCGTCAATGTACGAATTTTAACTCTCGGTGGGAACTTTTTTCTTCAAACTACTGTCAATACTCAAATTTTAACTATTGTTTGAGATCTTTTTGTTAAACAATTGTAAATAAACGAATTTTAATACTAGGTTGGAATTTTTTTCCTCAAACTATCGCATATACGAAATTTAACTCTCGGTAGGAATTTTTTGGTCAAGCTACCATCAATGTTCAAATTTTAACTTTCGGTGGGCACTTTTTTCTTCAAACTACTGTCAATATTCATATTTTAACTATTGGTTGAAATCTTTTTGTCAACAATCGTCAATAGACGAATTTTAATACTAGGTTGGAATTTTTTCCTTCAAACTATCGCCTATATACGAAATTTAACTCTCGGTGGGAATTTTTTGGTCAAGCTACCGTCAATGTACGAATTTTAACTCTCGGTGGGCACTTAGTTCTTCAAACTACTGTCAATATTCAAATTTTATCTATTGGTTGATATCTTTTTGTTAAACATTCGTCAGTAAACGAATTTTTAAACTAGGTTGTAACTTTTTTCATCAAATTATCGCCTACATACGAAATTCAACTCTCGGTGGGAATTTTTTGGTCAAGCTACCGTCAATGTACGAATTTTGACTCTCGGTGGGAACTTTTTTCTTCAAACTACTGTCAATACTCAAATTTTAACTATTGTTTGAGATCTTTTTGTTAAACAATTGCAAATAAACGAATTTTAATACTAGGTTGGAATTTTTTTCTTCAAACTATCGCATATACGAAATTTAACTCTCGGCAGGAATTTTTTGGTCAAGCTACCATCAATGTTCGAATTTTAACTCTCGGTGGGCACTTTTTTCTTCAAACTACTGTCAATATTCAGATTTTATCTATTGGTTGAAATCTTTTTGTCAAACAATCGTCAATAAACAAATTTTCATACTAGGTTGGAATTTTTTTCTTCAAACTATTGCCTACATACGAAATTCAACTCTCGGTGGGAATTTTTTGGTCAAACTACCGACAATGTACGAATTTTAACTCTCGGTGGGCACTTTTCTCTTCAAACTACTGTCAATATTCAGATTTTAAATATTGGTTGAGATCTTTTTGTTAAACAATTGTAAATAAACGAATTTTAATACTAGGTTGGAATTTTTTTCTTCAAACTATCGCATATACGAAATTTAACGCTCGGTAGGAATTTTTTGGTCAAGCTACCGTCAATGTACGAATTTTAACCCTCGGTGGGCACTTTTTTCTTCAAACTACTGTCAATATTCAAATTTTATCTATTGGTTGATATCTTTTTGTCAAACATTCGTCAATAAACGAATTTTTAAACTAGGTTGTAACTTTTTTCATCAAATTATCGCCTACATACGAAATTCAACTCTCGGTGGGAATTTTTTGGTCAAACTACCGTCAATGTACGAATTTTGACTCTCGGTGGGAACTTTTTTCTTCAAACTACTGTCAATACTCAAATTTTAACTATTGTTTGAGATCTTTTTGTTAAACAATTGCAAATAAACGAATTTTAATACTAGGTTGGAATTTTTTTCTTCAAACTATCGCATATACGAAATTTAACTCTCGGCAGGAATTTTTTGGTCAAGCTACCATCAATGTTCGAATTTTAACTCTCGGTGGGCACTTTTTTCTTCAAACTACTGTCAATATTCAGATTTTATCTATTGGTTGAAATCTTTTTGTCAAACAATCGTCAATGAACAAATTTTCATACTAGGTTGGAATTTTTTTCTTCAAACTATTGCCTACATACGAAATTCTACTCTGGGTGGGAATTTTTTGGTCAAACTACCGACAATGTACGAATTTTAACTCTCGGTGGGCACTTTTCTCTTCAAACTACTGTCAATATTCAGATTTTAAATATTGGTTGAGATCTTTTTGTTAAACAATTGTAAATAAACGAATTTTAATACTAGGTTGGAATTTTTTTCTTCAAACTATCGCATATACGAAATTTAACGCTCGGTAGGAATTTTTTGGTCAAGCTACCGTCAATGTACGAATTTTAACCCTCGGTGGGCACTTTTTTCTTCAAACTACTGTCAATATTCAAATTTTATCTATTGGTTGATATCTTTTTGTCAAACATTCGTCAATAAACGAATTTTTAAACTAGGTTGTAACTTTTTTCATCAAATTATCGCCTACATACGAAATTCAACTCTCGGTGGGAATTTTTTGGTCAAACTACCGTCAATGTACGAATTTTGACTCTCGGTGGGAACCTTTTTCTTCAAACTACTGTCAATACTCAAATTTTAACTATTGTTTGAGATCTTTTTGTTAAACAATTGCAAATAAACGAATTTTAATACTAGGTTGGAATTTTTTTCTTCAAACTATCACATATACGAAATTTAACTCTCGGCAGGAATTTTTTGGTCAAACTACCGTCAATGTACGAATTTTAACTCTCGGTGGGCACTTTTTTCTTCAAACTACTGTCAATATTCAAATTTTATCTATTGGTTGATATCTTTTTGTTAAACATTCGTCAGTAAACGAATTTTTAAACTAGGTTGTAACTTTTTTCATCAAATTATCGCCTACATACGAAATTCAACTCTCGGTGGGAATTTTTTGGTCAAGCTACCGTCAATGTACGAATTTTGACTCTCGGTGGGAACTTTTTTCTTCAAACTACTGTCAATACTCAAATTTTAACTATTGTTTGAGATCTTTTTGTTAAACAATTGCAAATAAACGAATTTTAATACTAGGTTGGAATTTTTTTCTTCAAACTATCGCATATACGAAATTTAACTCTCGGCAGGAATTTTTTGGTCAAGCTACCATCAATGTTCGAATTTTAACTCTCGGTGGGCACTTTTTTCTTCAAACTACTGTCAATATTCAGATTTTATCTATTGGTTGAAATCTTTTTGTCAAACAATCGTCAATGAACAAATTTTCATACTAGGTTGGAATTTTTTTCTTCAAACTATTGCCTACATACGAAATTCAACTCTGGGTGGGAATTTTTTGGTCAAACTACCGACAATGTACGAATTTTAACTCTCGGTGGGCACTTTTCTCTTCAAACTACTGTCAATATTCAGATTTTAAATATTGGTTGAGATCTCTTTGTTAAACAATTGTAAATAAACGAATTTTAATACTAGGTTGGAATTTTTTTCTTCAAACTATCGCATATACGAAATTTAACGCTCGGTAGGAATTTTTTGGTCAAGCTACCGTCAATGTACGAATTTTAACCCTCGGTGGGCACTTTTTTCTTCAAACTACTGTCAATATTCAAATTTTATCTATTGGTTGATATCTTTTTGTCAAACATTCGTCAATAAACGAATTTTTAAACTAGGTTGTAACTTTTTTCATCAAATTATCGCCTACATACGAAATTCAACTCTCGGTGGGAATTTTTTGGTCAAACTACCGTCAATGTACGAATTTTGACTCTCGGTGGGAACCTTTTTCTTCAAACTACTGTCAATACTCAAATTTTAACTATTGTTTGAGATCTTTTTGTTAAACAATTGCAAATAAACGAATTTTAATACTAGGTTGGAATTTTTTTCTTCAAACTATCACATATACGAAATTTAACTCTCGGCAGGAATTTTTTGGTCAAACTACCGTCAATGTACGAATTTTAACTCTCGGTGGGCACTTTTTTCTTCAAACTACTGTCAATATTCAAATTTTATCTATTGGTTGATATCTTTTTGTTAAACATTCGTCAGTAAACGAATTTTTAAACTAGGTTGTAACTTTTTTCATCAAATTATCGCCTACATACGAAATTCAACTCTCGGTGGGAATTTTTTGGTCAAGCTACCGTCAATGTACGAATTTTGACTCTCGGTGGGAACTTTTTTCTTCAAACTACTGTCAATACTCAAATTTTAACTATTGTTTGAGATCTTTTTGTTAAACAATTGCAAATAAACGAATTTTAATACTAGGTTGGAATTTTTTTCTTCAAACTATCGCATATACGAAATTTAACTCTCGGCAGGAATTTTTTGGTCAAGCTACCATCAATTTTCGAATTTTAACTCTCGGTGGGCACTTTTTTCTTCAAACTACTGTCAATATTCAGATTTTATCTATTGGTTGAAATCTTTTTGTCAAACAATCGTCAATAAACAAATTTTCATACTAGGTTGGAATTTTTTTCTTCAAACTATCGCCTATATACGAAATTTAACTCTCGGTGGGGACTTTTTTCTTCAAACTACTGTCAATATTCAGATTTTAACTATTGGTTGAAATCTTTTTGTCAAACAATCGTCAGTACACGAATTTTTATACTAGGTGGTAATTTTTTTTCTTCAAACTATCGCCTACATACGAAATTTAACTCTCGGTGGGAATTTTTTGGTCAAACTATCGTCAATGTACGAATTTTAACTCTCGGTGGGCACTTTTTTCTTCAAACAACTGTAATACTCAGATTTTAACTATGAGTGAAATCTTTTTGGCAAACAATC
Organism: Xylocopa sonorina; assembly: GCF_050948175.1. NCBI lineage: Eukaryota > Metazoa > Arthropoda > Insecta > Hymenoptera > Apidae > Xylocopa > Xylocopa sonorina. The sequence continues at coordinate 1,132,178 of NW_027490091.1, forward strand.
GTCAATAAACGAACTTTAATACTAGGTTGGAATTTTTTTCTTCAAATTATCGCATATACGAAATGTAACTCTCGGTAGGAATTTTTTGGTCAAACTGCCTTCATTGTACGAATTTTAACTCTATATGGGCTCTTTCTTCCACAAACTAATGTCAATATTCAAATTTTAACTATTGGTTGAAGTCTTTATGTCAAACAATCGTCAGTAAACGAATTTTAATACTAGGTTGGAATTTTTTTCTTCAAACTATCGCCTATATACGAATTTTAACTCTCGGTGGGCACTTTTTTCTTCAGACCACTGTTTATATTCAAATTTTAACTATTGGTTGAAATCTTTATGCCAAACAATCGTCAATAAACGAATTTTAATACTAGGTTGGAGTTTTTTTCTTCAAACTATCGCCTATATACGAAATTTAACTCTCGGTGGGAATTTTTTGGTCAAGCTACCGTCAATGTACGAATTTTAACTCTCGGTGGGAACTTTTTTCTTCAAACTACTGTCAATACTCAAATTTTAACTATTGTTTGAAATCTTTTTGTTAAACAATTGTAAATAAACGAATTTTAATACTAGGTTGGAATTTTTTTCTTCAAACTATCGCCTATATACGAATTTTAACTCTCGGTGGGCACTTTTTTCTTCAGACTACTGTTTATATTCAAATTTTAACTATTGGTTGAAATCTTTATGCCAAACAATCGTCAATAAACGAATTTTAATACTAGGCTGGAATTTTTTTCTTCAAACTATCGCCTATATACGAAATTTAACTCTCGGTGGGAATTTTTTGGTCAAACTATCGTCAATGTACGAATTTTAACTCTCGGTGGGCACTTTTTTCTTCAAACAACTGTAGGTTGGAATTTTTTTCTTCAAACTATCGCCTATATACGAGTTTTAACTCTCGGTGTGAATTTTTTGGTCAAGCTACCGTCAATGTACGAATTTCAACTCTCGGTGTGCACTTTTTTCTTCAAACAACTGTAATACTCAGATTTTAACTATGGGTGAAATCCTTTTGTCAAACAATCGTCAATAAACGAATTTTAATACTAGGTTGGAATTTTTTTCTTCAAACTATCGCATATACGAAATTTAACTCTCGGCAGGAATTTTTTGGTCAAGCTACCATCAATGTTCGAATTTTAACTCACGGTGGGCACTTTTTTCTTCAAACTACTGTCAATATTCAAATTTGATCTATTGGTTGATATCTTTTTGTCAAACAGTCGTCAATAAACGAATTTTATACTAGGTTGTAACTTTTTTCTTCAAATTATCGCCTACATACGAAATTCAACTCTCGGTGGGAATTTTTTGGTCAAACTACCGTCAATGTACGAATTTTAACTCTCGGTGGGCACTTTTTTCTTCAAACTACTGTCAATATTCAAATTTTATCTATTGGTTGATATCTTTTTGTCAAACATTCGTCAAGAAACGAATTTTTAAACTAGGTTGTAACTTTTTTCATCAAATTATCGCCTACATACGAAATTCAACTCTCGGTGGGAATTTTTTGGTCAAACTACCGTCAATGTACGAATTTTAACTCTCGGTGGGAACTTTTTTCTTCAAACTACTGTCAATATTCATATTTTAACTATTGGTTGAAATCTTTTTGTCAACAATCGTCAATAGACGAATTTTAATACTAGGTTGGAATTTTTTCCTTCAAACTATCGCCTATATACGAAATTTAACTCTCGGTGGGAATTTTTTGGTCAAACTATCGTCAATGTACGAATTTTAACTCTCGGTGGGCAATTTTTTCTTCAAACAACTGTAATACTCAGATTTTAACTATTGTTTGAGATCTTTTTGTTAAACAATTGTAAATAAACGAATTTTAATACTAGGTTGGAATTTTTTTCTTCAAACTATCGCCTATATACGAATTTTAACTCTCGGTGGGCACTTTTTTCTTCAAACAACTGTCAATATTCAGATTTTAACTATGGGTGAAATCTTCTTGGCAAACAATCGTCAATAAACGAATTTTAATACTAGGTTGGAATTTTTTTCTTCAAACTATGGCCTATATACGAATTTTAACTCTCGGTGGGCACTTTTTTCTTCAGACTACTGTCAATATTCAAATTTTAACTATTGGTTGAAATCTTCATGTCGTCAATAAACGAATTTTTATACTAGGTTGTAATTTTTTTCTTCAAACTATCGCATATACGAAATTTAACTCTCTGTGGGAATTTTTTGGTCAAACTATCGTCAATGTACGAATTTTGACTCTCGGTGGGAACTTTTTTCTTCAAACTACTGTCAATACTCAAATTTTAACTATTGTTTGAGATCTTTTTGTTAAACAATTGCAAATAAACGAATTTTAATACTAGGTTGGAATTTTTTTCTTCAAACTATCGCATATACGAAATTTAACTCTCGGCAGGAATTTTTTGGTCAAGCTACCATCAATGTTCGAATTTTAACTCACGGTGGGCACTTTTTTCTTCAAACTACTGTCAATATTCAAATTTTATCTATTGGTTGATATCTTTTTGTCAAACAGTCGTCAATAAACGAATTTTTAAACTAGGTTGTAACTTTTTTCTTCAAATTATCGCCTACATACGAAATTCAACTCTCGGTGGGAATTTTTTGGTCAAGCTACCGTCAATGTACGAATTTTAACTCTCGGTGGGCACTTTTTTCTTCAAACTACTGTCAATATTCAGATTTTATCTATTGGTTGAAATCTTTTTGTCAAACAGTCGTCAATAATCGAATTTTTAATCTAGGTTGGAATTTTTTTCTTCAAATTATCGCATATACGAAATTTAACTGTCGGTAGGAATTTGTTGGTCAAGCTACCTTCAATGTACGAATTTTAACTTTCGATGGGCTCTTTCTTCTTCAAACTAATGACAATATTCAAATTTTAACTATTGGTTGAAATCTTTATGCCAAACAATCGTCAATAAACGAATTTTAATACTAGGTTGGAGTTTTTTTCTTCAAACTATCGCCTATATACGAAATTTAACTCTCGGTGGGAATTTTTTGGTCAAGCTACCGTCAATGTACGAATTTTAACTCTCGGTGGGAACTTTTTTCTTCAAACTACTGTCAATATTCAGATTTTATCTATTGGTTGAAATCTTTTTGTCAAACAGTCGTCAATAATCGAATTTTTATACTAGGTTGGAATTTTTTTCTTCAAATTATCGCATATACGAAATTTAACTGTCGGTGGGAATTTTTTGGTCAAACTTTCGTCAAAGTACGAATTTTAACTCACGGTGGGCACTTTTTTCTTCAAACTACTGTCAATATTCAAATTTTATCTATTGGTTGATATCTTTTTGTCAAACAGTCGTCAATAAACGAATTTTTAAACTAGGTTGTAACTTTTTTCTTCAAATTATCGCCTACATACGAAATTCAACTCTCGGTGGGAATTTTTTGGTCAAACTACCGTCAATGTACGAATTTTAACTCTCGGTGGGAACTTTTTTCTTCAAACTACTGTCAATACTCAAATTTTAACTATTGTTTGAGATCTTTTTGTTAAACAATTGTAAATAAACGAATTTTAATACTAGGTTTGAATTTTTTTCTTCAAACTATCGCATATACGAAATTTAACACTCGGTAGGAATTATTTGGTCAAGCTACCATCAATGTTCGAATTTTAACTCTCGGTGGGCACTTTTTTCTTCAAACTACTGTCAATATTCAAATTTTATCTATTGGTTGATATCTTTTTGTCAAACAGTCGTCAATAAACGAATTTTTAAACTAGGTTGTAACTTTTTTCTTCAAATTATCGCCTACATACGAAATTCAACTCTCGGTGGGAATTTTTTGGTCAAGCTACCGTCAATGTACGAATTTTAACTCTCGGTGGGCACTTTTTTCTTCAAACTACTGTCAATATTCAGATTTTATCTATTGGTTGAAATCTTTTTGTCAAACAGTCGTCAATAATCGAATTTTTATACTAGGTTGGAATTTTTTTCTTCAAATTATCGCATATACGAAATTTAACTGTCGGTGGGAATTTTTTGGTCAAACTTTCGTCAAAGTACGAATTTTAACTCACGGTGGGCACTTTTTTCTTCAAACTACTGTCAATATTCAAATTTTATCTATTGGTTGATATCTTTTTGTCAAACAGTCGTCAATAAACGAATTTTTAAACTAGGTTGTAACTTTTTTCTTCAAATTATCGCCTACATACGAAATTCAACTCTCGGTGGGAATTTTTTGGTCAAACTACCGTCAATGTACGAATTTTAACTCTCGGTGGGAACTTTTTTCTTCAAACTACTGTCAATACTCAAATTTTAACTATTGTTTGAGATCTTTTTGTTAAACAATTGTAAATAAACGAATTTTAATACTAGGTTTGAATTTTTTTCTTCAAACTATCGCATATACGAAATTTAACACTCGGTAGGAATTATTTGGTCAAGCTACCATCAATGTTCGAATTTTAACTCTCGGTGGGCACTTTTTTCTTCAAACTACTGTCAATATTCAGATTTTATCTATTGGTTGAAATCTTTTTATCAAACAATCGTCAATAAACGAATTTTCATACTAGGTTGGAATTTTTTTCTTCAAACTATCGCCTAGATACGAAATTTAGCTCTTCGTAGGAATTTTTTAGTCAAGCTAGCGTCAATGTACGAATTTTAACTCTCAGTGGGCACTTTTCTCTTCAAACTGCTGTCAATATTCAGATTTTAACTATTGGTTGAGATCTTTTTGTTAAACAATTGTAAATAAACGAATTTTAATACTAGGTTGGAATTTTTTTCTTCAAACTATCGCCTATATACGAATTTTAACTCTCGGTGGGCACTTTTTTCTTCAGACTACTGTTTATATTCAAATTTTAACTATTGGTTGAAATCTTTATGCCAAACAATCGTCAATAAACGAATTTTAATACTAGGCTGGAATTTTTTTCTTCAAACTATCGCCTATATACGAAATTTAACTCTCGGTGGGAATTTTTTGGTCAAACTATCGTCAATGTACGAATTTTAACTCTCGGTGGGCACTTTTTTCTTCAAACAACTGTAGGTTGGAATTTTTTTCTTCAAACTATCGCCTATATACGAGTTTTAACTCTCGGTGTGAATTTTTTGGTCAAGCTACCGTCAATGTACGAATTTCAACTCTCGGTGGGCACTTTTTTCTTCAAACAACTGTAATACTCAGATTTTAACTATGGGTGAAATCCTTTTGTCAAACAATCGTCAATAAACGAATTTTAATACTAGGTTGGAATTTTTTTCTTCAAACTATCGCATATACGAAATTTAACTCTCGGCAGGAATTTTTTGGTCAAGCTACCATCAATGTTCGAATTTTAACTCACGGTGGGCACTTTTTTCTTCAAACTACTGTCAATATTCAGATTTTATCTATTGGTTGATATCTTTTTGTCAAACAATCGTCAATAAACAAATTTTCATACTAGGTTGGAATTTTTTTCTTCAAACTATTGCCTACATACGAAATTCAACTCTCGGTGGGAATTTTTTGGTCAAACTACCGACAATGTACGAATTTTAACTCTCGGTGGGCACTTTTCTCTTCAAACTACTGTCAATATTCAGATTTTAAATATTGGTTGAAATCTTTTTGTCAAACAGTCGTCAATAAACGAATTTTAATACTAGGTTGGAATTTTTTTCTTCAAACTATCGCATATACGAAATTTAACTCTCGGTAGGAATTTTTTGGTCAAGCTACCATCAATGTTCAAATTTTAACTTTCGGTGGGCACTTTTTTCTTCAAACTACTGTCAATATTCATATTTTAACTATTGGTTGAAATCTTTTTGTCAACAATCGTCAATAGACGAATTTTAATACTAGGTTGGAATTTTTTCCTTCAAACTATTGCCTACATACGAAATTCAACTCTCGGTGGGAATTTTTTGGTCAAACTACCGACAATGTACGAATTTTAACTCTCGGTGGGCACTTTTCTCTTCAAACTACTGTCAATATTCAGATTTTAAATATTGGTTGAGATCTTTTTGTTAAACAATTGCAAATAAACGAATTTTAATACTAGGTTGGAATTTTTTTCTTCAAACTATCGCATATACGAAATTTAACTCTCGGCAGGAATTTTTTGGTCAAGCTACCATCAATGTTCGAATTTTAACTCACGGTGGGCACTTTTTTCTTCAAACTACTGTCAATATTCAAATTTTATCTATTGGTTGATATCTTTTTGTCAAACATTCGTCAATAAACGAATTTTCAAACTAGGTTGTAACTTTTTTCATCAAATTATCGCCTACATACGAAATTCAACTCTCGGTGGGAATTTTTTGGTCAAACTACCGTCAATGTACGAATTTTAACTCTCGGTGGGAACTTTTTTCTTCAAACTACTGTCAATACTCAAATTTTAACTATTGTTTGAGATCTTTTTGTTAAACAATTGTAAATAAACGAATTTTAATACTAGGTTGGAATTTTTTTCCTCAAACTATCGCATATACGAAATTTAACTCTCGGTAGGAATTTTTTGGTCAAGCTACCATCAATGTTCAAATTTTAACTTTCGGTGGGCACTTTTTTCTTCAAACTACTGTCAATATTCATATTTTAACTATTGGTTGAAATCTTTTTGTCAACAATCGTCAATAGACGAATTTTAATACTAGGTTGGAATTTTTTTCTTCAAACTATCGCCTACATACGAAATTTAACTCTCGGTGGGAATTTTTTGGTCAAACTTTCGTCAAAGTACGAATTTTAACTCACGGTGGGCACTTTTTTCTTCAAACTACTGTCAATATTCAAATTTTATCTATTGGTTGATATCTTTTTGTCAAACAGTCGTCAATAAACGAATTTTTAAACTAGGTTGTAACTTTTTTCTTCAAATTATTGCCTACATACGAAATTCAACTCTCGGTGGGAATTTTTTGGTCAAGCTACCGTCAATGTACGAATTTTAACTCTCGGTGGGCACTTTTTTCTTCAAACTACTGTCAATATTCAAATTTTATCTATTGGTTGATATCTTTTTGTCAAACAGTCGTCAATAAACGAATTTTTAAACTAGGTTGTAACTTTTTTCTTCAAATTATCGCCTACATACGAAATTCAACTCTCGGTGGGAATTTTTTGGTCAAACTTTCGTCAAAGTACGAATTTTAACTCACGGTGGGCACTTTTTTCTTCAAACTACTGTCAATATTCAAATTTTATCTATTGGTTGATATCTTTTTGTCAAACAGTCGTCAATAAACGAATTTTTAAACTAGGTTGTAACTTTTTTCTTCAAATTATCGCCTACATACGAAATTCAACTCTCGGTGGGAATTTTTTGGTCAAACTACCGTCAATGTACGAATTTTAACTCTCGGTGGGAACTTTTTTCTTCAAACTACTGTCAATACTCAAATTTTAACTATTGTTTGAGATCTTTTTGTTAAACAATTGTAAATAAACGAATTTTAATACTAGGTTTGAATTTTTTTCTTCAAACTATCGCATATACGAAATTTAACACTCGGTAGGAATTATTTGGTCAAGCTACCATCAATGTTCGAATTTTAACTCTCGGTGGGCACTTTTTTCTTCAAACTACTGTCAATATTCAGATTTTATCTATTGGTTGAAACCTTTTTATCAAACAATCGTCAATAAACGAATTTTCATACTAGGTTGGAATTTTTTTCTTCAAACTATCGCCTAGATACGAAATTTAGCTCTTCGTAGGAATTTTTTAGTCAAGCTAGCGTCAATGTACGAATTTTAACTCTCAGTGGGCACTTTTCTCTTCAAACTGCTGTCAATATTCAGATTTTAACTATTGGTTGAAATCTTTTTGTTAAACAATTGTAAATAAACGAATTTTAATACTAGGTTGGAATTTTTTTCTTCAAACTATCGCCTATATACGAATTTTAACTCTCGGTGGGCACTTTTTTCTTCAGACTACTGTTTATATTCAAATTTTAACTATTGGTTGAAATCTTTATGCCAAACAATCGTCAATAAACGAATTTTAATACTAGGCTGGAATTTTTTTCTTCAAACTATCGCCTATATACGAAATTTAACTCTCGGTGGGAATTTTTTGGTCAAACTATCGTCAATGTACGAATTTTAACTCTCGGTGGGCACTTTTTTCTTCAAACAACTGTAGGTTGGAATTTTTTTCTTCAAACTATCGCCTATATACGAGTTTTAACTCTCGGTGTGAATTTTTTGGTCAAGCTACCGTCAATGTACGAATTTCAACTCTCGGTGGGCACTTTTTTCTTCAAACAACTGTAATACTCAGATTTTAACTATGGGTGAAATCCTTTTGTCAAACAATCGTCAATAAACGAATTTTAATACTAGGTTGGAATTTTTTTCTTCAAACTATCGCATATACGAAATTTAACTCTCGGCAGGAATTTTTTGGTCAAGCTACCATCAATGTTCGAATTTTAACTCACGGTGGGCACTTTTTTCTTCAAACTACTGTCAATATTCAGATTTTATCTATTGGTTGATATCTTTTTGTCAAACAATCGTCAATAAACAAATTTTCATACTAGGTTGGAATTTTTTTCTTCAAACTATTGCCTACATACGAAATTCAACTCTCGGTGGGAATTTTTTGGTCAAACTACCGACAATGTACGAATTTTAACTCTCGGTGGGCACTTTTCTCTTCAAACTACTGTCAATATTCAGATTTTAAATATTGGTTGAGATCTTTTTGTTAAACAATTGTAAATAAACGAATTTTAATACTAGGTTGGAATTTTTTTCTTCAAACTATCGCATATACGAAATTTAACGCTCGGTAGGAATTTTTTGGTCAAGCTACCGTCAATGTACGAATTTTAACCCTCGGTGGGCACTTTTTTCTTCAAACTACTGTCAATATTCAAATTTTATCTATTGGTTGATATCTTTTTGTCAAACATTCGTCAATAAACGAATTTTTAAACTAGGTTGTAACTTTTTTCATCAAATTATCGCCTACATACGAAATTCAACTCTCGGTGGGAATTTTTTGGTCAAACTACCGTCAATGTACGAATTCTAACTCTCGGTGGGAACTTTTTTCTTCAAACTACTGTCAATACTCAAATTTTAACTATTGTTTGAGATCTTTTTGTTAAACAATTGTAAATAAACGAATTTTAATACTAGGTTGGAATTTTTTTCTTCAAACTATCGCATATACGAAATTTAACTCTCGGTAGGAATTTTTTGGTCAAGCTACCATCAATGTTCAAATTTTAACTTTCGGTGGGCACTTTTTTCTTCAAACTACTGTCAATATTCATATTTTAACTATTGGTTGAAATCTTTTTGTCAACAATCGTCAATAGACGAATTTTAATACTAGGTTGGAATTTTTTCCTTCAAACTATTGCCTACATACGAAATTCAACTCTCGGTGGGAATTTTTTGGTCAAACTACCGACAATGTACGAATTTTAACTCTCGGTGGGCACTTTTCTCTTCAAACTACTGTCAATATTCAGATTTTAAATATTGGTTGAGATCTTTTTGTTAAACAATTGCAAATAAACGAATTTTAATACTAGGTTGGAATTTTTTTCTTCAAACTATCGCATATACGAAATTTAACTCTCGGCAGGAATTTTTTGGTCAAGCTACCATCAATGTTCGAATTTTAACTCACGGTGGGCACTTTTTTCTTCAAACTACTGTCAATATTCAAATTTTATCTATTGGTTGATATCTTTTTGTCAAACATTCGTCAATAAACGAATTTTCAAACTAGGTTGTAACTTTTTTCATCAAATTATCGCCTACATACGAAATTCAACTCTCGGTGGGAATTTTTTGGTCAAACTACCGTCAATGTACGAATTTTAACTCTCGGTGGGAACTTTTTTCTTCAAACTACTGTCAATACTCAAATTTTAACTATTGTTTGAGATCTTTTTGTTAAACAATTGTAAATAAACGAATTTTAATACTAGGTTGGAATTTTTTTCCTCAAACTATCGCATATACGAAATTTAACTCTCGGTAGGAATTTTTTGGTCAAGCTACCATCAATGTTCAAATTTTAACTTTCGGTGGGCACTTTTTTCTTCAAACTACTGTCAATATTCATATTTTAACTATTGGTTGAAATCTTTTTGTCAACAATCGTCAATAGACGAATTTTAATACTAGGTTGGAATTTTTTTCTTCAAACTATCGCCTACATACGAAATTTAACTCTCGGTGGGAATTTTTTGGTCAAACTTTCGTCAAAGTACGAATTTTAACTCACGGTGGGCACTTTTTTCTTCAAACTACTGTCAATATTCAAATTTTATCTATTGGTTGATATCTTTTTGTCAAACAGTCGTCAATAAACGAATTTTTAAACTAGGTTGTAACTTTTTTCTTCAAATTATTGCCTACATACGAAATTCAACTCTCGGTGGGAATTTTTTGGTCAAGCTACCGTCAATGTACGAATTTTAACTCTCGGTGGGCACTTTTTTCTTCAAACTACTGTCAATATTCAAATTTTATCTATTGGTTGATATCTTTTTGTCAAACAGTCGTCAATAAACGAATTTTTAAACTAGGTTGTAACTTTTTTCTTCAAATTATCGCCTACATACGAAATTCAACTCTCGGTGGGAATTTTTTGGTCAAACTACCGTCAATGTACGAATTTTAACTCTCGGTGGGAACTTTTTTCTTCAAACTACTGTCAATACTCAAATTTTAACTATTGTTTGAGATCTTTTTGTTAAACAATTGTAAATAAACGAATTTTAATACTAGGTTGGAATTTTTTTCTTCAAACTATCGCATATACGAAATTTAACACTCGGTAGGAATTATTTGGTCAAGCTACCATCAATGTTCGAATTTTAACTCTCGGTGGGCACTTTTTTCTTCAAACTACTGTCAATATTCAGATTTTATCTATTGGTTGAAATCTTTTTATCAAACAATCGTCAATAAACGAATTTTCATACTAGGTTGGAATTTTTTTCTTCAAACTATCGCCTAGATACGAAATTTAGCTCTTCGTAGGAATTTTTTAGTCAAGCTAGCGTCAATGTACGAATTTTAACTCTCAGTGGGCACTTTTCTCTTCAAACTGCTGTCAATATTCAGATTTTAACTATTGGTTGCAATCTTTTTGTCAAACAGTCGTCAATAAACGAATTTTTATTCTAGGTTGTAATTTTTTTCTTCAAACTATCGCCTACATACGAAATTTATCTCTCGGTGGGAATTTTTTGGTCAACCTACCATCAATGTTCGAATTTTAACTCTCGGTGGGCACTTTTTTCTTCAAACTACTGTCAGTATTCAGATTTTATCTATTGGTTGAAATCTTTTTGTCAAACAATTGTCAATAAACGAATTTTTAAACTAGGTTGTAACTTTTTTCATCAAATTATCGCCTACATACGAAATTCAACACTCGGTGGGAATTTTTTGGTCAAACTACCGTCAATGTACGAATTTTGACTCTCGGTGGGAACTTTTTTCTTCAAACTACTGTCAATACTCAAATTTTAACTATTGTTTGAGATCTTTTTGTTAAACAATTGCAAATAAACGAATTTTAATACTAGGTTGGAATTTTTTTCTTCAAACTATCGCATATACGAAATTTAACTCTCGGCAGGAATTTTTTGGTCAAGCTACCATCAATGTTCGAATTTTAACTCACGGTGGGCACTTTTTTCTTCAAACTACTGTCAATATTCAAATTTTATCTATTGGTTGATATCTTTTTGTCAAACAGTCGTCAATAAACGAATTTTTAAACTAGGTTGTAACTTTTTTCTTCAAATTATAGCCTACATACGAAATTCAACTCTCGGTGGGAATTTTTTGGTCAAACTACCGTCAATGTACGAATTTTAACTCTCGGTGGGCACTTTTTTCTTCAAACTACTGTCAATATTCAAATTTTATCTATTGGTTGATATCTTTTTGTCAAACATTCGTCAATAAACGAATTTTTAAACTAGGTTGTAACTTTTTTCATCAAATTATCGCCTACATACGAAATTCAACTCTCGGTGGGAATTTTTTGGTCAAACTACCGTCAATGTACGAATTTTAACTCTCGGTGGGAACTTTTTTCTTCAAACTACTGTCAATACTCAAATTTTAACTATTGTTTGAGATCTTTTTGTTAAACAATTGTAAATAAACGAATTTTAATACTAGGTTGGAATTTTTTTCTTCAAACTATCGCCTACATACGAAATTTAACTCTCGGTGGGAATTTTTTGGTCAAACTTTCGTCAAAGTACGAATTTTAACTCACGGTGGGCACTTTTTTCTTCAAACTACTGTCAATATTCAAATTTTATCTATTGGTTGATATCTTTTTGTCAAACAGTCGTCAATAAACGAATTTTAATACTAGGTTGGAATTTTTTCCTTCAAACTATCGCCTATATACGAAATTTAACTCTCGGTGGGAATTTTTTGGTCAAACTATCGTCAATGTACGAATTTTAACTCTCGGTGGGCAATTTTTTCTTCAAACAACTGTAATACTCAGATTTTAACTATTGTTTGAGATCTTTTTGTTAAACAATTGTAAATAAACGAATTTTAATACTGGGTTGGAATTTTTTTCTTCAAACTATCGCCTATATACGAATTTTAACTCTCGGTGGGCACTTTTTTCTTCAAACAACTGTCAATATTCAGATTTTAACTATGGGTGAAATCTTCTTGGCAAACAATCGTCAATAAACGAATTTTAATACTAGGTTGGAATTTTTTTCTTCAAACTATCGCCTATATACGAATTTTAACTCTCGGTGGGCACTTTTTTCTTCAGACTACTGTCAATATTCAAATTTTAACTATTGGTTGAAATCTTCATGTCGTCAATAAACGAATTTTTATACTAGGTTGTAATTTTTTTCTTCAAACTATCGCATATACGAAATTTAACTCTCGGTGGGAATTTTTTGGTCAAACTATCGTCAATGTACGAATTTTGACTCTCGGTGGGAACTTTTTTCTTCAAACTACTGTCAATACTCAAATTTTAACTATTGTTTGAGATCTTTTTGTTAAACAATTGCAAATAAACGAATTTTAATACTAGGTTGGAATTTTTTTCTTCAAACTATCGCATATACGAAATTTAACTCTCGGCAGGAATTTTTTGGTCAAGCTACCATCAATGTTCGAATTTTAACTCACGGTGGGCACTTTTTTCTTCAAACTACTGTCAATTTTCAAATTTTATCTATTGGTTGATATCTTTTTGTCAAACAGTCGTCAATAAACGAATTTTTAAACTAGGTTGTAACTTTTTTCTTCAAATTATCGCCTACATACGAAATTCAACTCTCGGTGGGAATTTTTTGGTCAAGCTACCGTCAATGTACGAATTTTAACTCTCGGTGGGCACTTTTTTCTTCAAACTACTGTCAATATTCAGATTTTATCTATTGGTTGAAATCTTTTTGTCAAACAGTCGTCAATAATCGAATTTTTATACTAGGTTGGAATTTTTTTCTTCAAATTATCGCATATACGAAATTTAACTGTCGGTAGGAATTTGTTGGTCAAGCTACCTTCAATGTACGAATTTTAACTTTCGATGGGCTCTTTCTTCTTCAAACTAATGACAATATTCAAATTTTAACTATTGGTTGAAATCTTTATGCCAAACAATCGTCAATAAACGAATTTTAATACTAGGTTGGAGTTTTTTTCTTCAAACTATCGCCTATATACGAAATTTAACTCTCGGTGGGAATTTTTTGGTCAAGCTACCGTCAATGTACGAATTTTAACTCTCGGTGGGAACTTTTTTCTTCAAACTACTGTCAATACTCAAATTTTAACTATTGTTTGAGATCTTTTTGTTAAACAATTGTAAATAAACGAATTTTAATACTAGGTTGGAATTTTTTTCTTCAAACTATCGCCTACATACGAAATTTAACTCTCGGTGGGAATTTTTTGGTCAAACTTTCGTCAAAGTACGAATTTTAACTCACGGTGGGCACTTTTTTCTTCAAACTACTGTCAATATTCAAATTTTATCTATTGGTTGATATCTTTTTGTCAAACAGTCGTCAATAAACGAATTTTTAAACTAGGTTGTAACTTTTTTCTTCAAATTATTGCCTACATACGAAATTCAACTCTCGGTGGGAATTTTTTGGTCAAGCTACCGTCAATGTACGAATTTTAACTCTCGGTGGGCACTTTTTTCTTCAAACTACTGTCAATATTCAAATTTTATCTATTGGTTGATATCTTTTTGTCAAACAGTCGTCAATAATCGAATTTTTAAACTAGGTTGTAACTTTTTTCTTCAAATTATCGCCTACATACGAAATTCAACTCTCGGTGGGAATTTTTTGGTCAAACTACCGTCAATGTACGAATTTTAACTCTCGGTGGGAACTTTTTTCTTCAAACTACTGTCAATACTCAAATTTTAACTATTGTTTGAGATCTTTTTGTTAAACAATTGTAAATAAACGAATTTTAATACTAGGTTTGAATTTTTTTCTTCAAACTATCGCATATACGAAATTTAACACTCGGTAGGAATTATTTGGTCAAGCTACCATCAATGTTCGAATTTTAACTCTCGGTGGGCACTTTTTTCTTCAAACTACTGTCAATATTCAGATTTTATCTATTGGTTGAAATCTTTTTATCAAACAATCGTCAATAAACGAATTTTCATACTAGGTTGGAATTTTTTTCTTCAAACTATCGCCTAGATACGAAATTCAACTCTCGGTGGGAATTTTTTGGTCAAACTACCGACAATGTACGAATTTTAACTCTCGGTGGGCACTTTTCTCTTCAAACTACTGTCAATATTCAGATTTTAAATATTGGTTGAGATCTTTTTGTTAAACAATTGCAAATAAACGAATTTTAATACTAGGTTGGAATTTTTTTCTTCAAACTATCGCATATACGAAATTTAACTCTCGGCAGGAATTTTTTGGTCAAGCTACCATCAATGTTCGAATTTTAACTCACGGTGGGCACTTTTTTCTTCAAACTACTGTCAATATTCAAATTTTATCTATTGGTTGATATCTTTTTGTCAAACATTCGTCAATAAACGAATTTTCAAACTAGGTTGTAACTTTTTTCATCAAATTATCGCCTACATACGAAATTCAACTCTCGGTGGGAATTTTTTGGTCAAACTACCGTCAATGTACGAATTTTAACTCTCGGTGGGAACTTTTTTCTTCAAACTACTGTCAATACTCAAATTTTAACTATTGTTTGAGATCTTTTTGTTAAACAATTGTAAATAAACGAATTTTAATACTAGGTTGGAATTTTTTTCCTCAAACTATCGCATATACGAAATTTAACTCTCGGTAGGAATTTTTTGGTCAAGCTACCATCAATGTTCAAATTTTAACTTTCGGTGGGCACTTTTTTCTTCAAACTACTGTCAATATTCATATTTTAACTATTGGTTGAAATCTTTTTGTCAACAATCGTCAATAGACGAATTTTAATACTAGGTTGGAATTTTTTTCTTCAAACTATCGCCTACATACGAAATTTAACTCTCGGTGGGAATTTTTTGGTCAAACTTTCGTCAAAGTACGAATTTTAACTCACGGTGGGCACTTTTTTCTTCAAACTACTGTCAATATTCAAATTTTATCTATTGGTTGATATCTTTTTGTCAAACAGTCGTCAATAAACGAATTTTTAAACTAGGTTGTAACTTTTTTCTTCAAATTATTGCCTACATACGAAATTCAACTCTCGGTGGGAATTTTTTGGTCAAGCTACCGTCAATGTACGAATTTTAACTCTCGGTGGGCACTTTTTTCTTCAAACTACTGTCAATATTCAAATTTTATCTATTGGTTGATATCTTTTTGTCAAACAGTCGTCAATAAACGAATTTTTAAACTAGGTTGTAACTTTTTTCTTCAAATTATCGCCTACATACGAAATTCAACTCTCGGTGGGAATTTTTTGGTCAAACTACCGTCAATGTACGAATTTTAACTCTCGGTGGGAACTTTTTTCTTCAAACTACTGTCAATACTCAAATTTTAACTATTGTTTGAGATCTTTTTGTTAAACAATTGTAAATAAACGAATTTTAATACTAGGTTGGAATTTTTTTCTTCAAACTATCGCATATACGAAATTTAACACTCGGTAGGAATTATTTGGTCAAGCTACCATCAATGTTCGAATTTTAACTCTCGGTGGGCACTTTTTTCTTCAAACTACTGTCAATATTCAGATTTTATCTATTGGTTGAAATCTTTTTATCAAACAATCGTCAATAAACGAATTTTCATACTAGGTTGGAATTTTTTTCTTCAAACTATCGCCTAGATACGAAATTTAGCTCTTCGTAGGAATTTTTTAGTCAAGCTAGCGTCAATGTACGAATTTTAACTCTCAGTGGGCACTTTTCTCTTCAAACTGCTGTCAATATTCAGATTTTAACTATTGGTTGCAATCTTTTTGTCAAACAGTCGTCAATAAACGAATTTTTATTCTAGGTTGTAATTTTTTTCTTCAAACTATCGCCTACATACGAAATTTATCTCTCGGTGGGAATTTTTTGGTCAACCTACCATCAATGTTCGAATTTTAACTCTCGGTGGGCACTTTTTTCTTCAAACTACTGTCAGTATTCAGATTTTATCTATTGGTTGAAATCTTTTTGTCAAACAATTGTCAATAAACGAATTTTTAAACTAGGTTGTAACTTTTTTCATCAAATTATCGCCTACATACGAAATTCAACTCTCGGTGGGAATTTTTTGGTCAAACTACCGTCAATGTACGAATTTTGACTCTCGGTGGGAACTTTTTTCTTCAAACTACTGTCAATACTCAAATTTTAACTATTGTTTGAGATCTTTTTGTTAAACAATTGCAAATAAACGAATTTTAATACTAGGTTGGAATTTTTTTCTTCAAACTATCGCATATACGAAATTTAACTCTCGGCAGGAATTTTTTGGTCAAGCTACCATCAATGTTCGAATTTTAACTCACGGTGGGCACTTTTTTCTTCAAACTACTGTCAATATTCAAATTTTATCTATTGGTTGATATCTTTTTGTCAAACAGTCGTCAATAAACGAATTTTTAAACTAGGTTGTAACTTTTTTCTTCAAATTATCGCCTACATACGAAATTCAACTCTCGGTGGGAATTTTTTGGTCAAACTACCGTCAATGTACGAATTTTAACTCTCGGTGGGCACTTTTTTCTTCAAACTACTGTCAATATTCAAATTTTATCTATTGGTTGATATCTTTTTGTCAAACATTCGTCAATAAACGAATTTTTAAACTAGGTTGTAACTTTTTTCATCAAATTATCGCCTACATACGAAATTCAACTCTCGGTGGGAATTTTTTGGTCAAACTACCGTCAATGTACGAATTTTAACTCTCGGTGGGAACTTTTTTCTTCAAACTACTGTCAATACTCAAATTTTAACTATTGTTTGAGATCTTTTTGTTAAACAATTGTAAATAAACGAATTTTAATACTAGGTTGGAATTTTTTTCTTCAAACTATCGCCTACATACGAAATTTAACTCTCGGTGGGAATTTTTTGGTCAAACTTTCGTCAAAGTACGAATTTTAACTCACGGTGGGCACTTTTTTCTTCAAACTACTGTCAATATTCAAATTTTATCTATTGGTTGATATCTTTTTGTCAAACAGTCGTCAATAAACGAATTTTAATACTAGGTTGGAATTTTTTCCTTCAAACTATCGCCTATATACGAAATTTAACTCTCGGTGGGAATTTTTTGGTCAAACTATCGTCAATGTACGAATTTTAACTCTCGGTGGGCAATTTTTTCTTCAAACAACTGTAATACTCAGATTTTAACTATTGTTTGAGATCTTTTTGTTAAACAATTGTAAATAAACGAATTTTAATACTAGGTTGGAATTTTTTTCTTCAAACTATCGCCTATATACGAATTTTAACTCTCGGTGGGCACTTTTTTCTTCAAACAACTGTCAATATTCAGATTTTAACTATGGGTGAAATCTTCTTGGCAAACAATCGTCAATAAACGAATTTTAATACTAGGTTGGAATTTTTTTCTTCAAACTATCGCCTATATACGAATTTTAACTCTCGGTGGGCACTTTTTTCTTCAGACTACTGTCAATATTCAAATTTTAACTATTGGTTGAAATCTTCATGTCGTCAATAAACGAATTTTTATACTAGGTTGTAATTTTTTTCTTCAAACTATCGCATATACGAAATTTAACTCTCGGTGGGAATTTTTTGGTCAAACTATCGTCAATGTACGAATTTTGACTCTCGGTGGGAACTTTTTTCTTCAAACTACTGTCAATACTCAAATTTTAACTATTGTTTGAGATCTTTTTGTTAAACAATTGCAAATAAACGAATTTTAATACTAGGTTGGAATTTTTTTCTTCAAACTATCGCATATACGAAATTTAACTCTCGGCAGGAATTTTTTGGTCAAGCTACCATCAATGTTCGAATTTTAACTCACGGTGGGCACTTTTTTCTTCAAACTACTGTCAATTTTCAAATTTTATCTATTGGTTGATATCTTTTTGTCAAACAGTCGTCAATAAACGAATTTTTAAACTAGGTTGTAACTTTTTTCTTCAAATTATCGCCTACATACGAAATTCAACTCTCGGTGGGAATTTTTTGGTCAAGCTACCGTCAATGTACGAATTTTAACTCTCGGTGGGCACTTTTTTCTTCAAACTACTGTCAATATTCAGATTTTATCTATTGGTTGAAATCTTTTTGTCAAACAGTCGTCAATAATCGAATTTTTATACTAGGTTGGAATTTTTTTCTTCAAATTATCGCATATACGAAATTTAACTGTCGGTAGGAATTTGTTGGTCAAGCTACCTTCAATGTACGAATTTTAACTTTCGATGGGCTCTTTCTTCTTCAAACTAATGACAATATTCAAATTTTAACTATTGGTTGAAATCTTTATGCCAAACAATCGTCAATAAACGAATTTTAATACTAGGTTGGAGTTTTTTTCTTCAAACTATCGCCTATATACGAAATTTAACTCTCGGTGGGAATTTTTTGGTCAAGCTACCGTCAATGTACGAATTTTAACTCTCGGTGGGAACTTTTTTCTTCAAACTACTGTCAATACTCAAATTTTAACTATTGTTTGAGATCTTTTTGTTAAACAATTGTAAATAAACGAATTTTAATACTAGGTTGGAATTTTTTTCTTCAAACTATCGCCTACATACGAAATTTAACTCTCGGTGGGAATTTTTTGGTCAAACTTTCGTCAAAGTACGAATTTTAACTCACGGTGGGCACTTTTTTCTTCAAACTACTGTCAATACTCAAATTTTAACTATTGTTTGAGATCTTTTTGTTAAACAATTGTAAATAAACGAATTTTAATACTAGGTTTGAATTTTTTTCTTCAAACTATCGCATATACGAAATTTAACACTCGGTAGGAATTATTTGGTCAAGCTACCATCAATGTTCGAATTTTAACTCTCGGTGGGCACTTTTTTCTTCAAACTACTGTCAATATTCAGATTTTATCTATTGGTTGAAATCTTTTTATCAAACAATCGTCAATAAACGAATTTTCATACTAGGTTGGAATTTTTTTCTTCAAACTATCGCCTAGATACGAAATTTAGCTCTTCGTAGGAATTTTTTAGTCAAGCTAGCGTCAATGTACGAATTTTAACTCTCAGTGGGCACTTTTCTCTTCAAACTGCTGTCAATATTCAGATTTTAACTATTGGTTGCAATCTTTTTGTCAAACAGTCGTCAATAAACGAATTTTTATTCTAGGTTGTAATTTTTTTCTTCAAACTATCGCCTACATACGAAATTTATCTCTCGGTGGGAATTTTTTGGTCAACCTACCATCAATGTTCGAATTTTATCTCTCGGTGGGCACTTTTTTCTTCAAACTACTGTCAATATTCAGATTTTATCTATTGGTTGAAATCTTTTTATCAAACAATCGTCAATAAACGAATTTTCATACTAGGTTGGAATTTTTTTCTTCAAACTATCGCCTAGATACGAAATTTAGCTCTTCGTAGGAATTTTTTAGTCAAGCTAGCGTCAATGTACGAATTTTAACTCTCGGTGGGCACTTTTCTCTTCAAACTGCTGTCAATATTCAGATTTTAACTATTGGTTGCAATCTTTTTGTCAAACAGTCGTCAATAAACGAATTTTTATTCTAGGTTGTAATTTTTTTCTTCAAACTATCGCCTACATACGAAATTTATCTCTCGGTGGGAATTTTTTGGTCAACCTACCATCAATGTTCGAATTTTAACTCTCGGTGGGCACTTTTTTCTTCAAACTACTGTCAGTATTCAGATTTTATCTATTGGTTGAAATCTTTTTGTCAAACAATTGTCAATAAACGAATTTTTAAACTAGGTTGTAACTTTTTTCATCAAATTATCGCCTACATACGAAATTCAACTCTCGGTGGGAATTTTTTGGTCAAACTACCGTCAATGTACGAATTTTGACTCTCGGTGGGAACTTTTTTCTTCAAACTACTGTCAATACTCAAATTTTAACTATTGTTTGAGATCTTTTTGTTAAACAATTGCAAATAAACGAATTTTAATACTAGGTTGGAATTTTTTTCTTCAAACTATCGCATATACGAAATTTAACTCTCGGCAGGAATTTTTTGGTCAAGCTACCATCAATGTTCGAATTTTAACTCACGGTGGGCACTTTTTTCTTCAAACTACTGTCAATATTCAAATTTTATCTATTGGTTGATATCTTTTTGTCAAACAGTCGTCAATAAACGAATTTTTAAACTAGGTTGTAACTTTTTTCTTCAAATTATCGCCTACATACGAAATTCAACTCTCGGTGGGAATTTTTTGGTCAAACTACCGTCAATGTACGAATTTTAACTCTCGGTGGGCACTTTTTTCTTCAAACTACTGTCAATATTCAAATTTTATCTATTGGTTGATATCTTTTTGTCAAACATTCGTCAAAAAACGAATTTTTAAACTAGGTTGTAACTTTTTTCATCAAATTATCGCCTACATACGAAATTCAACTCTCGGTGGGAATTTTTTGGTCAAACTACCGTCAATGTACGAATTTTAACTCTCGGTGGGAACTTTTTTCTTCAAACTACTGTCAATATTCATATTTTAACTATTGGTTGAAATCTTTTTGTCAACAATCGTCAATAGACGAATTTTAATACTAGGTTGGAATTTTTTCCTTCAAACTATCGCCTATATACGAAATCTAACTCTCGGTGGGAATTTTTTGGTCAAACTATCGTCAATGTACGAATTTTAACTCTCGGTGGGCAATTTTTTCTTCAAACAACTGTAATACTCAGATTTTAACTATTGTTTGAGATCTTTTTGTTAAACAATTGTAAATAAACGAATTTTAATACTAGGTTGGAATTTTTTTCTTCAAACTATCGCCTATATACGAATTTTAACTCTCGGTGGGCACTTTTTTCTTCAAACAACTGTCAATATTCAGATTTTAACTATGGGTGAAATCTTCTTGGCAAACAATCGTCAATAAACGAATTTTAATACTAGGTTGGAATTTTTTTCTTCAAACTATCGCCTATATACGAATTTTAACTCTCGGTGGGCACTTTTTTCTTCAGACTACTGTCAATATTCAAATTTTAACTATTGGTTGAAATCTTCATGTCGTCAATAAACGAATTTTTATACTAGGTTGTAATTTTTTTCTTCAAACTATCGCATATACGAAATTTAACTCTCGGTGGGAATTTTTTGGTCAAACTATCGTCAATGTACGAATTTTGACTCTCGGTGGGAACTTTTTTCTTCAAACTACTGTCAATACTCAAATTTTAACTATTGTTTGAGATCTTTTTGTTAAACAATTGCAAATAAACGAATTTTAATACTAGGTTGGAATTTTTTTCTTCAAACTATCGCATATACGAAATTTAACTCTCGGCAGGAATTTTTTGGTCAAGCTACCATCAATGTTCGAATTTTAACTCACGGTGGGCACTTTTTTCTTCAAACTACTGTCAATATTCAAATTTTATCTATTGGTTGATATCTTTTTGTCAAACAGTCGTCAATAAACGAATTTTTAAACTAGGTTGTAACTTTTTTCTTCAAATTATCGCCTACATACGAAATTCAACTCTCGGTGGGAATTTTTTGGTCAAGCTACCGTCAATGTACGAATTTTAACTCTCGGTGGGCACTTTTTTCTTCAAACTACTGTCAATATTCAGATTTTATCTATTGGTTGAAATCTTTTTGTCAAACAGTCGTCAATAATCGAATTTTTATACTAGGTTGGAATTTTTTTCTTCAAATTATCGCATATACGAAATTTAACTGTCGGTAGGAATTTGTTGGTCAAGCTACCTTCAATGTACGAATTTTAACTTTCGATGGGCTCTTTCTTCTTCAAACTAATGACAATATTCAAATTTTAACTATTGGTTGAAATCTTTATGCCAAACAATCGTCAATAAACGAATTTTAATACTAGGTTGGAGTTTTTTTCTTCAAACTATCGCCTATATACGAAATTTAACTCTCGGTGGGAATTTTTTGGTCAAGCTACCGTCAATGTACGAATTTTAACTCTCGGTGGGAACTTTTTTCTTCAAACTACTGTCAATACTCAAATTTTAACTATTGTTTGAGATCTTTTTGTTAAACAATTGTAAATAAACGAATTTTAATACTAGGTTGGAATTTTTTTCTTCAAACTATCGCCTACATACGAAATTTAACTCTCGGTGGGAATTTTTTGGTCAAACTTTCGTCAAAGTACGAATTTTAACTCACGGTGGGCACTTTTTTCTTCAAACTACTGTCAATATTCAAATTTTATCTATTGGTTGATATCTTTTTGTCAAACAGTCGTCAATAAACGAATTTTTAAACTAGGTTGTAACTTTTTTCTTCAAATTATTGCCTACATACGAAATTCAACTCTCGGTGGGAATTTTTTGGTCAAGCTACCGTCAATGTACGAATTTTAACTCTCGGTGGGCACTTTTTTCTTCAAACTACTGTCAATATTCAAATTTTATCTATTGGTTGATATCTTTTTGTCAAACAGTCGTCAATAAACGAATTTTTAAACTAGGTTGTAACTTTTTTCTTCAAATTATCGCCTACATACGAAATTCAACTCTCGGTGGGAATTTTTTGGTCAAACTACCGTCAATGTACGAATTTTAACTCTCGGTGGGAACTTTTTTCTTCAAACTACTGTCAATATTCATATTTTAACTATTGGTTGAAATCTTTTTGTCAACAATCGTCAATAGACGAATTTTAATACTAGGTTGGAATTTTTTCCTTCAAACTATCGCCTATATACGAAATTTAACTCTCGGTGGGAATTTTTTGGTCAAACTATCGTCAATGTACGAATTTTAACTCTCGGTGGGCAATTTTTTCTTCAAACAACTGTAATACTCAGATTTTAACTATTGTTTGAGATCTTTTTGTTAAACAATTGTAAATAAACGAATTTTAATACTAGGTTGGAATTTTTTTCTTCAAACTATCGCCTATATACGAATTTTAACTCTCGGTGGGCACTTTTTTCTTCAAACAACTGTCAATATTCAGATTTTAACTATGGGTGAAATCTTCTTGGCAAACAATCGTCAATAAACGAATTTTAATACTAGGTTGGAATTTTTTTCTTCAAACTATCGCCTATATACGAATTTTAACTCTCGGTGGGCACTTTTTTCTTCAGACTACTGTCAATATTCAAATTTTAACTATTGGTTGAAATCTTCATGTCGTCAATAAACGAATTTTTATACTAGGTTGTAATTTTTTTCTTCAAACTATCGCATATACGAAATTTAACTCTCGGTGGGAATTTTTTGGTCAAACTATCGTCAATGTACGAATTTTGACTCTCGGTGGGAACTTTTTTCTTCAAACTACTGTCAATACTCAAATTTTAACTATTGTTTGAGATCTTTTTGTTAAACAATTGCAAATAAACGAATTTTAATACTAGGTTGGAATTTTTTTCTTCAAACTATCGCATATACGAAATTTAACTCTCGGCAGGAATTTTTTGGTCAAGCTACCATCAATGTTCGAATTTTAACTCACGGTGGGCACTTTTTTCTTCAAACTACTGTCAATATTCAAATTTTATCTATTGGTTGATATCTTTTTGTCAAACAGTCGTCAATAAACGAATTTTTAAACTAGGTTGTAACTTTTTTCTTCAAATTATCGCCTACATACGAAATTCAACTCTCGGTGGGAATTTTTTGGTCAAGCTACCGTCAATGTACGAATTTTAACTCTCGGTGGGCACTTTTTTCTTCAAACTACTGTCAATATTCAGATTTTATCTATTGGTTGAAATCTTTTTGTCAAACAGTCGTCAATAATCGAATTTTTATACTAGGTTGGAATTTTTTTCTTCAAATTATCGCATATACGAAATTTAACTGTCGGTAGGAA
The DNA here is from genome assembly GCF_050948175.1 of Xylocopa sonorina. Classification (NCBI taxonomy): domain Eukaryota; kingdom Metazoa; phylum Arthropoda; class Insecta; order Hymenoptera; family Apidae; genus Xylocopa; species Xylocopa sonorina. Next base: position 1,156,655 of record NW_027490091.1, read on the forward strand.
TTTGTTGGTCAAGCTACCTTCAATGTACGAATTTTAACTTTCGATGGGCTCTTTCTTCTTCAAACTAATGACAATATTCAAATTTTAACTATTGGTTGAAATCTTTATGCCAAACAATCGTCAATAAACGAATTTTAATACTAGGTTGGAGTTTTTTTCTTCAAACTATCGCCTATATACGAAATTTAACTCTCGGTGGGAATTTTTTGGTCAAGCTACCGTCAATGTACGAATTTTAACTCTCGGTGGGAACTTTTTTCTTCAAACTACTGTCAATACTCAAATTTTAACTATTGTTTGAGATCTTTTTGTTAAACAATTGTAAATAAACGAATTTTAATTCTAGGTTGGAATTTTTTTCTTCAAACTATCGCCTACATACGAAATTTAACTCTCGGTGGGAATTTTTTGGTCAAACTTTCGTCAAAGTACGAATTTTAACTCACGGTGGGCACTTTTTTCTTCAAACTACTGTCAATATTCAAATTTTATCTATTGGTTGATATCTTTTTGTCAAACAATTGTCAATAAACGAATTTTTAAACTAGGTTGTAACTTTTTTCTTCAAATTATCGCCTACATACGAAATTCAACTCTCGGTGGGAATTTTTTGGTCAAACTACCGTCAATGTACGAATTTTAACTCTCGGTGGGCACTTTTTTCTTCAAACTACTGTCAATATTCAAATTTTATCTATTGGTTGATATCTTTTTGTCAAACATTCGTCAATAAACGAATTTTTAAACTAGGTTGTAACTTTTTTCATCAAATTATCGCCTACATACGAAATTCAACTCTCGGTGGGAATTTTTTGGTCAAACTACCGTCAATGTACGAATTTTAACTCTCGGTGGGAACTTTTTTCTTCAAACTACTGTCAATACTCAAATTTTAACTATTGTTTGAGATCTTTTTGTTAAACAATTGTAAATAAACGAATTTTAATACTAGGTTGGAATTTTTTTCTTCAAACTATCGCCTACATACGAAATTTAACTCTCGGTGGGAATTTTTTGGTCAAACTTTCGTCAAAGTACGAATTTTAACTCACGGTGGGCACTTTTTTCTTCAAACTACTGTCAATATTCAAATTTTATCTATTGGTTGATATCTTTTTGTCAAACAGTCGTCAATAAACGAATTTTAATACTAGGTTGGAATTTTTTCCTTCAAACTATCGCCTATATACGAAATTTAACTCTCGGTGGGAATTTTTTGGTCAAACTATCGTCAATGTACGAATTTTAACTCTCGGTGGGCAATTTTTTCTTAAAACAACTGTAATACTCAGATTTTAACTATTGTTTGAGATCTTTTTGTTAAACAATTGTAAATAAACGAATTTTAATACTAGGTTGGAATTTTTTTCTTCAAACTATCGCCTATATACGAATTTTAACTCTCGGTGGGCACTTTTTTCTTCAGACTACTGTTTATATTCAAATTTTAACTATTGGTTGAAATCTTTATTCCAAACAATCGTCAATAAACGAATTTTAATACTAGGTTGGAGTTTTTTTCTTCAAACTATCGCCTACATACGAAATTTATCTCTCGGTGGGAATTTTTTGGTCAACCTACCATCAATGTTCGAATTTTAACTCTCGGTGGGCACTTTTTTCTTCAAACTACTGTCAGTATTCAGATTTTATCTATTGGTTGAAATCTTTTTGTCAAACAGTCGTCAATGATCGAATTTTTATACTAGGTTGGAATTTTTTTCTTCAAATTATCGCATATACGAAATTTAACTGTCGGTAGGAATTTTTTGGTCAAACTACCGTCAATGTACGAATTTTAACTCTCGGTGGGCACTTTTTTCTTCAAACTACTGTCAATATTCAAATTTTATCTATTGGTTGATATCTTTTTGTCAAACATTCGTCAATAAACGAATTTTTAAACTAGGTTGTAACTTTTTTCATCAAATTATCGCCTACATACGAAATTCAACTCTCGGTGGGAATTTTTTGGTCAAACTACCGTCAATGTACGAATTTTAACTCTCGGTCGGAACTTTTTTCTTCAAACTACTGTCAATACTCAAATTTTAACTATTGTTTGAGATCTTTTTGTTAAACAATTCTAAATAAACGAATTTTAATACTAGGTTGGAATTTTTTTCTTCAAACTATCGCCTATATACGAAATTTAACTCTCGGTGGGCACTTTTTTCTTCAAACTACTGTCAATATTCATATTTTAACTATTGGTTGAAATCTTTTTGTCAACAATCGTCAATAGACGAATTTTAATACTAGGTTGGAATTTTTTCCTTCAAACTATCGCCTATATACGAAATTTAACTCTCGGTGGGAATTTTTTGGTCAAACTATCGTCAATGTACGAATTTTAACTCTCGGTGGGAACTTTTTTCTTCAAACTACTGTCAATATTCATATTTTAACTATTGGTTGAAATCTTTTTGTCAACAATCGTCAATAGACGAATTTTAATACTAGGTTGGAATTTTTTTCTTCAAACTATCGCCTATATACGAATTTTAACTCTCGGTGGGCACTTTTTTCTTCAGACTACTGTTTATATTCAAATTTTAACTATTGGTTGAAATCTTTATGCCAAACAATCGTCAATAAACGAATTTTAATACTAGGCTGGAATTTTTTTCTTCAAACTATCGCCTATATACGAAATTTAACTCTCGGTGGGAATTTTTTGGTCAAACTATCGTCAATGTACGAATTTTAACTCTCGGTGGGCACTTTTTTCTTCAAACAACTGTAGGTTGGAATTTTTTTCTTCAAACTATCGCCTATATACGAGTTTTAACTCTCGGTGTGAATTTTTTGGTCAAGCTACCGTCAATGTACGAATTTCAACTCTCGGTGGGCACTTTTTTCTTCAAACAACTGTAATACTCAGATTTTAACTATGGGTGAAATCCTTTTGTCAAACAATCGTCAATAAACGAATTTTAATACTAGGTTGGAATTTTTTTCTTCAAACTATCGCATATACGAAATTTAACTCTCGGCAGGAATTTTTTGGTCAAGCTACCATCAATGTTCGAATTTTAACTCACGGTGGGCACTTTTTTCTTCAAACTACTGTCAATATTCAAATTTTATCTATTGGTTGATATCTTTTTGTCAAACAGTCGTCAATAAACGAATTTTTAAACTAGGTTGTAACTTTTTTCTTCAAATTATTGCCTACATACGAAATTCAACTCTCGGTGGGAATTTTTTGGTCAAGCTACCGTCAATGTACGAATTTTAACTCTCGGTGGGCACTTTTTTCTTCAAACTACTGTCAATATTCAAATTTTATCTATTGGTTGATATCTTTTTGTCAAACAGTCGTCAATAAACGAATTTTTAAACTAGGTTGTAACTTTTTTCTTCAAATTATCGCCTACATACGAAATTCAACTCTCGGTGGGAATTTTTTGGTCAAACTACCGTCAATGTACGAATTTTAACTCTCGGTGGGAACTTTTTTCTTCAAACTACTGTCAATACTCAAATTTTAACTATTGTTTGAGATCTTTTTGTTAAACAATTGTAAATAAACGAATTTTAATACTAGGTTGGAATTTTTTTCTTCAAACTATCGCATATACGAAATTTAACACTCGGTAGGAATTATTTGGTCAAGCTACCATCAATGTTCGAATTTTAACTCTCGGTGGGCACTTTTTTCTTCAAACTACTGTCAATACTCAGATTTTAACTATTGGTTGAAGTCTTTTTGTCAAACAGTCGTCAATAATCGAATTTTTATACTAGGTTGTAATTTTTTTCTTCAAACTATCGCCTACATACGAAATTTAACTCTCGGTGGGAATTTTTTGGTCAAGCTACCGTCAATGTTCGAATTTTAACTCTCGGTGGGCACTTTTTTCCTCAAACTACTGTAAATATTCAAATTTTAACTATTGGTTGAAATCTTTTTGTCAAACAGTCCTCAATAAACGAATTTTCATACTAGGTTGTAATTTTTTTCTTCAAACTGTCGCCTACATACGAAATTTAACTCTCGGTAGGAATTTTTTGGTCAAACTATCGTCAATGTACGAATTTTAACTCAAGGTGGGCACTTTTTTCTTCAAACTACTGTCAATATTCAGATTTTAACTATTGGTTGAAATCTTTTTGTCAAACAATCGTCAATAAACGAATTTTCATACTAGGTTGGAATTTTTTTCTTCAAACTATCGCCTAGATACGAAATTTAGCTCTTCGTAGGAATTTTTTAGTCAAGCTAGCGTCAATGTACGAATTTTAACTCTCAGTGGGCACTTTTTTCTTCAAACTACTGTCAATATTCAGATTTTATCTATTGGTTGAAATCTTTTTATCAAACAATCGTCAATAAACGAATTTTCATACTACGTTGGAATTTTTTTCTTCAAACTATCGCCTAGATACGAAATTTAGCTCTTCGTAGGAATTTTTTAGTCAAGCTAGCGTCAATGTACGAATTTTAACTCTCGGTGGGCACTTTTCTCTTCAAACTGCTGTCAATATTCAGATTTTAACTATTGGTTGCAATCTTTTTGTCAAACAGTCGTCAATAAACGAATTTTTATTCTAGGTTGTAATTTTTTTCTTCAAACTATCGCCTACATACGAAATTTATCTCTCGGTGGGAATTTTTTGGTCAACCTACCATCAATGTTCGAATTTTAACTCTCGGTGGGCACTTTTTTCTTCAAACTACTGTCAGTATTCAGATTTTATCTATTGGTTGAAATCTTTTTGTCAAACAATCGTCAATAAACGAATTTTTAAACTAGGTTGTAACTTTTTTCATCAAATTATCGCCTACATACGAAATTCAACTCTCGGTGGGAATTTTTTGGTCAAACTACCGTCAATGTACGAATTTTAACTCTCGGTGGGAACTTTTTTCTTCAAACTACTGTCAATACTCAAATTTTAACTATTGTTTGAGATCTTTTTGTTAAACAATTGTAACTAAACGAATTTTAATACTAGGTTGGAATTTTTTTCTTCAAACTATCGCATATACGAAATTTAACGCTCGGTAGGAATATTTTGGTCAAGCTACCATCAATGTTCGAATTTTAACTCTCGGTGGGCACTTTTTTCTTCAAACTACTGTCAATATTCAGATTTTATCTATTGGTTGAAATCCTTTTGTTAAACAATTGTAAATAAACGAATTTTAATACTAGGTTGGAATTTTTTTCTTCAAACTATCGCCTACATACGAAATTTAACTCTCGGTGGGAATTTTTTGGTCAAACTTTCGTCAAAGTACGAATTTTAACTCACGGTGGGCACTTTTTTCTTCAAACTACTGTCAATATTCAAATTTTATCTATTGGTTGATATCTTTTTGTCAAACAGTCGTCAATAAACGAATTTTTAAACTAGGTTGTAACTTTTTTCTTCAAATTATCGCCTACATACGAAATTCAACTCTCGGTGGGAATTTTTTGGTCAAGCTACCGTCAATGTACGAATTTTAACTCTCGGTGGGCACTTTTTTCTTCAAACTACTGTCAATATTCAAATTTTATCTATTGGTTGATATCTTTTTGTCAAACAGTCGTCAATAAACGAATTTTTAAACTAGGTTGTAACTTTTTTCTTCAAATTATCGCCTACATACGAAGTTCAACTCTCGGTGGGAATTTTTTGGTCAAACTACCGTCAATGTACGAATTTTAACTCTCGGTTGGCACTTTTCTCTTCAAACTACTGTCAATATTCAGATTTTAACTATTGTTTGAGATCTTTTTGTTAAACAATTGTAAATAAACGAATTTTAATACTAGGTTGGAATTTTTTTCTTCAAACTATCGCATATACGAAATTTAACGCTCGGTAGGAATTTTTTGGTCAACCTACCATCAATGTTCGAATTTTAACTCTCGGTGGGCACTTTTTTCTTCAAACTACTGTCAATATTCAGATTTTATCTATTGGTTGAAATCTTTTTGTCAAACAATCGTCAATAAACGAATTTTCATACTAGGTTGGAATTTTTTTCTTCAAACTATTGCCTACATACGAAGTTCAACTCTCGGTGGGAATTTTTTGGTCAAACTACCGACAATGTACGAATTTTAACTCTCAGTGGGCACTTTTCTCTTCAAACTACTGTCAATACTCAAATTTTAACTATTGTTTGATATCTTTTTGTTAAACAATTGTAAATAAACGAATTTTAATACTAGGTTGGAATTTTTTTCTTCAAACTATCGCCTATATACGAAATTTAACTCTCGGTGGGGACTTTTTTCTTCAAACTACTGTCAATATTCAGATTTTAACTATTGGTTGAAATCTTTTTGTCAAACAATCGTCAGTACACGAATTTTTATACTAGGTGGTAATTTTTTTTCTTCAAACTATCGCCTACATACGAAATTTAACTCTCGGTGGGAATTTTTTGGTCAAACTATCGTCAATGTACGAATTTTAACTCTCGGTGGGCACTTTTTTCTTCAGACTACTGTCAATATTCAAATTTTAACTATTGGTTGAAATCTTCATGTCGTCAATAAACGAATTTTTATACTAGGTTGTAATTTTTTTCTTCAAACTATCGCATATACGAAATTTAACTCTCGGTAGGAATTTTTTGGTCAAGCTACCATCAATGTTCGAATTTTAACTCTCGGTGGGCACTTTTTTCTTCAAACTACTGTCAATACTCAGATTTTAACTATTGGTTGAAGTCTTTTTGTCAAACAGTCGTCAATAATCGAATTTTTATACTAGGTTGTAATTTTTTTCTTCAAACTATCGCCTACATACGAAATTTAACTCTCGGTGGGAATTTTTTGGTCAAGCTACCGTCAATGTTCGAATTTTAACTCTCGGTGGGCACTTTTTTCCTCAAACTACTGTAAATATTCAAATTTTAACTATTGGTTGAAATCTTTTTGTCAAACAGTCCTCAATAAACGAATTTTCATACTAGGTTGTAATTTTTTTCTTCAAACTGTCGCCTACATACGAAATTTAACTCTCGGTGGGAATTTTTTGGTCAAACTATGGTCAAGGTACGAATTTTAACTCTCGGTGGGCACTTTTTTCTTCAAACAACTGTAATACTCAGATTTCAACTATTGTTTGAGATCTTTTTGTTAAACAATTGTAAATAAACGAATTTTAATACTAGGTTGGAATTTTTTTCTTCAAACTATCGCCTATATACGAATTTTAACTCTCGGTGGGCACTTTTTTCTTCAGACTACTGTCAATATTCAAATTTTATCTATTGGTTGATATCTTTTTGTCAAACATTCGTCAATAAACGAATTTTTAAACTAGGTTGTAACTTTTTTCATCAAATTATCGCCTACATACGAAATTCAACTCTCGGTGGGAATTTTTTGGTCAAACTACCGTCAATGTACGAATTTTAACTCTCGGTGGGCACTTTTTTCTTCAAACTACTGTCAATATTCAAATTTTATCTATTGGTTGATATCTTTTTGTCAAACATTCGTCAATAAACGAATTTTTAAACTAGGTTGTAACTTTTTTCATCAAATTATCGCCTACATACGAAATTCAACTCTCGGTGGGAATTTTTTGGTCAAACTACCGTCCATGTACGAATTTTAACTCTCGGTGGGCACTTTTTTCTTCAAACTACTGTCAATATTCAAATTTTATCTATTGGTTGATATCTTTTTGTCAAACATTCGTCAATAAACGAATTTTTAAACTAGGTTGTACCTTTTTTCATCAAATTGTCGCCTACATACGGAATTCAACTCTCGGTGGGAATTTTTTGGTCAAACTACCGTCAATGTACGAATTTTAAGTCTCGGTGGGAACTTTTCTCTTCAAACTACTGTCAATATTCAGATTTTAAATATTGGTTGAAATCTTTTTGTCAAACAGTCGTCAATAAACGAATTTTTATACTAGGTTGTAATTTTTTTCTTCAAACTATCGCCTACATACGAAATTTAACTCTCGGTGGGGATTTTTTGGTCAAACTTTCGTCAAAGTACGAATTTTAACTCACGGTGGGCACTTTTTTCTTCAAACTACTGTCAATATTCAAATTTTATCTATTGGTTGATATCTTTTTGTCAAACATTCGTCAATAAACGAATTTTTAAACTAGGTTGTAACTTTTTTCATCAAATTATCGCCTACATACGAAATTCAACTCTCGGTGGGAATTTTTTGGTCAAACTACCATCAATGTACGAATTTTAACTCTCGGTGGGCACTTTTTTCTTCAAACTACTGTCAATATTCAAATTTTATCTATTGGTTGATATTTTTTTGTCAAACATTCGTCAATAAACGAATTTTTAAACTAGGTTGTAACTTTTTTCATCAAATTATCGCCTACATACGAAATTCAACTATCGGTGGGAATTTTTTGGTCAAACTACCATCAATGTACGAATTTTGACTCTCGGTGGGCACTTTTTTCTTCAAACTACTGTCAATATTCAAATTTTATCTATTGGTTGATATTTTTTTGTCAAACATTCGTCAATAAACGAATTTTTAAACTAGGTTGTAACTTTTTTCATCAAATTATCGCCTACATACGAAATTCAACTATCGGTGGGAATTTTTTGGTCAAACTATGGTCAAGATACGAATTTTAACTCTCGGTGGGCACTTTTTTCTTCAAACAACTGTAATACTCAGATTTCAACTATTGTTTGAGATCTTTTTGTTAAACAATTGTAAATAAACGAATTTTAATACTAGGTTGGAATTTTTTTCTTCAAACTATCGCCTATATACGAATTTTAACTCTCGGTGGGCACTTTTTTCTTCAGACTACTGTCAATATTCAAATTTTATCTATTGGTTGATATCTTTTTGTCAAACATTCGTCAATAAACGAATTTTTAAACTAGGTTGTAACTTTTTTCATCAAATTATCGCCTACATACGAAATTCAACTCTCGGTGGGAATTTTTTGGTCAAACTACCGTCAATGTACGAATTTTAACTCTCGGTGGGCACTTTTTTCTTCAAACTACTGTCAATATTCAAATTTTATCTATTGGTTGATATCTTTTTGTCAAGCATTCGTCAATAAACGAATTTTTAAACTAGGTTGTAACTTTTTTCATCAAATTATCGCCTACATACGAAATTCAACTCTCGGTGGGAATTTTTTGGTCAAACTACCATCAATGTACGAATTTTAACTCTCGGTGGGCACTTTTTTCTTCAAACTACTGTCAATATTCAAATTTTATCTATTGGTTGATATTTTTTTGTCAAACATTCGTCAATAAACGAATTTTTAAACTAGGTTGTAACTTTTTTCATCAAATTATCGCCTACATACGAAATTCAACTATCGGTGGGAATTTTTTGGTCAAACTACCATCAATGTACGAATTTTGACTCTCGGTGGGCACTTTTTTCTTCAAACTACTGTCAATATTCAAATTTTATCTATTGGTTGATATTTTTTTGTCAAACATTCGTCAATAAACGAATTTTTAAACTAGGTTGTAACTTTTTTCATCAAATTATCGCCTACATACGAAATTCAACTATCGGTGGGAATTTTTTGGTCAAACTAACGTCAATGTACGAATTTTGACTCTCGGTGAGAACTTTTTTCTTCAAACTACTGTCAATACTCAAATTTTAACTATTGTTTGAGATGTTTTTGTTAAACAATTGCAAATAGACGAATTTTAATACTAGGTTGGAATTTTTTTCTTCAAACTATCGCATATACGAAATTTAACTCTCGGCAGGAATTTTTTGGTCAAGCTAACGTCAATGTACGAATTTTAACTCTCGGTGGGCACTTTTTTCTTCAAACTACTGTCAATATTCAAATTTTATCTATTGGTTGATATCTTTTTGTCAAACATTCGTCAATAAACGAATTTTTAAACTAGGTTGTACCTTTTTTCATCAAATTGTCGCCTACATACGGAATTCAACTCTCGGTGGGAATTTTTTGGTCAAACTACCGTCAATGTACGAATTTTAAGTCTCGGTGGGAACTTTTCTCTTCAAACTACTGTCAATATTCAGATTTTAAATATTGGTTGAAATCTTTTTGTCAAACAGTCGTCAATAAACGAATTTTTATACTAGGTTGTAATTTTTTTCTTCAAACTATCGCCTACATACGAAATTTAACTCTCGGTGGGAATTTTTTGGTCAAACTTTCGTCAAAGTACGAATTTTAACTCTCGGTGGGCACTTTTTTCTTCAAACTACTGTCAATATTCAAATTTTATCTATTGGTTGATATTTTTTTGTCAAACATTCGTCAATAAACGAATTTTTAAACTAGGTTGTAACTTTTTTCATCAAATTATCGCCTACATACGAAATTCAACTATCGGTGGGAATTTTTTGGTCAAACTACCGTCAATGTACGAATTTTGACTCTCGGTGGGCACTTTTTTCTTCAAACTACTGTCAATATTCAAATTTTATCTATTGGTTGATATTTTTTTGTCAAACATTCGTCAATAAACGAATTTTTAAACTAGGTTGTAACTTTTTTCATCAAATTATCGCCTACATACGAAATTCAACTATCGGTGGGAATTTTTTGGTCAAACTAACGTCAATGTACGAATTTTGACTCTCGGTGAGAACTTTTTTCTTCAAACTACTGTCAATACTCAAATTTTAACTATTGTTTGAGATGTTTTTGTTAAACAATTGCAAATAGACGAATTTTAATACTAGGTTGGAATTTTTTTCTTCAAACTATCGCATATACGAAATTTAACTCTCGGCAGGAATTTTTTGGTCAAGCTAACGTCAATGTACGAATTTTAACTCTCGGTGGGCACTTTTTTCTTCAAACTACTGTCAATATTCAAATTTTATCTATTGGTTGATATCTTTTTGTCAAACATTCGTCAATAAACGAATTTTTAAACTAGGTTGTACCTTTTTTCATCAAATTGTCGCCTACATACGGAATTCAACTCTCGGTGGGAATTTTTTGGTCAAACTACCGTCAATGTACGAATTTTAAGTCTCGGTGGGAACTTTTCTCTTCAAACTACTGTCAATATTCAGATTTTAAATATTGGTTGAAATCTTTTTGTCAAACAGTCGTCAATAAACGAATTTTTATACTAGGTTGTAATTTTTTTCTTCAAACTATCGCCTACATACGAAATTTAACTCTCGGTGGGAATTTTTTGGTCAAACTTTCGTCAAAGTACGAATTTTAACTCACGGTGGGCACTTTTTTCTTCAAACTACTGTCAATATTCAAATTTTATCTATTGGTTGATATCTTTTTGTCAAACATTCGTCAATAAACGAATTTTTAAACTAGGTTGTAACTTTTTTCATCAAATTATCGCCTACATACGAAATTCAACTCTCGGTGGGAATTTTTTGGTCAAACTACCGTCAATGTACGAATTTTAACTCTCGGTGGGCACTTTTTTCTTCAAACTACTGTCAATATTCAAATTTTATCTATTGGTTGATATCTTTTTGTCAAACATTCGTCAATAAACGAATTTTTAAACTAGGTTGTAACTTTTTTCATCAAATTATCGCCTACATACGAAATTCAACTCTCGGTGGGAATTTTTTGGTCAAACTACCGTCCATGTACGAATTTTAACTCTCGGTGGGCACTTTTTTCTTCAAACTACTGTCAATATTCAAATTTTATCTATTGGTTGATATCTTTTTGTCAAACATTCGTCAATAAACGAATTTTTAAACTAGGTTGTACCTTTTTTCATCAAATTGTCGCCTACATACGGAATTCAACTCTCGGTGGGAATTTTTTGGTCAAACTACCGTCAATGTACGAATTTTAAGTCTCGGTGGGAACTTTTCTCTTCAAACTACTGTCAATATTCAGATTTTAAATATTGGTTGAAATCTTTTTGTCAAACAGTCGTCAATAAACGAATTTTTATACTAGGTTGTAATTTTTTTCTTCAAACTATCGCCTACATACGAAATTTAACTCTCGGTGGGGATTTTTTGGTCAAACTTTCGTCAAAGTACGAATTTTAACTCACGGTGGGCACTTTTTTCTTCAAACTACTGTCAATATTCAAATTTTATCTATTGGTTGATATCTTTTTGTCAAACATTCGTCAATAAACGAATTTTTAAACTAGGTTGTAACTTTTTTCATCAAATTATCGCCTACATACGAAATTCAACTCTCGGTGGGAATTTTTTGGTCAAACTACCATCAATGTACGAATTTTAACTCTCGGTGGGCACTTTTTTCTTCAAACTACTGTCAATATTCAAATTTTATCTATTGGTTGATATTTTTTGTCAAACATTCGTCAATAAACGAATTTTTAAACTAGGTTGTAACTTTTTTCATCAAATTATCGCCTACATACGAAATTCAACTATCGGTGGGAATTTTTTGGTCAAACTACCATCAATGTACGAATTTTGACTCTCGGTGGGCACTTTTTTCTTCAAACTACTGTCAATATTCAAATTTTATCTATTGGTTGATATTTTTTTGTCAAACATTCGTCAATAAACGAATTTTTAAACTAGGTTGTAACTTTTTTCATCAAATTATCGCCTACATACGAAATTCAACTATCGGTGGGAATTTTTTGGTCAAACTAACGTCAATGTACGAATTTTGACTCTCGGTGGGAACTTTTTACTTCAAACTACTGTCAATACTCAAATTTTAACTATTGTTTGAGATGTTTTTGTTAAACAATTGCAAATAGACGAATTTTAATACTAGGTTGGAATTTTTTTCTTCAAACTATCGCATATACGAAATTTAACTCTCGGCAGGAATTTTTTGGTCAAGCTAACGTCAATGTACGAATTTTAACTCTCGGTGGGCACTTTTTTCTTCAAACTACTGTCAATATTCAAATTTTATCTATTGGTTGATATCTTTTTGTCAAACATTCGTCAATAAACGAATTTTTAAACTAGGTTGTACCTTTTTTCATCAAATTGTCGCCTACATACGGAATTCAACTCTCGGTGGGAATTTTTTGGTCAAACTACCGTCAATGTACGAATTTTAAGTCTCGGTGGGAACTTTTCTCTTCAAACTACTGTCAATATTCAGATTTTAAATATTGGTTGAAATCTTTTTGTCAAACAGTCGTCAATAAACGAATTTTTATACTAGGTTGTAATTTTTTTCTTCAAACTATCGCCTACATACGAAATTTAACTCTCGGTGGGGATTTTTTGGTCAAACTTTCGTCAAAGTACGAATTTTAACTCACGGTGGGCACTTTTTTCTTCAAACTACTGTCAATATTCAAATTTTATCTATTGGTTGATATCTTTTTGTCAAACATTCGTCAATAAACGAATTTTTAAACTAGGTTGTAACTTTTTTCATCAAATTATCGCCTACATACGAAATTCAACTCTCGGTGGGAATTTTTTGGTCAAACTACCATCAATGTACGAATTTTAACTCTCGGTGGGCACTTTTTTCTTCAAACTACTGTCAATATTCAAATTTTATCTATTGGTTGATATTTTTTTGTCAAACATTCGTCAATAAACGAATTTTTAAACTAGGTTGTAACTTTTTTCATCAAATTATCGCCTACATACGAAATTCAACTATCGGTGGGAATTTTTTGGTCAAACTAACGTCAATGTACGAATTTTGACTCTCGGTGGGAACTTTTTACTTCAAACTACTGTCAATACTCAAATTTTAACTATTGTTTGAGATGTTTTTGTTAAACAATTGCAAATAGACGAATTTTAATACTAGGTTGGAATTTTTTTCTTCAAACTATCGCATATACGAAATTTAACTCTCGGCAGGAATTTTTTGGTCAAGCTAACGTCAATGTACGAATTTTAACTCTCGGTGGGCACTTTTTTCTTCAAACTACTGTCAATATTCAAATTTTATCTATTGGTTGATATCTTTTTGTCAAACATTCGTCAATAAACGAATTTTTAAACTAGGTTGTACCTTTTTTCATCAAATTGTCGCCTACATACGGAATTCAACTCTCGGTGGGAATTTTTTGGTCAAACTACCGTCAATGTACGAATTTTAAGTCTCGGTGGGAACTTTTCTCTTCAAACTACTGTCAATATTCAGATTTTAAATATTGGTTGAAATCTTTTTGTCAAACAGTCGTCAATAAACGAATTTTTATACTAGGTTGTAATTTTTTTCTTCAAACTATCGCCTACATACGAAATTTAACTCTCGGTGGGAATTTTTTGGTCAAACTTTCGTCAAAGTACGAATTTTAACTCACGGTGGGCACTTTTTTCTTCAAACTACTGTCAATATTCAAATTTTATCTATTGGTTGATATCTTTTTGTCAAACATTCGTCAATAAACGAATTTTTAAACTAGGTTGTAACTTTTTTCATCAAATTATCGCCTACATACGAAATTCAACTCTCGGTGGGAATTTTTTGGTCAAACTACCGTCAATGTACGAATTTTAACTCTCGGTGGGCACTTTTTTCTTCAAACTACTGTCAATATTCAAATTTTATCTATTGGTTGATATCTTTTTGTCAAACATTCGTCAATAAACGAATTTTTAAACTAGGTTGTAACTTTTTTCATCAAATTATCGCCTACATACGAAATTCAACTCTCGGTGGGAATTTTTTGGTCAAACTACCGTCCATGTACGAATTTTAACTCTCGGTGGGCACTTTTTTCTTCAAACTACTGTCAATATTCAAATTTTATCTATTGGTTGATATCTTTTTGTCAAACATTCGTCAATAAACGAATTTTTAAACTAGGTTGTACCTTTTTTCATCAAATTGTCGCCTACATACGGAATTCAACTCTCGGTGGGAATTTTTTGGTCAAACTACCGTCAATGTACGAATTTTAAGTCTCGGTGGGAACTTTTCTCTTCAAACTACTGTCAATATTCAGATTTTAAATATTGGTTGAAATCTTTTTGTCAAACAGTTGTCAATAAACGAATTTTTATACTAGGTTGTAATTTTTTTCTTCAAACTATCGCCTACATACGAAATTTAACTCTCGGTGGGGATTTTTTGGTCAAACTTTCGTCAAAGTACGAATTTTAACTCACGGTGGGCACTTTTTTCTTCAAACTACTGTCAATATTCAAATTTTATCTATTGGTTGATATCTTTTTGTCAAACATTCGTCAATAAACGAATTTTTAAACTAGGTTGTAACTTTTTTCATCAAATTATCGCCTACATACGAAATTCAACTCTCGGTGGGAATTTTTTGGTCAAACTACCATCAATGTACGAATTTTAACTCTCGGTGGGCACTTTTTTCTTCAAACTACTGTCAATATTCAAATTTTATCTATTGGTTGATATTTTTTTGTCAAACATTCGTCAATAAACGAATTTTTAAACTAGGTTGTAACTTTTTTCATCAAATTATCGCCTACATACGAAATTCAACTATCGGTGGGAATTTTTTGGTCAAACTACCATCAATGTACGAATTTTGACTCTCGGTGGGCACTTTTTTCTTCAAACTACTGTCAATATTCAAATTTTATCTATTGGTTGATATTTTTTTGTCAAACATTCGTCAATAAACGAATTTTTAAACTAGGTTGTAACTTTTTTCATCAAATTATCGCCTACATACGAAATTCAACTATCGGTGGGAATTTTTTGGTCAAACTAACGTCAATGTACGAATTTTGACTCTCGGTGGGAACTTTTTTCTTCAAACTACTGTCAATACTCAAATTTTAACTATTGTTTGAGATGTTTTTGTTAAACAATTGCAAATAGACGAATTTTAATACTAGGTTGGAATTTTTTTCTTCAAACTATCGCATATACGAAATTTAACTCTCGGCAGGAATTTTTTGGTCAAGCTAACGTCAATGTACGAATTTTAACTCTCGGTGGGCACTTTTTTCTTCAAACTACTGTCAATATTCAAATTTTATCTATTGGTTGATATCTTTTTGTCAAACATTCGTCAATAAACGAATTTTTAAACTAGGTTGTACCTTTTTTCATCAAATTGTCGCCTACATACGGAATTCAACTCTCGGTGGGAATTTTTTGGTCAAACTACCGTCAATGTACGAATTTTAAGTCTCGGTGGGAACTTTTCTCTTCAAACTACTGTCAATATTCAGATTTTAAATATTGGTTGAAATCTTTTTGTCAAACAGTCGTCAATAAACGAATTTTTATACTAGGTTGTAATTTTTTTCTTCAAACTATCGCCTACATACGAAATTTAACTCTCGGTGGGGATTTTTTGGTCAAACTTTCGTCAAAGTACGAATTTTAACTCACGGTGGGCACTTTTTTCTTCAAACTACTGTCAATATTCAAATTTTATCTATTGGTTGATATCTTTTTGTCAAACATTCGTCAATAAACGAATTTTTAAACTAGGTTGTAACTTTTTTCATCAAATTATCGCCTACATACGAAATTCAACTCTCGGTGGGAATTTTTTGGTCAAACTACCGTCAATGTACGAATTTTAACTCTCGGTGGGCACTTTTTTCTTCAAACTACTGTCAATATTCAAATTTTATCTATTGGTTGATATCTTTTTGTCAAACATTCGTCAATAAACGAATTTTTAAACTAGGTTGTACCTTTTTTCATCAAATTGTCGCCTACATACGGAATTCAACTCTCGGTGGGAATTTTTTGGTCAAACTACCGTCAATGTACGAATTTTAAGTCTCGGTGGGAACTTTTCTCTTCAAACTACTGTCAATATTCAGATTTTAAATATTGGTTGAAATCTTTTTGTCAAACAGTTGTCAATAAACGAATTTTTATACTAGGTTGTAATTTTTTTCTTCAAACTATCGCCTACATACGAAATTTAACTCTCGGTGGGGATTTTTTGGTCAAACTTTCGTCAAAGTACGAATTTTAACTCACGGTGGGCACTTTTTTCTTCAAACTACTGTCAATATTCAAATTTTATCTATTGGTTGATATCTTTTTGTCAAACATTCGTCAATAAACGAATTTTTAAACTAGGTTGTAACTTTTTTCATCAAATTATCGCCTACATACGAAATTGAACTCTCGGTGGGAATTTTTTGGTCAAACTACCATCAATGTACGAATTTTAACTCTCGGTGGGCACTTTTTTCTTCAAACTACTGTCAATATTCAAATTTTATCTATTGGTTGATATTTTTTTGTCAAACATTCGTCAATAAACGAATTTTTAAACTAGGTTGTAACTTTTTTCATCAAATTATCGCCTACATACGAAATTCAACTATCGGTGGGAATTTTTTGGTCAAACTACCATCAATGTACGAATTTTGACTCTCGGTGGGCACTTTTTTCTTCAAACTACTGTCAATATTCAAATTTTATCTATTGGTTGATATTTTTTTGTCAAACATTCGTCAATAAACGAATTTTTAAACTAGGTTGTAACTTTTTTCATCAAATTATCGCCTACATACGAAATTCAACTATCGGTGGGAATTTTTTGGTCAAACTAACGTCAATGTACGAATTTTGACTCTCGGTGGGAACTTTTTTCTTCAAACTACTGTCAATACTCAAATTTTAACTATTGTTTGAGATGTTTTTGTTAAACAATTGCAAATAGACGAATTTTAATACTAGGTTGGAATTTTTTTCTTCAAACTATCGCATATACGAAATTTAACTCTCGGCAGGAATTTTTTGGTCAAGCTAACGTCAATGTACGAATTTTAACTCTCGGTGGGCACTTTTTTCTTCAAACTACTGTCAATATTCAAATTTTATCTATTGGTTGATATCTTTTTGTCAAACATTCGTCAATAAACGAATTTTTAAACTAGGTTGTACCTTTTTTCATCAAATTGTCGCCTACATACGGAATTCAACTCTCGGTGGGAATTTTTTGGTCAAACTACCGTCAATGTACGAATTTTAAGTCTCGGTGGGAACTTTTCTGTTCAAACTACTGTCAATATTCAGATTTTAAATATTGGTTGAAATCTTTTTGTCAAACAGTCGTCAATAAACGAATTTTTATACTAGGTTGTAATTTTTTTCTTCAAACTATCGCCTACATACGAAATTTAACTCTCGGTGGGGATTTTTTGGTCAAACTTTCGTCAAAGTACGAATTTTAACTCACGGTGGGCACTTTTTTCTTCAAACTACTGTCAATATTCAAATTTTATCTATTGGTTGATATCTTTTTGTCAAACATTCGTCAATAAACGAATTTTTAAACTAGGTTGTAACTTTTTTCATCAAATTATCGCCTACATACGAAATTCAACTCTCGGTGGGAATTTTTTGGTCAAACTACCGTCAATGTACGAATTTTAACTCTCGGTGGGCACTTTTTTCTTCAAACTACTGTCAATATTCAAATTTTATCTATTGGTTGATATCTTTTTGTCAAACATTCGTCAATAAACGAATTTTTAAACTAGGTTGTACCTTTTTTCATCAAATTGTCGCCTACATACGGAATTCAACTCTCGGTGGGAATTTTTTGGTCAAACTACCGTCAATGTACGAATTTTAAGTCTCGGTGGGAACTTTTCTCTTCAAACTACTGTCAATATTCAGATTTTAAATATTGGTTGAAATCTTTTTGTCAAACAGTTGTCAATAAACGAATTTTTATACTAGGTTGTAATTTTTTTCTTCAAACTATCGCCTACATACGAAATTTAACTCTCGGTGGGGATTTTTTGGTCAAACTTTCGTCAAAGTACGAATTTTAACTCACGGTGGGCACTTTTTTCTTCAAACTACTGTCAATATTCAAATTTTATCTATTGGTTGATATCTTTTTGTCAAACATTCGTCAATAAACGAATTTTTAAACTAGGTTGTAACTTTTTTCATCAAATTATCGCCTACATACGAAATTGAACTCTCGGTGGGAATTTTTTGGTCAAACTACCATCAATGTACGAATTTTAACTCTCGGTGGGCACTTTTTTCTTCAAACTACTGTCAATATTCAAATTTTATCTATTGGTTGATATTTTTTTGTCAAACATTCGTCAATAAACGAATTTTTAAACTAGGTTGTAACTTTTTTCATCAAATTATCGCCTACATACGAAATTCAACTATCGGTGGGAATTTTTTGGTCAAACTACCATCAATGTACGAATTTTGACTCTCGGTGGGCACTTTTTTCTTCAAACTACTGTCAATATTCAAATTTTATCTATTGGTTGATATTTTTTTGTCAAACATTCGTCAATAAACGAATTTTTAAACTAGGTTGTAACTTTTTTCATCAAATTATCGCCTACATACGAAATTCAACTATCGGTGGGAATTTTTTGGTCAAACTAACGTCAATGTACGAATTTTGACTCTCGGTGGGAACTTTTTTCTTCAAACTACTGTCAATACTCAAATTTTAACTATTGTTTGAGATGTTTTTGTTAAACAATTGCAAATAGACGAATTTTAATACTAGGTTGGAATTTTTTTCTTCAAACTATCGCATATACGAAATTTAACTCTCGGCAGGAATTTTTTGGTCAAGCTAACGTCAATGTACGAATTTTAACTCTCGGTGGGCACTTTTTTCTTCAAACTACTGTCAATATTCAAATTTTATCTATTGGTTGATATCTTTTTGTCAAACATTCGTCAATAAACGAATTTTTAAACTAGGTTGTACCTTTTTTCATCAAATTGTCGCCTACATACGGAATTCAACTCTCGGTGGGAATTTTTTGGTCAAACTACCGTCAATGTACGAATTTTAAGTCTCGGTGGGAACTTTTCTCTTCAAACTACTGTCAATATTCAGATTTTAAATATTGGTTGAAATCTTTTTGTCAAACATTCGTCAATAAACGAATTTTTAAACTAGGTTGTAACTTTTTTCATCAAATTATCGCCTACATACGAAATTCAACTCTCGGTGGGAATTTTTTGGTCAAACTACCGTCAATGTACGAATTTTAACTCTCGGTGGGCACTTTTTTCTTCAAACTACTGTCAATATTCAAATTTTATCTATTGGTTGATATCTTTTTGTCAAACATTCGTCAATAAACGAATTTTTAAACTAGGTTGTACCTTTTTTCATCAAATTGTCGCCTACATACGGAATTCAACTCTCGGTGGGAATTTTTTGGTCAAACTACCGTCAATGTACGAATTTTAAGTCTCGGTGGGAACTTTTCTCTTCAAACTACTGTCAATATTCAGATTTTAAATATTGGTTGAAATCTTTTTGTCAAACAGTTGTCAATAAACGAATTTTTATACTAGGTTGTAATTTTTTTCTTCAAACTATCGCCTACATACGAAATTTAACTCTCGGTGGGGATTTTTTGGTCAAACTTTCGTCAAAGTACGAATTTTAACTCACGGTGGGCACTTTTTTCTTCAAACTACTGTCAATATTCAAATTTTATCTATTGGTTGATATCTTTTTGTCAAACATTCGTCAATAAACGAATTTTTAAACTAGGTTGTAACTTTTTTCATCAAATTATCGCCTACATACGAAATTGAACTCTCGGTGGGAATTTTTTGGTCAAACTACCATCAATGTACGAATTTTAACTCTCGGTGGGCACTTTTTTCTTCAAACTACTGTCAATATTCAAATTTTATCTATTGGTTGATATTTTTTTGTCAAACATTCGTCAATAAACGAATTTTTAAACTAGGTTGTAACTTTTTTCATCAAATTATCGCCTACATACGAAATTCAACTATCGGTGGGAATTTTTTGGTCAAACTACCATCAATGTACGAATTTTGACTCTCGGTGGGCACTTTTTTCTTCAAACTACTGTCAATATTCAAATTTTATCTATTGGTTGATATTTTTTTGTCAAACATTCGTCAATAAACGAATTTTTAAACTAGGTTGTAACTTTTTTCATCAAATTATCGCCTACATACGAAATTCAACTATCGGTGGGAATTTTTTGGTCAAACTAACGTCAATGTACGAATTTTGACTCTCGGTGGGAACTTTTTTCTTCAAACTACTGTCAATACTCAAATTTTAACTATTGTTTGAGATGTTTTTGTTAAACAATTGCAAATAGACGAATTTTAATACTAGGTTGGAATTTTTTTCTTCAAACTATCGCATATACGAAATTTAACTCTCGGCAGGAATTTTTTGGTCAAGCTAACGTCAATGTACGAATTTTAACTCTCGGTGGGCACTTTTTTCTTCAAACTACTGTCAATATTCAAATTTTATCTATTGGTTGATATCTTTTTGTCAAACATTCGTCAATAAACGAATTTTTAAACTAGGTTGTACCTTTTTTCATCAAATTGTCGCCTACATACGGAATTCAACTCTCGGTGGGAATTTTTTGGTCAAACTACCGTCAATGTACGAATTTTAAGTCTCGGTGGGAACTTTTCTCTTCAAACTACTGTCAATATTCAGATTTTAAATATTGGTTGAAATCTTTTTGTCAAACAGTCGTCAATAAACGAATTTTTATACTAGGTTGTAATTTTTTTCTTCAAACTATCGCCTACATACGAAATTTAACTCTCGGTGGGGATTTTTTGGTCAAACTTTCGTCAAAGTACGAATTTTAACTCACGGTGGGCACTTTTTTCTTCAAACTACTGTCAATATTCAAATTTTATCTATTGGTTGATATCTTTTTGTCAAACATTCGTCAATAAACGAATTTTTAAACTAGGTTGTAACTTTTTTCATCAAATTATCGCCTACATACGAAATTCAACTCTCGGTGGGAATTTTTTGGTCAAACTACCGTCAATGTACGAATTTTAACTCTCGGTGGGCACTTTTTTCTTCAAACTACTGTCAATATTCAAATTTTATCTATTGGTTGATATTTTTTTGTCAAACATTCGTCAATAAACGAATTTTTAAACTAGGTTGTAACTTTTTTCATCAAATTATCGCCTACATACGAAATTCAACTCTCGGTGGGAATTTTTTGGTCAAACTACCGTCAATGTACGAATTTTAATTCTCGGTGGGAACTTTTTTCTTCAAACTACTGTCAATATTCAAATTTTATCTATTGGTTGAAATCTTTTTGTCAAACAATCGTCAATAAACAAATTTTCATACTAGGTTGGAATTTTTTTCTTCAATCTATTGCCTACATACGAAATTCAACTCTCGGTGGGAATTTTTTGGTCAAACTACCGACAATGTACGAATTTTAACTCTCGGTGGGCACTTTTCTCTTCAAACTACTGTCAATATTCAGATTTTAAATATTGGTTGAAATCTTTTTGTCAAACAGTCGTCAATAAACGAATTTTTAAACTAGGTTGTAACTTTTTTCTTCAAATTATCGCCTACATACGAGATTCAACTCTCGGTGGGAATTTTTTGGTCAAACTACCGTCAATGTACGAATTTTAACTCTCGGTGAGCACTTTTTTCTTCAAACTACTGTCAATATTCAAATTTTATCTATTGGTTGATATCTTTTTGTCAAACATTCGTCAATAAACGAATTTTTAAACTAGGTTGTACCTTTTTTCATCAAATTGTCGCCTACATACGGAATTCAACTCTCGGTGGGAATTTTTTGGTCAAACTACCGTCAATGTACGAATTTTAACTCTCGGTGGGCACTTTTCTCTTCAAACTACTGTCAATATTCAGATTTTAAATATTGGTTCAAATCTTTTTGTCAAACAGTCGTCAATAAACGAATTTTTAAACTAGGTTGTAACTTTTTTCTTCAAATTATCGCCTACATACGAGATTCAACTCTCGGTGGGAATTTTTTGGTCAAACTACCGTCAATGTACGAATTTTAACTCTCGGTGGGCACTTTTTTCTTCAAACTACTGTCAATATTCAAATTTTATCTATTGGTTGATATCTTTTTGTCAAACATTCGTCAATAAACGAATTTTTAAACTAGGTTGTACCTTTTTTCATCAAATTGTCGCCTACATACGGAATTCAACTCTCGGTGGGAATTTTTTGGTCAAACTACCGTCAATGTACGAATTTTAAGTCTCGGTGGGAACTTTTCTCTTCAAACTACTGTCAATATTCAGATTTTAAATATTGGTTGAAATCTTTTTGTCAAACAGTCGTCAATAAACGAATTTTTATACTAGGTTGTAATTTTTTTCTTCAAACTATCGCCTACATACGAAATTTAACTCTCGGTGGGGATTTTTTGGTCAAACTTTCGTCACAGTACGAATTTTAACTCACGGTGGGCACTTTTTTCTTCAAACTACTGTCAATATTCAAATTTTATCTATTGGTTGATATCTTTTTGTCAAACATTCGTCAATAAACGAATTTTTAAACTAGGTTGTAACTTTTTGCATCAAATTGTCGCCTACATACGAAGTTCAACTCTCGGTGGGAATTTTTTGGTCAAACTACCGTCAATGTACGAATTTTAATTCTCGGTGGGAACTTTTTTCTTCAAACTACTGTCAATATTCAAATTTTATCTATTGGTTGAAATCTTTTTGTCAAACAATCGTCAATAAACAAATTTTCATACTAGGTTGGAATTTTTTTCTTCAATCTATTGCCTACATACGAAATTCAACTCTCGGTGGGAATTTTTTGGTCAAACTACCGACAATGTACGAATTTTAACTCTCGGTGGGCACTTTTCTCTTCAAACTACTGTCAATATTCAGATTTTAAATATTGGTTGAAATCTTTTTGTCAAACAGTCGTCAATAAACGAATTTTTAAACTAGGTTGTAACTTTTTTCTTCAAATTATCGCCTACATACGAGATTCAACTCTCGGTGGGAATTTTTTGGTCAAACTACCGTCAATGTACGAATTTTAACTCTCGGTGGGCACTTTTTTCTTCAAACTACTGTCAATATTCAAATTTTATCTATTGGTTGATATCTTTTTGTCAAACATTCGTCAATAAACGAATTTTTAAACTAGGTTGTACCTTTTTTCATCAAATTGTCGCCTACATACGGAATTCAACTCTCGGTGGGAATTTTTTGGTCAAACTACCGACTATGTACGAATTTTAACTCTCGGTGGGCACTTTTCTCTTCAAACTACTGTCAATATTCAGATTTTAAATATTGGTTGAAATCTTTTTGTCAAACAGTCGTCAATAAACGAATTTTTAAACTAGGTTGTAACTTTTTTCTTCAAATTATCGCCTACATACGAGATTCAACTCTCGGTGGGAATTTTTTGGTCAAACTACCGTCAATGTACGAATTTTAACTCTCGGTGGGCACTTTTTTCTTCAAACTACTGTCAATATTCAAATTTTATCTATTGGTTGATATCTTTTTGTCAAACATTCGTCAATAAACGAATTTTTAAACTAGGTTGTACCTTTTTTCATCAAATTGTCGCCTACATACGGAATTCAACTCTCGGTGGGAATTTTTTGGTCAAATTACCGTCAATGTACGAATTTTAACTCTCGGTGGGAACTTTTTTCTTCAAACTACTGTCAATACTCAGATTTTAACTATTGGTTGAAATCTTTTTGTGAAACAGTCGTCAATAAACGAATTTTTATACTAGGTTGTAATTTTATTCTTCAAACTATCGCCTACATACGAAATTTAACTCTCGGTGGGAATTTTTTTGTCAAACTATCGTCAATGTACGAATTTTAACCCTCGGTGGGCACTTTTTTCTTTAAACTACTTTCAATACTCAGATTTTAACTATTGGTTGATGTCTTTTTGTCAAACAGTCGTCAATAATCGAATTTTTATACTAGGTTGTAATTTTTTTCTTCAAACTATCGCCTACATACGAAATTTAACTCTCGGTGGGAATTTTTTGGTCAAATTACCGTCAATGTACGAATTTTAACTCTCGGTGGGAACTTTTTTCTTTAAACTGCTGTCAATACTCAGATTTTAACTATTGGTTGAAATCTTTTTGTGAAACAGTCGTCAATAAACTAATTTTTATACTAGGTGGTAATTTTTTTCTTCAAACTATCGCCTACATACGAAATTTAACTCTCGGTGGGAATTTTTTGGTCAAACTATCGTCAATGTACGAATTTTAACCCTCGGTGGGCACTTTTTTCTATAAACTACTGTCAATACTCAGATTTTAACTATTGGTTGAAATCTTTTTGTGAAACAGTCGTCAATAAACGAATTTTTATACTAGGTTGTAATTTTTTTCTTCAAACTATCGCCTACATACGAAATTAACTCTCGGTGGGAATTTTTTGGTCAAACTACCGTCAATGTACGAATTTTAACTCACGGTGGGCACTTTTTTGTTTAAACTACTGTCAATACTCAGATTTTAACTATTGGTTGATGTCTTTTTTACAAACAGTCGTCAATAATCGAATTTTTATACTAGGTTGTAATTTTTTTCTTCAAACTATCGCCTACATACGAAATTCAACTCTCGGTGGGAATTTTTTGGTCAAGCTACCATCAATGTTCGAGTTTTAACTCTTGGTGGGCACTTTTTTCTTCAAACTACTGTCAATATTCAAATTTTAACTATTGGTTTAATCTTTTTGTCAACAATCGTCAATAGACGAATTTTAATACTAGGTTGTAATTCTTTTCTTCAAACTATCGCCTACATACGAAATTAACTCTCGGTGGGAATTTTTTGGTCAAACTACCGTCAATGTACGAATTTTAACTCACGGTGGGCACTTTTTTCTTCAAACTACTGTCAATATTCAAATTCTATCTATTGCTTGATATCTTTTTGTCAAACAGTCGTCAATAAACGAAATTTTAAACTAGGTTGCAACTTTTTTCTTCAAATTATCGCCTACATACGAAATTCAACTCTCGGTGGGAATTTTTTGGTCAAATTACCGTCAATGTACGAATTTTAACTCTCGGTGGGAACTTTTTTCTTCAAACTACTGTCAATACTCAGATTTTAACTATTGGTTGAAATCTTTTTGTGAAACAGTCGTCAATAAACGAATTTTTATACTAGGTTGTAATTTTTTTCTTCAAACTATCGCCTACATACGAAATTTAACTCTCGGTGGGAATTCTTTGGTCAAACTATCGTCAATGTACGAATTTTAACCCTCGGTGGGCACTTTTTTCTTTAAACTACTTTCAATACTCAGATTTTAACTATTGGTTGATGTCTTTTTGTCAAACAGTCGTCAATAATCGAATTTTTATACTAGGTTGTAATTTTTTTCTTCAAACTATCGCCTACATACGAAATTTAACTCTCGGTGGGAATTTTTTGGTCAAATTACCGTCAATGTACGAATTTTAACTCTCGGTGGGAACTTTTTTCTTTAAACTGCTGTCAATACTCAGATTTTAACTATTGGTTGAAATCTTTTTGTGAAACAGTCGTCAATAAACTAATTTTTATACTAGGTTGTAATTTTTTTCTTCAAACTATCGCCTACATACGAAATTTAACTCTCGGTGGGAATTTTTTGGTCAAACTGTCGTCAATGTACGAATTTTAACCCTCGGTTGGCACTTTTTTCTTTAAACTACTGTCAATACTCAGATTTTAACTATTGGTTGAAATCTTTTTGTGAAACAGTCGTCAATAAACGAATTTTTATACTAGGTTGTAATTTTTTTCTTCAAACTATCGCCTACATACGAAATTAACTCTCGGTGGGAATTTTTTGGTCAAACTACCGTCAATGTACGAATTTTAACTCACGGTGGGCACTTTTTTGTTTAAACTACTGTCAATACTCAGATTTTAACTATTGGTTGATGTCTTTTTTACAAACAGTCGTCAATAATCGAATTTTTATACTAGGTTGTAATTTTTTTCTTCAAACTATCGCCTACATACGAAATTCAACTCTCGGTGGGAATTTTTTGGTCAAGCTACCATCAATGTTCGAGTTTTAACTCTTGGTGGGCACTTTTTTCTTCAAACTACTGTCAATATTCAAATTTTAACTATTGGTTTAATCTTTTTGTCAACAATCGTCAATAGACGAATTTTAATACTAGGTTGGATTTTTTTCCTTCAAACTATCGCCTACATACGAAATTTAATTCTCGGTGGGAATTTTTTGGTCAAACTATCGTCAAAGTACGAATTTTAACTCACGGTGGGCACTTTTTTCTTCAAACTACTGTCAATATTCAAATTTTATCTATTGGTTGGTATCTTTTTGTCAAACAGTCGTCAAGAATCGAATTTTTAAACTAGGTTGTAACTTTTTTCTTCAAACTATCGCCTACATACGAAATTCAACTCTCGGTGGGAACATTTTGATCAAACTACCGTCAATGTACGAATTTTAACTCTCGGTGGGAACTTTTTTCTTCAAACTACTGTCAATACTCAGATTTTAACTATTGGTTGAAATCTTTTTGTGAAACAGTCGTCAATAAACTAATTTTTATACTAGGTTGTAATTTTTTTCTTCAAACTATCGCCTACATACGAAATTTAACTCTCGGTGGGAATTTTTTGGTCAAACTATCGTCAATGTACGAATTTTAACCCTCGGTGGGCACTTTTTTCTTTAAACTACTTTCAATACTCAGATTTTAACTATTGGTTGATGTCTTTTTGTCAAACAGTCGTCAATAATCGAATTTTTATACTAGGTTGGAATTTTTTTCTTCAAACTATCGCCTACATACGAATTTAACTCTCGGTGGGAATTTTTTGGTCAAACTATCGTCAGTGTACGAATTTTAACCCTCGGTTGGCACTTTTTTCTTTAAACTACTGTCAATATTCAAATTTTATCTATTGGTTGAAATCTTTTTGTCAAACAGTCGTCAATAAACGAATTTTTATACTAGGTTGTAATTTTTTTCTTCAAACTATCGCCTACATACGAAATTTAACTCTCGGTGGGAATTTTTTGGTCAAACTATCGTCAAAGTACGAATTTTAACTCACGGTGGGCACTTTTTTCTTTAAACTGCTGTCATTACTCAGATTTTAACTATTGGTTGAAATCTTTTTGTGAAACAGTCGTCAGTAAACGAATTTTTATACTAGGTTGTAATTCTTTTCTTCAAACTATCGCCTACATACGAAATTAACTCTCGGTGGGAATTTTTTGGTCAAACTACCGTCAATGTACGAATTTTAACTCACGGTGGGCACTTTTTTCTTCAAACTACTGTCAATATTCAAATTCTATCTATTGCTTGATATCTTTTTGTCAAACAGTCGTCAATAAACGAATTTTTAAACTAGGTTGCAACTTTTTTCTTCAAATTATCGCCTACATACGAAATTCAACTCTCGGTGGGAATTTTTTGGTCAAATTACCGTCAATGTACGAATTTTAACTCTCGGTGGGAACTTTTTTCTTCAAACTACTGTCAATACTCAGATTTTAACTATTGGTTGAAATCTTTTTGTGAAACAGTCGTCAATAAACGAATTTTTATACTAGGTTGTAATTTTTTTCTTCAAACTATCGCCTACATACGAAATTTAACTCTCGGTGGGAATTTTTTGGTCAAACTATCGTCAATGTACGAATTTTAACCCTCGGTGGGCACTTTTTTCTTTAAACTACTTTCAATACTCAGATTTTAACTATTGGTTGATGTCTTTTTGTCAAACAGTCGTCAATAATCGAATTTTTATACTAGGTTGGAATTTTTTTCTTCAAACTATCGCCTACATACGAATTTAACTCTCGGTGGGAATTTTTTGGTCAAACTATCGTCAATGTACGAATTTTAACCCTCGGTGGGCACTTTTTTGTTTAAACTACTGTCAATACTCAGATTTTAACTATTGGCTGATGTCTTTTTTACAAACAGTCGTCAATAATCGAATTATTATACTAGGTTGGAATTTTTTTCTTCAAACTATCGCCTACATACGAAATTCAACTCTCGGTGGGAATTTTTTGGTCAAGCTACCATCAATGTTCGAGTTTTAACTCTTGGTGGGCACTTTTTTCTTCAAACTACTGTCAATATTCAAATTTTGTCTATTGGTTGAAATCTTTTTGTCAAACAGTCGTCAATAAACGAATTTTAATACGAGGTTGGAATTTTTTTCTTCAAACTATCGCATATACGAAATTTAACTCTCGGCAGGAATTTTTTGGTCAAGCTACCATCAATGTTCGAATTTTAACTTTCGGTGGGCACTTTTTTCTTCAAACTACTGTCAATATTCATATTTTAAATATTGTTTGAGATCTTTTTGTTAAACAATTGCAAATAAACGAATTTTAATACTAGGTTGAAATTTTTTTCTTCAAACTATCGCATATACGAAATTTAACTCTCGGCAGGAATATTTTGGTCATGCTACCATCACTGTTCGAATTTTAACTTTCAGTGGGCACTTTTTTCTTAAAACTACTGCCAATATTCATATTTTAACTATTGGTTGAAATCTTTTTGTCAACAATCGTCAATGGACGAATTTTAATACTAGGTTGGAATTTTTTCCTTCAAACTATCGCCTACATGCGAAATTAACTCTCGGTGGGAATTTTTGGGTTAAACTACCGTCAATGTACGAATTTTAACTCTCGGTGGGAATTTTTTGGTCAAACTACCGTCAATGTACGAATTTTAACTCTTGGTGGGCACTTTTTTCTTCAAACTACTGTCAATATTATAATTTTATCTATTGGTTGATATCTTTTTGTCAAACAGTCGTCAATAGACGAATTTTTAAACTAGGTTGTAACTTTTTTTCTTCAAATTATCGCCTACATACGAAATTCAACTCTCGGTGGGAATTTTTTGGTCAAACTACCGTCAATGTACGAATTTTAACTCTCGGTGGGAATTTTTTCTTCAAACTACTGTCAATACTCAAATTTTAACTATTGTTTGAGAGCTTTTTGTTAATCAATTGTAAATAAACGAATTTTAATACTGGGTTGGAGTTTTTTTCTTCAAACTATCGCCTACATACGAAATTTAACTATCGGTGGGAATTTTTTGGTCAAGCTATCGTCAATGTTCGAATTTTAACTTTCGGTGGGCACTTTTTTCTTCAAACTACTGCCAATATTCATATTTTAACTATTGGTTGATGTCTTTTTGTCAAACAGTCGTCAATAATCGAATTTTTATACTAGGTTGGAATTTTTTTCTTCGAATTATCGCCTACATACGAAATTCAACTCTCGGTGGCAATTTTTTGGTCAAACTACCGTCAATGTACGAATTTTAACTCTTGGTGGGCACTTTTTTCTTCGAACTACTGTCAATATTATAATTTTATCTATTGGTTGATATCTTTTTGTCAAACAGTCGTCAATAAACGAATTTTTAAACTAGGTTATAACTTTTCTCTTCAAATTATCGCCTACATACGAAATTCAGCTATCGGTGGGAATTTTTTGGTCAAACTACCGTCAATGTACGAATTTTAACTCTCGGTGGGCACTTTTTTCTTCAAACTACTGTCAATATTCAAATTTTATCTATTGGTTGATATCTTTTTGTCAAGCAGTCGTCAATAAACGAATTTTTAAACTAGGTTGTAACTTTTTTCTTCAAATTATCGCCTACATACGAAATTCAACTCTCGGTGGGAATTTTTTGGTCAAACTACCGTCAATGTACGAACTTTAGCTCTCGGTGGGCACTTTTTTCTTCAAACTCCTGTCAATATTCAAATTTTATCTATTGGTTGATATCTTTTTGACAAACAGTCGTCAATAAACGAATTTTTAAACTAGGTTGTAACTTTTTTTCTTCAAATTATCGCCTACAAACGAAATTCAACTCTAGGTGGGAATTTTTTGGTCAAACTACCGTCAATGTACGAATTTTAACTCTCGGTGGGAATTTTTTCTTCAAACTACTGTCAATACTCAAATTTTAACTATTGTTTGAGATCTTTTTGATCATCAATTGTAAATAAACGAATTTTAATACTGGGTTGGAATTTTTTTCTTCAAATTATCGCCTACATACGAAATTCAACTCTCGGTGGGAATTTTTTGGTCAAGCTACCGTCAATGTTCGAATTTTAACGTTCGGTGGGCACTTTTTTCTTCAGACTACTGTCAATATTCATATTTTAAATATTGGTTGAAATCTTTTTGTCAACAATCGTCAATAGACGAATTTTAATACTAGGTTGGAATTTTTTCCTTCAAACTATCGCCTATATACGAAATTTAACTCTCGGTGGGAATTTTTTGGTCAAGCTACCGTCAATGTTCGAATTTTAACGTTCGGTGAGCACTTTTTTCTTTAAACTACTGTCAATACTTAGATTTTAACTATTGGTTGAAATCTTTTTGTGAAACAGTCGTCAATAAACGAATTTTTATACTAGGTTGTAATTTTTTTCTTCAAACTATCGCCTACATACGAAATTAACTCTCGGTGGGAATTTTTTGGTCAAGCTACCGTCAATGTTCGAATTTTAACGTTCGGTGGGCACTTTTATCTTCAAACTACTGTCAATATTCATATTTTAACTATTGGTTGAAATCTTTTTGTGAAACAGTCGTCAATAAACGAATTTTTATACTAGGTTGTAATTTTTTTCTTCAAACTATCGCCTACATATGAAATTAACTCTTGGTGGGAATTTTTTGGTCAAACTACCGTCAATGTACGAATTTTAACTCTCGGTGGGCACTTTTTTCTTCAAACTACTGTCAATATTCAAATTTTAACTATTGGTTGGAATCTTCTTGTCAAACAATCGTCAATACACGAATTTTAATACTAGGTTGGAATTTTTTTCTTCAAACTATCGCCTATATGCGAAATATAACTCACGGTGGGAATTTTTTGGTCAACCTATCGTCAGTGTACGAATTTTAACTCTCGGTGGGCACTTTTTCTTCAAACTACTATCAATACTCAAATTTTAACTATTGGTTGAAATCTTTATGTCAAACAATCGTCAATAATCGAATTTTAATACTAGGTTGGAATTTTTTTCTTCAAACTATCGCCTATATACGAAATCTAACTCTCGGTAGGAATTTTTTGGTCAAACTATCGTCAATGTACGAATTTTAAATCTCGCTGGGCACTTTCTCTTCAAACTACTATCAATACTCAAATTTTAACTATTGGTTGAAATGTTTATGTCAAACAATCGTCAATAATCGAATTTTAATACTAGGTTGGAATTTTTTTCTTCAAACTATCGCCTATATATGAAATTTAACTCTCGGTAGGAATTTTTTGGTCAAATTATCGTCAATGTACGAATTTTAACTCTCGGCGGGCACTTTTTCTTCAAACTACTATCAATACTCAAATTTTAACTATTGGTTGAAATCTTTATGTCAAACAATCGTCAATAATCGAATTTTAATACTAGGTTGGAATTTTTTTCTTCAAACTATCGCCTATATACGAAATTTAACTCACGGTGGGAATTTTTTGTTCAACCTATCGTCAATGTACGAATTTTAACACTCGGTGGGCACTTTTCTCTTCAAATAACTGACAATATTCAAACTTTAACTAATGGTTGAAATCTTTTTGTCAAACAATCGTCAATAAACGAATTTTAATACTAGGTTGGAATTTTTTTCTTCAAACTACCGTCAATGTACGAATTTTAACTCTCGGTGGGAACTCTTTTCTTCAAACTACTGTCAATATTCAAATTTTAACTATTGGTTGGAATCTTTTTGTCAAGCAATCGTCAATACACGAATTTTAATATTAGGTTGGAATTTTTTTCTTCAAACTATCGCCTATATACGAAATATAACTCACGGTGTGAATTTTTTGGTCAACCTATCGTCAGTGTACGAATTTTAACTCTCGGTGGGCACTTTTTTCTTCAAACTACTATCAATACTCAAATTTTATCTATTGTTTGGAATCTTTTTGTCAACAATCGTCAATACACGAATTTTATTACTAGGTTGGAATTTTTTTCTTCAAACTATCGCCTATATACGAAATTTAACTGTCGATAGGTATTTTTTGGTCAAACTATCGTCAATGTACGAATTTTAACTCTCGGTGGGCACTTTTTCTTCAAACTACTATCAATACTCAAATTTTAACTATTGGTTGAAATCTTTATGTCAAATAATCGTCAATAATGGAATTTTAATACTAGGTTGGAATTTTTGTCTTCAAACTATCGCCTATATACAAAATATAACTCACGGTGGGAATTTTTTGGTCAACCTATCGTCGGTGTACGAATTTTAACTCTCGGTGGGCACTTTTTTCTTCAAACTACTACCAATACTCAAATTTTAACTATTGTTTGAAATCTTTATGTCAAACAATCGTCAATAATCGAATTTTAATACTAGGTAGGAATTTTTTTTTATCAAACTATCGCCTATATACGAAATTTATCTCACGGTGGGAATTTTTTGGTCAACCTATCGTCAATGTACGAATTTAACTCTGGGTGGGCACTTTTTTCTTCAAACTACTATCAATACTCAAAGTTTAACTATTATTTGGAATCTTTTTGTCAACAATCGTCAATACACGAATTTTAATACTAGGTTGGAATTTTTTTCTTCAAACTATCGCCTATATACGAAATCTAACTCTCGATAGGAATTTTTTGGTCAAACTATCGTCAATGTACGAATTTTAACTCTCGGTGGGCACTTTTTCTTCAAACTACTATCAATACTCAAATTTTAACTATTGGTTGAAATCTTTATGTCAAATAATCGTCAATAATGGAATTTTAATACTAGGTTGGAATTTTTTTCTTCAAACTATCGCCTATATACAAAATACAACTCACGGTGGGAATTTTTTGGTCAACCTATCGTCGGTGTACGAATTTTAACTCTCGGTGGGCACTTTTTTCTTCAAACTACTACCAATACTCAAATTTTAACTATTGTTTGAAATCTTTATGTCAAATAATCGTCAATAATGGAATTTTAATACTAGGTTGGAATTTTTTTCTTCAAACTATCGCCTATTTACGAAATATAACTCACGGTGGGAATTTTTTGGTCAACCTATCGTCGGTGTACGAATTTTAATTCTGGGTGGGCACTTTTTTCTTCAAACTACTATCAATACTCAAAGTTTAACTATTATTTGGAATCTTTTTGTCAACAATCGTCAATACACGAATTTTATTACTAGGTTGGAATTTTTTTCTTCAAACTATCGCCTATATACGAAATTTAACTCTCGATAGGTATTTTTTGGTCAAACTATCGTCAATGTACGAATTTTAACTCTCGGTGTGCACTTTTTCTTCAAACTACTATCAATACTCAAATTTTAACTATTGGTTGAAATCTTTATGTCAAATAATCGTCAATAATGGAATTTTAATACTAGGTTGGAATTTTTTTCTTCAAACTATCGCCTATATACGAAATATAACTCACGGTGGGAATTTTTTGGTCAACCTACCGTCAATGTACGAATTTAACTCTCGGTGGGCACTTTTTTCTTCAAACTACTGTCAATATTCAAATTTTAACTAATGGTTGAAATCTTTTTGTTAAACAATGTCAATAAACGAATTTTAATACTAGGTTGGAATTTTTTTCTTCAAACTATCGCCTATTTACGAAATATAACTCACGGTGGGAATCTTTTGGTCAACCTATCGTCAATGTACGAATTTTAACTCTCGGTGGGCACTTTTCTCTTCAAACTACTATCAATACTCAAATTTTAGATATTATTTTGGATTCTTTTTGTCAACAATCGTCAATACACGAATTTTAATACTGGGCTGGAATTTTTTTTCTTCAAACTATCGCCTATATACGAAATTTAACTCTCGGTAGGAATTTTTTGGTCAAACTATCGTCAATGTACGAATTTTAACTCTCTGTGGGCACTTTTTCTTCAAACTGTTATCAATACTCAAATTTTAACTATTGGTTGAAATCTTTATGTCAAACAATCGTCAATAATCGAATTTTAATACTAGGTTGGAATTTTTTTCTTCAAACTATCGCCTATATACGAAATTTAACTCACGGTGGGAATTTTTTGGTCAAATTATCGTCAATGTACGAATTTTAACTATCGGTGGGCACTTTTCTCTTCAAACTACTATCAATACTCAAATTTTAACTATTGGTTGAAATGTTTATGTCAAACAATCGTCAATAATCGAATTTTAATACTAGGTTGGAATTTTTTTCTTCAAACTATCGCCTATATACGAAATATAACTCACGGTGGGAATTTTTTGGTCAACCTATCGTCAATGTACGAATTTTAACTCTCGGTGGGCACTTTTTTCTTCAAACTACTATCAATACTCAAATTTTATCTATTGTTTGGAATCTTTTTGTCAACAATCGTCAATACACGAATTTTATTACTAGGTTGGAATTTTTTTCTTCAAACTATCGCCTATATACGAAATTTAACTCTCGATAGGTATTTTTTGGTCAAACTATCGTCAATGTACGAATTTTAACTCTCGGTGGGCACTTTTTCTTCAAACTACTATCAATACTCAAATTTTAACTATTGGTTGAAATCTTTGTGTCAAATAATCGTCAATAATGGAATTTTAATACTAGGTTGGAATTTTTTTCTTCAAACTATCGCCTACATGCAAAATATAACTCACGGTGGGAATTTTTTGGTCAACCTATCGTCGGTGTACGAATTTTAACACTCGGTGGGCACTTTTTTCTTCAAACTACTGTCAATATTCAAATTTTAACTAATGGTTGAAATCTTTTTGTCAAACAATCGTCAATAAACGAATTTTAATACTAGGTTGGAATTTTTTTCTTCAAACTATCGCCTATATACGAAATCTAACTCTCGATAGGAATTTTTTGGTCAAACTATCGTCAGTGTACGAATTTTAAATCTCGGTGGGCACTTTTTCTTCAAACTACTATCAATACTCAAATTTTAACTATTGGTTGAAATCTTTATGTCAAATAATCGTCAATAATGGAATTTTAATACTAGGTTGGAATTTTTTTCTTCAAACTATCGCCTATATACAAAATATAACTCACGGTGGGAATTTTTTGGTCAACCTATCGTCGGTGTACGAATTTTAACACTCGGTGGGCACTTTTTTCTTCAAACTACTACCAATACTCAAATTTTAACTATTGTTTGAAATCTTTATGTCAAATAATCGTCAATAATGGAATTTTAATACTAGGTTGGAATTTTTTTCTTCAAACTATCGCCTATATACAAAATATAACTCACGGTGGGAATTTTTTGGTCAACCTATCGTCGGTGTACGAATTTTAACTCTCGGTGGGCACTTTTTTCTTCAAACTACTATCAATACTCAAATTTTAACTATTGGCTGAAATCTTTATGTCAAACAATCGTCAATAATCGAATTTTAATACTAGGTTGGAATTTTTTTCTTCAAACTATCGCCTATATACGAAATTTAACTCACGGTGGGAATTTTTTGGTCAACCTATCGTCAATGTACGAGTTTTAACTCTCGGTGGGCACTTTTTTCTTCAAATAACTGACAATATTCAAATTTTAACTAATGGTTGAAATCTTTTTGTCAAACAATCGTCAATAAACGAATTTTAATACTAGGTTGGAATTTTTTTCTTCAAACTACCGTCAATGTACGAATTTTAACTCTCGGTGGGAACTCTTTTCTTCAAACTACTGTCAATATTCAAATTTTAACTATTGGTTGGAATCTTTTTGTCAAGCAATCGTCAATAATCGAATTTTAATACTAGGTTGGAATTTTTTTCTTCAAACTATCGCCTATATACGAAATTTAACTCACGGTGGGAATTTTTTGGTCAACCTATCGTCAATGTATGAATTTTAACTCTCGGTGGGCACTTTTTTCTTCAAACTACTATCAATACTCAAATTTTAACTATTGGTTGAAATCTTTATGTCAAACAATCGTCAATAATCGAATTTTAATACTAGGTTGGAATTATTTTCTTCAAACTATCGCCTATATAGGAAATCTAACTCTCGGTAGGAATTTTTTGGTCAAACTATCGTCAATGTACGAATTTTAACTCTCGCTGGGCACTTTTTCTTCAAACTACTATCAATACTCAAATTTTAACTATTGGTTGAAATCTTTATGTCAAACAATCGTCAATAATCGAATTTTAATACTAGGTTGGAATTTTTTTCTTCAAACTATCGACTATATACGAAATTTAACTCACGGTGGGAATTTTTTGTTCAACCTATCTTCAATGTACGAATTTTAACTCTCGGTGGGCACTTTTTTCTTCAAATAACTGACAATATTCAAATTTTAACTAATGGTTGAAATCTTTTTGTCAAACAATCGTCAATAAACGAATTTTAATACTAGGTTGGAATTTTTTTCTTCAAACTACCGTCAATGTACGAATTTTAACTCTCGGTGGGAACTCTTTTCTTCAAACTACTGTCAATATTCAAATTTTAACTATTGGTTGGAATCTTTTTGTCAAGCAATCGTCAATACACGAATTTTAATATTAGGTTGGAATTTTTTTCTTCAAACTATCGCCTATATACGAAATATAACTCACGGTGTGAATTTTTTGGTCAACCTATCGTCAGTGTACGAATTTTAACTCTCGGTGGGCACTTTTTCTTCAAACTACTATCAATACTCAAATTTTAACTATTGGTTGAAGTCTTTATGTCAAATAATCGTCAATAATGGAATTTTAATACTAGGTTGGAATTTTTTTCTTCAAACTATCGCCTATATACAAAATATAACTCACGGTGGGAATTTTTTGGTCAACCTATCGTCGGTGTACGAATTTTAACACTCGGTGGGCACTTTTTTCTTCAAACTACTACCAATACTCAAATTTTAACTATTGTTTGAAGTCTTTATGTCAAATAATCGTCAATAATGGAATTTTAATACTAGGTTGGAATTTTTTTCTTCAAACTATCGCCTATATACAAAATATAACTCACGGTGGGAATTTTTTGGTCAACCTATCGTCGGTGTACGAATTTTAACTCTCGGTGGGCACTTTTTTCTTCAAACTACTATCAATACTCAAATTTTAACTATTGGTTGAAATCTTTATGTCAAACAATCGTCAATAATCGAATTTTAATACTAGGTTGGAATTTTTTTCTTCAAACTATCGCCTATATACGAAATTTAACTCACGGTGGGAATTTTTTGGTCAAACTATCGTCAGTGTACGAATTTTAAATCTCGGTGGGCACTTTTTCTTCAAACTACTATCAATACTCAAATTTTAACTATTGGTTGAAATCTTTATGTCAAATAATCGTCAATAATGGAATTTTAATACTAGGTTGGAATTTTTTTCTTCAAACTATCGCCTATATACAAAATATAACTCACGGTGGGAATTTTTTGGTCAACCTATCGTCGGTGTACGAATTTTAACACTCGGTGGGCACTTTTTTCTTCAAACTACTACCAATACTCAAATTTTAACTATTGTTTGAAATCTTTATGTCAAATAATCGTCAATAATGGAATTTTAATACTAGGTTGGAATTTTTTTCTTCAAACTATCGCCTATATACAAAATATAACTCACGGTGGGAATTTTTTGGTCAACCTATCGTCGGTGTACGAATTTTAACTCTCGGTGGGCACTTTTTTCTTCAAACTACTATCAATACTCAAATTTTAACTATTGGCTGAAATCTTTATGTCAAACAATCGTCAATAATCGAATTTTAATACTAGGTTGGAATTTTTTTCTCCAAACTATCGCCTATATACGAAATATAACTCACGGTGGGAATTTTTTGGTCAACCTATCGTCAATGTACGAATTTAACTCTCGGTGGGCACTTTTTTCTTCAAACTACTGTCAATATTCAAATTTTAACTAATGGTTGAAATCTTTTTGTCAAACAATCGTCAATAATCGAATTTTAATACTAGGTTGGAATTTTTTTCTTCAAACTATCGCCTATTTACGAAATATAACTCACGGTGGGAATTTTTTGGTCAACCTATCGTCAATGAACGAATTTTAACTGTCGGTGGGCACTTTTCTCTTCAAACTACTATCAATACTCAAATTTTAACTGTTATTTGGAATCTTTATGTCAACAATCGTCAATACACGAATTTTAATACTAGGTTGGAATTTTTTTCTTCAAACTATCGCCTGTATATGAAATTTAACTCTCGGTAGGAATTTTTTGGTCAAATTATCGTCAATGTACGAATTTTAACTCTCGGTGGGCACTTTTTCTTCAAACTACTATCAATACTCAAATTTTAACTATTGGTTGAAATCTTTATGTCAAACAATCGTCAATAATCGAATTTTAATACTAGGTTGGAATTTTTTTCTTCAAACTATCGCCTATATACGAAATATAACTCACGGTGGGAATTTTTTGGTCAACCTATCGTCAATGTACGAATTTAACTCTCGGTGGGCACTTTTTTCTTCAAACTACTATCAACACTCAAATTTTAACTATTATTTGGAATCTTTTTGTCAACAATCGTCAATAATCGAATTTTAATACTAGGTTGGAATTTTTTTCTTCAAACTATCGCCTATTTACGAAATATAACTCACGGTGTGAATTTTTTGGTCAACCTATCGTCAATGTACGAATTTTAACACTCGGTGGGCACTTTTCTCTTCAAACTACTATCAATACTCAAATTTTAAATATTATTTTGGAATCTTTTTGTCAACAATCGTCAATACACGAATTTTAATACTAGGCTGGAATTTTTTTTCTTCAAACTATCGCCTATATACGAAATTTAACTGTCGGTAGGAATTTTTTGGTCAAACTATCGTCAATGTACGAATTTTAACTCTCGGTGGGCACTTTTTCTTCAAACTATTATCAATACTCAAATTTTAACTATTGGTTGAAATCTTTATGTCAAACAATCGTCAATAATCGAATTTTAATACTAGGTTGGAATTTTTTTCTTCAAACTATCGCCTATATACGAAATTTAACTCACGGTGGGAATTTTTTGGTCAACCTATCGTCAATGTACGAATTTAACTCTCGGTGGGCACTTTTTTCTTCAAACTACTATCAACACTCAAATTTTAACTATTATTTGGAATCTTTTTGTCAACAATCGTCAATAATCGAATTTTAATACTAGGTTGGAATTTTTTTCTTCAAACTATCGCCTATTTACGAAATATAACTCACGGTGGGAATTTTTTGGTCAACCTATCGTCAATGTACGAATTTTAACACTCGGTGGGCACTTTTCTCTTCAATCTACTATCAATACTCAAATTTTAAATATTATTTTGGAATCTTTTTGTCAACAATCGTCAATACACGAATTTTAATACTAGGCTGGAATTTTTTTTCTTCAAACTATCGCCTATATACGAAATTTAACTCTCGGTAGGAATTTTTTGGTCAAACTATCGTCAATGTACGAATTTTAACTCTCGGTGGGCACTTTTTCTTCAAACTATTATCAATACTCAAATTTTAACTATTGGTTGAAATCTTTATGTCAAACAATCGTCAATAATCGAATTTTAATACTAGGTTGGAATTTTTTTCTTCAAACTATCGCCTATATACGAAATTTAACTCACGGTGGGAATTTTTTGGTCAACCTATCCTCAATGTACGAATTTAACTCTCGGTGGGCACTTTTTTCTTCAAACTACTATCAACACTCAAATTTTAACTATTATTTGGAATCTTTTTGTCAAACAATCGTCAATAATCGAATTTTTATACTAGGTTGGAATTTTTTTCTTCAAACTATCGCCTATATACGAAATTTAACTCACGGTGGGAATTTTTTGGTCAACCTATCGTCAATGTACGAGTTTTAACTCTCGGTGGGCACTTTTTTCTTCAAACTACTGTCAATATTCAAATTTTAACTATTGGTTGGAATCTTTTTGTCAAGCAATCGTCAATACACGAATTTTAATATTAGGTTGGAATTTTTTTCTTCAAACTATCGCCTATATACGAAATATAACTCACGGTGTGAATTTTTTGGTCAACCTATCGTCAGTGTACGAATTTTAACTCTCGGTGGGCACTTTTTTCTTCAAACTACTATCAATACTCAAATTTTATCTATTGTTTGGAATCTTTTTGTCAACAATCGTCAATACACGAATTTTATTACTAGGTTGGAATTTTTTTCTTCAAACTATCGCCTATATACGAAATTTAACTCTCGATAGGTATTTTTTGGTCAAACTATCGTCAATGTACGAATTTTAACACTCGGTGGGCACTTTTTCTTCAAACTACTATCAATACTCAAATTTTAACTATTGGTTGAAATCTTTGTGTCAAATAATCGTCAATAATGGAATTTTAATACTAGGTTGGAATTTTTTTCTTCAAACTATCGCCTATATACAAAATATAACTCACGGTGGGAATTTTTTGGTCAACCTATCGTCGGTGTACGAATTTTAACTCTCGGTGGGCACTTTTTTCTTCAAACTACTACCAATACTCAAATTTTAACTATTGTTTGAAATCTTTATGTCAAACAATCGTCAATAATCGAATTTTAATACTAGGTAGGAATTTTTTTCATCAAACTATCGCCTATATACGAAATTTAACTCACGGTGGGAATTTTTTGGTCAACCTATCGTCGGTGTACGAATTTTAACTCTCGGTGGGCACTTTTTTCTTCAAACTACTATCAATACTCAAATTTTAACTATTGGTTGAAATCTTTATGTCAAACAATCGTCAATAATCGAATTTTAATACTAGGTTGGAATTTTTTTCTTCAAACTATCGCCTATATACGAAATTTAACTCACGGTGGGAATTTTTTGGTCAACCTATCGTCAATGTACGAGTTTTAACTCTCGGTGGGCACTTTTTTCTTCAAACTACTGTCAATATTCAAATTTTAACTAATGGTTGAAATCTTTTTGTCAAACAATCGTCAATAAACGAATTTTAATACTAGGTTGGAATTTTTTTCTTCAAACTATCGCCTATATATGAAATTTAACTCTCGGTAGGAATTTTTTGGTCAAATTATCGTCAATGTACGAATTTTAACTCTCGGTGGGCACTTTTTCTTCAAACTACTATCAATACTCAAATTTTAACTATTGGTTGAAATCTTTATGTCAAACAATCGTCAATAATCGAATTTTAATACTAGGTTGGAATTTTTTTCTCCAAACTATCGCCTATATACGAAATATAACTCACGGTGGGAATTTTTTGGTCAACCTATCGTCAATGTACGAATTTAACTCTCGGTGGGCACTTTTTTCTTCAAACTACTGTCAATATTCAGATTTTAACTAATGGTTGAAATCTTTTTGTCAAACAATCGTCAATAATCGAATTTTAATACTAGGTTGGAATTTTTTTCTTCAAACTATCGCCTATTTACGAAATATAACTCACGGTGGGAATTTTTTGGTCAACCTATCGTCAATGAACGAATTTTAACTGTCGGTGGGCACTTTT
Organism: Xylocopa sonorina; assembly: GCF_050948175.1. Classification (NCBI taxonomy): domain Eukaryota; kingdom Metazoa; phylum Arthropoda; class Insecta; order Hymenoptera; family Apidae; genus Xylocopa; species Xylocopa sonorina. The sequence goes on from NW_027490091.1 coordinate 1,198,770, forward strand.
CTCTTCAAACTACTATCAATACTCAAATTTTAACTGTTATTTGGAATCTTTATGTCAACAATCGTCAATACACGAATTTTAATACTAGGTTGGAATTTTTTTCTTCAAACTATCGCCTGTATATGAAATTTAACTCTCGGTAGGAATTTTTTGGTCACATTATCGTCAATGTACGAATTTTAACTCTCGGTGGGCACTTTTTCTTCAAACTACTATCAATACTCAAATTTTAACTATTGGTTGAAATCTTTATGTCAAACAATCGTCAATAATCGAATTTTAATACTAGGTTGGAATTTTTTTCTTCAAACTATCGCCTATATACGAAATATAACTCACGGTGGGAATTTTTTGGTCAACCTATCGTCAATGTACGAATTTAACTCTCGGTGGGCACTTTTTTCTTCAAACTACTATCAATATTCAAATTTTATCTATTGGTTGATATCTTTTTGTCAAACATTCGTCAATAAACGAATTTTTAAACTAGGTTGTAACTTTTTTCATCAAATTATCGCCTACATACGAAATTCAACTCTCGGTGGGAATTTTTTGGTCAAACTACCGTCAATGTACGAATTTTAATTCTCGGTGGGAACTTTTTTCTTCAAACTACTGTCAATACTCAAATTTTAACTATTGTTTGAGATCTTTTTGTTAAACAATTGCAAATAAACGAATTTTAATACTAGGTTGGAATTTTTTTCTTCAAACTATCGCATATACGAAATTTAACTCTCGGCAGGAATTTTTTGGTCAAGCTACCATCAATGTTCGAATTTTAACTCACGGTGGGCACTTTTTTCTTCAAACTACTGTCAATATTCAAATTTTATCTATTGGTTGATATCTTTTTGTCAAACAGTCGTCAATAAACGAATTTTTAAACTAGGTTGTAACTTTTTTCATCAAATTATCGCCTACATACGAAATTCAACTCTCGGTGGGAATTTTTTGGTCAAACTACCGTCAATGTACGAAATTTAACTCTCGGTGGGAACTTTTTTCTTCAAACTACTGTCAATACTCAAATTTTAACTATTGTTTGAGATGTTTTTGTTATACAATTGCAAATAAACGAATTTTAATACTAGGTTGGAATTTTTTTCTTCAAACTATCGCATATACGAAATTTAACGCTCGGTAGGAATTTTTTGGTCAAGCTACCATCAATGTTCGAATTTTAACTCTCGGTGGGCACTTTTTTCTTCAAACTACTGTCAATATTCAGATTTTATCTATTGGTTGAAATCTTTTTGTCAAACAATCGTCAATAAACGAATTTTCATACTAGGTTGGAATTTTTTTCTTCAAACTATTGCCTACATACGAAGTTCAACTCTCGGTGGGAATTTTTTGGTCAAACTACCGACAATGTACGAATTTTAACTCTCGGTGGGCACTTTTCTCTTCAAACTACTGTCAATATTCAGATTTTAAATGTTGGTTGAAATCTTTTTGTCAAACAGTCGTCAATAAACGAATTTTTATACTAGGTTGTAATTTTTTTCTTCAAACTATCGCCTACATACGAAATTTAACTCTCGGTGGGAATTTTTTGGTCAAACTTTCGTTAAAGTACGAATTTTAACTCACGGTGGGCACTTTTTTCTTCAAACTACTGTCAATATTCAAATTTTATCTATTGGTTGATATCTTTTTGTCAAACATTCGTCAATAAACGAATTTTTAAACTAGGTTGTAACTTTTTTCATCAAATTATCGCCTACATCCGAAATTCAACTCTCGGTGGGAATTTTTTGGTCAAACTACCGTCAATGTAAGAATTTTAATTCTCGGTGGGAACTTTTTTCTTCAAACTACTGTCAATACTCAAATTTTAACTATTGTTTGAGATCTTTTTGTTATACAATTGCAAATAAACGAATTTTAATACCAGGTTGGAATTTTTTTCTTCAAACTATCGCATATACGAAATTTAATTCTCGGTAGGAATTTTTTGGTCAAGCTACCATCAATGTTCAAATTTTAACTTTCGGTGGGCACTTTTTTCCTCAAACTACTGTCAATATTCATATTTTAACTATTGGTTGAAATCTTTTTGTCAACAATCGTCAATAGACGAATTTTAATACTAGGTTGGAATTTTTTCCTTCAAACTATCGCCTATATACGAAATTTAACTCTCGGTGGGAATTTTTTGGTCAAGCTACCGTCAATGTACGAATTTTAACTCTCGGTGGGCACTTTTTTCTTCAAACTACTGTCAATATTCAAATTTTATCTATTGGTTGATATCTTTTTGTCAAACATTCGTCAATAAACGAATTTTTAAACTAGGTTGTAACTTTTTTCATCAAATTATCGCCTACATACGAAATTCAACTCTCGGTGGGAATTTTTTGGTCAAACTACCGTCAATGTACGAATTTTAATTCTCGGTGGGAACTTTTTTCTTCAAACTACTGTCAATACTCAAATTTTAACTATTGTTTGAGATCTTTTTGTTAAACAATTGCAAATAAACGAATTTTAATACTAGGTTGGAATTTTTTTCTTCAAACTATCGCATATACGAAATTTAACTCTCGGCAGGAATTTTTTGGTCAAGCTACCATCAATGTTCGAATTTTAACTCACGGTGGGCACTTTTTTCTTCAAACTACTGTCAATATTCAAATTTTATCTATTGGTTGATATTTTTTTGTCAAACATTCGTCGATAAACGAATTTTTAAACTATGTTGTAACTTTTTTCATCAAATTATCGCCTACATACGAAATTCAACTCTCGGTGGGAATTTTTTAGTCAAACTACCGTCAATGTACGAATTTTGACTCTCGGTGGGAACTTTTTTCTTCAAACTACTGTCAATACTCAAATTTTAACTATTGTTTGAGATCTTTTTGTTAAACAATTGTAAATAAACGAATTTTAATACTAGGTTGGAATTTTTTCCTTCAAACTATCGCCTATATACGAAATTTAACTCTCGGTGGGAATTTTTTGGTCAAGCTACCGTCAATGTACGAATTTTAACTCTCGGTGGGCACTTTTTTCTTCAAACTACTGTCAATATTCAAATTTTATCTATTGGTTGATATCTTTTTGTCAAACATTCGTCAATAAACGAATTTTTGAACTAGGTTGTAACTTTTTTCATCAAATTATCGCCTACATACGAAATTCAACTCTCGGTGGGAATTTTTTGGTCAAACTACCGTCAATGTACGAATTTTAACTCTCGGTGGGAACTTTTTTCTTCAAACTACTGTCAATACTCAAATTTTAACTATTGTTTGAGATCTTTTTGTTAAACAATTGTAAATAAACGAATTTTAATACTAGGTTGGAATTTTTTTCTTCAAACTATCGCATATACGAAATTTAACGCTCGGTAGCAATTTTTTGGTCAAGCTACCATCAATGTTCGAATTTTAACTCTCGGTGGGCACTTTTTTCTTCAAACTACTGTCAATATTCAGATTTTATCTATTGGTTGAAATCTTTTTGTCAAACAATCGTCAATAAACGAATTTTCATACTAGGTTGGAATTTTTTTCTTCAAACTATTGCCTACATACGAAGTTCAACTCTCGGTGGGAATTTTTTGGTCAAACTACCGACAATGTACGAATTTTAACTCTCGGTGGGCACTTTTCTCTTCAAACTACTGTCAATATTCAGATTTTAAATATTGGTTGAAATCTTTTTGTCAAACAGTCGTCAAGAAACGAATTTTTATACTAGGTTGTAATTTTTTTCTACAAACTATCGCCTACATACGAAATTCAACTCTCGGTGGGAATTTTTTGGTCAAACTACCGTCAATGTACGAATTTTGACTCTCGGTGGGAACTTTTTTCTTCAAACTACTGTCAATACTCAAATTTTAACTATTGTTTGAGATCTTTTTGTTAAACAATTGCAAATAAACGAATTTTAATACTAGGTTGGAATTTTTTTCTTCAAACTATCGCATATACGAAATTTAACTCTCGGTAGGAATTTTTTGGTCAAGCTACCATCAATGTTCAAGTTTTAACTTTCGGTGGGCACTTTTTTCTTCAAACTACTGTCAATATTCATATTTTAACTATTGGTTGAAATCTTTTTGTCAACAATCGTCAATAGACGAATTTTAATACTAGGTTGGAATTTTCTTCTTCAAACTATCGCATATACGAAATTTAACTCTCGGCAGGAATTTTTTGGTCAAGCTACCATCAATGTTCGAATTTTAACTCACGGTGGGCACTTTTTTCTTCAAACTACTGTCAATATTCAAATTTTATCTATTGGTTGATATCTTTTTGTCAAACATTCGTCAATAAACGAATTTTTAAACTAGGTTGCAACTATTTTCATCAAATTATCGCCTACATACGAAATTCAACTCTCGGTTGGAATTTTTTGGTCAAACTACCGTCAATGTACGAATTTTAACTCTCGGTGGGAACTTTTTTCTTCAAACTACTGTCAATACTCAAATTTTAACTATTGTTTGAGATCTTTTTGTTAAACAATTGTAAATAAACGAATTTTAATACTAGGTTGGAATTTTTTCCTTCAAACTATCGCCTATATACGAAATTTAACTCTCGGTGGGAATTTTTTGGTCAAGCTACCATCAATGTTCGAATTTTAACTCACGGTGGGCACTTTTTTCTTCAAACTACTGTCAATATTCAAATTTTATCTATTGGCTGATATCTTTTTGTCAAACATTCGTCAATAAACGAATTTTTGAACTAGGTTGTAACTTTTTTCATCAAATTATCGCCTACATACGAAATTCAACTCTCGGTGGGAATTTTTTGGTCAAACTACCGTCAATGTACGAATTTTAACTCTCGGTGGGAACTTTTTTCTTCAAACTACTGTCAATACTCAAATTTTAACTATTGTTTGAGATCTTTTTGTTAAACAATTGTAAATAAACGAATTTTAATACTAGGTTGGAATTTTTTTCTTCAAACTATCGCATATACGAAATTTAACGCTCGGTAGGAATTTTTTGGTCAAGCTACCATCAATGTTCGAATTTTAACTCTCGGTGGGCACTTTTTTCTTCAAACTACTGTCAATATTCAGATTTTATCTATTGGTTGAAATCTTTTTGTCAAACAATCGTCAATAAACGAATTTTCATACTAGGTTGGAATTTTTTTCTTCAAACTATTGCCTACATACGAAGTTCAACTCTCGGTGGGAATTTTTTGGTCAAACTATCGACAATGTACGAATTTTAACTCTCGGTGGGCACTTTTCTCTTCAAACTACTGTCAATATTCAAATTTTATCTATTGGTTGATATCTTTTTGTCAAACATTCGTCAATAAACGAATTTTTAAACTAGGTTGTAACTTTTTTCATCAAATTATCGCCTACATCCGAAATTCAACTCTCGGTGGGAATTTTTTGGTCAAACTACCGTCAATGTAAGAATTTTAATTCTCGGTGGGAACTTTTTTCTTCAAACTACTGTCAATACTCAAATTTTAACTATTGTTTGAGATCTTTTTGTTATACAATTGCAAATAAACGAATTTTAATACCAGGTTGGAATTTTTTTCTTCAAACTATCGCATATACGAAATTTAATTCTCGGTAGGAATTTTTTGGTCAAGCTACCATCAATGTTCAAATTTTAACTTTCGGTGGGCACTTTTTTCCTCAAACTACTGTCAATATTCATATTTTAACTATTGGTTGAAATCTTTTTGTCAACAATCGTCAATAGACGAATTTTAATACTAGGTTGGAATTTTTTCCTTCAAACTATCGCCTATATACGAAATTTAACTCTCGGTGGGAATTTTTTGGTCAAGCTACCGTCAATGTACGAATTTTAACTCTCGGTGGGCACTTTTTTCTTCAAACTACTGTCAATATTCAAATTTTATCTATTGGTTGATATCTTTTTGTCAAACATTCGTCAATAAACGAATTTTTAAACTAGGTTGTAACTTTTTTCATCAAATTATCGCCTACATACGAAATTCAACTCTCGGTGGGAATTTTTTGGTCAAACTACCGTCAATGTACGAATTTTAATTCTCGGTGGGAACTTTTTTCTTCAAACTACTGTCAATACTCAAATTTTAACTATTGTTTGAGATCTTTTTGTTAAACAATTGCAAATAAACGAATTTTAATACTAGGTTGGAATTTTTTTCTTCAAACTATCGCATATACGAAATTTAACTCTCGGCAGGAATTTTTTGGTCAAGCTACCATCAATGTTCGAATTTTAACTCACGGTGGGCACTTTTTTCTTCAAACTACTGTCAATATTCAAATTTTATCTATTGGTTGATATTTTTTTGTCAAACATTCGTCGATAAACGAATTTTTAAACTAGGTTGTAACTTTTTTCATCAAATTATCGCCTACATACGAAATTCAACTCTCGGTGGGAATTTTTTAGTCAAACTACCGTCAATGTACGAATTTTGACTCTCGGTGGGAACTTTTTTCTTCAAACTACTGTCAATACTCAAATTTTAACTATTGTTTGAGATCTTTTTGTTAAACAATTGTAAATAAACGAATTTTAATACTAGGTTGGAATTTTTTCCTTCAAACTATCGCCTATATACGAAATTTAACTCTCGGTGGGAATTTTTTGGTCAAGCTACCGTCAATGTACGAATTTTAACTCTCGGTGGGCACTTTTTTCTTCAAACTACTGTCAATATTCAAATTTTATCTATTGGTTGATATCTTTTTGTCAAACATTCGTCAATAAACGAATTTTTGAACTAGGTTGTAACTTTTTTCATCAAATTATCGCCTACATACGAAATTCAACTCTCGGTGGGAATTTTTTGGTCAAACTACCGTCAATGTACGAATTTTAACTCTCGGTGGGAACTTTTTTCTTCAAACTACTGTCAATACTCAAATTTTAACTATTGTTTGAGATCTTTTTGTTAAACAATTGTAAATAAACGAATTTTAATACTAGGTTGGAATTTTTTTCTTCAAACTATCGCATATACGAAATTTAACGCTCGGTAGCAATTTTTTGGTCAAGCTACCATCAATGTTCGAATTTTAACTCTCGGTGGGCACTTTTTTCTTCAAACTACTGTCAATATTCAGATTTTATCTATTGGTTGAAATCTTTTTGTCAAACAATCGTCAATAAACGAATTTTCATACTAGGTTGGAATTTTTTTCTTCAAACTATTGCCTACATACGAAGTTCAACTCTCGGTGGGAATTTTTTGGTCAAACTACCGACAATGTACGAATTTTAACTCTCGGTGGGCACTTTTCTCTTCAAACTACTGTCAATATTCAGATTTTAAATATTGGTTGAAATCTTTTTGTCAAACAGTCGTCAAGAAACGAATTTTTATACTAGGTTGTAATTTTTTTCTACAAACTATCGCCTACATACGAAATTCAACTCTCGGTGGGAATTTTTTGGTCAAACTACCGTCAATGTACGAATTTTGACTCTCGGTGGGAACTTTTTTCTTCAAACTACTGTCAATACTCAAATTTTAACTATTGTTTGAGATCTTTTTGTTAAACAATTGCAAATAAACGAATTTTAATACTAGGTTGGAATTTTTTTCTTCAAACTATCGCATATACGAAATTTAACTCTCGGTAGGAATTTTTTGGTCAAGCTACCATCAATGTTCAAGTTTTAACTTTCGGTGGGCACTTTTTTCTTCAAACTACTGTCAATATTCATATTTTAACTATTGGTTGAAATCTTTTTGTCAACAATCGTCAATAGACGAATTTTAATACTAGGTTGGAATTTTCTTCTTCAAACTATCGCATATACGAAATTTAACTCTCGGCAGGAATTTTTTGGTCAAGCTACCATCAATGTTCGAATTTTAACTCACGGTGGGCACTTTTTTCTTCAAACTACTGTCAATATTCAAATTTTATCTATTGGTTGATATCTTTTTGTCAAACATTCGTCAATAAACGAATTTTTAAACTAGGTTGCAACTATTTTCATCAAATTATCGCCTACATACGAAATTCAACTCTCGGTTGGAATTTTTTGGTCAAACTACCGTCAATGTACGAATTTTAACTCTCGGTGGGAACTTTTTTCTTCAAACTACTGTCAATACTCAAATTTTAACTATTGTTTGAGATCTTTTTGTTAAACAATTGTAAATAAACGAATTTTAATACTAGGTTGGAATTTTTTCCTTCAAACTATCGCCTATATACGAAATTTAACTCTCGGTGGGAATTTTTTGGTCAAGCTACCATCAATGTTCGAATTTTAACTCACGGTGGGCACTTTTTTCTTCAAACTACTGTCAATATTCAAATTTTATCTATTGGCTGATATCTTTTTGTCAAACATTCGTCAATAAACGAATTTTTGAACTAGGTAGTAACTTTTTTCATCAAATTATCGCCTACATACGAAATTCAACTCTCGGTGGGAATTTTTTGGTCAAACTACCGTCAATGTACGAATTTTAACTCTCGGTGGGAACTTTTTTCTTCAAACTACTGTCAATACTCAAATTTTAACTATTGTTTGAGATCTTTTTGTTAAACAATTGTAAATAAACGAATTTTAATACTAGGTTGGAATTTTTTTCTTCAAACTATCGCATATACGAAATTTAACGCTCGGTAGGAATTTTTTGGTCAAGCTACCATCAATGTTCGAATTTTAACTCTCGGTGGGCACTTTTTTCTTCAAACTACTGTCAATATTCAGATTTTATCTATTGGTTGAAATCTTTTTGTCAAACAATCGTCAATAAACGAATTTTCATACTAGGTTGGAATTTTTTTCTTCAAACTATTGCCTACATACGAAGTTCAACTCTCGGTGGGAATTTTTTGGTCAAACTACCGACAATGTACGAATTTTAACTCTCGGTGGGCACTTTTCTCTTCAAACTACTGTCAATATTCAGATTTTAAATATTGGTTGAAATCTTTTTGTCAAACAGTCGTCAATAAACGAATTTTTATACTAGGTTGTAATTTTTTTCTACAAACTATCGCCTACATACGAAATTCAACTCTCGGTGGGAATTTTTTGGTCAAACTACCGTCAATGTACGAATTTTGACTCTCGGTGGGAACTTTTTTCTTCAAACTACTGTCAATACTCAAATTTTAACTATTGTTTGAGATCTTTTTGTTAAACAATTGCAAATAAACGAATTTTAATACTAGGTTGGAATTTTTTTCTTCAAACTATCGCATATACGAAATTTAACTCTCGGCAGGAATTTTTTGGTCAAGCTACCATCAATGTTCGAATTTTAACTCACGGTGGGCACTTTTTTCTTCAAACTACTGTCAATATTCAAATTTTATCTATTGGTTGATATTTTTTTGTCAAACATTCGTCGATAAACGAATTTTTAAACTAGGTTGTAACTTTTTTCATCAAATTATCGCCTACATACGAAATTCAACTCTCGGTGGGAATTTTTTGGTCAAACTACCGTCAATGTACGAATTTTGACTCTCGGTGGGAACTTTTTTCTTCAAACTACTGTCAATACTCAAATTTTAACTATTGTTTGAGATCTTTTTGTTAAACAATTGTAAATAAACGAATTTTAATACTAGGTTGGAATTTTTTTCTTCAAACTATCGCATATACGAAATTTAACGCTCGGTAGGAATTTTTTGGTCAAGCTACCATCAATGTTCGAATTTTAACTCTCGGTGGGCACTTTTTTCTTCAAACTACTGTCAATATTCAGATTTTATCTATTGGTTGAAATCTTTTTGTCAAACAATCGTCAATAAACGAATTCTCATACTAGGTTGGAATTTTTTTCTTCAAACTATTGCCTACATACGATGTTCAACTCTCGGTGGGAATTTTTTGGTCAAACTACCGACAATGTACGAATTTTAACTCTCGGTGGGCACTTTTCTCTTCAAACTACTGTCAATATTCAGATTTTAAATATTGGTTGAAATCTTTTTGTCAAACAGTCGTCAATAAACGAATTTTTATACTAGGTTGTAATTTTTTTCTACAAACTATCGCCTACATACGAAATTCAACTCTCGGTGGGAATTTTTTGGTCAAACTACCGTCAATGTACGAATTTTGACTCTCGGTGGGAACTTTTTTCTTCAAACTACTGTCAATACTCAAATTTTAACTATTGTTTGAGATCTTTTTGTTAAACAATTGCAAATAAACGAATTTTAATACTAGGTTGGAATTTTTTTCTTCAAACTATCGCATATACGAAATTTAACTCTCGGTAGGAATTTTTTGGTCAAGCTACCATCAATGTTCAAGTTTTAACTTTCGGTGGGCACTTTTTTCTTCAAACTACTGTCAATATTCATATTTTAACTATTGGTTGAAATCTTTTTGTCAACAATCGTCAATAGACGAATTTTAATACTAGGTTGGAATTTTCTTCTTCAAACTATCGCATATACGAAATTTAACTCTCGGCAGGAATTTTTTGGTCAAGCTACCATCAATGTTCGAATTTTAACTCACGGTGGGCACTTTTTTCTTCAAACTACTGTCAATATTCAAATTTTATCTATTGGTTGATATCTTTTTGTCAAACATTCGTCAATAAACGAATTTTTAAACTAGGTTGCAACTATTTTCATCAAATTATCGCCTACATACGAAATTCAACTCTCGGTGGGAATTTTTTGGTCAAACTACCGTCAATGTACGAATTTTAACTCTCGGTGGGAACTTTTTTCTTCAAACTAGTGTCAATACTCAAATTTTAACTATTGTTTGAGATCTTTTTGTTAAACAATTGTAAATAAACGAATTTTAATACTAGGTTGGTATTTTTTCCTTCAAACTATCGCCTATATACGAAATTTAACTCTCGGTGGGAATTTTTTGGTCAAGCTACCATCAATGTTCGAATTTTAACTCACGGTGGGCACTTTTTTCTTCAAACTACTGTCAATATTCAAATTTTATCTATTGGTTGATATCTTTTTGTCAAACATTCGTCAATAAACGAATTTTTGAACTAGGTTGTAACTTTTTTCATCAAATTATCGCCTACATACGAAATTCAACTCTCGGTGGGAATTTTTTGGTCAAACTACCGTCAATGTACGAATTTTAACTCTCGGTGGGAACTTTTTTCTTCAAACTACTGTCAATACTCAAATTTTAACTATTGTTTGAGATCTTTTTGTTAAACAATTGTAAATAAACGAATTTTAATACTAGGTTGGAATTTTTTTCTTCAAACTATCGCATATACGAAATTTAACGCTCGGTAGGAATTTTTTGGTCAAGCTACCATCAATGTTCGAATTTTAACTCTCGGTGGGCACTTTTTTCTTCAAACTACTGTCAATATTCAGATTTTATCTATTGGTTGAAATCTTTTTGTCAAACAATCGTCAATAAACGAATTTTCATACTAGGTTGGAATTTTTTTCTTCAAACTATTGCCTACATACGAAGTTCAACTCTCGGTGGGAATTTTTTGGTCAAACTACCGACAATGTACGAATTTTAACTCTCGGTGGGCACTTTTCTCTTCAAACTACTGTCAATATTCAGATTTTATCTATTGGTTGAAATCTTTTTGTCAAACAATCGTCAATAAACGAATTTTCATACTAGGTTGGAATTTTTTTCTTCAAACTATTGCCTACATACGAAATTCAACTCTCGGTGGGAATTTTTTGGTCAAACTACCGTCAATGTACGAATTTTGACTCTCGGTGGGAACTTTTTTCTTCAAACTACTGTCAATACTCAAATTTTAACTATTGTTTGAGATCTTTTTGTTAAACAATTGCAAATAAACGAATTTTAATACTAGGTTGGAATTTTTTTCTTCAAACTATCGCATATACGAAATTTAACTCTCGGCAGGAATTTTTTGGTCAAGCTACCATCAATGTTCGAATTTTAACTCACGGTGGGCACTTTTTTCTTCAAACTACTGTCAATATTCAAATTTTATCTATTGGTTGATATTTTTTTGTCAAACATTCGTCGATAAACGAATTTTTAAACTAGGTTGTAACTTTTTTCATCAAATTATCGCCTACATACGAAATTCAACTCTCGGTGGGAATTTTTTGGTCAAACTACCGTCAATGTACGAATTTTGACTCTCGGTGGGAACTTTTTTCTTCAAACTACTGTCAATACTCAAATTTTAACTATTGTTTGAGATCTTTTTGTTAAACAATTGCAAATAAACGAATTTTAATACTAGGTTGGAATTTTTTTCTTCAAACTATCGCATATACGAAATTTAACTCTCGGTAGGAATTTTTTGGTCAAGCTACCATCAATGTTCAAGTTTTAACTTTCGGTGGGCACTTTTTTCTTCAAACTACTGTCAATATTCATATTTTAACTATTGGTTGAAATCTTTTTGTCAACAATCGTCAATAGACGAATTTTAATACTAGGTTGGAATTTTCTTCTTCAAACTATCGCATATACGAAATTTAACTCTCGGCAGGAATTTTTTGGTCAAGCTACCATCAATGTTCGAATTTTAACTCACGGTGGGCACTTTTTTCTTCAAACTACTGTCAATATTCAAATTTTATCTATTGGTTGATATCTTTTTGTCAAACATTCGTCAATAAACGAATTTTTAAACTAGGTTGCAACTATTTTCATCAAATTATCGCCTACATACGAAATTCAACTCTCGGTGGGAATTTTTTGGTCAAACTACCGTCAATGTACGAATTTTAACTCTCGGTGGGAACTTTTTTCTTCAAACTAGTGTCAATACTCAAATTTTAACTATTGTTTGAGATCTTTTTGTTAAACAATTGTAAATAAACGAATTTTAATACTAGGTTGGAATTTTTTCCTTCAAACTATCGCCTATATACGAAATTTAACTCTCGGTGGGAATTTTTTGGTCAAGCTACCATCAATGTTCGAATTTTAACTCACGGTGGGCACTTTTTTCTTCAAACTACTGTCAATATTCAAATTTTATCTATTGGTTGATATCTTTTTGTCAAACATTCGTCAATAAACGAATTTTTGAACTAGGTTGTAACTTTTTTCATCAAATTATCGCCTACATACGAAATTCAACTCTCGGTGGGAATTTTTTGGTCAAACTACCGTCAATGTACGAATTTTAACTCTCGGTGGGAACTTTTTTCTTCAAACTACTGTCAATACTCAAATTTTAACTATTGTTTGAGATCTTTTTGTTAAACAATTGTAAATAAACGAATTTTAATACTAGGTTGGAATTTTTTCTTCAAACTATCGCATATACGAAATTTAACGCTCGGTAGGAATTTTTTGGTCAAGCTACCATCAATGTTCGAATTTTAACTCTCGGTGGGCACTTTTTTCTTCAAACTACTGTCAATATTCAGATTTTATCTATTGGTTGAAATCTTTTTGTCAAACAATCGTCAATAAACGAATTTTCATACTAGGTTGGAATTTTTTTCTTCAAACTATTGCCTACATACGAAGTTCAACTCTCGGTGGGAATTTTTTGGTCAAACTACCGACAATGTACGAATTTTAACTCTCGGTGGGCACTTTTCTCTTCAAACTACTGTCAATATTCAGATTTTATCTATTGGTTGAAATCTTTTTGTCAAACAATCGTCAATAAACGAATTTTCATACTAGGTTGGAATTTTTTTCTTCAAACTATTGCCTACATACGAAATTCAACTCTCGGTGGGAATTTTTTGGTCAAACTACCGTCAATGTACGAATTTTGACTCTCGGTGGGAACTTTTTTCTTCAAACTACTGTCAATACTCAAATTTTAACTATTGTTTGAGATCTTTTTGTTAAACAATTGCAAATAAACGAATTTTAATACTAGGTTGGAATTTTTTTCTTCAAACTATCGCATATACGAAATTTAACTCTCGGCAGGAATTTTTTGGTCAAGCTACCATCAATGTTCGAATTTTAACTCACGGTGGGCACTTTTTTCTTCAAACTACTGTCAATATTCAAATTTTATCTATTGGTTGATATTTTTTTGTCAAACATTCGTCGATAAACGAATTTTTAAACTAGGTTGTAACTTTTTTCATCAAATTATCGCCTACATACGAAATTCAACTCTCGGTGGGAATTTTTTGGTCAAACTACCGTCAATGTACGAATTTTGACTCTCGGTGGGAACTTTTTTCTTCAAACTACTGTCAATACTCAAATTTTAACTATTGTTTGAGATCTTTTTGTTAAACAATTGTAAATAAACGAATTTTAATACTAGGTTGGAATTTTTTCCTTCAAACTATCGCCTATATACGAAATTTAACTCTCGGTGGGAGTTTTTTGGTCAAGCTACCGTCAATGTACGAATTTTAACTCTCGGTGGGCACTTTTTTCTTCAAACTACTGTCAATATTCAAATTTTATCTATTGGTTGATATCTTTTTGTCAAACATTCGTCAATAAACGAATTTTTGAACTAGGTTGTAACTTTTATCATCAAATTATCGCCTACATACGAAATTCAACTCTCGGTGGGAATTTTTTGGTCAAACTACCGTCAATGTACGAATTTTAACTCTCGGTGGGAACTTTTTTCTTCAAACTACTGTCAATACTCAAATTTTAACTATTGTTTGAGATCTTTTTGTTAAACAATTGTAAATAAACGAATTTTAATACTAGGTTGGAATTTTTTTCTTCAAACTATCGCATATACGAAATTTAACGCTCGGTAGGAATTTTTTGGTCAAGCTACCATCAATGTTCGAATTTTAACTCTCGGTGGGCACTTTTTTCTTCAAACTACTGTCAATATTCAGATTTTATCTATTGGTTGAAATCTTTTTGTCAAACAATCGTCAATAAACGAATTCTCATACTAGGTTGGAATTTTTTTCTTCAAACTATTGCCTACATACGATGTTCAACTCTCGGTGGGAATTTTTTGGTCAAACTACCGACAATGTACGAATTTTAACTCTCGGTGGGCACTTTTCTCTTCAAACTACTGTCAATATTCAGATTTTAAATATTGGTTGAAATCTTTTTGTCAAACAGTCGTCAATAAACGAATTTTTATACTAGGTTGTAATTTTTTTCTACAAACTATCGCCTACATACGAAATTCAACTCTCGGTGGGAATTTTTTGGTCAAGCTACCATCAATGTTCGAATTTTAACTCACGGTGGGCACTTTTTTCTTCAAACTACTGTCAATATTCAAATTTTATCTATTGGTTCATATCTTTTTGTCAAACATTCGTCAATAAACGAATTTTTGAACTAGGTTGTAACTTTTTTCATCAAATTATCGCCTACATACGAAATTCAACTCTCGGTGGGAATTTTTTGGTCAAACTACCGTCAATGTACGAATTTTAACTCTCGGTGGGAACTTTTTTCTTCAAACTACTGTCAATACTCAAATTTTAACTATTGTTTGAGATCTTTTTGTTAAACAATTGTAAATAAACGAATTTTAATACTAGGTTGGAATTTTTTTCTTCAAACTATCGCATATACGAAATTTAACGCTCGGTAGGAATTTTTTGGTCAAGCTACCATCAATGTTCGAATTTTAACTCTCGGTGGGCACTTTTTTCTTCAAACTACTGTCAATATTCAGATTTTATCTATTGGTTGAAATCTTTTTGTCAAACAATCGTCAATAAACGAATTTTCATACTAGGTTGGAATTTTTTTCTTCAAACTATTGCCTACATACGAAGTTCAACTCTCGGTGGGAATTTTTTGGTCAAACTACCGACAATGTACGAATTTTAACTCTCGGTGGGCACTTTTCTCTTCAAACTACTGTCAATATTCAGATTTTATCTATTGGTTGAAATCTTTTTGTCAAACAATCGTCAATAAACGAATTTTCATACTAGGTTGGAATTTTTTTCTTCAAACTATTGCCTACATACGAAGTTCAACTCTCGGTGGGAATTTTTTGGTCAAACTACCGACAATGTACGAATTTTAACTCTCGGTGGGCACTTTTCTCTTCAAACTACTGTCAATATTCAGATTTTATCTATTGGTTGAAATCTTTTTGTCAAACAATCGTCAATAAACGAATTTTCATACTAGGTTGGAATTTTTTTCTTCAAACTATTGCCTACATACGAAGTTCAACTCTCGGTGGGAATTTTTTGGTCAAACTACCGACAATGTACGAATTTTAACTCTCGGTGGGCACTTTTCTCTTCAAACTACTGTCAATATTCAGATTTTAAATATTGGTTGAAATCTTTTTGTCAAACAGTCGTCAATAAACGAATTTTTATACTAGGTTGTAATTTTTTTCTACAAACTATCGCCTACATACGAAATTCAACTCTCGGTGGGAATTTTTTGGTCAAACTACCGTCAATGTACGAATTTTGACTCTCGGTGGGAACTTTTTTCTTCAAACTACTGTCAATACTCAAATTTTAACTATTGTTTGAGATCTTTTTGTTAAACAATTGCAAATAAACGAATTTTAATACTAGGTTGGAATTTTTTTCTTCAAACTATCGCATATACGAAATTTAACTCTCGGCAGGAATTTTTTGGTCAAGCTACCATCAATGTTCGAATTTTAACTCACGGTGGGCACTTTTTTCTTCAAACTACTGTCAATATTCAAATTTTATCTATTGGTTGATATTTTTTTGTCAAACATTCGTCGATAAACGAATTTTTAAACTAGGTTGTAACTTTTTTCATCAAATTATCGCCTACATACGAAATTCAACTCTCGGTGGGAATTTTTTGGTCAAACTACCGTCAATGTACGAATTTTGACTCTCGGTGGGAACTTTTTTCTTCAAACTACTGTCAATACTCAAATTTTAACTATTGTTTGAGATCTTTTTGTTAAACAATTGCAAATAAACGAATTTTAATACTAGGTTGGAATTTTTTTCTTCAAACTATCGCATATACGAAATTTAACTCTCGGCAGGAATTTTTTGGTCAAGCTACCATCAATGTTCGAATTTTAACTCACGGTGGGCACTTTTTTCTTCAAACTACTGTCAATATTCAAATTTTATCTATTGGTTGATATTTTTTTGTCAAACATTCGTCGATAAACGAATTTTTAAACTAGGTTGTAACTTTTTTCATCAAATTATCGCCTACATACGAAATTCAACTCTCGGTGGGAATTTTTTGGTCAAACTACCGTCAATGTACGAATTTTGACTCTCGGTGGGAACTTTTTTCTTCAAACTACTGTCAATACTCAAATTTTAACTATTGTTTGAGATCTTTTTGTTAAACAATTGTAAATAAACGAATTTTAATACTAGGTTGGAATTTTTTCCTTCAAACTATCGCCTATATACGAAATTTAACTCTCGGTGGGAGTTTTTTGGTCAAGCTACCGTCAATGTACGAATTTTAACTCTCGGTGGGCACTTTTTTCTTCAAACTACTGTCAATACTCAAATTTTAACTATTGTTTGAGATCTTTTTGTTAAACAATTGTAAATAAACGAATTTTAATACTAGGTTGGAATTTTTTTCTTCAAACTATCGCATATACGAAATTTAACGCTCGGTAGGAATTTTTTGGTCAAGCTACCATCAATGTTCGAATTTTAACTCTCGGTGGGCACTTTTTTCTTCAAACTACTGTCAATATTCAGATTTTATCTATTGGTTGAAATCTTTTTGTCAAACAATCGTCAATAAACGAATTTTCATACTAGGTTGGAATTTTTTTCTTCAAACTATTGCCTACATACGAAGTTCAACTCTCGGTGGGAATTTTTTGGTCAAACTACCGACAATGTACGAATTTTAACTCTCGGTGGGCACTTTTCTCTTCAAACTACTGTCAATATTCAGATTTTATCTATTGGTTGAAATCTTTTTGTCAAACAATCGTCAATAAACGAATTTTCATACTAGGTTGGAATTTTTTTCTTCAGACTATTGCCTACATACGAAGTTCAACTCTCGGTGGGAATTTTTTGGTCAAACTACCGACAATGTACGAATTTTAACTCTCGGTGGGCACTTTTCTCTTCAAACTACTGTCAATATTCAGATTTTATCTATTGGTTGAAATCTTTTTGTCAAACAATCGTCAATAAACGAATTTTCATACTAGGTTGGAATTTTTTTCTTCAAACTATTGCCTACATACGAAGTTCAACTCTCGGTGGGAATTTTTTGGTCAAACTACCGACAATGTACGAATTTTAACTCTCGGTGGGCACTTTTCTCTTCAAACTACTGTCAATATTCAGATTTTAAATATTGGTTGAAATCTTTTTGTCAAACAGTCGTCAATAAACGAATTTTTATACTAGGTTGTAATTTTTTTCTACAAACTATCGCCTACATACGAAATTCAACTCTCGGTGGGAATTTTTTGGTCAAACTACCGTCAATGTACGAATTTTGACTCTCGGTGGGAACTTTTTTCTTCAAACTACTGTCAATACTCAAATTTTAACTATTGTTTGAGATCTTTTTGTTAAACAATTGCAAATAAACGAATTTTAATACTAGGTTGGAATTTTTTTCTTCAAACTATCGCATATACGAAATTTAACTCTCGGCAGGAATTTTTTGGTCAAGCTACCATCAATGTTCGAATTTTAACTCACGGTGGGCACTTTTTTCTTCAAACTACTGTCAATATTCAAATTTTATCTATTGGTTGATATTTTTTTGTCAAACATTCGTCGATAAACGAATTTTTAAACTAGGTTGTAACTTTTTTCATCAAATTATCGCCTACATACGAAATTCAACTCTCGGTGGGAATTTTTTGGTCAAACTACCGTCAATGTACGAATTTTGACTCTCGGTGGGAACTTTTTTCTTCAAACTACTGTCAATACTCAAATTTTAACTATTGTTTGAGATCTTTTTGTTAAACAATTGTAAATAAACGAATTTTAATACTAGGTTGGAATTTTTTCCTTCAAACTATCGCCTATATACGAAATTTAACTCTCGGTGGGAGTTTTTTGGTCAAGCTACCGTCAATGTACGAATTTTAACTCTCGGTGGGCACTTTTTTCTTCAAACTACTGTCAATATTCAAATTTTATCTATTGGTTGATATCTTTTTGTCAAACATTCGTCAATAAACGAATTTTTGAACTAGGTTGTAACTTTTTTCATCAAATTATCGCCTACATACGAAATTCAACTCTCGGTGGGAATTTTTTGGTCAAACTACCGTCAATGTACGAATTTTAACTCTCGGTGGGAACTTTTTTCTTCAAACTACTGTCAATACTCAAATTTTAACTATTGTTTGAGATCTTTTTGTTAAACAATTGTAAATAAACGAATTTTAATACTAGGTTGGAATTTTTTTCTTCAAACTATCGCATATACGAAATTTAACGCTCGGTAGGAATTTTTTGGTCAAGCTACCATCAATGTTCGAATTTTAACTCTCGGTGGGCACTTTTTTCTTCAAACTACTGTCAATATTCAGATTTTATCTATTGGTTGAAATCTTTTTGTCAAACAATCGTCAATAAACGAATTCTCATACTAGGTTGGAATTTTTTTCTTCAAACTATTGCCTACATACGATGTTCAACTCTCGGTGGGAATTTTTTGGTCAAACTACCGACAATGTACGAATTTTAACTCTCGGTGGGCACTTTTCTCTTCAAACTACTGTCAATATTCAGATTTTAAATATTGGTTGAAATCTTTTTGTCAAACAGTCGTCAATAAACGAATTTTTATACTAGGTTGTAATTTTTTTCTACAAACTATCGCCTACATACGAAATTCAACTCTCGGTGGGAATTTTTTGGTCAAACTACCGTCAATGTACGAATTTTGACTCTCGGTGGGAACTTTTTTCTTCAAACTACTGTCAATACTCAAATTTTAACTATTGTTTGAGATCTTTTTGTTAAACAATTGCAAATAAACGAATTTTAATACTAGGTTGGAATTTTTTTCTTCAAACTATCGCATATACGAAATTTAACTCTCGGCAGGAATTTTTTGGTCAAGCTACCATCAATGCTCGAATTTTAACTCTCGGTGGGCACTTTTTTCTTCAAACTACTGTCAATATTCAGATTTTATCTATTGGTTGAAATCTTTTTGTCAAACAATCGTCAATAGACGAATTTTAATACTAGGTTGGAATTTTTTCCTTCAAACTATCGCCTATATACGAAATTTAACTCTCGGTGGGAATTTTTTGGTCAAGCTACCGTCAATGTACGAATTTTAACTCTCGGTGGGCACTTTTTTCTTCAAACTACTGTCAATATTCAAATTTTATCTATTGGTTGATATCTTTTTGTTAAACATTCGTCAGTAAACGAATTTTTAAACTAGGTTGTAACTTTTTTCATCAAATTATCGCCTACATACGAAATTCAACTCTCGGTGGGAATTTTTTGGTCAAGCTACCGTCAATGTACGAATTTTGACTCTCGGTGGGAACTTTTTTCTTCAAACTACTGTCAATACTCAAATTTTAACTATTGTTTGAGATCTTTTTGTTAAACAATTGCAAATAAACGAATTTTAATACTAGGTTGGAATTTTTTTCTTCAAACTATCGCATATACGAAATTTAACTCTCGGCAGGAATTTTTTGGTCAAGCTACCATCAATGTTCGAATTTTAACTCTCGGTGGGCACTTTTTTCTTCAAACTACTGTCAATATTCAGATTTTATCTATTGGTTGAAATCTTTTTGTCAAACAATCGTCAATAAACAAATTTTCATACTAGGTTGTAACTTTTTTCATCAAATTATCGCCTACATACGAAATTCAACTCTCGGTGGGAATTTTTTGGTCAAACTACCGTCAATGTACGAATTTTGACTCTCGGTGGGAACTTTTTTCTTCAAACTACTGTCAATACTCAAATTTTAACTATTGTTTGAGATCTTTTTGTTAAACAATTGTAAATAAACGAATTTTAATACTAGGTTGGAATTTTTTCCTTCAAACTATCGCCTATATACGAAATTTAACTCTCGGTGGGAGTTTTTTGGTCAAGCTACCGTCAATGTACGAATTTTAACTCTCGGTGGGCACTTTTTTCTTCAAACTACTGTCAATATTCAGATTTTATCTATTGGTTGAAATCTTTTTGTCAAACAATCGTCAATAAACGAATTCTCATACTAGGTTGGAATTTTTTTCTTCAAACTATTGCCTACATACGATGTTCAACTCTCGGTGGGAATTTTTTGGTCAAACTACCGACAATGTACGAATTTTAACTCTCGGTGGGCACTTTTCTCTTCAAACTACTGTCAATATTCAGATTTTAAATATTGGTTGAAATCTTTTTGTCAAACAGTCGTCAATAAACGAATTTTTATACTAGGTTGTAATTTTTTTCTACAAGCTATCGCCTACATACGAAATTCAACTCTCGGTGGGAATTTTTTGGTCAAACTACCGTCAATGTACGAATTTTGACTCTCGGTGGGAACTTTTTTCTTCAAACTACTGTCAATACTCAAATTTTAACTATTGTTTGAGATCTTTTTGTTAAACAATTGCAAATAAACGAATTTTAATACTAGGTTGGAATTTTTTTCTTCAAACTATCGCATATACGAAATTTAACTCTCGGCAGGAATTTTTTGGTCAAACTACCGTCAATGTACGAATTTTAACTCTCGGTGGGAACTTTTTTCTTCAAACTACTGTCAATACTCAAATTTTAACTATTGTTTGATATCTTTTTGTTAAACAATTGTAAATAAACGAATTTTAATACTAGGTTGGAATTTTTTCCTTCAAACTATCGCCTATATACGAAATTTAACTCTCGGTGGGAATTTTTTGGTCAAGCTACCGTCAATGTACGAATTTTAACTCTCGGTGGGCACTTTTTTCTTCAAACTACTGTCAATATTCAAATTTTATCTATTGGTTGATATCTTTTTGTCAAACATTCGTCAATAAACGAATTTTTGAACTAGGTTGTAACTTTTTTCATCAAATTATCGCCTACATACGAAATTCAACTCTCGGTGGGAATTTTTTGGTCAAACTACCGTCAATGTACGAATTTTAACTCTCGGTGGGAACTTTTTTCTTCAAACTACTGTCAATACTCAAATTTTAACTATTGTTTGAGATCTTTTTGCTAAACAATTGTAAATAAACGAATTTTAATACTAGGTTGGAATTTTTTCCTTCAAACTATCGCCTATATACGAAATTTAACTCTCGGTGGGAATTTTTTGGTCAAGCTACCGTCAATGTACGAATTTTAACTCTCGGTGGGCACTTTTTTCTTCAAACTACTGTCAATATTCAAATTTTATCTATTGGTTGATATCTTTTTGTCAAACATTCGTCAATAAACGAATTTTTGAACTAGGTTGTAACTTTTTTCTTCAAACTATTGCCTACATACGAAGTTCAACTCTCGGTGGGAATTTTTTGGTCAAACTACCGACAATGTACGAATTTTAACTCTCGGTGGGCACTTTTCTCTTCAAACTACTGTCAATATTCAGATTTTAAATATTGGTTGAAATCTTTTTGTCAAACAGTCGTCAATAAACGAATTTTTATACTAGGTTGTAATTTTTTTCTACAAACTATCGCCTACATACGAAATTCAACTCTCGGTGGGAATTTTTTGGTCAAACTACCGTCAATGTACGAATTTTGACTCTCGGTGGGAACTTTTTTCTTCAAACTACTGTCAATACTCAAATTTTAACTATTGTTTGAGATCTTTTTGTTAAACAATTGCAAATAAACGAATTTTAATACTAGGTTGGAATTTTTTTCTTCAAACTATCGCATATACGAAATTTAACTCTCGGCAGGAATTTTTTGGTCAAGCTACGATCAATGTCCGAATTTTAACTCACGGTGGGCACTTTTTTCTTCAAACTACTGTCAATATTCAAATTTTATCTATTGGTTGATATTTTTTTGTCAAACATTCGTCGATAAACGAATTTTTAAACTAGGTTGTAACTTTTTTCATCAAATTATCGCCTACATACGAAATTCAACTCTCGGTGGGAATTTTTTGGTCAAACTACCGTCAATGTACGAATTTTGACTCTCGGTGGGAACTTTTTTCTTCAAACTACTGTCAATACTCAAATTTTAACTATTGTTTGAGATCTTTTTGTTAAACAATTGTAAATAAACGAATTTTAATACTAGGTTGGAATTTTTTCCTTCAAACTATCGCCTATATACGAAATTTAACTCTCGGTGGGAATTTCTTGGTCAAGCTACCGTCAATGTACGAATTTTAACTCACGGTGGGCACTTTTTTCTTCAAACTACTGTCAATATTCAAATTTTATCTATTGGTTGATATCTTTTTGTCAAACATTCGTCAATAAACGAATTTTTGAACTAGGTTGTAACTTTTTTCATCAAATTATCGCCTACATACGAAATTCAACTCTCGGTGGGAATTTTTTGGTCAAACTACCGTCAATGTACGAATTTTAACTCTCGGTGGGAACTTTTTTCTTCAAACTACTGT
This sequence comes from Xylocopa sonorina, assembly GCF_050948175.1. Classification (NCBI taxonomy): domain Eukaryota; kingdom Metazoa; phylum Arthropoda; class Insecta; order Hymenoptera; family Apidae; genus Xylocopa; species Xylocopa sonorina. The sequence goes on from NW_027490091.1 coordinate 1,222,138, forward strand.
CACTACTCAAATTTTAACTATTGTTTGAGATCTTTTTGTTAAACAATTGTAAATAAACGAATTTTAATACTAGGTTGGAATTTTTTTCTTCAAACTATCGCATATACGAAATTTAACGCTCGGTAGGAATTTTTTGGTCAAGCTACCATCAATGTTCGAATTTTAACTCTCGGTGGGCACTTTTTTCTTCAAACTACTGTCAATATTCAGATTTTATCTATTGGTTAAAATCTTTTTGTCAAACAAATGTCAATAAACGAATTCTCATACTAGGTTGGAATTTTTTTCTTCAAACTATTGCCTACATACGAAGTTCAACTCTCGGTGGGAATTTTTTGGTCAAACTACCGACAATGTACGAATTTTAACTCTCGGTGGGCACTTTTCTCTTCAAACTACTGTCAATATTCAGATTTTAAATATTGGTTGAAATCTTTTTGTCAAACAGTCGTCAATAAACGAATTTTTATACTAGGTTGTAATTTTTTTCTACAAACTATCGCCTACATACGAAATTCAACTCTCGGTGGGAATTTTTTGGTCAAACTACCGTCAATGTACGAATTTTGACTCTCGGTGGGAACTTTTTTCTTCAAACTACTGTCAATACTCAAATTTTAACTATTGTTTGAGATCTTTTTGTTAAACAATTGCAAATAAACGAATTTTAATACTAGGTTGGAATTTTTTTCTTCAAACTATCGCATATACGAAATTTAACTCTCGGCAGGAATTTTTTGGTCAAGCTACCATCAATGTTCGAATTTTAACTCACGGTGGGCACTTTTTTCTTCAAACTACTGTCAATATTCAAATTTTATCTATTGGTTGATATTTTTTTGTCAAACATTCGTCGATAAACGAATTTTTAAACTAGGTTGTAACTTTTTTCATCAAATTATCGCCTACATACGAAATTCAACTCTCGGTGGGAATTTTTTGGTCAAACTACCGTCAATGTACGAATTTTGACTCTCGGTGGGAACTTTTTTCTTTAAACTACTGTCAATACTCAAATTTTAACTATTGTTTGAGATCTTTTTGTTAAACAATTGTAAATAAACGAATTTTAATGCTAGGTTGGAATTTTTTCCTTCAAACTATCGCCTATATACGAAATTTAACTCTCGGTGGGAATTTTTTGGTCAAGCTACCGTCAATGTACGAATTTTAACTCTCGGTGGGCACTTTTTTCTTCAAACTACTGTCAATATTCAAATTTTATCTATTGGTTGATATCTTTTTGTCAAACATTCGTCAATAAACGAATTTTTGAACTAGGTTGTAACTTTTTTCATCAAATTATCGCCTACATACGAAATTCAACTCTCGGTGGGAATTTTTTGGTCAAACTACCGTCAATGTACGAATTTTAACTCTCGGTGGGAACTTTTTTCTTCAAACTACTGTCAATACTCAAATTTTAACTATTGTTTGAGATCTTTTTGTTAAACAATTGTAAATAAACGAATTTTAATACTAGGTTGGAATTTTTTTCTTCAAACTATCGCATATACGAAATTTAACGCTCGGTAGGAATTTTTTGGTCAAGCTACCATCAATGTTCGAATTTTAACTCTCGGTGGGCACTTTTTTCTTCAAACTACTGTCAATATTCAGATTTTATCTATTGGTTGAAATCTTTTTGTCAAACAATCGTCAATAAACGAATTTTCATACTAGGTTGGAATTTTTTTCTTCAAACTATTGCCTACATACGAAGTTCAACTCTCGGTGGGAATTTTTTGGTCAAACTACCGACAATGTACGAATTTTAACTCTCAGTGGGCACTTTTCTCTTCAAACTACTGTCAATATTCAGATTTTAAATATTGGTTGAAATCTTTTTGTCAAACAGTCGTCAATAAACGAATTTTTATACTAGGTTGTAATTTTTTTCTACAAACTATCGCCTACATACGAAATTCAACTCTCGGTGGGAATTTTTTGGTCAAACTACCGTCAATGTACGAATTTTGACTCTCGGTGGGAACTTTTTTCTTCAAACTACTGTCAATACTCAAATTTTAACTATTGTTTGAGATCTTTTTGTTAAACAATTGCAAATAAACGAATTTTAATACTAGGTTGGAATTTTTTTCTTCAAACTATCGCATATACGAAATTTAACTCTCGGTAGGAATTTTTTGGTCAAGCTACCATCAATGTTCAAGTTTTAACTTTCGGTGGGCACTTTTTTCTTCAAACTACTGTCAATATTCATATTTTAACTATTGGTTGAAATCTTTTTGTCAACAATCGTCAATAGACGAATTTTAATACTAGGTTGGAATTTTTTTCTTCAAACTATCGCATATACGAAATTTAACTCTCGGCAGGAATTTTTTGGTCAAGCTACCATCAATGTTCGAATTTTAACTCACGGTGGGCACTTTTTTCTTCAAACTACTGTCAATATTCAAATTTTATCTATTGGTTGATATTTTTTTGTCAAACATTCGTCGATAAACGAATTTTTAAACTAGGTTGTAACTTTTTTCATCAAATTATCGCCTACATACGAAATTCAACTCTCGGTGGGAATTTTTTGGTCAAACTACCGTCAATGTACGAATTTTGACTCTCGGTGGGAACTTTTTTCTTTAAACTATTGTCAATACTCAAATTTTAACTATTGTTTGAGATCTTTTTGTTAAACAATTGTAAATAAACGAATTTTAATGCTAGGTTGGAATTTTTTCCTTCAAACTATCGCCTATATACGAAATTTAACTCTCGGTGGGAATTTTTTGGTCAAGCTACCGTCAATGTACGAATTTTAACTCTCGGTGGGCACTTTTTTCTTCAAACTACTGTCAATATTCAAATTTTATCTATTGGTTGATATCTTTTTGTCAAACATTCGTCAATAAACGAATTTTTGAACTAGGTTGTAACTTTTTTCATCAAATTATCGCCTACATACGAAATTCAACTCTCGGTGGGAATTTTTTGGTCAAACTACCGTCAATGTACGAATTTTAACTCTCGGTGGGAACTTTTTTCTTCAAACTACTGTCAATACTCAAATTTTAACTATTGTTTGAGATCTTTTTGTTAAACAATTGTAAATAAACGAATTTTAATACTAGGTTGGAATTTTTTTCTTAAAACTATCGCATATACGAAATTTAACGCTCGGTAGGAATTTTTTGGTCAAGCTACCATCAATGTTCGAATTTTAACTCTCGGTGGGCACTTTTTTCTTCAAACTACTGTCAATATTCAGATTTTATCTATTGGTTGAAATCTTTTTGTCAAACAATCGTCAATAAACGAATTTTCATACTAGGTTGGAATTTTTTTCTTCAAACTATTGCCTACATACGAAGTTCAACTCTCGGTGGGAATTTTTTGGTCAAACTACCGACAATGTACGAATTTTAACTCTCGGTGGGCACTTTTCTCTTCAAACTACTGTCAATATTCAGATTTTAAATATTGGTTGAAATCTTTTTGTCAAACAGTCGTCAATAAACGAATTTTTATACTAGGTTGTAATTTTTTTCTACAAACTATCGCCTACATACGAAATTCAACTCTCGGTGGGAATTTTTTGGTCAAGCTACCATCAATGTTCAAGTTTTAACTTTCGGTGGGCACTTTTTTCTTCAAACTACTGTCAATATTCATATTTTAACTATTGGTTGAAATCTTTTTGTCAACAATCGTCAATAGACGAATTTTAATACTAGGTTGGAATTTTTTTCTTCAAACTATCGCATATACGAAATTTAACTCTCGGCAGGAATTTTTTGGTCAAGCTACCATCAATGTTCGAATTTTAACTCACGGTGGGCACTTTTTTCTTCAAACTACTGTCAATATTCAAATTTTATCTATTGGTTGATATCTTTTTGTCAAACATTCGTCAATAAACGAATTTTTAAACTAGGTTGCAACTTTTTTCATCAAATTATCGCCTACATACGAAATTCAACTCTCGGTGGGAATTTTTTGGTCAAACTACCGTCAATGTACGAATTTTAACTCTCGGTGGGAACTTTTTTCTTCAAACTACTGTCAATACTCAAATTTTAACTATTGTTTGAGATCTTTTTGTTAAACAATTGTAAATAAACGAATTTTAATACTAGGTTGGAATTTTTTCCTTCAAACTATCGCCTATATACGAAATTTAACTCTCGGTGGGAATTTTTTGGTCAAGCTACCATCAATGTTCGAATTTTAACTCACGGTGGGCACTTTTTTCTTCAAACTACTGTCAATATTCAAATTTTATCTATTGGTTGATATCTTTTTGTCAAACATTCGTCAATAAACGAATTTTTGAACTAGGTTGTAACTTTTTTCATCAAATTATCGCCTACATACGAAATTCAACTCTCGGTGAGAATTTTTTGGTCAAACTACCGTCAATGTACGAATTTTAACTCTCGGTGGGAACTTTTTTCTTCAAACTACTGTCAATACTCAAATTTTAACTATTGTTTGAGATCTTTTTGTTAAACAATTGTAAATAAACGAATTTTAATACTAGGTTGGAATTTTTTTCTTCAAACTATCGCATATACGAAATTTAACGCTCGGTAGGAATTTTTTGGTCAAGCTACCATCAATGTTCGAATTTTAACTCTCGGTGGGCACTTTTTTCTTCAAACTACTGTCAATATTCAGATTTTATCTATTGGTTGAAATCTTTTTGTCAAACAATCGTCAATAAACGAATTTTCATACTAGGTTGGAATTTTTTTCTTCAAACTATTGCCTACATACGAAGTTCAACTCTCGGTGGGAATTTTTTGGTCAAACTACCGACAATGTACGAATTTTAACTCTCGGTGGGCACTTTTCTCTTCAAACTACTGTCAATATTCAGATTTTAAATATTGGTTGAAATCTTTTTGTCAAACAGTCGTCAATAAACGAATTTTTATACTAGGTTGTAATTTTTTTCTACAAACTATTGCCTACATACGAAGTTCAACTCTCGGTGGGAATTTTTTGGTCAAACTACCGACAATGTACGAATTTTAACTCTCGGTGGGCACTTTTCTCTTCAAACTACTGTCAATATTCAGATTTTAAATATTGGTTGAAATCTTTTTGTCAAACAGTCGTCAATAAACGAATTTTTATACTAGGTTGTAATTTTTTTCTACAAACTATCGCCTACATACGAAATTCAACTCTCGGTGGGAATTTTTTGGTCAAACTACCGTCAATGTACGAATTTTGACTCTCGGTGGGAACTTTTTTCTTCAAACTACTGTCAATACTCAAATTTTAACTATTGTTTGAGATCTTTTTGTTAAACAATTGTAAATAAACGAATTTTAATGCTAGGTTGGAATTTTTTCCTTCAAACTATCGCCTATATACGAAATTTAACTCTCGGTGGGAATTTTTTGGTCAAGCTACCGTCAATGTACGAATTTTAACTCTCGGTGGGCACTTTTTTCTTCAAACTACTGTCAATATTCAAATTTTATCTATTGGTTGATATCTTTTTGTCAAACATTCGTCAATAAACGAATTTTTGAACTAGGTTGTAACTTTTTTCATCAAATTATCGCCTACATACGAAATTCAACTCTCGGTGGGAATTTTTTGGTCAAACTACCGTCAATGTACGAATTTTAACTCTCGGTGGGAACTTTTTTCTTCAAACTACTGTCAATACTCAAATTTTAACTATTGTTTGAGATCTTTTTGTTAAACAATTGTAAATAAACGAATTTTAATACTAGGTTGGAATTTTTTTCTTCAAACTATCGCATATACGAAATTTAACGCTCGGTAGGAATTTTTTGGTCAAGCTACCATCAATGTTCGAATTTTAACTCTCGGTGGGCACTTTTTTCTTCAAACTACTGTCAATATTCAGATTTTATCTATTGGTTGAAATCTTTTTGTCAAACAATCGTCAATAAACGAATTTTCATACTAGGTTGGAATTTTTTTCTTCAAACTATTGCCTACATACGAAGTTCAACTCTCGGTGGGAATTTTTTGGTCAAACTACCGACAATGTACGAATTTTAACTCTCGGTGGGCACTTTTCTCTTCAAACTACTGTCAATATTCAGATTTTAAATATTGGTTGAAATCTTTTTGTCAAACAGTCGTCAATAAACGAATTTTTATACTAGGTTGTAATTTTTTTCTACAAACTATCGCCTACATACGAAATTCAACTCTCGGTGGGAATTTTTTGGTCAAACTACCGTCAATGTACGAATTTTGACTCTCGGTGGGAACTTTTTTCTTCAAACTACTGTCAATACTCAAATTTTAACTATTGTTTGAGATCTTTTTGTTAAACAATTGCAAATAAACGAATTTTAATACTAGGTTGGAATTTTTTTCTTCAAACTATCGCATATACGAAATTTAACTCTCGGTAGGAATTTTTTGGTCAAGCTACCATCAATGTTCAAGTTTTAACTTTCGGTGGGCACTTTTTTCTTCAAACTACTGTCAATATTCATATTTTAACTATTGGTTGAAATCTTTTTGTCAACAATCGTCAATAGACGAATTTTAATACTAGGTTGGAATTTTTTTCTTCAAACTATCGCATATACGAAATTTAACTCTCGGCAGGAATTTTTTGGTCAAGCTACCATCAATGTTCGAATTTTAACTCACGGTGGGCACTTTTTTCTTCAAACTACTGTCAATATTCAAATTTTATCTATTGGTTGATATTTTTTTGTCAAACATTCGTCGATAAACGAATTTTTAAACTAGGTTGTAACTTTTTTCATCAAATTATCGCCTACATACGAAATTCAACTCTCGGTGGGAATTTTTTGGTCAAACTACCGTCAATGTACGAATTTTAACTCTCGGTGGGAACTTTTTTCTTCAAACTACTGTCAATACTCAAATTTTAACTATTGCTTGAGATCTTTTTGTTAAACAATTGTAAATAAACGAATTTTAATACTAGGTTGGAATTTTTTTCTTCAAACTATCGCATATACGAAATTTAACGCTCGGTAGGAATTTTTTGGTCAAGCTACCATCAATGTTCGAATTTTAACTCTCGGTGGGCACTTTTTTCTTCAAACTACTGTCAATATTCAGATTTTATCTATTGGTTGAAATCTTTTTGTCAAACAATCGTCAATAAACGAATTTTCATACTAGGTTGGAATTTTTTTCTTCAAACTATTGCCTACATACGAAGTTCAACTCTCGGTGGGAATTTTTTGGTCAAACTACCGACAATGTACGAATTTTAACTCTCGGTGGGCACTTTTCTCTTCAAACTACTGTCAATATTCAGATTTTAAATATTGGTTGAAATCTTTTTGTCAAACAGTCGTCAATAAACGAATTTTTATACTAGGTTGTAATTTTTTTCTACAAACTATCGCCTACATACGAAATTCAACTCTCGGTGGGAATTTTTTGGTCAAACTACCGTCAATGTACGAATTTTGACTCTCGGTGGGAACTTTTTTCTTCAAACTACTGTCAATACTCAAATTTTAACTATTGTTTGAGATCTTTTTGTTAAACAATTGCAAATAAACGAATTTTAATACTAGGTTGGAATTTTTTTCTTCAAACTATCGCATATACGAAATTTAACTCTCGGTAGGAATTTTTTGGTCAAGCTACCATCAATGTTCAAGTTTTAACTTTCGGTGGGCACTTTTTTCTTCAAACTACTGTCAATATTCATATTTTAACTATTGGTTGAAATCTTTTTGTCAACAATCGTCAATAGACGAATTTTAATACTAGGTTGGAATTTTTTTCTTCAAACTATCGCATATACGAAATTTAACTCTCGGCAGGAATTTTTTGGTCAAGCTACCATCAATGTTCGAATTTTAACTCACGGTGGGCACTTTTTTCTTCAAACTACTGTCAATATTCAAATTTTATCTATTGGTTGATATCTTTTTGTCAAACATTCGTCAATAAACGAATTTTTAAACTAGGTTGCAACTTTTTTCATCAAATTATCGCCTACATACGAAATTCAACTCTCGGTGGGAATTTTTTGGTCAAACTACCGTCAATGTACGAATTTTAACTCTCGGTGGGAACTTTTTTCTTCAAACTACTGTCAATACTCAAATTTTAACTATTGTTTGAGATCTTTTTGTTAAACAATTGTAAATAAACGAATTTTAATACTAGGTTGGAATTTTTTCCTTCAAACTATCGCCTATATACGAAATTTAACTCTCGGTGGGAATTTTTTGGTCAAGCTACCATCAATGTTCGAATTTTAACTCACGGTGGGCACTTTTTTCTTCAAACTACTGTCAATATTCAAATTTTATCTATTGGTTGATATCTTTTTGTCAAACATTCGTCAATAAACGAATTTTTGAACTAGGTTGTAACTTTTTTCATCAAATTATCGCCTACATACGAAATTCAACTCTCGGTGAGAATTTTTTGGTCAAACTACCGTCAATGTACGAATTTTAACTCTCGGTGGGAACTTTTTTCTTCAAACTACTGTCAATACTCAAATTTTAACTATTGTTTGAGATCTTTTTGTTAAACAATTGTAAATAAACGAATTTTAATACTAGGTTGGAATTTTTTTCTTCAAACTATCGCATATACGAAATTTAACGCTCGGTAGGAATTTTTTGGTCAAGCTACCATCAATGTTCGAATTTTAACTCTCGGTGGGCACTTTTTTCTTCAAACTACTGTCAATATTCAGATTTTAAATATTGGTTGAAATCTTTTTGTCAAACAGTCGTCAATAAACGAATTTTTATACTAGGTTGTAATTTTTTTCTACAAACTATCGCCTACATACGAAATTCAACTCTCGGTGGGAATTTTTTGGTCAAACTACCGTCAATGTACGAATTTTGACTCTCGGTGGGAACTTTTTTCTTCAAACTACTGTCAATACTCAAATTTTAACTATTGTTTGAGATCTTTTTGTTAAACAATTGCAAATAAACGAATTTTAATACTAGGTTGGAATTTTTTTCTTCAAACTATCGCATATACGAAATTTAACTCTCGGTAGGAATTTTTTGGTCAAGCTACCATCAATGTTCAAGTTTTAACTTTCGGTGGGCACTTTTTTCTTCAAACTACTGTCAATATTCATATTTTAACTATTGGTTGAAATCTTTTTGTCAACAATCGTCAATAGACGAATTTTAATACTAGGTTGGAATTTTTTTCTTCAAACTATCGCATATACGAAATTTAACTCTCGGCAGGAATTTTTTGGTCAAGCTACCATCAATGTTCGAATTTTAACTCACGGTGGGCACTTTTTTCTTCAAACTACTGTCAATATTCAAATTTTATCTATTGGTTGATATCTTTTTGTCAAACATTCGTCAATAAACGAATTTTTAAACTAGGTTGCAACTTTTTTCATCAAATTATCGCCTACATACGAAATTCAACTCTCGGTGGGAATTTTTTGGTCAAACTACCGTCAATGTACGAATTTTAACTCTCGGTGGGAACTTTTTTCTTCAAACTACTGTCAATACTCAAATTTTAACTATTGTTTGAGATCTTTTTGTTAAACAATTGTAAATAAACGAATTTTAATACTAGGTTGGAATTTTTTCCTTCAAACTATCGCCTATATACGAAATTTAACTCTCGGTGGGAATTTTTTGGTCAAGCTACCATCAATGTTCGAATTTTAACTCACGGTGGGCACTTTTTTCTTCAAACTACTGTCAATATTCAAATTTTATCTATTGGTTGATATCTTTTTGTCAAACATTCGTCAATAAACGAATTTTTGAACTAGGTTGTAACTTTTTTCATCAAATTATCGCCTACATACGAAATTCAACTCTCGGTGAGAATTTTTTGGTCAAACTACCGACAATGTACGAATTTTAACTCTCGGTGGGCACTTTTCTCTTCAAACTACTGTCAATATTCAGATTTTAAATATTGGTTGAAATCTTTTTGTCAAACAGTCGTCAATAAACGAATTTTTATACTAGGTTGTAATTTTTTTCTACAAACTATTGCCTACATACGAAGTTCAACTCTCGGTGGGAATTTTTTGGTCAAACTACCGACAATGTACGAATTTTGACTCTCGGTGGGAACTTTTTTCTTCAAACTACTGTCAATACTCAAATTTTAACTATTGTTTGAGATCTTTTTGTTAAACAATTGCAAATAAACGAATTTTAATACTAGGTTGAAATTTTTTTCTTCAAACTATCGCATATACGAAATTTAACTCTCGGTAGGAATTTTTTGGTCAAGCTACCATCAATGTTCAAGTTTTAACTTTCGGTGGGCACTTTATTCTTCAAACTACTGTCAATATTCATATTTTAACTATTGGTTGAAATCTTTTTGTCAACAATCGTCAATAGACGAATTTTAATACTAGGTTGGAATTTTTTTCTTCAAACTATCGCATATACGAAATTTAACTCTCGGCAGGTATTTTTTGGTCAAGCTACCATCAATGTTCGAATTTTAACTCACGGTGGGCACTTTTTTCTTCAAACTACTGTCAATATTCAAATTTTATCTATTGGTTGATATCTTTTTGTCAAACATTCGTCGATAAACGAATTTTTAAACTAGGTTGTAACTTTTTTCATCAAATTATCGCCTACATACGAAATTCAACTCTCGGTGGGAATTTTTTGGTCAAACTACCGTCAATGTACGAATTTTGACTCTCGGTGGGAACTTTTTTCTTCAAACTACTGTCAATACTCAAATTTTAACTATTGTTTGAGATCTTTTTGTTAAACAATTGTAAATAAACGAATTTTAATACTAGGTTGGAATTTTTTCCTTCAAACTATCGCCTATATACGAAATTTAACTCTCGGTGGGAATTTTTTGGTCAAGCTACCATCAATGTTCGAATTTTAACTCACGGTGGGCACTTTTTTCTTCAAACTACTGTCAATATTCAAATTTTATCTATTGGTTGATATCTTTTTGTCAAACATTCGTCAATAAACGAATTTTTGAACTAGGTTGTAACTTTTTTCATCAAATTATCGCCTACATACGAAATTCAACTCTCGGTGAGAATTTTTTGGTCAAACTACCGTCAATGTACGAATTTTAACTCTCGGTGGGAACTTTTTTCTTCAAACTACTGTCAATACTCAAATTTTAACTATTGTTTGAGATCTTTTTGTTAAACAATTGTAAATAAACGAATTTTAATACTAGGTTGGAATTTTTTTCTTCAAACTATCGCATATACGAAATTTAACGCTCGGTAGGAATTTTTTGGTCAAGCTACCATCAATGTTCGAATTTTAACTCTCGGTGGGCACTTTTTTCTTCAAACTACTGTCAATATTCAGATTTTATCTATTGGTTGAAATCTTTTTGTCAAACAATCGTCAATAAACGAATTTTCATACTAGGTTGGAATTTTTTTCTTCAAACTATTGCCTACATACGAAGTTCAACTCTCGGTGGGAATTTTTTGGTCAAACTACCGACAATGTACGAATTTTAACTCTCGGTGGGCACTTTTCTCTTCAAACTACTGTCAATATTCAGATTTTAAATATTGGTTGAAATCTTTTTGTCAAACAGTCGTCAATAAACGAATTTTTATACTAGGTTGTAATTTTTTTCTACAAACTATCGCCTACATACGAAATTCAACTCTCGGTGGGAATTTTTTGGTCAAACTACCGTCAATGTACGAATTTTGACTCTCGGTGGGAACTTTTTTCTTCAAACTACTGTCAATACTCAAATTTTAACTATTGTTTAAGATCTTTTTGTTAAACAATTGCAAATAAACGAATTTTAATACTAGGTTGGAATTTTTTTCTTCAAACTATCGCATATACGAAATTTAACTCTCGGTAGGAATTTTTTGGTCAAGCTACCATCAATGTTCAAGTTTTAACTTTCGGTGGGCACTTTTTTCTTCAAACTACTGTCAATATTCATATTTTAACTATTGGTTGAAACCTTTTGTCAACAATCGTCAATAGACGAATTTTAATACTAGGTTGGAATTTTTTTCTTCAAACTATCGCATATACGAAATTTAACTCTCGGCAGGAATTTTTTGGTCAAGCTACCATCAATGTTCGAATTTTAACTCACGGTGGGCACTTTTTTCTTCAAACTACTGTCAATATTCAAATTTTATCTATTGGTTGATATTTTTTTGTCAAACATTCGTCGATAAACGAATTTTTAAACTAGGTTGTAACTTTTTTCATCGAATTATCGCCTACATACGAAATTCAACTCTCGGTGGGAATTTTTTGGTCAAACTACCGTCAATGTACGAATTTTGACTCTCGGTGGGAACTTTTTTCTTCAAACTACTGTCAATACTCAAATTTTAACTATTGTTTGAGATCTTTTTGTTAAACAATTGTAAATAAACGAATTTTAATACTAGGTTGGAATTTTTTCCTTCAAACTATCGCCTATATACGAAATTTAACTCTCGGTGGGAATTTTTTGGTCAAGCTACCGTCAATGTACGAATTTTAACTCTCGGTGGGCACTTTTTTCTTCAAACTACTGTCAATATTCAAATTTTATCTATTGGTTGATATCTTTTTGTCAAACATTCGTCAATAAACGAATTTTTGAACTAGGTTGTAACTTTTTTCATCAAATTATCGCCTACATACGAAATTCAACTCTCGGTGGGAATTTTTTGGTCAAACTACCGTCAATGTACGAATTTTAACTCTCGGTGGGAACTTTTTTCTTCAAACTACTGTCAATACTCAAATTTTAACTATTGTTTGAGATCTTTTTGTTAAACAATTGTAAATAAACGAATTTTAATACTAGGTTGGAATTTTTTTCTTCAAACTATCGCATATACGAAATTTAACGCTCGGTAGGAATTTTTTGGTCAAGCTACCATCAATGTTCGAATTTTAACTCTCGGTGGGCACTTTTTTCTTCAAACTACTGTCAATATTCAGATTTTAAATATTGGTTGAAATCTTTTTGTCAAACAGTCGTCAATAAACGAATTTTTATACTAGGTTGTAATTTTTTTCTACAAACTATCGCCTACATACGAAATTCAACTCTCGGTGGGAATTTTTTGGTCAAACTACCGTCAATGTACGAATTTTGACTCTCGGTGGGAACTTTTTTCTTCAAACTACTGTCAATACTCAAATTTTAACTATTGTTTGAGATCTTTTTGTTAAACAATTGCAAATAAACGAATTTTAATACTAGGTTGGAATTTTTTTCTTCAAACTATCGCATATACGAAATTTAACTCTCGGTAGGAATTTTTTGGTCAAGCTACCATCAATGTTCAAGTTTTAACTTTCGGTGGGCACTTTTTTCTTCAAACTACTGTCAATATTCATATTTTAACTATTGGTTGAAATCTTTTTGTCAACAATCGTCAATAGACGAATTTTAATACTAGGTTGGAATTTTTTTCTTCAAACTATCGCATATACGAAATTTAACTCTCGGCAGGAATTTTTTGGTCAAGCTACCATCAATGTTCGAATTTTAACTCACGGTGGGCACTTTTTTCTTCAAACTACTGTCAATATTCAAATTTTATCTATTGGTTGATATCTTTTTGTCAAACATTCGTCGATAAACGAATTTTTAAACTAGGTTGTAACTTTTTTCATCAAATTATCGCCTACATACGAAATTCAACTCTCGGTGGGAATTTTTTGGTCAAACTACCGTCAATGTACGAATTTTGACTCTCGGTGGGAACTTTTTTCTTCAAACTACTGTCAATACTCAAATTTTAACTATTGTTTGAGATCTTTTTGTTAAACAATTGTAAATAAACGAATTTTAATACTAGGTTGGAATTTTTTCCTTCAAACTATCGCCTATATACGAAATTTAACTCTCGGTGGGAATTTTTTGGTCAAGCTACCATCAATGTTCGAATTTTAACTCACGGTGGGCACTTTTTTCTTCAAACTACTGTCAATATTCAAATTTTATCTATTGGTTGATATCTTTTTGTCAAACATTCGTCAATAAACGAATTTTTGAACTAGGTTGTAACTTTTTTCATCAAATTATCGCCTACATACGAAATTCAACTCTCGGTGAGAATTTTTTGGTCAAACTACCGTCAATGTACGAATTTTAACTCTCGGTGGGAACTTTTTTCTTCAAACTACTGTCAATACTCAAATTTTAACTATTGTTTGAGATCTTTTTGTTAAACAATTGTAAATAAACGAATTTTAATACTAGGTTGGAATTTTTTTCTTCAAACTATCGCATATACGAAATTTAACGCTCGGTAGGAATTTTTTGGTCAAGCTACCATCAATGTTCGAATTTTAACTCTCGGTGGGCACTTTTTTCTTCAAACTACTGTCAATATTCAGATTTTATCTATTGGTTGAAATCTTTTTGTCAAACAATCGTCAATAAACGAATTTTCATACTAGGTTGGAATTTTTTTCTTCAAACTATTGCCTACATACGAAGTTCAACTCTCGGTGGGAATTTTTTGGTCAAACTACCGACAATGTACGAATTTTAACTCTCGGTGGGCACTTTTCTCTTCAAACTACTGTCAATATTCAGATTTTAAATATTGGTTGAAATCTTTTTGTCAAACAGTCGTCAATAAACGAATTTTTATACTAGGTTGTAATTTTTTTCTACAAACTATCGCCTACATACGAAATTCAACTCTCGGTGGGAATTTTTTGGTCAAACTACCGTCAATGTACGAATTTTGACTCTCGGTGGGAACTTTTTTCTTCAAACTACTGTCAATACTCAAATTTTAACTATTGTTTAAGATCTTTTTGTTAAACAATTGCAAATAAACGAATTTTAATACTAGGTTGGAATTTTTTTCTTCAAACTATCGCATATACGAAATTTAACTCTCGGTAGGAATTTTTTGGTCAAGCTACCATCAATGTTCAAGTTTTAACTTTCGGTGGGCACTTTTTTCTTCAAACTACTGTCAATATTCATATTTTAACTATTGGTTGAAACCTTTTGTCAACAATCGTCAATAGACGAATTTTAATACTAGGTTGGAATTTTTTTCTTCAAACTATCGCATATACGAAATTTAACTCTCGGCAGGAATTTTTTGGTCAAGCTACCATCAATGTTCGAATTTTAACTCACGGTGGGCACTTTTTTCTTCAAACTACTGTCAATATTCAAATTTTATCTATTGGTTGATATTTTTTTGTCAAACATTCGTCGATAAACGAATTTTTAAACTAGGTTGTAACTTTTTTCATCGAATTATCGCCTACATACGAAATTCAACTCTCGGTGGGAATTTTTTGGTCAAACTACCGTCAATGTACGAATTTTGACTCTCGGTGGGAACTTTTTTCTTCAAACTACTGTCAATACTCAAATTTTAACTATTGTTTGAGATCTTTTTGTTAAACAATTGTAAATAAACGAATTTTAATACTAGGTTGGAATTTTTTCCTTCAAACTATCGCCTATATACGAAATTTAACTCTCGGTGGGAATTTTTTGGTCAAGCTACCGTCAATGTACGAATTTTAACTCTCGGTGGGCACTTTTTTCTTCAAACTACTGTCAATATTCAAATTTTATCTATTGGTTGATATCTTTTTGTCAAACATTCGTCAATAAACGAATTTTTGAACTAGGTTGTAACTTTTTTCATCAAATTATCGCCTACATACGAAATTCAACTCTCGGTGGGAATTTTTTGGTCAAACTACCGTCAATGTACGAATTTTAACTCTCGGTGGGAACTTTTTTCTTCAAACTACTGTCAATACTCAAATTTTAACTATTGTTTGAGATCTTTTTGTTAAACAATTGTAAATAAACGAATTTTAATACTAGGTTGGAATTTTTTTCTTCAAACTATCGCATATACGAAATTTAACGCTCGGTAGGAATTTTTTGGTCAAGCTACCATCAATGTTCGAATTTTAACTCTCGGTGGGCACTTTTTTCTTCAAACTACTGTCAATATTCAGATTTTATCTATTGGTTGAAATCTTTTTGTCAAACAATCGTCAATAAACGAATTTTCATACTAGGTTGGAATTTTTTTCTTCAAACTATTGCCTACATACGAAGTTCAACTCTCGGTGGGAATTTTTTGGTCAAACTACCGACAATGTACGAATTTTAACTCTCGGTGGGCACTTTTCTCTTCAAACTACTGTCAATATTCAGATTTTAAATATTGGTTGAAATCTTTTTGTCAAACAGTCGTCAATAAACGTATTTTTATACTAGGTTGTAATTTTTTTTCTACAAACTATCGCCTACATACGAAATTCAACTCTCGGTGGGAATTTTTTGGTCAAACTACCGTCAATGTACGAATTTTGACTCTCGGTGGGAACTTTTTTCTTCAAACTACTGTCAATACTCAAATTTTAACTATTGTTTGAGATCTTTTTGTTAAACAATTGTAAATAAACGAATTTTAATACTAGGTTGGAATTTTTTCCTTCAAACTATCGCCTATATGCGAAATTTAACTCTCGGTGGGAATTTTTTGGCCAAGCTACCGTCAATGTACGAATTTTAACTCTCGGTGGGCACTTTTTTCTTCAAACTACTGTCAATATTCAAATTTTATCTATTGGTTGATATCTTTTTGTCAAACATTCGTCAATAAACGAATTTTTGAACTAGGTTGTAACTTTTTTCATCAAATTATCGCCTACATACGAAATTCAACTCTCGGTGGGAATTTTTTGGTCAAACTACCGTCAATGTACGAATTTTAACTCTCGGTGGGAACTTTTTTCTTCAAACTACTGTCAATACTCAAATTTTAACTATTGTTTGAGATCTTTTTGTTAAACAATTGTAAATAAACGAATTTTAATACTAGGTTGGAATTTTTTTCTTCAAACTATCGCATATACGAAATTTAACGCTCGGTAGGAATTTTTTGGTCAAGCTACCATCAATGTTCGAATTTTAACTCTCGGTGGGCACTTTTTTCTTCAAACTACTGTCAATATTCAGATTTTATCTATTGGTTGAAATCTTTTTGTCAAACAATCGTCAATAAACGAGTTTTCATACTAGGTTGGAATTTTTTTCTTCAAACTATTGCCTACATACGAAGTTCAACTCTCGGTGGGAATTTTTTGGTCAAACTAACGACAATGTACGAATTTTAACTCTCGGTGGGCACTTTTCTCTTCAAACTACTGTCAATATTCAGATTTTAAATATTGGTTGAAATCTTTTTGTCAAACAGTCGTCAATAAACGAATTTTTATACTAGGTTGTAATTTTTTTCTACAAACTATCGCCTACATACGAAATTCAACTCTCGGTGGGAATTTTTTGGTCAAACTACCGTCAATGTACGAATTTTGACTCTCGGTGGGAACTTTTTTCTTCAAACTACTGTCAATACTCAAATTTTAACTATTGTTTGAGATCTTTTTGTTAAACAATTGCAAATAAACGAATTTTAATACTAGGTTGGAATTTTTTTCTTCAAACTATCGCATATACGAAATTTAACTCTCGGCAGGAATTTTTTGGTCAAGCTACCATCAATGTTCGAATTTTAACTCACGGTGGGCACTTTTTTCTTCAAACTACTGTCAATATTCAAATTTTATCTATTGGTTGATATTTTTTTGTCAAACATTCGTCGATAAACGAATTTTTAAACTAGGTTGTAACTTTTTTCATCAAATTATCGCCTACATACGAAATTCAACTCTCTGTGGGAATTTTTTGGTCAAACTACCGTCAATGTACGAATTTTGACTCTCGGTGGGAACTTTTTTCTTCAAACTACTGTCAATACTCAAATTTGAACTATTGTTTGAGATCTTTTTGTTAAACAATTGTAAATAAACGAATTTTAATACTAGGTTGGAATTTTTTCCTTCAAACTATCACCTATATACGAAATTTAACTCTCGGTGGGAATTTTTTGGTCAAGCTACCGTCAATGTACGAATTTTAACTCTCGGTGGGCACTTTTTTCTTCAAACTACTGTCAATATTCAAATTTTATCTATTGGTTGATATCTTTTTGTCAAACATTCGTCAATAAACGAATTTTTGAACTAGGTTGTAACTTTTTTCATCAAATTATCGCCTACATACGAAATTCAACTCTCGGTGGGAATTTTTTGGTCAAACTACCGTCAATGTACGAATTTTAACTCTCGGTGGGAACTTTTTTCTTCAAACTACTGTCAATACTCAAATTTTAACTATTGTTTGAGATCTTTTTGTTAAACAATTGTAAATAAACGAATTTTAATACTAGGTTGGAATTTTTTTCTTCAAACTATCGCATATACGAAATTTAACGCTCGGTAGGAATTTTTTGGTCAAGCTACCATCAATGTTCGAATTTTAACTCTCGGTGGGCACTTTTTTCTTCAAACTACTGTCAATTTTCAGATTTTATCTATTGGTTGAAATCTTTTTGTCAAACAATCGTCAATAAACGAATTTTCATACTAGGTTGGAATTTTTTTCTTCAAACTATTGCCTACATACGAAGTTCAACTCTCGGTGGGAATTTTTTGGTCGAACTACCGACAATGTACGAATTTTAACTCTCGGTGGGCACTTTTCTCTTCAAACTACTGTCAATATTCAGATTTTAAATATTGGTTGAAATCTTTTTGTCAAACAGTCGTCAATAAACGAATTTTTATACTAGGTTGTAATTTTTTTCTACAAACTATCGCCTACATACGAAATTCAACTCTCGGTGGGAATTTTTTGGTCAAACTACCGTCAATGTACGAATTTTGACTCTCGGTGGGAACTTTTTTCTTCAAACTACTGTCAATACTCAAATTTTAACTATTGTTTGAGATCTTTTTGTTAAACAATTGTAAATAAACGAATTTTAATACTAGGTTGGAATTTTTTCCTTCAAACTATCGCCTATATACGAAATTTAACTCTCGGTGGGAATTTTTTGGTCAAGCTACCGTCAATGTACGAATTTTAACTCTCGGTGGGCACTTTTTTCTTCAAACTACTGTCAATATTCAAATTTTATCTATTGGTTGATATCTTTTTGTCAAACATTCGTCAATAAACGAATTTTTGAACTAGGTTGTAACTTTTTTCATCAAATTATCGCCTACATACGAAATTCAACTCTCGGTGGGAATTTTTTGGTCAAACTACCGTCAATGTACGAATTTTAACTCTCGGTGGGAACTTTTTTCTTCAAACTACTGTCAATACTCAAATTTTAACTATTGTTTGAGATCTTTTTGTTAAACAATTGTAAATAAACGAATTTTAATACTAGGTTGGAATTTTTTTCTTCAAACTATCGCATATACGAAATTTAACGCTCGGTAGGAATTTTTTGGTCAAGCTACCATCAATGTTCGAATTTTAACTCTCGGTGGGCACTTTTTTCTTCAAACTACTGTCAATATTCAGATTTTATCTATTGGTTGAAATCTTTTTGTCAAACAATCGTCAATAAACGAATTTTCATACTAGGTTGGAATTTTTTTCTTCAAACTATTGCCTACATACGAAGTTCAACTCTCGGTGGGAATTTTTTGGTCAAACTACCGACAATGTACGAATTTTAACTCTCGGTGGGCACTTTTCTCTTCAAACTACTGTCAATATTCAGATTTTAAATATTGGTTGAAATCTTTTTGTCAAACAGTCGTCAATAAACGAATTTTTATACTAGGTTGTAATTTTTTTCTACAAACTATCGCCTACATACGAAATTCAACTCTCGGTGGGAATTTTTTGGTCAAACTACCGTCAATGTACGAATTTTGACTCTCGGTGGGAACTTTTTTCTTCAAACTACTGTCAATACTCAAATTTTAACTATTGTTTGAGATCTTTTTGTTAAACAATTGCAAATAAACGAATTTTAATACTAGGTTGGAATTTTTTTCTTCAAACTATCGCATATACGAAATTTAACTCTCGGTAGGAATTTTTTGGTCAAGCTACCATCAATGTTCAAGTTTTAACTTTCGGTGGGCACTTTTTTCTTCAAACTACTGTCAATATTCATATTTTAACTATTGGTTGAAATCTTTTTATCAACAATCGTCAATAGACGAATTTTAATACTAGGTTGGAATTTTTTTCTTCAAACTATCGCATATACGAAATTTAACTCTCGGCAGGAATTTTTTGGTCAAGCTACCATCAATGTTCGAATTTTAACTCACGGTGGGCACTTTTTTCTTCAAACTACTGTCAATATTCAAATTTTATCTATTGGTTGATATCTTTTTGTCAAACATTCGTCAATAAACGAATTTTTAAACTAGGTTGCAACTTTTTTCATCAAATTATCGCTTACATACGAAATTCAACTCTCGGTGGGAATTTTTTGGTCAAACTACCGTCAATGTACGAATTTTGACTCTCGGTGGGAACTTTTTTCTTCAAACTACTGTCAATACTCAAATTTTAACTATTGTTTGAGATCTTTTTGTTAAACAATTGCAAATAAACGAATTTTAATACTAGGTTGGAATTTTTTTCTTCAAACTATCGCATATACGAAATTTAACGCTCGGTAGGAATTTTTTGGTCAAGCTACCATCAATGTTCGAATTTTATCTCTCGGTGGTCACTTTTTTCTTCAAACTACTGTCAATATTCAGATTTTATCTATTGGTTGAAATCTTTTTGTCAAACAATCGTCAATAAACGATTTTTCATACTAGGTTGGAATTTTTTTCTTCAAACTATTGCCTACATACGAAGTTCAACTCTCGGTGGGAATTTTTTGGTCAAACTACCGACAACGTACGAATTTTAACTCTCGGTGGGCACTTTTCTCTTCAAACTACTGTCAATATTCAGATTTTAAATATTGGTTGAAATCTTTTTGTCAAACAGTCGTCAATAAACGAATTTTTATACTAGGTTGTAATTTTTTTCTACAAACTATCGCCTACATACGAAATTCAACTCTCGGTGGGAATTTTTTGGTCAAACTACCGTCAATGTACGAATTTTGACTCTCGGTGGGAACTTTTTTCTTCAAACTACTGTCAATACTCAAATTTTAACTATTGTTTGAGATCTTTTTGTTAAACAATTGCAAATAAACGAATTTTAATACTAGGTTGGAATTTTTTTCTTCAAACTATCGCATATACGAAATTTAACTCTCGGCAGGAATTTTTTGGTCAAGCTACCATCAATGTTCGAATTTTAACTCACGGTGGGCACTTTTTTCTTCAAACTACTGTTAATATTCAAATTTTATCTATTGGTTGATATTTTTTTGTCAAACATTCGTCGATAAACGAATTTTTAAACTAGGTTGTAACTTTTTTCATCAAATTATCGCCTACATACGAAATTCAACTCTCGGTGGGAATTTTTTGGTCAAACTACCGTCAATGTACGAATTTTGACTCTCGGTGGGAACTTTTTTCTTCAAACTACTGTCAATACTCAAATTTTTACTATTGTTTGAGATCTTTTTGTTAAACAATTGTAAATAAACGAATTTTAATACTAGGTTGGAATTTTTTCCTTCAAACTATCGCCTATATACGAAATTTAACTCTCGGTGGGAATTTTTTGGTCAAGCTACCGTCAATGTACGAATTTTAACTCTCGGTGGGCACTTTTTTCTTCAAACTACTGTCAATATTCAAATTTTATCTATTGGTTGATATCTTTTTGTCAAACATTCGTCAATAAACGAATTTTTGAACTAGGTTGTAACTTTTTTCATCAAATTATCGCCTACATACGAAATTCAACTCTCGGTGGGAATTTTTTGGTCAAACTACCGTCAATGTACGAATTTTAACTCTCGGTGGGAACTTTTTTCTTCAAACTACTGTCAATACTCAAATTTTAACTATTGTTTGAGATCTTTTTGTTAAACAATTGTAAATAAACGAATTTTAATACTAGGTTGGAATTTTTTTCTTCAAACTATCGCATATACGAAATTTAACGCTCGGTAGGAATTTTTTGGTCAAGCTACCATCAATGTTCGAATTTTAACTCTCGGTGGGCACTTTTTTCTTCAAACTACTGTCAATATTCAGATTTTATCTATTGGTTGAAATCTTTTTGTCAAACAATCGTCAATAAACGAATTTTCATACTAGGTTGGAATTTTTTTCTTCAAACTATTGCCTACATACGAAGTTCAACTCTCGGTGGGAATTTTTTGGTCAAACTACCGACAATGTACGAATTTTAACTCTCGGTGGGCACTTTTCTCTTCAAACTACTGTCAATATTCAGATTTTAAATATTGGTTGAAATCTTTTTGTCAAACAGTCGTCAATAAACGAATTTTTATACTAGGTTGTAATTTTTTTCTACAAACTATCGCCTACATACGAAATTCAACTCTCGGTGGGAATTTTTTGGTCAAACTACCGTCAATGTACGAATTTTGACTCTCGGTGGGAACTTTTTTCTTCAAACTACTGTCAATACTCAAATTTTAACTATTGTTTGAGATCTTTTTGTTAAACAATTGCAAATAAACGAATTTTAATACTAGGTTGGAATTTTTTTCTTCAAACTATCGCATATACGAAATTTAACTCTCGGTAGGAATTTTTTGGTCAAGCTACCATCAATGTTCAAGTTTTAACTTTCGGTGGGCACTTTTTTCTTCAAACTACTGTCAATATTCATATTTTAACTATTGGTTGAAATCTTTTTATCAACAATCGTCAATAGACGAATTTTAATACTAGGTTGGAATTTTTTTCTTCAAACTATCGCATATACGAAATTTAACTCTCGGCAGGAATTTTTTGGTCAAGCTACCATCAATGTTCGAATTTTAACTCACGGTGGGCACTTTTTTCTTCAAACTACTGTCAATATTCAAATTTTATCTATTGGTTGATATCTTTTTGTCAAACATTCGTCAATAAACGAATTTTTAAACTAGGTTGCAACTTTTTTCATCAAATTATCGCTTACATACGAAATTCAACTCTCGGTGGGAATTTTTTGGTCAAACTACCGTCAATGTACGAATTTTGACTCTCGGTGGGAACTTTTTTCTTCAAACTACTGTCAATACTCAAATTTTAACTATTGTTTGAGATCTTTTTGTTAAACAATTGCAAATAAACGAATTTTAATACTAGGTTGGAATTTTTTTCTTCAAACTATCGCATATACGAAATTTAACGCTCGGTAGGAATTTTTTGGTCAAGCTACCATCAATGTTCGAATTTTATCTCTCGGTGGTCACTTTTTTCTTCAAACTACTGTCAATATTCAGATTTTATCTATTGGTTGAAATCTTTTTGTCAAACAATCGTCAATAAACGATTTTTCATACTAGGTTGGAATTTTTTTCTTCAAACTATTGCCTACATACGAAGTTCAACTCTCGGTGGGAATTTTTTGGTCAAACTACCGACAACGTACGAATTTTAACTCTCGGTGGGCACTTTTCTCTTCAAACTACTGTCAATATTCAGATTTTAAATATTGGTTGAAATCTTTTTGTCAAACAGTCGTCAATAAACGAATTTTTATACTAGGTTGTAATTTTTTTCTACAAACTATCGCCTACATACGAAATTCAACTCTCGGTGGGAATTTTTTGGTCAAACTACCGTCAATGTACGAATTTTGACTCTCGGTGGGAACTTTTTTCTTCAAACTACTGTCAATACTCAAATTTTAACTATTGTTTGAGATCTTTTTGTTAAACAATTGCAAATAAACGAATTTTAATACTAGGTTGGAATTTTTTTCTTCAAACTATCGCATATACGAAATTTAACTCTCGGCAGGAATTTTTTGGTCAAGCTACCATCAATGTTCGAATTTTAACTCACGGTGGGCACTTTTTTCTTCAAACTACTGTTAATATTCAAATTTTATCTATTGGTTGATATTTTTTTGTCAAACATTCGTCGATAAACGAATTTTTAAACTAGGTTGTAACTTTTTTCATCAAATTATCGCCTACATACGAAATTCAACTCTCGGTGGGAATTTTTTGGTCAAACTACCGTCAATGTACGAATTTTGACTCTCGGTGGGAACTTTTTTCTTCAAACTACTGTCAATACTCAAATTTTAACTATTGTTTGAGATCTTTTTGTTAAACAATTGTAAATAAACGAATTTTAATACTAGGTTGGAATTTTTTCCTTCAAACTATCGCCTATATACGAAATTTAACTCTCGGTGGGAATTTTTTGGTCAAGCTACCGTCAATGTACGAATTTTAACTCTCGGTGGGCACTTTTTTCTTCAAACTACTGTCAATATTCAAATTTTATCTATTGGTTGATATCTTTTTGTCAAACATTCGTCAATAAACGAATTTTTGAACTAGGTTGTAACTTTTTTCATCAAATTATCGCCTACATACGAAATTCAACTCTCGGTGGGAATTTTTTGGTCAAACTACCGTCAATGTACGAATTTTAACTCTCGGTGGGAACTTTTTTCTTCAAACTACTGTCAATACTCAAATTTTAACTATTGTTTGAGATCTTTTTGTTAAACAATTGTAAATAAACGAATTTTAATACTAGGTTGGAATTTTTTTCTTCAAACTATCGCATATACGAAATTTAACGCTCGGTAGGAATTTTTTGGTCAAGCTACCATCAATGTTCGAATTTTAACTCTCGGTGGGCACTTTTTTCTTCAAACTACTGTCAATATTCAGATTTTATCTATTGGTTGAAATCTTTTTGTCAAACAATCGTCAATAAACGAATTTTCATACTAGGTTGGAATTTTTTTCTTCAAACTATTGCCTACATACGAAGTTCAACTCTCGGTGGGAATTTTTTGGTCAAACTACCGACAATGTACGAATTTTAACTCTCGGTGGGCACTTTTCTCTTCAAACTACTGTCAATATTCAGATTTTAAATATTGGTTGAAATCTTTTTGTCAAACAGTCGTCAATAAACGAATTTTTATACTAGGTTGTAATTTTTTTCTACAAACTATCGCCTACATACGAAATTCAACTCTCGGTGGGAATTTTTTGGTCAAACTACCGTCAATGTACGAATTTTGACTCTCGGTGGGAACTTTTTTCTTCAAACTACTGTCAATACTCAAATTTTAACTATTGTTTGAGATCTTTTTGTTAAACAATTGCAAATAAACGAATTTTAATACTAGGTTGGAATTTTTTTCTTTAAACTATCGCATATACGAAATTTAACTCTCGGTAGGAATTTTTTGGTCAAGCTACCATCAATGTTCAAGTTTTAACTTTCGGTGGGCACTTTTTTCTTCAAACTACTGTCAATATTCATATTTTAACTATTGGTTGAAATCTTTTTGTCAACAATCGTCAATAGACGAATTTTAATACTAGGTTGGAATTTTTTTCTTCAAACTATCGCATATACGAAATTTAACTCTCGGCAGGAATTTTTTGGTCAAGCTACCATCAATGTTCGAATTTTAACTCACGGTGGGCACTTTTTTCTTCAAACTACTGTCAATATTCAAATTTTATCTATTGGTTGATATCTTTTTGTCAAACATTCGTCAATAAACGAATTTTTAAACTGGGTTGCAACTTTTTTCATCAAATTATCGCTTACATACGAAATTCAACTCTCGGTGGGAATTTTTTGGTCAAACTACCGTCAATGTACGAATTTTGACTCTCGGTGGGAACTTTTTTCTTCAAACTACTGTCAATACTCAAATTTTAACTATTGTTTGAGATCTTTTTGTTAAACAATTGCAAATAAACGAATTTTAATACTAGGTTGGAATTTTTTTCTTCAAACTATCGCATATACGAAATTTAACTCTCGGCAGGAATTTTTTGGTCAAGCTACCATCAATGTTCGAATTTTAACTCACGGTGGGCACTTTTTTCTTCAAACTACTGTCAATATTCAAATTTTATCTATTGGTTGATATCTTTTTGTCAAACATTCGTCTATAAACGAATTTTTAAACTAGGTTGTAACTTTTTTCATCAAATTATCGCCTACATACGAAATTCAACTCTCAGTGGGAATTTTTTGGTCAAACTACCGTCAATGTACGAATTTTAACTCTCGGTGGGAACTTTTTTCTTCAAACTACTGTCAATACTCAAATTTTAACTATTGTTTGAGATCTTTTTGTTAAACAATTGTAAATAAACGAATTTTAACACTAGGTTGGAATTTTTTTCTTCAAACTATCGCATATACGAAATTTAACGCTCGGTAGGAATTTTTTGGTCAAGCTACCATCAATGTTCGAATTTTAACTCTCGGTGGGCACTTTTTTCTTCAAACTACTGTCAATATTCAGATTTTATCTATTGGTTGAAATCTTTTTGTCAAACAATCGTCAATAAACGAATTTTCATACTAGGTTGGAATTTTTTTCTTCAAACTATTGCCTACATACGAAGTTCAACTCTCGGTGGGAATTTTTTGGTCAAACTACCGACAATGTACGAATTTTAACTCTCGGTGGGCACTTTTCTCTTCAAACTACTGTCAATATTCAAATTTTAAATATTGGTTGAAATCTTTTTGTCAAACAGTCGTCAATAAACGAATTTTTATACTAGGTTGTAATTTTTTTCTACAAACTATCGCCTACATACGAAATTCAACTCTCGGTGGGAATTTTTTGGTCAAGCTACCATCAATGTTCGAATTTTAACTCACGGTGGGCACTTTTTTCTTCAAACTACTGTCAATATTCAGATTTTATCTATTGGTTGAAATCTTTTTGTCAAACAATCGTCAATAGACGAATTTTAATACTAGGTTGGAATTTTTTTCTTCAAACTATCGCATATACGAAATTTAACTCTCGGCAGGAATTTTTTGGTCAAGCTACCAACAATGTTCGAATTTTAACTCTCGGTGGGCACTTTTTTCTTCAAACTACTGTCAATATTCAGATTTTATCTATTGGTTGAAATCTTTTTGTCAAACAATCGTCAATAAACAAATTTTCATACTAGGTTGGAATTTTTTTCTTCAAACTATTGCCTACATACGAAATTCAACTCTCGGTGGGAATTTTTTGGTCAAACTACCGACAATGTACGAATTTTAACTCTCGGTGGGCACTTTTCTCTTCAAACTACTGTCAATACTCAAATTTTAACTATTGTTTGAGATCTTTTTGTTAAACAATTGCAAATAAACGAATTTTAATACTAGGTTGGAATTTTTTTCTTCAAACTATCGCATATACGAAATTTAACTCTCGGCAGGAATTTTTTGGTCAAGCTACCATCAATGTTCGAATTTTAACTCACGGTGGGCACTTTTTTCTTCAAACTACTGTCAATATTCAAATTTTATCTATTGGTTGATATCTTTTTGTCAAACATTCGTCAATAAACGAATTTTTAAACTAGGTTGTAACTTTTTTCATCAAATTATCGCCTACATACGAAATTCAACTCTCAGTGGGAATTTTTTGGTCAAACTACCGTCAATGTACGAATTTTAACTCTCGGTGGGAACTTTTTTCTTCAAACTACTGTCAATACTCAAATTTTAACTATTGTTTGAGATCTTTTTGTTAAACAATTGTAAATAAACGAATTTTAATACTAGGTTGGAATTTTTTTCTTCAAACTATCGCATATACGAAATATAACTCTCGGCAGGAATTTTTTGGTCAAGCTACCATCAATGTTCGAATTTTAACTCTCGGTGGGCACTTTTTTCTTCAAACTACTGTCAATATTCAGATTTTATCTATTGGTTGAAATCTTTTTGTCAAACAATCGTCAATAAACAAATTTTCATACTAGGTTGGAATTTTTTTCTTCAAACTATTGCCTACATACGAAATTCAACTCTCGGTGGGAATTTTTTGGTCAAACTACCGACAATGTACGAATTTTAACTCTCGGTGGGCACTTTTCTCTTCAAACTACTGTCAATATTCAGATTTTAAATATTGGTTGAGATCTTTTTGTTAAACAATTGTAAATAAACGAATTTTAATACTAGGTTGGAATTTTTTCCTTCAAACTATCGCCTATATACGAAATTTAACTCTCGGTGGGAAATTTTTGGTCAAGCTACCATCAATGTTCGAATTTTAACTCACGGTGGGCACTTTTTTCTTCAAACTACTGTCAATATTCAGATTTTAAATATTGGTTGAGATCTTTTTGTTAAACAATTGTAAATAAACGAATTTTAATACTAGGTTGGAATTTTTTCCTTCAAACTATCGCCTATATACGAAATTTAACTCTCGGTGGGAAATTTTTGGTCAAGCTACCATCAATGTTCGAATTTTAACTCACGGTGGGCACTTTTTTCTTCAAACTACTGTCAATATTCAAATTTTATCTATTGGTTGATATCTTTTTGTCAAACATTCGTCAATAAACGAATTTTTAAACTAGGTTGTAACTTTTTTCATCAAATTATCGCCTACATACGAAATTCAACTCTCGGTGGGAATTTTTTGGTCAAACTACCGTCAATGTACGAATTTTGACTCTCGGTGGGAACTTTTTTCTTCAAACTACTGTCAATACTCAAATTTTAACTATTGTTTGAGATCTTTTTGTTAAACAATTGCAAATAAACGAATTTTAATACTAGGTTGGAATTTTTTTCTTCAAACTATCGCATATACGAAATTTAACTCTCGGCAGGAATTTTTTGGTCAAGCTACCATCAATGTTCGAATTTTAACTCACGGTGGGCACTTTTTTCTTCAAACTACTGTCAATATTCAAATTTTATCTATTGGTTGATATCTTTTTGTCAAACATTCGTCTATAAACGAATTTTTAAACTAGGTTGTAACTTTTTTCATCAAATTATCGCCTACATACGAAATTCAACTCTCAGTGGGAATTTTTTGGTCAAACTACCGTCAATGTACGAATTTTAACTCTCGGTGGGAACTTTTTTCTTCAAACTACTGTCAATACTCAAATTTTAACTATTGTTTGAGATCTTTTTGTTAAACAATTGTAAATAAACGAATTTTAACACTAGGTTGGAATTTTTTTCTTCAAACTATCGCATATACGAAATTTAACGCTCGGTAGGAATTTTTTGGTCAAGCTACCATCAATGTTCGAATTTTAACTCTCGGTGGGCACTTTTTTCTTCAAACTACTGTCAATATTCAGATTTTATCTATTGGTTGAAATCTTTTTGTCAAACAATCGTCAATAAACGAATTTTCATACTAGGTTGGAATTTTTTTCTTCAAACTATTGCCTACATACGAAGTTCAACTCTCGGTGGGAATTTTTTGGTCAAACTACCGACAATGTACGAATTTTAACTCTCGGTGGGCACTTTTCTCTTCAAACTACTGTCAATATTCAAATTTTAAATATTGGTTGAAATCTTTTTGTCAAACAGTCGTCAATAAACGAATTTTTATACTAGGTTGTAATTTTTTTCTACAAACTATCGCCTACATACGAAATTCAACTCTCGGTGGGAATTTTTTGGTCAAGCTACCATCAATGTTCGAATTTTAACTCACGGTGGGCACTTTTTTCTTCAAACTACTGTCAATATTCAGATTTTATCTATTGGTTGAAATCTTTTTGTCAAACAATCGTCAATAGACGAATTTTAATACTAGGTTGGAATTTTTTTCTTCAAACTATCGCATATACGAAATTTAACTCTCGGCAGGAATTTTTTGGTCAAGCTACCAACAATGTTCGAATTTTAACTCTCGGTGGGCACTTTTTTCTTCAAACTACTGTCAATATTCAGATTTTATCTATTGGTTGAAATCTTTTTGTCAAACAATCGTCAATAAACAAATTTTCATACTAGGTTGGAATTTTTTTCTTCAAACTATTGCCTACATACGAAATTCAACTCTCGGTGGGAATTTTTTGGTCAAACTACCGACAATGTACGAATTTTAACTCTCGGTGGGCACTTTTCTCTTCAAACTACTGTCAATACTCAAATTTTAACTATTGTTTGAGATCTTTTTGTTAAACAATTGCAAATAAACGAATTTTAATACTAGGTTGGAATTTTTTTCTTCAAACTATCGCATATACGAAATTTAACTCTCGGCAGGAATTTTTTGGTCAAGCTACCATCAATGTTCGAATTTTAACTCACGGTGGGCACTTTTTTCTTCAAACTACTGTCAATATTCAAATTTTATCTATTGGTTGATATCTTTTTGTCAAACATTCGTCAATAAACGAATTTTTAAACTAGGTTGTAACTTTTTTCATCAAATTATCGCCTACATACGAAATTCAACTCTCAGTGGGAATTTTTTGGTCAAACTACCGTCAATGTACGAATTTTAACTCTCGGTGGGAACTTTTTTCTTCAAACTACTGTCAATACTCAAATTTTAACTATTGTTTGAGATCTTTTTGTTAAACAATTGTAAATAAACGAATTTTAATACTAGGTTGGAATTTTTTCCTTCAAACTATCGCCTATATACGAAATTTAACTCTCGGTGGGAAATTTTTGGTCAAGCTACCATCAATGTTCGAATTTTAACTCACGGTGGGCACTTTTTTCTTCAAACTACTGTCAATATTCAGATTTTAAATATTGGTTGAGATCTTTTTGTTAAACAATTGTAAATAAACGAATTTTAATACTAGGTTGGAATTTTTTCCTTCAAACTATCGCCTATATACGAAATTTAACTCTCGGTGGGAAATTTTTGGTCAAGCTACCATCAATGTTCGAATTTTAACTCACGGTGGGCACTTTTTTCTTCAAACTACTGTCAATATTCAAATTTTATCTATTGGTTGATATCTTTTTGTCAAACATTCGTCAATAAACGAATTTTTAAACTAGGTTGTAACTTTTTTCATCAAATTATCGCCTACATACGAAATTCAACTCTCGGTGGGAATTTTTTGGTCAAACTACCGTCAATGTACGAATTTTGACTCTCGGTGGGAACTTTTTTCTTCAAACTACTGTCAATACTCAAATTTTAACTATAGTTTGAGATCTTTTTGTTAAACAATTGCAAATAAACGAATTTTAATACTAGGTTGGAATTTTTTTCTTCAAACTATCGCATATACGAAATTTAACTCTCGGCAGGAATTTTTTGGTCAAGCTACCATCAATGTTCGAATTTTAACTCACGGTGGGCACTTTTTTCTTCAAACTACTGTCAATATTCAAATTTTATCTATTGGTTGATATCTTTTTGTCAAACATTCGTCAATAAACGAATTTTAATACTAGGTTGGAATTTTTTTCTTCAAACTATCGCATATACGAAATTTAACTCTCGGCAGGAATTTTTTGGTCAAGCTACCATCAATGTTCGAATTTTAACTCTCGGTGGGCACTTTTTTCTTCAAACTACTGTCAATATTCAGATTTTATCTATTGGTTGAAATCTTTTTGTCAAACAATCGTCAATAAACAAATTTTCATACTAGGTTGGAATTTTTTTCTTCAAACTATAGCCTACATACGAAATTCAACTCTCGGTGGGAATTTTTTGGTCAAACTACCGACAATGTACGAATTTTAACTCTCGGTGGGCACTTTTCTCTTCAAACTACTGTCAATATTCAGATTTTAAATATTGGTTGAGATCTTTTTGTTAAACAATTGCAAATAAACGAATTTTAATACTAGGTTGGAATTTTTTTCTTCAAACTATCGCATATACGAAATTTAACTCTCGGCAGGAATTTTTTGGTCAAGCTACCATCAATGTTCGAATTTTAACTCACGGTGGGCACTTTTTTCTTCAAACTACTGTCAATATTCAAATTTTATCTATTGGTTGATATCTTTTTGTCAAACATTCGTCAATAAACGAATTTTTAAACTAGGTTGTAACTTTTTTCATCAAATTATCGCCTACATACGAAATTCAACTCTCAGTGGGAATTTTTTGGTCAAACTACCGTCAATGTACGAATTTTAACTCTCGGTGGGAACTTTTTTCTTCAAACTACTGTCAATACTCAAATTTTAACTATTGTTTGAGATCTTTTTGTTAAACAATTGTAAATAAACGAATTTTAATACTAGGTTGGAATTTTTTTCTTCAAACTATCGCATATACGAAATATAACTCTCGGCAGGAATTTTTTGGTCAAGCTACCATCAATGTTCGAATTTTAACTCTCGGTGGGCACTTTTTTCTTCAAACTACTGTCAATATTCAGATTTTATCTATTGGTTGAAATCTTTTTGTCAAACAATCGTCAATAAACAAATTTTCATACTAGGTTGGAATTTTTTTCTTCAAACTATTGCCTACATACGAAATTCAACTCTCGGTGGGAATTTTTTGGTCAAACTACCGACAATGTACGAATTTTAACTCTCGGTGGGCACTTTTCTCTTCAAACTACTGTCAATATTCAGATTTTAAATATTGGTTGAGATCTTTTTGTTAAACAATTGTAAATAAACGAATTTTAATACTAGGTTGGAATTTTTTCCTTCAAACTATCGCCTATATACGAAATTTAACTCTCGGTGGGAAATTTTTGGTCAAGCTACCATCAATGTTCGAATTTTAACTCACGGTGGGCACTTTTTTCTTCAAACTACTGTCAATATTCAGATTTTAAATATTGGTTGAGATCTTTTTGTTAAACAATTGTAAATAAACGAATTTTAATACTAGTTTGGAATTTTTTCCTTCAAACTATCGCCTATATACGAAATTTAACTCTCGGTGGGAAATTTTTGGTCAAGCTACCATCAATGTTCGAATTTTAACTCACGGTGGGCACTTTTTTCTTCAAACTACTGTCAATATTCAAATTTTATCTATTGGTTGATATCTTTTTGTCAAACATTCGTCAATAAACGAATTTTTAAACTAGGTTGTAACTTTTTTCATCAAATTATCGCCTACATACGAAATTCAACTCTCGGTGGGAATTTTTTGGTCAAACTACCGTCAATGTACGAATTTTGACTCTCGGTGGGAACTTTTTTCTTCAAACTACTGTCAATACTCAAATTTTAACTATTGTTTGAGATCTTTTTGTTAAACAATTGCAAATAAACGAATTTTAATTCTAGGTTGGAATTTTTTTCTTCAAACTATCACATATACGAAATTTAACTCTCGGCAGGAATTTTTTGGTCAAACTACCGTCAATGTACGAATTTTAACTCTCGGTGGGCACTTTTTTCTTCAAACTACTGTCAATATTCAAATTTTATCTATTGGTTGATATTTTTTTGTCAAACATTCGTCGATAAACGAATTTTTAAACTAGGTTGTAACTTTTTTCATCAAATTATCGCCTACATACGAAATTCAACTCTCGGTGGGAATTTTTTGGTCAAACTACCGTCAATGTACGAATTTTGACTCTCGGTGGGAACTTTTTTCTTCAAACTACTGTCAATACTCAAATTTTAACTATAGTTTGAGATCTTTTTGTTAAACAATTGCAAATAAACGAATTTTAATACTAGGTTGGAATTTTTTTCTTCAAACTATTGCCTACATACGAAATTCAACTCTCGGCAGGAATTTTTTGGTCAAGCTACCATCAATGTTCGAATTTTAACTCACGGTGGGCACTTTTTTCTTCAAACTACTGTTAATATTCAAATTTTATCTATTGGTTGATATTTTTTTGTCAAACATTCGTCGATAAACGAATTTTTAAACTAGGTTGTAACTTTTTTCATCAAATTATCGCCTACATACGAAATTCAACTCTCGGTGGGAATTTTTTGGTCAAACTACCGTCAATGTACGAATTTTGACTCTCGGTGGGAACTTTTTTCTTCAAACTACTGTCAATACTCAAATTTTAACTATTGTTTGAGATCTTTTTGTTAAACAATTGTAAATAAACGAATTTTAATACTAGGTTGGAATTTTTTCCTTCAAACTATCGCCTATATACGAAATTTAACTCTCGGTGGGAATTTTTTGGTCAAGCTACCGTCAATGTACGAATTTTAACTCTCGGTGGGCACTTTTTTCTTCAAACTACTGTCAATATTCAAATTTTATCTATTGGTTGATATCTTTTTGTCAAACATTCGTCAATAAACGAATTTTTGAACTAGGTTGTAACTTTTTTCATCAAATTATCGCCTACATACGAAATTCAACTCTCGGTGGGAATTTTTTGGTCAAACTACCGTCAATGTACGAATTTTAACTCTCGGTGGGAACTTTTTTCTTCAAACTACTGTCAATACTCAAATTTTAACTATTGTTTGAGATCTTTTTGTTAAACAATTGTAAATAAACGAATTTTAATACTAGGTTGGAATTTTTTTCTTCAAACTATCGCATATACGAAATTTAACGCTCGGTAGGAATTTTTTGGTCAAGCTACCATCAATGTTCGAATTTTAACTCTCGGTGGGCACTTTTTTCTTCAAACTACTGTCAATATTCAGATTTTATCTATTGGTTGAAATCTTTTTGTCAAACAATCGTCAATAAACGAATTTTCATACTAGGTTGGAATTTTTTTCTTCAAACTATTGCCTACATACGAAGTTCAACTCTCGGTGGGAATTTTTTGGTCAAACTACCGACAATGTACGAATTTTAACTCTCGGTGGGCACTTTTCTCTTCAAACTACTGTCAATATTCAGATTTTAAATATTGGTTGAAATCTTTTTGTCAAACAGTCGTCAATAAACGAATTTTTATACTAGGTTGTAATTTTTTTCTACAAACTATCGCCTACATACGAAATTCAACTCTCGGTGGGAATTTTTTGGTCAAACTACCGTCAATGTACGAATTTTGACTCTCGGTGGGAACTTTTTTCTTCAAACTACTGTCAATACTCAAATTTTAACTATTGTTTGAGATCTTTTTGTTAAACAATTGCAAATAAACGAATTTTAATACTAGGTTGGAATTTTTTTCTTTAAACTATCGCATATACGAAATTTAACTCTCGGTAGGAATTTTTTGGTCAAGCTACCATCAATGTTCAAGTTTTAACTTTCGGTGGGCACTTTTTTCTTCAAACTACTGTCAATATTCATATTTTAACTATTGGTTGAAATCTTTTTGTCAACAATCGTCAATAGACGAATTTTAATACTAGGTTGGAATTTTTTTCTTCAAACTATCGCATATACGAAATTTAACTCTCGGCAGGAATTTTTTGGTCAAGCTACCATCAATGTTCGAATTTTAACTCACGGTGGGCACTTTTTTCTTCAAACTACTGTCAATATTCAAATTTTATCTATTGGTTGATATCTTTTTGTCAAACATTCGTCAATAAACGAATTTTTAAACTGGGTTGCAACTTTTTTCATCAAATTATCGCTTACATACGAAATTCAACTCTCGGTGGGAATTTTTTGGTCAAACTACCGTCAATGTACGAATTTTGACTCTCGGTGGGAACTTTTTTCTTCAAACTACTGTCAATACTCAAATTTTAACTATTGTTTGAGATCTTTTTGTTAAACAATTGCAAATAAACGAATTTTAATACTAGGTTGGAATTTTTTTCTTCAAACTATCGCATATACGAAATTTAACTCTCGGCAGGAATTTTTTGGTCAAGCTACCATCAATGTTCGAATTTTAACTCACGGTGGGCACTTTTTTCTTCAAACTACTGTCAATATTCAAATTTTATCTATTGGTTGATATCTTTTTGTCAAACATTCGTCTATAAACGAATTTTTAAACTAGGTTGTAACTTTTTTCATCAAATTATCGCCTACATACGAAATTCAACTCTCAGTGGGAATTTTTTGGTCAAACTACCGTCAATGTACGAATTTTAACTCTCGGTGGGAACTTTTTTCTTCAAACTACTGTCAATACTCAAATTTTAACTATTGTTTGAGATCTTTTTGTTAAACAATTGTAAATAAACGAATTTTAACACTAGGTTGGAATTTTTTTCTTCAAACTATCGCATATACGAAATTTAACGCTCGGTAGGAATTTTTTGGTCAAGCTACCATCAATGTTCGAATTTTAACTCTCGGTGGGCACTTTTTTCTTCAAACTACTGTCAATATTCAGATTTTATCTATTGGTTGAAATCTTTTTGTCAAACAATCGTCAATAAACGAATTTTCATACTAGGTTGGAATTTTTTTCTTCAAACTATTGCCTACATACGAAGTTCAACTCTCGGTGGGAATTTTTTGGTCAAACTACCGACAATGTACGAATTTTAACTCTCGGTGGGCACTTTTCTCTTCAAACTACTGTCAATATTCAAATTTTAAATATTGGTTGAAATCTTTTTGTCAAACAGTCGTCAATAAACGAATTTTTATACTAGGTTGTAATTTTTTTCTACAAACTATCGCCTACATACGAAATTCAACTCTCGGTGGGAATTTTTTGGTCAAGCTACCATCAATGTTCGAATTTTAACTCACGGTGGGCACTTTTTTCTTCAAACTACTGTCAATATTCAGATTTTATCTATTGGTTGAAATCTTTTTGTCAAACAATCGTCAATAGACGAATTTTAATACTAGGTTGGAATTTTTTTCTTCAAACTATCGCATATACGAAATTTAACTCTCGGCAGGAATTTTTTGGTCAAGCTACCAACAATGTTCGAATTTTAACTCTCGGTGGGCACTTTTTTCTTCAAACTACTGTCAATATTCAGATTTTATCTATTGGTTGAAATCTTTTTGTCAAACAATCGTCAATAAACAAATTTTCATACTAGGTTGGAATTTTTTTCTTCAAACTATTGCCTACATACGAAATTCAACTCTCGGTGGGAATTTTTTGGTCAAACTACCGACAATGTACGAATTTTAACTCTCGGTGGGCACTTTTCTCTTCAAACTACTGTCAATACTCAAATTTTAACTATTGTTTGAGATCTTTTTGTTAAACAATTGCAAATAAACGAATTTTAATACTAGGTTGGAATTTTTTTCTTCAAACTATCGCATATACGAAATTTAACTCTCGGCAGGAATTTTTTGGTCAAGCTACCATCAATGTTCGAATTTTAACTCACGGTGGGCACTTTTTTCTTCAAACTACTGTCAATATTCAAATTTTATCTATTGGTTGATATCTTTTTGTCAAACATTCGTCAATAAACGAATTTTTAAACTAGGTTGTAACTTTTTTCATCAAATTATCGCCTACATACGAAATTCAACTCTCAGTGGGAATTTTTTGGTCAAACTACCGTCAATGTACGAATTTTAACTCTCGGTGGGAACTTTTTTCTTCAAACTACTGTCAATACTCAAATTTTAACTATTGTTTGAGATCTTTTTGTTAAACAATTGTAAATAAACGAATTTTAATACTAGGTTGGAATTTTTTTCTTCAAACTATCGCATATACGAAATATAACTCTCGGCAGGAATTTTTTGGTCAAGCTACCATCAATGTTCGAATTTTAACTCTCGGTGGGCACTTTTTTCTTCAAACTACTGTCAATATTCAGATTTTATCTATTGGTTGAAATCTTTTTGTCAAACAATCGTCAATAAACAAATTTTCATACTAGGTTGGAATTTTTTTCTTCAAACTATTGCCTACATACGAAATTCAACTCTCGGTGGGAATTTTTTGGTCAAACTACCGACAATGTACGAATTTTAACTCTCGGTGGGCACTTTTCTCTTCAAACTACTGTCAATATTCAGATTTTAAATATTGGTTGAGATCTTTTTGTTAAACAATTGTAAATAAACGAATTTTAATACTAGGTTGGAATTTTTTCCTTCAAACTATCGCCTATATACGAAATTTAACTCTCGGTGGGAAATTTTTGGTCAAGCTACCATCAATGTTCGAATTTTAACTCACGGTGGGCACTTTTTTCTTCAAACTACTGTCAATATTCAGATTTTAAATATTGGTTGAGATCTTTTTGTTAAACAATTGTAAATAAACGAATTTTAATACTAGGTTGGAATTTTTTCCTTCAAACTATCGCCTATATACGAAATTTAACTCTCGGTGGGAAATTTTTGGTCAAGCTACCATCAATGTTCGAATTTTAACTCACGGTGGGCACTTTTTTCTTCAAACTACTGTCAATATTCAAATTTTATCTATTGGTTGATATCTTTTTGTCAAACATTCGTCAATAAACGAATTTTTAAACTAGGTTGTAACTTTTTTCATCAAATTATCGCCTACATACGAAATTCAACTCTCGGTGGGAATTTTTTGGTCAAACTACCGTCAATGTACGAATTTTGACTCTCGGTGGGAACTTTTTTCTTCAAACTACTGTCAATACTCAAATTTTAACTATTGTTTGAGATCTTTTTGTTAAACAATTGCAAATAAACGAATTTTAATACTAGGTTGGAATTTTTTTCTTCAAACTATCGCATATACGAAATTTAACTCTCGGCAGGAATTTTTTGGTCAAGCTACCATCAATGTTCGAATTTTAACTCACGGTGGGCACTTTTTTCTTCAAACTACTGTCAATATTCAAATTTTATCTATTGGTTGATATCTTTTTGTCAAACATTCGTCTATAAACGAATTTTTAAACTAGGTTGTAACTTTTTTCATCAAATTATCGCCTACATACGAAATTCAACTCTCAGTGGGAATTTTTTGGTCAAACTACCGTCAATGTACGAATTTTAACTCTCGGTGGGAACTTTTTTCTTCAAACTACTGTCAATACTCAAATTTTAACTATTGTTTGAGATCTTTTTGTTAAACAATTGTAAATAAACGAATTTTAACACTAGGTTGGAATTTTTTTCTTCAAACTATCGCATATACGAAATTTAACGCTCGGTAGGAATTTTTTGGTCAAGCTACCATCAATGTTCGAATTTTAACTCTCGGTGGGCACTTTTTTCTTCAAACTACTGTCAATATTCAGATTTTATCTATTGGTTGAAATCTTTTTGTCAAACAATCGTCAATAAACGAATTTTCATACTAGGTTGGAATTTTTTTCTTCAAACTATTGCCTACATACGAAGTTCAACTCTCGGTGGGAATTTTTTGGTCAAACTACCGACAATGTACGAATTTTAACTCTCGGTGGGCACTTTTCTCTTCAAACTACTGTCAATATTCAAATTTTAAATATTGGTTGAAATCTTTTTGTCAAACAGTCGTCAATAAACGAATTTTTATACTAGGTTGTAATTTTTTTCTACAAACTATCGCCTACATACGAAATTCAACTCTCGGTGGGAATTTTTTGGTCAAGCTACCATCAATGTTCGAATTTTAACTCACGGTGGGCACTTTTTTCTTCAAACTACTGTCAATATTCAGATTTTATCTATTGGTTGAAATCTTTTTGTCAAACAATCGTCAATAGACGAATTTTAATACTAGGTTGGAATTTTTTTCTTCAAACTATCGCATATACGAAATTTAACTCTCGGCAGGAATTTTTTGGTCAAGCTACCAACAATGTTCGAATTTTAACTCTCGGTGGGCACTTTTTTCTTCAAACTACTGTCAATATTCAGATTTTATCTATTGGTTGAAATCTTTTTGTCAAACAATCGTCAATAAACAAATTTTCATACTAGGTTGGAATTTTTTTCTTCAAACTATTGCCTACATACGAAATTCAACTCTCGGTGGGAATTTTTTGGTCAAACTACCGACAATGTACGAATTTTAACTCTCGGTGGGCACTTTTCTCTTCAAACTACTGTCAATACTCAAATTTTAACTATTGTTTGAGATCTTTTTGTTAAACAATTGCAAATAAACGAATTTTAATACTAGGTTGGAATTTTTTTCTTCAAACTATCGCATATACGAAATTTAACTCTCGGCAGGAATTTTTTGGTCAAGCTACCATCAATGTTCGAATTTTAACTCACGGTGGGCACTTTTTTCTTCAAACTACTGTCAATATTCAAATTTTATCTATTGGTTGATATCTTTTTGTCAAACATTCGTCAATAAACGAATTTTTAAACTAGGTTGTAACTTTTTTCATCAAATTATCGCCTACATACGAAATTCAACTCTCAGTGGGAATTTTTTGGTCAAACTACCGTCAATGTACGAATTTTAACTCTCGGTGGGAACTTTTTTCTTCAAACTACTGTCAATACTCAAATTTTAACTATTGTTTGAGATCTTTTTGTTAAACAATTGTAAATAAACGAATTTTAATACTAGGTTGGAATTTTTTCCTTCAAACTATCGCCTATATACGAAATTTAACTCTCGGTGGGAAATTTTTGGTCAAGCTACCATCAATGTTCGAATTTTAACTCACGGTGGGCACTTTTTTCTTCAAACTACTGTCAATATTCAGATTTTAAATATTGGTTGAGATCTTTTTGTTAAACAATTGTAAATAAACGAATTTTAATACTAGGTTGGAATTTTTTCCTTCAAACTATCGCCTATATACGAAATTTAACTCTCGGTGGGAAATTTTTGGTCAAGCTACCATCAATGTTCGAATTTTAACTCACGGTGGGCACTTTTTTCTTCAAACTACTGTCAATATTCAAATTTTATCTATTGGTTGATATCTTTTTGTCAAACATTCGTCAATAAACGAATTTTTAAACTAGGTTGTAACTTTTTTCATCAAATTATCGCCTACATACGAAATTCAACTCTCGGTGGGAATTTTTTGGTCAAACTACCGTCAATGTACGAATTTTGACTCTCGGTGGGAACTTTTTTCTTCAAACTACTGTCAATACTCAAATTTTAACTATAGTTTGAGATCTTTTTGTTAAACAATTGCAAATAAACGAATTTTAATACTAGGTTGGAATTTTTTTCTTCAAACTATCGCATATACGAAATTTAACTCTCGGCAGGAATTTTTTGGTCAAGCTACCATCAATGTTCGAATTTTAACTCACGGTGGGCACTTTTTTCTTCAAACTACTGTCAATATTCAAATTTTATCTATTGGTTGATATCTTTTTGTCAAACATTCGTCAATAAACGAATTTTAATACTAGGTTGGAATTTTTTTCTTCAAACTATCGCATATACGAAATTTAACTCTCGGCAGGAATTTTTTGGTCAAGCTACCATCAATGTTCGAATTTTAACTCTCGGTGGGCACTTTTTTCTTCAAACTACTGTCAATATTCAGATTTTATCTATTGGTTGAAATCTTTTTGTCAAACAATCGTCAATAAACAAATTTTCATACTAGGTTGGAATTTTTTTCTTCAAACTATAGCCTACATACGAAATTCAACTCTCGGTGGGAATTTTTTGGTCAAACTACCGACAATGTACGAATTTTAACTCTCGGTGGGCACTTTTCTCTTCAAACTACTGTCAATATTCAGATTTTAAATATTGGTTGAGATCTTTTTGTTAAACAATTGCAAATAAACGAATTTTAATACTAGGTTGGAATTTTTTTCTTCAAACTATCGCATATACGAAATTTAACTCTCGGCAGGAATTTTTTGGTCAAGCTA
Organism: Xylocopa sonorina; assembly: GCF_050948175.1. Taxonomy (NCBI): domain Eukaryota; kingdom Metazoa; phylum Arthropoda; class Insecta; order Hymenoptera; family Apidae; genus Xylocopa; species Xylocopa sonorina. The sequence goes on from NW_027490091.1 coordinate 1,263,331, forward strand.
CCATCAATGTTCGAATTTTAACTCACGGTGGGCACTTTTTTCTTCAAACTACTGTCAATATTCAAATTTTATCTATTGGTTGATATCTTTTTGTCAAACATTCGTCAATAAACGAATTTTTAAACTAGGTTGTAACTTTTTTCATCAAATTATCGCCTACATACGAAATTCAACTCTCAGTGGGAATTTTTTGGTCAAACTACCGTCAATGTACGAATTTTAACTCTCGGTGGGAACTTTTTTCTTCAAACTACTGTCAATACTCAAATTTTAACTATTGTTTGAGATCTTTTTGTTAAACAATTGTAAATAAACGAATTTTAATACTAGGTTGGAATTTTTTTCTTCAAACTATCGCATATACGAAATATAACTCTCGGCAGGAATTTTTTGGTCAAGCTACCATCAATGTTCGAATTTTAACTCTCGGTGGGCACTTTTTTCTTCAAACTACTGTCAATATTCAGATTTTATCTATTGGTTGAAATCTTTTTGTCAAACAATCGTCAATAAACAAATTTTCATACTAGGTTGGAATTTTTTTCTTCAAACTATTGCCTACATACGAAATTCAACTCTCGGTGGGAATTTTTTGGTCAAACTACCGACAATGTACGAATTTTAACTCTCGGTGGGCACTTTTCTCTTCAAACTACTGTCAATATTCAGATTTTAAATATTGGTTGAGATCTTTTTGTTAAACAATTGTAAATAAACGAATTTTAATACTAGGTTGGAATTTTTTCCTTCAAACTATCGCCTATATACGAAATTTAACTCTCGGTGGGAAATTTTTGGTCAAGCTACCATCAATGTTCGAATTTTAACTCACGGTGGGCACTTTTTTCTTCAAACTACTGTCAATATTCAGATTTTAAATATTGGTTGAGATCTTTTTGTTAAACAATTGTAAATAAACGAATTTTAATACTAGTTTGGAATTTTTTCCTTCAAACTATCGCCTATATACGAAATTTAACTCTCGGTGGGAAATTTTTGGTCAAGCTACCATCAATGTTCGAATTTTAACTCACGGTGGGCACTTTTTTCTTCAAACTACTGTCAATATTCAAATTTTATCTATTGGTTGATATCTTTTTGTCAAACATTCGTCAATAAACGAATTTTTAAACTAGGTTGTAACTTTTTTCATCAAATTATCGCCTACATACGAAATTCAACTCTCGGTGGGAATTTTTTGGTCAAACTACCGTCAATGTACGAATTTTGACTCTCGGTGGGAACTTTTTTCTTCAAACTACTGTCAATACTCAAATTTTAACTATTGTTTGAGATCTTTTTGTTAAACAATTGCAAATAAACGAATTTTAATTCTAGGTTGGAATTTTTTTCTTCAAACTATCACATATACGAAATTTAACTCTCGGCAGGAATTTTTTGGTCAAACTACCGTCAATGTACGAATTTTAACTCTCGGTGGGCACTTTTTTCTTCAAACTACTGTCAATATTCAAATTTTATCTATTGGTTGATATTTTTTTGTCAAACATTCGTCGATAAACGAATTTTTAAACTAGGTTGTAACTTTTTTCATCAAATTATCGCCTACATACGAAATTCAACTCTCGGTGGGAATTTTTTGGTCAAACTACCGTCAATGTACGAATTTTGACTCTCGGTGGGAACTTTTTTCTTCAAACTACTGTCAATACTCAAATTTTAACTATAGTTTGAGATCTTTTTGTTAAACAATTGCAAATAAACGAATTTTAATACTAGGTTGGAATTTTTTTCTTCAAACTATCGCATATACGAAATTTAACTCTCGGCAGGAATTTTTTGGTCAAGCTACCATCAATGTTCGAATTTTAACTCACGGTGGGCACTTTTTTCTTCAAACTACTGTCAATATTCAAATTTTATCTATTGGTTGATATCTTTTTGTCAAACATTCGTCAATAAACGAATTTTAATACTAGGTTGGAATTTTTTCCTTCAAACTATCGCCTATATACGAAATTTAACTCTCGGTGGGAAATTTTTGGTCAAGCTACCATCAATGTTCGAATTTTAACTCACGGTGGGCACTTTTTTCTTCAAACTACTGTCAATATTCAGATTTTAAATATTGGTTGAGATCTTTTTGTTAAACAATTGTAAATAAACGAATTTTAATACTAGGTTGGAATTTTTTTCTTCAAACTATAGCCTACATACGAAATTCAACTCTCGGTGGGAATTTTTTGGTCAAACTACCGACAATGTACGAATTTTAACTCTCAGTGGGCACTTTTCTCTTCAAACTACTGTCAATATTCAGATTTTAAATATTGGTTGAGATCTTTTTGTTAAACAATTGCAAATAAACGAATTTTAATACTAGGTTGGAATTTTTTTCTTCAAACTATCGCATATACGAAATTTAACTCTCGGCAGGAATTTTTTGGTCAAGCTACCATCAATGTTCGAATTTTAACTCACGGTGGGCACTTTTTTCTTCAAACTACTGTCAATACTCAAATTTTAACTATTGTTTGAGATCTTTTTGTTAAACAATTGCAAATAAACGAATTTTAATACTAGGTTGGAATTTTTTTCTTCAAACTATGGCATATACGAAATATAACTCTCGGCAGGAATTTTTTGGTCAAGCTACCATCAATGTTCGAATTTTAACTCTCGGTGGGCACTTTTTTCTTCAAACTACTGTCAATATTCAGATTTTATCTATTGGTTGAAATCTTTTTGTCAAACAATCGTCAATAAACAAATTTTCATACTAGGTTGGAATTTTTTTCTTCAAACTATTGCCTACATACGAAATTCAACTCTCGGTGGGAATTTTTTGGTCAAACTACCGACAATGTACGAATTTTAACTCTCGGTGGGCACTTTTCTCTTCAAACTACTGTCAATATTCAGATTTTAAATATTGGTTGAGATCTTTTTGTTAAACAATTGTAAATAAACGAATTTTAATACTAGGTTGGAATTTTTTCCTTCAAACTATCGCCTATATACGAAATTTAACTCTCGGTGGGAAATTTTTGGTCAAGCTACCATCAATGTTCGAATTTTAACTCACGGTGGGCACTTTTTTCTTCAAACTACTGTCAATATTCAAATTTTATCTATTGGTTGATATCTTTTTGTCAAACATTCGTCAATAAACGAATTTTTAAACTAGGTTCTAACTTTTTTCATCAAATTATCGCCTACATACGAAATTCAACTCTCGGTGGGAATTTTTTGGTCAAACTACCGTCAATGTACGAATTTTGACTCTCGGTGGGAACTTTTTTCTTCAAACTACTGTCAATACTCAAATTTTAACTATTGTTTGAGATCTTTTTGTTAAACAATTGCAAATAAACGAATTTTAATTCTAGGTTGGAATTTTTTTCTTCAAACTATCACATATACGAAATTTAACTCTCGGCAGGAATTTTTTGGTCAAACTACCGTCAATGTACGAATTTTAACTCTCGGTGGGCACTTTTTTCTTCAAACTACTGTCAATATTCAAATTTTATCTATTGGTTGATATTTTTTTGTCAAACATTCGTCGATAAACGAATTTTTAAACTAGGTTGTAACTTTTTTCATCAAATTATCGCCTACATACGAAATTCAACTCTCGGTGGGAATTTTTTGGTCAAACTACCGTCAATGTACGAATTTTGACTCTCGGTGGGAACTTTTTTCTTCAAACTACTGTCAATACTCAAATTTTAACTATTGTTTGAGATCTTTTTGTTAAACAATTGCAAATAAACGAATTTTAATACTAGGTTGGAATTTTTTTCTTCAAACTATGGCATATACGAAATATAACTCTCGGCAGGAATTTTTTGGTCAAGCTACCATCAATGTTCGAATTTTAACTCTCGGTGGGCACTTTTTTCTTCAAACTACTGTCAATATTCAGATTTTATCTATTGGTTGATATCTTTTTGTTAAACAATTGCAAATAAACGAATTTTAATACTAGGTTGGAATTTTTTTCTTCAAACTATGGCATATACGAAATATAACTCTCGGCAGGAATTTTTTGGTCAAGCTACCATCAATGTTCGAATTTTAACTCTCGGTGGGCACTTTTTTCTTCAAACTACTGTCAATATTCAGATTTTATCTATTGGTTGAAATCTTTTTGTCAAACAATCGTCAATAAACAAATTTTCATACTAGGTTGGAATTTTTTTCTTCAAACTATAGCCTACATACGAAATTCAACTCTCGGTGGGAATTTTTTGGTCAAACTACCGACAATGTACGAATTTTAACTCTCGGTGGGCACTTTTCTCTTCAAACTACTGTCAATATTCAGATTTTAAATATTGGTTGAGATCTTTTTGTTAAACAATTGCAAATAAACGAATTTTAATACTAGGTTGGAATTTTTTTCTTCAAACTATCGCATATACGAAATTTAACTCTCGGCAGGAATTTTTTGGTCAAGCTACCATCAATGTTCGAATTTTAACTCACGGTGGGCACTTTTTTCTTCAAACTACTGTCAATACTCAAATTTTAACTATTGTTTGAGATCTTTTTGTTAAACAATTGCAAATAAACGAATTTTAATACTAGGTTGGAATTTTTTTCTTCAAACTATGGCATATACGAAATATAACTCTCGGCAGGAATTTTTTGGTCAAGCTACCATCAATGTTCGAATTTTAACTCTCGGTGGGCACTTTTTTCTTCAAACTACTCTCAATATTCAGATTTTATCTATTGGTTGAAATCTTTTTGTCAAACAATCGTCAATAAACAAATTTTCATACTAGGTTGGAATTTTTTTCTTCAAACTATTGCCTACATACGAAATTCAACTCTCGGTGGGAATTTTTTGGTCAAACTACCGACAATGTACGAATTTTAACTCTCGGTGGGCACTTTTCTCTTCAAACTACTGTCAATATTCAGATTTTAAATATTGGTTGAGATCTTTTTGCTAAACAATTGTAAATAAACGAATTTTAATACTAGGTTGGAATTTTTTCCTTCAAACTATCGCCTATATACGAAATTTAACTCTCGGTGGGAAATTTTTGGTCAAGCTACCATCAATGTTCGAATTTTAACTCACGGTGGGCACTTTTTTCTTCAAACTACTGTCAATATTCAAATTTTATCTATTGGTTGATATCTTTTTGTCAAACATTCGTCAATAAACGAATTTTTAAACTAGGTTCTAACTTTTTTCATCAAATTATCGCCTACATACGAAATTCAACTCTCGGTGGGAATTTTTTGGTCAAACTACCGTCAATGTACGAATTTTGACTCTCGGTGGGAACTTTTTTCTTCAAACTACTGTCAATACTCAAATTTTAACTATTGTTTGAGATCTTTTTGTTAAACAATTGCAAATAAACGAATTTTAATTCTAGGTTGGAATTTTTTTCTTCAAACTATCACATATACGAAATTTAACTCTCGGCAGGAATTTTTTGGTCAAACTACCGTCAATGTACGAATTTTAACTCTCGGTGGGCACTTTTTTCTTCAAACTACTGTCAATATTCAAATTTTATCTATTGGTTGATATTTTTTTGTCAAACATTCGTCGATAAACGAATTTTTAAACTAGGTTGTAACTTTTTTCATCAAATTATCGCCTACATACGAAATTCAACTCTCGGTGGGAATTTTTTGGTCAAACTACCGTCAATGTACGAATTTTGACTCTCGGTGGGAACTTTTTTCTTCAAACTACTGTCAATACTCAAATTTTAACTATTGTTTGAGATCTTTTTGTTAAACAATTGCAAATAAACGAATTTTAATACTAGGTTGGAATTTTTTTCTTCAAACTATCGCATATACGAAATTTAACTCTCGGCAGGAATTTTTTGGTCAAGCTACCATCAATGTTCGAATTTTAACTCACGGTGGGCACTTTTTTCTTCAAACTACTGTCAATATTCAAATTTTATCTATTGGTTGATATCTTTTTGTCAAACATTCGTCAATAAACGAATTTTAATACTAGGTTGGAATTTTTTTCTTCAAACTATCGCATATACGAAATTTAACTCTCGGCAGGAATTTTTTGGTCAAGCTACCATCAATGTTCGAATTTTAACTCTCGGTGGGCACTTTTTTCTTCAAACTACTGTCAATATTCAGATTTTATCTATTGGTTGAAATCTTTTTGTCAAACAATCGTCAATAAACAAATTTTCATACTAGGTTGGAATTTTTTTCTTCAAACTATAGCCTACATACGAAATTCAACTCTCGGTGGGAATTTTTTGGTCAAACTACCGACAATGTACGAATTTTAACTCTCGGTGGGCACTTTTCTCTTCAAACTACTGTCAATATTCAGATTTTAAATATTGGTTGAGATCTTTTTGTTAAACAATTGCAAATAAACGAATTTTAATACTAGGTTGGAATTTTTTTCTTCAAACTATCGCATATACGAAATTTAACTCTCGGCAGGAATTTTTTGGTCAAGCTACCATCAATGTTCGAATTTTAACTCACGGTGGGCACTTTTTTCTTCAAACTACTGTCAATACTCAAATTTTAACTATTGTTTGAGATCTTTTTGTTAAACAATTGCAAATAAACGAATTTTAATACTAGGTTGGAATTTTTTTCTTCAAACTATGGCATATACGAAATATAACTCTCGGCAGGAATTTTTTGGTCAAGCTACCATCAATGTTCGAATTTTAACTCTCGGTGGGCACTTTTTTCTTCAAACTACTGTCAATATTCAGATTTTATCTATTGGTTGAAATCTTTTTGTCAAACAATCGTCAATAAACAAATTTTCATACTAGGTTGGAATTTTTTTCTTCAAACTATAGCCTACATACGAAATTCAACTCTCGGTGGGAATTTTTTGGTCAAACTACCGACAATGTACGAATTTTAACTCTCGGTGGGCACTTTTCTCTTCAAACTACTGTCAATATTCAGATTTTAAATATTGGTTGAGATCTTTTTGTTAAACAATTGCAAATAAACGAATTTTAATACTAGGTTGGAATTTTTTTCTTCAAACTATCGCATATACGAAATTTAACTCTCGGCAGGAATTTTTTGGTCAAGCTACCATCAATGTTCGAATTTTAACTCACGGTGGGCACTTTTTTCTTCAAACTACTGTCAATACTCAAATTTTAACTATTGTTTGAGATCTTTTTGTTAAACAATTGCAAATAAACGAATTTTAATACTAGGTTGGAATTTTTTTCTTCAAACTATGGCATATACGAAATATAACTCTCGGCAGGAATTTTTTGGTCAAGCTACCATCAATGTTCGAATTTTAACTCTCGGTGGGCACTTTTTTCTTCAAACTACTGTCAATATTCAGATTTTATCTATTGGTTGAAATCTTTTTGTCAAACAATCGTCAATAAACAAATTTTCATACTAGGTTGGAATTTTTTTCTTCAAACTATTGCCTACATACGAAATTCAACTCTCGGTGGGAATTTTTTGGTCAAACTACCGACAATGTACGAATTTTAACTCTCGGTGGGCACTTTTCTCTTCAAACTACTGTCAATATTCAGATTTTAAATATTGGTTGAGATCTTTTTGCTAAACAATTGTAAATAAACGAATTTTAATACTAGGTTGGAATTTTTTCCTTCAAACTATCGCCTATATACGAAATTTAACTCTCGGTGGGAAATTTTTGGTCAAGCTACCATCAATGTTCGAATTTTAACTCACGGTGGGCACTTTTTTCTTCAAACTACTGTCAATATTCAAATTTTATCTATTGGTTGATATCTTTTTGTCAAACATTCGTCAATAAACGAATTTTTAAACTAGGTTCTAACTTTTTTCATCAAATTATCGCCTACATACGAAATTCAACTCTCGGTGGGAATTTTTTCGTCAAACTACCGTCAATGTACGAATTTTGACTCTCGGTGGGAACTTTTTTCTTCAAACTACTGTCAATACTCAAATTTTAACTATTGTTTGAGATCTTTTTGTTAAACAATTGCAAATAAACGAATTTTAATTCTAGGTTGGAATTTTTTTCTTCAAACTATCACATATACGAAATTTAACTCTCGGCAGGAATTTTTTGGTCAAACTACCGTCAATGTACGAATTTTAACTCTCGGTGGGCACTTTTTTCTTCAAACTACTGTCAATATTCAAATTTTATCTATTGGTTGATATTTTTTTGTCAAACATTCGTCGATAAACGAATTTTTAAACTAGGTTGTAACTTTTTTCATCAAATTATCGCCTACATACGAAATTCAACTCTCGGTGGGAATTTTTTGGTCAAACTACCGTCAATGTACGAATTTTGGCTCTCGGTGGGAACTTTTTTCTTCAAACTACTGTCAATACTCAAATTTTAACTATTGTTTGAGATCGTTTTGTTAAACAATTGCAAATAAACGAATTTTAATACTAGGTTGGAATTTTTTTCTTCAAACTATCGCATATACGAAATTTAACTCTCGGCAGGAATTTTTTGGTCAAGCTACCATCAATGTTCGAATTTTAACTCACGGTGGGCACTTTTTTCTTCAAACTACTGTCAATATTCAGATTTTATCTATTGGTTGAAATCTTTTTGTCAAACAATCGTCAATAAACAAATTTTCATACTAGGTTGGAATTTTTTTCTTCAAACTATAGCCTACATACGAAATTCAACTCTCGGTGGGAATTTTTTGGTCAAACTACCTACAATGTACGAATTTTAACTCTCGGTGGGCACTTTTCTCTTCAAACTACTGTCAATATTCAGATTTTAAATATTGGTTGAGATCTTTTTGTTAAACAATTGCAAATAAACGAATTTTAATACTAGGTTGGAATTTTTTTCTTCAAACTATCGCATATACGAAATTTAACTCTCGGCAGGAATTTTTTGGTCAAGCTACCATCAATGTTCGAATTTTAACTCACGGTGGGCACTTTTTTCTTCAAACTACTGTCAATACTCAAATTTTAACTATTGTTTGAGATCTTTTTGTTAAACAATTGCAAATAAACGAATTTTAATACTAGGTTGGAATTTTTTTCTTCAAACTATGGCATATACGAAATATAACTCTCGGCAGGAATTTTTTGGTCAAGCTACCATCAATGTTCGAATTTTAACTCTCGGTGGGCACTTTTTTCTTCAAACTACTGTCAATATTCAGATTTTATCTATTGGTTGAAATCTTTTTGTCAAACAATCGTCAATAAACAAATTTTCATACTAGGTTGGAATTTTTTTCTTCAAACTATTGCCTACATACGAAATTCAACTCTCGGTGGGAATTTTTTGGTCAAACTACCGACAATGTACGAATTTTAACTCTCGGTGGGCACTTTTCTCTTCAAACTACTGTCAATATTCAGATTTTAAATATTGGTTGAGATCTTTTTGCTAAACAATTGTAAATAAACGAATTTCAATACTAGGTTGGAATTTTTTCCTTCAAACTATCGCCTATATACGAAATTTAACTCTCGGTGGGAAATTTTTGGTCAAGCTACCATCAATGTTCGAATTTTAACTCACGGTGGGCACTTTTTTCTTCAAACTACTGTCAATATTCAAATTTTATCTATTGGTTGATATCTTTTTGTCAAACATTCGTCAATAAACGAATTTTTAAACTAGGTTCTAACTTTTTTCATCAAATTATCGCCTACATACGAAATTCAACTCTCGGTGGGAATTTTTTGGTCAAACTACCGTCAATGTACGAATTTTGACTCTCGGTGGGAACTTTTTTCTTCAAACTACTGTCAATACTCAAATTTTAACTATTGTTTGAGATCTTTTTGTTAAACAATTGCAAATAAACGAATTTTAATTCTAGGTTGGAATTTTTTTCTTCAAACTATCACATATACGAAATTTAACTCTCGGCAGGAATTTTTTGGACAAACTACCGTCAATGTACGAATTTTAACTCTCGGTGGGCACTTTTTTCTTCAAACTACTGTCAATATTCAAATTTTATCTATTGGTTGATATTTTTTTGTCAAACATTCGTCGATAAACGAATTTTTAAACTAGGTTGTAACTTTTTTCATCAAATTATCGCCTACATACGAAATTCAACTCTCGGTGGGAATTTTTTGGTCAAACTACCGTCAATGTACGAATTTTGACTCTCGGTGGGAACTTTTTTCTTCAAACTACTGTCAATATTCAGATTTTAAATATTGGTTGAGATCTTTTTGTTAAACAATTGTAAATAAACGAATTTTAATACTAGGTTGGAATTTTTTCCTTCAAACTATCGCCTATATACGAAATTTAACTCTCGGTGGGAAATTTTTGGTCAAGCTACCATCAATGTTCGAATTTTGACTCACGGTGGGCACTTTTTTCTTCAAACTACTGTCAATATTCAAATTTTATCTATTGGTTGATATCTTTTTGTCAAACATTCGTCAATAAACGAATTTTTAAACTAGGTTGTAACTTTTTTCATCAAATTATCGCCTACATACGAAATTCAACTCTCAGTGGGAATTTTTTGGTCAAACTACCGTCAATGTACGAATTTTAACTCTCGGTGGGAACTTTTTTCTTCAAACTACTGTCAATATTCAAATTTTATCTATTGGTTGATATCTTTTTGTCAAACATTCGTCAATAAACGAATTTTAATACTAGGTTGGAATTTTTTTCTTCAAACTATCGCATATACGAAATTTAACTCTCGGCAGGAATTTTTTGGTCAAGCTACCATCAATGTTCGAATTTTAACTCTCGGTGGGCACTTTTTTCTTCAAACTACTGTCAATATTCAGATTTTATCTATTGGTTGAAATCTTTTTGTCAAACAATCGTCAATAAACAAATTTTCATACTAGGTTGGAATTTTTTTCTTCAAACTATTGCCTACATACGAAATTCAACTCTCGGTGGGAATTTTTTGGTCAAACTACCGACAATGTACGAATTTTAACTCTCGGTGGGCACTTTTCTCTTCATACTGCTGTCAATATTCAGATTTTAAATATTGGTTGAGATCTTTTTGTTAAACAATTGTAAATAAACGAATTTTAATACTAGGTTGGAATTTTTTCCTTCAAACTATCGCCTATATACGAAATTTAACTCTCGGTGGGAAATTTTTGGTCAAGCTACCATCAATGTTCGAATTTTGACTCACGGTGGGCACTTTTTTCTTCAAACTACTGTCAATATTCAAATTTTATCTATTGGTTGATATCTTTTTGTCAAACATTCGTCAATAAACGAATTTTTAAACTAGGTTGTAACTTTTTTCATCAAATTATCGCCTACATACGAAATTCAACTCTCAGTGGGAATTTTTTGGTCAAACTACCGTCAATGTACGAATTTTAACTCTCGGTGGGAACTTTTTTCTTCAAACTACTGTCAATATTCAAATTTTATCTATTGGTTGATATCTTTTTGTCAAACATTCGTCAATAAACGAATTTTAATACTAGGTTGGAATTTTTTTCTTCAAACTATCGCATATACGAAATTTAACTCTCGGCAGGAATTTTTTGGTCAAGCTACCATCAATGTTCGAATTTTAACTCTCGGTGGGCACTTTTTTCTTCAAACTACTGTCAATATTCAGATTTTATCTATTGGTTGAAATCTTTTTGTCAAACAATCGTCAATAAACAAATTTTCATACTAGGTTGGAATTTTTTTCTTCAAACTATAGCCTACATACGAAATTCAACTCTCGGTGGGAATTTTTTGGTCAAACTACCGACAATGTACGAATTTTAACTCTCGGTGGGCACTTTTCTCTTCAAACTACTGTCAATATTCAGATTTTAAATATTGGTTGAGATCTTTTTGTTAAACAATTGCAAATAAACGAATTTTAATACTAGGTTGGAATTTTTTTCTTCAAACTATCGCATATACGAAATTTAACTCTCGGCAGGAATTTTTTGGTCAAGCTACCATCAATGTTCGAATTTTAACTCACGGTGGGCACTCTTTTCTTCAAACTACTGTCAATACTCAAATTTTAACTATTGTTTGAGATCTTTTTGTTAAACAATTGCAAATAAACGAATTTTAATACTAGGTTGGAATTTTTTTCTTCAAACTATCGCATATACGAAATATAACTCTCGGCAGGAATTTTTTGGTCAAGCTACCATCAATGTTCGAATTTTAACTCTCGGTGGGCACTTTTTTCTTCAAACTACTGTCAATATTCAGATTTTATCTATTGGTTGAAATCTTTTTGTCAAACAATCGTCAATAAACAAATTTTCATACTAGGTTGGAATTTTTTTCTTCAAACTATTGCCTACATACGAAATTCAACTCTCGGTGGGAATTTTTTGGTCAAACTACCGACAATGTACGAATTTTAACTCTCGGTGGGCACTTTTCTCTTCAAACTACTGTCAATATTCAGATTTTAAATATTGGTTGAGATCTTTTTGTTAAACAATTGTAAATAAACGAATTTTAATACTAGGTTGGAATTTTTTCCTTCAAACTATCGCCTATATACGAAATTTAACTCTCGGTGGGATATTTTTGGTCAAGCTACCATCAATGTTCGAATTTTAACTCACGGTGGGCACTTTTTTCTTCAAACTACTGTCAATATTCAAATTTTATCTATTGGTTGATATCTTTTTGTCAAACATTCGTCAATAAACGAATTTTTAAACTAGGTTCTAACTTTTTTCATCAAATTATCGCCTACATACGAAATTCAACTCTCGGTGGGAATTTTTTGGTCAAACTACCGTCAATGTACGAATTTTGACTCTCGGTGGGAACTTTCTTCTTCAAACTACTGTCAATACTCAAATTTTAACTATTGTTTGAGATCTTTTTGTTAAACAATTGCAAATAAACGAATTTTAATTCTAGGTTGGAATTTTTTTCTTCAAACTATCACATATACGAAATTTAACTCTCGGCAGGAATTTTTTGGTCAAACTACCGTCAATGTACGAATTTTAACTCTCGGTGGGCACTTTTTTCTTCAAACTACTGTCAATATTCAAATTTTATCTATTGGTTGATATTTTTTTGTCAAACATTCGTCGATAAACGAATTTTTAAACTAGGTTGTAACTTTTTTCATCAAATTATCGCCTACATACGAAATTCAACTCTCGGTGGGAATTTTTTGGTCAAACTACCGTCAATGTACGAATTTTGACTCTCGGTGGGAACTTTTTTCTTCAAACTACTGTCAATACTCAAATTTTAACTATTGTTTGAGATCTTTTTGTTAAACAATTGCAAATAAACGAATTTTAATACTAGGTTGGAATTTTTTTCTTCAAACTATCGCATATACGAAATTTAACTCTCGGCAGGAATTTTTTGGTCAAGCTACCATCAATGTTCGAATTTTAACTCACGGTGGGCACTTTTTTCTTCAAACTACTGTCAATATTCAAATTTTATCTATTGGTTGATATCTTTTTGTCAAACATTCGTCAATAAACGAATTTTTAAACTAGGTTGTAACTTTTTTCTTCAAACTATCGCATATACGAAATTTAACTCTCGGCAGGAATTTTTTGGTCAAGCTACCATCAATGTTCGAATTTTAACTCTCGGTGGGCACTTTTTTCTTCAAACTACTGTCAATATTCAGATTTTATCTATTGGTTGAAATCTTTTTGTCAAACAATCGTCAATAAACAAATTTTCATACTAGGTTGGAATTTTTTTCTTCAAACTATTGCCTACATACGAAATTCAACTCTCGGTGGGAATTTTTTGGTCAAACTACCGACAATGTACGAATTTTAACTCTCGGTGGGCACTTTTCTCTTCAAACTACTGTCAATATTCAGATTTTATATATTGGTTGAGATCTTTTTGTTAAACAATTGTAAATAAACGAATTTTAATACTAGGTTGGAATTTTTTTCTTCAAACTATCGCATATACGAAATATAACTCTCGGCAGGAATTTTTTGGTCAAGCTACCATCAATGTTCGAATTTTAACTCTCGGTGGGCACTTTTTTCTTCAAACTACTGTCAATATTCAGATTTTATCTATTGGTTGAAATCTTTTTGTCAAACAATCGTCAATAAACAAATTTTCATACTAGGTTGGAATTTTTTTCTTCAAACTATTGCCTACATACGAAATTCAACTCTCGGTGGGAATTTTTTGGTCAAACTACCGACAATGTACGAATTTTAACTCTCGGTGGGCACTTTTCTCTTCAAACTACTGTCAATATTCAGATTTTAAATATTGGTTGAGATCTTTTTGCTAAACAATTGTAAATAAACGAATTTTAATACTAGGTTGGAATTTTTTCCTTCAAACTATCGCCTATATACGAAATTTAACTCTCGGTGGGAAATTTTTGGTCAAGCTACCATCAATGTTCGAATTTTAACTCACGGTGGGCACTTTTTTCTTCAAACTACTGTCAATATTCAAATTTTATCTATTGGTTGATATCTTTTTGTCAAACATTCGTCAATAAACGAATTTTTAAACTAGGTTCTAACTTTTTTCATCAAATTATCGCCTACATACGAAATTCAACTCTCGGTGGGAATTTTTTCGTCAAACTACCGTCAATGTACGAATTTTGACTCTCGGTGGGAACTTTTTTCTTCAAACTACTGTCAATACTCAAATTTTAACTATTGTTTGAGATCTTTTTGTTAAACAATTGCAAATAAACGAATTTTAATTCTAGGTTGGAATTTTTTTCTTCAAACTATCACATATACGAAATTTAACTCTCGGCAGGAATTTTTTGGTCAAACTACCGTCAATGTACGAATTTTAACTCTCGGTGGGCACTTTTTTCTTCAAACTACTGTCAATATTCAAATTTTATCTATTGGTTGATATTTTTTTGTCAAACATTCGTCGATAAACGAATTTTTAAACTAGGTTGTAACTTTTTTCATCAAATTATCGCCTACATACGAAATTCAACTCTCGGTGGGAATTTTTTGGTCAAACTACCGTCAATGTACGAATTTTGGCTCTCGGTGGGAACTTTTTTCTTCAAACTACTGTCAATACTCAAATTTTAACTATTGTTTGAGATCGTTTTGTTAAACAATTGCAAATAAACGAATTTTAATACTAGGTTGGAATTTTTTTCTTCAAACTATCGCATATACGAAATTTAACTCTCGGCAGGAATTTTTTGGTCAAGCTACCATCAATGTTCGAATTTTAACTCACGGTGGGCACTTTTTTCTTCAAACTACTGTCAATATTCAGATTTTATCTATTGGTTGAAATCTTTTTGTCAAACAATCGTCAATAAACAAATTTTCATACTAGGTTGGAATTTTTTTCTTCAAACTATAGCCTACATACGAAATTCAACTCTCGGTGGGAATTTTTTGGTCAAACTACCTACAATGTACGAATTTTAACTCTCGGTGGGCACTTTTCTCTTCAAACTACTGTCAATATTCAGATTTTAAATATTGGTTGAGATCTTTTTGTTAAACAATTGCAAATAAACGAATTTTAATACTAGGTTGGAATTTTTTTCTTCAAACTATCGCATATACGAAATTTAACTCTCGGCAGGAATTTTTTGGTCAAGCTACCATCAATGTTCGAATTTTAACTCACGGTGGGCACTTTTTTCTTCAAACTACTGTCAATACTCAAATTTTAACTATTGTTTGAGATCTTTTTGTTAAACAATTGCAAATAAACGAATTTTAATACTAGGTTGGAATTTTTTTCTTCAAACTATGGCATATACGAAATATAACTCTCGGCAGGAATTTTTTGGTCAAGCTACCATCAATGTTCGAATTTTAACTCTCGGTGGGCACTTTTTTCTTCAAACTACTGTCAATATTCAGATTTTATCTATTGGTTGAAATCTTTTTGTCAAACAATCGTCAATAAACAAATTTTCATACTAGGTTGGAATTTTTTTCTTCAAACTATTGCCTACATACGAAATTCAACTCTCGGTGGGAATTTTTTGGTCAAACTACCGACAATGTACGAATTTTAACTCTCGGTGGGCACTTTTCTCTTCAAACTACTGTCAATATTCAGATTTTAAATATTGGTTGAGATCTTTTTGCTAAACAATTGTAAATAAACGAATTTCAATACTAGGTTGGAATTTTTTCCTTCAAACTATCGCCTATATACGAAATTTAACTCTCGGTGGGAAATTTTTGGTCAAGCTACCATCAATGTTCGAATTTTAACTCACGGTGGGCACTTTTTTCTTCAAACTACTGTCAATATTCAAATTTTATCTATTGGTTGATATCTTTTTGTCAAACATTCGTCAATAAACGAATTTTTAAACTAGGTTCTAACTTTTTTCATCAAATTATCGCCTACATACGAAATTCAACTCTCGGTGGGAATTTTTTGGTCAAACTACCGTCAATGTACGAATTTTGACTCTCGGTGGGAACTTTTTTCTTCAAACTACTGTCAATACTCAAATTTTAACTATTGTTTGAGATCTTTTTGTTAAACAATTGCAAATAAACGAATTTTAATTCTAGGTTGGAATTTTTTTCTTCAAACTATCACATATACGAAATTTAACTCTCGGCAGGAATTTTTTGGACAAACTACCGTCAATGTACGAATTTTAACTCTCGGTGGGCACTTTTTTCTTCAAACTACTGTCAATATTCAAATTTTATCTATTGGTTGATATTTTTTTGTCAAACATTCGTCGATAAACGAATTTTTAAACTAGGTTGTAACTTTTTTCATCAAATTATCGCCTACATACGAAATTCAACTCTCGGTGGGAATTTTTTGGTCAAACTACCGTCAATGTACGAATTTTGACTCTCGGTGGGAACTTTTTTCTTCAAACTACTGTCAATACTCAAATTTTAACTATTGTTTGAGATCTTTTTGTTAAACAATTGCAAATAAACGAATTTTAATACTAGGTTGGAATTTTTTTCTTCAAACTATCGCATATACGAAATTTAACTCTCGGCAGGAATTTTTTGGTCAAGCTACCATCAATGTTCGAATTTTAACTCACGGTGGGCACTTTTTTCTTCAAACTACTGTCAATATTCAAATTTTATCTATTGGTTGATATCTTTTTGTCAAACATTCGTCAATAAACGAATTTTTAAACTAGGTTGTAACTTTTTTCATCAAATTATCGCCTACATACGAAATTCAACTCTCAGTGGGAATTTTTTGGTCAAACTACCGTCAATGTACGAATTTTAACTCTCGGTGGGAACTTTTTTCTTCAAACTACTGTCAATACTCAAATTTTAACTATTGTTTGAGATCTTTTTGTTAAACAATTGTAAATAAACGAATTTTAATACTAGGTTGGAATTTTTTTCTTCAAACTATCGCATATACGAAATTTAACGCTCGGTAGGAATTTTTTGGTCAAGCTACCATCAATGTTCGAATTTTAACTCTCGGTGGGCACTTTTTTCTTCAAACTACTGTCAATATTCAGATTTTATCTATTGGTTGAAATCTTTTTGTCAAACAATCGTCAATAAACGAATTTTCATACTAGGTTGGAATTTTTTTCTTCAAACTATTGCCTACATACGAAGTTCAACTCTCGGTGGGAATTTTTTGGTCAAACTACCGACAATGTACGAATTTTAACTCTCGGTGGGCACTTTTCTCTTCAAACTACTGTCAATATTCAGATTTTAAATATTGGTTGAAATCTTTTTGTCAAACAGTCGTCAATAAACGAATTTTTATACTAGGTTGTAATTTTTTTCTACAAACTATCGCCTACATACGAAATTCAACTCTCGGTGGGAATTTTTTGGTCAAACTACCGTCAATGTACGAATTTTGACTCTCGGTGGGAACTTTTTTCTTCAAACTACTGTCAATACTCAAATTTTAACTATTGTTTGAGATCTTTTTGTTAAACAATTGCAAATAAACGAATTTTAATACTAGGTTGGAATTTTTTTCTTCAAACTATCGCATATACGAAATTTAACTCTCGGCAGGAATTTTTTGGTCAAGCTACCATCAATGTTCGAATTTTAACTCACGGTGGGCACTTTTTTCTTCAAACTACTGTCAATATTCAAATTTTATCTATTGGTTGATATCTTTTTGTCAAACAGTCGTCAATAAACGAATTTTTATACTAGGTTGTAATTTTTTTCTACAAACTATCGCCTACATACGAAATTCAACTCTCGGTGGGAATTTTTTGGTCAAACTACCGTCAATGTACGAATTTTGACTCTCGGTGGGAACTTTTTTCTTCAAACTACTGTCAATACTCAAATTTTAACTATTGTTTGAGATCTTTTTGTTAAACAATTGCAAATAATCGAATTTTAATACTAGGTTGGAATTTTTTTCTTCAAACTATCGCATATACGAAATATAACTCTCGGCAGGAATTTTTTGGTCAAGCTACCATCAATGTTCGAATTTTAACTCTCGGTGGGCACTTTTTTCTTCAAACTACTGTCAATATTCAGATTTTATCTATTGGTTGAAATCTTTTTGTCAAACAATCGTCAATAAACAAATTTTCATACTAGGTTGGAATTTTTTTCTTCAAACTATTGCCTACATACGAAATTCAACTCTCGGTGGGAATTTTTTGGTCAAACTACCGACAATGTACGAATTTTAACTCTCGGTGGGCACTTTTCTCTTCATACTACTGTCAATATTCAGATTTTAAATATTGGTTGAGATCTTTTTGTTAAACAATTGTAAATAAACGAATTTTAATACTAGGTTGGAATTTTTTCCTTCAAACTATCGCCTATATACGAAATTTAACTCTCGGTGGGAAATTTTTGGTCAAGCTACCATCAATGTTCGAATTTTGACTCACGGTGGGCACTTTTTTCTTCAAACTACTGTCAATATTCAAATTTTATCTATTGGTTGATATCTTTTTGTCAAACATTCGTCAATAAACGAATTTTTAAACTAGGTTGTAACTTTTTTCATCAAATTATCGCCTACATACGAAATTCAACTCTCAGTGGGAATTTTTTGGTCAAACTACCGTCAATGTACGAATTTTAACTCTCGGTGGGAACTTTTTTCTTCAAACTACTGTCAATATTCAAATTTTATCTATTGGTTGATATCTTTTTGTCAAACATTCGTCAATAAACGAATTTTAATACTAGGTTGGAATTTTTTTCTTCAAACTATCGCATATACGAAATTTAACTCTCGGCAGGAATTTTTTGGTCAAGCTACCATCAATGTTCGAATTTTAACTCTCGGTGGGCACTTTTTTCTTCAAACTACTGTCAATATTCAGATTTTATCTATTGGTTGAAATCTTTTTGTCAAACAATCGTCAATAAACAAATTTTCATACTAGGTTGGAATTTTTTTCTTCAAACTATAGCCTACATACGAAATTCAACTCTCGGTGGGAATTTTTTGGTCAAACTACCGACAATGTACGAATTTTAACTCTCGGTGGGCACTTTTCTCTTCAAACTACTGTCAATATTCAGATTTTAAATATTGGTTGAGATCTTTTTGTTAAACAATTGCAAATAAACGAATTTTAATACTAGGTTGGAATTTTTTTCTTCAAACTATCGCATATACGAAATTTAACTCTCGGCAGGAATTTTTTGGTCAAGCTACCATCAATGTTCGAATTTTAACTCACGGTGGGCACTCTTTTCTTCAAACTACTGTCAATACTCAAATTTTAACTATTGTTTGAGATCTTTTTGTTAAACAATTGCAAATAAACGAATTTTAATACTAGGTTGGAATTTTTTTCTTCAAACTATCGCATATACGAAATATAACTCTCGGCAGGAATTTTTTGGTCAAGCTACCATCAATGTTCGAATTTTAACTCTCGGTGGGCACTTTTTTCTTCAAACTACTGTCAATATTCAGATTTTATCTATTGGTTGAAATCTTTTTGTCAAACAATCGTCAATAAACAAATTTTCATACTAGGTTGGAATTTTTTTCTTCAAACTATTGCCTACATACGAAATTCAACTCTCGGTGGGAATTTTTTGGTCAAACTACCGACAATGTACGAATTTTAACTCTCGGTGGGCACTTTTCTCTTCAAACTACTGTCAATATTCAGATTTTAAATATTGGTTGAGATCTTTTTGTTAAACAATTGTAAATAAACGAATTTTAATACTAGGTTGGAATTTTTTCCTTCAAACTATCGCCTATATACGAAATTTAACTCTCGGTGGGATATTTTTGGTCAAGCTACCATCAATGTTCGAATTTTAACTCACGGTGGGCACTTTTTTCTTCAAACTACTGTCAATATTCAAATTTTATCTATTGGTTGATATCTTTTTGTCAAACATTCGTCAATAAACGAATTTTTAAACTAGGTTCTAACTTTTTTCATCAAATTATCGCCTACATACGAAATTCAACTCTCGGTGGGAATTTTTTGGTCAAACTACCGTCAATGTACGAATTTTGACTCTCGGTGGGAACTTTCTTCTTCAAACTACTGTCAATACTCAAATTTTAACTATTGTTTGAGATCTTTTTGTTAAACAATTGCAAATAAACGAATTTTAATTCTAGGTTGGAATTTTTTTCTTCAAACTATCACATATACGAAATTTAACTCTCGGCAGGAATTTTTTGGTCAAACTACCGTCAATGTACGAATTTTAACTCTCGGTGGGCACTTTTTTCTTCAAACTACTGTCAATATTCAAATTTTATCTATTGGTTGATATTTTTTTGTCAAACATTCGTCGATAAACGAATTTTTAAACTAGGTTGTAACTTTTTTCATCAAATTATCGCCTACATACGAAATTCAACTCTCGGTGGGAATTTTTTGGTCAAACTACCGTCAATGTACGAATTTTGACTCTCGGTGGGAACTTTTTTCTTCAAACTACTGTCAATACTCAAATTTTAACTATTGTTTGAGATCTTTTTGTTAAACAATTGCAAATAAACGAATTTTAATACTAGGTTGGAATTTTTTTCTTCAAACTATCGCATATACGAAATTTAACTCTCGGCAGGAATTTTTTGGTCAAGCTACCATCAATGTTCGAATTTTAACTCACGGTGGGCACTTTTTTCTTCAAACTACTGTCAATATTCAAATTTTATCTATTGGTTGATATCTTTTTGTCAAACATTCGTCAATAAACGAATTTTTAAACTAGGTTGTAACTTTTTTCTTCAAACTATCGCATATACGAAATTTAACTCTCGGCAGGAATTTTTTGGTCAAGCTACCATCAATGTTCGAATTTTAACTCTCGGTGGGCACTTTTTTCTTCAAACTACTGTCAATATTCAGATTTTATCTATTGGTTGAAATCTTTTTGTCAAACAATCGTCAATAAACAAATTTTCATACTAGGTTGGAATTTTTTTCTTCAAACTATTGCCTACATACGAAATTCAACTCTCGGTGGGAATTTTTTGGTCAAACTACCGACAATGTACGAATTTTAACTCTCGGTGGGCACTTTTCTCTTCAAACTACTGTCAATATTCAGATTTTATATATTGGTTGAGATCTTTTTGTTAAACAATTGTAAATAAACGAATTTTAATACTAGGTTGGAATTTTTTTCTTCAAACTATCGCATATACGAAATTTAACGCTCGGTAGGAATTTTTTGGTCAAGCTACCGTCAATGTACGAATTTTAACCCTCGGTGGGCACTTTTTTCTTCAAACTACTGTCAATATTCAAATTTTATCTATTGGTTGATATCTTTTTGTCAAACATTCGCCAATAAACGAATTTTTAAACTAGGTTGTAACTTTTTTCATCAAATTATCGCCTACATACGAAATTCAACTCTCGGTGGGAATTTTTTGATCAAACTACCGTCAATGTACGAATTTTGACTCTCGGTGGGAACTTTTTTCTTCAAACTACTGTCAATACTCAAATTTTAACTATTGTTTGAGATCTTTTTGTTAAACAATTGCAAATAAACGAATTTTAATACTAGGTTGGAATTTTTTTCTTCAAACTATCGCATATACGAAATTTAACTCTCGGCAGGAATTTTTTGGTCAAGCTACCATCAATGTTCGAATTTTAACTCTCGGTGGGCACTTTTTTCTTCAAACTACTGTCAATATTCAAATTTTATCTATTGGTTGATATCTTTTTGTCAAACATTCGTCAATAAACGAATTTTTAAACTAGGTTGTAACTTTTTTCATCAAATTATCGCCTACATACGAAATTCAACTCTCGGTGGGAATTTTTTGGTCAAACTACCGTCAATGTACGAATTTTGACTCTCGGTGGGAACTTTTTTCTTCAAACTACTGTCAATACTCAAATTTTAACTATTGTTTGAGATCTTTTTGTTAAACAATTGCAAATAAACGAATTTTAATACTAGGTTGGAATTTTTTTCTTCAAACTATCGCATATACGAAATTTAACTCTCGGTAGGAATTTTTTGGTCAAGCTACCATCAATGTTCAAATTTTAACTTTCGGTGGGCACTTTTTTCTTCAAACTACTGTCAATATTCATATTTTAACTATTGGTTGATATCTTTTTGTCAACAATCGTCAATAGACGAATTTTAATACTAGGTTGGAATTTTTTCCTTCAAACTATCGCCTATATACGAAATTTAACTCTCGGTGGGAATTTTTTGGTCAAGCTACCGTCAATGTACGAATTTTAACTCTCGGTGGGCACTTTTTTCTTCAAACTACTGTCAATATTCAAATTTTATCTATTGGTTGATATCTTTTTGTTAAACATTCGTCAGTAAACGAATTTTTAAACTAGGTTGTAACTTTTTTCATCAAATTATCGCCTACATACGAAATTCAACTCTCGGTGGGAATTTTTTGGTCAAGCTACCGTCAATGTACGAATTTTGACTCTCGGTGGGCACTTTTTTCTTCAAACTACTGTCAATATTCAGATTTTAAATATTGGTTGAGATCTTTTTGTTAAACAATTGCAAATAAACGAATTTTAATACTAGGTTGGAATTTTTTTCTTCAAACTATCGCATATACGAAATTTAACTCTCGGCAGGAATTTTTTGGTCAAGCTACCATCAATGTTCGAATTTTAACTCACGGTGGGCACTTTTTTCTTCAAACTACTGTCAATATTCAAATTTTATCTATTGGTTGATATCTTTTTGTCAAACATTCGTCAATAAACGAATTTTTAAACTAGGTTGTAACTTTTTTCATCAAATTATCGCCTACATACGAAATTCAACTCTCGGTGGGAATTTTTTGGTCAAACTACCGTCAATGTACGAATTTTAACTCTCGGTGGGAACTTTTTTCTTCAAACTACTGTCAATATTCATATTTTAACTATTGGTTGATATCTTTTTGTCAACAATCGTCAATAGACGAATTTTAATACTAGGTTGGAATTTTTTCCTTCAAACTATCGCCTATATACGAAATTTAACTCTCGGTGGGAATTTTTTGGTCAAGCTACCGTCAATGTACGAATTTTAACTCTCGGTGGGCACTTTTTTCTTCAAACTACTGTCAATATTCAAATTTTATCTATTGGTTGATATCTTTTTGTTAAACATTCGTCAGTAAACGAATTTTTAAACTAGGTTGTAACTTTTTTCATCAAATTATCGCCTACATACGAAATTCAACTCTCGGTGGGAATTTTTTGGTCAAGCTACCGTCAATGTACGAATTTTGACTCTCGGTGGGCACTTTTTTCTTCAAACTACTGTCAATATTCAGATTTTAAATATTGGTTGAGATCTTTTTGTTAAACAATTGCAAATAAACGAATTTTAATACTAGGTTGGAATTTTTTTCTTCAAACTATCGCATATACGAAATTTAACTCTCGGCAGGAATTTTTTGGTCAAGCTACCATCAATGTTCGAATTTTAACTCACGGTGGGCACTTTTTTCTTCAAACTACTGTCAATATTCAAATTTTATCTATTGGTTGATATCTTTTTGTCAAACATTCGTCAATAAACGAATTTTTAAACTAGGTTGTAACTTTTTTCTTCAAACTATCGCATATACGAAATTTAACTCTCGGCAGGAATTTTTTGGTCAAGCTACCATCAATGTTCGAATTTTAACTCTCGGTGGGCACTTTTTTCTTCAAACTACTGTCAATATTCAGATTTTATCTATTGGTTGAAATCTTTTTGTCAAACAATCGTCAATAAACAAATTTTCATACTAGGTTGGAATTTTTTTCTTCAAACTATTGCCTACATACGAAATTCAACACTCGGTGGGAATTTTTTGGTCAAACTACCGACAATGTACGAATTTTAACTCTCGGTGGGCACTTTTCTCTTCAAACTACTGTCAATATTCAGATTTTAAATATTGGTTGAGATCTTTTTGTTAAACAATTGTAAATAAACGAATTTTAATACTAGGTTGAAATTTTTTTCTTCAAACTATCGCATATACGAAATTTAACTCTCGGTAGGAATTTTTTGGTCAAGCTACCATCAATGTTCAAATTTTAACTTTCGGTGGGCACTTTTTTCTTCAAACTACTGTCAATATTCATATTTTAACTATTGGTTGAAATCTTTTTGTCAACAATCGTCAATAGACGAATTTTAATACTAGGTTGGAATTTTTTCCTTCAAACTATCGCCTATATACGAAATTTAACTCTCGGTGGGAATTTTTTGGTCAAGCTACCGTCAATGTACGAATTTTAACTCTCGGTGGGCACTTTTTTCTTCAAACTACTGTCAATATTCAAATTTTATCTATTGGTTGATATCTTTTTGTTAAACATTCGTCAGTAAACGAATTTTTAAACTAGGTTGTAACTTTTTTCATCAAATTATCGCCTACATACGAAATTCAACTCTCGGTGGGAATTTTTTGGTCAAGCTACCGTCAATGTACGAATTTTGACTCTCGGTGGGAACTTTTTTCTTCAAACTACTGTCAATACTCAAATTTTAACTATTGTTTGAGATCTTTTTGTTAAACAATTGCAAATAAACGAATTTTAATACTAGGTTGGAATTTTTTTCTTCAAACTATCGCATATACGAAATTTAACTCTCGGCAGGAATTTTTTGGTCAAGCTACCATCAATGTTCGAATTTTAACTCTCGGTGGGCACTTTTTTCTTCAAACTACTGTCAATATTCAGATTTTATCTATTGGTTGAAATCTTTTTGTCAAACAATCGTCAATAAACAAATTTTCATACTAGGTTGGAATTTTTTTCTTCAAACTATAGCCTACATACGAAATTCAACTCTCGGTGGGAATTTTTTGGTCAAACTACCTACAATGTACGAATTTTAACTCTCGGTGGGCACTTTTCTCTTCAAACTACTGTCAATATTCAGATTTTAAATATTGGTTGAGATCTTTTTGTTAAACAATTGCAAATAAACGAATTTTAATACTAGGTTGGAATTTTTTTCTTCAAACTATCGCATATACGAAATTTAACTCTCGGCAGGAATTTTTTGGTCAAGCTACCATCAATGTTCGAATTTTAACTCACGGTGGGCACTTTTTTCTTCAAACTACTGTCAATACTCAAATTTTAACTATTGTTTGAGATCTTTTTGTTAAACAATTGCAAATAAACGAATTTTAATACTAGGTTGGAATTTTTTTCTTCAAACTATGGCATATACGAAATATAACTCTCGGCAGGAATTTTTTGGTCAAGCTACCATCAATGTTCGAATTTTAACTCTCGGTGGGCACTTTTTTCTTCAAACTACTGTCAATATTCAGATTTTATCTATTGGTTGAAATCTTTTTGTCAAACAATCGTCAATAAACAAATTTTCATACTAGGTTGGAATTTTTTTCTTCAAACTATTGCCTACATACGAAATTCAACTCTCGGTGGGAATTTTTTGGTCAAACTACCGACAATGTACGAATTTTAACTCTCGGTGGGCACTTTTCTCTTCAAACTACTGTCAATATTCAGATTTTAAATATTGGTTGAGATCTTTTTGCTAAACAATTGTAAATAAACGAATTTTAATACTAGGTTGGAATTTTTTCCTTCAAACTATCGCCTATATACGAAATTTAACTCTCGGTGGGAAATTTTTGGTCAAGCTACCATCAATGTTCGAATTTTAACTCACGGTGGGCACTTTTTTCTTCAAACTACTGTCAATATTCAAATTTTATCTATTGGTTGATATCTTTTTGTCAAACATTCGTCAATAAACGAATTTTTAAACTAGGTTCTAACTTTTTTCATCAAATTATCGCCTACATACGAAATTCAACTCTCGGTGGGAATTTTTTGGTCAAACTACCGTCAATGTACGAATTTTAACTCTCGGTGGGAACTTTTTTCTTCAAACTACTGTCAATATTCATATTTTAACTATTGGTTGATATCTTTTTGTCAACAATCGTCAATAGACGAATTTTAATACTAGGTTGGAATTTTTTCCTTCAAACTATCGCCTATATACGAAATTTAACTCTCGGTGGGAATTTTTTGGTCAAGCTACCGTCAATGTACGAATTTTAACTCTCGGTGGGCACTTTTTTCTTCAAACTACTGTCAATATTCAAATTTTATCTATTGGTTGATATCTTTTTGTTAAACATTCGTCAGTAAACGAATTTTTAAACTAGGTTGTAACTTTTTTCATCAAATTATCGCCTACATACGAAATTCAACTCTCGGTGGGAATTTTTTGGTCAAGCTACCGTCAATGTACGAATTTTGACTCTCGGTGGGCACTTTTTTCTTCAAACTACTGTCAATATTCAGATTTTAAATATTGGTTGAGATCTTTTTGTTAAACAATTGCAAATAAACGAATTTTAATACTAGGTTGGAATTTTTTTCTTCAAACTATCGCATATACGAAATTTAACTCTCGGCAGGAATTTTTTGGTCAAGCTACCATCAATGTTCGAATTTTAACTCACGGTGGGCACTTTTTTCTTCAAACTACTGTCAATATTCAAATTTTATCTATTGGTTGATATCTTTTTGTCAAACATTCGTCAATAAACGAATTTTTAAACTAGGTTGTAACTTTTTTCTTCAAACTATCGCATATACGAAATTTAACTCTCGGCAGGAATTTTTTGGTCAAGCTACCATCAATGTTCGAATTTTAACTCTCGGTGGGCACTTTTTTCTTCAAACTACTGTCAATATTCAGATTTTATCTATTGGTTGAAATCTTTTTGTCAAACAATCGTCAATAAACAAATTTTCATACTAGGTTGGAATTTTTTTCTTCAAACTATTGCCTACATACGAAATTCAACACTCGGTGGGAATTTTTTGGTCAAACTACCGACAATGTACGAATTTTAACTCTCGGTGGGCACTTTTCTCTTCAAACTACTGTCAATATTCAGATTTTAAATATTGGTTGAGATCTTTTTGTTAAACAATTGTAAATAAACGAATTTTAATACTAGGTTGAAATTTTTTTCTTCAAACTATCGCATATACGAAATTTAACTCTCGGTAGGAATTTTTTGGTCAAGCTACCATCAATGTTCAAATTTTAACTTTCGGTGGGCACTTTTTTCTTCAAACTACTGTCAATATTCATATTTTAACTATTGGTTGAAATCTTTTTGTCAACAATCGTCAATAGACGAATTTTAATACTAGGTTGGAATTTTTTCCTTCAAACTATCGCCTATATACGAAATTTAACTCTCGGTGGGAATTTTTTGGTCAAGCTACCGTCAATGTACGAATTTTAACTCTCGGTGGGCACTTTTTTCTTCAAACTACTGTCAATATTCAAATTTTATCTATTGGTTGATATCTTTTTGTTAAACATTCGTCAGTAAACGAATTTTTAAACTAGGTTGTAACTTTTTTCATCAAATTATCGCCTACATACGAAATTCAACTCTCGGTGGGAATTTTTTGGTCAAGCTACCGTCAATGTACGAATTTTGACTCTCGGTGGGAACTTTTTTCTTCAAACTACTGTCAATACTCAAATTTTAACTATTGTTTGAGATCTTTTTGTTAAACAATTGCAAATAAACGAATTTTAATACTAGGTTGGAATTTTTTTCTTCAAACTATCGCATATACGAAATTTAACTCTCGGCAGGAATTTTTTGGTCAAGCTACCATCAATGTTCGAATTTTAACTCTCGGTGGGCACTTTTTTCTTCAAACTACTGTCAATATTCAGATTTTATCTATTGGTTGAAATCTTTTTGTCAAACAATCGTCAATAAACAAATTTTCATACTAGGTTGGAATTTTTTTCTTCAAACTATAGCCTACATACGAAATTCAACTCTCGGTGGGAATTTTTTGGTCAAACTACCTACAATGTACGAATTTTAACTCTCGGTGGGCACTTTTCTCTTCAAACTACTGTCAATATTCAGATTTTAAATATTGGTTGAGATCTTTTTGTTAAACAATTGCAAATAAACGAATTTTAATACTAGGTTGGAATTTTTTTCTTCAAACTATCGCATATACGAAATTTAACTCTCGGCAGGAATTTTTTGGTCAAGCTACCATCAATGTTCGAATTTTAACTCACGGTGGGCACTTTTTTCTTCAAACTACTGTCAATACTCAAATTTTAACTATTGTTTGAGATCTTTTTGTTAAACAATTGCAAATAAACGAATTTTAATACTAGGTTGGAATTTTTTTCTTCAAACTATGGCATATACGAAATATAACTCTCGGCAGGAATTTTTTGGTCAAGCTACCATCAATGTTCGAATTTTAACTCTCGGTGGGCACTTTTTTCTTCAAACTACTGTCAATATTCAGATTTTATCTATTGGTTGAAATCTTTTTGTCAAACAATCGTCAATAAACAAATTTTCATACTAGGTTGGAATTTTTTTCTTCAAACTATTGCCTACATACGAAATTCAACTCTCGGTGGGAATTTTTTGGTCAAACTACCGACAATGTACGAATTTTAACTCTCGGTGGGCACTTTTCTCTTCAAACTACTGTCAATATTCAGATTTTAAATATTGGTTGAGATCTTTTTGCTAAACAATTGTAAATAAACGAATTTTAATACTAGGTTGGAATTTTTTCCTTCAAACTATCGCCTATATACGAAATTTAACTCTCGGTGGGAAATTTTTGGTCAAGCTACCATCAATGTTCGAATTTTAACTCACGGTGGGCACTTTTTTCTTCAAACTACTGTCAATATTCAAATTTTATCTATTGGTTGATATCTTTTTGTCAAACATTCGTCAATAAACGAATTTTTAAACTAGGTTCTAACTTTTTTCATCAAATTATCGCCTACATACGAAATTCAACTCTCGGTGGGAATTTTTTGGTCAAACTACCGTCAATGTACGAATTTTGACTCTCGGTGGGAACTTTTTTCTTCAAACTACTGTCAATACTCAAATTTTAACTATTGTTTGAGATCTTTTTGTTAAACAATTGCAAATAAACGAATTTTAATTCTAGGTTGGAATTTTTTTCTTCAAACTATCACATATACGAAATTTAACTCTCGGCAGGAATTTTTTGGACAAACTACCGTCAATGTACGAATTTTAACTCTCGGTGGGCACTTTTTTCTTCAAACTACTGTCAATATTCAAATTTTATCTATTGGTTGATATTTTTTTGTCAAACATTCGTCGATAAACGAATTTTTAAACTAGGTTGTAACTTTTTTCATCAAATTATCGCCTACATACGAAATTCAACTCTCGGTGGGAATTTTTTGGTCAAACTACCGTCAATGTACGAATTTTGACTCTCGGTGGGAACTTTTTTCTTCAAACTACTGTCAATACTCAAATTTTAACTATTGTTTGAGATCTTTTTGTTAAACAATTGCAAATAAACGAATTTTAATACTAGGTTGGAATTTTTTTCTTCAAACTATCGCATATACGAAATTTAACTCTCGGCAGGAATTTTTTGGTCAAGCTACCATCAATGTTCGAATTTTAACTCACGGTGGGCACTTTTTTCTTCAAACTACTGTCAATATTCAAATTTTATCTATTGGTTGATATCTTTTTGTCAAACATTCGTCAATAAACGAATTTTTAAACTAGGTTGTAACTTTTTTCATCAAATTATCGCCTACATACGAAATTCAACTCTCAGTGGGAATTTTTTGGTCAAACTACCGTCAATGTACGAATTTTAACTCTCGGTGGGAACTTTTTTCTTCAAACTACTGTCAATACTCAAATTTTAACTATTGTTTGAGATCTTTTTGTTAAACAATTGTAAATAAACGAATTTTAATACTAGGTTGGAATTTTTTTCTTCAAACTATCGCATATACGAAATTTAACGCTCGGTAGGAATTTTTTGGTCAAGCTACCATCAATGTTCGAATTTTAACTCTCGGTGGGCACTTTTTTCTTCAAACTACTGTCAATATTCAGATTTTATCTATTGGTTGAAATCTTTTTGTCAAACAATCGTCAATAAACGAATTTTCATACTAGGTTGGAATTTTTTTCTTCAAACTATTGCCTACATACGAAGTTCAACTCTCGGTGGGAATTTTTTGGTCAAACTACCGACAATGTACGAATTTTAACTCTCGGTGGGCACTTTTCTCTTCAAACTACTGTCAATATTCAGATTTTAAATATTGGTTGAAATCTTTTTGTCAAACAGTCGTCAATAAACGAATTTTTATACTAGGTTGTAATTTTTTTCTACAAACTATCGCCTACATACGAAATTCAACTCTCGGTGGGAATTTTTTGGTCAAACTACCGTCAATGTACGAATTTTGACTCTCGGTGGGAACTTTTTTCTTCAAACTACTGTCAATACTCAAATTTTAACTATTGTTTGAGATCTTTTTGTTAAACAATTGCAAATAAACGAATTTTAATACTAGGTTGGAATTTTTTTCTTCAAACTATCGCATATACGAAATTTAACTCTCGGCAGGAATTTTTTGGTCAAGCTACCATCAATGTTCGAATTTTAACTCACGGTGGGCACTTTTTTCTTCAAACTACTGTCAATATTCAAATTTTATCTATTGGTTGATATCTTTTTGTCAAACAGTCGTCAATAAACGAATTTTTATACTAGGTTGTAATTTTTTTCTACAAACTATCGCCTACATACGAAATTCAACTCTCGGTGGGAATTTTTTGGTCAAACTACCGTCAATGTACGAATTTTGACTCTCGGTGGGAACTTTTTTCTTCAAACTACTGTCAATACTCAAATTTTAACTATTGTTTGAGATCTTTTTGTTAAACAATTGCAAATAATCGAATTTTAATACTAGGTTGGAATTTTTTTCTTCAAACTATCGCATATACGAAATATAACTCTCGGCAGGAATTTTTTGGTCAAGCTACCATCAATGTTCGAATTTTAACTCTCGGTGGGCACTTTTTTCTTCAAACTACTGTCAATATTCAGATTTTATCTATTGGTTGAAATCTTTTTGTCAAACAATCGTCAATAAACAAATTTTCATACTAGGTTGGAATTTTTTTCTTCAAACTATTGCCTACATACGAAATTCAACTCTCGGTGGGAATTTTTTGGTCAAACTACCGACAATGTACGAATTTTAACTCTCGGTGGGCACTTTTCTCTTCATACTACTGTCAATATTCAGATTTTAAATATTGGTTGAGATCTTTTTGTTAAACAATTGTAAATAAACGAATTTTAATACTAGGTTGGAATTTTTTCCTTCAAACTATCGCCTATATACGAAATTTAACTCTCGGTGGGAAATTTTTGGTCAAGCTACCATCAATGTTCGAATTTTGACTCACGGTGGGCACTTTTTTCTTCAAACTACTGTCAATATTCAAATTTTATCTATTGGTTGATATCTTTTTGTCAAACATTCGTCAATAAACGAATTTTTAAACTAGGTTGTAACTTTTTTCATCAAATTATCGCCTACATACGAAATTCAACTCTCAGTGGGAATTTTTTGGTCAAACTACCGTCAATGTACGAATTTTAACTCTCGGTGGGAACTTTTTTCTTCAAACTACTGTCAATACTCAAATTTTAACTATTGTTTGAGATCTTTTTGTTAAACAATTGCAAATAAACGAATTTTAATTCTAGGTTGGAATTTTTTTCTTCAAACTATCACATATACGAAATTTAACTCTCGGCAGGAATTTTTTGGACAAACTACCGTCAATGTACGAATTTTAACTCTCGGTGGGCACTTTTTTCTTCAAACTACTGTCAATATTCAAATTTTATCTATTGGTTGATATTTTTTTGTCAAACATTCGTCGATAAACGAATTTTTAAACTAGGTTGTAACTTTTTTCATCAAATTATCGCCTACATACGAAATTCAACTCTCGGTGGGAATTTTTTGGTCAAACTACCGTCAATGTACGAATTTTGACTCTCGGTGGGAACTTTTTTCTTCAAACTACTGTCAATACTCAAATTTTAACTATTGTTTGAGATCTTTTTGTTAAACAATTGCAAATAAACGAATTTTAATACTAGGTTGGAATTTTTTTCTTCAAACTATCGCATATACGAAATTTAACTCTCGGCAGGAATTTTTTGGTCAAGCTACCATCAATGTTCGAATTTTAACTCACGGTGGGCACTTTTTTCTTCAAACTACTGTCAATATTCAAATTTTATCTATTGGTTGATATCTTTTTGTCAAACATTCGTCAATAAACGAATTTTTAAACTAGGTTGTAACTTTTTTCATCAAATTATCGCCTACATACGAAATTCAACTCTCAGTGGGAATTTTTTGGTCAAACTACCGTCAATGTACGAATTTTAACTCTCGGTGGGAACTTTTTTCTTCAAACTACTGTCAATACTCAAATTTTAACTATTGTTTGAGATCTTTTTGTTAAACAATTGTAAATAAACGAATTTTAATACTAGGTTGGAATTTTTTTCTTCAAACTATCGCATATACGAAATTTAACGCTCGGTAGGAATTTTTTGGTCAAGCTACCATCAATGTTCGAATTTTAACTCTCGGTGGGCACTTTTTTCTTCAAACTACTGTCAATATTCAGATTTTATCTATTGGTTGAAATCTTTTTGTCAAACAATCGTCAATAAACGAATTTTCATACTAGGTTGGAATTTTTTTCTTCAAACTATTGCCTACATACGAAGTTCAACTCTCGGTGGGAATTTTTTGGTCAAACTACCGACAATGTACGAATTTTAACTCTCGGTGGGCACTTTTCTCTTCAAACTACTGTCAATATTCAGATTTTAAATATTGGTTGAAATCTTTTTGTCAAACAGTCGTCAATAAACGAATTTTTATACTAGGTTGTAATTTTTTTCTACAAACTATCGCCTACATACGAAATTCAACTCTCGGTGGGAATTTTTTGGTCAAACTACCGTCAATGTACGAATTTTGACTCTCGGTGGGAACTTTTTTCTTCAAACTACTGTCAATACTCAAATTTTAACTATTGTTTGAGATCTTTTTGTTAAACAATTGCAAATAAACGAATTTTAATACTAGGTTGGAATTTTTTTCTTCAAACTATCGCATATACGAAATTTAACTCTCGGCAGGAATTTTTTGGTCAAGCTACCATCAATGTTCGAATTTTAACTCACGGTGGGCACTTTTTTCTTCAAACTACTGTCAATATTCAAATTTTATCTATTGGTTGATATCTTTTTGTCAAACAGTCGTCAATAAACGAATTTTTATACTAGGTTGTAATTTTTTTCTACAAACTATCGCCTACATACGAAATTCAACTCTCGGTGGGAATTTTTTGGTCAAACTACCGTCAATGTACGAATTTTGACTCTCGGTGGGAACTTTTTTCTTCAAACTACTGTCAATACTCAAATTTTAACTATTGTTTGAGATCTTTTTGTTAAACAATTGCAAATAATCGAATTTTAATACTAGGTTGGAATTTTTTTCTTCAAACTATCGCATATACGAAATATAACTCTCGGCAGGAATTTTTTGGTCAAGCTACCATCAATGTTCGAATTTTAACTCTCGGTGGGCACTTTTTTCTTCAAACTACTGTCAATATTCAGATTTTATCTATTGGTTGAAATCTTTTTGTCAAACAATCGTCAATAAACAAATTTTCATACTAGGTTGGAATTTTTTTCTTCAAACTATTGCCTACATACGAAATTCAACTCTCGGTGGGAATTTTTTGGTCAAACTACCGACAATGTACGAATTTTAACTCTCGGTGGGCACTTTTCTCTTCATACTACTGTCAATATTCAGATTTTAAATATTGGTTGAGATCTTTTTGTTAAACAATTGTAAATAAACGAATTTTAATACTAGGTTGGAATTTTTTCCTTCAAACTATCGCCTATATACGAAATTTAACTCTCGGTGGGAATTTTTTGGTCAAGCTACCATCAATGTTCGAATTCTAACTCTCGGTGGGAACTTTTTTCTTCAAACTACTGTCAATATTCAAATTTTATCTATTGGTTGATATCTTTTTGTCAAACATTCGTCAATAAACGAATTTTAATACTAGGTTGGAATTTTTTTCTTCAAACTATCGCATATACGAAATTTAACTCTCGGCAGGAATTTTTTGGTCAAGCTACCATCAATGTTCGAATTTTAACTCTCGGTGGGCACTTTTTTCTTCAAACTACTGTCAATATTCAGATTTTATCTATTGGTTGAAATCTTTTTGTCAAACAATCGTCAATAAACAAATTTTCATACTAGGTTGGAATTTTTTTCTTCAAACTATAGCCTACATACGAAATTCAACTCTCGGTGGGAATTTTTTGGTCAAACTACCGACAATGTACGAATTTTAACTCTCGGTGGGCACTTTTCTCTTCAAACTACTGTCAATATTCAGATTTTAAATATTGGTTGAGATCTTTTTGTTAAACAATTGCAAATAAACGAATTTTAATACTAGGTTGGAATTTTTTTCTTCAAACTATCGCATATACGAAATTTAACTCTCGGCAGGAATTTTTTGGTCAAGCTACCATCAATGTTCGAATTTTAACTCACGGTGGGCACTCTTTTCTTCAAACTACTGTCAATACTCAAATTTTAACTATTGTTTGAGATCTTTTTGTTAAACAATTGCAAATAAACGAATTTTAATACTAGGTTGGAATTTTTTTCTTCAAACTATCGCATATACGAAATATAACTCTCGGCAGGAATTTTTTGGTCAAGCTACCATCAATGTTCGAATTTTAACTCTCGGTGGGCACTTTTTTCTTCAAACTACTGTCAATATTCAGATTTTATCTATTGGTTGAAATCTTTTTGTCAAACAATCGTCAATAAACAAATTTTCATACTAGGTTGGAATTTTTTTCTTCAAACTATTGCCTACATACGAAATTCAACTCTCGGTGGGAATTTTTTGGTCAAACTACCGACAATGTACGAATTTTAACTCTCGGTGGGCACTTTTCTCTTCAAACTACTGTCAATATTCAGATTTTAAATATTGGTTGAGATCTTTTTGTTAAACAATTGTAAATAAACGAATTTTAATACTAGGTTGGAATTTTTTCCTTCAAACTATCGCCTATATACGAAATTTAACTCTCGGTGGGATATTTTTGGTCAAGCTACCATCAATGTTCGAATTTTAACTCACGGTGGGCACTTTTTTCTTCAAACTACTGTCAATATTCAAATTTTATCTATTGGTTGATATCTTTTTGTCAAACATTCGTCAATAAACGAATTTTTAAACTAGGTTCTAACTTTTTTCATCAAATTATCGCCTACATACGAAATTCAACTCTCGGTGGGAATTTTTTGGTCAAACTACCGTCAATGTACGAATTTTGACTCTCGGTGGGAACTTTCTTCTTCAAACTACTGTCAATACTCAAATTTTAACTATTGTTTGAGATCTTTTTGTTAAACAATTGCAAATAAACGAATTTTAATTCTAGGTTGGAATTTTTTTCTTCAAACTATCACATATACGAAATTTAACTCTCGGCAGGAATTTTTTGGTCAAACTACCGTCAATGTACGAATTTTAACTCTCGGTGGGCACTTTTTTCTTCAAACTACTGTCAATATTCAAATTTTATCTATTGGTTGATATTTTTTTGTCAAACATTCGTCGATAAACGAATTTTTAAACTAGGTTGTAACTTTTTTCATCAAATTATCGCCTACATACGAAATTCAACTCTCGGTGGGAATTTTTTGGTCAAACTACCGTCAATGTACGAATTTTGACTCTCGGTGGGAACTTTTTTCTTCAAACTACTGTCAATACTCAAATTTTAACTATTGTTTGAGATCTTTTTGTTAAACAATTGCAAATAAACGAATTTTAATACTAGGTTGGAATTTTTTTCTTCAAACTATCGCATATACGAAATTTAACTCTCGGCAGGAATTTTTTGGTCAAGCTACCATCAATGTTCGAATTTTAACTCACGGTGGGCACTTTTTTCTTCAAACTACTGTCAATATTCAAATTTTATCTATTGGTTGATATCTTTTTGTCAAACATTCGTCAATAAACGAATTTTTAAACTAGGTTGTAACTTTTTTCTTCAAACTATCGCATATACGAAATTTAACTCTCGGCAGGAATTTTTTGGTCAAGCTACCATCAATGTTCGAATTTTAACTCTCGGTGGGCACTTTTTTCTTCAAACTACTGTCAATATTCAGATTTTATCTATTGGTTGAAATCTTTTTGTCAAACAATCGTCAATAAACAAATTTTCATACTAGGTTGGAATTTTTTTCTTCAAACTATTGCCTACATACGAAATTCAACTCTCGGTGGGAATTTTTTGGTCAAACTACCGACAATGTACGAATTTTAACTCACGGTGGGCACTTTTCTCTTCAAACTACTGTCAATATTCAGATTTTATATATTGGTTGAGATCTTTTTGTTAAACAATTGTAAATAAACGAATTTTAATACTAGGTTGGAATTTTTTTCTTCAAACTATCGCATATACGAAATTTAACGCTCGGTAGGAATTTTTTGGTCAAGCTACCGTCAATGTACGAATTTTAACCCTCGGTGGGCACTTTTTTCTTCAAACTACTGTCAATATTCAAATTTTATCTATTGGTTGATATCTTTTTGTCAAACATTCGCCAATAAACGAATTTTTAAACTAGGTTGTAACTTTTTTCATCAAATTATCGCCTACATACGAAATTCAACTCTCGGTGGGAATTTTTTGATCAAACTACCGTCAATGTACGAATTTTGACTCTCGGTGGGAACTTTTTTCTTCAAACTACTGTCAATACTCAAATTTTAACTATTGTTTGAGATCTTTTTGTTAAACAATTGCAAATAAACGAATTTTAATACTAGGTTGGAATTTTTTTCTTCAAACTATCGCATATACGAAATTTAACTCTCGGCAGGAATTTTTTGGTCAAGCTACCATCAATGTTCGAATTTTAACTCTCGGTGGGCACTTTTTTCTTCAAACTACTGTCAATATTCAAATTTTATCTATTGGTTGATATCTTTTTGTCAAACATTCGTCAATAAACGAATTTTTAAACTAGGTTGTAACTTTTTTCATCAAATTATCGCCTACATACGAAATTCAACTCTCGGTGGGAATTTTTTGGTCAAACTACCGTCAATGTACGAATTTTGACTCTCGGTGGGAACTTTTTTCTTCAAACTACTGTCAATACTCAAATTTTAACTATTGTTTGAGATCTTTTTGTTAAACAATTGCAAATAAACGAATTTTAATACTAGGTTGGAATTTTTTTCTTCAAACTATCGCATATACGAAATTTAACTCTCGGTAGGAATTTTTTGGTCAAGCTACCATCAATGTTCAAATTTTAACTTTCGGTGGGCACTTTTTTCTTCAAACTACTGTCAATATTCATATTTTAACTATTGGTTGATATCTTTTTGTCAACAATCGTCAATAGACGAATTTTAATACTAGGTTGGAATTTTTTCCTTCAAACTATCGCCTATATACGAAATTTAACTCTCGGTGGGAATTTTTTGGTCAAGCTACCGTCAATGTACGAATTTTAACTCTCGGTGGGCACTTTTTTCTTCAAACTACTGTCAATATTCAAATTTTATCTATTGGTTGATATCTTTTTGTTAAACATTCGTCAGTAAACGAATTTTTAAACTAGGTTGTAACTTTTTTCATCAAATTATCGCCTACATACGAAATTCAACTCTCGGTGGGAATTTTTTGGTCAAGCTACCGTCAATGTACGAATTTTGACTCTCGGTGGGCACTTTTTTCTTCAAACTACTGTCAATATTCAGATTTTAAATATTG
This sequence comes from Xylocopa sonorina, assembly GCF_050948175.1. Taxonomy (NCBI): domain Eukaryota; kingdom Metazoa; phylum Arthropoda; class Insecta; order Hymenoptera; family Apidae; genus Xylocopa; species Xylocopa sonorina. The sequence continues at coordinate 1,301,421 of NW_027490091.1, forward strand.
GTTGAGATCTTTTTGTTAAACAATTGCAAATAAACGAATTTTAATACTAGGTTGGAATTTTTTTCTTCAAACTATCGCATATACGAAATTTAACTCTCGGCAGGAATTTTTTGGTCAAGCTACCATCAATGTTCGAATTTTAACTCACGGTGGGCACTTTTTTCTTCAAACTACTGTCAATATTCAAATTTTATCTATTGGTTGATATCTTTTTGTCAAACATTCGTCAATAAACGAATTTTTAAACTAGGTTGTAACTTTTTTCATCAAATTATCGCCTACATACGAAATTCAACTCTCGGTGGGAATTTTTTGGTCAAACTACCGTCAATGTACGAATTTTAACTCTCGGTGGGAACTTTTTTCTTCAAACTACTGTCAATATTCATATTTTAACTATTGGTTGATATCTTTTTGTCAACAATCGTCAATAGACGAATTTTAATACTAGGTTGGAATTTTTTCCTTCAAACTATCGCCTATATACGAAATTTAACTCTCGGTGGGAATTTTTTGGTCAAGCTACCGTCAATGTACGAATTTTAACTCTCGGTGGGCACTTTTTTCTTCAAACTACTGTCAATATTCAAATTTTATCTATTGGTTGATATCTTTTTGTTAAACATTCGTCAGTAAACGAATTTTTAAACTAGGTTGTAACTTTTTTCATCAAATTATCGCCTACATACGAAATTCAACTCTCGGTGGGAATTTTTTGGTCAAGCTACCGTCAATGTACGAATTTTGACTCTCGGTGGGCACTTTTTTCTTCAAACTACTGTCAATATTCAGATTTTAAATATTGGTTGAGATCTTTTTGTTAAACAATTGCAAATAAACGAATTTTAATACTAGGTTGGAATTTTTTTCTTCAAACTATCGCATATACGAAATTTAACTCTCGGCAGGAATTTTTTGGTCAAGCTACCATCAATGTTCGAATTTTAACTCACGGTGGGCACTTTTTTCTTCAAACTACTGTCAATATTCAAATTTTATCTATTGGTTGATATCTTTTTGTCAAACATTCGTCAATAAACGAATTTTTAAACTAGGTTGTAACTTTTTTCTTCAAACTATCGCATATACGAAATTTAACTCTCGGCAGGAATTTTTTGGTCAAGCTACCATCAATGTTCGAATTTTAACTCTCGGTGGGCACTTTTTTCTTCAAACTACTGTCAATATTCAGATTTTATCTATTGGTTGAAATCTTTTTGTCAAACAATCGTCAATAAACAAATTTTCATACTAGGTTGGAATTTTTTTCTTCAAACTATTGCCTACATACGAAATTCAACACTCGGTGGGAATTTTTTGGTCAAACTACCGACAATGTACGAATTTTAACTCTCGGTGGGCACTTTTCTCTTCAAACTACTGTCAATATTCAGATTTTAAATATTGGTTGAGATCTTTTTGTTAAACAATTGTAAATAAACGAATTTTAATACTAGGTTGAAATTTTTTTCTTCAAACTATCGCATATACGAAATTTAACTCTCGGTAGGAATTTTTTGGTCAAGCTACCATCAATGTTCAAATTTTAACTTTCGGTGGGCACTTTTTTCTTCAAACTACTGTCAATATTCATATTTTAACTATTGGTTGAAATCTTTTTGTCAACAATCGTCAATAGACGAATTTTAATACTAGGTTGGAATTTTTTCCTTCAAACTATCGCCTATATACGAAATTTAACTCTCGGTGGGAATTTTTTGGTCAAGCTACCGTCAATGTACGAATTTTAACTCTCGGTGGGCACTTTTTTCTTCAAACTACTGTCAATATTCAAATTTTATCTATTGGTTGATATCTTTTTGTTAAACATTCGTCAGTAAACGAATTTTTAAACTAGGTTGTAACTTTTTTCATCAAATTATCGCCTACATACGAAATTCAACTCTCGGTGGGAATTTTTTGGTCAAGCTACCGTCAATGTACGAATTTTGACTCTCGGTGGGAACTTTTTTCTTCAAACTACTGTCAATACTCAAATTTTAACTATTGTTTGAGATCTTTTTGTTAAACAATTGCAAATAAACGAATTTTAATACTAGGTTGGAATTTTTTTCTTCAAACTATCGCATATACGAAATTTAACTCTCGGCAGGAATTTTTTGGTCAAGCTACCATCAATGTTCGAATTTTAACTCTCGGTGGGCACTTTTTTCTTCAAACTACTGTCAATATTCAGATTTTATCTATTGGTTGAAATCTTTTTGTCAAACAATCGTCAATAAACAAATTTTCATACTAGGTTGGAATTTTTTTCTTCAAACTATTGCCTACATACGAAATTCAACTCTCGGTGGGAATTTTTTGGTCAAACTACCGACAATGTACGAATTTTAACTCTCGGTGGGCACTTTTCTCTTCAAACTACTGTCAATATTCAGATTTTAAATATTGGTTGAGATCTTTTTGTTAAACAATTGTAAATAAACGAGTTTTAATACTAGGTTGGAATTTTTTTCTTCAAACTATCGCATATACGAAATTTAACTCTCGGTAGGAATTTTTTGGTCAAGCTACCGTCAATGTACGAATTTTAACTCTCGGTGGGAACTTTTTTCTTCAAACTACTGTCAATACTCAAATTTTAACTATTGTTTGAGATCTTTTTGTTAAACAATTGTAAATAAACGAATTTTAATACTAGGTTGGAATTTTTTTCTTCAAACTATCGCATATACGAAATTTAACTCTCGGTAGGAATTTTTTGGTCAAGCTACCATCAATGTTCAAATTTTAACTTTCGGTGGGCACTTTTTTCTTCAAACTACTGTCAATATTCATATTTTAACTATTGGTTGAAATCTTTTTGTCAACAATCGTCAATAGACGAATTTTAATACTAGGTTGGAATTTTTTCCTTCAAACTATTGCCTACATACGAAATTCAACTCTCGGTGGGAATTTTTTGGTCAAACTACCGACAATGTACGAATTTTAACACTCGGTGGGCACTTTTCTCTTCAAACTACTGTCAATATTCAGATTTTAAATATTGGTTGAGATCTTTTTGTTAAACAATTGCAAATAAACGAATTTTAATACTAGGTTGGAATTTTTTTCTTCAAACTATCGCATATACGAAATTTAACTCTCGGCAGGAATTTTTTGGTCAAGCTACCATCAATGTTCGAATTTTAACTCACGGTGGGCACTTTTTTCTTCAAACTACTGTCAATATTCAAATTTTATCTATTGGTTGATATCTTTTTGTCAAACATTCGTCAATAAACGAATTTTTAAACTAGGTTGTAACTTTTTTCATCAAATTATCGCCTACATACGAAATTCAACTCTCGGTGGGAATTATTTGGTCAAACTACCGTCAATGTACGAATTTTAACTCTCGGTGGGAACTTTTTTCTTCAAACTACTGTCAATACTCAAATTTTAACTATTGTTTGAGATCTTTTTGTTAAACAATTGTAAATAAACGAATTTTAATACTAGGTTGGAATTTTTTTCTTCAAACTATCGCATATATGAAATTTAACTCTCGGTAGGAATTTTTTGGTCAAGCTACCATCAATGTTCGAATTTTAACTCTCGGTGGGCACTTTTTTCTTCAAACTACTGTCAATATTCAGATTTTATCTATTGGTTGAAATCTTTTTGTCAAACAATCGTCAATAAACAAATTTTCATACTAGGTTGGAATTTTTTTCTTCAAACTATTGCCTACATACGAAATTCAACTCTGGGTGGGAATTTTTTGGTCAAACTACCGACAATGTACGAATTTTAACTCTCGGTGGGCACTTTTCTCTTCAAACTACTGTCAATATTCAGATTTTAAATATTGGTTGAGATCTTTTTGTTAAACAATTGTAAATAAACGAATTTTAATACTAGGTTGGAATTTTTTTTTTCAAACTATCGCATATACGAAATTTAACGCTCGGTAGGAATTTTTTGGTCAAGCTACCGTCAACGTACGAATTTTAACCCTCGGTGGGCACTTTTTTCTTCAAACTACTGTCAATATTCAAATTTTATCTATTGGTTGATATCTTTTTGTCAAACATTCGTCAATAAACGAATTTCTAAACTAGGTTGTAACTTTTTTCATCAAATTATCGCCTACATACGAAATTCAACTATCGGTGGGAATTTTTTGGTCAAACTACCGTCAATGTACGAATTTTAACTCTCGGTGGGAACTTTTTTCTTCAAACTACTGTCAATACTCAAATTTTAACTATTGTTTGAGATCTTTTTGTTAAACAATTGTAAATAAACGAATTTTAATACTAGGTTGGAATTTTTTTCTTCAAACTATCGCATATACGAAATTTAACTCTCGGCAGGAATTTTTTGGTCAAGCTACCATCAATGTTCGAATTTTAACTCTCGGTGGGCACTTTTTTCTTCAAACTACTGTCAATATTCAGATTTTATCTATTGGTTGAAATCTTTTTGTCAAACAATCGTCAATAAACAAATTTTCATACTAGGTTGGAATTTTTTTCTTCAAACTATTGCCTACATACGAAATTCAACTCTCGGTGGGAATTTTTTGGTCAAACTACCGACAATGTACGAATTTTAACTCTCGGTGGGCACTTTTCTCTTCAAACTACTGTCAATATTCAGATTTTAAATATTGGTTGAGATCTTTTTGTTAAACAATTGTAAATAAACGAATTTTAATACTAGGTTGGAATTTTTTTCTTCAAACTATCGCATATACGAAATTTAACTCTCGGTAGGAATTTTTTGGTCAAGCTACCATCAATGTTCAAATTTTAACTTTCGGTGGGCACTTTTTTCTTCAAACTACTGTCAATATTCATATTTTAACTATTGGTTGAAATCTTTTTGTCAACAATCGTCAATAGACGAATTTTAATACTAGGTTGGAATTTTTTCCTTCAAACTATTGCCTACATACGAAATTCAACTCTCGGTGGGAATTTTTTGGTCAAACTACCGACAATGTACGAATTTTAACACTCGGTGGGCACTTTTCTCTTCAAACTACTGTCAATATTCAGATTTTAAATATTGGTTGAGATCTTTTTGTTAAACAATTGCAAATAAACGAATTTTAATACTAGGTTGGAATTTTTTTCTTCAAACTATCGCATATACGAAATTTAACTCTCGGCAGGAATTTTTTGGTCAAGCTACCATCAATGTTCGAATTTTAACTCACGGTGGGCACTTTTTTCTTCAAACTACTGTCAATATTCAAATTTTATCTATTGGTTGATATCTTTTTGTCAAACATTCGTCAATAAACGAATTTTTAAACTAGGTTGTAACTTTTTTCATCAAATTATCGCCTACATACGAAATTCAACTCTCGGTGGGAATTATTTGGTCAAACTACCGTCAATGTACGAATTTTAACTCTCGGTGGGAACTTTTTTCTTCAAACTACTGTCAATACTCAAATTTTAACTATTGTTTGAGATCTTTTTGTTAAACAATTGTAAATAAACGAATTTTAATACTAGGTTGGAATTTTTTTCTTCAAACTATCGCATATATGAAATTTAACTCTCGGTAGGAATTTTTTGGTCAAGCTACCATCAATGTTCGAATTTTAACTCTCGGTGGGCACTTTTTTCTTCAAACTACTGTCAATATTCAGATTTTATCTATTGGTTGAAATCTTTTTGTCAAACAATCGTCAATAAACAAATTTTCATACTAGGTTGGAATTTTTTTCTTCAAACTATTGCCTACATACGAAATTCAACTCTGGGTGGGAATTTTTTGGTCAAACTACCGACAATGTACGAATTTTAACTCTCGGTGGGCACTTTTCTCTTCAAACTACTGTCAATATTCAGATTTTAAATATTGGTTGAGATCTTTTTGTTAAACAATTGTAAATAAACGAATTTTAATACTAGGTTGGAATTTTTTTTTTCAAACTATCGCATATACGAAATTTAACGCTCGGTAGGAATTTTTTGGTCAAGCTACCGTCAACGTACGAATTTTAACCCTCGGTGGGCACTTTTTTCTTCAAACTACTGTCAATATTCAAATTTTATCTATTGGTTGATATCTTTTTGTCAAACATTCGTCAATAAACGAATTTCTAAACTAGGTTGTAACTTTTTTCATCAAATTATCGCCTACATACGAAATTCAACTATCGGTGGGAATTTTTTGGTCAAACTACCGTCAATGTACGAATTTTAACTCTCGGTGGGAACTTTTTTCTTCAAACTACTGTCAATACTCAAATTTTAACTATTGTTTGAGATCTTTTTGTTAAACAATTGTAAATAAACGAATTTTAATACTAGGTTGGAATTTTTTTCTTCAAACTATCGCATATACGAAATTCAACTCTCGGTGGGAATTTTTTGGTCAAACTACCGACAATGTACGAATTTTAACTCTCGGTGGGCACTTTTCTCTTCAAACTACTGTCAATATTCAGATTTTAAATATTGGTTGAGATCTTTTTGTTAAACAATTGTAAATAAACGAATTTTAATACTAGGTTGGAATTTTTTTCTTCAAACTATCGCATATGCGAAATTTAACTCTCGGTAGGAATTTTTTGGTCAAGCTACCGTCAATGTACGAATTTTAACTCTCGGTGGGAACTTTTTTCTTCAAACTACTGTCAATACTCAAATTTTAACTATTGTTTGAGATCTTTTTGTTAAACAATTGTAAATAAACGAATTTTAATACTAGGTTGGAATTTTTTTCTTCAAACTATCGCATATACGAAATTTAACTCTCGGTAGGAATTTTTTGGTCAAGCTACCATCAATGTTCAAATTTTAACTTTCGGTGGGCACTTTTTTCTTCAAACTACTGTCAATATTCATATTTTAACTATTGGTTGAAATCTTTTTGTCAACAATCGTCAATAGACGAATTTTAATACTAGGTTGGAATTTTTTCCTTCAAACTATTGCCTACATACGAAATTCAACTCTCGGTGGGAATTTTTTGGTCAAACTACCGACAATGTACGAATTTTAACTCTCGGTGGGCACTTTTCTCTTCAAACTACTGTCAATATTCAGATTTTAAATATTGGTTGAGATCTTTTTGTTAAACAATTGCAAATAAACGAATTTTAATACTAGGTTGGAATTTTTTTCTTCAAACTATCGCATATACGAAATTTAACTCTCGGCAGGAATTTTTTGGTCAAGCTACCATCAATGTTCGAATTTTAACTCACGGTGGGCACTTTTTTCTTCAAACTACTGTCAATATTCAAATTTTATCTATTGGTTGATATCTTTTTGTCAAACATTCGTCAATAAACGAATTTTTAAACTAGGTTGTAACTTTTTTCATCAAATTATCGCCTACATACGAAATTCAACTCTCGGTGGGAATTTTTTGGTCAAACTACCGTCAATGTACGAATTTTGACTCTCGGTGGGAACTTTTTTCTTCAAACTACTGTCAATACTCAAATTTTAACTATTGTTTGAGATCTTTTTGTTAAACAATTGCAAATAAACGAATTTTAATACTAGGTTGGAATTTTTTTCTTCAAACTATCGCATATACGAAATTTAACTCTCGGCAGGAATTTTTTGGTCAAGCTACCATCAATGTTCGAATTTTAACTCTCGGTGGGCACTTTTTTCTTCAAACTACTGTCAATATTCAGATTTTATCTATTGGTTGAAATCTTTTTGTCAAACAATCGTCAATAAACAAATTTTCATACTAGGTTGGAATTTTTTTCTTCAAACTATTGCCTACATACGAAATTCAACTCTGGGTGGGAATTTTTTGGTCAAACTACCGACAATGTACGAATTTTAACTCTCGGTGGGCACTTTTCTCTTCAAACTACTGTCAATATTCAGATTTTAAATATTGGTTGAGATCTTTTTGTTAAACAATTGTAAATAAACGAATTTTAATACTAGGTTGGAATTTTTTTCTTCAAACTATCGCATATACGAAATTTAACGCTCGGTACGAATTTTTTGGTCAAGCTACCGTCAATGTACGAATTTTAACCCTCGGTGGGCACTTTTTTCTTCAAACTACTGTCAATATTCAAATTTTATCTATTGGTTGATATCTTTTTGTCAAACATTCGTCAATAAACGAATTTTTAAACTAGGTTGTAACTTTTTTCATCAAATTATCGCCTACATACGAAATTCAACTCTCGGTGGGAATTTTTTGGTCAAACTACCGTCAATGTACGAATTCTAACTCTCGGTGGGAACTTTTTTCTTCAAACTACTGTCAATACTCAAATTTTAACTATTGTTTGAGATCTTTTTGTTAAACAATTGTAAATAAACGAATTTTAATACTAGGTTGGAATTTTTTTCTTCAAACTATCGCATATACGAAATTTAACTCTCGGTAGGAATTTTTTGGTCAAGCTACCATCAATGTTCAAATTTTAACTTTCGGTGGGCACTTTTTTCTTCAAACTACTGTCAATATTCATATTTTAACTATTGGTTGAAATCTTTTTGTCAACAATCGTCAATAGACGAATTTTAATACTAGGTTGGAATTTTTTCCTTCAAACTATTGCCTACATACGAAATTCAACTCTCGGTGGGAATTTTTTGGTCAAACTACCGACAATGTACGAATTTTAACTCTCGGTGGGCACTTTTCTCTTCAAACTACTGTCAATATTCAGATTTTAAATATTGGTTGAGATCTTTTTGTTAAACAATTGCAAATAAACGAATTTTAATACTAGGTTGGAATTTTTTTCTTCAAACTATCGCATATACGAAATTTAACTCTCGGCAGGAATTTTTTGGTCAAGCTACCATCAATGTTCGAATTTTAACTCACGGTGGGCACTTTTTTCTTCAAACTACTGTCAATATTCAAATTTTATCTATTGGTTGATATCTTTTTGTCAAACATTCGTCAATAAACGAATTTTTAAACTAGGTTGTAACTTTTTTCATCAAATTATCGCCTACATACGAAATTCAACTCTCGGTGGGAATTATTTGGTCAAACTACCGTCAATGTACGAATTTTAACTCTCGGTGGGAACTTTTTTCTTCAAACTACTGTCAATACTCAAATTTTAACTATTGTTTGAGATCTTTTTGTTAAACAATTGTAAATAAACGAATTTTAATACTAGGTTGGAATTTTTTTCTTCAAACTATCGCATATATGAAATTTAACTCTCGGTAGGAATTTTTTGGTCAAGCTACCATCAATGTTCGAATTTTAACTCTCGGTGGGCACTTTTTTCTTCAAACTACTGTCAATATTCAGATTTTATCTATTGGTTGAAATCTTTTTGTCAAACAATCGTCAATAAACAAATTTTCATACTAGGTTGGAATTTTTTTCTTCAAACTATTGCCTACATACGAAATTCAACTCTGGGTGGGAATTTTTTGGTCAAACTACCGACAATGTACGAATTTTAACTCTCGGTGGGCACTTTTCTCTTCAAACTACTGTCAATATTCAGATTTTAAATATTGGTTGAGATCTTTTTGTTAAACAATTGTAAATAAACGAATTTTAATACTAGGTTGGAATTTTTTTTTTCAAACTATCGCATATACGAAATTTAACGCTCGGTAGGAATTTTTTGGTCAAGCTACCGTCAACGTACGAATTTTAACCCTCGGTGGGCACTTTTTTCTTCAAACTACTGTCAATATTCAAATTTTATCTATTGGTTGATATCTTTTTGTCAAACATTCGTCAATAAACGAATTTCTAAACTAGGTTGTAACTTTTTTCATCAAATTATCGCCTACATACGAAATTCAACTATCGGTGGGAATTTTTTGGTCAAACTACCGTCAATGTACGAATTTTAACTCTCGGTGGGAACTTTTTTCTTCAAACTACTGTCAATACTCAAATTTTAACTATTGTTTGAGATCTTTTTGTTAAACAATTGTAAATAAACGAATTTTAATACTAGGTTGGAATTTTTTTCTTCAAACTATCGCATATACGAAATTTAACTCTCGGCAGGAATTTTTTGGTCAAGCTACCATCAATGTTCGAATTTTAACTCTCGGTGGGCACTTTTTTCTTCAAACTACTGTCAATATTCAGATTTTATCTATTGGTTGAAATCTTTTTGTCAAACAATCGTCAATAAACAAATTTTCATACTAGGTTGGAATTTTTTTCTTCAAACTATTGCCTACATACGAAATTCAACTCTCGGTGGGAATTTTTTGGTCAAACTACCGACAATGTACGAATTTTAACTCTCGGTGGGCACTTTTCTCTTCAAACTACTGTCAATATTCAGATTTTAAATATTGGTTGAGATCTTTTTGTTAAACAATTGTAAATAAACGAATTTTAATACTAGGTTGGAATTTTTTTCTTCAAACTATCGCATATACGAAATTTAACTCTCGGTAGGAATTTTTTGGTCAAGCTACCATCAATGTTCAAATTTTAACTTTCGGTGGGCACTTTTTTCTTCAAACTACTGTCAATATTCATATTTTAACTATTGGTTGAAATCTTTTTGTCAACAATCGTCAATAGACGAATTTTAATACTAGGTTGGAATTTTTTCCTTCAAACTATTGCCTACATACGAAATTCAACTCTCGGTGGGAATTTTTTGGTCAAACTACCGACAATGTACGAATTTTAACACTCGGTGGGCACTTTTCTCTTCAAACTACTGTCAATATTCAGATTTTAAATATTGGTTGAGATCTTTTTGTTAAACAATTGCAAATAAACGAATTTTAATACTAGGTTGGAATTTTTTTCTTCAAACTATCGCATATACGAAATTTAACTCTCGGCAGGAATTTTTTGGTCAAGCTACCATCAATGTTCGAATTTTAACTCACGGTGGGCACTTTTTTCTTCAAACTACTGTCAATATTCAAATTTTATCTATTGGTTGATATCTTTTTGTCAAACATTCGTCAATAAACGAATTTTTAAACTAGGTTGTAACTTTTTTCATCAAATTATCGCCTACATACGAAATTCAACTCTCGGTGGGAATTATTTGGTCAAACTACCGTCAATGTACGAATTTTAACTCTCGGTGGGAACTTTTTTCTTCAAACTACTGTCAATACTCAAATTTTAACTATTGTTTGAGATCTTTTTGTTAAACAATTGTAAATAAACGAATTTTAATACTAGGTTGGAATTTTTTTCTTCAAACTATCGCATATATGAAATTTAACTCTCGGTAGGAATTTTTTGGTCAAGCTACCATCAATGTTCGAATTTTAACTCTCGGTGGGCACTTTTTTCTTCAAACTACTGTCAATATTCAGATTTTATCTATTGGTTGAAATCTTTTTGTCAAACAATCGTCAATAAACAAATTTTCATACTAGGTTGGAATTTTTTTCTTCAAACTATTGCCTACATACGAAATTCAACTCTGGGTGGGAATTTTTTGGTCAAACTACCGACAATGTACGAATTTTAACTCTCGGTGGGCACTTTTCTCTTCAAACTACTGTCAATATTCAGATTTTAAATATTGGTTGAGATCTTTTTGTTAAACAATTGTAAATAAACGAATTTTAATACTAGGTTGGAATTTTTTTTTTCAAACTATCGCATATACGAAATTTAACGCTCGGTAGGAATTTTTTGGTCAAGCTACCGTCAACGTACGAATTTTAACCCTCGGTGGGCACTTTTTTCTTCAAACTACTGTCAATATTCAAATTTTATCTATTGGTTGATATCTTTTTGTCAAACATTCGTCAATAAACGAATTTCTAAACTAGGTTGTAACTTTTTTCATCAAATTATCGCCTACATACGAAATTCAACTATCGGTGGGAATTTTTTGGTCAAACTACCGTCAATGTACGAATTTTAACTCTCGGTGGGAACTTTTTTCTTCAAACTACTGTCAATACTCAAATTTTAACTATTGTTTGAGATCTTTTTGTTAAACAATTGTAAATAAACGAATTTTAATACTAGGTTGGAATTTTTTTCTTCAAACTATCGCATATACGAAATTCAACTCTCGGTGGGAATTTTTTGGTCAAACTACCGACAATGTACGAATTTTAACTCTCGGTGGGCACTTTTCTCTTCAAACTACTGTCAATATTCAGATTTTAAATATTGGTTGAGATCTTTTTGTTAAACAATTGTAAATAAACGAATTTTAATACTAGGTTGGAATTTTTTTCTTCAAACTATCGCATATGCGAAATTTAACTCTCGGTAGGAATTTTTTGGTCAAGCTACCGTCAATGTACGAATTTTAACTCTCGGTGGGAACTTTTTTCTTCAAACTACTGTCAATACTCAAATTTTAACTATTGTTTGAGATCTTTTTGTTAAACAATTGTAAATAAACGAATTTTAATACTAGGTTGGAATTTTTTTCTTCAAACTATCGCATATACGAAATTTAACTCTCGGTAGGAATTTTTTGGTCAAGCTACCATCAATGTTCAAATTTTAACTTTCGGTGGGCACTTTTTTCTTCAAACTACTGTCAATATTCATATTTTAACTATTGGTTGAAATCTTTTTGTCAACAATCGTCAATAGACGAATTTTAATACTAGGTTGGAATTTTTTCCTTCAAACTATTGCCTACATACGAAATTCAACTCTCGGTGGGAATTTTTTGGTCAAACTACCGACAATGTACGAATTTTAACTCTCGGTGGGCACTTTTCTCTTCAAACTACTGTCAATATTCAGATTTTAAATATTGGTTGAGATCTTTTTGTTAAACAATTGCAAATAAACGAATTTTAATACTAGGTTGGAATTTTTTTCTTCAAACTATCGCATATACGAAATTTAACTCTCGGCAGGAATTTTTTGGTCAAGCTACCATCAATGTTCGAATTTTAACTCACGGTGGGCACTTTTTTCTTCAAACTACTGTCAATATTCAAATTTTATCTATTGGTTGATATCTTTTTGTCAAACATTCGTCAATAAACGAATTTTTAAACTAGGTTGTAACTTTTTTCATCAAATTATCGCCTACATACGAAATTCAACTCTCGGTGGGAATTTTTTGGTCAAACTACCGTCAATGTACGAATTTTGACTCTCGGTGGGAACTTTTTTCTTCAAACTACTGTCAATACTCAAATTTTAACTATTGTTTGAGATCTTTTTGTTAAACAATTGCAAATAAACGAATTTTAATACTAGGTTGGAATTTTTTTCTTCAAACTATCGCATATACGAAATTTAACTCTCGGCAGGAATTTTTTGGTCAAGCTACCATCAATGTTCGAATTTTAACTCTCGGTGGGCACTTTTTTCTTCAAACTACTGTCAATATTCAGATTTTATCTATTGGTTGAAATCTTTTTGTCAAACAATCGTCAATAAACAAATTTTCATACTAGGTTGGAATTTTTTTCTTCAAACTATTGCCTACATACGAAATTCAACTCTGGGTGGGAATTTTTTGGTCAAACTACCGACAATGTACGAATTTTAACTCTCGGTGGGCACTTTTCTCTTCAAACTACTGTCAATATTCAGATTTTAAATATTGGTTGAGATCTTTTTGTTAAACAATTGTAAATAAACGAATTTTAATACTAGGTTGGAATTTTTTTCTTCAAACTATCGCATATACGAAATTTAACGCTCGGTACGAATTTTTTGGTCAAGCTACCGTCAATGTACGAATTTTAACCCTCGGTGGGCACTTTTTTCTTCAAACTACTGTCAATATTCAAATTTTATCTATTGGTTGATATCTTTTTGTCAAACATTCGTCAATAAACGAATTTTTAAACTAGGTTGTAACTTTTTTCATCAAATTATCGCCTACATACGAAATTCAACTCTCGGTGGGAATTTTTTGGTCAAACTACCGTCAATGTACGAATTCTAACTCTCGGTGGGAACTTTTTTCTTCAAACTACTGTCAATACTCAAATTTTAACTATTGTTTGAGATCTTTTTGTTAAACAATTGTAAATAAACGAATTTTAATACTAGGTTGGAATTTTTTTCTTCAAACTATCGCATATACGAAATTTAACTCTCGGTAGGAATTTTTTGGTCAAGCTACCATCAATGTTCAAATTTTAACTTTCGGTGGGCACTTTTTTCTTCAAACTACTGTCAATATTCATATTTTAACTATTGGTTGAAATCTTTTTGTCAACAATCGTCAATAGACGAATTTTAATACTAGGTTGGAATTTTTTCCTTCAAACTATTGCCTACATACGAAATTCAACTCTCGGTGGGAATTTTTTGGTCAAACTACCGACAATGTACGAATTTTAACTCTCGGTGGGCACTTTTCTCTTCAAACTACTGTCAATATTCAGATTTTAAATATTGGTTGAGATCTTTTTGTTAAACAATTGCAAATAAACGAATTTTAATACTAGGTTGGAATTTTTTTCTTCAAACTATCGCATATACGAAATTTAACTCTCGGCAGGAATTTTTTGGTCAAGCTACCATCAATGTTCGAATTTTAACTCACGGTGGGCACTTTTTTCTTCAAACTACTGTCAATATTCAAATTTTATCTATTGGTTGATATCTTTTTGTCAAACATTCGTCAATAAACGAATTTTTAAACTAGGTTGTAACTTTTTTCATCAAATTATCGCCTACATACGAAATTCAACTCTCGGTGGGAATTTTTTGGTCAAACTACCGTCAATGTACGAATTTTGACTCTCGGTGGGAACTTTTTTCTTCAAACTACTGTCAATACTCAAATTTTAACTATTGTTTGAGATCTTTTTGTTAAACAATTGCAAATAAACGAATTTTAATACTAGGTTGGAATTTTTTTCTTCAAACTATCGCATATACGAAATTTAACTCTCGGCAGGAATTTTTTGGTCAAGCTACCATCAATGTTCGAATTTTAACTCTCGGTGGGCACTTTTTTCTTCAAACTACTGTCAATATTCAGATTTTATCTATTGGTTGAAATCTTTTTGTCAAACAATCGTCAATAAACAAATTTTCATACTAGGTTGGAATTTTTTTCTTCAAACTATTGCCTACATACGAAATTCAACTCTGGGTGGGAATTTTTTGGTCAAACTACCGACAATGTACGAATTTTAACTCTCGGTGGGCACTTTTCTCTTCAAACTACTGTCAATATTCAGATTTTAAATATTGGTTGAGATCTTTTTGTTAAACAATTGTAAATAAACGAATTTTAATACTAGGTTGGAATTTTTTTCTTCAAACTATCGCATATACGAAATTTAACGCTCGGTAGGAATTTTTTGGTCAAGCTACCGTCAATGTACGAATTTTAACCCTCGGTGGGCACTTTTTTCTTCAAACTACTGTCAATATTCAAATTTTATCTATTGGTTGATATCTTTTTGTCAAACATTCGTCAATAAACGAATTTTTAAACTAGGTTGTAACTTTTTTCATCAAATTATCGCCTACATACGAAATTCAACTCTCGGTGGGAATTTTTTGGTCAAACTACCGTCAATGTACGAATTCTAACTCTCGGTGGGAACTTTTTTCTTCAAACTACTGTCAATACTCAAATTTTAACTATTGTTTGAGATCTTTTTGTTAAACAATTGTAAATAAACGAATTTTAATACTAGGTTGGAATTTTTTTCTTCAAACTATCGCATATACGAAATTTAACTCTCGGTAGGAATTTTTTGGTCAAGCTACCATCAATGTTCAAATTTTAACTTTCGGTGGGCACTTTTTTCTTCAAACTACTGTCAATATTCATATTTTAACTATTGGTTGAAATCTTTTTGTCAACAATCGTCAATAGACGAATTTTAATACTAGGTTGGAATTTTTTCCTTCAAACTATCGCCTATATACGAAATTTAACTCTCGGTGGGAATTTTTTGGTCAAGCTACCGTCAATGTACGAATTTTAACTCTCGGTGGGCACTTTTTTCTTCAAACTACTGTCAATATTCAAATTTTATCTATTGGTTGATATCTTTTTGTTAAACATTCGTCAGTAAACGAATTTTTAAACTAGGTTGTAACTTTTTTCATCAAATTATCGCCTACATACGAAATTCAACTCTCGGTGGGAATTTTTTGGTCAAGCTACCGTCAATGTACGAATTTTGACTCTCGGTGGGAACTTTTTTCTTCAAACTACTGTCAATACTCAAATTTTAACTATTGTTTGAGATCTTTTTGTTAAACAATTGCAAATAAACGAATTTTAATACTAGGTTGGAATTTTTTTCTTCAAACTATCGCATATACGAAATTTAACTCTCGGCAGGAATTTTTTGGTCAAGCTACCATCAATGTTCGAATTTTAACTCTCGGTGGGCACTTTTTTCTTCAAACTACTGTCAATATTCAGATTTTATCTATTGGTTGAAATCTTTTTGTCAAACAATCGTCAATAAACAAATTTTCATACTAGGTTGGAATTTTTTTCTTCAAACTATTGCCTACATACGAAATTCAACTCTGGGTGGGAATTTTTTGGTCAAACTACCGACAATGTACGAATTTTAACTCTCGGTGGGCACTTTTCTCTTCAAACTACTGTCAATATTCAGATTTTAAATATTGGTTGAGATCTTTTTGTTAAACAATTGTAAATAAACGAATTTTAATACTAGGTTGGAATTTTTTTCTTCAAACTATCGCATATACGAAATTTAACGCTCGGTACGAATTTTTTGGTCAAGCTACCGTCAATGTACGAATTTTAACCCTCGGTGGGCACTTTTTTCTTCAAACTACTGTCAATATTCAAATTTTATCTATTGGTTGATATCTTTTTGTCAAACATTCGTCAATAAACGAATTTTTAAACTAGGTTGTAACTTTTTTCATCAAATTATCGCCTACATACGAAATTCAACTCTCGGTGGGAATTTTTTGGTCAAACTACCGTCAATGTACGAATTCTAACTCTCGGTGGGAACTTTTTTCTTCAAACTACTGTCAATACTCAAATTTTAACTATTGTTTGAGATCTTTTTGTTAAACAATTGTAAATAAACGAATTTTAATACTAGGTTGGAATTTTTTTCTTCAAACTATCGCATATACGAAATTTAACTCTCGGTAGGAATTTTTTGGTCAAGCTACCATCAATGTTCAAATTTTAACTTTCGGTGGGCACTTTTTTCTTCAAACTACTGTCAATATTCATATTTTAACTATTGGTTGAAATCTTTTTGTCAACAATCGTCAATAGACGAATTTTAATACTAGGTTGGAATTTTTTCCTTCAAACTATTGCCTACATACGAAATTCAACTCTCGGTGGGAATTTTTTGGTCAAACTACCGACAATGTACGAATTTTAACTCTCGGTGGGCACTTTTCTCTTCAAACTACTGTCAATATTCAGATTTTAAATATTGGTTGAGATCTTTTTGTTAAACAATTGCAAATAAACGAATTTTAATACTAGGTTGGAATTTTTTTCTTCAAACTATCGCATATACGAAATTTAACTCTCGGCAGGAATTTTTTGGTCAAGCTACCATCAATGTTCGAATTTTAACTCACGGTGGGCACTTTTTTCTTCAAACTACTGTCAATATTCAAATTTTATCTATTGGTTGATATCTTTTTGTCAAACATTCGTCAATAAACGAATTTTTAAACTAGGTTGTAACTTTTTTCATCAAATTATCGCCTACATACGAAATTCAACTCTCGGTGGGAATTTTTTGGTCAAACTACCGTCAATGTACGAATTTTGACTCTCGGTGGGAACTTTTTTCTTCAAACTACTGTCAATACTCAAATTTTAACTATTGTTTGAGATCTTTTTGTTAAACAATTGCAAATAAACGAATTTTAATACTAGGTTGGAATTTTTTTCTTCAAACTATCGCATATACGAAATTTAACTCTCGGCAGGAATTTTTTGGTCAAGCTACCATCAATGTTCGAATTTTAACTCTCGGTGGGCACTTTTTTCTTCAAACTACTGTCAATATTCAGATTTTATCTATTGGTTGAAATCTTTTTGTCAAACAATCGTCAATAAACAAATTTTCATACTAGGTTGGAATTTTTTTCTTCAAACTATTGCCTACATACGAAATTCAACTCTGGGTGGGAATTTTTTGGTCAAACTACCGACAATGTACGAATTTTAACTCTCGGTGGGCACTTTTCTCTTCAAACTACTGTCAATATTCAGATTTTAAATATTGGTTGAGATCTTTTTGTTAAACAATTGTAAATAAACGAATTTTAATACTAGGTTGGAATTTTTTTCTTCAAACTATCGCATATACGAAATTTAACGCTCGGTAGGAATTTTTTGGTCAAGCTACCGTCAATGTACGAATTTTAACCCTCGGTGGGCACTTTTTTCTTCAAACTACTGTCAATATTCAAATTTTATCTATTGGTTGATATCTTTTTGTCAAACATTCGTCAATAAACGAATTTTTAAACTAGGTTGTAACTTTTTTCATCAAATTATCGCCTACATACGAAATTCAACTCTCGGTGGGAATTTTTTGGTCAAACTACCGTCAATGTACGAATTCTAACTCTCGGTGGGAACTTTTTTCTTCAAACTACTGTCAATACTCAAATTTTAACTATTGTTTGAGATCTTTTTGTTAAACAATTGTAAATAAACGAATTTTAATACTAGGTTGGAATTTTTTTCTTCAAACTATCGCATATACGAAATTTAACTCTCGGTAGGAATTTTTTGGTCAAGCTACCATCAATGTTCAAATTTTAACTTTCGGTGGGCACTTTTTTCTTCAAACTACTGTCAATATTCATATTTTAACTATTGGTTGAAATCTTTTTGTCAACAATCGTCAATAGACGAATTTTAATACTAGGTTGGAATTTTTTCCTTCAAACTATCGCCTATATACGAAATTTAACTCTCGGTGGGAATTTTTTGGTCAAGCTACCGTCAATGTACGAATTTTAACTCTCGGTGGGCACTTTTTTCTTCAAACTACTGTCAATATTCAAATTTTATCTATTGGTTGATATCTTTTTGTTAAACATTCGTCAGTAAACGAATTTTTAAACTAGGTTGTAACTTTTTTCATCAAATTATCGCCTACATACGAAATTCAACTCTCGGTGGGAATTTTTTGGTCAAGCTACCGTCAATGTACGAATTTTGACTCTCGGTGGGAACTTTTTTCTTCAAACTACTGTCAATACTCAAATTTTAACTATTGTTTGAGATCTTTTTGTTAAACAATTGCAAATAAACGAATTTTAGTACTAGGTTGGAATTTTTTTCTTCAAACTATCGCATATACGAAATTTAACTCTCGGCAGGAATTTTTTGGTCAAGCTACCATCAATGTTCGAATTTTAACTCTCGGTGGGCACTTTTTTCTTCAAACTACTGTCAATATTCAGATTTTATCTATTGGTTGAAATCTTTTTGTCAAACAATCGTCAATAAACAAATTTTCATACTAGGTTGGAATTTTTTTATTCAAACTATTGCCTACATACGAAATTCAACTCTCGGTGGGAATTTTTTGGTCAAACTACCGACAATGTACGAATTTTAACTCTCGGTGGGCACTTTTCTCTTCAAACTACTGTCAATATTCAGATTTTAAATATTGGTTGAGATCTTTTTGTTAAACAATTGTAAATAAACGAATTTTAATACTAGGTTGGAATTTTTTTCTTCAAACTATCGCATATACGAAATTTAACGCTCGGTAGGAATTTTTTGGTCAAGCTACCGTCAATGTACGAATTTTAACCCTCGGTGGGCACTTTTTTCTTCAAACTACTGTCAATATTCAAATTTTATCTATTGGTTGATATCTTTTTGTCAAACATTCGTCAATAAACGAATTTTTAAACTAGGTTGTAACTTTTTTCATCAAATTATCGCCTACATACGAAATTCAACTCTCGGTGGGAATTTTTTGGTCAAACTACCGTCAATGTACGAATTCTAACTCTCGGTGGGAACTTTTTTCTTCAAACTACTGTTAATACTCAAATTTTAACTATTGTTTGAGATCTTTTTGTTAAACAATTGTAAATAAACGAATTTTAATACTAGGTTGGAATTTTTTTCTTCAAACTATCGCATATACGAAATTTAACTCTCGGTAGGAATTTTTTGGTCAAGCTACCATCAATGTTCAAATTTTAACTTTCGGTGGGCACTTTTTTCTTCAAACTACTGTCAATATTCATATTTTAACTATTGGTTGAAATCTTTTTGTCAACAATCGTCAATAGACGAATTTTAATACTAGGTTGGAATTTTTTCCTTCAAACTATTGCCTACATACGAAATTCAACTCTCGGTGGGAATTTTTTGGTCAAACTACCGACAATGTACGAATTTTAACTCTCGGTGGGCACTTTTCTCTTCAAACTACTGTCAATATTCAGATTTTAAATATTGGTTGAGATCTTTTTGTTAAACAATTGCAAATAAACGAATTTTAATACTAGGTTGGAATTTTTTTCTTCAAACTATCGCATATACGAAATTTAACTCTCGGCAGGTATTTTTTGGTCAAGCTACCATCAATGTTCGAATTTTAACTCACGGTGGGCACTTTTTTCTTCAAACTACTGTCAATATTCAAATTTTATCTATTGGTTGATATCTTTTTGTCAAACATTCGTCAATAAACGAATATCTAAACTAGGTTGTAACTTTTTTCATCAAATTATCGCCTACATACGAAATTCAACTCTCGGTGGGAATTTTTTGGTCAAACTACCGTCAATGTACGAATTTTAACTCTCGGTGGGAACTTTTTTCTTCAAACTACTGTAAATACTCAAATTTTAACTATTGTTTGAGATCTTTTTGTTAAACAATTGTAAATAAACGAATTTTAATACTAGGTTGGAATTTTTTTCCTCAAACTATCGCATATACGAAATTTAACTCTCGGTAGGAATTTTTTGGTCAAGCTACCATCAATGTTCAAATTTTAACTTTCGGTGGGCACTTTTTTCTTCAAACTACTGTCAATATTCATATTTTAACTATTGGTTGAAATCTTTTTGTCAACAATCGTCAATAGACGAATTTTAATACTAGGTTGGAATTTTTTCCTTCAAACTATCGCCTATATACGAAATTTAACTCTCGGTGGGAATTTTTTGGTCAAGCTACCGTCAATGTACGAATTTTAACTCTCGGTGGGCACTTTTTTCTTCAAACTACTGTCAATATTCAAATTTTATCTATTGGTTGATATCTTTTTGTTAAACATTCGTCAGTAAACGAATTTTTAAACTAGGTTGTAACTTTTTTCATCAAATTATCGCCTACATACGAAATTCAACTCTCGGTGGGAATTTTTGGTCAAGCTACCGTCAATGTACGAATTTTGACTCTCGGTGGGAACTTTTTTCTTCAAACTACTGTCAATACGCAAATTTTAACTATTGTTTGAAATCTTTTTGTTAAACAATTGCAAATAAACGAATTTTAATACTAGGTTGGAATTTTTTTCTTCAAACTATCGCATATACGAAATTTAACTCTCGGCAGGAATTTTTTGGTCAAGCTACCATCAATGTTCGAATTTTAACTCTCGGTGGGCACTTTTTTCTTCAAACTACTGTCAATATTCAGATTTTATCTATTGGTTGAAATCTTTTTGTCAAACAATCGTCAATAAACAAATTTTCATACTAGGTTGGAATTTTTTTCTTCAAACTATTGCCTACATACGAAATTCAACTCTCGGTGGGAATTTTTTGGTCAAACTACCGACAATGTACGAATTTTAACTCTCGGTGGGCACTTTTCTCTTCAAACTACTGTCAATATTCAGATTTTAAATATTGGTTGAGATCTTTTTGTTAAACAATTGTAAATAAACGAATTTTAATACTAGGTTGGAATTTTTTTCTTCAAACTATCGCATATACGAAATTTAACGCTCGGTAGGAATTTTTTGGTCAAGCTACCGTCAATGTACGAATTTTAACCCTCGGTGGGCACTTTTTTCTTCAAACTACTGTCAATATTCAAATTTTATCTATTGGTTGATATCTTTTTGTCAAACATTCGTCAATAAACGAATATCTAAACTAGGTTGTAACTTTTTTCATCAAATTATCGCCTACATACGAAATTCAACTCTCGGTGGGAATTTTTTGGTCAAACTACCGTCAATGTACGAATTTTAACTCTCGGTGGGAACTTTTTTCTTCAAACTACTGTAAATACTCAAATTTTAACTATTGTTTGAGATCTTTTTGTTAAACAATTGTAAATAAACGAATTTTAATACTAGGTTGGAATTTTTTTCCTCAAACTATCGCATATACGAAATTTAACTCTCGGTAGGAATTTTTTGGTCAAGCTACCATCAATGTTCAAATTTTAACTTTCGGTGGGCACTTTTTTCTTCAAACTACTGTCAATATTCATATTTTAACTATTGGTTGAAATCTTTTTGTCAACAATCGTCAATAGACGAATTTTAATACTAGGTTGGAATTTTTTCCTTCAAACTATCGCCTATATACGAAATTTAACTCTCGGTGGGAATTTTTTGGTCAAGCTACCGTCAATGTACGAATTTTAACTCTCGGTGGGCACTTTTTTCTTCAAACTACTGTCAATATTCAAATTTTATCTATTGGTTGATATCTTTTTGTTAAACATTCGTCAGTAAACGAATTTTTAAACTAGGTTGTAACTTTTTTCATCAAATTATCGCCTACATACGAAATTCAACTCTCGGTGGGAATTTTTGGTCAAGCTACCGTCAATGTACGAATTTTGACTCTCGGTGGGAACTTTTTTCTTCAAACTACTGTCAATACGCAAATTTTAACTATTGTTTGAAATCTTTTTGTTAAACAATTGCAAATAAACGAATTTTAATACTAGGTTGGAATTTTTTTCTTCAAACTATCGCATATACGAAATTTAACTCTCGGCAGGAATTTTTTGGTCAAGCTACCATCAATGTTCGAATTTTAACTCTCGGTGGGCACTTTTTTCTTCAAACTACTGTCAATATTCAGATTTTATCTATTGGTTGAAATCTTTTTGTCAAACAATCGTCAATAAACAAATTTTCATACTAGGTTGGAATTTTTTTCTTCAAACTATTGCCTACATACGAAATTCAACTCTCGGTGGGAATTTTTTGGTCAAACTACCGACAATGTACGAATTTTAACTCTCGGTGGGCACTTTTCTCTTCAAACTACTGTCAATATTCAGATTTTAAATATTGGTTGAGATCTTTTTGTTAAACAATTGTAAATAAACGAATTTTAATACTAGGTTGGAATTTTTTTCTTCAAACTATCGCATATACGAAATTTAACGCTCGGTAGGAATTTTTTGGTCAAGCTACCGTCAATGTACGAATTTTAACCCTCGGTGGGCACTTTTTTCTTCAAACTACTGTCAATATTCAAATTTTATCTATTGGTTGATATCTTTTTGTCAAACATTCGTCAATAAACGAATTTTTAAACTAGGTTGTAACTTTTTTCATCAAATTATCGCCTACATACGAAATTCAACTCTCGGTGGGAATTTTTTGGTCAAACTACCGTCAATGTACGAATTTTGACTCTCGGTGGGAACTTTTTTCTTCAAACTACTGTCAATACTCAAATTTTAACTATTGTTTGAGATCTTTTTGTTAAACAATTGCAAATAAACGAATTTTAATACTAGGTCGGAATTTTTTTCTTCAAACTATCGCATATACGAAATTTAACTCTCGGCAGGAATTTTTTGGTCAAGCTACCATCAATGTTCGAATTTTAACTCTCGGTGGGCACTTTTTTCTTCAAACTACTGTCAATATTCAGATTTTATCTATTGGTTGAAATCTTTTTGTCAAACAATCGTCAATGAACAAATTTTCATACTAGGTTGGAATTTTTTTCTTCAAACTATTGCCTACATACGAAATTCAACTCTGGGTGGGAATTTTTTGGTCAAACTACCGACAATGTACGAATTTTAACTCTCGGTGGGCACTTTTCTCTTCAAACTACTGTCAATATTCAGATTTTAAATATTGGTTGAGATCTTTTTGTTAAACAATTGTAAATAAACGAATTTTAATACTAGGTTGGAATTTTTTTCTTCAAACTATCGCATATACGAAATTTAACGCTCGGTAGGAATTTCTTGGTCAAACTACCGTCAATGTACGAATTTTAACTCTCGGTGGGCACTTTTTTCTTCAAACTACTGTCAATATTCAAATTTTATCTATTGGTTGATATCTTTTTGTTAAACATTCGTCAGTAAACGAATTTTTAAACTAGGTTGTAACTTTTTTCATCAAATTATCGCCTACATACGAAATTCAACTCTCGGTGGGAATTTTTTGGTCAAGCTACCGTCAATGTACGAATTTTGACTCTCGGTGGGAACTTTTTTCTTCAAACTACTGTCAATACTCAAATTTTAACTATTGTTTGAGATCTTTTTGTTAAACAATTGCAAATAAACGAATTTTAATACTAGGTTGGAATTTTTTTCTTCAAACTATCGCATATACGAAATTTAACTCTCGGCAGGAATTTTTTGGTCAAGCTACCATCAATGTTCGAATTTTAACTCTCGGTGGGCACTTTTTTCTTCAAACTACTGTCAATATTCAGATTTTATCTATTGGTTGAAATCTTTTTGTCAAACAATCGTCAATAAACAAATTTTCATACTAGGTTGGAATTTTTTTCTTCAAACTATTGCCTACATACGAAATTCAACTCTCGGTGGGAATTTTTTGGTCAAACTACCGACAATGTACGAATTTTAACTCTCGGTGGGCACTTTTCTCTTCAAACTACTGTCAATACTCAAATTTTAACTATTGTTTGAGATCTTTTTGTTAAACAATTGTAAATAAACGAATTTTAATACTAGGTTGGAATTTTTTTCTTCAAACTATCGCATATACGAAATTTAACTCTCGGTAGGAATTTTTTGGTCAAGCTACCATCAATGTTCAAATTTTAACTTTCGGTGGGCACTTTTTTCTTCAAACTACTGTCAATATTCATATTTTAACTATTGGTTGAAATCTTTTTGTCAACAATCGTCAATAGACGAATTTTAATACTAGGTTGGAATTTTTTCCTTCAAACTATTGCCTACATACGAAATTCAACTCTCGGTGGGAATTTTTTGGTCAAACTACCGACAATGTACGAATTTTAACTCTCGGTGGGCACTTTTCTCTTCAAACTACTGTCAATATTCAGATTTTAAATATTGGTTGAGATCTTTTTGTTAAACAATTGCAAATAAACGAATTTTAATACTAGGTTGGAATTTTTTTCTTCAAACTATCGCATATACGAAATTTAACTCTCGGCAGGAATT
This sequence comes from Xylocopa sonorina, assembly GCF_050948175.1. Lineage (NCBI taxonomy): Eukaryota > Metazoa > Arthropoda > Insecta > Hymenoptera > Apidae > Xylocopa > Xylocopa sonorina. Next base: position 1,326,637 of record NW_027490091.1, read on the forward strand.
TTTTGGTCAAGCTACCATCAATGTTCGAATTTTAACTCACGGTGGGCACTTTTTTCTTCAAACTACTGTCAATATTCAAATTTTATCTATTGGTTGATATCTTTTTGTCAAACATTCGTCAATAAACGAATTTTTAAACTAGGTTGTAACTTTTTTCATCAAATTATCGCCTACATACGAAATTCAACTCTCGGTGGGAATTTTTTGGTCAAACTACCGTCAATGTACGAATTTTAACTCTCGGTGGGAACTTTTTTCTTCAAACTACTGTCAATATTCAAATTTTAACTATTGTTTGAGATCTTTTTGTTAAACAATTGTAAATAAACGAATTTTAATACTAGGTTGGAATTTTTTTCCTCAAACTATCGCATATACGAAATTTAACTCTCGGTAGGAATTTTTTGGTCAAGCTACCATCAATGTTCAAATTTTAACTTTCGGTGGGCACTTTTTTCTTCAAACTACTGTCAATATTCATATTTTAACTATTGGTTGAAATCTTTTTGTCAACAATCGTCAATAGACGTATTTTAATACTAGGTTGGAATTTTTTCCTTCAAACTATCGCCTATATACGAAATTTAACTCTCGGTGGGAATTTTTTGGTCAAGCTACCGTCAATGTACGAATTTTAACTCTCGGTGGGCACTTTTTTCTTCAAACTACTGTCAATATTCAAATTTTATCTATTGGTTGATATCTTTTTGTTAAACATTCGTCAGTAAACGAATTTTTAAACTAGGTTGTAACTTTTTTCATCAAATTATCGCCTACATACGAAATTCAACTCTCGGTGGGAATTTTTTGGTCAAGCTACCGTCAATGTACGAATTTTGACTCTCGGTGGGAACTTTTTTCTTCAAACTACTGTCAATACTCAAATTTTAACTATTGTTTGAGATCTTTTTGTTAAACAATTGCAAATAAACGAATTTTAATACTAGGTTGGAATTTTTTTCTTCAAACTATCGCATATACGAAATTTAACTCTCGGCAGGAATTTTTTGGTCAAGCTACCATCAATGTTCGAATTTTAACTCTCGGTGGGCACTTTTTTCTTCAAACTACTGTCAATATTCAGATTTTATCTATTGGTTGAAATCTTTTTGTCAAACAATCGTCAATGAACAAATTTTCATACTAGGTTGGAATTTTTTTCTTCAAACTATTGCCTACATACGAAATTCAACTCTGGGTGGGAATTTTTTGGTCAAACTACCGACAATGTACGAATTTTAACTCTCGGTGGGCACTTTTCTCTTCAAACTACTGTCAATATTCAGATTTTAAATATTGGTTGAGATCTTTTTGTTAAACAATTGTAAATAAACGAATTTTAATACTAGGTTGGAATTTTTTTCTTCAAACTATCGCATATACGAAATTTAACGCTCGGTAGGAATTTTTTGGTCAAGCTACCGTCAATGTACGAATTTTAACCCTCGGTGGGCACTTTTTTCTTCAAACTACTGTCAATATTCAAATTTTATCTATTGGTTGATATCTTTTTGTCAAACATTCGTCAATAAACGAATTTTTAAACTAGGTTGTAACTTTTTTCATCAAATTATCGCCTACATACGAAATTCAACTCTCGGTGGGAATTTTTTGGTCAAACTACCGTCAATGTACGAATTTTAACTCTCGGTGGGAACTTTTTCCTTCAAACTACTGTCAATACTCAAATTTTAACTATTGTTTGAGATCTTTTTGTTAAACAATTGTAAATAAACGAATTTTAATACTAGGTTGGAATTTTTTTCCTCAAACTATCGCATATACGAAATTTAACTCTCGGTAGGAATTTTTTGGTCAAGCTACCATCAATGTTCAAATTTTAACTTTCGGTGGGCACTTTTTTCTTCAAACTACTGTCAATATTCATATTTTAACTATTGGTTGAAATCTTTTTGTCAACAATCGTCAATAGACGAATTTTAATACTAGGTTGGAATTTTTTCCTTCAAACTATCGCCTATATACGAAATTTAACTCTCGGTGGGAATTTTTTGGTCAAGCTACCGTCAATGTACGAATTTTAACTCTCGGTGGGCACTTAGTTCTTCAAACTACTGTCAATATTCAAATTTTATCTATTGGTTGATATCTTTTTGTTAAACATTCGTCAGTAAACGAATTTTTAAACTAGGTTGTAACTTTTTTCATCAAATTATCGCCTACATACGAAATTCAACTCTGGGTGGGAATTTTTTGGTCAAACTACCGACAATGTACGAATTTTAACTCTCGGTGGGCACTTTTCTCTTCAAACTACTGTCAATATTCAGATTTTAAATATTGGTTGAGATCTTTTTGTTAAACAATTGTAAATAAACGAATTTTAATACTAGGTTGGAATTTTTTTCTTCAAACTATCGCATATACGAAATTTAACGCTCGGTAGGAATTTTTTGGTCAAGCTACCGTCAATGTACGAATTTTAACCCTCGGTGGGCACTTTTTTCTTCAAACTACTGTCAATATTCAAATTTTATCTATTGGTTGATATCTTTTTGTCAAACATTCGTCAATAAACGAATTTTTAAACTAGGTTGTAACTTTTTTCATCAAATTATCGCCTACATACGAAATTCAACTCTCGGTGGGAATTTTTTGGTCAAACTACCGTCAATGTACGAATTTTAACTCTCGGTGGGAACTTTTTTCTTCAAACTACTGTCAATACTCAAATTTTAACTATTCTTTGAGATCTTTTTGTTAAACAATTGTAAATAAACGAATTTTAATACTAGGTTGGAATTTTTTTCCTCAAACTATCGCATATACGAAATTTAACTCTCGGTAGGAATTTTTTGGTCAAGCTACCATCAATGTTCAAATTTTAACTTTCGGTGGGCACTTTTTTCTTCAAACTACTGTCAATATTCATATTTTAACTATTGGTTGAAATCTTTTTGTCAACAATCGTCAATAGACGAATTTTAATACTAGGTTGGAATTTTTTCCTTCAAACTATCGCCTATATACGAAATTTAACTCTCGGTGGGAATTTTTTGGTCAAGCTACCGTCAATGTACGAATTTTAACTCTCGGTGGGCACTTTTTTCTTCAAACTACTGTCAGTATTCAGATTTTATCTATTGGTTGAAATCTTTTTGTCAAACAATTGTCAATAAACGAATTTTTAAACTAGGTTGTAACTTTTTTCTTCAAATTATCGCCTACATACGAAATTCAACTCTCGGTGGGAATTTTTTGGTCAAACTACCGTCAATGTACGAATTTTAACTCTCGGTGGGCACTTTTTTCTTCAAACTACTGTCAATACTCAAATTTTAACTATTGTTTGAGATCTTTTTGTTAAACAATTCTAAATAAACGAATTTTAATACTAGGTTGGAATTTTTTTCTTCAAACTATCGCCTATATACGAAATTTAACTCTCGGTGGGCACTTTTTTCTTCAAACTACTGTCAATATTCATATTTTAACTATTGGTTGAAATCTTTTTGTCAACAATCGTCAATAGACGAATTTTAATACTAGGTTGGAATTTTTTCCTTCAAACTATCGCCTATATACGAAATTTAACTCTCGGTGGGAATTTTTTGGTCAAACTATCGTCAATGTACGAATTTTAACTCTCGGTGGGAACTTTTTTCTTCAAACTACTGTCAATATTCATATTTTAACTATTGGTTGAAATCTTTTTGTCAACAATCGTCAATAGACGAATTTTAATACTAGGTTGGAATTTTTTTCTTCAAACTATCGCCTATATACGAATTTTAACTCTCGGTGGGCACTTTTTTCTTCAGACTACTGTTTATATTCAAATTTTAACTATTGGTTGAAATCTTTATGCCAAACAATCGTCAATAAACGAATTTTAATACTAGGCTGGAATTTTTTTCTTCAAACTATCGCCTATATACGAAATTTAACTCTCGGTGGGAATTTTTTGGTCAAACTATCGTCAATGTACGAATTTTAACTCTCGGTGGGCACTTTTTTCTTCAAACAACTGTAGGTTGGAATTTTTTTCTTCAAACTATCGCCTATATACGAGTTTTAACTCTCGGTGTGAATTTTTTGGTCAAGCTACCGTCAATGTACGAATTTCAACTCTCGGTGGGCACTTTTTTCTTCAAACAACTGTAATACTCAGATTTTAACTATGGGTGAAATCCTTTTGTCAAACAATCGTCAATAAACGAATTTTAATACTAGGTTGGAATTTTTTTCTTCAAACTATCGCATATACGAAATTTAACTCTCGGCAGGAATTTTTTGGTCAAGCTACCATCAATGTTCGAATTTTAACTCACGGTGGGCACTTTTTTCTTCAAACTACTGTCAATATTCAAATTTTATCTATTGGTTGATATCTTTTTGTCAAACAGTCGTCAATAAACGAATTTTTAAACTAGGTTGTAACTTTTTTCTTCAAACTATCGCCTACATACGAAATTTAACTCTCGGTGGGAATTTTTTGGTCACTATTTCGTCAAAGTACGAATTTTAACTCACGGTGGGCACTTTTTTCTTCAAACTACTGTCAATATTCAAATTTTATCTATTGGTTGATATCTTTTTGTCAAACAGTCGTCAATAAACGAATTTTTAAACTAGGTTGTAACTTTTTTCTTCAAATTATTGCCTACATACGAAATTCAACTCTCGGTGGGAATTTTTTGGTCAAGCTACCGTCAATGTACGAATTTTAACTCTCGGTGGGCACTTTTTTCTTCAAACTACTGTCAATATTCAAATTTTATCTATTGGTTGATATCTTTTTGTCAAACAGTCGTCAATAAACGAGTTTTTAAACTAGGTTGTAACTTTTTTCTTCAAATTATCGCCTACATACGAAATTCAACTCTCGGTGGGAATTTTTTGGTCAAACTACCGTCAATGTACGAATTTTAACTCTCGGTGGGAACTTTTTTCTTCAAACTACTGTCAATACTCAAATTTTAACTATTGTTTGAGATCTTTTTGTTAAACAATTGTAAATAAACGAATTTTAATACTAGGTTGGAATTTTTTTCTTCAAACTATCGCATATACGAAATTTAACACTCGGTAGGAATTATTTGGTCAAGCTACCATCAATGTTCGAATTTTAACTCTCGGTGGGCACTTTTTTCTTCAAACTACTGTCAATACTCAGATTTTAACTATTGGTTGAAGTCTTTTTGTCAAACAGTCGTCAATAATCGAATTTTTATACTAGGTTGTAATTTTTTTCTTCAAACTATCGCCTACATACGAAATTTAACTCTCGGTGGGAATTTTTTGGTCAAGCTACCGTCAATGTTCGAATTTTAACTCTCGGTGGGCACTTTTTTCCTCAAACTACTGTAAATATTCAAATTTTAACTATTGGTTGAAATCTTTTTGTCAAACAGTCCTCAATAAACGAATTTTCATACTAGGTTGTAATTTTTTTCTTCAAACTGTCGCCTACATACGAAATTTAACTCTCGGTAGGAATTTTTTGGTCAAACTATCGTCAATGTACGAATTTTAACTCAAGGTGGGCACTTTTTTCTTCAAACTACTGTCAATATTCAGATTTTAACTATTGGTTGAAATCTTTTTGTCAAACAATCGTCAATAAACGAATTTTCATACTAGGTTGGAATTTTTTTCTTCAAACTATCGCCTAGATACGAAATTTAGCTCTTCGTAGGAATTTTTTAGTCAAGCTAGCGTCAATGTACGAATTTTAACTCTCAGTGGGCACTTTTCTCTTCAAACTGCTGTCAATATTCAGATTTTAACTATTGGTTGCAATCTTTTTGTCAAACAGTCGTCAATAAACGAATTTTTATTCTAGGTTGTAATTTTTTTCTTCAAACTATCGCCTACATACGAAATTTATCTCTCGGTGGGAATTTTTTGGTCAACCTACCATCAATGTTCGAATTTTAACTCTCGGTGGGCACTTTTTTCTTCAAACTACTGTCAATATTCAGATTTTATCTATTGGTTGAAATCTTTTTATCAAACAATCGTCAATAAACGAATTTTCATACTAGGTTGGAATTTTTTTCTTCAAACTATCGCCTAGATACGAAATTTAGCTCTTCGTAGGAATTTTTTAGTCAAGCTAGTGTCAATGTACGAATTTTAACTCTCGGTGGGCACTTTTCTCTTCAAACTGCTGTCAATATTCAGATTTTAACTATTGGTTGCAATCTTTTTGTCAAACAGTCGTCAATATACGAATTTTTATTCTAGGTTGTAATTTTTTTCTTCAAACTATCGCCTACATACGAAATTTATCTCTCGGTGGGAATTTTTTGGTCAACCTACCATCAATGTTCGAATTTTAACTCTCGGTGGGCACTTTTTTCTTCAAACTACTGTCAGTATTCAGATTTTATCTATTGGTTGAAATCTTTTTGTCAAACAATCGTCAATAAACGAATTTTTAAACTAGGTTGTAACTTTTTTCATCAAATTATCGCCTACATACGAAATTCAACTCTCGGTGGGAATTTTTTGGTCAAACTACCGTCAATGTACGAATTTTGACTCTCGGTGGGAACTTTTTTCTTCAAACTACTGTCAATACTCAAATTTTAACTATTGTTTGAGATCTTTTTGTTAAACAATTGCAAATAAACGAATTTTAATACTAGGTTGGAATTTTTTTCTTCAAACTATCGCATATACGAAATTTAACTCTCGGCAGGAATTTTTTGGTCAAGCTACCATCAATGTTCGAATTTTAACTCACGGTGGGCACTTTTTTCTTCAAACTACTGTCAATATTCAAATTTTATCTATTGGTTGATATCTTTTTGTCAAACAGACGTCAATAAACGAATTTTTAAACTAGGTTGTAACTTTTTTCTTCAAATTATCGCCTACATACGAAATTCAACTCTCGGTGGGAATTTTTTGGTCAAACTACCGTCAATGTACGAATTTTAACTCTCGGTGGGCACTTTTTTCTTCAAACTACTGTCAATATTCAAATTTTATCTATTGGTTGATATCTTTTTGTCAAACATTCGTCAATAAACGAATTTTTAAACTAGGTTGTAACTTTTTTCATCAAATTATCGCCTACATACGAAATTCAACTCTCGGTGGGAATTTTTTGGTCAAACTACCGTCAATGTACGAATTTTAACTCTCGGTGGGAACTTTTTTCTTCAAACTACTGTCAATACTCAAATTTTAACTATTGTTTGAGATCTTTTTGTTAAACAATTGTAACTAAACGAATTTTAATACTAGGTTGGAATTTTTTTCTTCAAACTATCGCATATACGAAATTTAACGCTCGGTAGGAATATTTTGGTCAAGCTACCATCAATGTTCGAATTTTAACTCTCGGTGGGCACTTTTTTCTTCAAACTACTGTCAATATTCAGATTTTATCTATTGGTTGAAATCCTTTTGTTAAACAATTGTAAATAAACGAATTTTAATACTAGGTTGGAATTTTTTTCTTCAAACTATCGCCTACATACGAAATTTAACTCTCGGTGGGAATTTTTTGGTCAAACTTTCGTCAAAGTACGAATTTTAACTCACGGTGGGCACTTTTTTCTTCAAACTACTGTCAATATTCAAATTTTATCTATTGGTTGATATCTTTTTGTCAAACAGTCGTCAATAAACGAATTTTTAAACTAGGTTGTAACTTTTTTCTTCAAATTATCGCCTACATACGAAATTCAACTCTCGGTGGGAATTTTTTGGTCAAGCTACCGTCAATGTACGAATTTTAACTCTCGGTGGGCACTTTTTTCTTCAAACTACTGTCAATATTCAAATTTTATCTATTGGTTGATATCTTTTTGTCAAACAGTCGTCAATAAACGAATTTTTAAACTAGGTTGTAACTTTTTTCTTCAAATTATCGCCTACATACGAAGTTCAACTCTCGGTGGGAATTTTTTGGTCAAACTACCGTCAATGTACGAATTTTAACTCTCGGTTGGCACTTTTCTCTTCAAACTACTGTCAATATTCAGATTTTAACTATTGTTTGAGATCTTTTTGTTAAACAATTGTAAATAAACGAATTTTAATACTAGGTTGGAATTTTTTTCTTCAAACTATCGCATATACGAAATTTAACGCTCGGTAGGAATTTTTTGGTCAAGCTACCATCAATGTTCGAATTTTAACTCTCGGTGGGCACTTTTTTCTTCAAACTACTGTCAATATTCAGATTTTATCTATTGGTTGAAATCTTTTTGTCAAACAATCGTCAATAAACGAATTTTCATACTAGGTTGGAATTTTTTTCTTCAAACTATTGCCTACATACGAAGTTCAACTCTCGGTGGGAATTTTTTGGTCAAACTACCGACAATGTACGAATTTTAACTCTCAGTGGGCACTTTTCTCTTCAAACTACTGTCAATACTCAAATTTTAACTATTGTTTGATATCTTTTTGTTAAACAATTGTAAATAAACGAATTTTAATACTAGGTTGGAATTTTTTTCTTCAAACTATCGCCTATATACGAAATTTAACTCTCGGTGGGGACTTTTTTCTTCAAACTACTGTCAATATTCAGATTTTAACTATTGGTTGAAATCTTTTTGTCAAACAATCGTCAGTACACGAATTTTTATACTAGGTGGTAATTTTTTTTCTTCAAACTATCGCCTACATACGAAATTTAACTCTCGGTGGGAATTTTTTGGTCAAACTATCGTCAATGTACGAATTTTAACTCTCGGTGGGCACTTTTTTCTTCAGACTACTGTCAATATTCAAATTTTAACTATTGGTTGAAATCTTCATGTCGTCAATAAACGAATTTTTATACTAGGTTGTAATTTTTTTCTTCAAACTATCGCATATACGAAATTTAACTCTCGGTAGGAATTTTTTGGTCAAGCTACCATCAATGTTCGAATTTTAACTCTCGGTGGGCACTTTTTTCTTCAAACTACTGTCAATACTCAGATTTTAACTATTGGTTGAAGTCTTTTTGTCAAACAGTCGTCAATAATCGAATTTTTATACTAGGTTGTAATTTTTTTCTTCAAACTATCGCCTACATACGAAATTTAACTCTCGGTGGGAATTTTTTGGTCAAGCTACCGTCAATGTTCGAATTTTAACTCTCGGTGGGCACTTTTTTCCTCAAACTACTGTAAATATTCAAATTTTAACTATTGGTTGAAATCTTTTTGTCAAACAGTCCTCAATAAACGAATTTTCATACTAGGTTGTAATTTTTTTCTTCAAACTGTCGCCTACATACGAAATTTAACTCTCGGTAGGAATTTTTTGGTCAAACTATCGTCAATGTACGAATTTTAACTCAAGGTGGGCACTTTTTTCTTCAAACTACTGTCAATATTCAGATTTTAACTATTGGTTGAAATCTTTTTGTCAAACAATCGTCAATAAACGAATTTTCATACTAGGTTGGAATTTTTTTCTTCAAACTATCGCCTAGATACGAAATTTAGCTCTTCGTAGGAATTTTTTAGTCAAGCTAGCGTCAATGTACGAATTTTAACTCTCAGTGGGCACTTTTCTCTTCAAACTGCTGTCAATATTCAGATTTTAACTATTGGTTGCAATCTTTTTGTCAAACAGTCGTCAATAAACGAATTTTTATTCTAGGTTGTAATTTTTTTCTTCAAACTATCGCCTACATACGAAATTTATCTCTCGGTGGGAATTTTTTGGTCAACCTACCATCAATGTTCGAATTTTAACTCTCGGTGGGCACTTTTTTCTTCAAACTACTGTCAATATTCAGATTTTATCTATTGGTTGAAATCTTTTTATCAAACAATCGTCAATAAACGAATTTTCATACTAGGTTGGAATTTTTTTCTTCAAACTATCGCCTAGATACGAAATTTAGCTCTTCGTAGGAATTTTTTAGTCAAGCTAGTGTCAATGTACGAATTTTAACTCTCGGTGGGCACTTTTCTCTTCAAACTGCTGTCAATATTCAGATTTTAACTATTGGTTGCAATCTTTTTGTCAAACAGTCGTCAATATACGAATTTTTATTCTAGGTTGTAATTTTTTTCTTCAAACTATCGCCTACATACGAAATTTATCTCTCGGTGGGAATTTTTTGGTCAACCTACCATCAATGTTCGAATTTTAACTCTCGGTGGGCACTTTTTTCTTCAAACTACTGTCAGTATTCAGATTTTATCTATTGGTTGAAATCTTTTTGTCAAACAATCGTCAATAAACGAATTTTTAAACTAGGTTGTAACTTTTTTCATCAAATTATCGCCTACATACGAAATTCAACTCTCGGTGGGAATTTTTTGGTCAAACTACCGTCAATGTACGAATTTTGACTCTCGGTGGGAACTTTTTTCTTCAAACTACTGTCAATACTCAAATTTTAACTATTGTTTGAGATCTTTTTGTTAAACAATTGCAAATAAACGAATTTTAATACTAGGTTGGAATTTTTTTCTTCAAACTATCGCATATACGAAATTGAACTCTCGGCAGGAATTTTTTGGTCAAGCTACCATCAATGTTCGAATTTTAACTCACGGTGGGCACTTTTTTCTTCAAACTACTGTCAATATTCAAATTTTATCTATTGGTTGATATCTTTTTGTCAAACAGACGTCAATAAACGAATTTTTAAACTAGGTTGTAACTTTTTTCTTCAAATTATCGCCTACATACGAAATTCAACTCTCGGTGGGAATTTTTTGGTCAAACTACCGTCAATGTACGAATTTTAACTCTCGGTGGGCACTTTTTTCTTCAAACTACTGTCAATATTCAAATTTTATCTATTGGTTGATATCTTTTTGTCAAACATTCGTCAATAAACGAATTTTTAAACTAGGTTGTAACTTTTTTCATCAAATTATCGCCTACATACGAAATTCAACTCTCGGTGGGAATTTTTTGGTCAAACTACCGTCAATGTACGAATTTTAACTCTCGGTGGGAACTTTTTTCTTCAAACTACTGTCAATACTCAAATTTTAACTATTGTTTGAGATCTTTTTGTTAAACAATTGTAACTAAACGAATTTTAATACTAGGTTGGAATTTTTTTCTTCAAACTATCGCATATACGAAATTTAACGCTCGGTAGGAATATTTTGGTCAAGCTACCATCAATGTTCGAATTTTAACTCTCGGTGGGCACTTTTTTCTTCAAACTACTGTCAATATTCAGATTTTATCTATTGGTTGAAATCCTTTTGTTAAACAATTGTAAATAAACGAATTTTAATACTAGGTTGGAATTTTTTTCTTCAAACTATCGCCTACATACGAAATTTAACTCTCGGTGGGAATTTTTTGGTCAAACTTTCGTCAAAGTACGAATTTTAACTCACGGTGGGCACTTTTTTCTTCAAACTACTGTCAATATTCAAATTTTATCTATTGGTTGATATCTTTTTGTCAAACAGTCGTCAATAAACGAATTTTTAAACTAGGTTGTAACTTTTTTCTTCAAATTATCGCCTACATACGAAATTCAACTCTCGGTGGGAATTTTTTGGTCAAGCTACCGTCAATGTACGAATTTTAACTCTCGGTGGGCACTTTTTTCTTCAAACTACTGTCAATATTCAAATTTTATCTATTGGTTGATATCTTTTTGTCAAACAGTCGTCAATAAACGAATTTTTAAACTAGGTTGTAACTTTTTTCTTCAAATTATCGCCTACATACGAAGTTCAACTCTCGGTGGGAATTTTTTGGTCAAACTACCGTCAATGTACGAATTTTAACTCTCGGTTGGCACTTTTCTCTTCAAACTACTGTCAATATTCAGATTTTAACTATTGTTTGAGATCTTTTTGTTAAACAATTGTAAATAAACGAATTTTAATACTAGGTTGGAATTTTTTTCTTCAAACTATCGCATATACGAAATTTAACGCTCGGTAGGAATTTTTTGGTCAAGCTACCATCAATGTTCGAATTTTAACTCTCGGTGGGCACTTTTTTCTTCAAACTACTGTCAATATTCAGATTTTATCTATTGGTTGAAATCTTTTTGTCAAACAATCGTCAATAAACGAATTTTCATACTAGGTTGGAATTTTTTTCTTCAAACTATTGCCTACATACGAAGTTCAACTCTCGGTGGGAATTTTTTGGTCAAACTACCGACAATGTACGAATTTTAACTCTCAGTGGGCACTTTTCTCTTCAAACTACTGTCAATACTCAAATTTTAACTATTGTTTGATATCTTTTTGTTAAACAATTGTAAATAAACGAATTTTAATACTAGGTTGGAATTTTTTTCTTCAAACTATCGCCTATATACGAAATTTAACTCTCGGTGGGGACTTTTTTCTTCAAACTACTGTCAATATTCAGATTTTAACTATTGGTTGAAATCTTTTTGTCAAACAATCGTCAGTACACGAATTTTTATACTAGGTGGTAATTTTTTTTCTTCAAACTATCGCCTACATACGAAATTTAACTCTCGGTGGGAATTTTTTGGTCAAACTATCGTCAATGTACGAATTTTAACTCTCGGTGGGCACTTTTTTCTTCAGACTACTGTCAATATTCAAATTTTAACTATTGGTTGAAATCTTCATGTCGTCAATAAACGAATTTTTATACTAGGTTGTAATTTTTTTCTTCAAACTATCGCATATACGAAATTTAACTCTCGGTAGGAATTTTTTGGTCAAGCTACCATCAATGTTCGAATTTTAACTCTCGGTGGGCACTTTTTTCTTCAAACTACTGTCAATACTCAGATTTTAACTATTGGTTGAAGTCTTTTTGTCAAACAGTCGTCAATAATCGAATTTTTATACTAGGTTGTAATTTTTTTCTTCAAACTATCGCCTACATACGAAATTTAACTCTCGGTGGGAATTTTTTGGTCAAGCTACCGTCAATGTTCGAATTTTAACTCTCGGTGGGCACTTTTTTCCTCAAACTACTGTAAATATTCAAATTTTAACTATTGGTTGAAATCTTTTTGTCAAACAGTCCTCAATAAACGAATTTTCATACTAGGTTGTAATTTTTTTCTTCAAACTGTCGCCTACATACGAAATTTAACTCTCGGTAGGAATTTTTTGGTCAAACTATCGTCAATGTACGAATTTTAACTCAAGGTGGGCACTTTTTTCTTCAAACTACTGTCAATATTCAGATTTTAACTATTGGTTGAAATCTTTTTGTCAAACAATCGTCAATAAACGAATTTTCATACTAGGTTGGAATTTTTTTCTTCAAACTATCGCCTAGATACGAAATTTAGCTCTTCGTAGGAATTTTTTAGTCAAGCTAGCGTCAATGTACGAATTTTAACTCTCAGTGGGCACTTTTCTCTTCAAACTGCTGTCAATATTCAGATTTTAACTATTGGTTGCAATCTTTTTGTCAAACAGTCGTCAATAAACGAATTTTTATTCTAGGTTGTAATTTTTTTCTTCAAACTATCGCCTACATACGAAATTTATCTCTCGGTGGGAATTTTTTGGTCAACCTACCATCAATGTTCGAATTTTAACTCTCGGTGGGCACTTTTTTCTTCAAACTACTGTCAATATTCAGATTTTATCTATTGGTTGAAATCTTTTTATCAAACAATCGTCAATAAACGAATTTTCATACTAGGTTGGAATTTTTTTCTTCAAACTATCGCCTAGATACGAAATTTAACTCTCGGTGGGAATTTTTTGGTCAAACTATGGTCAAGGTACGAATTTTAACTCTCGGTGGGCACTTTTTTCTTCAAACAACTGTAATACTCAGATTTCAACTATTGTTTGAGATCTTTTTGTTAAACAATTGTAAATAAACGAATTTTAATACTAGGTTGGAATTTTTTTCTTCAAACTATCGCCTATATACGAATTTTAACTCTCGGTGGGCACTTTTTTCTTCAGACTACTGTCAATATTCAAATTTTATCTATTGGTTGATATCTTTTTGTCAAACATTCGTCAATAAACGAATTTTTAAACTAGGTTGTAACTTTTTTCATCAAATTATCGCCTACATACGAAATTCAACTCTCGGTGGGAATTTTTTGGTCAAACTACCGTCAATGTACGAATTTTAACTCTCGGTGGGCACTTTTTTCTTCAAACTACTGTCAATATTCAAATTTTATCTATTGGTTGATATCTTTTTGTCAAACATTCGTCAATAAACGAATTTTTAAACTAGGTTGTAACTTTTTTCATCAAATTATCGCCTACATACGAAATTCAACTCTCGGTGGGAATTTTTTGGTCAAACTACCGTCCATGTACGAATTTTAACTCTCGGTGGGCACTTTTTTCTTCAAACTACTGTCAATATTCAAATTTTATCTATTGGTTGATATCTTTTTGTCAAACATTCGTCAATAAACGAATTTTTAAACTAGGTTGTACCTTTTTTCATCAAATTGTCGCCTACATACGGAATTCAACTCTCGGTGGGAATTTTTTGGTCAAACTACCGTCAATGTACGAATTTTAAGTCTCGGTGGGAACTTTTCTCTTCAAACTACTGTCAATATTCAGATTTTAAATATTGGTTGAAATCTTTTTGTCAAACAGTCGTCAATAAACGAATTTTTATACTAGGTTGTAATTTTTTTCTTCAAACTATCGCCTACATACGAAATTTAACTCTCGGTGGGGATTTTTTGGTCAAACTTTCGTCAAAGTACGAATTTTAACTCACGGTGGGCACTTTTTTCTTCAAACTACTGTCAATATTCAAATTTTATCTATTGGTTGATATCTTTTTGTCAAACATTCGTCAATAAACGAATTTTTAAACTAGGTTGTAACTTTTTTCATCAAATTATCGCCTACATACGAAATTCAACTCTCGGTGGGAATTTTTTGGTCAAACTACCATCAATGTACGAATTTTAACTCTCGGTGGGCACTTTTTTCTTCAAACTACTGTCAATATTCAAATTTTATCTATTGGTTGATATTTTTTTGTCAAACATTCGTCAATAAACGAATTTTTAAACTAGGTTGTAACTTTTTTCATCAAATTATCGCCTACATACGAAATTCAACTATCGGTGGGAATTTTTTGGTCAAACTACCATCAATGTACGAATTTTGACTCTCGGTGGGCACTTTTTTCTTCAAACTACTGTCAATATTCAAATTTTATCTATTGGTTGATATTTTTTTGTCAAACATTCGTCAATAAACGAATTTTTAAACTAGGTTGTAACTTTTTTCATCAAATTATCGCCTACATACGAAATTCAACTATCGGTGGGAATTTTTTTGTCAAACTATGGTCAAGGTACGAATTTTAACTCTCGGTGGGCACTTTTTTCTTCAAACAACTGTAATACTCAGATTTCAACTATTGTTTGAGATCTTTTTGTTAAACAATTGTAAATAAACGAATTTTAATACTAGGTTGGAATTTTTTTCTTCAAACTATCGCCTATATACGAATTTTAACTCTCGGTGGGCACTTTTTTCTTCAGACTACTGTCAATATTCAAATTTTATCTATTGGTTGATATCTTTTTGTCAAACATTCGTCAATAAACGAATTTTTAAACTAGGTTGTAACTTTTTTCATCAAATTATCGCCTACATACGAAATTCAACTCTCGGTGGGAATTTTTTGGTCAAACTACCGTCAATGTACGAATTTTAACTCTCGATGGGCACTTTTTTCTTCAAACTACTGTCAATATTCAAATTTTATCTATTGGTTGATATCTTTTTGTCAAGCATTCGTCAATAAACGAATTTTTAAACTAGGTTGTAACTTTTTTCATCAAATTATCGCCTACATACGAAATTCAACTCTCGGTGGGAATTTTTTGGTCAAACTACCGTCCATGTACGAATTTTAACTCTCGGTGGGCACTTTTTTCTTCAAACTACTGTCAATATTCAAATTTTATCTATTGGTTGATATCTTTTTGTCAAACATTCGTCAATAAACGAATTTTTAAACTAGGTTGTACCTTTTTTCATCAAATTGTCGCCTACATACGGAATTCAACTCTCGGTGGGAATTTTTTGGTCAAACTACCGTCAATGTACGAATTTTAAGTCTCGGTGGGAACTTTTCTCTTCAAACTACTGTCAATATTCAGATTTTAAATATTGGTTGAAATCTTTTTGTCAAACAGTCGTCAATAAACGAATTTTTATACTAGGTTGTAATTTTTTTCTTCAAACTATCGCCTACATACGAAATTTAACTCTCGGTGGGGATTTTTTGGTCAAACTTTCGTCAAAGTACGAATTTTAACTCACGGTGGGCACTTTTTTCTTCAAACTACTGTCAATATTCAAATTTTATCTATTGGTTGATATCTTTTTGTCAAACATTCGTCAATAAACGAATTTTTAAACTAGGTTGTAACTTTTTTCATCAAATTATCGCCTACATACGAAATTCAACTCTCGGTGGGAATTTTTTGGTCAAACTACCATCAATGTACGAATTTTAACTCTCGGTGGGCACTTTTTTCTTCAAACTACTGTCAATATTCAAATTTTATCTATTGGTTGATATTTTTTTGTCAAACATTCGTCAATAAACGAATTTTTAAACTAGGTTGTAACTTTTTTCATCAAATTATCGCCTACATACGAAATTCAACTATCGGTGGGAATTTTTTGGTCAAACTACCATCAATGTACGAATTTTGACTCTCGGTGGGCACTTTTTTCTTCAAACTACTGTCAATATTCAAATTTTATCTATTGGTTGATATTTTTTTGTCAAACATTCGTCAATAAACGAATTTTTAAATTAGGTTGTAACTTTTTTCATCAAATTATCGCCTACATACGAAATTCAACTATCGGTGGGAATTTTTTGGTCAAACTAACGTCAATGTACGAATTTTGACTCTCGGTGAGAACTTTTTTCTTCAAACTACTGTCAATACTCAAATTTTAACTATTGTTTGAGATGTTTTTGTTAAACAATTGCAAATAGACGAATTTTAATACTAGGTTGGAATTTTTTTCTTCAAACTATCGCATATACGAAATTTAACTCTCGGCAGGAATTTTTTGGTCAAGCTAACGTCAATGTACGAATTTTAACTCTCGGTGGGCACTTTTTTCTTCAAACTACTGTCAATATTCAAATTTTATCTATTGGTTGATATCTTTTTGTCAAACATTCGTCAATAAACGAATTTTTAAACTAGGTTGTACCTTTTTTCATCAAATTGTCGCCTACATACGGAATTCAACTCTCGGTGGGAATTTTTTGGTCAAACTACCGTCAATGTACGAATTTTAAGTCTCGGTGGGAACTTTTCTCTTCAAACTACTGTCAATATTCAGATTTTAAATATTGGTTGAAATCTTTTTGTCAAACAGTCGTCAATAAACGAATTTTTATACTAGGTTGTAATTTTTTTCTTCAAACTATCGCCTACATACGAAATTTAACTCTCGGTGGGAATTTTTTGGTCAAACTTTCGTCAAAGTACGAATTTTAACTCACGGTGGGCACTTTTTTCTTCAAACTACTGTCAATATTCAAATTTTATCTATTGGTTGATATCTTTTTGTCAAACATTCGTCAATAAACGAATTTTTAAACTAGGTTGTAACTTTTTTCATCAAATTATCGCCTACATACGAAATTCAACTCTCGGTGGGAATTTTTTGGTCAAACTACCGTCAATGTACGAATTTTAACTCTCGGTGGGCACTTTTTTCTTCAAACTACTGTCAATATTCAAATTTTATCTATTGGTTGATATCTTTTTGTCAAACATTCGTCAATAAACGAATTTTTAAACTAGGTTGTAACTTTTTTCATCAAATTATCGCCTACATACGAAATTCAACTCTCGGTGGGAATTTTTTGGTCAAACTACCGTCCATGTACGAATTTTAACTCTCGGTGGGCACTTTTTTCTTCAAACTACTGTCAATATTCAAATTTTATCTATTGGTTGATATCTTTTTGTCAAACATTCGTCAATAAACGAATTTTTAAACTAGGTTGTACCTTTTTTCATCAAATTGTCGCCTACATACGGAATTCAACTCTCGGTGGGAATTTTTTGGTCAAACTACCGTCAATGTACGAATTTTAAGTCTCGGTGGGAACTTTTCTCTTCAAACTACTGTCAATATTCAGATTTTAAATATTGGTTGAAATCTTTTTGTCAAACAGTCGTCAATAAACGAATTTTTATACTAGGTTGTAATTTTTTTCTTCAAACTATCGCCTACATACGAAATTTAACTCTCGGTGGGGATTTTTTGGTCAAACTTTCGTCAAAGTACGAATTTTAACTCACGGTGGGCACTTTTTTCTTCAAACTACTGTCAATATTCAAATTTTATCTATTGGTTGATATCTTTTTGTCAAACATTCGTCAATAAACGAATTTTTAAACTAGGTTGTAACTTTTTTCATCAAATTATCGCCTACATACGAAATTCAACTCTCGGTGGGAATTTTTTGGTCAAACTACCATCAATGTACGAATTTTAACTCTCGGTGGGCACTTTTTTCTTCAAACTACTGTCAATATTCAAATTTTATCTATTGGTTGATATTTTTTGTCAAACATTCGTCAATAAACGAATTTTTAAACTAGGTTGTAACTTTTTTCATCAAATTATCGCCTACATACGAAATTCAACTATCGGTGGGAATTTTTTGGTCAAACTACCATCAATGTACGAATTTTGACTCTCGGTGGGCACTTTTTTCTTCAAACTACTGTCAATATTCAAATTTTATCTATTGGTTGATATTTTTTTGTCAAACATTCGTCAATAAACGAATTTTTAAACTAGGTTGTAACTTTTTTCATCAAATTATCGCCTACATACGAAATTCAACTATCGGTGGGAATTTTTTGGTCAAACTAACGTCAATGTACGAATTTTGACTCTCGGTGGGAACTTTTTTCTTCAAACTACTGTCAATACTCAAATTTTAACTATTGTTTGAGATGTTTTTGTTAAACAATTGCAAATAGACGAATTTTAATACTAGGTTGGAATTTTTTTCTTCAAACTATCGCATATACGAAATTTAACTCTCGGCAGGAATTTTTTGGTCAAGCTAACGTCAATGTACGAATTTTAACTCTCGGTGGGCACTTTTTTCTTCAAACTACTGTCAATATTCAAATTTTATCTATTGGTTGATATCTTTTTGTCAAACATTCGTCAATAAACGAATTTTTAAACTAGGTTGTACCTTTTTTCATCAAATTGTCGCCTACATACGGAATTCAACTCTCGGTGGGAATTTTTTGGTCAAACTACCGTCAATGTACGAATTTTAAGTCTCGGTGGGAACTTTTCTCTTCAAACTACTGTCAATATTCAGATTTTAAATATTGGTTGAAATCTTTTTGTCAAACAGTCGTCAATAAACGAATTTTTATACTAGGTTGTAATTTTTTTCTTCAAACTATCGCCTACATACGAAATTTAACTCTCGGTGGGAATTTTTTGGTCAAACTTTCGTCAAAGTACGAATTTTAACTCACGGTGGGCACTTTTTTCTTCAAACTACTGTCAATATTCAAATTTTATCTATTGGTTGATATCTTTTTGTCAAACATTCGTCAATAAACGAATTTTTAAACTAGGTTGTAACTTTTTTCATCAAATTATCGCCTACATACGAAATTCAACTCTCGGTGGGAATTTTTTGGTCAAACTACCGTCAATGTACGAATTTTAACTCTCGGTGGGCACTTTTTTCTTCAAACTACTGTCAATATTCAAATTTTATCTATTGGTTGATATCTTTTTGTCAAACATTCGTCAATAAACGAATTTTTAAACTAGGTTGTAACTTTTTTCATCAAATTATCGCCTACATACGAAATTCAACTCTCGGTGGGAATTTTTTGGTCAAACTACCGTCCATGTACGAATTTTAACTCTCGGTGGGCACTTTTTTCTTCAAACTACTGTCAATATTCAAATTTTATCTATTGGTTGATATCTTTTTGTCAAACATTCGTCAATAAACGAATTTTTAAACTAGGTTGTAACTTTTTTCATCAAATTATCGCCTACATACGAAATTCAACTATCGGTGGGAATTTTTTGGTCAAACTAACGTCAATGTACGAATTTTGACTCTCGGTGGGAACTTTTTTCTTCAAACTACTGTCAATACTCAAATTTTAACTATTGTTTGAGATGTTTTTGTTAAACAATTGCAAATAGACGAATTTTAATACTAGGTTGGAATTTTTTTCCTCAAACTATCGCATATACGAAATTTAACTCTCGGCAGGAATTTTTTGGTCAAGCTAACGTCAATGTACGAATTTTAACTCTCGGTGGGCACTTTTTTCTTCAAACTACTGTCAATATTCAAATTTTATCTATTGGTTGATATCTTTTTGTCAAACATTCGTCAATAAACGAATTTTTAAACTAGGTTGTACCTTTTTTCATCAAATTGTCGCCTACATACGGAATTCAACTCTCGGTGGGAATTTTTTGGTCAAACTACCGTCAATGTACGAATTTTAAGTCTCGGTGGGAACTTTTCTCTTCAAACTACTGTCAATATTCAGATTTTAAATATTGGTTGAAATCTTTTTGTCAAACAGTCGTCAATAAACGAATTTTTATACTAGGTTGTAATTTTTTTCTTCAAACTATCGCCTACATACGAAATTTAACTCTCGGTGGGGATTTTTTGGTCAAACTTTCGTCAAAGTACGAATTTTAACTCACGGTGGGCACTTTTTTCTTCAAACTACTGTCAATATTCAAATTTTATCTATTGGTTGATATCTTTTTGTCAAACATTCGTCAATAAACGAATTTTTAAACTAGGTTGTAACTTTTTTCATCAAATTATCGCCTACATACGAAATTCAACTCTCGGTGGGAATTTTTTGGTCAAACTACCGTCAATGTACGAATTTTAACTCTCGGTGGGCACTTTTTTCTTCAAACTACTGTCAATATTCAAATTTTATCTATTGGTTGATATCTTTTTGTCAAACATTCGTCAATAAACGAATTATTAAACTAGGTTGTACCTTTTTTCATCAAATTGTCGCCTACATACGGAATTCAACTCTCGGTGGGAATTTTTTGGTCAAACTACCGTCAATGTACGAATTTTAAGTCTCGGTGGGAACTTTTCTCTTCAAACTACTGTCAATATTCAGATTTTAAATATTGGTTGAAATCTTTTTGTCAAACAGTTGTCAATAAACGAATTTTTATACTAGGTTGTAATTTTTTTCTTCAAACTATCGCCTACATACGAAATTTAACTCTCGGTGGGGATTTTTTGGTCAAACTTTCGTCAAAGTACGAATTTTAACTCACGGTGGGCACTTTTTTCTTCAAACTACTGTCAATATTCAAATTTTATCTATTGGTTGATATCTTTTTGTCAAACATTCGTCAATAAACGAATTTTTAAACTAGGTTGTAACTTTTTTCATCAAATTATCGCCTACATACGAAATTGAACTCTCGGTGGGAATTTTTTGGTCAAACTACCATCAATGTACGAATTTTAACTCTCGGTGGGCACTTTTTTCTTCAAACTACTGTCAATATTCAAATTTTATCTATTGGTTGATATTTTTTTGTCAAACATTCGTCAATAAACGAATTTTTAAACTAGGTTGTAACTTTTTTCATCAAATTATCGCCTACATACGAAATTCAACTATCGGTGGGAATTTTTTGGTCAAACTACCATCAATGTACGAATTTTGACTCTCGGTGGGCACTTTTTTCTTCAAACTACTGTCAATATTCAAATTTTATCTATTGGTTGATATTTTTTTGTCAAACATTCGTCAATAAACGAATTTTTAAACTAGGTTGTAACTTTTTTCATCAAATTATCGCCTACATACGAAATTCAACTATCGGTGGGAATTTTTTGGTCAAACTAACGTCAATGTACGAATTTTGACTCTCGGTGGGAACTTTTTTCTTCAAACTACTGTCAATACTCAAATTTTAACTATTGTTTGAGATGTTTTTGTTAAACAATTGCAAATAGACGAATTTTAATACTAGGTTGGAATTTTTTTCTTCAAACTATCGCATATACGAAATTTAACTCTCAGCAGGAATTTTTTGGTCAAGCTAACGTCAATGTACGAATTTTAACTCTCGGTGGGCACTTTTTTCTTCAAACTACTGTCAATATTCAAATTTTATCTATTGGTTGATATCTTTTTGTCAAACATTCGTAAATAAACGAATTTTTAAACTAGGTTGTACCTTTTTTCATCAAATTGTCGCCTACATACGGAATTCAACTCTCGGTGGGAATTTTTTGGTCAAACTACCGTCAATGTACGAATTTTAAGTCTCGGTGGGAACTTTTCTCTTCAAACTACTGTCAATATTCAGATTTTAAATATTGGTTGAAATCTTTTTGTCAAACAGTCGTCAATAAACGAATTTTTATACTAGGTTGTAATTTTTTTCTTCAAACTATCGCCTACATACGAAATTTAACTCTCGGTGGGGATTTTTTGGTCAAACTTTCGTCAAAGTACGAATTTTAACTCACGGTGGGCACTTTTTTCTTCAAACTACTGTCAATATTCAAATTTTATCTATTGGTTGATATCTTTTTGCCAAACATTCGTCAATAAACGAATTTTTAAACTAGGTTGTAAGTTTTTTCATCAAATTATCGCCTACATACGAAATTGAACTCTCGGTGGGAATTTTTTGGTCAAACTACCGTCAATGTACGAATTTTAACTCTCGGTGGGCACTTTTTTCTTCAAACTACTGTCAATATTCAAATTTTATCTATTGGTTGATATTTTTTTGTCAAACATTCGTCAATAAACGAATTTTTAAACTAGGTTGTAACTTTTTTCATCAAATTATCGCCTACATACGAAATTCAACTATCGGTGGGAATTTTTTGGTCAAACTACCGTCAATGTACGAATTTTGACTCTCGGTGGGAACTTTTTTCTTCAAACTACTGTCAATACTCAAATTTTAACTATTGTTTGAGATCTTTTTGTTAAACAATTGCAAATAAACGAATTTTAATACTAGGTTGGAATTTTTTTCTTCAAACTATCGCATATACGAAATTTAACTCTCGGCAGGAATTTTTTGGTCAAGCTAACGTCAATG
The DNA here is from genome assembly GCF_050948175.1 of Xylocopa sonorina. Lineage (NCBI taxonomy): Eukaryota > Metazoa > Arthropoda > Insecta > Hymenoptera > Apidae > Xylocopa > Xylocopa sonorina. Next base: position 1,349,655 of record NW_027490091.1, read on the forward strand.
TACGAATTTTAACTCTCGGTGGGCACTTTTTTCTTCAAACTACTGTCAATATTCAAATTTTATCTATTGGTTGATATCTTTTTGTCAAACATTCGTCAATAAACGAATTTTTAAACTAGGTTGTAACTTTTTTCATCAAATTGTCGCCTACATACGAAGTTCAACTCTCGGTGGGAATTTTTTGGTCAAACTACCGTCAATGTACGAATTTTAATTCTCGGTGGGAACTTTTTTCTTCAAACTACTGTCAATATTCAAATTTTATCTATTGGTTGAAATCTTTTTGTCAAACAATCGTCAATAAACAAATTTTCATACTAGGTTGGAATTTTTTTCTTCAATCTATTGCCTACATACGAAATTCAACTCTCGGTGGGAATTTTTTGGTCAAACTACCGACAATGTACGAATTTTAACTCTCGGTGGGCACTTTTTCTCTTCAAACTACTGTCAATATTCAGATTTTAAATATTGGTTGAAATCTTTTTGTCAAACAGTCGTCAATAAACGAATTTTTAAACTATTTTGTAACTTTTTTCTTCAAATTATCGCCTACATACGAGATTCAACTCTCGGTGGGAATTTTTTGGTCAAACTACCGTCAATGTACGAATTTTAACTCTCGGTGGGCACTTTTTTCTTCAAACTACTGTCAATATTCAAATTTTATCTATTGGTTGATATCTTTTTGTCAAACATTCGTCAATAAACGAATTTTTAAACTAGGTTGTACCTTTTTTCATCAAATTGTCGCCTACATACGGAATTCAACTCTCGGTGGGAATTTTTTGGTCAAACTACCGTCAATGTACGAATTTTAACTCTCGGTGGGCACTTTTTTCTTCAAACTACTGTCAATATTCAAATTTTATCTATTGGTTGATATCTTTTTGTCAAACATTCGTCAATAAACGAATTATTAAACTAGGTTGTACCTTTTTTCATCAAATTGTCGCCTACATACGGAATTCAACTCTCGGTGGGAATTTTTTGGTCAAACTACCGTCAATGTACGAATTTTAAGTCTCGGTGGGAACTTTTCTCTTCAAACTACTGTCAATATTCAGATTTTAAATATTGGTTGAAATCTTTTTGTCAAACAGTTGTCAATAAACGAATTTTTATACTAGGTTGTAATTTTTTTCTTCAAACTATCGCCTACATACGAAATTTAACTCTCGGTGGGGATTTTTTGGTCAAACTTTCGTCAAAGTACGAATTTTAACTCACGGTGGGCACTTTTTTCTTCAAACTACTGTCAATATTCAAATTTTATCTATTGGTTGATATCTTTTTGTCAAACATTCGTCAATAAACGAATTTTTAAACTAGGTTGTAACTTTTTTCATCAAATTATCGCCTACATACGAAATTGAACTCTCGGTGGGAATTTTTTGGTCAAACTACCATCAATGTACGAATTTTAACTCTCGGTGGGCACTTTTTTCTTCAAACTACTGTCAATATTCAAATTTTATCTATTGGTTGATATTTTTTTGTCAAACATTCGTCAATAAACGAATTATTAAACTAGGTTGTACCTTTTTTCATCAAATTGTCGCCTACATACGGAATTCAACTCTCGGTGGGAATTTTTTGGTCAAACTACCGTCAATGTACGAATTTTAAGTCTCGGTGGGAACTTTTCTCTTCAAACTACTGTCAATATTCAGATTTTAAATATTGGTTGAAATCTTTTTGTCAAACAGTTGTCAATAAACGAATTTTTATACTAGGTTGTAATTTTTTTCTTCAAACTATCGCCTACATACGAAATTTAACTCTCGGTGGGGATTTTTTGGTCAAACTTTCGTCAAAGTACGAATTTTAACTCACGGTGGGCACTTTTTTCTTCAAACTACTGTCAATATTCAAATTTTATCTATTGGTTGATATCTTTTTGTCAAACATTCGTCAATAAACGAATTTTTAAACTAGGTTGTAACTTTTTTCATCAAATTATCGCCTACATACGAAATTGAACTCTCGGTGGGAATTTTTTGGTCAAACTACCATCAATGTACGAATTTTAACTCTCGGTGGGCACTTTTTTCTTCAAACTACTGTCAATATTCAAATTTTATCTATTGGTTGATATTTTTTTGTCAAACATTCGTCAATAAACGAATTTTTAAACTAGGTTGTAACTTTTTTCATCAAATTATCGCCTACATACGAAATTCAACTATCGGTGGGAATTTTTTGGTCAAACTACCATCAATGTACGAATTTTGACTCTCGGTGGGCACTTTTTTCTTCAAACTACTGTCAATATTCAAATTTTATCTATTGGTTGATATTTTTTTGTCAAACATTCGTCAATAAACGAATTTTTAAACTAGGTTGTAACTTTTTTCATCAAATTATCGCCTACATACGAAATTCAACTATCGGTGGGAATTTTTTGGTCAAACTAACGTCAATGTACGAATTTTGACTCTCGGTGGGAACTTTTTTCTTCAAACTACTGTCAATACTCAAATTTTAACTATTGTTTGAGATGTTTTTGTTAAACAATTGCAAATAGACGAATTTTAATACTAGGTTGGAATTTTTTTCTTCAAACTATCGCATATACGAAATTTAACTCTCAGCAGGAATTTTTTGGTCAAGCTAACGTCAATGTACGAATTTTAACTCTCGGTGGGCACTTTTTTCTTCAAACTACTGTCAATATTCAAATTTTATCTATTGGTTGATATCTTTTTGTCAAACATTCGTCAATAAACGAATTTTTAAACTAGGTTGTACCTTTTTTCATCAAATTGTCGCCTACATACGGAATTCAACTCTCGGTGGGAATTTTTTGGTCAAACTACCGTCAATGTACGAATTTTAAGTCTCGGTGGGAACTTTTCTCTTCAAACTACTGTCAATATTCAGATTTTAAATATTGGTTGAAATCTTTTTGTCAAACAGTCGTCAATAAACGAATTTTTATACTAGGTTGTAATTTTTTTCTTCAAACTATCGCCTACATACGAAATTTAACTCTCGGTGGGGATTTTTTGGTCAAACTTTCGTCAAAGTACGAATTTTAACTCACGGTGGGCACTTTTTTCTTCAAACTACTGTCAATATTCAAATTTTATCTATTGGTTGATATCTTTTTGCCAAACATTCGTCAATAAACGAATTTTTAAACTAGGTTGTAAGTTTTTTCATCAAATTATCGCCTACATACGAAATTGAACTCTCGGTGGGAATTTTTTGGTCAAACTACCGTCAATGTACGAATTTTAACTCTCGGTGGGCACTTTTTTCTTCAAACTACTGTCAATATTCAAATTTTATCTATTGGTTGATATTTTTTTGTCAAACATTCGTCAATAAACGAATTTTTAAACTAGGTTGTAACTTTTTTCATCAAATTATCGCCTACATACGAAATTCAACTATCGGTGGGAATTTTTTGGTCAAACTACCGTCAATGTACGAATTTTGACTCTCGGTGGGAACTTTTTTCTTCAAACTACTGTCAATACTCAAATTTTAACTATTGTTTGAGATCTTTTTGTTAAACAATTGCAAATAAACGAATTTTAATACTAGGTTGGAATTTTTTTCTTCAAACTATCGCATATACGAAATTTAACTCTCGGCAGGAATTTTTTGGTCAAGCTAACGTCAATGTACGAATTTTAACTCTCGGTGGGCACTTTTTTCTTCAAACTACTGTCAATATTCAAATTTTATCTATTGGTTGATATCTTTTTGTCAAACATTCGTCAATAAACGAATTTTTAAACTAGGTTGTAACTTTTTTCATCAAATTGTCGCCTACATACGAAGTTCAACTCTCGGTGGGAATTTTTTGGTCAAACTACCGTCAATGTACGAATTTTAATTCTCGGTGGGAACTTTTTTCTTCAAACTACTGTCAATATTCAAATTTTATCTATTGGTTGAAATCTTTTTGTCAAACAATCGTCAATAAACAAATTTTCATACTAGGTTGGAATTTTTTTCTTCAATCTATTGCCTACATACGAAATTCAACTCTCGGTGGGAATTTTTTGGTCAAACTACCGACAATGTACGAATTTTAACTCTCGGTGGGCACTTTTTCTCTTCAAACTACTGTCAATATTCAGATTTTAAATATTGGTTGAAATCTTTTTGTCAAACAGTCGTCAATAAACGAATTTTTAAACTATTTTGTAACTTTTTTCTTCAAATTATCGCCTACATACGAGATTCAACTCTCGGTGGGAATTTTTTGGTCAAACTACCGTCAATGTACGAATTTTAACTCTCGGTGGGCACTTTTTTCTTCAAACTACTGTCAATATTCAAATTTTATCTATTGGTTGATATCTTTTTGTCAAACATTCGTCAATAAACGAATTTTTAAACTAGGTTGTACCTTTTTTCATCAAATTGTCGCCTACATACGGAATTCAACTCTCGGTGGGAATTTTTTGGTCAAACTACCGTCAATGTACGAATTTTAAGTCTCGGTGGGAACTTTTCTCTTCAAACTACTGTCAATATTCAGATTTTAAATATTGGTTGAAATCTTTTTGTCAAACAGTCGTCAATAAACGAATTTTTATACTAGGTTGTAATTTTTTTCTTCAAACTATCGCCTACATACGAAATTTAACTCTCGGTGGGGATTTTTTGGTCAAACTTTCGTCAAAGTACGAATTTTAACTCACGGTGGGCACTTTTTTCTTCAAGCTACTGTCAATATTCAAATTTTATCTATTGGTTGATATCTTTTTGTCAAACATTCGTCAATAAACGAATTTTTAAACTAGGTTGTAACTTTTTTCATCAAATTATCGCCTACATACGAAATTCAACTCTCGGTGGGAATTTTTTGGTCAAACTACCATCAATGTACGAATTTTAACTCTCGGTGGGCACTTTTTTCTTCAAACTACTGTCAATATTCAAATTTTATCTATTGGTTGATATCTTTTTGTCAAACATTCGTCAATAAACGAATTTTTAAACTAGGTTGTAACTTTTTTCATCAAATTGTCGCCTACATACGAAGTTCAACTCTCGGTGGGAATTTTTTGGTCAAACTACCGTCAATGTACGAATTTTAATTCTCGGTGGGAACTTTTTTCTTCAAACTACTGTCAATATTCAAATTTTATATATTGGTTGAAATCTTTTTGTCAAACAATCGTCAATAAACAAATTTTCATACTAGGTTGGAATTTTTTTCTTCAATCTATTGCCTACATACGAAATTCAACTCTCGGTGGGAATTTTTTGGTCAAACTACCGACAATGTACGAATTTTAACTCTCGGTGGGCACTTTTCTCTTCAAACTACTGTCAATATTCAGATTTTAAATATTGGTTGAAATCTTTTTGTCAAACAGTCGTCAATAAACGAATTTTTAAACTAGGTTGTAACTTTTTTCTTCAAATTATCGCCTACATACGAGATTCAACTCTCGGTGGGAATTTTTTGGTCAAACTACCGTCAATGTACGAATTTTAACTCTCGGTGGGCACTTTTTTCTTCAAACTACTGTCAATATTCAAATTTTATCTATTGGTTGATATCTTTTTGTCAAACATTCGTCAATAAACGAATTTTTAAACTAGGTTGTACCTTTTTTCATCAAATTGTCGCCTACATACGAAATTCAACTCTCGGTGGGAATTTTTTGGTCAAACTACCATCAATGTACGAATTTTAACTCTCGGTGGGCACTTTTTTCTTCAAACTACTGTCAATATTCAAATTTTATCTATTGGTTGATATTTTTTTGTCAAACATTCGTCAATAAACGAATTTTTAAACTAGGTTGTAACTTTTTTCATCCAATTGTCGCCTACATACGAAGTTCAACTCTCGGTGGGAATTTTTTGGTCAAACTACCGTCAATGTACGAATTTTAATTCTCGGTGGGAACTTTTTTCTTCAAACTACTGTCAATATTCAAATTTTATCTATTGGTTGAAATCTTTTTGTCAAACAATCGTCAATAAACAAATTTTCATACTAGGTTGGAATTTTTTTCTTCAATCTATTGCCTACATACGAAATTCAACTCTCGGTGGGAATTTTTTGGTCAAACTACCGACAATGTACGAATTTTAACTCTCGGTGGGCACTTTTCTCTTCAAACTACTGTCAATATTCAGATTTTAAATATTGGTTGAAATCTTTTTGTCAAACAGTCGTCAATAAACGAATTTTTAAACTAGGTTGTAACTTTTTTCTTCAAATTATCGCCTACATACGAGATTCAACTCTCGGTGGGAATTTTTTGGTCAAACTACCGTCAATGTACGAATTTTAACTCTCGGTCAGCACTTTTTTCTTCAAACTACTGTCAATATTCAAATTTTATCTATTGGTTGATATCTTTTTGTCAAACATTCGTCAATAAACGAATTTTTAAACTAGGTTGTACCTTTTTTCATCAAATTGTCGCCTACATACGGAATTCAACTCTCGGTGGGAATTTTTTGGTCAAACTACCGTCAATGTACGAATTTTAAGTCTCGGTGGGAACTTTTCTCTTCAAACTACTGTCAATATTCAGATTTTAAATATTGGTTGAAATCTTTTTGTCAAACAGTCGTCAATAAACGAATTTTTATACTAGGTTGTAATTTTTTTCTTCAAACTATCGCCTACATACGAAATTTAACTCTCGGTGGGAATTTTTTGGTCAAACTTTCGTCAAAGTACGAATTTTAACTCACGGTGGGCACTTTTTTCTTCAAACTACTGTCAATATTCAAATTTTTTCTATTGGTTGATATCTTTTTGTCAAACATTCGTCAATAAACGAATTTTTAAACTAGGTTGTAACTTTTTTCATCAAATTGTCGCCTACATACGAAGGTCAACTCTCGGTGGGAATTTTTTGGTCAAACTACCGTCAATGTACGAATTTTAATTCTCGGTGGGAACTTTTTTCTTCAAACTACTGTCAATATTCAAATTTTATCTATTGGTTGAAATCTTTTTGTCAAACAATCGTCAATAAACAAATTTTCATACTAGGTTGGAATTTTTTTCTTCAATCTATTGCCTACATACGAAATTCAACTCTCGGTGGGAATTTTTTGGTCAAACTACCGACAATGTACGAATTTTAACTCTCGGTGGGCACTTTTCTCTTCAAACTACTGTCAATATTCAGATTTTAAATATTGGTTGAAATCTTTTTGTCAAACAGTCGTCAATAAACGAATTTTTAAACTAGGTTGTAACTTTTTTCTTCAAATTATCGCCTACATACGAGATTCAACTCTCGGTGGGAATTTTTTGGTCAAACTACCGTCAATGTACGAATTTTAACTCTCGGTGGGCACTTTTTTCTTCAAACTACTGTCAATATTCAAATTTTATCTATTGGTTGATATCTTTTTGTCAAACATTCGTCAATAAACGAATTTTTAAACTAGGTTGTACCTTTTTTCATCAAAATGTCGCCTACATACGGAATTCAACTCTCGGTGGGAATTTTTTGGTCAAACTACCGACTATGTACGAATTTTAACTCTCGGTGGGCACTTTTCTCTTCAAACTACTGTCAATATTCAGATTTTAAATATTGGTTGAAATCTTTTTGTCAAACAGTCGTCAATAAACGAATTTTTAAACTAGGTTGTAACTTTTTTCTTCAAATTATCGCCTACATACGAGATTCAACTCTCGGTGGGAATTTTTTGGTCAAACTACCGTCAATGTACGAATTTTAACTCTCGGTGGGCACTTTTTTCTTCAAACTACTGTCAATATTCAAATTTTATCTATTGGTTGATATCTTTTTGTCAAACATTCGTCAATAAACGAATTTTTAAACTAGGTTGTACCTTTTTTCATCAAATTGTCGCCTACATACGAAATTCAACTCTCGGTGGGAATTTTTTGGTCAAACTACCATCAATGTACGAATTTTAACTCTCGGTGGGCACTTTTTTCTTCAAACTACTGTCAATATTCAAATTTTATCTATTGGTTGATATTTTTTTGTCAAACATTCGTCAATAAACGAATTTTTAAACTAGGTTGTAACTTTTTTCATCCAATTGTCGCCTACATACGAAGTTCAACTCTCGGTGGGAATTTTTTGGTCAAACTACCGTCAATGTACGAATTTTAATTCTCGGTGGGAACTTTTTTCTTCAAACTACTGTCAATATTCAAATTTTATCTATTGGTTGAAATCTTTTTGTCAAACAATCGTCAATAAACAAATTTTCATACTAGGTTGGAATTTTTTTCTTCAATCTATTGCCTACATACGAAATTCAACTCTCGGTGGGAATTTTTTGGTCAAACTACCGACAATGTACGAATTTTAACTCTCGGTGGGCACTTTTCTCTTCAAACTACTGTCAATATTCAGATTTTAAATATTGGTTGAAATCTTTTTGTCAAACAGTCGTCAATAAACGAATTTTTAAACTAGGTTGTAACTTTTTTCTTCAAATTATCGCCTACATACGAGATTCAACTCTCGGTGGGAATTTTTTGGTCAAACTACCGTCAATGTACGAATTTTAACTCTCGGTCAGCACTTTTTTCTTCAAACTACTGTCAATATTCAAATTTTATCTATTGGTTGATATCTTTTTGTCAAACATTCGTCAATAAACGAATTTTTAAACTAGGTTGTACCTTTTTTCATCAAATTGTCGCCTACATACGGAATTCAACTCTCGGTGGGAATTTTTTGGTCAAACTACCGTCAATGTACGAATTTTAAGTCTCGGTGGGAACTTTTCTCTTCAAACTACTGTCAATATTCAGATTTTAAATATTGGTTGAAATCTTTTTGTCAAACAGTCGTCAATAAACGAATTTTTATACTAGGTTGTAATTTTTTTCTTCAAACTATCGCCTACATACGAAATTTAACTCTCGGTGGGAATTTTTTGGTCAAACTTTCGTCAAAGTACGAATTTTAACTCACGGTGGGCACTTTTTTCTTCAAACTACTGTCAATATTCAAATTTTTTCTATTGGTTGATATCTTTTTGTCAAACATTCGTCAATAAACGAATTTTTAAACTAGGTTGTAACTTTTTTCATCAAATTGTCGCCTACATACGAAGGTCAACTCTCGGTGGGAATTTTTTGGTCAAACTACCGTCAATGTACGAATTTTAATTCTCGGTGGGAACTTTTTTCTTCAAACTACTGTCAATATTCAAATTTTATCTATTGGTTGAAATCTTTTTGTCAAACAATCGTCAATAAACAAATTTTCATACTAGGTTGGAATTTTTTTCTTCAATCTATTGCCTACATACGAAATTCAACTCTCGGTGGGAATTTTTTGGTCAAACTACCGACAATGTACGAATTTTAACTCTCGGTGGGCACTTTTCTCTTCAAACTACTGTCAATATTCAGATTTTAAATATTGGTTGAAATCTTTTTGTCAAACAGTCGTCAATAAACGAATTTTTAAACTAGGTTGTAACTTTTTTCTTCAAATTATCGCCTACATACGAGATTCAACTCTCGGTGGGAATTTTTTGGTCAAACTACCGTCAATGTACGAATTTTAACTCTCGGTGGGCACTTTTTTCTTCAAACTACTGTCAATATTCAAATTTTATCTATTGGTTGATATCTTTTTGTCAAACATTCGTCAATAAACGAATTTTTAAACTAGGTTGTACCTTTTTTCATCAAAATGTCGCCTACATACGGAATTCAACTCTCGGTGGGAATTTTTTGGTCAAACTACCGACTATGTACGAATTTTAACTCTCGGTGGGCACTTTTCTCTTCAAACTACTGTCAATATTCAGATTTTAAATATTGGTTGAAATCTTTTTGTCAAACAGTCGTCAATAAACGAATTTTTAAACTAGGTTGTAACTTTTTTCTTCAAATTATCGCCTACATACGAGATTCAACTCTCGGTGGGAATTTTTTGGTCAAACTACCGTCAATGTACGAATTTTAACTCTCGGTGGGCACTTTTTTCTTCAAACTACTGTCAATATTCAAATTTTATCTATTGGTTGATATCTTTTTGTCAAACATTCGTCAATAAACGAATTTTTAAACTAGGTTGTACCTTTTTTCATCAAATTGTCGCCTACATACGGAATTCAACTCTCGGTGGGAATTTTTTGGTCAAACTACCGTCAATGTACGAATTTTAAGTCTCGGTGGGAACTTTTCTCTTCAAACTACTGTCAATATTCAGATTTTAAATATTGGTTGAAATCTTTTTGTCAAACAGTCGTCAATAAACGAATTTTTATACCAGGTTGTAATTTTTTTCTTCAAACTATCGCCTACATACGAAATTTAACTCTCGGTGGGGATTTTTTGGTCAAACTTTCGTCACAGTACGAATTTTAACTCACGGTGGGCACTTTTTTCTTCAAACTACTGTCAATATTCAAATTTTATCTATTGGTTGATATCTTTTTGTCAAACATTCGTCAATAAACGAATTTTTAAACTAGGTTGTAACTTTTTTCATCAAATTGTCGCCTACATACGAAGTTCAACTCTCGGTGGGAATTTTTTGGTCAAACTACCGTCAATGTACGAATTTTAATTCTCGGTGGGAACTTTTTTCTTCAAACTACTGTCAATATTCAAATTTTATCTATTGGTTGAAATCTTTTTGTCAAACAATCGTCAATAAACAAATTTTCATACTAGGTTGGAATTTTTTTCTTCAATCTATTGCCTACATACGAAATTCAACTCTCGGTGGGAATTTTTTGGTCAAACTACCGACAATGTACGAATTTTAACTCTCGGTGGGCACTTTTCTCTTCAAACTACTGTCAATATTCAGATTTTAAATATTGGTTGAAATCTTTTTGTCAAACAGTCGTCAATAAACGAATTTTTAAACTAGGTTGTAACTTTTTTCTTCAAATTATCGCCTACATACGAGATTCAACTCTCGGTGGGAATTTTTTGGTCAAACTACCGTCAATGTACGAATTTTAACTCTCGGTGGGCACTTTTTTCTTCAAACTACTGTCAATATTCAAATTTTATCTATTGGTTGATATCTTTTTGTCAAACATTCGTCAATAAACGAATTTTTAAACTAGGTTGTACCTTTTTTCATCAAATTGTCGCCTACATACGGAATTCAACTCTCGGTGGGAATTTTTTGGTCAAACTACCGACTATGTACGAATTTTAACTCTCGGTGGGCACTTTTCTCTTCAAACTACTGTCAATATTCAGATTTTAAATATTGGTTGAAATCTTTTTGTCAAACAGTCGTCAATAAACGAATTTTTAAACTAGGTTGTAACTTTTTTCTTCAAATTATCGCCTACATACGAGATTCAACTCTCGGTGGGAATTTTTTGGTCAAACTACCGTCAATGTACGAATTTTAACTCTCGGTGGGCACTTTTTTCTTCAAACTACTGTCAATATTCAAATTTTATCTATTGGTTGATATCTTTTTGTCAAACATTCGTCAATAAACGAATTTTTAAACTAGGTTGTACCTTTTTTCATCAAATTGTCGCCTACATACGGAATTCAACTCTCGGTGGGAATTTTTTGGTCAAATTACCGTCAATGTACGAATTTTAACTCTCGGTGGGAACCTTTTTCTTCAAACTACTGTCAATACTCAGATTTTAACTATTGGTTGAAATCTTTTTGTGAAACAGTCGTCAATAAACGAATTTTTATACTAGGTTGTAATTTTATTCTTCAAACTATCGCCTACATACGAAATTTAACTCTCGGTGGGAATTTTTTTGTCAAACTATCGTCAATGTACGAATTTTAACCCTCGGTGGGCACTTTTTTCTTTAAACTACTTTCAATACTCAGATTTTAACTATTGGTTGATGTCTTTTTGTCAAACAGTCGTCAATAATCGAATTTTTATACTAGGTTGTAATTTTTTTCTTCAAACTATCGCCTACATACGAAATTTAACTCTCGGTGGGAATTTTTTGGTCAAATTACCGTCAATGTACGAATTTTAACTCTCGGTGGGAACTTTTTTCTTTAAACTGCTGTCAATACTCAGATTTTAACTATTGGTTGAAATCTTTTTGTGAAACAGTCGTCAATAAACTAATTTTTATACTAGGTGGTAATTTTTTTCTTCAAACTATCGCCTACATACGAAATTTAACTCTCGGTGGGAATTTTTTGGTCAAACTATCGTCAATGTACGAATTTTAACCCTCGGTGGGCACTTTTTTCTATAAACTACTGTCAATACTCAGATTTTAACTATTGGTTGAAATCTTTTTGTGAAACAGTCGTCAATAAACGAATTTTTATACTAGGTTGTAATTTTTTTCTTCAAACTATCGCCTACATACGAAATTAACTCTCGGTGGGAATTTTTTGGTCAAACTACCGTCAATGTACGAATTTTAACTCACGGTGGGCACTTTTTTGTTTAAACTACTGTCAATACTCAGATTTTAACTATTGGTTGATGTCTTTTTTACAAACAGTCGTCAATAATCGAATTTTTATACTAGGTTGTAATTTTTTTCTTCAAACTATCGCCTACATACGAAATTCAACTCTCGGTGGGAATTTTTTGGTCAAGCTACCATCAATGTTCGAGTTTTAACTCTTGGTGGGCACTTTTTTCTTCAAACTACTGTCAATATTCAAATTTTAACTATTGGTTTAATCTTTTTGTCAACAATCGTCAATAGACGAATTTTAATACTAGGTTGTAATTCTTTTCTTCAAACTATCGCCTACATACGAAATTAACTCTCGGTGGGAATTTTTTGGTCAAACTACCGTCAATGTACGAATTTTAACTCACGGTGGGCACTTTTTTCTTCAAACTACTGTCAATATTCAAATTCTATCTATTGCTTGATATCTTTTTGTCAAACAGTCGTCAATAAACGAATTTTTAAACTAGGTTGCAACTTTTTTCTTCAAATTATCGCCTACATACGAAATTCAACTCTCGGTGGGAATTTTTTGGTCAAATTACCGTCAATGTACGAATTTTAACTCTCGGTGGGAACTTTTTTCTTCAAACTACTGTCAATACTCAGATTTTAACTATTGGTTGAAATCTTTTTGTGAAACAGTCGTCAATAAACGAATTTTTATACTAGGTTGTAATTTTTTTCTTCAAACTATCGCCTACATACGAAATTTAACTCTCGGTGGGAATTTTTTGGTCAAACTATCGTCAAAGTACGAATTTTAACTCACGGTGGGCACTTTTTTCTTTAAACTGCTGTCATTACTCAGATTTTAACTATTGGTTGATATCTTTTTGTGAAACAGTCGTCAGTAAACGAATTTTTATACTAGGTTGTAATTCTTTTCTTCAAACTATCGCCTACGTACGAAACTAACTCTCGGTGGGAATTTTTTGGTCAAACTACCGTCAATGTACGAATTTTAACTCACGGTGGGCACTTTTTTCTTCAAACTACTGTCAATATTCAAATTCTATCTATTGCTTGATATCTTTTTGTCAAACAGTCGTCAATAAACGAATTTTTAAACTAGGTTGCAACTTTTTTCTTCAAATTATCGCCTACATACGAAATTCAACTCTCGGTGGGAATTTTTTGGTCAAATTACCGTCAATGTACGAATTTTAACTCTCGGTGGGAACTTTTTTCTTCAAACTACTGTCAATACTCAGATTTTAACTATTGGTTGAAATCTTTTTGTGAAACAGTCGTCAATAAACGAATTTTTATACTAGGTTGTAATTTTTTTCTTCAAACTATCGCCTACATACGAAATTTAACTCTCGGTGGGAATTCTTTGGTCAAACTATCGTCAATGTACGAATTTTAACCCTCGGTGGGCACTTTTTTCTTTAAACTACTTTCAATACTCAGATTTTAACTATTGGTTGATGTCTTTTTGTCAAACAGTCGTCAATAATCGAATTTTTATACTAGGTTGTAATTTTTTTCTTCAAACTATCGCCTACATACGAAATTTAACTCTCGGTGGGAATTTTTTGGTCAAATTACCGTCAATGTACGAATTTTAACTCTCGGTGGGAACTTTTTTCTTTAAACTGCTGTCAATACTCAGATTTTAACTATTGGTTGAAATCTTTTTGTGAAACAGTCGTCAATAAACTAATTTTTATACTAGGTTGTAATTTTTTTCTTCAAACTATCGCCTACATACGAAATTTAACTCTCGGTGGGAATTTTTTGGTCAAACTGTCGTCAATGTACGAATTTTAACTCACGGTGGGCACTTTTTTCTTCAAACTACTGTCAATATTCAAATTTTATCTATTGGTTGGTATCTTTTTGTCAAACAGTCGTCAAGAATCGAATTTTTAAACTAGGTTGTAACTTTTTTCTTCAAACTATCGCCTACATACGAAATTCAACTCTCGGTGGGAACATTTTGATCAAACTACCGTCAATGTACGAATTTTAACTCTCGGTGGGAACTTTTTTCTTCAAACTACTGTCAATACTCAGATTTTAACTATTGGTTGAAATCTTTTTGTGAAACAGTCGTCAATAAACTAATTTTTATACTAGGTTGTAATTTTTTTCTTCAAACTATCGCCTACATACGAAATTTAACTCTCGGTGGGAATTTTTTGGTCAAACTATCGTCAATGTACGAATTTTAACCCTCGGTGGGCACTTTTTTCTTTAAACTACTTTCAATACTCAGATTTTAACTATTGGTTGATGTCTTTTTGTCAAACAGTCGTCAATAATCGAATTTTTATACTAGGTTGGAATTTTTTTCTTCAAACTATCGCCTACATACGAATTTAACTCTCGGTGGGAATTTTTTGGTCAAACTATCGTCAGTGTACGAATTTTAACCCTCGGTTGGCACTTTTTTCTTTAAACTACTGTCAATATTCAAATTTTATCTATTGGTTGAAATCTTTTTGTCAAACAGTCGTCAATAAACGAATTTTTATACTAGGTTGTAATTTTTTTCTTCAAACTATCGCCTACATACGAAATTTAACTCTCGGTGGGAATTTTTTGGTCAAACTATCGTCAAAGTACGAATTTTAACTCACGGTGGGCACTTTTTTCTTTAAACTGCTGTCATTACTCAGATTTTAACTATTGGTTGAAATCTTTTTGTGAAACAGTCGTCAGTAAACGAATTTTTATACTAGGTTGTAATTCTTTTCTTCAAACTATCGCCTACATACGAAATTAACTCTCGGTGGGAATTTTTTGGTCAAACTACCGTCAATGTACGAATTTTAACTCACGGTGGGCACTTTTTTCTTCAAACTACTGTCAATATTCAAATTCTATCTATTGCTTGATATCTTTTTGTCAAACAGTCGTCAATAAACGAATTTTTAAACTAGGTTGCAACTTTTTTCTTCAAATTATCGCCTACATACGAAATTCAACTCTCGGTGGGAATTTTTTGGTCAAATTACCGTCAATGTACGAATTTTAACTCTCGGTGGGAACTTTTTTCTTCAAACTACTGTCAATACTCAGATTTTAACTATTGGTTGAAATCTTTTTGTGAAACAGTCGTCAATAAACGAATTTTTATACTAGGTTGTAATTTTTTTCTTCAAACTATCGCCTACATACGAAATTTAACTCTCGGTGGGAATTTTTTGGTCAAACTATCGTCAATGTACGAATTTTAACCCTCGGTGGGCACTTTTTTCTTTAAACTACTTTCAATACTCAGATTTTAACTATTGGTTGATGTCTTTTTGTCAAACAGTCGTCAATAATCGAATTTTTATACTAGGTTGGAATTTTTTTCTTCAAACTATCGCCTACATACGAATTTAACTCTCGGTGGGAATTTTTTGGTCAAACTATCGTCAATGTACGAATTTTAACCCTCGGTGGGCACTTTTTTGTTTAAACTACTGTCAATACTCAGATTTTAACTATTGGTTGATGTCTTTTTTACAAACAGTCGTCAATAATCGAATTATTATACTAGGTTGGAATTTTTTTCTTCAAACTATCGCCTACATACGAAATTCAACTCTCGGTGGGAATTTTTTGGTCAAGCTACCATCAATGTTCGAGTTTTAACTCTTGGTGGGCACTTTTTTCTTCAAACTACTGTCAATATTCAAATTTTGTCTATTGGTTGAAATCTTTTTGTCAAACAGTCGTCAATAAACGAATTTTAATACGAGGTTGGAATTTTTTTCTTCAAACTATCGCATATACGAAATTTAACTCTCGGCAGGAATTTTTTGGTCAAGCTACCATCAATGTTCGAATTTTAACTTTCGGTGGGCACTTTTTTCTTCAAACTACTGTCAATATTCATATTTTAAATATTGTTTGAGATCTTTTTGTTAAACAATTGCAAATAAACGAATTTTAATACTAGGTTGAAATTTTTTTCTTCAAACTATCGCATATACGAAATTTAACTCTCGGCAGGAATATTTTGGTCATGCTACCATCAATGTTCGAATTTTAACTTTCAGTGGGCACTTTTTTCTTAAAACTACTGCCAATATTCATATTTTAACTATTGGTTGAAATCTTTTTGTCAACAATCGTCAATGGACGAATTTTAATACTAGGTTGGAATTTTTTCCTTCAAACTATCGCCTACATGCGAAATTAACTCTCGGTGGGAATTTTTGGGTTAAACTACCGTCAATGTACGAATTTTAACTCTCGGTGGGAATTTTTTGGTCAAACTACCGTCAATGTACGAATTTTAACTCTTGGTGGGCACTTTTTTCTTCAAACTACTGTCAATATTATAATTTTATCTATTGGTTGATATCTTTTTGTCAAACAGTCGTCAATAGACGAATTTTTAAACTAGGTTGTAACTTTTTTTCTTCAAATTATCGCCTACATACGAAATTCAACTCTCGGTGGGAATTTTTTGGTCAAACTACCGTCAATGTACGAATTTTAACTCTCGGTGGGAATTTTTTCTTCAAACTACTGTCAATACTCAAATTTTAACTATTGTTTGAGAGCTTTTTGTTAATCAATTGTAAATAAACGAATTTTAATACTGGGTTGGAGTTTTTTTCTTCAAACTATCGCCTACATACGAAATTTAACTATCGGTGGGAATTTTTTGGTCAAGCTATCGTCAATGTTCGAATTTTAACTTTCGGTGGGCACTTTTTTCTTCAAACTACTGCCAATATTCATATTTTAACTATTGGTTGATGTCTTTTTGTCAAACAGTCGTCAATAATCGAATTTTTATACTAGGTTGGAATTTTTTTCTTCGAATTATCGCCTACATACGAAATTCAACTCTCGGTGGCAATTTTTTGGTCAAACTACCGTCAATGTACGAATTTTAACTCTTGGTGGGCACTTTTTTCTTCGAACTACAGTCAATATTATAATTTTATCTATTGGTTGATATCTTTTTGTCAAACAGTCGTCAATAAACGAATTTTTAAACTAGGTTATAACTTTTCTCTTCAAATTATCGCCTACATACGAAATTCAGCTATCGGTGGGAATTTTTTGGTCAAACTACCGTCAATGTACGAATTTTAACTCTCGGTGGGCACTTTTTTCTTCAAACTACTGTCAATATTCAAATTTTATCTATTGGTTGATATCTTTTTGTCAAGCAGTCGTCAATAAACGAATTTTTAAACTAGGTTGTAACTTTTTTCTTCAAATTATCGCCTACATACGAAATTCAACTCTCGGTGGGAATTTTTTGGTCAAACTACCGTCAATGTACGAACTTTAGCTCTCGGTGGGCACTTTTTTCTTCAAACTCCTGTCAATATTCAAATTTTATCTATTGGTTGATATCTTTTTGACAAACAGTCGTCAATAAACGAATTTTTAAACTAGGTTGTAACTTTTTTTCTTCAAATTATCGCCTACAAACGAAATTCAACTCTAGGTGGGAATTTTTTGGTCAAACTACCGTCAATGTACGAATTTTAACTCTCGGTGGGAATTTTTTCTTCAAACTACTGTCAATACTCAAATTTTAACTATTGTTTGAGATCTTTTTGATCATCAATTGTAAATAAACGAATTTTAATACTGGGTTGGAATTTTTTTCTTCAAATTATCGCCTACATACGAAATTCAACTCTCGGTGGGAATTTTTTGGTCAAGCTACCGTCAATGTTCGAATTTTAACGTTCGGTGGGCACTTTTTTCTTCAGACTACTGTCAATATTCATATTTTAAATATTGGTTGAAATCTTTTTGTCAACAATCGTCAATAGACGAATTTTAATACTAGGTTGGAATTTTTTCCTTCAAACTATCGCCTATATACGAAATTTAACTCTCGGTGGGAATTTTTTGGTCAAGCTACCGTCAATGTTCGAATTTTAACGTTCGGTGAGCACTTTTTTCTTTAAACTACTGTCAATACTCAGATTTTAACTATTGGTTGAAATCTTTTTGTGAAACAGTCGTCAATAAACGAATTTTTATACTAGGTTGTAATTTTTTTCTTCAAACTATCGCCTACATATGAAATTAACTCTTGGTGGGAATTTTTTGGTCAAACTACCGTCAATGTACGAATTTTAACTCTCGGTGGGCACTTTTTTCTTCAAACTACTGTCAATATTCAAATTTTAATTATTGGTTGGAATCTTCTTGTCAAACAATCGTCAATACACGAATTTTAATACTAGGTTGGAATTTTTTTCTTCAAACTATCGCCTATATGCGAAATATAACTCACGGTGGGAATTTTTTGGTCAACCTATCGTCAGTGTACGAATTTTAACTCTCGGTGGGCACTTTTTCTTCAAACTACTATCAATACTCAAATTTTAACTATTGGTTGAAATCTTTATGTCAAACAATCGTCAATAATCGAATTTTAATACTAGGTTGGAATTTTTTTCTTCAAACTATCGCCTATATACGAAATCTAACTCTCGGTAGGAATTTTTTGGTCAAACTATCGTCAATGTACGAATTTTAAATCTCGCTGGGCACTTTCTCTTCAAACTACTATCAATACTCAAATTTTAACTATTGGTTGAAATGTTTATGTCAAACAATCGTCAATAATCGAATTTTAATACTAGGTTGGAATTTTTTTCTTCAAACTATCGCCTATATATGAAATTTAACTCTCGGTAGGAATTTTTTGGTCAAATTATCGTCAATGTACGAATTTTAACTCTCGGCGGGCACTTTTTCTTCAAACTACTATCAATACTCAAATTTTAACTATTGGTTGAAATCTTTATGTCAAACAATCGTCAATAATCGAATTTTAATACTAGGTTGGAATTTTTTTCTTCAAACTACCGTCAATGTACGAATTTTAACTCTCGGTGGGAACTCTTTTCTTCAAACTACTGTCAATATTCAAATTTTAACTATTGGTTGGAATCTTTTTGTCAAGCAATCGTCAATACACGAATTTTAATATTAGGTTGGAATTTTTTTCTTCAAACTATCGCCTATATACGAAATATAACTCACGGTGTGAATTTTTTGGTCATCCTATCGTCAGTGTACGAATTTTAACTCTCGGTGGGCACTTTTTTCTTCAAACTACTATCAATACTCAAATTTTATCTATTGTTTGGAATCTTTTTGTCAACAATCGTCAATACACGAATTTTATTACTAGGTTGGAATTTTTTTCTTCAAACTATCGCCTATATACGAAATTTAACTCTCGATAGGTATTTTTTGGTCAAACTATCGTCAATGTACGAATTTTAACTCTCGGTGGGCACTTTTTCTTCAAACTACTATCAATACTCAAATTTTAACTATTGGTTGAAATCTTTATGTCAAATAATCGTCAATAATGGAATTTTAATACTAGGTTGGAATTTTTGTCTTCAAACTATCGCCTATATACAAAATATAACTCACGGTGGGAATTTTTTGGTCAACCTATCGTCGGTGTACGAATTTTAACTCTCGGTGGGCACTTTTTTCTTCAAACTACTACCAATACTCAAATTTTAATTATTGTTTGAAATCTTTATGTCAAACAATCGTCAATAATCGAATTTTAATACTAGGTAGGAATTTTTTTTTATCAAACTATCGCCTATATACGAAATTTATCTCACGGTGGGAATTTTTTGGTCAACCTATCGTCAATGTACGAATTTAACTCTGGGTGGGCACTTTTTTCTTCAAACTACTATCAATACTCAAAGTTTAACTATTATTTGGAATCTTTTTGTCAACAATCGTCAATACACGAATTTTAATACTAGGTTGGAATTTTTTTCTTCAAACTATCGCCTATATACGAAATCTAACTCTCGATAGGAATTTTTTGGTCAAACTATCGTCAATGTACGAATTTTAACTCTCGGTGGGCACTTTTTCTTCAAACTACTAT
This sequence comes from Xylocopa sonorina, assembly GCF_050948175.1. Taxonomy (NCBI): domain Eukaryota; kingdom Metazoa; phylum Arthropoda; class Insecta; order Hymenoptera; family Apidae; genus Xylocopa; species Xylocopa sonorina. The sequence continues at coordinate 1,369,876 of NW_027490091.1, forward strand.
CAATACTCAAATTTTAACTATTGGTTGAAATCTTTATGTCAAATAATCGTCAATAATGGAATTTTAATACTAGGTTGGAATTTTTTTCTTCAAACTATCGCCTATATACAAAATACAACTCACGGTGGGAATTTTTTGGTCAACCTATCGTCGGTGTACGAATTTTAACTCTCGGTGGGCACTTTTTTCTTCAAACTACTACCAATACTCAAATTTTAACTATTGTTTGAAATCTTTATGTCAAATAATCGTCAATAATGGAATTTTAATACTAGGTTGGAATTTTTTTCTTCAAACTATCGCCTATTTACGAAATATAACTCACGGTGGGAATTTTTTGGTCAACCTATCGTCGGTGTACGAATTTTAACTCTGGGTGGGCACTTTTTTCTTCAAACTACTATCAATACTCAAAGTTTAACTATTATTTGGAATCTTTTTGTCAACAATCGTCAATACACGAATTTTATTACTAGGTTGGAATTTTTTTCTTCAAACTATCGCCTATATACGAAATTTAACTCTCGATAGGTATTTTTTGGTCAAACTATCGTCAATGTACGAATTTTAACTCTCAGTGGGCACTTTTTCTTCAAACTACTATCAATACTCAAATTTTAACTATTGGTTGAAATCTTTATGTCAAATAATCGTCAATAATGGAATTTTAATACTAGGTTGGAATTTTTTTCTTCAAACTATCGCCTATATACGAAATATAACTCACGGTGGGAATTTTTTGGTCAACCTACCGTCAATGTACGAATTTAACTCTCGGTGGGCACTTTTTTCTTCAAACTACTGTCAATATTCAAATTTTAACTAATGGTTGAAATCTTTTTGTTAAACAATGTCAATAAACGAATTTTAATACTAGGTTGGAATTTTTTTCTTCAAACTATCGCCTATTTACGAAATATAACTCACGGTGGGAATTTTTTGGTCAACCTATCGTCAATGTACGAATTTTAACTCTCGGTGGGCACTTTTCTCTTCAAACTACTATCAATACTCAAATTTTAGATATTATTTTGGATTCTTTTTGTCAACAATCGTCAATACACGAATTTTAATACTGGGCTGGAATTTTTTTTCTTCAAACTATCGCCTATATACGAAATTTAACTCTCGGTAGGAATTTTTTGGTCAAACTATCGTCAATGTACGAATTTTAACTCTCTGTGGGCACTTTTTCTTCAAACTGTTATCAATACTCAAATTTTAACTATTGGTTGAAATCTTTATGTCAAACAATCGTCAATAATCGAATTTTAATACTAGGTTGGAATTTTTTTCTTCAAACTATCGCCTATATACGAAATTTAACTCACGGTGGGAATTTTTTGGTCAAATTATCGTCAATGTACGAATTTTAACTATCGGTGGGCACTTTTCTCTTCAAACTACTATCAATACTCAAATTTTAACTATTGGTTGAAATGTTTATGTCAAACAATCGTCAATAATCGAATTTTAATACTAGGTTGGAATTTTTTTCTTCAAACTATCGCCTATATACGAAATATAACTCACGGTGGGAATTTTTTGGTCAACCTATCGTCAATGTACGAATTTTAACTCTCGGTGGGCACTTTTTTCTTCAAACTACTATCAATACTCAAATTTTATCTATTGTTTGGAATCTTTTTGTCAACAATCGTCAATACACGAATTTTATTACTAGGTTGGAATTTTTTTCTTCAAACTATCGCCTATATACGAAATTTAACTCTCGATAGGTATTTTTTGGTCAAACTATCGTCAATGTACGAATTTTAACTCTCGGTGGGCACTTTTTCTTCAAACTACTATCAATACTCAAATTTTAACTATTGGTTGAAATCTTTGTGTCAAATAATCGTCAATAATGGAATTTTAATACTAGGTTGGAATTTTTTTCTTCAAACTATCGCCTACATGCAAAATATAACTCACGGTGGGAATTTTTTGGTCAACCTATCGTCGGTGTACGAATTTTAACTCTCGGTGGGCACTTTTTTCTTCAAACTACTACCAATACTCAAATTTTAACTATTGTTTGAAATCTTTATGTCAAACAATCGTCAATAATCGAATTTTAATACTAGGTAGGAATTTTTTTCGTCAAACTATCGCCTATATACGAAATTTAACTCACGGTGGGAATTTTTTGGTCAACCTATCGTCAATGTACGAATTTAACTCTGGGTGGGCACTTTTTTCTTCAAACTACTATCAATACTCAAAGTTTAACTGTTATTTGGAATCTTTTTGTCAACAATCGTCAATACACGAATTTTAATACTAGGTTGGAATTTTTTTCTTCAAACTATCGCCTATATACGAAATCTAACTCTCGATAGGAATTTTTTGGTCAAACTATCGTCAGTGTACGAATTTTAACTCTCGGTGGGCACTTTTTCTTCAAACTACTATCAATACTCAAATTTTAACTATTGGTTGAAATCTTTATGTCAAATAATCGTCAATAATGGAATTTTAATACTAGGTTGGAATTTTTTTCTTCAAACTATTGCCTATATACAAAATATAACTCACGGTGGGAATTTTTTGGTCAACCTATCGTCAATGAACGAATTTTAACTCTCGGTGGGCACTTCTTTCTTCAAACTACTATCAATACTCAAATTTTAACTATTGGTTGAAATCTTTATGTCAAACAATCGTCAATAATCGAATTTTAATACTAGGTTGGAATTTCTTTCTTCAAACTATCGCCTATATACGAAATATAACTCACGGTGGGAATTTTTTGGTCAACCTATCGTCAATGTACGAATTTAACTCTCGGTGGGCACTTTTTTCTTCAAACTACTATCAACACTCAAATTTTAACTATTATTTGGAATCTTTTTGTCAACAATCGTCAATAATCGAATTTTAATACTAGGTTGGAATTTTTTTCTTCAAACTATCGCCTATTTACGAAATATAACTCACGGTGGGAATTTTTTGGTGAACCTATCGTCAATGTATGAATTTTAACACTTGGTGGGCACTTTTCTCTTCAAACTACTATCAATACTCAAATTTTAAATATTATTTTGGAATCTTTTTGTCAACAATCGTCAATACACGAATTTTAATACTAGGCTGCAATTTTTTTTCTTCAAACTATCGCCTATATACGAAATTTAACTGTCGGTAGGAATTTTTTGGTCAAACTATCGTCAATGTACGAATTTTAACTCTCGGTGGGCACTTTTTCTTCAAACTATTATCAATACTCAAATTTTAACTATTGGTTGAAATGTTTATGTCAAACAATCGTCAATAATCGAATTTTAATACTAGGTTGGAATTTTTTTCTTCAAACTATCGCCTATATACGAAATATAACTCACGGTGGGAATTTTTTGGTCAACCTATCGTCAATGTACGAATTTTAACTCTCGGTGGGCACTTCTTTCTTCAAACTACTATCAATACTCAAATTTTAACTATTGGTTGAAATCTTTATGTCAAACAATCGTCAATAATCGAATTTTAATACTAGGTTGGAATTTTTTTCTTCAAACTATCGCCTATATAGGAAATCTAACTCTCGGTAGGAATTTTTTGGTCAAACTATCGTCAATGTACGAATTTTAACTCTCGCTGGGCACTTTTTCATCAAACTACTATCAATACTCAAATTTTAACTATTGGTTGAAATCTTTATGTCAAACAATCGTCAATAATCGAATTTTAATACTAGGTTGGAATTTTTTTCTTCAAACTATCGCCTATATACGAAATTTAACTCACGGTGGGAATTTTTTGTTCAACCTAACGTCAATGTACGAATTTTAACTCTCGGTGGGCACTTTTTTCTTCAAATAACTGACAATATTCAAATTTTAACTAATGGTTGAAATCTTTTTGTCAAACAATCGTCAATAAACGAATTTTAATACTAGGTTGGAATTTTTTTCTTCAAACTACCGTCAATGTACGAATTTTAACTCTAGGTGGGAACTCTTTTCTTCAAACTACTGTCAATATTCAAATTTTAACTATTGGTTGGAATCTTTTTGTCAAGCAATCGTCAATACACGAATTTTAATATTAGGTTGGAATTTTTTTCTTCAAACTATCGCCTATATATGAAATATAACTCATGGTGTGAATTTTTTGGTCAACCTATCGTCAGTGTACGAATTTTAACTCTCGGTGGGCACTTTTTTCTTCAAACTACTATCAATACTCAAATTTTATCTATTGTTTGGAATCTTTTTGTCAACAATCGTCAATACACGAATTTTATTACTAGGTTGGAATTTTTTTCATCAAACTATCGCCTATATACGAAATTTAACTCTCGATAGGTATTTTTTGGTCAAACTATCGTCAATGTACGAATTTTAACTCTCGGTGGGCACTTTTTCTTCAAACTACTATCAATACTCAAATTTTAACTATTGGTTGAAATCTTTGTGTCAAATAATCGTCAATAATGGAATTTTAATACTAGGTTGGAATTTTTTTCTTCAAACTATCGCCTATATACAAAATATAACTCACGGTGGGAATTTTTTGGTCAACCTATCGTCGGTGTACGAATTTTAACTCTCGGTGGGCACTTTTTTCTTCAAACTACTATCAATACTCAAAGTTTAACTGTTATTTGGAATCTTTTTGTCAACAATCGTCAATACACGAATTTTAATACTAGGTTGGAATTTTTTTCTTCAAACTATCGCCTATATACGAAATCTAACTCTCGATAGGAATTTTTTGGTCAAACTATCGTCAGTGTACGAATTTTAAATCTCGGTGGGCACTTTTTCTTCAAACTACTATCAATACTCAAATTTTAACTATTGGTTGAAATCTTTATGTCAAATAATCGTCAATAATGGAATTTTAATACTAGGTTGGAATTTTTTTCTTCAAACTATCGCCTATATACAAAATATAACTCACGGTGGGAATTTTTTGGTCAACCTATCGTCGGTGTACGAATTTTAACACTCGGTGGGCACTTTTTTCTTCAAACTACTACCAATACTCAAATTTTAACTATTGTTTGAAATCTTTATGTCAAATAATCGTCAATAATGGAATTTTAATACTAGGTTGGAATTTTTTTCTTCAAACTATCGCCTATATACAAAATATAACTCACGGTGGGAATTTTTTGGTCAACCTATCGTCGGTGTACGAATTTTAACTCTCGGTGGGCACTTTTTTCTTCAAACTACTATCAATACTCAAATTTTAACTATTGGTTGAAATCTTTATGTCAAACAATCGTCAATAATCGAATTTTAATACTAGGTTGGAATTTTTTTCTTCAAACTATCGCCTATATACGAAATTTAACTCACGGTGGGAATTTTTTGGTCAACCTATCGTCAATGTACGAGTTTTAACTCTCGGTGGGCACTTTTTTCTTCAAATAACTGACAATATTCAAATTTTAACTAATGGTTGAAATCTTTTTGTCAAACAATCGTCAATAAACGAATTTTGATACTAGGTTGGAATTTTTTTCTTCAAACTACCGTCAATGTACGAATTTTAACTCTCGGTGGGAACTCTTTTCTTCAAACTACTGTCAATATTCAAATTTTAACTATTGGTTGGAATCTTTTTGTCAAGCAATCGTCAATAATCGAATTTTAATACTAGGTTGGAATTTTTTTCTTCAAACTATCGCCTATATACGAAATTTAACTCACGGTGGGAATTTTTTGGTCAACCTATCGTCAATGTATGAATTTTAACTCTCGGTGGGCACTTTTTTCTTCAAACTACTATCAATACTCAAATTTTAACTATTGGTTGAAATCTTTATGTCAAACAATCGTCAATAATCGAATTTTAATACTAGGTTGGAATTATTTTCTTCAAACTATCGCCTATATAGGAAATCTAACTCTCGGTAGGAATTTTTTGGTCAAACTATCGTCAATGTACGAATTTTAACTCTCGCTGGGCACTTTTTCTTCAAACTACTATCAATACTCAAATTTTAACTATTGGTTGAAATCTTTATGTCAAACAATCGTCAATAATCGAATTTTAATACTAGGTTGGAATTTTTTTCTTCAAACTATCGCCTATATACGAAATTTAACTCACGGTGGGAATTTTTTGTTCAACCTATCTTCAATGTACGAATTTTAACTCTCGGTGGGCACTTTTTTCTTCAAATAACTGACAATATTCAAATTTTAACTAATGGTTGAAATCTTTTTGTCAAACAATCGCCAATAAACGAATTTTAATACTAGGTTGGAATTTTTTTCTTCAAACTACCGTCAATGTACGAATTTTAACTCTCGGTGGGAACTCTTTTCTTCAAACTACTGTCAATATTCAAATTTTAACTATTGGTTGGAATCTTTTTGTCAAGCAATCGTCAATACACGAATTTTAATATTAGGTTGGAATTTTTTTCTTCAAACTATCGCCTATATACGAAATATAACTCACGGTGTGAATTTTTTGGTCAACCTATCGTCAGTGTACGAATTTTAACTCTCGGTGGGCACTTTTTCTTCAAACTACTATCAATACTCAAATTTTAACTATTGGTTGAAGTCTTTATGTCAAATAATCGTCAATAATGGAATTTTAATACTAGGTTGGAATTTTTTTCTTCAAACTATCGCCTATATACAAAATATAACTCACGGTGGGAATTTTTTGGTCAACCTATCGTCGGTGTACGAATTTTAACACTCGGTGGGCACTTTTTTCTTCAAACTACTACCAATACTCAAATTTTAACTATTGTTTGAAGTCTTTATGTCAAATAATCGTCAATAATGGAATTTTAATACTAGGTTGGAATTTTTTTCTTCAAACTATCGCCTATATACAAAATATAACTCACGGTGGGAATTTTTTGGTCAACCTATCGTCGGTGTACGAATTTTAACTCTCGGTGGGCACTTTTTTCTTCAAACTACTATCAATACTCAAATTTTAACTATTGGTTGAAATCTTTATGTCAAACAATCGTCAATAATCGAATTTTAATACTAGGTTGGAATTTTTTTCTTCAAACTATCGCCTATATACGAAATTTAACTCACGGTGGGAATTTTTTGGTCAACCTATCGTCAATGTACGAGTTTTAACTCTCGGTGGGCACTTTTTTCTTCAAATAACTGACAATATTCAAATTTTAACTAATGGTTGAAATCTTTTTGTCAAACAATCGTCAATAAACGAATTTTGATACTAGGTTGGAATTTTTTTCTTCAAACTACCGTCAATGTACGAATTTTAACTCTCGGTGGGAACTCTTTTCTTCAAACTACTGTCAATATTCAAATTTTAACTATTGGTTGGAATCTTTTTGTCAAGCAATCGTCAATAATCGAATTTTAATACTAGGTTGGAATTTTTTTCTTCAAACTATCGCCTATATACGAAATTTAACTCACGGTGGGAATTTTTTGGTCAACCTATCGTCAATGTATGAATTTTAACTCTCGGTGGGCACTTTTTTCTTCAAACTACTATCAATACTCAAATTTTAACTATTGGTTGAAATCTTTATGTCAAACAATCGTCAATAATCGAATTTTAATACTAGGTTGGAATTTTTTTCTTCAAACTATCGCCTATATACGAAATTTAACTCACGGTGGGAATTTTTTGGTCAACCTATCGTCAATGTACGAGTTTTAACTCTCGGTGGGCACTTTTTTCTTCAAACTACTGTCAACATTCAAATTTTAACTAATGGTTGAAATCTTTTTGTCAAACAATCGTCAATAAACGAATTTTAATACTAGGTTGGAATTTTTTTCTTCAAACTATCGCCTATATACGAAATATAACTCACGGTGGGAATTTTTTGGTCAACCTATCGTCAATGTACGAATTTAACTCTCGGTGGGCACTTTTTTCTTCAAACTACTATCAACACTCAAATTTTAACTATTATTTGGAATCTTTTTGTCAACAATCGTCAATAATCGAATTTTAATACTAGGTTGGAATTTTTTTCTCCAAACTATCGCCTATATACGAAATATAACTCACGGTGGGAATTTTTTGGTCAACCTATCGTCAATGTACGAATTTAACTCTCGGTGGGCACTTTTTTCTTCAAACTACTGTCAATATTCAAATTTTAACTAATGGTTGAAATCTTTTTGTCAAACAATCGTCAATAATCGAATTTTAATACTAGGTTGGAATTTTTTTCTTCAAACTATCGCCTATTTACGAAATATAACTCACGGTGGGAATTTTTTGGTCAACCTATCGTCAATGAACGAATTTTAACTGTCGGTGGGCACTTTTCTCTTCAAACTACTATCAATACTCAAATTTTAACTGTTATTTGGAATCTTTATGTCAACAATCGTCAATACACGAATTTTAATACTAGGTTGGAATTTTTTTCTTCAAACTATCGCCTGTATATGAAATTTAACTCTCGGTAGGAATTTTTTGGTCAAATTATCGTCAATGTACGAATTTTAACTCTCGGTGGGCACTTTTTCTTCAAACTACTATCAATACTCAAATTTTAACTATTGGTTGAAATCTTTATGTCAAACAATCGTCAATAATCGAATTTTAATACTAGGTTGGAATTTTTTTCTCCAAACTATCGCCTATATACGAAATATAACTCACGGTGGGAATTTTTTGGTCAACCTATCGTCAATGTACGAATTTAACTCTCGGTGGGCACTTTTTTCTTCAAACTACTATCAACACTCAAATTTTAACTATTATTTGGAATCTTTTTGTCAACAATCGTCAATAATCGAATTTTAATACTAGGTTGGAATTTTTTTCTTCAAACTATCGCCTATTTACGAAATATAACTCACGGTGTGAATTTTTTGGTCAACCTATCGTCAATGTACGAATTTTAACACTCGGTGGGCACTTTTCTCTTCAAACTACTATCAATACTCAAATTTTAAATATTATTTTGGAATCTTTTTGTCAACAATCGTCAATACACGAATTTTAATACTAGGCTGGAATTTTTTTTCTTCAAACTATCGCCTATATACGAAATTTAACTGTCGGTAGGAATTTTTTGGTCAAACTATCGTCAATGTACGAATTTTAACTCTCGGTGGGCACTTTTTCTTCAAACTATTATCAATACTCAAATTTTAACTATTGGTTGAAATCTTTATGTCAAACAATCGTCAATAATCGAATTTTAATACTAGGTTGGAATTTTTTTCTTCAAACTATCGCCTATATACGAAATTTAACTCACGGTGGGAATTTTTTGGTCAACCTATCGTCAATGTACGAATTTAACTCTCGGTGGGCACTTTTTTCTTCAAACTACTATCAACACTCAAATTTTAACTATTATTTGGAATCTTTTTGTCAACAATCGTCAATAATCGAATTTTAATACTAGGTTGGAATTTTTTTCTTCAAACTATCGCCTATTTACGAAATATAACTCACGGTGGGAATTTTTTGGTCAACCTATCGTCAATGTACGAATTTTAACACTCGGTGGGCACTTTTCTCTTCAATCTACTATCAATACTCAAATTTTAAATATTATTTTGGAATCTTTTTGTCAACAATCGTCAATACACGAATTTTAATACTAGGCTGGAATTTTTTTTCTTCAAACTATCGCCTATATACGAAATTTAACTCTCGGTAGGAATTTTTTGGTCAAACTATCGTCAATGTACGAATTTTAACTCTCGGTGGGCACTTTTTCTTCAAACTATTATCAATACTCAAATTTTAACTATTGGTTGAAATCTTTATGTCAAACAATCGTCAATAATCGAATTTTAATACTAGGTTGGAATTTTTTTCTTCAAACTATCGCCTATATACGAAATTTAACTCACGGTGGGAATTTTTTGGTCAACCTATCGTCAATGTACGAATTTAACTCTCGGTGGGCACTTTTTTCTTCAAACTACTATCAACACTCAAATTTTAACTATTATTTGGAATCTTTTTGTCAAACAATCGTCAATAATCGAATTTTAATACTAGGTTGGAATTTTTTTCTTCAAACTATCGCCTATATACGAAATTTAACTCACGGTGGGAATTTTTTGGTCAACCTATCGTCAATGTACGAGTTTTAACTCTCGGTGGGCACTTTTTTCTTCAAACTACTGTCAATATTCAAATTTTAACTATTGGTTGGAATCTTTTTGTCAAGCAATCGTCAATACACGAATTTTAATATTAGGTTGGAATTTTTTTCTTCAAACTATCGCCTATATACGAAATATAACTCACGGTGAGAATTTTTTGGTCAACCTATCGTCAGTGTACGAATTTTAACTCTCGGTGGGCACTTTTTTCTTCAAACTACTATCAATACTCAAATTTTATCTATTGTTTGGAATCTTTTTGTCAACAATCGTCAATACACGAATTTTATTACTAGGTTGGAATTTTTTTCTTCAAACTATCGCCTATATACGAAATTTAACTCTCGATAGGTATTTTTTGGTCAAACTATCGTCAATGTACGAATTTTAACACTCGGTGGGCACTTTTTCTTCAAACTACTATCAATACTCAAATTTTAACTATTGGTTGAAATCTTTGTGTCAAATAATCGTCAATAATGGAATTTTAATACTAGGTTGGAATTTTTTTCTTCAAACTATCGCCTATATACAAAATATAACTCACGGTGGGAATTTTTTGGTCAACCTATCGTCGGTGTACGAATTTTAACTCTCGGTGGGCACTTTTTTCTTCAAACTACTACCAATACTCAAATTTTAACTATTGTTTGAAATCTTTATGTCAAACAATCGTCAATAATCGAATTTTAATACTAGGTAGGAATTTTTTTCATCAAACTATCGCCTATATACGAAATTTAACTCACGGTGGGAATTTTTTGGTCAACCTATCGTCGGTGTACGAATTTTAACTCTCGGTGGGCACTTTTTTCTTCAAACTACTATCAATACTCAAATTTTAACTATTGGTTGAAATCTTTATGTCAAACAATCGTCAATAATCGAATTTTAATACTAGGTTGGAATTTTTTTCTTCAAACTATCGCCTATATACGAAATTTAACTCACGGTGGGAATTTTTTGGTCAACCTATCGTCAATGTACGAGTTTTAACTCTCGGTGGGCACTTTTTTCTTCAAACTACTGTCAATATTCAAATTTTAAATAATGGTTGAAATCTTTTTGTCAAACAATGTCAATAAACGAATTTTAATACTGGGTTGGAATTTTTTTCTTCAAACTATCGCCTATTTACGAAATATAACTCACGGTGGGAATTTTTTGGTCAACCTATCGTCAGTGTACGAATTTTAACTCTCGGTGGGCACTTTTTTCTTCAAACTACTATCAATACCCAAATTTTAACTATTATTTGGAATCTTTTTGTCAACAATCGTCAATACACGAATTTTAATACTAGGTTGGAATTTTTTTCTTCAAACTATCGCCTATATATGAAATTTAACTCTCGGTAGGAATTTTTTGGTCAAATTATCGTCAATGTACGAATTTTAACTCTCGGTGGGCACTTTTTCTTCAAACTACTATCAATACTCAAATTTTAACTATTGGTTGAAATCTTTTTGTCAAACAATCGTCAATAATCGAATTTTAATACTAGGTTGGAATTTTTTTCTTCAAACTATCGCCTATTTACGAAATATAACTCACGGTGGGAATTTTTTGGTCAACCTATCGTCAATGTACGAATTTTAACTCTCGGTGGGCACTTTTTCTTCAAACTACTATCAATACTCAAATATTAACTATTGGTTGAAATCTTTATGTCAAACAATCGTCAATACACGAATTTTAATACTAGGTTGGAATTTTTTCCTTCAAACTATCGCCTATATGCGAAATGTAACTCACGGTGGGAATTTTTTGGTCAACCTATCGTCAGTGTACGAATTTTAACTCTCGGTGGGCACTTTTTCTTCAAACTACTATCAATACTCAAATTTTAACTATTGGTTGAAATCTTTATGTCAAACATTCGTCAATAATCGAATTTTAATACTAGGTTGGAATTTTTTTCTTCAAACTATCGCCTATATACGAAATCTAACTCTCGGTAGGAATTTTTTGGTCAAACTATCGTCAATGAACGAATTTTAACTCTCGCTGGGCACTTTTTCTTCAAACTACTATCAATACTCAAATTTTAACTATTGGTTGAAATCCTTATGTTAAACAATCGTCAATAATCGAATTTTAATACTAGGTTGGAATTTTCTTCTCCAAACTATCGCCTATATACGAAATCTAACTCTCGGTAGGAATTTTTTGGTCAAACTATCGTCAATGTACTAATTTTAAATCTCGCTGGGCACTTTTTCTTCAAACTACTATCAATACTCAAATTTTAACTATTGGTTGAAATCTTTATGTCAAACAATCGTCAATAATCGAATTTTAATACTAGGTTGGAATTTTTTTCTTCAAACTATCGCCTATATACGAAATTTAACTCACGGTGAGAATTTTTTGGTCAACCTATCGTCAATGTACGAGTTTTAACTCTCGCTGGGCACTTTTTCTTCAAACTACTATCAATACTCAAATTTTAACTATTGGTTGTAATCTTTATGTCAAACAATCGTCAATAATCGAATTTTAATACTAGGTTGGAATTTTCTTCTCCAAACTATCGCCTATATACGAAATCTAACTCTCGGTAGGAATTTTTTGGTCAAACTATCGTCAATGTACGAATTTTAAATCTCGCTGGGCACTTTTTCTTCAAACTACTATCAATACTCAAATTTTAACTATTGGTTGAAATCTCTATGTCAAACAATCGTCAATAATCGAATTTTAATACTAGGTTGGAATTTTTTTCTTCAAACTACCGCCTATATACGAAATATAACTCACGGTGGGAATTTTTTGGTCAACCTATCGTCAATGTACGAATTTTAACTCTCGGTGGGCACTTTTCTCTTCAAACTACTGTCAATATTCAAATTTTAACTATTGGTTGGAATCTTCTTGTCAAACAATCGTCAATACACGAATTTTAATACTAGGCTGGAGTTTTTTTTCTCCAAACTATCGCCTATATGCGAAATATAACTCACGGTGTGAATTTTTTGGTCAACCTATCGACAATGTACGAATTTTAACTCTCGGTGGGCACTTTTTTCTTCAAACTACCGCCTATATACGAAATTTAACTCTCGATAGGAATTTTTTGGTCAAAATATCGTCAATGTACGAATTTTAACTCTCGGTGGGCACTCTTTCTTCAAACTACTATCAATACTCAAATTTTAACTATTGTTTGGAACCTTTTTGTCAACAATCGTCAATAATCGAATTTTAATACTAGGTTGGAATTTTTTTCTTCAAACTATCGCCTATATACGATATTTAACTCACGGTGGGAATTTTTTGGTCAACCTATCGTCAGTGTACGAATTTTAACTCTCGGTGGGCACTTTTTTCTTCAAACTACCGCCTATATACGAAATTTAACTCTCGATAGGAATTTTTTGGTCAAAATATCGTCAATGTACGAATTTTAACTCTCGGTGGGCACTTTTTCTTCAAACTACTATCAATACTCAAATTTTAACTATTGTTTGGAATCTTTTTGTCAACAATCGTCAATACACGAATTTTAATACTAGGTTGGAATTTTTTTCTTCAAACTATCGCCTGTATACGAAATTTAACTCTCGGTAGGAATTTTTTGGTCAAACTATCGTCAATGTACGAATTTTAACTCTCGGTGGGCACTTTTTCTTCAAACTACCGCCTATATACGAAATTTAACTCTCGGTAGGAATTTTTTGGTCAAAATATCGTCAATGTACGAATTTTAACTCTCGGTAGGCACTTTTTCTTCAAACTACTATCAATACTCAAATTTTAACTATTGTTTGGAATCTTTTTGTCAACAATCGTCAATAGACGAATTTTAATACTAGGTTGGAATTTTTTTCTTCAAACTATCGCCTGTATACGAAATTTAACTCTCGGTAGGAATTTTTTGGTCAAACTATCGTCAATGTACGAATTTTAACTCTCGGTGGGCACTTTTCCTTCAAACTACTATCAATACTCAAATTTTAACTATTGGTTGAAATCTTTATGTCAAACAATCGTCAATAATCGAATTTTAATACTAGGTTGGAATTTTTTTCTTCAAACTATCGCCTATATACGATATTTAACTCACGGTGGGAATTTTTTGGTCAACCTATCGTCAGTGTACGAATTTTAACTCTCGGTGGGCACTTTTTTCTTCAAACTACCGCCTATATACGAAATTTAACTCTCGATAGGAATTTTTTGGTCAACCTATCGTCAGTGTACGAATTTTAACTCTCGGTGAGCACTTTTTTCTTCAAACTACCGCCTATATACGAAATTTAACTCTCGATAGGAATTTTTTGGTCAAAATATCGTCAATGTACGAATTTTAACTCTCGGTGGGCACTTTTTCTTCAAACTACTATCAATACTCAAATTTAACTATTGTTTGGAATCTTTTTGTCAACAATCGTCAATACACGAATTTTAATACTAGGTTGGAATTTTTTTCTTCAAACTATCGCCTGTATACGAAATTTAACTCTCGGTAGGAATTTTTTGGTCAAACTATCGTCAATGTACGAATTTTAACTCTCGGTGGGCACTTTTCCTTCAAACTACTATCAATACTCAAATTTTAACTATTGGTTGAAATCTTTATGTCAAACAATCGTCAATAATCGAATTTTAATACTAGGTTGGAATTTTTTTCTTCAAACTATCGCCTATATACGATATTTAACTCACGGTAGGAATTTTTTGGTCAACCTATCGTCAGTGTACGAATTTTAACTCTCGGTGGGCACTTTTTCTTCAAACTACTATCAATACTCAAATTTTAACTATTGGTTGAAATCTTTATGTCAAACAATCGCCAATAATCGAATTTTAATGCTAGGTTGGAATTTTTTTCTTCAAACTATCGCCTATATACGAAATTTAACTCACGGTGGGAATTTTTTGGTCAACCTATCGTCAGTGTACGAATTTTAACTCTCGGTGGGCACTTTTTTCTTCAAACTACCGCCTATATACGAAATTTAACTCTCGATAGGAATTTTTTGGTCAACCTATCGTCAGTGTACGAATTTTAACTCTCGGTGGGCACTTTTTCTTCAAACTACTATCAATACTCAAATTGTAACTATTGTTTGGAATCTTTTTGTCAACAATCGTCAATACACGAATTTTAATACTAGGTTGGAATTTTTTTCTTCAAATTATCGCCTACATACGAAATTCAACTCTCGGTGGGAATTTTTTGGTCAAACTACCGTCAATGTACGAATTTTAACTCTCGGTGGGAATTTTTTCTTCAAACTACTGTCAATACTCAAATTTTAACTATTGTTTGAGAGCTTTTTGTTAATCAATTGTAAATAAACGAATTTTAATACTGGGTTGGAGTTTTTTTCTTCAAACTATCGCCTACATACGAAATTTAACTATCGGTGGGAATTTTTTGGTCAAGCTATCGTCAATGTTCGAATTTTAACTTTCGGTGGGCACTTTTTTCTTCAAACTACTGCCAATATTCATATTTTAACTATTGGTTGATGTCTTTTTGTCAAACAGTCGTCAATAATCGAATTTTTATACTAGGTTGGAATTTTTTTCTTCGAATTATCGCCTACATACGAAATTCAACTCTCGGTGGCAATTTTTTGGTCAAACTACCGTCAATGTACGAATTTTAACTCTTGGTGGGCACTTTTTTCTTCGAACTACAGTCAATATTATAATTTTATCTATTGGTTGATATCTTTTTGTCAAACAGTCGTCAATAAACGAATTTTTAAACTAGGTTATAACTTTTCTCTTCAAATTATCGCCTACATACGAAATTCAGCTATCGGTGGGAATTTTTTGGTCAAACTACCGTCAATGTACGAATTTTAACTCTCGGTGGGCACTTTTTTCTTCAAACTACTGTCAATATTCAAATTTTATCTATTGGTTGATATCTTTTTGTCAAGCAGTCGTCAATAAACGAATTTTTAAACTAGGTTGTAACTTTTTTCTTCAAATTATCGCCTACATACGAAATTCAACTCTCGGTGGGAATTTTTTGGTCAAACTACCGTCAATGTACGAACTTTAGCTCTCGGTGGGCACTTTTTTCTTCAAACTCCTGTCAATATTCAAATTTTATCTATTGGTTGATATCTTTTTGACAAACAGTCGTCAATAAACGAATTTTTAAACTAGGTTGTAACTTTTTTTCTTCAAATTATCGCCTACAAACGAAATTCAACTCTAGGTGGGAATTTTTTGGTCAAACTACCGTCAATGTACGAATTTTAACTCTCGGTGGGAATTTTTTCTTCAAACTACTGTCAATACTCAAATTTTAACTATTGTTTGAGATCTTTTTGATCATCAATTGTAAATAAACGAATTTTAATACTGGGTTGGAATTTTTTTCTTCAAATTATCGCCTACATACGAAATTCAACTCTCGGTGGGAATTTTTTGGTCAAGCTACCGTCAATGTTCGAATTTTAACGTTCGGTGGGCACTTTTTTCTTCAGACTACTGTCAATATTCATATTTTAAATATTGGTTGAAATCTTTTTGTCAACAATCGTCAATAGACGAATTTTAATACTAGGTTGGAATTTTTTCCTTCAAACTATCGCCTATATACGAAATTTAACTCTCGGTGGGAATTTTTTGGTCAAGCTACCGTCAATGTTCGAATTTTAACGTTCGGTGAGCACTTTTTTCTTTAAACTACTGTCAATACTCAGATTTTAACTATTGGTTGAAATCTTTTTGTGAAACAGTCGTCAATAAACGAATTTTTATACTAGGTTGTAATTTTTTTCTTCAAACTATCGCCTACATATGAAATTAACTCTTGGTGGGAATTTTTTGGTCAAACTACCGTCAATGTACGAATTTTAACTCTCGGTGGGCACTTTTTTCTTCAAACTACTGTCAATATTCAAATTTTAATTATTGGTTGGAATCTTCTTGTCAAACAATCGTCAATACACGAATTTTAATACTAGGTTGGAATTTTTTTCTTCAAACTATCGCCTATATGCGAAATATAACTCACGGTGGGAATTTTTTGGTCAACCTATCGTCAGTGTACGAATTTTAACTCTCGGTGGGCACTTTTTCTTCAAACTACTATCAATACTCAAATTTTAACTATTGGTTGAAATCTTTATGTCAAACAATCGTCAATAATCGAATTTTAATACTAGGTTGGAATTTTTTTCTTCAAACTATCGCCTATATACGAAATCTAACTCTCGGTAGGAATTTTTTGGTCAAACTATCGTCAATGTACGAATTTTAAATCTCGCTGGGCACTTTCTCTTCAAACTACTATCAATACTCAAATTTTAACTATTGGTTGAAATGTTTATGTCAAACAATCGTCAATAATCGAATTTTAATACTAGGTTGGAATTTTTTTCTTCAAACTATCGCCTATATATGAAATTTAACTCTCGGTAGGAATTTTTTGGTCAAATTATCGTCAATGTACGAATTTTAACTCTCGGCGGGCACTTTTTCTTCAAACTACTATCAATACTCAAATTTTAACTATTGGTTGAAATCTTTATGTCAAACAATCGTCAATAATCGAATTTTAATACTAGGTTGGAATTTTTTTCTTCAAACTACCGTCAATGTACGAATTTTAACTCTCGGTGGGAACTCTTTTCTTCAAACTACTGTCAATATTCAAATTTTAACTATTGGTTGGAATCTTTTTGTCAAGCAATCGTCAATACACGAATTTTAATATTAGGTTGGAATTTTTTTCTTCAAACTATCGCCTATATACGAAATATAACTCACGGTGTGAATTTTTTGGTCATCCTATCGTCAGTGTACGAATTTTAACTCTCGGTGGGCACTTTTTTCTTCAAACTACTATCAATACTCAAATTTTATCTATTGTTTGGAATCTTTTTGTCAACAATCGTCAATACACGAATTTTATTACTAGGTTGGAATTTTTTTCTTCAAACTATCGCCTATATACGAAATTTAACTCTCGATAGGTATTTTTTGGTCAAACTATCGTCAATGTACGAATTTTAACTCTCGGTGGGCACTTTTTCTTCAAACTACTATCAATACTCAAATTTTAACTATTGGTTGAAATCTTTATGTCAAATAATCGTCAATAATGGAATTTTAATACTAGGTTGGAATTTTTGTCTTCAAACTATCGCCTATATACAAAATATAACTCACGGTGGGAATTTTTTGGTCAACCTATCGTCGGTGTACGAATTTTAACTCTCGGTGGGCACTTTTTTCTTCAAACTACTACCAATACTCAAATTTTAATTATTGTTTGAAATCTTTATGTCAAACAATCGTCAATAATCGAATTTTAATACTAGGTAGGAATTTTTTTTTATCAAACTATCGCCTATATACGAAATTTATCTCACGGTGGGAATTTTTTGGTCAACCTATCGTCAATGTACGAATTTAACTCTGGGTGGGCACTTTTTTCTTCAAACTACTATCAATACTCAAAGTTTAACTATTATTTGGAATCTTTTTGTCAACAATCGTCAATACACGAATTTTAATACTAGGTTGGAATTTTTTTCTTCAAACTATCGCCTATATACGAAATCTAACTCTCGATAGGAATTTTTTGGTCAAACTATCGTCAATGTACGAATTTTAACTCTCGGTGGGCACTTTTTCTTCAAACTACTATCAATACTCAAATTTTAACTATTGGTTGAAATCTTTATGTCAAATAATCGTCAATAATGGAATTTTAATACTAGGTTGGAATTTTTTTCTTCAAACTATCGCCTATATACAAAATACAACTCACGGTGGGAATTTTTTGGTCAACCTATCGTCGGTGTACGAATTTTAACTCTCGGTGGGCACTTTTTTCTTCAAACTACTACCAATACTCAAATTTTAACTATTGTTTGAAATCTTTATGTCAAATAATCGTCAATAATGGAATTTTAATACTAGGTTGGAATTTTTTTCTTCAAACTATCGCCTATTTACGAAATATAACTCACGGTGGGAATTTTTTGGTCAACCTATCGTCGGTGTACGAATTTTAACTCTGGGTGGGCACTTTTTTCTTCAAACTACTATCAATACTCAAAGTTTAACTATTATTTGGAATCTTTTTGTCAACAATCGTCAATACACGAATTTTATTACTAGGTTGGAATTTTTTTCTTCAAACTATCGCCTATATACGAAATTTAACTCTCGGTAGGAATTTTTTGGTCAAACTATCGTCAATGTACGAATTTTAACTCTCTGTGGGCACTTTTTCTTCAAACTGTTATCAATACTCAAATTTTAACTATTGGTTGAAATCTTTATGTCAAACAATCGTCAATAATCGAATTTTAATACTAGGTTGGAATTTTTTTCTTCAAACTATCGCCTATATACGAAATTTAACTCACGGTGGGAATTTTTTGGTCAAATTATCGTCAATGTACGAATTTTAACTATCGGTGGGCACTTTTCTCTTCAAACTACTATCAATACTCAAATTTTAACTATTGGTTGAAATGTTTATGTCAAACAATCGTCAATAATCGAATTTTAATACTAGGTTGGAATTTTTTTCTTCAAACTATCGCCTATATACGAAATATAACTCACGGTGGGAATTTTTTGGTCAACCTATCGTCAATGTACGAATTTTAACTCTCGGTGGGCACTTTTTTCTTCAAACTACTATCAATACTCAAATTTTATCTATTGTTTGGAATCTTTTTGTCAACAATCGTCAATACACGAATTTTATTACTAGGTTGGAATTTTTTTCTTCAAACTATCGCCTATATACGAAATTTAACTCTCGATAGGTATTTTTTGGTCAAACTATCGTCAATGTACGAATTTTAACTCTCGGTGGGCACTTTTTCTTCAAACTACTATCAATACTCAAATTTTAACTATTGGTTGAAATCTTTGTGTCAAATAATCGTCAATAATGGAATTTTAATACTAGGTTGGAATTTTTTTCTTCAAACTATCGCCTACATGCAAAATATAACTCACGGTGGGAATTTTTTGGTCAACCTATCGTCGGTGTACGAATTTTAACTCTCGGTGGGCACTTTTTTCTTCAAACTACTACCAATACTCAAATTTTAACTATTGTTTGAAATCTTTATGTCAAACAATCGTCAATAATCGAATTTTAATACTAGGTAGGAATTTTTTTCGTCAAACTATCGCCTATATACGAAATTTAACTCACGGTGGGAATTTTTTGGTCAACCTATCGTCAATGTACGAATTTAACTCTGGGTGGGCACTTTTTTCTTCAAACTACTATCAATACTCAAAGTTTAACTGTTATTTGGAATCTTTTTGTCAACAATCGTCAATACACGAATTTTAATACTAGGTTGGAATTTTTTTCTTCAAACTATCGCCTATATACGAAATCTAACTCTCGATAGGAATTTTTTGGTCAAACTATCGTCAGTGTACGAATTTTAACTCTCGGTGGGCACTTTTTCTTCAAACTACTATCAATACTCAAATTTTAACTATTGGTTGAAATCTTTATGTCAAATAATCGTCAATAATGGAATTTTAATACTAGGTTGGAATTTTTTTCTTCAAACTATTGCCTATATACAAAATATAACTCACGGTGGGAATTTTTTGGTCAACCTATCGTCAATGAACGAATTTTAACTCTCGGTGGGCACTTCTTTCTTCAAACTACTATCAATACTCAAATTTTAACTATTGGTTGAAATCTTTATGTCAAACAATCGTCAATAATCGAATTTTAATACTAGGTTGGAATTTCTTTCTTCAAACTATCGCCTATATACGAAATATAACTCACGGTGGGAATTTTTTGGTCAACCTATCGTCAATGTACGAATTTAACTCTCGGTGGGCACTTTTTTCTTCAAACTACTATCAACACTCAAATTTTAACTATTATTTGGAATCTTTTTGTCAACAATCGTCAATAATCGAATTTTAATACTAGGTTGGAATTTTTTTCTTCAAACTATCGCCTATTTACGAAATATAACTCACGGTGGGAATTTTTTGGTGAACCTATCGTCAATGTATGAATTTTAACACTTGGTGGGCACTTTTCTCTTCAAACTACTATCAATACTCAAATTTTAAATATTATTTTGGAATCTTTTTGTCAACAATCGTCAATACACGAATTTTAATACTAGGCTGCAATTTTTTTTCTTCAAACTATCGCCTATATACGAAATTTAACTGTCGGTAGGAATTTTTTGGTCAAACTATCGTCAATGTACGAATTTTAACTCTCGGTGGGCACTTTTTCTTCAAACTATTATCAATACTCAAATTTTAACTATTGGTTGAAATGTTTATGTCAAACAATCGTCAATAATCGAATTTTAATACTAGGTTGGAATTTTTTTCTTCAAACTATCGCCTATATACGAAATATAACTCACGGTGGGAATTTTTTGGTCAACCTATCGTCAATGTACGAATTTTAACTCTCGGTGGGCACTTCTTTCTTCAAACTACTATCAATACTCAAATTTTAACTATTGGTTGAAATCTTTATGTCAAACAATCGTCAATAATCGAATTTTAATACTAGGTTGGAATTTTTTTCTTCAAACTATCGCCTATATAGGAAATCTAACTCTCGGTAGGAATTTTTTGGTCAAACTATCGTCAATGTACGAATTTTAACTCTCGCTGGGCACTTTTTCATCAAACTACTATCAATACTCAAATTTTAACTATTGGTTGAAATCTTTATGTCAAACAATCGTCAATAATCGAATTTTAATACTAGGTTGGAATTTTTTTCTTCAAACTATCGCCTATATACGAAATTTAACTCACGGTGGGAATTTTTTGTTCAACCTAACGTCAATGTACGAATTTTAACTCTCGGTGGGCACTTTTTTCTTCAAATAACTGACAATATTCAAATTTTAACTAATGGTTGAAATCTTTTTGTCAAACAATCGTCAATAAACGAATTTTAATACTAGGTTGGAATTTTTTTCTTCAAACTACCGTCAATGTACGAATTTTAACTCTAGGTGGGAACTCTTTTCTTCAAACTACTGTCAATATTCAAATTTTAACTATTGGTTGGAATCTTTTTGTCAAGCAATCGTCAATACACGAATTTTAATATTAGGTTGGAATTTTTTTCTTCAAACTATCGCCTATATATGAAATATAACTCATGGTGTGAATTTTTTGGTCAACCTATCGTCAGTGTACGAATTTTAACTCTCGGTGGGCACTTTTTTCTTCAAACTACTATCAATACTCAAATTTTATCTATTGTTTGGAATCTTTTTGTCAACAATCGTCAATACACGAATTTTATTACTAGGTTGGAATTTTTTTCATCAAACTATCGCCTATATACGAAATTTAACTCTCGATAGGTATTTTTTGGTCAAACTATCGTCAATGTACGAATTTTAACTCTCGGTGGGCACTTTTTCTTCAAACTACTATCAATACTCAAATTTTAACTATTGGTTGAAATCTTTGTGTCAAATAATCGTCAATAATGGAATTTTAATACTAGGTTGGAATTTTTTTCTTCAAACTATCGCCTATATACAAAATATAACTCACGGTGGGAATTTTTTGGTCAACCTATCGTCGGTGTACGAATTTTAACTCTCGGTGGGCACTTTTTTCTTCAAACTACTATCAATACTCAAAGTTTAACTGTTATTTGGAATCTTTTTGTCAACAATCGTCAATACACGAATTTTAATACTAGGTTGGAATTTTTTTCTTCAAACTATCGCCTATATACGAAATCTAACTCTCGATAGGAATTTTTTGGTCAAACTATCGTCAGTGTACGAATTTTAAATCTCGGTGGGCACTTTTTCTTCAAACTACTATCAATACTCAAATTTTAACTATTGGTTGAAATCTTTATGTCAAATAATCGTCAATAATGGAATTTTAATACTAGGTTGGAATTTTTTTCTTCAAACTATCGCCTATATACAAAATATAACTCACGGTGGGAATTTTTTGGTCAACCTATCGTCGGTGTACGAATTTTAACACTCGGTGGGCACTTTTTTCTTCAAACTACTACCAATACTCAAATTTTAACTATTGTTTGAAATCTTTATGTCAAATAATCGTCAATAATGGAATTTTAATACTAGGTTGGAATTTTTTTCTTCAAACTATCGCCTATATACAAAATATAACTCACGGTGGGAATTTTTTGGTCAACCTATCGTCGGTGTACGAATTTTAACTCTCGGTGGGCACTTTTTTCTTCAAACTACTATCAATACTCAAATTTTAACTATTGGTTGAAATCTTTATGTCAAACAATCGTCAATAATCGAATTTTAATACTAGGTTGGAATTTTTTTCTTCAAACTATCGCCTATATACGAAATTTAACTCACGGTGGGAATTTTTTGGTCAACCTATCGTCAATGTACGAGTTTTAACTCTCGGTGGGCACTTTTTTCTTCAAATAACTGACAATATTCAAATTTTAACTAATGGTTGAAATCTTTTTGTCAAACAATCGTCAATAAACGAATTTTGATACTAGGTTGGAATTTTTTTCTTCAAACTACCGTCAATGTACGAATTTTAACTCTCGGTGGGAACTCTTTTCTTCAAACTACTGTCAATATTCAAATTTTAACTATTGGTTGGAATCTTTTTGTCAAGCAATCGTCAATAATCGAATTTTAATACTAGGTTGGAATTTTTTTCTTCAAACTATCGCCTATATACGAAATTTAACTCACGGTGGGAATTTTTTGGTCAACCTATCGTCAATGTATGAATTTTAACTCTCGGTGGGCACTTTTTTCTTCAAACTACTATCAATACTCAAATTTTAACTATTGGTTGAAATCTTTATGTCAAACAATCGTCAATAATCGAATTTTAATACTAGGTTGGAATTATTTTCTTCAAACTATCGCCTATATAGGAAATCTAACTCTCGGTAGGAATTTTTTGGTCAAACTATCGTCAATGTACGAATTTTAACTCTCGCTGGGCACTTTTTCTTCAAACTACTATCAATACTCAAATTTTAACTATTGGTTGAAATCTTTATGTCAAACAATCGTCAATAATCGAATTTTAATACTAGGTTGGAATTTTTTTCTTCAAACTATCGCCTATATACGAAATTTAACTCACGGTGGGAATTTTTTGTTCAACCTATCTTCAATGTACGAATTTTAACTCTCGGTGGGCACTTTTTTCTTCAAATAACTGACAATATTCAAATTTTAACTAATGGTTGAAATCTTTTTGTCAAACAATCGTCAATAAACGAATTTTAATACTAGGTTGGAATTTTTTTCTTCAAACTACCGTCAATGTACGAATTTTAACTCTCGGTGGGAACTCTTTTCTTCAAACTACTGTCAATATTCAAATTTTAACTATTGGTTGGAATCTTTTTGTCAAGCAATCGTCAATACACGAATTTTAATATTAGGTTGGAATTTTTTTCTTCAAACTATCGCCTATATACGAAATATAACTCACGGTGTGAATTTTTTGGTCAACCTATCGTCAGTGTACGAATTTTAACTCTCGGTGGGCACTTTTTCTTCAAACTACTATCAATACTCAAATTTTAACTATTGGTTGAAGTCTTTATGTCAAATAATCGTCAATAATGGAATTTTAATACTAGGTTGGAATTTTTTTCTTCAAACTATCGCCTATATACAAAATATAACTCACGGTGGGAATTTTTTGGTCAACCTATCGTCGGTGTACGAATTTTAACACTCGGTGGGCACTTTTTTCTTCAAACTACTACCAATACTCAAATTTTAACTATTGTTTGAAGTCTTTATGTCAAATAATCGTCAATAATGGAATTTTAATACTAGGTTGGAATTTTTTTCTTCAAACTATCGCCTATATACAAAATATAACTCACGGTGGGAATTTTTTGGTCAACCTATCGTCGGTGTACGAATTTTAACTCTCGGTGGGCACTTTTTTCTTCAAACTACTATCAATACTCAAATTTTAACTATTGGTTGAAATCTTTATGTCAAACAATCGTCAATAATCGAATTTTAATACTAGGTTGGAATTTTTTTCTTCAAACTATCGCCTATATACGAAATTTAACTCACGGTGGGAATTTTTTGGTCAACCTATCGTCAATGTACGAGTTTTAACTCTCGGTGGGCACTTTTTTCTTCAAATAACTGACAATATTCAAATTTTAACTAATGGTTGAAATCTTTTTGTCAAACAATCGTCAATAAACGAATTTTGATACTAGGTTGGAATTTTTTTCTTCAAACTACCGTCAATGTACGAATTTTAACTCTCGGTGGGAACTCTTTTCTTCAAACTACTGTCAATATTCAAATTTTAACTATTGGTTGGAATCTTTTTGTCAAGCAATCGTCAATAATCGAATTTTAATACTAGGTTGGAATTTTTTTCTTCAAACTATCGCCTATATACGAAATTTAACTCACGGTGGGAATTTTTTGGTCAACCTATCGTCAATGTATGAATTTTAACTCTCGGTGGGCACTTTTTTCTTCAAACTACTATCAATACTCAAATTTTAACTATTGGTTGAAATCTTTATGTCAAACAATCGTCAATAATCGAATTTTAATACTAGGTTGGAATTTTTTTCTTCAAACTATCGCCTATATACGAAATTTAACTCACGGTGGGAATTTTTTGGTCAACCTATCGTCAATGTACGAGTTTTAACTCTCGGTGGGCACTTTTTTCTTCAAACTACTGTCAACATTCAAATTTTAACTAATGGTTGAAATCTTTTTGTCAAACAATCGTCAATAAACGAATTTTAATACTAGGTTGGAATTTTTTTCTTCAAACTATCGCCTATATACGAAATATAACTCACGGTGGGAATTTTTTGGTCAACCTATCGTCAATGTACGAATTTAACTCTCGGTGGGCACTTTTTTCTTCAAACTACTATCAACACTCAAATTTTAACTATTATTTGGAATCTTTTTGTCAACAATCGTCAATAATCGAATTTTAATACTAGGTTGGAATTTTTTTCTCCAAACTATCGCCTATATACGAAATATAACTCACGGTGGGAATTTTTTGGTCAACCTATCGTCAATGTACGAATTTAACTCTCGGTGGGCACTTTTTTCTTCAAACTACTGTCAATATTCAAATTTTAACTAATGGTTGAAATCTTTTTGTCAAACAATCGTCAATAATCGAATTTTAATACTAGGTTGGAATTTTTTTCTTCAAACTATCGCCTATTTACGAAATATAACTCACGGTGGGAATTTTTTGGTCAACCTATCGTCAATGAACGAATTTTAACTGTCGGTGGGCACTTTTCTCTTCAAACTACTATCAATACTCAAATTTTAACTGTTATTTGGAATCTTTATGTCAACAATCGTCAATACACGAATTTTAATACTAGGTTGGAATTTTTTTCTTCAAACTATCGCCTGTATATGAAATTTAACTCTCGGTAGGAATTTTTTGGTCAAATTATCGTCAATGTACGAATTTTAACTCTCGGTGGGCACTTTTTCTTCAAACTACTATCAATACTCAAATTTTAACTATTGGTTGAAATCTTTATGTCAAACAATCGTCAATAATCGAATTTTAATACTAGGTTGGAATTTTTTTCTCCAAACTATCGCCTATATACGAAATATAACTCACGGTGGGAATTTTTTGGTCAACCTATCGTCAATGTACGAATTTAACTCTCGGTGGGCACTTTTTTCTTCAAACTACTATCAACACTCAAATTTTAACTATTATTTGGAATCTTTTTGTCAACAATCGTCAATAATCGAATTTTAATACTAGGTTGGAATTTTTTTCTTCAAACTATCGCCTATTTACGAAATATAACTCACGGTGTGAATTTTTTGGTCAACCTATCGTCAATGTACGAATTTTAACACTCGGTGGGCACTTTTCTCTTCAAACTACTATCAATACTCAAATTTTAAATATTATTTTGGAATCTTTTTGTCAACAATCGTCAATACACGAATTTTAATACTAGGCTGGAATTTTTTTTCTTCAAACTATCGCCTATATACGAAATTTAACTGTCGGTAGGAATTTTTTGGTCAAACTATCGTCAATGTACGAATTTTAACTCTCGGTGGGCACTTTTTCTTCAAACTATTATCAATACTCAAATTTTAACTATTGGTTGAAATCTTTATGTCAAACAATCGTCAATAATCGAATTTTAATACTAGGTTGGAATTTTTTTCTTCAAACTATCGCCTATATACGAAATTTAACTCACGGTGGGAATTTTTTGGTCAACCTATCGTCAATGTACGAATTTAACTCTCGGTGGGCACTTTTTTCTTCAAACTACTATCAACACTCAAATTTTAACTATTATTTGGAATCTTTTTGTCAACAATCGTCAATAATCGAATTTTAATACTAGGTTGGAATTTTTTTCTTCAAACTATCGCCTATTTACGAAATATAACTCACGGTGGGAATTTTTTGGTCAACCTATCGTCAATGTACGAATTTTAACACTCGGTGGGCACTTTTCTCTTCAATCTACTATCAATACTCAAATTTTAAATATTATTTTGGAATCTTTTTGTCAACAATCGTCAATACACGAATTTTAATACTAGGCTGGAATTTTTTTTCTTCAAACTATCGCCTATATACGAAATTTAACTCTCGGTAGGAATTTTTTGGTCAAACTATCGTCAATGTACGAATTTTAACTCTCGGTGGGCACTTTTTCTTCAAACTATTATCAATACTCAAATTTTAACTATTGGTTGAAATCTTTATGTCAAACAATCGTCAATAATCGAATTTTAATACTAGGTTGGAATTTTTTTCTTCAAACTATCGCCTATATACGAAATTTAACTCACGGTGGGAATTTTTTGGTCAACCTATCGTCAATGTACGAATTTAACTCTCGGTGGGCACTTTTTTCTTCAAACTACTATCAACACTCAAATTTTAACTATTATTTGGAATCTTTTTGTCAAACAATCGTCAATAATCGAATTTTAATACTAGGTTGGAATTTTTTTCTTCAAACTATCGCCTATATACGAAATTTAACTCACGGTGGGAATTTTTTGGTCAACCTATCGTCAATGTACGAGTTTTAACTCTCGGTGGGCACTTTTTTCTTCAAACTACTGTCAATATTCAAATTTTAACTATTGGTTGGAATCTTTTTGTCAAGCAATCGTCAATACACGAATTTTAATATTAGGTTGGAATTTTTTTCTTCAAACTATCGCCTATATACGAAATATAACTCACGGTGAGAATTTTTTGGTCAACCTATCGTCAGTGTACGAATTTTAACTCTCGGTGGGCACTTTTTTCTTCAAACTACTATCAATACTCAAATTTTATCTATTGTTTGGAATCTTTTTGTCAACAATCGTCAATACACGAATTTTATTACTAGGTTGGAATTTTTTTCTTCAAACTATCGCCTATATACGAAATTTAACTCTCGATAGGTATTTTTTGGTCAAACTATCGTCAATGTACGAATTTTAACACTCGGTGGGCACTTTTTCTTCAAACTACTATCAATACTCAAATTTTAACTATTGGTTGAAATCTTTGTGTCAAATAATCGTCAATAATGGAATTTTAATACTAGGTTGGAATTTTTTTCTTCAAACTATCGCCTATATACAAAATATAACTCACGGTGGGAATTTTTTGGTCAACCTATCGTCGGTGTACGAATTTTAACTCTCGGTGGGCACTTTTTTCTTCAAACTACTACCAATACTCAAATTTTAACTATTGTTTGAAATCTTTATGTCAAACAATCGTCAATAATCGAATTTTAATACTAGGTAGGAATTTTTTTCATCAAACTATCGCCTATATACGAAATTTAACTCACGGTGGGAATTTTTTGGTCAACCTATCGTCGGTGTACGAATTTTAACTCTCGGTGGGCACTTTTTTCTTCAAACTACTATCAATACTCAAATTTTAACTATTGGTTGAAATCTTTATGTCAAACAATCGTCAATAATCGAATTTTAATACTAGGTTGGAATTTTTTTCTTCAAACTATCGCCTATATACGAAATTTAACTCACGGTGGGAATTTTTTGGTCAACCTATCGTCAATGTACGAGTTTTAACTCTCGGTGGGCACTTTTTTCTTCAAACTACTGTCAATATTCAAATTTTAAATAATGGTTGAAATCTTTTTGTCAAACAATGTCAATAAACGAATTTTAATACTGGGTTGGAATTTTTTTCTTCAAACTATCGCCTATTTACGAAATATAACTCACGGTGGGAATTTTTTGGTCAACCTATCGTCAGTGTACGAATTTTAACTCTCGGTGGGCACTTTTTTCTTCAAACTACTATCAATACCCAAATTTTAACTATTATTTGGAATCTTTTTGTCAACAATCGTCAATACACGAATTTTAATACTAGGTTGGAATTTTTTTCTTCAAACTATCGCCTATATATGAAATTTAACTCTCGGTAGGAATTTTTTGGTCAAATTATCGTCAATGTACGAATTTTAACTCTCGGTGGGCACTTTTTCTTCAAACTACTATCAATACTCAAATTTTAACTATTGGTTGAAATCTTTTTGTCAAACAATCGTCAATAATCGAATTTTAATACTAGGTTGGAATTTTTTTCTTCAAACTATCGCCTATTTACGAAATATAACTCACGGTGGGAATTTTTTGGTCAACCTATCGTCAATGTACGAATTTTAACTCTCGGTGGGCACTTTTTCTTCAAACTACTATCAATACTCAAATATTAACTATTGGTTGAAATCTTTATGTCAAACAATCGTCAATACACGAATTTTAATACTAGGTTGGAATTTTTTCCTTCAAACTATCGCCTATATGCGAAATGTAACTCACGGTGGGAATTTTTTGGTCAACCTATCGTCAGTGTACGAATTTTAACTCTCGGTGGGCACTTTTTCTTCAAACTACTATCAATACTCAAATTTTAACTATTGGTTGAAATCTTTATGTCAAACATTCGTCAATAATCGAATTTTAATACTAGGTTGGAATTTTTTTCTTCAAACTATCGCCTATATACGAAATCTAACTCTCGGTAGGAATTTTTTGGTCAAACTATCGTCAATGAACGAATTTTAACTCTCGCTGGGCACTTTTTCTTCAAACTACTATCAATACTCAAATTTTAACTATTGGTTGAAATCCTTATGTTAAACAATCGTCAATAATCGAATTTTAATACTAGGTTGGAATTTTCTTCTCCAAACTATCGCCTATATACGAAATCTAACTCTCGGTAGGAATTTTTTGGTCAAACTATCGTCAATGTACTAATTTTAAATCTCGCTGGGCACTTTTTCTTCAAACTACTATCAATACTCAAATTTTAACTATTGGTTGAAATCTTTATGTCAAACAATCGTCAATAATCGAATTTTAATACTAGGTTGGAATTTTTTTCTTCAAACTATCGCCTATATACGAAATTTAACTCACGGTGAGAATTTTTTGGTCAACCTATCGTCAATGTACGAGTTTTAACTCTCGCTGGGCACTTTTTCTTCAAACTACTATCAATACTCAAATTTTAACTATTGGTTGTAATCTTTATGTCAAACAATCGTCAATAATCGAATTTTAATACTAGGTTGGAATTTTCTTCTCCAAACTATCGCCTATATACGAAATCTAACTCTCGGTAGGAATTTTTTGGTCAAACTATCGTCAATGTACGAATTTTAAATCTCGCTGGGCACTTTTTCTTCAAACTACTATCAATACTCAAATTTTAACTATTGGTTGAAATCTCTATGTCAAACAATCGTCAATAATCGAATTTTAATACTAGGTTGGAATTTTTTTCTTCAAACTACCGCCTATATACGAAATATAACTCACGGTGGGAATTTTTTGGTCAACCTATCGTCAATGTACGAATTTTAACTCTCGGTGGGCACTTTTCTCTTCAAACTACTGTCAATATTCAAATTTTAACTATTGGTTGGAATCTTCTTGTCAAACAATCGTCAATACACGAATTTTAATACTAGGCTGGAGTTTTTTTTCTCCAAACTATCGCCTATATGCGAAATATAACTCACGGTGTGAATTTTTTGGTCAACCTATCGACAATGTACGAATTTTAACTCTCGGTGGGCACTTTTTTCTTCAAACTACCGCCTATATACGAAATTTAACTCTCGATAGGAATTTTTTGGTCAAAATATCGTCAATGTACGAATTTTAACTCTCGGTGGGCACTCTTTCTTCAAACTACTATCAATACTCAAATTTTAACTATTGTTTGGAACCTTTTTGTCAACAATCGTCAATAATCGAATTTTAATACTAGGTTGGAATTTTTTTCTTCAAACTATCGCCTATATACGATATTTAACTCACGGTGGGAATTTTTTGGTCAACCTATCGTCAGTGTACGAATTTTAACTCTCGGTGGGCACTTTTTTCTTCAAACTACCGCCTATATACGAAATTTAACTCTCGATAGGAATTTTTTGGTCAAAATATCGTCAATGTACGAATTTTAACTCTCGGTGGGCACTTTTTCTTCAAACTACTATCAATACTCAAATTTTAACTATTGTTTGGAATCTTTTTGTCAACAATCGTCAATACACGAATTTTAATACTAGGTTGGAATTTTTTTCTTCAAACTATCGCCTGTATACGAAATTTAACTCTCGGTAGGAATTTTTTGGTCAAACTATCGTCAATGTACGAATTTTAACTCTCGGTGGGCACTTTTTCTTCAAACTACCGCCTATATACGAAATTTAACTCTCGGTAGGAATTTTTTGGTCAAAATATCGTCAATGTACGAATTTTAACTCTCGGTAGGCACTTTTTCTTCAAACTACTATCAATACTCAAATTTTAACTATTGTTTGGAATCTTTTTGTCAACAATCGTCAATAGACGAATTTTAATACTAGGTTGGAATTTTTTTCTTCAAACTATCGCCTGTATACGAAATTTAACTCTCGGTAGGAATTTTTTGGTCAAACTATCGTCAATGTACGAATTTTAACTCTCGGTGGGCACTTTTCCTTCAAACTACTATCAATACTCAAATTTTAACTATTGGTTGAAATCTTTATGTCAAACAATCGTCAATAATCGAATTTTAATACTAGGTTGGAATTTTTTTCTTCAAACTATCGCCTATATACGATATTTAACTCACGGTGGGAATTTTTTGGTCAACCTATCGTCAGTGTACGAATTTTAACTCTCGGTGGGCACTTTTTTCTTCAAACTACCGCCTATATACGAAATTTAACTCTCGATAGGAATTTTTTGGTCAACCTATCGTCAGTGTACGAATTTTAACTCTCGGTGAGCACTTTTTTCTTCAAACTACCGCCTATATACGAAATTTAACTCTCGATAGGAATTTTTTGGTCAAAATATCGTCAATGTACGAATTTTAACTCTCGGTGGGCACTTTTTCTTCAAACTACTATCAATACTCAAATTTAACTATTGTTTGGAATCTTTTTGTCAACAATCGTCAATACACGAATTTTAATACTAGGTTGGAATTTTTTTCTTCAAACTATCGCCTGTATACGAAATTTAACTCTCGGTAGGAATTTTTTGGTCAAACTATCGTCAATGTACGAATTTTAACTCTCGGTGGGCACTTTTCCTTCAAACTACTATCAATACTCAAATTTTAACTATTGGTTGAAATCTTTATGTCAAACAATCGTCAATAATCGAATTTTAATACTAGGTTGGAATTTTTTTCTTCAAACTATCGCCTATATACGATATTTAACTCACGGTAGGAATTTTTTGGTCAACCTATCGTCAGTGTACGAATTTTAACTCTCGGTGGGCACTTTTTCTTCAAACTACTATCAATACTCAAATTTTAACTATTGGTTGAAATCTTTATGTCAAACAATCGCCAATAATCGAATTTTAATGCTAGGTTGGAATTTTTTTCTTCAAACTATCGCCTATATACGAAATTTAACTCACGGTGGGAATTTTTTGGTCAACCTATCGTCAGTGTACGAATTTTAACTCTCGGTGGGCACTTTTTTCTTCAAACTACCGCCTATATACGAAATTTAACTCTCGATAGGAATTTTTTGGTCAACCTATCGTCAGTGTACGAATTTTAACTCTCGGTGGGCACTTTTTCTTCAAACTACTATCAATACTCAAATTGTAACTATTGTTTGGAATCTTTTTGTCAACAATCGTCAATACACGAATTTTAATACTAGGTTGGAATTTTTTTCTTCAAACTATCGCCTGTACACGAAATTTAACTCTCGGTAGGAATTTTTTGGTCAAACTATCAGTCAATGTACCAATTTTAACTCTCGGTGGGCACTTTTTCTTCAAACTACTATCAATACTCAAATTTTAACTATTGTTTGGAATCTTTTTGTCAAACAATCGTCAATAATCTAATTCTAATGCTAGGTTGGAATTTTTTTCTTCAAACTTTCACCTATATACGAAATTTAACTCACGGTGGGAATTTTTTGGTCAACCTATCGTCAGTGTACGAATTTTAACTCTCGGTTTGCACTTTTTTCTTCAAACTACCGCCTATATACGAAATTTAACTCTCGATAGGAGTTTTTTGGTCAACCTATCGTCAGTGTACGAATTTTAACTCTCGGTGGGCACTTTTTCTTCAAACTACTATCAATACTCGAATTTTAACTATAGTTTGGAATCTTTTTGTCAACAATCGTCAATACACGAATTTTAATACTAGGTTGGAATTTTTTTCTTCAAACTATCGCCTGTATACGAAATTTAACTCTCGGTAGGAATTTTTTGGTCAAACTATCGTCAATGTACGAATTTTAACTCTCGGTGGGCACTTTTACTTCAAATTACTATCAATACTCAAATTTTAACTATTGGTTGAAATCTTTATGTCAAACAATCGTCAATAATCGAATTTTAATGCTAGGTTGGAATTTTTTTCTTCAAACTATCGCCTGTATACGAAATTTAACTCTCGGTAGGAATTTTTTGGTCAAACTATCGTCAATGTACGAATTTCAACTCTCGGTGGGCACTTTTTCTTCAAACTACCGCCTATGTACGAAATTTAACTCTCGGTAGGAATTTTTTGGTCAAAATATCGTCAATGTACGAATTTTAACTCTCGGTAGGCACTTGTTCTTCAAACTACTATCAATACTCAAATTTTAACTATTGTTTGGAATCTTTTTGTCAACAATCGTCAATACACGAATTTTAATACTAGGTTGGAATTTTTTTCTTCAAACTATCGCCTGTATACGAAATTTAACTCTCGGTAGGAATTTTTTGGTCAAACTATCGTCAATGTACGAATTTTAACTCTCGGTGGGCACTTTTCCTTCAAACTACTATCAATACTCAAATTTTAACTATTGGTTGAAATCTTTATGTCAAACAATCGTCAATAATCGAATTTTAATACTAGGTTGGAATTTTTTTCTTCAAACTATCGCCTATATACGATATTTAACTCACGGTGGGAATTTTTTGGTCAACCTATCGTCAGTGTACGAATTTTAACTCTCGGTGGGCACTTTTTTCTTCAAACTACCGCCTATATACGAAATTTAACTCTCGATAGGAATTTTTTGGTCAACCTATCGTCAGTGTACGAATTTTAACTCTCGGTGAGCACTTTTTTCTTCAAACTACCGCCTATATACGAAATTTAACTCTCGATAGGAATTTTTTGGTCAAAATATCGTCAATGTACGAATTTTAACTCTCGGTGGGCACTTTTTCTTCAAACTACTATCAATACACAAATTTAACTATTGTTTGGAATCTTTTTGTCAACAATCGTCAATACACGAATTTTAATACTAGGTTGGAATTTTTTTCTTCAAACTATCGCCTGTATACGAAATTTAACTCTCGGTAGGAATTTTTTGGTCAAACTATCGTCAATGTACGAATTTTAACTCTCGGTGGGCACTTTTTCTTCAAATTACTATCAATACTCAAATTTTAACTATTGGTTGAAATCTTTATGTCAAACAATCGTCAATAATCGAATTTTAATGCTAGGTTGGAATTTTTTTCTTCAAACTATCGCCTGTATACGAAATTTAACTCTCGGTAGGAATTTTTTGGTCAACCTATCGTCAGTGTACGAATTTTAACTCTCGGTGGGCACTTTTTCTTCAAACTACCGCCTATATACGAAATTTAACTCTCGGTAGGAATTTTTTGGTCAAAATATCGTCAATGTACGAATTTTAACTCTCGGTAGGCACTTTTTCTTCAAACTACTATCAATACTCAAATTTTAACTATTGTTTGGAATCTTTTTGTCAACAATCGTCAATACACGAATTTTAATACTAGGTTGGAATTTTTTTCTTCAAACTATCGCCTGTATACGAAATTTAACTCTCGGTAGGAATTTTTTGGTCAAACTATCGTCAATGTACGAATTTTAACTCTCGGTGGGCACTTTTTCTTCAAACTACTATCAATACTCAAATTTTAACTATTGTTTGGAATCTTTTTGTCAAACAATCGTCAATAATCGAATTTTAATACTAGGTTGGAATTTTTTTCTTCACACTATCACCTATATACGAAATTTAACTCACGGTGGGAATTTTTTGGTCAACCTATCGTCAGTGTACGAATTTTAACTCTCGGTTTGCACTTTTTTCTTCAAACTACCGCCTATATACGAAATTTAACTCTCGATAGGAATTTTTTGGTCAACCTATCGTCAGTGTACGAATTTTAACTCTCGGTGGGCACTTTTTCTTCAAACTACTATCAATACTCGAATTTTAACTATAGTTTGGAATCTTTTTGTCAACAATCGTCAATACACGAATTTTAATACTAGGTTGGAATTTTTTTCTTCAAACTATCGCCTGTATACGAAATTTAACTCTCGGTAGGAATTTTTTGGTCAAACTATCGTCAATGTACGAATTTTAACTCTCGGTGGGCACTTTTTCTTCAAACTACTATCAATACTCAAATTTTAACTATTGTTTGGAATCTTTTTGTCAAACAATCGTCAATAATCGAATTTTAATACTAGGTTGGAATTTTTTTCTTCACACTATCACCTATATACGAAATTTAACTCACGGTGGGAATTTTTTGGTCAACCTATCGTCAGTGTACGAATTTTAACTCTCGGTTTGCACTTTTTTCTTCAAACTACCGCCTATATACGAAATTTAACTCTCGATAGGAATTTTTTGGTCAACCTATCGTCAGTGTACGAATTTTAACTCTCGGTGGGCACTTTTTCTTCAAACTACTATCAATACTCGAATTTTAACTATAGTTTGGAATCTTTTTGTCAACAATCGTCAATACACGAATTTTAATACTAGGTTGGAATTTTTTTCTTCAAACTATCGCCTGTATACGAAATTTAACTCTCGGTAGGAATTTTTTGGTCAAACTATCGTCAATGTACGAATTTTAACTCTCGGTGGGCACTTTTTCTTCAAATTACTATCAATACTCAAATTTTAACTATTGGTTGAAATCTTTATGTCAAACAATCGTCAATAATCGAATTTTAATGCTAGGTTGGAATTTTTTTCTTCAAACTATCGCCTTTATACGAAATTTAACTCACGGTGGGAATTTTTTGGTCAACCTATCGTCAGTGTACGAATTTTAACTCTCGGTGGGCACTTTTTTCTTCAAACTACCGCCTATATTCGAAATTTAACTCTCGATAGGAATTTTTTGGTCAACCTATCGTCAGTGTACGAATTTTAACTCTCGGTGGGCACTTTTTCTTCAAACTACTTTCAATACTCAAATTTTAACTATTGTTTGGAATCTTTTTGTCAACAATCGTCAATACACGAATTTTAATACTAGGTTGGAATTTTTTTCTTCAAACTATCGCCTGTACACGAAACTTAACTCTCGGTAGGAATTTTTTGGTCAAACTATCGTCAATGTACGAATTTTAACTCCCGGTGGGCACTTTTTCTTCAAACTACTATCAATATTCAAATTTTAACTATTGGTTGAAATCTTTATGTCAAACAATCGTCAATAATCGAATTTTAATGCTAGGTTGGAATTTTTTTCTTCAAACTATCGCCTATATACGAAATTTAACTCACGGTGGGAATTTTTTGGTCAAACTATCGTCAGTGTACGAATTTTAACTCTCGGTGGGCACTTTTTCTTCAAACTACTATCAATACTCAAATTTTAACTATTGTTTGGAATCTTTTTGTCAACAATCGTCAATACACGAATTTTAATACTAGGTTGGAATTTTTTCCTTCAAACTATCGCCTGTATACGAAATTTAACTCTCGGTAGGAATTTCTTGGTCAAACTATCGTCAATGTACGAATTTTAAATCTCGGTGGGCACTTTTTCTTCAATCTACTATCAATACTCAAATTTTAACTATTGGTTGAAATCTTTATGTCAAACAATCGTCTATAATCGAATTTTAATGCTAGGTTGGAATTTTTTTCTTCAAACTATCGCCTATATACGAAATTTAACTCACGGTGGGAATTTTTTGGTCAACCTATCGTCAGTGTACGAATTTTAACTCTCGGTGGGCACTTTTTTCTTCAAACTACCGCCTATATACGAAATTTAACACTCGATAGGAATTTTTTGGTCAAACTATCGTCAATGTACGAATTTTAACTCTCGGTGGGCAATTTTTCTTCAAACTACTATCAATACTCAAATTTTAACTATTGGTTGAAATCTTTATGTCAAACAATCGTCTATAATCGAATTTTAATACTAGGTTGGAATTTTTTTCTTCAAACTATCGCCTACATACGAAATTTAACTCACGGTGGGAATTTTTTGGTCAACCTATCGTCAGTGTACGAATTTTAACTCTCGGTGGGCACTTTTTCTTCAAACTACTATCAATACTCAAATTTTAACTATTGTTTGGAATCTTTTTGTCAACAATCGTCAATACACGAATTTTAATACTAGGTTGGAATTTTTTTCTTCAAACTATCGCCTGTATACGAAATTTAACTCTCGGTAGGAATTTTTTGGTCAAACTATCGTCAATGTACGAATTTTAACTCTCGGTGGGCACTTTTTCTTCAAACTACTATCAATACTCAAATTTTAACTATTGTTTGGAATCTTTTTGTCAAACAATCGTCAATAATCGAATTTTAATACTAGGTTGGAATTTTTTTCTTCACACTATCACCTATATACGAAATTTAACTCACGGTGGGAATTTTTTGGTCAACCTATCGTCAGTGTACGAATTTTAACTCTCGGTTTGCACTTTTTTCTTCAAACTACCGCCTATATACGAAATTTAACTCTCGATAGGAATTTTTTGGTCAACCTATCGTCAGTGTACGAATTTTAACTCTCGGTGGGCACTTTTTCTTCAAACTACTATCAATACTCGAATTTTAACTATAGTTTGGAATCTTTTTGTCAACAATCGTCAATACACGAATTTTAATACTAGGTTGGAATTTTTTTCTTCAAACTATCGCCTGTATACGAAATTTAACTCTCGGTAGGAATTTTTTGGTCAAACTATCGTCAATGTACGAATTTTAACTCTCGGTGGGCACTTTTTCTTCAAAATACTATCAATACTCAAATTTTAACTATTGGTTGAAATCTTTATGTCAAACAATCGTCAATAATCGAATTTTAATGCTAGGTTGGAATTTTTTTCTTCAAACTATCGCCTTTATACGAAATTTAACTCACGGTGGGAATTTTTTGGTCAACCTATCGTCAGTGTACGAATTTTAACTCTCGGTGGGCACTTTTTTCTTCAAACTACCGCCGATATTCGAAATTTAACTCTCGATAGGAATTTTTTGGTCAACCTATCGTCAGTGTACGAATTTTAACTCTCGGTGGGCACTTTTTCTTCAAACTACTTTCAATACTCAAATTTTAACTATTGTTTGGAATCTTTTTGTCAACAATCGTCAATACACGAATTTTAATACTAGGTTGGAATTTTTTTCTTCAAACTATCGCCTGTACACGAAACTTAACTCTCGGTAGGAATTTTTTGGTCAAACTATCGTCAATGTACGAATTTTAACTCCCGGTGGGCACTTTTTCTTCAAACTACTATCAATATTCAAATTTTAACTATTGGTTGAAATCTTTATGTCAAACAATCGTCAATAATCGAATTTTAATGCTAGGTTGGAATTTTTTTCTTCAAACTATCGCCTATATACGAAATTTAACTCACGGTGGGAATTTTTTGGTCAACCTATCGTCAGTGTACGAATTTTAACTCTCGGTGGGCACTTTTTCTTCAAACTACTATCAATACTCAAATTTTAACTATTGTTTGGAATCTTTTTGTCAACAATCGTCAATACACGAATTTTAATACTAGGTTGGAATTTTTTCCTTCAAACTATCGCCTGTATACGAAATTTAACTCTCGGTAGGAATTTCTTGGTCAAACTATCGTCAATGTACGAATTTTAACTCTCGGTGGGCACTTTTTCTTCAAACTACTATCAATACTCAAAT
Organism: Xylocopa sonorina; assembly: GCF_050948175.1. Classification (NCBI taxonomy): domain Eukaryota; kingdom Metazoa; phylum Arthropoda; class Insecta; order Hymenoptera; family Apidae; genus Xylocopa; species Xylocopa sonorina. Next base: position 1,409,381 of record NW_027490091.1, read on the forward strand.
TTTAACTATTGGTTGAAATCTTTATGTCAAACAATCGTCTATAATCGAATTTTAATGCTAGGTTGGAATTTTTTTCTTCAAACTATCGCCTATATACGAAATTTAACTCACGGTGGGAATTTTTTGGTCAACCTATCGTCAGTGTACGAATTTTAACTCTCGGTGGGCACTTTTTTCTTCAAACTACCGCCTATATACGAAATTTAACACTCGATAGGAATTTTTTGGTCAAACTATCGTCAATGTACGAATTTTAACTCTCGGTGGGCAATTTTTCTTCAAACTACTATCAATACTCAAATTTTAACTATTGGTTGAAATCTTTATGTCAAACAATCGTCTATAATTGAATTTTAATGCTAGGTTGGAATTTTTTTCTTCAAACTATCGCCTATATACGAAATTTAACTCACGGTGGGAATTTTTTGGTCAACCTATCGTCAGTGTACGAATTTTAACTCTCGGTGGGCACTTTTTTCTTCAAACTACCGCCTATATACGAAATTTAACTCTCGATAGGAATTTTTTGGTCAAACTATCGTCAATGTACGAATTTTAACTCTCGGTGGGCAATTTTTCTTCAAACTACTATCAATACTCAAATTTTAACTATTGGTTGAAATCTTTATGTCAAACAATCGTCAATAATCGAATTTTAATACTAGGTTGGAATTTTTTTCTTCAAACTATCGCCTACATACGAAATTTAACTCACGGTGGGAATTTTTTGGTCAACCTATCGTCAGTGTACGAATTTTAACTCTCGGTGGGCACTTTTTCTTCAAACTACTATCAATACTCAAATTTTAACTATTGTTTGGAATCTTTTTGTCAACAATCGTCAATACACGAATTTTAATACTAGGTTGGAATTTTTTTCTTCAAACTATCGCCTGTATACGAAATTTAACTCTCGGTAGGAATTTTTTGGTCAAACTATCGTCAATGTACGAATTTTAACTCTCGGTGGGCACTTTTTCTTCAAACTACTATCAATACTCAAATTTTAACTATTGGTTGAAATCTTTATGTCAAACAATCGTCAATAATCGAATTTTAATGCTAGGTTGGAATTTTTTTCTTCAAACTATCGCCTATATACGAAATTTAACTCACGGTGGGAATTTTTTGGTCAACCTATCGTCAGTGTACGAATTTTAACTCTCGGTGGGCACTTTTTTCTTCAAACTACCGCCTATATACGAAATTTAACTCTCGATAGGAATTTTTTGGTCAAACTATCGTCAATGTACGAATTTTAACTCTCGGTGGGCAATTTTTCTTCAAACTACTATCAATACTCAAATTTTTACTATTGGTTGAAATCTTTATGTCAAACAATCGTCAATAATCGAATTTTAATACTAGGTTGGAATTTTTTTCTTCAAACTATCGCCTATATACGAAATTTAACTCACGGTGGGAATTTTTTGGTCAACCTATCGTCAGTGTACGAATTTTAACTCTCGGTGGGCACTTTTTTCTTCAAACTACCGCCTATATACGAAATTTAACTCTCGATAGGAATTTTTTGGTCAAAATATCGTCAATGTACGAATTTTAACTCTCGGTGGGCACTTTTTCTTCAAACTACTATCAATACTCAAATTTTAACTATTGTTTGGAATCTTTTTGTCAACAATCGTCAATACACGAATTTTAATACTGGGTTGGAATTTTTTTCTTCAAACTATCGCCTGTATACGAAATTTAACTCTCGGTAGGAATTTTTTGGTCAAACTATCGTCAATGTACGAATTTTAACTCTCGGTGGGCACTTTTTCTTCAAATTACTATCAATACTCAAATTTTAACTATTGGTTGAAATCTTTATGTCAAACAATCGTCAATAATCGAATTTTAATGCTAGGTTGGAATTTTTTTCTTCAAACTATCGCCTATATACGAAATTTAACTCACGGTGGGAATTTTTTGGTCAACCTATCGTCAGTGTACGAATTTTAACTCTCGGTGGGCACTTTTTCTTCAAACTACTATCAATACTCAAATTTTAACTATTGTTTGGAATCTTTTTGTCAACAATCGTCAATACACGAATTTTAATACTAGGTTGGAATTTTTTTCTTCAAACTATCGCCTGTACACGAAACTTAACTCTCGGTAGGAATTTTTTGGTCAAACTATCGTCAATGCACGAATTTTAACTCCCGGTGGGCACTTTTTCTTCAAACTACTATCAATACTCAAATTTTAACTATTGGTTGAAATCTTTATGTCAAACAATCGTCAATAATCGAATTTTAATGCTAGGTTGGAATTTTTTTCTTCAAACTATCGCCTATATACGAAATTTAACTCACGGTGGGAATTTTTTGGTCAACCTATCGTCAGTGTACGAATTTTAACTCTCGGTGGGCCCTTTTTTCTTCAAACCACTATCAATACTCAAATTTTAACTATTGTTTGGAATCTTTTTGTCAACAATCGTCAATACACGAATTTTAATACTAGGTTGGAATTTTTTTCTTCAAACTATCGCCTATATACGAAATTTAACTCTCGATAGGAATTTTTTGGTCAAATTATCATCAATGTTTGAATTTTAACTCTCGGTGGGCACTTTTTCTTCAAGCTACTATCAATACTCAAATTTTGACTATTGTTTGGAACATTTTTGTCAACAATCGTCAATAATCGAATTTTAATACTAGGTTGGAATTTTTTTCTTCAAACTATCGCCTATATACGATATTTAACTCACGGTGGGAATTTTTTGGTCAACCTATCGTCAGTGTACGAATTTTAACTCTCGGTGGGCACTTTTTTCTTCAAACTACTATCAATACTCAAATTTTAACTATTGTTTGGAATCCTTTTGTCAACAATCGTCAATACACGAATTTTAATACTAGGTTGTAATTTTTTTCTTCAAACTATCGCCTATATACGAAATTTAACTCTCGATAGGAATTTTTTGGTCAAAATATCGTCAATGTACGAATTTTAACTCTCGGTGGGCACTTTTTCTTCAAACTACTATCAATACTCAAATTTTAACTATTGTTTGGAATCTTTTTGTCAACAATCGTCAATACACGAATTTTAATACTGGGTTGGAATTTTTTTCTTCAAACTATCGCCTGTATACGAAATTTAACTCTCGGTAGGAATTTTTTGGTCAAACTATCGTCAATGTACGAATTTTAACTCTCGGTGGGCACTTTTTCTTCAAATTACTATCAATACTCAAATTTTAACTATTGGTTGAAATCTTTATGTCAAACAATCGTCAATAATCGAATTTTAATGCTAGGTTGGAATTTTTTTCTTCAAACTATCGCCTATATACGAAATTTAACTCACGGTGGGAATTTTTTGGTCAACCTATCGTCAGTGTACGAATTTTAACTCTCGGTGGGCACTTTTTCTTCAAACTACTATCAATACTCAAATTTTAACTATTGTTTGGAATCTTTTTGTCAACAATCGTCAATACACGAATTTTAATACTAGGTTGGAATTTTTTTCTTCAAACTATCGCCTGTATACGAAATTTAACTCTCGGTAGGAATTTTTTGGTCAAACTATCGTCAATGTACGAATTTTAACTCTCGGTGGGCACTTTTTCTTCAAACTACTATCAATACTCAAATTTTAACTATTGGTTGAAATCTTTATGTCAAACAATCGTCAATAATCGAATTTTAATGCTAGGTTGGAATTTTTTTCTTCAAACTATCGCCTATATACGAAATTTAACTCACGGTGGGAATTTTTTGGTCAACCTATCGTCAGTGTACGAATTTTAACTCTCGGTGGGCACTTTTTTCTTCAAACTACCGCCTATATACGAAATTTAACTCTCGATAGGAATTTTTTGGTCAAACTATCGTCAATGTACGAATTTTAACTCTCGGTGGGCAATTTTTCTTCAAACTACTATCAATACTCAAATTTTTACTATTGGTTGAAATCTTTATGTCAAACAATCGTCAATAATCGAATTTTAATACTAGGTTGGAATTTTTTTCTTCAAACTATCGCCTATATACGAAATTTAACTCACGGTGGGAATTTTTTGGTCAACCTATCGTCAGTGTACGAATTTTAACTCTCGGTGGGCACTTTTTTCTTCAAACTACCGCCTATATACGAAATTTAACTCTCGATAGGAATTTTTTGGTCAAAATATCGTCAATGTACGAATTTTAACTCTCGGTGGGCACTTTTTCTTCAAACTACTATCAATACTCAAATTTTAACTATTGTTTGGAATCTTTTTGTCAACAATCGTCAATACACGAATTTTAATACTGGGTTGGAATTTTTTTCTTCAAACTATCGCCTGTATACGAAATTTAACTCTCGGTAGGAATTTTTTGGTCAAACTATCGTCAATGTACGAATTTTAACTCTCGGTGGGCACTTTTTCTTCAAATTACTATCAATACTCAAATTTTAACTATTGGTTGAAATCTTTATGTCAAACAATCGTCAATAATCGAATTTTAATGCTAGGTTGGAATTTTTTTCTTCAAACTATCGCCTATATACGAAATTTAACTCACGGTGGGAATTTTTTGGTCAACCTATCGTCAGTGTACGAATTTTAACTCTCGGTGGGCACTTTTTCTTCAAACTACTATCAATACTCAAATTTTAACTATTGTTTGGAATCTTTTTGTCAACAATCGTCAATACACGAATTTTAATACTAGGTTGGAATTTTTTTCTTCAAACTATCGCCTGTACACGAAACTTAACTCTCGGTAGGAATTTTTTGGTCAAACTATCGTCAATGCACGAATTTTAACTCCCGGTGGGCACTTTTTCTTCAAACTACTATCAATACTCAAATTTTAACTATTGGTTGAAATCTTTATGTCAAACAATCGTCAATAATCGAATTTTAATGCTAGGTTGGAATTTTTTTCTTCAAACTATCGCCTATATACGAAATTTAACTCACGGTGGGAATTTTTTGGTCAACCTATCGTCAGTGTACGAATTTTAACTCTCGGTGGGCCCTTTTTTCTTCAAACCACTATCAATACTCAAATTTTAACTATTGTTTGGAATCTTTTTGTCAACAATCGTCAATACACGAATTTTAATACTAGGTTGGAATTTTTTTCTTCAAACTATCGCCTATATACGAAATTTAACTCTCGATAGGAATTTTTTGGTCAAATTATCATCAATGTTTGAATTTTAACTCTCGGTGGGCACTTTTTCTTCAAGCTACTATCAATACTCAAATTTTGACTATTGTTTGGAACATTTTTGTCAACAATCGTCAATAATCGAATTTTAATACTAGGTTGGAATTTTTTTCTTCAAACTATCGCCTATATACGATATTTAACTCACGGTGGGAATTTTTTGGTCAACCTATCGTCAGTGTACGAATTTTAACTCTCGGTGGGCACTTTTTTCTTCAAACTACTATCAATACTCAAATTTTAACTATTGTTTGGAATCCTTTTGTCAACAATCGTCAATACACGAATTTTAATACTAGGTTGTAATTTTTTTCTTCAAACTATCGCCTATATACGAAATTTAACTCTCGATAGGAATTTTTTGGTCAAATTATCGTCAATGTACGAATTTTAACTCTCGGTGGGCACTTTTTCTTCAAACTACTATCAATACTCAAATTTTGACTATTGTTTGGAACCTTTTTGTCAGCAATCGTCAATAATCGAATTTTAATACTAGGTTGGAATTTTTTTCTTCAAACTGTCGCCTATATACGATATTTAACTCACGGTGGGAATTTTTTGGTCAACCTATCGTCAGTGTACGAATTTTAACTCTCGGTGGGCACTTCTTCTTCAAACTACTATCAATACTCAAATTTTAACTATTGTTTGGAATCTTTTTGTCAACAATCGTCAATACACGAATTTTAATACTAGGTTGGAATTTTTTTCTTCAAACTATCGCCTGTATACGAAATTTAACTCTCGGTGGGAATTTTTTGGTCAACCTATCGTCAGTGTACGAATTTTAACTCTCGGTGGGCACTTTTTCTTCAAACTACCGCCTATATACGAAATTTAACTCTCGGTAGGAATTTTTTGGTCAAAATATCGTCAATGTACGAATTTTAACTCTCGGTAGGCACTTTTTCTTCGAACTACTATCAATACTCAAATTTTAACTATTGTTTGGAATCTTTTTGTCAACAATCGTCAATACACGAATTTTAATACTAGGTTGGAATTTTTTTCTTCAAACTATCCCCTGTATACGATATTTAACTCTCGGTAGGAATTTTTTGGTCATACTATCGTCAATGTACGAATTTTAACTCTCGGTGGGCAATTTTTCTTCAAACTACTATCAATACTCAAATTTTAACTATTGGTTGAAATCTTTATGTCAAACAATCGTCAATAATCGAATTTTAATACTAGGTTGGAATTTTTTTCTCCAATCTATCGCCTATATACGAAATTTAACTCACGGTGGGAATTTTTTGGTCAACCTATCGTCAGTGTACGAATTTTAACTCTCGGTGGGCACTTTTTTCTTCAAACTACCGCCTATATACGAAATTTAACTCTCGATAGGAATTTTTTGGTCAAAATATCGTCAATGTACGAATTTTAACTCTCGGTGGGCACTTTTTCTTCAAACTACTATCAATACTCAAATTTTAACTATTGTTTGGAATCTTTTTGTCAACAATCGTCAATACACGAATTTTAATACTGGGTTGGAATTTTTTTCTTCAAACTATCGCCTGTATACGAAATTTAACTCTCGGTAGGAATTTTTTGGTCAAACTATCGTCAATGTACGAATTTTAACTCTCGGTGGGCAATTTTTCTTCAAACTACTATCAATACTCAAATTTTAACTATTGGTTGAAATCTTTATGTCAAACAATCGTCAATAATCGAATTTTAATACTAGGTTGGAATTTTTTTCTCCAAACTATCGCCTATATACGAAATTTAACTCACGGTGGGAATTTTTTGGTCAACCTATCGTCAGTGTACGAATTTTAACTCTCGGTGGGCACTTTTTTCTTCAAACTACCGCCTATATACGAAATTTAACTCTCGATAGGAATTTTTTGGTCAAAATATCGTCAATGTACGAATTTTAACTCTCGGTGGGCACTTTTTCTTCAAACTACTATCAATACTCAAATTTTAACTATTGTTTGGAATCTTTTTGTCAACAATCGTCAATACACGAATTTTAATACTGGGTTGGAATTTTTTTCTTCAAACTATCGCCTGTATACGAAATTTAACTCTCGGTAGGAATTTTTTGGTCAAACTATCGTCAATGTACGAATTTTAACTCTCGGTGGGCACTTTTTCTTCAAACTACTATCAATACTCAAATTTTAACTATTGGTTGAAATCTTTATGTCAAACAATCGTCAATAATCGAATTTTAATACTAGGTTGGAATTTTTTTCTTCAAACTATCGCCTATATACGATATTTAACTCACGGTGGGAATTTTTTGGTCAACCTATCGTCAGTGTACGAATTTTAACTCTCGGTGGGCACTTTTTTCTTCAAACTACTATCAATACTCAAATTTTAACTATTGTTTGGAATCTTTTTGTCAACAATCGTCAATACACGAATTTTAATACTAGGTTGGAATTTTTTTCTTCAAACTATCGCCTATATACGAAATTTAACTCTCGATAGGAATTTTTTGGTCAAATTATCGTCAATGTACGAATTTTAACTCTCGGTGGGCACTTTTTCTTCAAACTACTATCAATACTCAAATTTTGAATATTGTTGGGAACCTTTTTGTCAACAATCGTCAATAATCGAATTTTAATACTAGGTTAGAATTTTTTTCTTCAAACTATCGCCTATATACGATATTTAACTCACGGTGGGAATTTTTTGGTCAACCTATCGTCAGTGTACGAATTTTAACTCTCGGTGGGCACTTCTTCTTCAAACTACTATCAATACTCAAATTTTAACTATTGTTTGGAATCTTTTTGTCAACAATCGTCAATACACGAATTTTAATACTAGGTTGGAATTTTTTTCTTCAAACTATCGCCTGTATACGAAATTTAACTCTCGGTGGGAATTTTTTGGTCAACCTATCGTCAGTGTACGAATTTTAACTCTCGGTGGGCACTTTTTCTTCAAACTACCGCCTATATACGAAATTTAACTCTCGGTAGGAATTTTTTGGTCAAAATATCGTCAATGTACGAATTTTAACTCTCGGTAGGCACTTTTTCTTCAAACTACTATCAATACTCAAATTTTAACTATTGTTTGGAATCTTTTTGTCAACAATCGTCAATACACGAATTTTAATACTAGGTTGGAATTTTTTTCTTCAAACTATCCCCTGTATACGAAATTTAACTCTCGGTAGGAATTTTTTGGTCATACTATCGTCAATGTACGAATTTTAACTCTCGGTGGGCACTTTTTCTTCAAACTACTATCAATACTCAAATTTTAACTATTGTTTGGAATCTTTTTGTCAACAATCGTCAATACACGAATTTTAATACTTGGTTGGAATTTTTTTCTTCAAACTATCGCCTGTATACGAAATTTAACTCTCGGTGGGAATTTTTTGGTCAACCTATCGTCAGTGTACGAATTTTAACTCTCAGTGGGCACTTTTTCTTCAAACTACCGCCTATATACGAAATTTAACTCTCGGTAGGAATTTTTTGGTCAAAATATCGTCAATGTACGAATTTTAACTCTCGGTAGGCACTTTTTCTTCAAACTACTATCAATACTCAAATTTTAACTATTGTTTGGAATCTTTTTGTCAACAATCGTCAATACACGAATTTTAATACTAGGTTGGAATTTTTTTCTTCAAACTATCGCCTGTATACGAAATTTAACTCTCGGTAGGAATTTTTTGGTCAAACTATCGTCAATGTACGAATTTTAACTCTCGGTGGGCACTTTTTCTTCAAACTACTATCAATACTCAAATTTTAACTATTGGTTGAAATCTTTATGTCAAACAATCGTCAATAATCGAATTTTAATACTAGGTTGGAATTTTTTTCTTCAAACTGTCGCCTATATACGATATTTAACTCACGGTGGGAATTTTTTGGTCAACCTATCGTCAGGGTACGAATTTTAACTCTCGGTTTGCACTTTTTTCTTGAAACTACCGCCTATATACGAAATTTAACTCACGGTGGGAATTTTTTGGTCAACCTATCGTCAGTGTACGAATTTTAACTCTCGGTGGGCACTTCTTCTTCAAACTACTATCAATACTCAAATTTTAACTATTGTTTGGAATCTTTTTGTCAACAATCGTCAATACACGAATTTTAATACTAGGTTGGAATTTTTTTCTTCAAACTATCGCCTGTATACGAAATTTAACTCTCGGTGGGAATTTTTTGGTCAACCTATCGTCAGTGTACGAATTTTAACTCTCGGTGGGCACTTTTTCTTCAAACTACCGCCTATATACGAAATTTAACTCTCGGTAGGAATTTTTTGGTCAAAATATCGTCAATGTACGAATTTTAACTCTCGGTAGGCACTTTTTCTTCAAACTACTATCAATACTCAAATTTTAACTATTGTTTGGAATCTTTTTGTCAACAATCGTCAATACACGAATTTTAATACTAGGTTGGAATTTTTTTCTTCAAACTATCGCCTGTATACGAAATTTAACTCTCGGTAGGAATTTTTTGGTCAAACTATCGTCAATGTACGAATTTTAACTCTCGGTGGGCACTTTTTCTTCAAACTACTATCAATACTCAAATTTTAACTATTGGTTGAAATCTTTATGTCAAACAATCGTCAATAATCGAATTTTAATACTAGGTTGGAATTTTTTTCTTCAAACTGTCGCCTATATACGATATTTAACTCACGGTGGGAATTTTTTGGTCAACCTATCGTCAGGGTACGAATTTTAACTCTCGGTTTGCACTTTTTTCTTGAAACTACCGCCTATATACGAAATTTAACTCTCGATAGGAATTTTTTGGTCAACCTATCGTCAGTGTACGAATTTTAACTCTCGGTGGGCACTTTTTCTTCAAACTACTATCAATACTCAAATTTTAACTATTGGTTGAAATCTTTATGTCAAACAATCGTCAATAATCGAATTTTAATACTAGGTTGGAATTTTTTTCTTCAAACTATCGCCTATATACGATATTTAACTCACGGTGGGAATTTTTTGGTCAACCTATCGTCAGTGTACGAATTTTAACTCTCGGTGGGCACTTTTTTCTTCAAACTACTATCAATACTCAAATTTTAACTATTGTTTGGAATCTTTTTGTCAACAATCGTCAATACACGAATTTTAATACTAGGTTGGAATTTTTTTCTTCAAACTATCGCCTATATACGAAATTTAACTCTCGATAGGAATTTTTTGGTCAAATTATCGTCAATGTACGAATTTTAACTCTCGGTGGGCACTTTTTCTTCAAACTACTATCAATACTCAAATTTTGAATATTGTTGGGAACCTTTTTGTCAACAATCGTCAATAATCGAATTTTAATACTAGGTTAGAATTTTTTTCTTCAAACTATCGCCTATATACGATATTTAACTCACGGTGGGAATTTTTTGGTCAACCTATCGTCAGTGTACGAATTTTATCTCTCGGTGGGCACTTCTTCTTCAAACTACTATCAATACTCAAATTTTAACTATTGTTTGGAATCTTTTTGTCAACAATCGTCAATACACGAATTTTAATACTAGGTTGGAATTTTTTTCTTCAAACTATCGCCTGTATACGAAATTTAACTCTCGGTGGGAATTTTTTGGTCAACCTATCGTCAGTGTACGAATTTTAACTCTCGGTGGGCACTTTTTCTTCAAACTACCGCCTATATACGAAATTTAACTCTCGGTAGGAATTTTTTGGTCAAAATATCGTCAATGTACGAATTTTAACTCTCGGTAGGCACTTTTTCTTCAAACTACTATCAATACTCAAATTTTAACTATTGTTTGGAATCTTTTTGTCAACAATCGTCAATACACGAATTTTAATACTAGGTTGGAATTTTTTTCTTCAAACTATCCCCTGTATACGAAATTTAACTCTCGGTAGGAATTTTTTGGTCATACTATCGTCAATGTACGAATTTTAACTCTCGGTGGGCACTTTTTCTTCAAACTACTATCAATACTCAAATTTTAACTATTGTTTGGAATCTTTTTGTCAACAATCGTCAATACACGAATTTTAATACTTGGTTGGAATTTTTTTCTTCAAACTATCGCCTGTATACGAAATTTAACTCTCGGTGGGAATTTTTTGGTCAACCTATCGTCAGTGTACGAATTTTAACTCTCAGTGGGCACTTTTTCTTCAAACTACCGCCTATATACGAAATTTAACTCTCGGTAGGAATTTTTTGGTCAAAATATCGTCAATGTACGAATTTTAACTCTCGGTAGGCACTTTTTCTTCAAACTACTATCAATACTCAAATTTTAACTATTGTTTGGAATCTTTTTGTCAACAATCGTCAATACACGAATTTTAATACTAGGTTGGAATTTTTTTCTTCAAACTATCGCCTGTATACGAAATTTAACTCTCGGTAGGAATTTTTTGGTCAAACTATCGTCAATGTACGAATTTTAACTCTCGGTGGGCACTTTTTCTTCAAACTACTATCAATACTCAAATTTTAACTATTGGTTGAAATCTTTATGTCAAACAATCGTCAATAATCGAATTTTAATACTAGGTTGGAATTTTTTTCTTCAAACTGTCGCCTATATACGATATTTAACTCACGGTGGGAATTTTTTGGTCAACCTATCGTCAGGGTACGAATTTTAACTCTCGGTTTGCACTTTTTTCTTGAAACTACCGCCTATATACGAAATTTAACTCTCGATAGGAATTTTTTGGTCAACCTATCGTCAGTGTACGAATTTTAACTCTCGGTGGGCACTTTTTCTTCAAACTACTATCAATACTCAAATTTTAACTATTGGTTGAAATCTTTATGTCAAACAATCGTCAATAATCGAATTTTAATACTAGGTTGGAATTTTTTTCTTCAAACTATCGCCTATATACGATATTTAACTCACGGTGGGAATTTTTTGGTCAACCTATCGTCAGTGTACGAATTTTAACTCTCGGTGGGCACTTTTTTCTTCAAACTACTATCAATACTCAAATTTTAACTATTGTTTGGAATCTTTTTGTCAACAATCGTCAATACACGAATTTTAATACTAGGTTGGAATTTTTTTCTTCAAACTATCGCCTATATACGAAATTTAACTCTCGATAGGAATTTTTTGGTCAAATTATCGTCAATGTACGAATTTTAACTCTCGGTGGGCACTTTTTCTTCAAACTACTATCAATACTCAAATTTTGAATATTGTTGGGAACCTTTTTGTCAACAATCGTCAATAATCGAATTTTAATACTAGGTTGGAATTTTTTTCTTCAAACTATCGCCTGTATACGAAATTTAACTCTCGGTGGGAATTTTTTGGTCAACCTATCGTCAGTGTACGAATTTTAACTCTCGGTGGGCACTTTTTCTTCAAACTACCGCCTATATACGAAATTTAACTCTCGGTAGGAATTTTTTGGTCAAAATATCGTCAATGTACGAATTTTAACTCTCGGTAGGCACTTTTTCTTCAAACTACTATCAATACTCAAATTTTAACTATTGTTTGGAATCTTTTTGTCAACAATCGTCAATACACGAATTTTAATACTAGGTTGGAATTTTTTCTTCAAACTATCGCCTGTATACGAAATTTAACTCCCGGTAGGAATTTTTTGGTCAAACTATCGTCAATGTACGAATTTTAACTCTCGGTGGGCACTTTTTCTTCAAACTACCGCCTATATACGAAATTTAACTCTCGATAGGAATTTTTTGGTCAAATTATCGTCAATGTTTGAATTTTAACTCTCGGTGGGCACTTTTTCTTCAAACTACTATCAATACTCAAATTTTAACTATTGTTTGGAATCTTTTTGTCAACAATCGTCAATACACGAATTTTAATACTAGGTTGGAATTTTTTTCTTCAAACTATCGCCTGTATACGAAATTTAACTCTCGGTAGGAATTTTTTGGTCAAACTATCGTCAATGTACGAATTTTAACTCTCGGTGTGCACTTTTTCTTCAAACTACTATCAATACTCAAATTTTAACTATTGGTTGAAATCTTTATGTCAAACAATCGTCTATAATCGAATTTTAATGCTAGGTTGGAATTTTTTTCTTCAAACTATCGCCTATATACGAAATTTAACTCACGGTGGGAATTTTTTGGTCAACCTATCGTCAGTGTACGAATTTTAACTCTCGGTGGGCACTTTTTCTTCAAACTACCGCCTATATACGAAATTTAACTCTCGGTAGGCACTTTTTCTTCAAACTACTATCAATACTCAAATTTTAACTATTGTTTGGAATCTTTTTGTCAACAATCGTCAATACACGAATTTTAATACTAGGTTGGAATTTTTTTCTTCAAACTATCGCCTATATACGAAATTTAACTCTCGATAGGAATTTTTTGGTCAAATTATCGTCAATGTACGAATTTTAACTCTCGGTGGGCACTTTTTCTTCAAACTACTATCAATACTCAAATTTTGAATATTGTTGGGAACCTTTTTGTCAACAATCGTCAATAATCGAATTTTAATACTAGGTTGGAATTTTTTTCTTCAAACTATCGCCTGTATACGAAATTTAACTCTCGGTGGGAATTTTTTGGTCAACCTATCGTCAGTGTACGAATTTTAACTCTCGGTGGGCACTTTTTCTTCAAACTACCGCCTATATACGAAATTTAACTCTCGGTAGGAATTTTTTGGTCAAAATATCGTCAATGTACGAATTTTAACTCTCGGTAGGCACTTTTTCTTCAAACTACTATCAATACTCAAATTTTAACTATTGTTTGGAATCTTTTTGTCAACAATCGTCAATACACGAATTTTAATACTAGGTTGGAATTTTTTCTTCAAACTATCGCCTGTATACGAAATTTAACTCCCGGTAGGAATTTTTTGGTCAAACTATCGTCAATGTACGAATTTTAACTCTCGGTGGGCACTTTTTCTTCAAACTACCGCCTATATACGAAATTTAACTCTCGATAGGAATTTTTTGGTCAAATTATCGTCAATGTTTGAATTTTAACTCTCGGTGGGCACTTTTTCTTCAAACTACTATCAATACTCAAATTTTAACTATTGTTTGGAATCTTTTTGTCAACAATCGTCAATACACGAATTTTAATACTAGGTTGGAATTTTTTTCTTCAAACTATCGCCTGTATACGAAATTTAACTCTCGGTAGGAATTTTTTGGTCAAACTATCGTCAATGTACGAATTTTAACTCTCGGTGTGCACTTTTTCTTCAAACTACTATCAATACTCAAATTTTAACTATTGGTTGAAATCTTTATGTCAAACAATCGTCTATAATCGAATTTTAATGCTAGGTTGGAATTTTTTTCTTCAAACTATCGCCTATATACGAAATTTAACTCACGGTGGGAATTTTTTGGTCAACCTATCGTCAGTGTACGAATTTTAACTCTCGGTGGGCACTTTTTCTTCAAACTACCGCCTATATACGAAATTTAACTCTCGGTAGGCACTTTTTCTTCAAACTACTATCAATACTCAAATTTTAACTATTGTTTGGAATCTTTTTGTCAACAATCGTCAATACACGAATTTTAATACTAGGTTGGAATTTTTTTCTTCAAACTATCGCCTGTATACGAAATTTAACTCTCGGTAGGAATTTTTTGGTCAAACTATCGTCAATGTACGAATTTTAACTCTCGGTGGGCACTTTTTCTTCAAACTACTATCAATACTCAAATTTTAACTATTGGTTGAAATCTTTATGTCAAACAATCGTCAATAATCGGAATTTTAATACTAGGTTGGAATTTTTTCTTCAAACTGTCGCCTATATACGATATTTAACTCACGGTGGGAATTTTTTGGTCAACCTATCGTCAGGGTACGAATTTTAACTCTCGGTTTGCACTTTTTTCTTGAAACTACCGCCTATATACGAAATTTAACTCTCGATAGGAATTTTTTGGTCAACCTATCGTCAGTGTACGAATTTTAACTCTCGGTGGGCACTTTTTCTTCAAACTACTATCAATACTCAAATTTTAACTATTGGTTGAAATCTTTATGTCAAACAATCGTCAATAATCGAATTTTAATGCTAGGTTGGAATTTTTTTCTTCAAACTATCGCCTATATACGATATTTAACTCACGGTGGGAATTTTTTGGTCAACCTATCGTCAGTGTACGAATTTTAACTCTCGGTGGGCACTTTTTCTTCAAACTACTATCAATACTCAAATTTTAACTATTGTTTGGAATCTTTCTGTCAACAATCGTCAATACACGAATTTTAATACTAGGTTGGAATTTTTTTCTTCAAACTATCGCCTGTATACGAAATTTAACTCTCGGTGGGAATTTTTTGGTCAACCTATCGTCAGTGTACGAATTTTAACTCTCGGTGGGCACTTTTTCTTCAAACTACCGCCTATATACGAAATTTAACTCTCGGTAGGAATTTTTTGGTCAAAATATCGTCAATGTACGAATTTTAACTCTCGGTAGGCACTTTTTCTTCAAACTACTATCAATACTCAAATTTTAACTATTGTTTGGAATCTTTTTGTCAACAATCGTCAATACACGAATTTTAATACTAGGTTGGAATTTTTTTCTTCAAACTATCGCCTGTATACGAAATTTAACTCTCGGTAGGAATTTTTTGGTCATACTATCGTCAATGTACGAATTTTAACTCTCGGTGGGCACTTTTTCTTCAAACTACTATCAATACTCAAATTTTAACTATTGTTTGGAATCTTTTTGTCAACAATCGTCAATACACGAATTTTAATACTAGGTTGGAATTTTTTTCTTCAAACTATCGCCTGTATACGAAATTTAACTCTCGGTAGGAATTTTTTGGTCAAACTATCGTCAATGTACGAATTTTAACTCTCGGTGGGCACTTTTTCTTCAAACTACTATCAATACTCAAATTTTAACTATTGGTTGAAATCTTTATGTCAAACAATCGTCAATAATCGAATTTTAATACTAGGTTGGAATTTTTTTCTTCAAACTGTCGCCTATATACGATATTTAACTCACGGTGGGAATTTTTTGGTCAACCTATCGTCAGGGTACGAATTTTAACTCTCGGTTTGCACTTTTTTCTTGAAACTACCGCCTATATACGAAATTTAACTCACGGTGGGAATTTTTTGGTCAACCTATCGTCAGTGTACGAATTTTAACTCTCGGTGGGCACTTCTTCTTCAAACTACTATCAATACTCAAATTTTAACTATTGTTTGGAATCTTTTTGTCAACAATCGTCAATACACGAATTTTAATACTAGGTTGGAATTTTTTTCTTCAAACTATCGCCTGTATACGAAATTTAACTCTCGGTGGGAATTTTTTGGTCAACCTATCGTCAGTGTACGAATTTTAACTCTCGGTGGGCACTTTTTCTTCAAACTACCGCCTATATACGAAATTTAACTCTCGGTAGGAATTTTTTGGTCAAAATATCGTCAATGTACGAATTTTAACTCTCGGTAGGCACTTTTTCTTCAAACTACTATCAATACTCAAATTTTAACTATTGTTTGGAATCTTTTTGTCAACAATCGTCAATACACGAATTTTAATACTAGGTTGGAATTTTTTTCTTCAAACTATCGCCTGTATACGAAATTTAACTCTCGGTAGGAATTTTTTGGTCAAACTATCGTCAATGTACGAATTTTAACTCTCGGTGGGCACTTTTTCTTCAAACTACTATCAATACTCAAATTTTAACTATTGTTTGGAATCTTTTTGTCAACAATCGTCAATACACGAATTTTAATACTAGGTTGGAATTTTTTTCTTCAAACTATCGCCTATATACGAAATTTAACTCTCGATAGGAATTTTTTGGTCAAATTATCGTCAATGTACGAATTTTAACTCTCGGTGGGCACTTTTTCTTCAAACTACTATCAATACTCAAATTTTGAATATTGTTGGGAACCTTTTTGTCAACAATCGTCAATAATCGAATTTTAATACTAGGTTAGAATTTTTTTCTTCAAACTATCGCCTATATACGATATTTAACTCACGGTGGGAATTTTTTGGTCAACCTATCGTCAGTGTACGAATTTTATCTCTCGGTGGGCACTTCTTCTTCAAACTACTATCAATACTCAAATTTTAACTATTGTTTGGAATCTTTTTGTCAACAATCGTCAATACACGAATTTTAATACTAGGTTGGAATTTTTTTCTTCAAACTATCGCCTGTATACGAAATTTAACTCTCGGTGGGAATTTTTTGGTCAACCTATCGTCAGTGTACGAATTTTAACTCTCGGTGGGCACTTTTTCTTCAAACTACCGCCTATATACGAAATTTAACTCTCGGTAGGAATTTTTTGGTCAAAATATCGTCAATGTACGAATTTTAACTCTCGGTAGGCACTTTTTCTTCAAACTACTATCAATACTCAAATTTTAACTATTGTTTGGAATCTTTTTGTCAACAATCGTCAATACACGAATTTTAATACTAGGTTGGAATTTTTTTCTTCAAACTATCCCCTGTATACGAAATTTAACTCTCGGTAGGAATTTTTTGGTCATACTATCGTCAATGTACGAATTTTAACTCTCGGTGGGCACTTTTTCTTCAAACTACTATCAATACTCAAATTTTAACTATTGTTTGGAATCTTTTTGTCAACAATCGTCAATACACGAATTTTAATACTTGGTTGGAATTTTTTTCTTCAAACTATCGCCTGTATACGAAATTTAACTCTCGGTGGGAATTTTTTGGTCAACCTATCGTCAGTGTACGAATTTTAACTCTCAGTGGGCACTTTTTCTTCAAACTACCGCCTATATACGAAATTTAACTCTCGGTAGGAATTTTTTGGTCAAAATATCGTCAATGTACGAATTTTAACTCTCGGTAGGCACTTTTTCTTCAAACTACTATCAATACTCAAATTTTAACTATTGTTTGGAATCTTTTTGTCAACAATCGTCAATACACGAATTTTAATACTAGGTTGGAATTTTTTTCTTCAAACTATCGCCTGTATACGAAATTTAACTCTCGGTAGGAATTTTTTGGTCAAACTATCGTCAATGTACGAATTTTAACTCTCGGTGGGCACTTTTTCTTCAAACTACTATCAATACTCAAATTTTAACTATTGGTTGAAATCTTTATGTCAAACAATCGTCAATAATCGAATTTTAATACTAGGTTGGAATTTTTTTCTTCAAACTGTCGCCTATATACGATATTTAACTCACGGTGGGAATTTTTTGGTCAACCTATCGTCAGGGTACGAATTTTAACTCTCGGTTTGCACTTTTTTCTTGAAACTACCGCCTATATACGAAATTTAACTCTCGATAGGAATTTTTTGGTCAACCTATCGTCAGTGTACGAATTTTAACTCTCGGTGGGCACTTTTTCTTCAAACTACTATCAATACTCAAATTTTAACTATTGGTTGAAATCTTTATGTCAAACAATCGTCAATAATCGAATTTTAATACTAGGTTGGAATTTTTTTCTTCAAACTATCGCCTATATACGATATTTAACTCACGGTGGGAATTTTTTGGTCAACCTATCGTCAGTGTACGAATTTTAACTCTCGGTGGGCACTTTTTTCTTCAAACTACTATCAATACTCAAATTTTAACTATTGTTTGGAATCTTTTTGTCAACAATCGTCAATACACGAATTTTAATACTAGGTTGGAATTTTTTTCTTCAAACTATCGCCTATATACGAAATTTAACTCTCGATAGGAATTTTTTGGTCAAATTATCGTCAATGTACGAATTTTAACTCTCGGTGGGCACTTTTTCTTCAAACTACTATCAATACTCAAATTTTGAATATTGTTGGGAACCTTTTTGTCAACAATCGTCAATAATCGAATTTTAATACTAGGTTGGAATTTTTTTCTTCAAACTATCGCCTGTATACGAAATTTAACTCTCGGTGGGAATTTTTTGGTCAACCTATCGTCAGTGTACGAATTTTAACTCTCGGTGGGCACTTTTTCTTCAAACTACCGCCTATATACGAAATTTAACTCTCGGTAGGAATTTTTTGGTCAAAATATCGTCAATGTACGAATTTTAACTCTCGGTAGGCACTTTTTCTTCAAACTACTATCAATACTCAAATTTTAACTATTGTTTGGAATCTTTTTGTCAACAATCGTCAATACACGAATTTTAATACTAGGTTGGAATTTTTTCTTCAAACTATCGCCTGTATACGAAATTTAACTCCCGGTAGGAATTTTTTGGTCAAACTATCGTCAATGTACGAATTTTAACTCTCGGTGGGCACTTTTTCTTCAAACTACCGCCTATATACGAAATTTAACTCTCGATAGGAATTTTTTGGTCAAATTATCGTCAATGTTTGAATTTTAACTCTCGGTGGGCACTTTTTCTTCAAACTACTATCAATACTCAAATTTTAACTATTGTTTGGAATCTTTTTGTCAACAATCGTCAATACACGAATTTTAATACTAGGTTGGAATTTTTTTCTTCAAACTATCGCCTGTATACGAAATTTAACTCTCGGTAGGAATTTTTTGGTCAAACTATCGTCAATGTACGAATTTTAACTCTCGGTGTGCACTTTTTCTTCAAACTACTATCAATACTCAAATTTTAACTATTGGTTGAAATCTTTATGTCAAACAATCGTCTATAATCGAATTTTAATGCTAGGTTGGAATTTTTTTCTTCAAACTATCGCCTATATACGAAATTTAACTCACGGTGGGAATTTTTTGGTCAACCTATCGTCAGTGTACGAATTTTAACTCTCGGTGGGCACTTTTTCTTCAAACTACCGCCTATATACGAAATTTAACTCTCGGTAGGCACTTTTTCTTCAAACTACTATCAATACTCAAATTTTAACTATTGTTTGGAATCTTTTTGTCAACAATCGTCAATACACGAATTTTAATACTAGGTTGGAATTTTTTTCTTCAAACTATCGCCTGTATACGAAATTTAACTCTCGGTAGGAATTTTTTGGTCAAACTATCGTCAATGTACGAATTTTAACTCTCGGTGGGCACTTTTTCTTCAAACTACTATCAATACTCAAATTTTAACTATTGGTTGAAATCTTTATGTCAAACAATCGTCAATAATCGAATTTTAATACTAGGTTGGAATTTTTTTCTTCAAACTGTCGCCTATATACGATATTTAACTCACGGTGGGAATTTTTTGGTCAACCTATCGTCAGGGTACGAATTTTAACTCTCGGTTTGCACTTTTTTCTTGAAACTACCGCCTATATACGAAATTTAACTCTCGATAGGAATTTTTTGGTCAACCTATCGTCAGTGTACGAATTTTAACTCTCGGTGGGCACTTTTTCTTCAAACTACTATCAATACTCAAATTTTAACTATTGGTTGAAATCTTTATGTCAAACAATCGTCAATAATCGAATTTTAATGCTAGGTTGGAATTTTTTTCTTCAAACTATCGCCTATATACGATATTTAACTCACGGTGGGAATTTTTTGGTCAACCTATCGTCAGTGTACGAATTTTAACTCTCGGTGGGCACTTTTTCTTCAAACTACTATCAATACTCAAATTTTAACTATTGTTTGGAATCTTTCTGTCAACAATCGTCAATACACGAATTTTAATACTAGGTTGGAATTTTTTTCTTCAAACTATCGCCTGTATACGAAATTTAACTCTCGGTGGGAATTTTTTGGTCAACCTATCGTCAGTGTACGAATTTTAACTCTCGGTGGGCACTTTTTCTTCAAACTACCGCCTATATACGAAATTTAACTCTCGGTAGGAATTTTTTGGTCAAAATATCGTCAATGTACGAATTTTAACTCTCGGTAGGCACTTTTTCTTCAAACTACTATCAATACTCAAATTTTAACTATTGTTTGGAATCTTTTTGTCAACAATCGTCAATACACGAATTTTAATACTAGGTTGGAATTTTTTTCTTCAAACTATCGCCTGTATACGAAATTTAACTCTCGGTAGGAATTTTTTGGTCATACTATCGTCAATGTACGAATTTTAACTCTCGGTGGGCACTTTTTCTTCAAACTACTATCAATACTCAAATTTTAACTATTGTTTGGAATCTTTTTGTCAACAATCGTCAATACACGAATTTTAATACTAGGTTGGAATTTTTTTCTTCAAACTATCGCCTGTATACGAAATTTAACTCTCGATAGGAATTTTTTGGTCAAATTATCGTCAATGTTTGAATTTTAACTCTCGGTGGGCACTTTTTCTTCAAACTACTATCAATACTCAAATTTTAACTATTGTTTGGAATCTTTTTGTCAACAATCGTCAATACACGAATTTTAATACTAGGTTGGAATTTTTTTCTTCAAACTATCGCCTGTATACGAAATTTAACTCTCGGTAGGAATTTTTTGGTCAAACTATCGTCAATGTACGAATTTTAACTCTCGGTGGGCACTTTTTCTTCAAACTACTATCAATACTCAAATTTTAACTATTGGTTGAAATCTTTATGTCAAACAATCGTCAATAATCGAATTTTAATACTAGGTTGGAATTTTTTTCTTCAAACTATCGCCTATATACGATATTTAACTCACGGTGGGAATTTTTTGGTCAACCTATCGTAAGTGTACGAATTTTAACTCTCGGTGGGCACTTTTTTCTTCAAACTACCGCCTATATACGAAATTTAACTCTCGATAGGAATTTTCTGGTCAACCTATCGTCAGTGTACGAATTTTAACTCTCGGTGGGCACTTTTTTCTTCAAACTGCTATCAATACTCAAATTTTAACTATTGTTTGGAATCTTTTTGTCAACAATCGTCAATACACGAATTTTAATACTAGGTTGGAATTTTTTTCTTCAAACTATCGCCTATATACGAAATTTAACTCTCGATAGGAATTTTTTGGTCAAATTATCATCAATGTTTGAATTTTAACTCTCGGTGGGCACTTTTTCTTCAAACTACTATCAATACTCAAATTTTGACTATTGTTTGGAACATTTTTGTCAACAATCGTCAATAATCGAATTTTAATACTAGGTTGGAATTTTTTTCTTCAAACTATCGCCTATATACGATATTTAACTCACGGTGGGAATTTTTTGGTCAACCTATCGTCAGTGTACGAATTTTAACTCTCGGTGGGCACTTTTTCTTCAAACTACTATCAATACTCGAATTTTAACTATAGTTTGGAATCTTTTTGTCAACAATCGTCAATACACGAATTTTAATACTAGGTTGGAATTTTTTTCTTCAAACTATCGCCTGTATACGAAATTTAACTCTCGGTAGGAATTTTTTGGTCAAACTATCGTCAATGTACGAATTTTAACTCTCGGTGGGCACTTTTTCTTCAAATTACTATCAATACTCAAATTTTAACTATTGGTTGAAATCTTTATGTCAAACAATCGTCAATAATCGAATTTTAATGCTAGGTTGGAATTTTCTTCTTCAAACTATCGCCTATATACGAAATTTAACTCACGGTGGGAATTTTTTGTTCAACCTATCGTCAGTGTACGAATTTTAACTCTCGGTGGGCACTTTTTTCTTCAAACTACCGCCTATATTCGAAATTTAACTCTCGATAGGAATTTTTTGGTCAACCTATCGTCAGTGTACGAATTTTAACTCTCGGTGGGCACTTTTTCTTCAAACTACTATCAATACTCAAATTTTAACTATTGTTTGGAATCTTTTTGTCAACAATCGTCAATACACGAATTTTAATACTAGGTTGGAATTTTTTTCTTCAAACTATCGCCTGTACACGAAACTTAACTCTCGGTAGGAATTTTTTGGTCAAACTATCGTCAATGTACGAATTTTAACTCCCGGTGGGCACTTTTTCTTCAAACTACTATCAATACTCAAATTTTAACTATTGGTTGAAATCTTTATGTCAAACAATCGTCAATAATCGAATTTTAATGCTAGGTTGGAATTTTTTTCTTCAAACTATC
The DNA here is from genome assembly GCF_050948175.1 of Xylocopa sonorina. Taxonomy (NCBI): domain Eukaryota; kingdom Metazoa; phylum Arthropoda; class Insecta; order Hymenoptera; family Apidae; genus Xylocopa; species Xylocopa sonorina. The sequence continues at coordinate 1,432,473 of NW_027490091.1, forward strand.
GCCTATATACGAAATTTAACTCACGGTGGGAATTTTTTGGTCAACCTATCGTCAGTGTACGAATTTTAACTCTCGGTGGGCACTTTTTCTTCAAACTACTATCAATACTCAAATTTTAACTATTGTTTGGAATCTTTTTGTCAACAATCGTCAATACACGAATTTTAATACTAGGTTGGAATTTTTTTCTTCAAACAATCGCCTGTATACGAAATTTAACTCTCGGTAGGAATTTTTTGGTCAAACTATCGTCAATGTACGAATTTTAACTCTCGGTGTGCACTTTTTCTTCAAACTACTATCAATACTCAAATTTTAACTATTGGTTGAAATCTTTATGTCAAACAATCGTCTATAATCGAATTTTAATGCTAGGTTGGAATTTTTTTCTTCAAACTATCGCCTACATACGAAATTTAACTCACGGTGGGAATTTTTTGGTCAACCTATCGTCAGTGTACGAATTTTAACTCTCGGTGGGCACTTTTTCTTCAAACTACTATCAATACTCAAATTTTAACTATTGTTTGGAATCTTTTTGTCAACAATCGTCAATACACGAATTTTAATACTAGGTTGGAATTTTTTTCTTCAAACTATCGCCTGTATACGAAATTTAACTCTCGGTAGGAATTTTTTGGTCAAACTATCGTCAATGTACGAATTTTAACTCTCGGTGGGCACTTTTTCTTCAAACTACTATCAATACTCAAATTTTAACTATTGGTTGAAATCTTTATGTCAAACAATCGTCAATAATCGAATTTTAATGCTAGGTTGGAATTTTTTTCTTCAAACTATCCCCTATATACGAAATTTAACTCACGGTGGGAATTTTTTGGTCAACCTATCGTCAGTGTACGAATTTTAACTCTCGGTGGGCACTTTTTTCTTCAAACTACCGCCTATATACGAAATATAACTCTCGATAGGAATTTTTTGGTCAAACTATCGTCAATGTACGAATTTTAACTCTCGGTGGGCAATTTTTCTTCAAACTACTATCAATACTCAAATTTTTACTATTGGTTGAAATCTTTATGTCAAACAATCGTCAATAATCGAATTTTAATACTAGGTTGGAATTTTTTTCTTCAAACTATCGCCTATATACGAAATTTAACTCACGGTGGGAATTTTTTGGTCAACCTATCGTCAGTGTACGAATTTTAACTCTCGGTGGGCACTTTTTTCTTCAAACTACCGCCTATATACGAAATTTAACTCTCGATAGGAATTTTTTGGTCAAAATATCGTCAATGTACGAATTTTAACTCTCGGTGGGCACTTTTTCTTCAAACTACTATCAATACTCAAATTTTAACTATTGTTTGGAATCTTTTTGTCAACAATCGTCAATACACGAATTTTAATACTGGGTTGGAATTTTTTTCTTCAAACTATCGCCTGTATACGAAATTTAACTCTCGGTAGGAATTTTTTGGTCAAACTATCGTCAATGTACGAATTTTAACTCTCGGTGGGCACTTTTTCTTCAAATTACTATCAATACTCAAATTTTAACTATTGGTTGAAATCTTTATGTCAAACAATCGTCAATAATCGAATTTTAATGCTAGGTTGGTATTTTTTTCTTCAAACTATCGCCTATATACGAAATTTAACTCACGGTGGGAATTTTTTGGTCAACCTATCGTCAGTGTACGAATTTTAAATCTCGGTGGGCACTTTTTTCTTCAAACTACCGCCTATATTCGAAATTTAACTCTCGATAGGAATTTTTTGGTCAACCTATCGTCAGTGTACGAATTTTAACTCTCGGTGGGCACTTTTTCTTCAAACTACTATCAATACTCAAATTGTAACTATTGTTTGGAATCTTTTTGTCAACAATCGTCAATACACGAATTTTAATACTAGGTTGGAATTTTTTTCTTCAAACTATCGCCTGTATACGAAATTTAACTCTCGGTAGGAATTTTTTGGTCAAACTATCGTCAATGTACGAATTTTAACTCTCGGTGGGCACTTTTTTCTTCAAACTACCGCCTATATACGAAATTTAACTCTCGATAGGAATTTTTTGGTCAAACTATCGTCAATGTACGAATTTTAACTCTCGGTGGGCAATTTTTCTTCAAACTACTATCAATACTCAAATTTTAACTATTGGTTGAAATCTTTATGTCAAACAATCGTCAATAATCGAATTTTAATGCTAGGTTGGAATTTTTTTCTTCAAACTATCCCCTATATACGAAATTTAACTCACGGTGGGAATTTTTTGGTCAACCTATCGTCAGTGTACGAATTTTAACTCTCGGTGGGCACTTTTTTCTTCAAACTACCGCCTATATACGAAATATAACTCTCGATAGGAATTTTTTGGTCAAACTATCGTCAATGTACGAATTTTAGCTCTCGGTGGGCAATTTTTCTTCAAACTACTATCAATACTCAAATTTTTACTATTGGTTGAAATCTTTATGTCAAACAATCGTCAATAATCGAATTTTAATACTAGGTTGGAATTTTTTTCTCCAAACTATCGCCTATATACGAAATTTAACTCACGGTGGGAATTTTTTGGTCAACCTATCGTCAGTGTACGAATTTTAACTCTCGGTGGGCACTTTTTTCTTCAAACTACCGCCTATATACGAAATTTAACTCTCGATAGGAGTTTTTTGGTCAAAATATCGTCAATGTACGAATTTTAACTCTCGGTGGGCACTTTTTCTTCAAACTACTATCAATACTCAAATTTTAACTATTGTTTGGAATCTTTTTGTCAACAATCGTCAATACACGAATTTTAATACTGGGTTGGAATTTTTTTCTTCAAACTATCGCCTGTATACGAAATTTAACTCTCGGTAGGAATTTTTTGGTCAACCTATCGTCAGTGTACGAATTTTAACTCTCGGTGGGCACTTTTTCTTCAAACTACTATCAATACTCAAATTTTAACTATTGGTTGAAATCTTTATGTCAAACAATCGTCAATAATCGAATTTTAATACTAGGTTGGAATTTTTTTCTTCAAACTATCGCCTATATACGATATTTAACTCACGGTGGGAATTTTTTGGTCAACCTATCGTCAGTGTACGAATTTTAACTCTCGGTGGGCACTTTTTCTTCAAACTACTATCAATACTCAAATTTTAACTATTGTTTGGAATCTTTTTGTCAACAATCGTCAATACACGAATTTTAATACTAGGTTGGAATTTTTTTCTTCAAACAATCGCCTGTATACGAAATTTAACTCTCGGTAGGAATTTTTTGGTCAAACTATCGTCAATGTACGAATTTTAACTCTCGGTTGGCACTTTTTTCTTCAAAGTAATGTCAATATTCAAATTTTAATTATTGGTTGGAATCTTTATGTCAAGCAATCGTCAATGAGCGAATTTTAATACTAGGTTGGAATTTTTTTCTTTAAACTATCGCATATACGAAATTTAACTCCCGGTAGGAACTTTTTGGTCAACCTATCGTCAATGTACGAATTTTAACTCTCGGTGGGCACTTTTTCTTCAAACTACTATCAATACTCGAATTTTAACTATAGTTTGGAATCTTTTTGTCAACAATCGTCAATACACGAATTTTAATACTAGGTTGGAATTTTTTTCTTCAAACTATCGCCTGTATACGAAATTTAACTCTCGGTAGGAATTTTTTGGTCAAACTATCGTCAATGTACGAATTTTAACTCTCGGTGGGCACTTTTTCTTCAAATTACTATCAATACTCAAATTTTAACTATTGGTTGAAATCTTTATGTCAAACAATCGTCAATAATCGAATTTTAATGCTAGGTTGGAATTTTCTTCTTCAAACTATCGCCTATATACGAAATTTAACTCACGGTGGGAATTTTTTGTTCAACCTATCGTCAGTGTACGAATTTTAACTCTCGGTGGGCACTTTTTTCTTCAAACTACCGCCTATATTCGAAATTTAACTCTCGATAGGAATTTTTTGGTCAACCTATCGTCAGTGTACGAATTTTAACTCTCGGTGGGCACTTTTTCTTCAAACTACTATCAATACTCAAATTTTAACTATTGTTTGGAATCTTTTTGTCAACAATCGTCAATACACGAATTTTAATACTAGGTTGGAATTTTTTTCTTCAAACTATCGCCTGTACACGAAACTTAACTCTCGGTAGGAATTTTTTGGTCAAACTATCGTCAATGTACGAATTTTAACTCCCGGTGGGCACTTTTTCTTCAAACTACTATCAATACTCAAATTTTAACTATTGGTTGAAATCTTTATGTCAAACAATCGTCAATAATCGAATTTTAATGCTAGGTTGGAATTTTTTTCTTCAAACTATCGCCTATATACGAAATTTAACTCACGGTGGGAATTTTTTGGTCAACCTATCGTCAGTGTACGAATTTTAACTCTCGGTGGGCACTTTTTCTTCAAACTACTATCAATACTCAAATTTTAACTATTGTTTGGAATCTTTTTGTCAACAATCGTCAATACACGAATTTTAATACTAGGTTGGAATTTTTTTCTTCAAACAATCGCCTGTATACGAAATTTAACTCTCGGTAGGAATTTTTTGGTCAAACTATCGTCAATGTACGAATTTTAACTCTCGGTTGGCACTTTTTTCTTCAAAGTAATGTCAATATTCAAATTTTAATTATTGGTTGGAATCTTTATGTCAAGCAATCGTCAATGAGCGAATTTTAATACTAGGTTGGAATTTTTTTCTTTAAACTATCGCATATACGAAATTTAACTCCCGGTAGGAACTTTTTGGTCAACCTATCGTCAATGTACGAATTTTAACTCTCGGTGGGCACTTTTTTCTTCAAACTACCGTCAATATTCAAATTTTAACTATTGGTTGGAATCTATTTATCAAACAATCGTCAATACACGAATTTTAATACTAGGTTGGAATTTTTTTCTTCAAACTATCGCCTGTATACGAAATTGAACTCTCGGTAGGAATTTTTTGGTCAAACTATCGTCAATGTACGAATTTTAACTCTCGGTGGGCTCTTTCTCTTCAAACTACTATCAATACTCAAATTTTAACTATTAGTTGAAATCTTTATGTTAAACAATCGTCAATAATCGAATTTTAATACTAGGTTGGAATTTTTTTCTTCAAACTATCGCCTATATACGATATTTAACTCACGGTGGGAATTTTTTGGTCAACCTATCGTCAGTGTACGAATTTTAACTCTCGGTGGGCACTTTTTTCTTCAAACTACCGCCTATATACGAAATTTAACTCTCGATAGGAATTTTTTGGTCACATTATCGTCAATGTACGAATTTTAACTCTCGGTGGGCACTTCATCTTCAAACTACTACCAATACTCAAATTTTGACTATTGTTTGGAATCTTTTTGTCAACAATCGTCAATAATCGAATTTTAATACTAGGTTGGAATTTTTTTCTTCAAACTATCGCCTATATACGATATTTAACTCACGGTGGGAATTTTTTGGTCAACCTATCGTCAGTGTACGAATTTTAACTCTCGGTGGGCACTTTTTTCTTCAAACTACCGCCTATATACGAAATTTAACTCTCGATAGGAATTTTTTGGTCAACCTATCGTCAGTGTACGAATTTTAACTCTCGGTGGGCACATTTTTCTTCAAACTACCGCCTATATACGAAATTTAACTCTCGATAGGAATTTTTTGGTCAAAATATCGTCAATGTACGAATTTTAACTCTCGGTGGGCACTTTTTCTTCAAAGTACTATCAATACTCAAATTTAACTATTGTTTGGAATCTTTTTGTCAACAATCGTCAATACACGAATTTTAATACTAGGTTGGAATTTTTTTCTTCAAACTACCGCCTGTATACGAAATTTAACTCTCGATAGGAATTTTTTGGTCAAATTATCGTCAATGTACGAATTTTAACTCTCGGTAGGCACTTCTTCTTCAAACTACTATCAATACTCAAATTTTAACTATTGTTTGGAATCTTTTTGTCAACAATCGTCAATACACGAATTTTAATACTAGGTTGGAATTTTTTTCTTCAAACTATCGCCTGTATACGAAATTTAACTCTCGGTAGGAATTTTTTGGTCAAACTATCGTCAATGTACGAATTTTAACTCTCGGTGGGCACTTTTTTCTTCAAAGTAATGTCAATATTCAAATTTTAATTATTGGTTGGAATCTTTATGTCAAGCAATCGTCAATGAGCGAATTTTAATACTAGGTTGGAATTTTTTTCTTTAAACTATCGCATATACGAAATTTAACTCCCGGTAGGAACTTTTTGGTCAACCTATCGTCAATGTACGAATTTTAACTCTCGGTGGGCACTTTTTTCTTCAAACTACCGTCAATATTCAAATTTTAACTATTGGTTGGAATCTATTTATCAAACAATCGTCAATACACGAATTTTAATACTAGGTTGGAATTTTTTTCTTCAAACTATCGCCTGTATACGAAATTGAACTCTCGGTAGGAATTTTTTGGTCAAACTATCGTCAATGTACGAATTTTAACTCTCGGTGGGCTCTTTCTCTTCAAACTACTATCAATACTCAAATTTTAACTATTGGTTGAAATCTTTATGTTAAACAATCGTCAATAATCGAATTTTAATACTAGGTTGGAATTTTTTTCTTCAAACTATCGCCTATATACGATATTTAACTCACGGTGGGAATTTTTTGGTCAACCTATCGTCAGTGTACGAATTTTAACTCTCGGTGGGCACTTTTTTCTTCAAACTACCGCCTATATACGAAATTTAACTCTCGATAGGAATTTTTTGGTCACATTATCGTCAATGTACGAATTTTAACTCTCGGTGGGCACTTCTTCTTCAAACTACTACCAATACTCAAATTTTGACTATTGTTTGGAATCTTTTTGTCAGCAATCGTCAATAATCGAATTTTAATACTAGGTTGGAATTTTTTTCTTCAAACTATCGCCTATATACGATATTTAACTCACGGTGGGAATTTTTTGGTCAACCTATCGTCAGTGTACGAATTTTAACTCTCGGTGGGCACTTTTTTCTTCAAACTACCGCCTATATACGAAATTTAACTCTCGATAGGAATTTTTTGGTCAACCTATCGTCAGTGTACGAATTTTAACTCTCGGTGGGCACATTTTTCTTCAAACTACCGCCTATATACGAAATTTAACTCTCGATAGGAATTTTTTGGTCAAAATATCGTCAATGTACGAATTTTAACTCTCGGTGGGCACTTTTTCTTCAAAGTACTATCAATACTCAAATTTAACTATTGTTTGGAATCTTTTTGTCAACAATCGTCAATACACGAATTTTAATACTAGGTTGGAATTTTTTTCTTCAAACTATCGCCTGTATACGAAATTTAACTCTCGATAGGAATTTTTTGTTCAAATTATCGTCAATGTTTGAATTTTAACTCTCGGTGGGCACTTTTTCTTCAAACTACTATCAATACTCAAATTTTAACTATTGTTTGGAATCTTTTTGTCAACAATCGTCAATACACGAATTCTAATACTAGGTTGGAATTTTTTTCTTCAAACTATCGCCTGTATACGAAATTTAACTCTCGGTAGGAATTTTTTGGTCAAACTATCGTCAATGTACGAATTTTAACTCTCGGTGGGCACTTTTTCTTCAAACTACTATCAATACTCAAATTTTAACTATTGGTTGAAATCTTTATGTCAAACAATCGTCAATAATCGAATTTTAATACTAGGTTGGAATTTTTTTCTTCAAACTATCGCCTATATACGATATTTAACTCACGGTGGGAATTTTTTGGTCAACCTATCGTAAGTGTACGAATTTTAACTCTCAGTGGGCACTTTTTTCTTCAAACTACCGCCTATATACGAAATTTAACTCTCGATAGGAATTTTCTGGTCAACCTATCGTCAGTGTACGAATTTTAACTCTCGGTGGGCACTTTTTTCTTCAAACTGCTATCAATACTCAAATTTTAACTATTGTTTGGAATCTTTTTGTCAACAATCGTCAATACACGAATTTTAATACTAGGTTGGAATTTTTTTCTTCAAACTATCGCCTGTATACGAAATTTAACTCTCGGTAGGAATTTTTTGGTCAAACTATCGTCAATGTACGAATTTTAACTCCCGGTGGGCACTTTTTCTTCAAACTAATATCAATACTCAAATTTTAACTATTGTTTGGAATCTTTTTGTCAACAATCGTCAATACACGAATTTTAATACTAGGTTGGAATTTTTTTCTTCAAACTATCGCCTATATACGAAATTTAACTCACGGTGGGAATTTTTTGGTCAACCTATCGTCAGTGTACGAATTTTAACTCTCGGTGGGCACTTTTTTCTTCAAACTACCGCCTATGTACGAAATTTAACTCTCGGTAGGAATTTTTTGGTCAAAATATCGTCAATGTACGAATTTTAACTCTCGGTGGGCACTTTTTCTTCAAACTACTATCAATACTCAAATTTAACTATTGTTTGGAATCTTTTTGTCAGCAATCGTCAATACACGAATTTTAATACTGGGTTGGAATTTTTTTCTTCAAACTATCGCCTGTATACGAAATATAACTCTCGGTAGGAATTTTTTGGTCAAACTATCGTCAATGTACGAATTTTAACTCTCGGTGGGCACTTTTTCTTCAAACTACTATCAATACTCAAATTTTAACTATTGGTTGAAGTCTTTATGTCAAACAATCGTCAATAATCGAATTTTAATACTAGGTTGGAATTTTTTTCTTCAAACTATCGCCTGTATACGAAATTTAACTCTCGGTAGGAATTTTTTGGTCAAACTATCGTCAATGTACGAATTTTAACTCTCGGTGGGCACTTTTTCTTCAAACTACTATCAATACTCAAATTTTAACTATTGGTTGAAATCTTTATGTCAAACAATCGTCAATAATCGAATTTTAATACTAGGTTGGAATTTTTTTCTTCAAACTATCGCCTATATACGATATTTAACTCACGGTGGGAATTTTTTGGTCAACCTATCGTAAGTGTACGAATTTTAACTCTCAGTGGGCACTTTTTTCTTCAAACTACCGCCTATATACGAAATTTAACTCTCGATAGGAATTTTCTGGTCAACCTATCGTCAGTGTACGAATTTTAACTCTCGGTGGGCACTTTTTTCTTCAAACTGCTATCAATACTCAAATTTTAACTATTGTTTGGAATCTTTTTGTCAACAATCGTCAATACACGAATTTTAATACTAGGTTGGAATTTTTTTCTTCAAACTATCGCCTATATACGAAATTTAACTCACGGTGGAAATTTTTTGGTCAACCTATCGTCAGTGTACGAATTTTAACTCTCGGTGGGCACTTTTTTCTTCAAACTACCGCCTATGTACGAAATTTAACTCTCGGTAGGAATTTTTTGGTCAAAATATCGTCAATGTACGAATTTTAACTCTCGGTGGGCACTTTTTCTTCAAACTACTATCAATACTCAAATTTAACTATTGTTTGGAATCTTTTTGTCAGCAATCGTCAATACACGAATTTTAATACTGGGTTGGAATTTTTTTCTTCAAACTATCGCCTGTATACGAAATATAACTCTCGGTAGGAATTTTTTGGTCAAACTATCGTCAATGTACGAATTTTAACTCTCGGTGGGCACTTTTTCTTCAAACTACTATCAATACTCAAATTTTAACTATTGGTTGAAGTCTTTATGTCAAACAATCGTCAATAATCGAATTTTAATACTAGGTTGGAATTTTTTTCTTCAAACTATCGCCTATATACGATATTTAACTCACGGTGGGAATTTTTTGGTCAACCTATCGTCAGTGTACGAATTTTAACTCTCGGTGGGCACTTTTTTCTTCAAACTATCGCCTGTATACGAAATTTAACTCTCGATAGGAATTTTTTGTTCAAATTATCGTCAATGTTTGAATTTTAACTCTCGGTGGGCACTTTTTCTTCAAACTACTATCAATACTCAAATTTTAACTATTGTTTGGAATCTTTTTGTCAACAATCGTCAATACACGAATTCTAATACTAGGTTGGAATTTTTTTCTTCAAACTATCGCCTGTATACGAAATTTAACTCTCGGTAGGAATTTTTTGGTCAAACTATCGTCAATGTACGAATTTTAACTCTCGGTGGGCACTTTTTCTTCAAACTACTATCAATACTCAAATTTTAACTATTGGTTGAAATCTTTATGTCAAACAATCGTCAATAATCGAATTTTAATACTAGGTTGGAATTTTTTTCTTCAAACTATCGCCTACATACGAAATTTAACTCACGGTGGGAATTTTTTGGTCAACCTATCGTCAGTGTACGAATTTTAACTCTCGGTGGGCACTTTTTCTTCAAACTACTATCAATACTCAAATTTTAACTATTGTTTGGAATCTTTTTGTCAACAATCGTCAATACACGAATTTTAATACTAGGTTGGAATTTTTTTCTTCAAACTATCGCCTGTATACGAAATTTAACTCTCGGTAGGAATTTTTTGGTCAAACTATCGTCAATGTACGAATTTTAACTCTCGGTGGGCACTTTTTCTTCAAACTACTATCAATACTCAAATTTTAACTATTGGTTGAAATCTTTATGTCAAACAATCGTCAATAATCGAATTTTAATGCTAGGTTGGAATTTTTTTCTTCAAACTATCCCCTATATACGAAATTTAACTCACGGTGGGAATTTTTTGGTCAACCTATCGTCAGTGTACGAATTTTAACTCTCGGTGGGCACTTTTTTCTTCAAACTACCGCCTATATACGAAATATAACTCTCGATAGGAATTTTTTGGTCAAACTATCGTCAATGTACGAATTTTAACTCTCGGTGGGCAATTTTTCTTCAAACTACTATCAATACTCAAATTTTTACTATTGGTTGAAATCTTTATGTCAAACAATCGTCAATAACCGAATTTTAATACTAGGTTGGAATTTTTTTCTTCAAACTATCGCCTATATACGAAATTTAACTCACGGTGGGAATTTTTTGGTCAACCTATCGTCAGTGTACGAATTTTAACTCTCGGTGGGCACTTTTTTCTTCAAACTACCGCCTATATACGAAATTTAACTCTCGATAGGAATTTTTTGGTCAAAATATCGTCAATGTACGAATTTTAACTCTCGGTGGGCACTTTTTCTTCAAACTACTATCAATACTCAAATTTTAACTATTGTTTGGAATCTTTTTGTCAACAATCGTCAATACACGAATTTTAATACTGGGTTGGAATTTTTTTCTTCAAACTATCGCCTGTATACGAAATTTAACTCTCGGTAGGAATTTTTTGGTCAAACTATCGTCAATGTACGAATTTTAACTCTCGGTGGGCACTTTTTCTTCAAATTACTATCAATACTCAAATTTTAACTATTGGTTGAAATCTTTATGTCAAACAATCGTCAATAATCGAATTTTAATGCTAGGTTGGTATTTTTTTCTTCAAACTATCGCCTATATACGAAATTTAACTCACGGTGGGAATTTTTTGGTCAACCTATCGTCAGTGTACGAATTTTAAATCTCGGTGGGCACTTTTTTCTTCAAACTACCGCCTATATTCGAAATTTAACTCTCGATAGGAATTTTTTGGTCAACCTATCGTCAGTGTACGAATTTTAACTCTCGGTGGGCACTTTTTCTTCAAACTACTATCAATACTCAAATTGTAACTATTGTTTGGAATCTTTTTGTCAACAATCGTCAATACACGAATTTTAATACTAGGTTGGAATTTTTTTCTTCAAACTATCGCCTGTATACGAAATTTAACTCTCGGTAGGAATTTTTTGGTCAAACTATCGTCAATGTACGAATTTTAACTCTCGGTGGGCACTTTTTTCTTCAAACTACCGCCTATATACGAAATTTAACTCTCGATAGGAATTTTTTGGTCAAACTATCGTCAATGTACGAATTTTAACTCTCGGTGGGCAATTTTTCTTCAAACTACTATCAATACTCAAATTTTAACTATTGGTTGAAATCTTTATGTCAAACAATCGTCAATAATCGAATTTTAATGCTAGGTTGGAATTTTTTTCTTCAAACTATCCCCTATATACGAAATTTAACTCACGGTGGGAATTTTTTGGTCAACCTATCGTCAGTGTACGAATTTTAACTCTCGGTGGGCACTTTTTTCTTCAAACTACCGCCTATATACGAAATATAACTCTCGATAGGAATTTTTTGGTCAAACTATCGTCAATGTACGAATTTTAACTCTCGGTGGGCAATTTTTCTTCAAACTACTATCAATACTCAAATTTTTACTATTGGTTGAAATCTTTATGTCAAACAATCGTCAATAATCGAATTTTAATACTAGGTTGGAATTTTTTTCTCCAAACTATCGCCTATATACGAAATTTAACTCACGGTGGGAATTTTTTGGTCAACCTATCGTCAGTGTACGAATTTTAACTCTCGGTGGGCACTTTTTTCTTCAAACTACCGCCTATATACGAAATTTAACTCTCGATAGGAGTTTTTTGGTCAAAATATCGTCAATGTACGAATTTTAACTCTCGGTGGGCACTTTTTCTTCAAACTACTATCAATACTCAAATTTTAACTATTGTTTGGAATCTTTTTGTCAACAATCGTCAATACACGAATTTTAATACTGGGTTGGAATTTTTTTCTTCAAACTATCGCCTGTATACGAAATTTAACTCTCGGTAGGAATTTTTTGGTCAACCTATCGTCAGTGTACGAATTTTAACTCTCGGTGGGCACTTTTTCTTCAAACTACTATCAATACTCAAATTTTAACTATTGGTTGAAATCTTTATGTCAAACAATCGTCAATAATCGAATTTTAATACTAGGTTGGAATTTTTTTCTTCAAACTATCGCCTATATACGATATTTAACTCACGGTGGGAATTTTTTGGTCAACCTATCGTCAGTGTACGAATTTTAACTCTCGGTGGGCACTTCTTCTTCAAACTACTATCAATACTCAAATTTTAACTATTGTTTGGAATCTTTTTGTCAACAATCGTCAATACACGAATTTTAATACTAGGTTGGAATTTTTTTCTTCAAACTATCGCCTGTATACGAAATTTAACTCTCGGTGGGAATTTTTTGGTCAACCTATCGTCAGTGTACGAATTTTAACTCTCGGTGGGCACTTTTTTCTTCAAACTACCGCCTATATACGAAATTTAAATCTCGGTAGGAATTTTTTGGTCAAAATATCGTCAATGTACGAATTTTAACTCTCGGTAGGCACTTTTTCTTCAAGCTACTATCAATACTCAAATTTTAACTATTGTTTGGAATCTTTTTGTCAACAATCGTCAATACACGAATTTTAATACTAGGTTGGAATTTTTTTCTTCAAACTATCGCCTGTATACGAAATTTAACTCTCGGTAGGAATTTTTTGGTCAAACTATCGTCAATGTACGAATTTTAACTCTCGGTGGGCACTTTTTCTTCAAACTACTATCAATACTCAAATTTTAACTATTGGTTGAAATCTTTATGTCAAACAATCGTCAATAATCGAATTTTAATACTAGGTTGGAATTTTTTTCTTCAAACTATCGCCTGTATACGAAATTTAACTCTCGGTGGGAATTTTTTGGTCAACCTATCGTCAGTGTACGAATTTTAACTCTCGGTGGGCACTTTTTTCTTCAAACTACTATCAATACTCAAATTTTAACTATTGTTTGGAATCTTTTTGTCAACAATCGTCAATACACGAATTTTAATACTAGGTTGGAATTTTTTTCTTCAAACTATCGCCTATATACGAAATTTAACTCTCGATAGGAATTTTTTGGTCAAATTATCGTCAATGTACGAATTTTAACTCTCGGTGGACACTTTTTCTTCAAACTACTATCAATACTCAAATTTTAACTATTGGTTGAAATCTTTATGTCAAACTATCGTCAATGTACGAATTTTAACTCTCGGTGGGCTCTTTCTCTTCAAACTACTATCAATACTCAAATTTTAACTATTGGTTGAAATCTTTATGTCAAACAATCGTCAATAATCGAATTTTAATACTAGGTTGGAATTTTTTTCTTCAAACTATCGCCTATATACGATATTTAACTCACGGTGGGAATTTTTTGGTCAACCTATCGTCAGTGTACGAATTTTAACTCTCGGTGGGCACTTTTTCTTCAAACTACCGCCTATATACGAAATTTAACTCTCGATAGGAATTTTCTGGTCAAATTATCGTCAATGTACGAATTTTAACTCTCGGTAGGCACTTCTTCTTCAAACTACTATCAATACTCAAATTTTAACTATTGTTTGGAATCTTTTTGTCAACAATCGTCAATACACGAATTTTAATACTAGGTTGGAATTTTTTTCTTCAAACTATCGCCTGTATACGAAATTTAACTCTCGGTAGGAATTTTTTGGTCAAACTATCGTCGATGTACGAATTTTAACTCTCGGTGGGCACTTTTTTCTTCAAAGTAATGTCAATATTCAAATTTTAATTATTGGTTGGAATCTTTATGTCAAGCAATCGTCAATGAGCGAATTTTAATACTAGGTTGGAATTTTTTTCTTTAAACTATCGCATATACGAAATTTAACTCCCGGTAGGAACTTTTTGGTCAACCTATCGTCAATGTACGAATTTTAACTCTCGGTGGGCACTTTTTTCTTCAAACTACCGTCAATATTCAAATTTTAACTATTGGTTGGAATCTATTTATCAAACAATCGTCAATACACGAATTTTAATACTAGGTTGGAATTTTTTTCTTCAAACTATCGCCTGTATACGAAATTGAACTCTCGGTAGGAATTTTTTGGTCAAACTATCGTCAATGTACGAATTTTAACTCTCGGTGGGCTCTTTCTCTTCAAACTACTATCAATACTCAAATTTTAACTATTGGTTGAAATCTTTATGTTAAATTAATCGTCAATAATCGAATTTTAATTCTAGGTTGGAATTTTTTTCTTCAAACTATCGCCTATATACGATATTTAACTCACGGTGGGAATTTTTTGGTCAACCTATCGTCAGTGTACGAATTTTAACTCTCGGTGGGCACTTTTTTCTTCAAACTACTATCAATACTCAAATTTTAACTATTGTTTGGAATCTTTTTGTCAACAATCGTCAATACACGAATTTTAATACTAGGTTGGAATTTTTTTCTTCAAACTATCGCCTATATACGAAATTTAACTCTCGATAGGAATTTTTTGGTCAAATTATCGTCAATGTACGAATTTTAACTCTCGGTGGACACTTTTTCTTCAAACTACTATCAATACTCAAATTTTAACTATTGGTTGAAATCTTTATGTCAAACTATCGTCAATGTACGAATTTTAACTCTCGGTGGGCTCTTTCTCTTCAAACTACTATCAATACTCAAATTTTAACTATTGGTTGAAATCTTTATGTCAAACAATCGTCAATAATCGAATTTTAATACTAGGTTGGAATTTTTTTCTTCAAACTATCGCCTATATACGATATTTAACTCACGGTGGGAATTTTTTGGTCAACCTATCGTCAGTGTACGAATTTTAACTCTCGGTGGGCACTTCTTCTTCAAACTACTATCAATACTCAAATTTTAACTATTGTTTGGAATCTTTTTGTCAACAATCGTCAATACACGAATTTTAATACTAGGTTGGAATTTTTTTCTTCAAACTATCGCCTGTATACGAAATTTAACTCTCGGTGGGAATTTTTTGGTCAACCTATCGTCAGTGTACGAATTTTAACTCTCGGTGGGCACTTTTTCTTCAAACTACCGCCTATATACGAAATTTAACTCTCGGTAGGAATTTTTTGGTCAAAATATCGTCAATGTACGAATTTTAACTCTCGGTAGGCACTTTTTCTTCAAACTACTATCAATACTCAAATTTTAACTATTGTTTGGAATCTTTTTGTCAACAATCGTCAATACACGAATTTTAATACTAGGTTGGAATTTTTTTCTTCAAACTATCCCCTGTATACGAAATTTAACTCTCGGTAGGAATTTTTTGGTCATACTATCGTCAATGTACGAATTTTAACTCTCGGTGGGCACTTTTTCTTCAAACTACTATCAATACTCAAATTTTAACTATTGTTTGGAATCTTTTTGTCAACAATCGTCAATACACGAATTTTAATACTAGGTTGAAATTTTTTTCTTCAAACTATCGCCTGTATTCGAAATTTAACTCTCGGTGGGAATTTTTTGGTCAACCTATCGTCAGTGTACGAATTTTAACTCTCGGTGGGCACTTTTTTCTTCAAACTACCGCCTATATACGAAATTTAACTCTCGGTAGGAATTTTTTGGTCAAAATATCGTCAATGTACGAATTTTAACTCTCGGTAGGCACTTTTTCTTCAAGCTACTATCAATACTCAAATTTTAACTATTGTTTGGAATCTTTTTGTCAACAATCGTCAATACACGAATTTTAATACTAGGTTGGAATTTTTTTCTTCAAACTATCGCCTGTATACGAAATTTAACTCTCGGTAGGAATTTTTTGGTCAAACTATCGTCAATGTACGAATTTTAACTCTCGGTGGGCACTTTTTCTTCAAACTACTATCAATACTCAAATTTTAACTATTGGTTGAAATCTTTATGTCAAACAATCGTCAATAATCGAATTTTAATACTAGGTTGGAATTTTTTTCTTCAAACTATCGCCTATATACGATATTTAACTCACGGTGGGAATTTTTTGGTCAACCTATCGTCAGTGTACGAATTTTAACTCTCGGTGGGCACTTTTTTCTTCAAACTATCGCCTGTATACGAAATTTAACTCCCGATAGGAATTTTTTGGTCAAATTATCGTCAATGTTTGAATTTTAACTCTCGGTGGGCACTTTTTCTTCAAACTACTATCAATACTCAAATTTTAACTATTGTTTGGAATCTTTCTGTCAACAATCGTCAATACACGAATTTTAATACTAGGTTGGAATTTTTTTCTTCAAACTATCGCCTGTATACGAAATTTAACTCTCGGTGGGAATTTTTTGGTCAACCTATCGTCAGTGTACGAATTTTAACTCTCGGTGGGCACTTTTTCTTCAAACTACCGCCTATATACGAAATTTAACTCTCGGTAGGAATTTTTTGGTCAAAATATCGTCAATGTACGAATTTTAACTCTCGGTAGGCACTTTTTCTTCAAACTACTATCAATACTCAAATTTTAACTATTGTTTGGAATCTTTTTGTCAACAATCGTCAATACACGAATTTTAATACTAGGTTGGAATTTTTTTCTTCAAACTATCGCCTGTATACGAAATTTAACTCTCGGTAGGAATTTTTTGGTCAAACTATCGTCAATGTACGAATTTTAACTCTCGGTGGGCACTTTTTCTTCAAACTACTATCAATACTCAAATTTTAACTATTGTTTGGAATCTTTTTGTCAACAATCGTCAATACACGAATTTTAATACTAGGTTGGAATTTTTTTCTTCAAACTATCGCCGGTATACGAAATTTAACTCTCGGTGGGAATTTTTTGGTCAACCTATCGTCAGTGTACGAATTTTAACTCTCGGTGGGCACTTTTTTCTTCAAACTACTATCAATACTCAAATTTTAACTATTGTTTGGAATCTTTTTGTCAACAATCGTCAATACACGAATTTTAATACTAGGTTGGAATTTTTTTCTTCAAACTATCGCCTATATACGAAATTTAACTCTCGATAGGAATTTTTTGGTCAAATTATCGTCAATGTACGAATTTTAACTCTCGGTGGACACTTTTTCTTCAAACTACTATCAATACTCAAATTTTAACTATTGGTTGAAATCTTTATGTCAAACTATCGTCAATGTACGAATTTTAACTCTCGGTGGGCTCTTTCTCTTCAAACTACTATCAATACTCAAATTTTAACTATTGGTTGAAATCTTTATGTCAAACAATCGTCAATAATCGAATTTTAATACTAGGTTGGAATTTTTTTCTTCAAACTATCGCCTATATACGATATTTAACTCACGGTGGGAATTTTTTGGTCAACCTATCGTCAGTGTACGAATTTTAACTCTCGGTGGGCACTTTTTCTTCAAACTACCGCCTATATACGAAATTTAACTCTCGATAGGAATTTTTTGGTCAAATTATCGTCAATGTACGAATTTTAACTCTCGGTAGGCACTTCTTCTTCAAACTACTATCAATACTCAAATTTTAACTATTGTTTGGAATCTTTTTGTCAACAATCGTCAATACACGAATTTTAATACTAGGTTGGAATTTTTTTCTTCAAACTATCGCCTGTATACGAAATTTAACTCTCGGTAGGAATTTTTTGGTCAAACTATCGTCAATGTACGAATTTTAACTCTCGGTTGGCACTTTTTTCTTCAAAGTAATGTCAATATTCAAATTTTAATTATTGGTTGGAATCTTTATGTCAAGCAATCGTCAATGAGCGAATTTTAATACTAGGTTGGAATTTTTTTCTTTAAACTATCGCATATACGAAATTTAACTCCCGGTAGGAACTTTTTGGTCAACCTATCGTCAATGTACGAATTTTAACTCTCGGTGGGCACTTTTTTCTTCAAACTACCGTCAATATTCAAATTTTAACTATTGGTTGGAATCTATTTATCAAACAATCGTCAATACACGAATTTTAATACTAGGTTGGAATTTTTTTCTTCAAACTATCGCCTGTATACGAAATTGAACTCTCGGTAGGAATTTTTTGGTCAAACTATCGTCAATGTACGAATTTTAACTCTCGGTGGGCTCTTTCTCTTCAAACTACTATCAATACTCAAATTTTAACTATTAGTTGAAATCTTTATGTTAAACAATCGTCAATAATCGAATTTTAATACTAGGTTGGAATTTTTTTCTTCAAACTATCGCCTATATACGATATTTAACTCACGGTGGGAATTTTTTGGTCAACCTATCGTCAGTGTACGAATTTTAACTCTCGGTGGGCACTTTTTTCTTCAAACTACCGCCTATATACGAAATTTAACTCTCGATAGGAATTTTTTGGTCACATTATCGTCAATGTACGAATTTTAACTCTCGGTGGGCACTTCATCTTCAAACTACTACCAATACTCAAATTTTGACTATTGTTTGGAATCTTTTTGTCAACAATCGTCAATAATCGAATTTTAATACTAGGTTGGAATTTTTTTCTTCAAACTATCGCCTATATACGATATTTAACTCACGGTGGGAATTTTTTGGTCAACCTATCGTCAGTGTACGAATTTTAACTCTCGGTGGGCACTTTTTTCTTCAAACTACCGCCTATATACGAAATTTAACTCTCGATAGGAATTTTTTGGTCAACCTATCGTCAGTGTACGAATTTTAACTCTCGGTGGGCACATTTTTCTTCAAACTACCGCCTATATACGAAATTTAACTCTCGATAGGAATTTTTTGGTCAAAATATCGTCAATGTACGAATTTTAACTCTCGGTGGGCACTTTTTCTTCAAAGTACTATCAATACTCAAATTTAACTATTGTTTGGAATCTTTTTGTCAACAATCGTCAATACACGAATTTTAATACTAGGTTGGAATTTTTTTCTTCAAACTATCGCCTGTATACGAAATTTAACTCTCGGTAGGAATTTTTTGGTCAAACTATCGTCAATGTACGAATTTTAACTCTCGGTGGGCACTTTTTCTTCAAACTAATATCAATACTCAAATTTTAACTATTGTTTGGAATCTTTTTGTCAACAATCGTCAATACACGAATTTTAATACTAGGTTGGAATTTTTTTCTTCAAACTATCGCCTGTATACGAAATTTAACTCTCGGTGGGAATTTTTTGGTCAACCTATCGTCAGTGTACGAATTTTAACTCTCGGTGGGCACTTTTTTCTTCAAACTACTATCAATACTCAAATTTTAACTATTGTTTGGAATCTTTTTGTCAACAATCGTCAATACACGAATTTTAATACTAGGTTGGAATTTTTTTCTTCAAACTATCGCCTGTATACGAAATTTAACTCTCGATAGGAATTTTTTGGTCAAATTATCGTCAATGTACGAATTTTAACTCTCGGTGGACACTTTTTCTTCAAACTACTATCAATACTCAAATTTTAACTATTGGTTGAAATCTTTATGTCAAACTATCGTCAATGTACGAATTTTAACTCTCGGTGGGCTCTTTCTCTTCAAACTACTATCAATACTCAAATTTTAACTATTGGTTGAAATCTTTATGTCAAACAATCGTCAATAATCGAATTTTAATACTAGGTTGGAATTTTTTTCTTCAAACTATCGCCTATATACGATATTTAACTCACGGTGGGAATTTTTTGGTCAACCTATCGTCAGTGTACGAATTTTAACTCTCGGTGGGCACTTTTTCTTCAAACTACCGCCTATATACGAAATTTAACTCTCGATAGGAATTTTTTGGTCAAATTATCGTCAATGTACGAATTTTAACTCTCGGTAGGCACTTCTTCTTCAAACTACTATCAATACTCAAATTTTAACTATTGTTTGGAATCTTTTTGTCAACAATCGTCAATACACGAATTTTAATACTAGGTTGGAATTTTTTTCTTCAAACTATCGCCTGTATACGAAATTTAACTCTCGGTAGGAATTTTTTGGTCAAACTATCGTCAATGTACGAATTTTAACTCTCGGTGGGCACTTTTTTCTTCAAAGTAATGTCAATATTCAAATTTTAATTATTGGTTGGAATCTTTATGTCAAGCAATCGTCAATGAGCGAATTTTAATACTAGGTTGGAATTTTTTTCTTTAAACTATCGCATATACGAAATTTAACTCCCGGTAGGAACTTTTTGGTCAACCTATCGTCAATGTACGAATTTTAACTCTCGGTGGGCACTTTTTTCTTCAAACTACCGTCAATATTCAAATTTTAACTATTGGTTGGAATCTATTTATCAAACAATCGTCAATACACGAATTTTAATACTAGGTTGGAATTTTTTTCTTCAAACTATCGCCTGTATACGAAATTGAACTCTCGGTAGGAATTTTTTGGTCAAACTATCGTCAATGTACGAATTTTAACTCTCGGTGGGCTCTTTCTCTTCAAACTACTATCAATACTCAAATTTTAACTATTGGTTGAAATCTTTATGTTAAACAATCGTCAATAATCGAATTTTAATACTAGGTTGGAATTTTTTTCTTCATACTATCGCCTATATACGATATTTAACTCACGGTGGGAATTTTTTGGTCAACCTATCGTCAGTGTACGAATTTTAACTCTCGGTGGGCACTTTTTTCTTCAAACTACCGCCTATATACGAAATTTAACTCTCGATAGGAATTTTTTGGTCACATTATCGTCAATGTACGAATTTTAACTCTCGGTGGGCACTTCTTCTTCAAACTACTACCAATACTCAAATTTTGACTATTGTTTGGAATCTTTTTGTCAGCAATCGTCAATAATCGAATTTTAATACTAGGTTGGAATTTTTTTCTTCAAACTATCGCCTATATACGATATTTAACTCACGGTGGGAATTTTTTGGTCAACCTATCGTCAGTGTACGAATTTTAACTCTCGGTGGGCACTTTTTTCTTCAAACTACCGCCTATATACGAAATTTAACTCTCGATAGGAATTTTTTGGTCAACCTATCGTCAGTGTACGAATTTTAACTCTCGGTGGGCACATTTTTCTTCAAACTACCGCCTATATACGAAATTTAACTCTCGATAGGAATTTTTTGGTCAAAATATCGTCAATGTACGAATTTTAACTCTCGGTGGGCACTTTTTCTTCAAAGTACTATCAATACTCAAATTTAACTATTGTTTGGAATCTTTTTGTCAACAATCGTCAATACACGAATTTTAATACTAGGTTGGAATTTTTTTCTTCAAACTATCGCCTGTATACGAAATTTAACTCTCGATAGGAATTTTTTGTTCAAATTATCGTCAATGTTTGAATTTTAACTCTCGGTGGGCACTTTTTCTTCAAACTACTATCAATACTCAAATTTTAACTATTGTTTGGAATCTTTTTGTCAACAATCGTCAATACACGAATTCTAATACTAGGTTGGAATTTTTTTCTTCAAACTATCGCCTGTATACGAAATTTAACTCTCGGTAGGAATTTTTTGGTCAAACTATCGTCAATGTACGAATTTTAACTCTCGGTGGGCACTTTTTCTTCAAACTACTATCAATACTCAAATTTTAACTATTGTTTGGAATCTTTTTGTCAACAATCGTCAATACACGAATTTTAATACTAGGTTGGAATTTTTTTCTTCAAACTATCGCCGGTATACGAAATTTAACTCTCGGTGGGAATTTTTTGGTCAACCTATCGTCAGTGTACGAATTTTAACTCTCGGTGGGCACTTTTTTCTTCAAACTACTATCAATACTCAAATTTTAACTATTGTTTGGAATCTTTTTGTCAACAATCGTCAATACACGAATTTTAATACTAGGTTGGAATTTTTTTCTTCAAACTATCGCCTATATACGAAATTTAACTCTCGATAGGAATTTTTTGGTCAAATTATCGTCAATGTACGAATTTTAACTCTCGGTGGACACTTTTTCTTCAAACTACTATCAATACTCAAATTTTAACTATTGGTTGAAATCTTTATGTCAAACTATCGTCAATGTACGAATTTTAACTCTCGGTGGGCTCTTTCTCTTCAAACTACTATCAATACTCAAATTTTAACTATTGGTTGAAATCTTTATGTCAAACAATCGTCAATAATCGAATTTTAATACTAGGTTGGAATTTTTTTCTTCAAACTATCGCCTATATACGATATTTAACTCACGGTGGGAATTTTTTGGTCAACCTATCGTCAGTGTACGAATTTTAACTCTCGGTGGGCACTTTTTCTTCAAACTACCGCCTATATACGAAATTTAACTCTCGATAGGAATTTTTTGGTCAAATTATCGTCAATGTACGAATTTTAACTCTCGGTAGGCACTTCTTCTTCAAACTACTATCAATACTCAAATTTTAACTATTGTTTGGAATCTTTTTGTCAACAATCGTCAATACACGAATTTTAATACTAGGTTGGAATTTTTTTCTTCAAACTATCGCCTGTATACGAAATTTAACTCTCGGTAGGAATTTTTTGGTCAAACTATCGTCAATGTACGAATTTTAACTCTCGGTTGGCACTTTTTTCTTCAAAGTAATGTCAATATTCAAATTTTAATTATTGGTTGGAATCTTTATGTCAAGCAATCGTCAATGAGCGAATTTTAATACTAGGTTGGAATTTTTTTCTTTAAACTATCGCATATACGAAATTTAACTCCCGGTAGGAACTTTTTGGTCAACCTATCGTCAATGTACGAATTTTAACTCTCGGTGGGCACTTTTTTCTTCAAACTACCGTCAATATTCAAATTTTAACTATTGGTTGGAATCTATTTATCAAACAATCGTCAATACACGAATTTTAATACTAGGTTGGAATTTTTTTCTTCAAACTATCGCCTGTATACGAAATTGAACTCTCGGTAGGAATTTTTTGGTCAAACTATCGTCAATGTACGAATTTTAACTCTCGGTGGGCTCTTTCTCTTCAAACTACTATCAATACTCAAATTTTAACTATTAGTTGAAATCTTTATGTTAAACAATCGTCAATAATCGAATTTTAATACTAGGTTGGAATTTTTTTCTTCAAACTATCGCCTATATACGATATTTAACTCACGGTGGGAATTTTTTGGTCAACCTATCGTCAGTGTACGAATTTTAACTCTCGGTGGGCACTTTTTTCTTCAAACTACCGCCTATATACGAAATTTAACTCTCGATAGGAATTTTTTGGTCACATTATCGTCAATGTACGAATTTTAACTCTCGGTGGGCACTTCATCTTCAAACTACTACCAATACTCAAATTTTGACTATTGTTTGGAATCTTTTTGTCAACAATCGTCAATAATCGAATTTTAATACTAGGTTGGAATTTTTTTCTTCAAACTATCGCCTATATACGATATTTAACTCACGGTGGGAATTTTTTGGTCAACCTATCGTCAGTGTACGAATTTTAACTCTCGGTGGGCACTTTTTTCTTCAAACTACCGCCTATATACGAAATTTAACTCTCGATAGGAATTTTTTGGTCAACCTATCGTCAGTGTACGAATTTTAACTCTCGGTGGGCACATTTTTCTTCAAACTACCGCCTATATACGAAATTTAACTCTCGATAGGAATTTTTTGGTCAAAATATCGTCAATGTACGAATTTTAACTCTCGGTGGGCACTTTTTCTTCAAAGTACTATCAATACTCAAATTTAACTATTGTTTGGAATCTTTTTGTCAACAATCGTCAATACACGAATTTTAATACTAGGTTGGAATTTTTTTCTTCAAACTATCGCCTGTATACGAAATTTAACTCTCGGTAGGAATTTTTTGGTCAAACTATCGTCAATGTACGAATTTTAACTCTCGGTGGGCACTTTTTCTTCAAACTAATATCAATACTCAAATTTTAACTATTGTTTGGAATCTTTTTGTCAACAATCGTCAATACACGAATTTTAATACTAGGTTGGAATTTTTTTCTTCAAACTATCGCCTGTATACGAAATTTAACTCTCGGTGGGAATTTTTTGGTCAACCTATCGTCAGTGTACGAATTTTAACTCTCGGTGGGCACTTTTTTCTTCAAACTACTATCAATACTCAAATTTTAACTATTGTTTGGAATCTTTTTGTCAACAATCGTCAATACACGAATTTTAATACTAGGTTGGAATTTTTTTCTTCAAACTATCGCCTGTATACGAAATTTAACTCTCGATAGGAATTTTTTGGTCAAATTATCGTCAATGTACGAATTTTAACTCTCGGTGGACACTTTTTCTTCAAACTACTATCAATACTCAAATTTTAACTATTGGTTGAAATCTTTATGTCAAACTATCGTCAATGTACGAATTTTAACTCTCGGTGGGCTCTTTCTCTTCAAACTACTATCAATACTCAAATTTTAACTATTGGTTGAAATCTTTATGTCAAACAATCGTCAATAATCGAATTTTAATACTAGGTTGGAATTTTTTTCTTCAAACTATCGCCTATATACGATATTTAACTCACGGTGGGAATTTTTTGGTCAACCTATCGTCAGTGTACGAATTTTAACTCTCGGTGGGCACTTTTTCTTCAAACTACCGCCTATATACGAAATTTAACTCTCGATAGGAATTTTTTGGTCAAATTATCGTCAATGTACGAATTTTAACTCTCGGTAGGCACTTCTTCTTCAAACTACTATCAATACTCAAATTTTAACTATTGTTTGGAATCTTTTTGTCAACAATCGTCAATACACGAATTTTAATACTAGGTTGGAATTTTTTTCTTCAAACTATCGCCTGTATACGAAATTTAACTCTCGGTAGGAATTTTTTGGTCAAACTATCGTCAATGTACGAATTTTAACTCTCGGTGGGCACTTTTTTCTTCAAAGTAATGTCAATATTCAAATTTTAATTATTGGTTGGAATCTTTATGTCAAGCAATCGTCAATGAGCGAATTTTAATACTAGGTTGGAATTTTTTTCTTTAAACTATCGCATATACGAAATTTAACTCCCGGTAGGAACTTTTTGGTCAACCTATCGTCAATGTACGAATTTTAACTCTCGGTGGGCACTTTTTTCTTCAAACTACCGTCAATATTCAAATTTTAACTATTGGTTGGAATCTATTTATCAAACAATCGTCAATACACGAATTTTAATACTAGGTTGGAATTTTTTTCTTCAAACTATCGCCTGTATACGAAATTGAACTCTCGGTAGGAATTTTTTGGTCAAACTATCGTCAATGTACGAATTTTAACTCTCGGTGGGCTCTTTCTCTTCAAACTACTATCAATACTCAAATTTTAACTATTGGTTGAAATCTTTATGTTAAACAATCGTCAATAATCGAATTTTAATACTAGGTTGGAATTTTTTTCTTCAAACTATCGCCTATATACGATATTTAACTCACGGTGGGAATTTTTTGGTCAACCTATCGTCAGTGTACGAATTTTAACTCTCGGTGGGCACTTTTTTCTTCAAACTACCGCCTATATACGAAATTTAACTCTCGATAGGAATTTTTTGGTCACATTATCGTCAATGTACGAATTTTAACTCTCGGTGGGCACTTCTTCTTCAAACTACTACCAATACTCAAATTTTGACTATTGTTTGGAATCTTTTTGTCAGCAATCGTCAATAATCGAATTTTAATACTAGGTTGGAATTTTTTTCTTCAAACTATCGCCTATATACGATATTTAACTCACGGTGGGAATTTTTTGGTCAACCTATCGTCAATGTACGAATTTTAACTCTCGGTGGGCACTTTTTTCTTCAAACTACCGCCTATATACGAAATTTAACTCTCGATAGGAATTTTTTGGTCAAACTATCGTCAATGTACGAATTTTAACTCTCGGTGGGCAATTTTTCTTCAAACTACTATCAATACTCAAATTTTAACTATTGGTTGAAATCTTTATGTCAAACAATCGTCAATAATCGAATTTTAATGCTAGGTTGGAATTTTTTTCTTCAAACTATCCCCTATATACGAAATTTAACTCACGGTGGGAATTTTTTGGTCAACCTATCGTCAGTGTACGAATTTTAACTCTCGGTGGGCACTTTTTTCTTCAAACTACCGCCTATATACGAAATATAACTCTCGATAGGAATTTTTTGGTCAAACTATCGTCAATGTACGAATTTTAGCTCTCGGTGGGCAATTTTTCTTCAAACTACTATCAATACTCAAATTTTTACTATTGGTTGAAATCTTTATGTCAAACAATCGTCAATAATCGAATTTTAATACTAGGTTGGAATTTTTTTCTCCAAACTATCGCCTATATACGAAATTTAACTCACGGTGGGAATTTTTTGGTCAACCTATCGTCAGTGTACGAATTTTAACTCTCGGTGGGCACTTTTTTCTTCAAACTACCGCCTATATACGAAATTTAACTCTCGATAGGAGTTTTTTGGTCAAAATATCGTCAATGTACGAATTTTAACTCTCGGTGGGCACTTTTTCTTCAAACTACTATCAATACTCAAATTTTAACTATTGTTTGGAATCTTTTTGTCAACAATCGTCAATACACGAATTTTAATACTGGGTTGGAATTTTTTTCTTCAAACTATCGCCTGTATACGAAATTTAACTCTCGGTAGGAATTTTTTGGTCAACCTATCGTCAGTGTACGAATTTTAACTCTCGGTGGGCACTTTTTCTTCAAACTACTATCAATACTCAAATTTTAACTATTGGTTGAAATCTTTATGTCAAACAATCGTCAATAATCGAATTTTAATACTAGGTTGGAATTTTTTTCTTCAAACTATCGCCTATATACGATATTTAACTCACGGTGGGAATTTTTTGGTCAACCTATCGTCAGTGTACGAATTTTAACTCTCGGTGGGCACTTCTTCTTCAAACTACTATCAATACTCAAATTTTAACTATTGTTTGGAATCTTTTTGTCAACAATCGTCAATACACGAATTTTAATACTAGGTTGGAATTTTTTTCTTCAAACTATCGCCTGTATACGAAATTTAACTCTCGGTGGGAATTTTTTGGTCAACCTATCGTCAGTGTACGAATTTTAACTCTCGGTGGGCACTTTTTCTTCAAACTACCGCCTATATACGAAATTTAACTCTCGGTAGGAATTTTTTGGTCAAAATATCGTCAATGTACGAATTTTAACTCTCGGTAGGCACTTTTTCTTCAAACTACTATCAATACTCAAATTTTAACTATTGTTTGGAATCTTTTTGTCAACAATCGTCAATACACGAATTTTAATACTAGGTTGGAATTTTTTTCTTCAAACTATCCCCTCTATACGAAATTTAACTCTCGGTAGGAATTTTTTGGTCATACTATCGTCAATGTACGAATTTTAACTCTCGGTGGGCACTTTTTCTTCAAACTACTATCAATACTCAAATTTTAACTATTGTTTGGAATCTTTTTGTCAACAATCGTCAATACACGAATTTTAATACTAGGTTGGAATTTTTTTCTTCAAACTATCGCCTGTATACGAAATTTAACTCTCGGTGGGAATTTTTTGGTCAACCTATCGTCAGTGTACGAATTTTAACTCTCGGTGGGCACTTTTTTCTTCAAACTACCGCCTATATACGAAATTTAAATCTCGGTAGGAATTTTTTGGTCAAAATATCGTCAATGTACGAATTTTAACTCTCGGTAGGCACTTTTTCTTCAAGCTACTATCAATACTCAAATTTTAACTATTGTTTGGAATCTTTTTGTCAACAATCGTCAATACACGAATTTTAATACTAGGTTGGAATTTTTTTCTTCAAACTATCGCCTGTATACGAAATTTAACTCTCGGTAGGAATTTTTTGGTCAAACTATCGTCAATGTACGAATTTTAACTCTCGGTGGGCACTTTTTCTTCAAACTACTATCAATACTCAAATTTTAACTATTGGTTGAAATCTTTATGTCAAACAATCGTCAATAATCGAATTTTAATACTAGGTTGGAATTTTTTTCTTCAAACTATCGCCTGTATACGAAATTTAACTCTCGGTGGGAATTTTTTGGTCAACCTATCGTCAGTGTACGAATTTTAACTCTCGGTGGGCACTTTTTTCTTCAAACTACCGCCTATATACGAAATTTAACTCTCGATAGGAATTTTCTGGTCAACCTATCGTCAGTGTACGAATTTTAACTCTCGGTGGGCACTTTTTTCTTCAAACTGCTATCAATACTCAAATTTTAACTATTGTTTGGAATCTTTTTGTCAACAATCGTCAATACACGAATTTTAATACTAGGTTGGAATTTTTTTCTTCAAACTATCGCCTATATACGAAATTTAACTCTCGATAGGAATTTTTTGGTCAAATTATCATCAATGTTTGAATTTTAACTCTCGGTGGGCACTTTTTCTTCAAACTACTATCAATACTCAAATTTTGACTATTGTTTGGAACATTTTTGTCAACAATCGTCAATAATCGAATTTTAATACTAGGTTGGAATTTTTTTCTTCAAACTATCGCCTGTATACGAAATTTAACTCTCGGTAGGAATTTTTTGGTCAAACTATCGTCAATGTACGAATTTTAACTCTCGGTGGGCACTTTTTCTTCAAATTACTATCAATACTCAAATTTTAACTATTGGTTGAAATCTTTATGTCAAACAATCGTCAATAATCGAATTTTAATGCTAGGTTGGAATTTTCTTCTTCAAACTATCGCCTATATACGAAATTTAACTCACGGTGGGAATTTTTTGTTCAACCTATCGTCAGTGTACGAATTTTAACTCTCGGTGGGCACTTTTTTCTTCAAACTACCGCCTATATTCGAAATTTAACTCTCGATAGGAATTTTTTGGTCAACCTATCGTCAGTGTACGAATTTTAACTCTCGGTGGGCACTTTTTCTTCAAACTACTATCAATACTCAAATTTTAACTATTGTTTGGAATCTTTTTGTCAACAATCGTCAATACACGAATTTTAATACTAGGTTGGAATTTTTTTCTTCAAACTATCCCCTGTATACGAAATTTAACTCTCGGTAGGAATTTTTTGGTCATACTATCGTCAATGTACGAATTTTAACTCTCGGTGGGCACTTTTTCTTCAAACTACTATCAATACTCAAATTTTAACTATTGTTTGGAATCTTTTTGTCAACAATCGTCAATACACGAATTTTAATACTAGGTTGAAATTTTTTTCTTCAAACTATCGCCTGTATTCGAAATTTAACTCTCGGTGGGAATTTTTTGGTCAACCTATCGTCAGTGTACGAATTTTAACTCTCGGTGGGCACTTTTTTCTTCAAACTACCGCCTATATACGAAATTTAACTCTCGGTAGGAATTTTTTGGTCAAAATATCGTCAATGTACGAATTTTAACTCTCGGTAGGCACTTTTTCTTCAAGCTACTATCAATACTCAAATTTTAACTATTGTTTGGAATCTTTTTGTCAACAATCGTCAATACACGAATTTTAATACTAGGTTGGAATTTTTTTCTTCAAACTATCGCCTGTATACGAAATTTAACTCTCGGTAGGAATTTTTTGGTCAAACTATCGTCAATGTACGAATTTTAACTCTCGGTGGGCACTTTTTCTTCAAACTACTATCAATACTCAAATTTTAACTATTGGTTGAAATCTTTATGTCAAACAATCGTCAATAATCGAATTTTAATACTAGGTTGGAATTTTTTTCTTCAAACTATCGCCTATATACGATATTTAACTCACGGTGGGAATTTTTTGGTCAACCTATCGTCAGTGTACGAATTTTAACTCTCGGTGGGCACTTTTTTCTTCAAACTATCGCCTGTATACGAAATTTAACTCCCGATAGGAATTTTTTGGTCAAATTATCGTCAATGTTTGAATTTTAACTCTCGGTGGGCACTTTTTCTTCAAACTACTATCAATACTCAAATTTTAACTATTGTTTGGAATCTTTCTGTCAACAATCGTCAATACACGAATTTTAATACTAGGTTGGAATTTTTTTCTTCAAACTATCGCCTGTATACGAAATTTAACTCTCGGTGGGAATTTTTTGGTCAACCTATCGTCAGTGTACGAATTTTAACTCTCGGTGGGCACTTTTTCTTCAAACTACCGCCTATATACGAAATTTAACTCTCGGTAGGAATTTTTTGGTCAAAATATCGTCAATGTACGAATTTTAACTCTCGGTAGGCACTTTTTCTTCAAACTACTATCAATACTCAAATTTTAACTATTGTTTGGAATCTTTTTGTCAACAATCGTCAATACACGAATTTTAATACTAGGTTGGAATTTTTTTCTTCAAACTATCGCCTGTATACGAAATTTAACTCTCGGTAGGAATTTTTTGGTCAAACTATCGTCAATGTACGAATTTTAACTCTCGGTGGGCACTTTTTCTTCAAACTACTATCAATACTCAAATTTTAACTATTGTTTGGAATCTTTTTGTCAACAATCGTCAATACACGAATTTTAATACTAGGTTGGAATTTTTTTCTTCAAACTATCGCCGGTATACGAAATTTAACTCTCGGTGGGAATTTTTTGGTCAACCTATCGTCAGTGTACGAATTTTAACTCTCGGTGGGCACTTTTTTCTTCAAACTACTATCAATACTCAAATTTTAACTATTGTTTGGAATCTTTTTGTCAACAATCGTCAATACACGAATTTTAATACTAGGTTGGAATTTTTTTCTTCAAACTATCGCCTATATACGAAATTTAACTCTCGATAGGAATTTTTTGGTCAAATTATCGTCAATGTACGAATTTTAACTCTCGGTGGACACTTTTTCTTCAAACTACTATCAATACTCAAATTTTAACTATTGGTTGAAATCTTTATGTCAAACTATCGTCAATGTACGAATTTTAACTCTCGGTGGGCTCTTTCTCTTCAAACTACTATCAATACTCAAATTTTAACTATTGGTTGAAATCTTTATGTCAAACAATCGTCAATAATCGAATTTTAATACTAGGTTGGAATTTTTTTCTTCAAACTATCGCCTATATACGATATTTAACTCACGGTGGGAATTTTTTGGTCAACCTATCGTCAGTGTACGAATTTTAACTCTCGGTGGGCACTTTTTCTTCAAACTACCGCCTATATACGAAATTTAACTCTCGATAGGAATTTTTTGGTCAAATTATCGTCAATGTACGAATTTTAACTCTCGGTAGGCACTTCTTCTTCAAACTACTATCAATACTCAAATTTTAACTATTGTTTGGAATCTTTTTGTCAACAATCGTCAATACACGAATTTTAATACTAGGTTGGAATTTTTTTCTTCAAACTATCGCCTGTATACGAAATTTAACTCTCGGTAGGAATTTTTTGGTCAAACTATCGTCAATGTACGAATTTTAACTCTCGGTTGGCACTTTTTTCTTCAAAGTAATGTCAATATTCAAATTTTAATTATTGGTTGGAATCTTTATGTCAAGCAATCGTCAATGAGCGAATTTTAATACTAGGTTGGAATTTTTTTCTTTAAACTATCGCATATACGAAATTTAACTCCCGGTAGGAACTTTTTGGTCAACCTATCGTCAATGTACGAATTTTAACTCTCGGTGGGCACTTTTTTCTTCAAACTACCGTCAATATTCAAATTTTAACTATTGGTTGGAATCTATTTATCAAACAATCGTCAATACACGAATTTTAATACTAGGTTGGAATTTTTTTCTTCAAACTATCGCCTGTATACGAAATTGAACTCTCGGTAGGAATTTTTTGGTCAAACTATCGTCAATGTACGAATTTTAACTCTCGGTGGGCTCTTTCTCTTCAAACTACTATCAATACTCAAATTTTAACTATTAGTTGAAATCTTTATGTTAAACAATCGTCAATAATCGAATTTTAATACTAGGTTGGAATTTTTTTCTTCAAACTATCGCCTATATACGATATTTAACTCACGGTGGGAATTTTTTGGTCAACCTATCGTCAGTGTACGAATTTTAACTCTCGGTGGGCACTTTTTTCTTCAAACTACCGCCTATATACGAAATTTAACTCTCGATAGGAATTTTTTGGTCACATTATCGTCAATGTACGAATTTTAACTCTCGGTGGGCACTTCATCTTCAAACTACTACCAATACTCAAATTTTGACTATTGTTTGGAATCTTTTTGTCAACAATCGTCAATAATCGAATTTTAATACTAGGTTGGAATTTTTTTCTTCAAACTATCGCCTATATACGATATTTAACTCACGGTGGGAATTTTTTGGTCAACCTATCGTCAGTGTACGAATTTTAACTCTCGGTGGGCACTTTTTTCTTCAAACTACCGCCTATATACGAAATTTAACTCTCGATAGGAATTTTTTGGTCAACCTATCGTCAGTGTACGAATTTTAACTCTCGGTGGGCACATTTTTCTTCAAACTACCGCCTATATACGAAATTTAACTCTCGATAGGAATTTTTTGGTCAAAATATCGTCAATGTACGAATTTTAACTCTCGGTGGGCACTTTTTCTTCAAAGTACTATCAATACTCAAATTTAACTATTGTTTGGAATCTTTTTGTCAACAATCGTCAATACACGAATTTTAATACTAGGTTGGAATTTTTTTCTTCAAACTATCGCCTGTATACGAAATTTAACTCTCGGTAGGAATTTTTTGGTCAAACTATCGTCAATGTACGAATTTTAACTCTCGGTGGGCACTTTTTCTTCAAACTAATATCAATACTCAAATTTTAACTATTGTTTGGAATCTTTTTGTCAACAATCGTCAATACACGAATTTTAATACTAGGTTGGAATTTTTTTCTTCAAACTATCGCCTGTATACGAAATTTAACTCTCGGTGGGAATTTTTTGGTCAACCTATCGTCAGTGTACGAATTTTAACTCTCGGTGGGCACTTTTTTCTTCAAACTACTATCAATACTCAAATTTTAACTATTGTTTGGAATCTTTTTGTCAACAATCGTCAATACACGAATTTTAATACTAGGTTGGAATTTTTTTCTTCAAACTATCGCCTGTATACGAAATTTAACTCTCGATAGGAATTTTTTGGTCAAATTATCGTCAATGTACGAATTTTAACTCTCGGTGGACACTTTTTCTTCAAACTACTATCAATACTCAAATTTTAACTATTGGTTGAAATCTTTATGTCAAACTATCGTCAATGTACGAATTTTAACTCTCGGTGGGCTCTTTCTCTTCAAACTACTATCAATACTCAAATTTTAACTATTGGTTGAAATCTTTATGTCAAACAATCGTCAATAATCGAATTTTAATACTAGGTTGGAATTTTTTTCTTCAAACTATCGCCTATATACGATATTTAACTCACGGTGGGAATTTTTTGGTCAACCTATCGTCAGTGTACGAATTTTAACTCTCGGTGGGCACTTTTTCTTCAAACTACCGCCTATATACGAAATTTAACTCTCGATAGGAGTTTTTTGGTCAAATTATCGTCAATGTACGAATTTTAACTCTCGGTAGGCACTTCTTCTTCAAACTACTATCAATACTCAAATTTTAACTATTGTTTGGAATCTTTTTGTCAACAATCGTCAATACACGAATTTTAATACTAGGTTGGAATTTTTTTCTTCAAACTATCGCCTGTATACGAAATTTAACTCTCGGTAGGAATTTTTTGGTCAAACTATCGTCAATGTACGAATTTTAACTCTCGGTGGGCACTTTTTTCTTCAAACTACCGCCTATATACGAAATTTAACTCTCGATAGGAATTTTCTGGTCAACCTATCGTCAGTGTACGAATTTTAACTCTCGGTGGGCACTTTTTTCTTCAAACTGCTATCAATACTCAAATTTTAACTATTGTTTGGAATCTTTTTGTCAACAATCGTCAATACACGAATTTTAATACTAGGTTGGAATTTTTTTCTTCAAACTATCGCCTATATACGAAATTTAACTCTCGATAGGAATTTTTTGGTCAAATTATCATCAATGTTTGAATTTTAACTCTCGGTGGGCACTTTTTCTTCAAACTACTATCAATACTCAAATTTTGACTATTGTTTGGAACATTTTTGTCAACAATCGTCAATAATCGAATTTTAATACTAGGTTGGAATTTTTTTCTTCAAACTATCGCCTATATACGATATTTAACTCACGGTGGGAATTTTTTGGTCAACCTATCGTCAGTGTACGAATTTTAACTCTCGGTGGGCACTTTTTCTTCAAACTACTATCAATACTCGAATTTTAACTATAGTTTGGAATCTTTTTGTCAACAATCGTCAATACACGAATTTTAATACTAGGTTGGAATTTTTTTCTTCAAACTATCGCCTGTATACGAAATTTAACTCTCGGTAGGAATTTTTTGGTCAAACTATCGTCAATGTACGAATTTTAACTCTCGGTGGGCACTTTTTCTTCAAATTACTATCAATACTCAAATTTTAACTATTGGTTGAAATCTTTATGTCAAACAATCGTCAATAATCGAATTTTAATGCTAGGTTGGAATTTTCTTCTTCAAACTATCGCCTATATACGAAATTTAACTCACGGTGGGAATTTTTTGTTCAACCTATCGTCAGTGTACGAATTTTAACTCTCGGTGGGCACTTTTTTCTTCAAACTACCGCCTATATTCGAAATTTAACTCTCGATAGGAATTTTTTGGTCAACCTATCGTCAGTGTACGAATTTTAACTCTCGGTGGGCACTTTTTCTTCAAACTACTATCAATACTCAAATTTTAACTATTGTTTGGAATCTTTTTGTCAACAATCGTCAATACACGAATTTTAATACTAGGTTGGAATTTTTTTCTTCAAACTATCGCCTGTACACGAAACTTAACTCTCGGTAGGAATTTTTTGGTCAAACTATCGTCAATGTACGAATTTTAACTCCCGGTGGGCACTTTTTCTTCAAACTACTATCAATACTCAAATTTTAACTATTGGTTGAAATCTTTATGTCAAACAATCGTCAATAATCGAATTTTAATGCTAGGTTGGAATTTTTTTCTTCAAACTATCGCCTATATACGAAATTTAACTCACGGTGGGAATTTTTTGGTCAACCTATCGTCAGTGTACGAATTTTAACTCTCGGTGGGCACTTTTTCTTCAAACTACTATCAATACTCAAATTTTAACTATTGTTTGGAATCTTTTTGTCAACAATCGTCAATACACGAATTTTAATACTAGGTTGGAATTTTTTTCTTCAAACAATCGCCTGTATACGAAATTTAACTCTCGGTAGGAATTTTTTGGTCAAACTATCGTCAATGTACGAATTTTAACTCTCGGTGTGCACTTTTTCTTCAAACTACTATCAATACTCAAATTTTAACTATTGGTTGAAATCTTTATGTCAAACAATCGTCTATAATCGAATTTTAATGCTAGGTTGGAATTTTTTTCTTCAAACTATCGCCTATATACGAAATTTAACTCACGGTGGGAATTTTTTGGTCAACCTATCGTCAGTGTACGAATTTTAACTCTCGGTGGGCACTTTTTTCTTCAAACTACCGCCTATATACGAAATTTAACTCTCGATAGGAATTTTTTGGTCAAACTATCGTCAATGTACGAATTTTAACTCTCGGTGGGCAATTTTTCTTCAAACTACTATCAATACTCAAATTTTAACTATTGGTTGAAATCTTTATGTCAAACAATCGTCAATAATCGAATTTTAATACTAGGTTGGAATTTTTTTCTTCAAACTATCGCCTACATACGAAATTTAACTCACGGTGGGAATTTTTTGGTCAACCTATCGTCAGTGTACGAATTTTAACTCTCGGTGGGCACTTTTTCTTCAAACTACTATCAATACTCAAATTTTAACTATTGTTTGGAATCTTTTTGTCAACAATCGTCAATACACGAATTTTAATACTAGGTTGGAATTTTTTTCTTCAAACTATCGCCTGTATACGAAATTTAACTCTCGGTAGGAATTTTTTGGTCAAACTATCGTCAATGTACGAATTTTAACTCTCGGTGGGCACTTTTTCTTCAAACTACTATCAATACTCAAATTTTAACTATTGGTTGAAATCTTTATGTCAAACAATCGTCAATAATCGAATTTTAATGCTAGGTTGGAATTTTTTTCTTCAAACTATCCCCTATATACGAAATTTAACTCACGGTGGGAATTTTTTGGTCAACCTATCGTCAGTGTACGAATTTTAACTCTCGGTGGGCACTTTTTTCTTCAAACTACCGCCTATATACGAAATATAACTCTCGATAGGAATTTTTTGGTCAAACTATCGTCAATGTACGAATTTTAACTCTCGGTGGGCAATTTTTCTTCAAACTACTATCAATACTCAAATTTTTACTATTGGTTGAAATCTTTATGTCAAACAATCGTCAATAACCGAATTTTAATACTAGGTTGGAATTTTTTTCTTCAAACTATCGCCTATATACGAAATTTAACTCACGGTGGGAATTTTTTGGTCAACCTATCGTCAGTGTACGAATTTTAACTCTCGGTGGGCACTTTTTTCTTCAAACTACCGCCTATATACGAAATTTAACTCTCGATAGGAATTTTTTGGTCAAAATATCGTCAATGTACGAATTTTAACTCTCGGTGGGCACTTTTTCTTCAAACTACTATCAATACTCAAATTTTAACTATTGTTTGGAATCTTTTTGTCAACAATCGTCAATACACGAATTTTAATACTGGGTTGGAATTTTTTTCTTCAAACTATCGCCTGTATACGAAATTTAACTCTCGGTAGGAATTTTTTGGTCAAACTATCGTCAATGTACGAATTTTAACTCTCGGTGGGCACTTTTTCTTCAAATTACTATCAATACTCAAATTTTAACTATTGGTTGAAATCTTTATGTCAAACAATCGTCAATAATCGAATTTTAATGCTAGGTTGGTATTTTTTTCTTCAAACTATCGCCTATATACGAAATTTAACTCACGGTGGGAATTTTTTGGTCAACCTATCGTCAGTGTACGAATTTTAAATCTCGGTGGGCACTTTTTTCTTCAAACTACCGCCTATATTCGAAATTTAACTCTCGATAGGAATTTTTTGGTCAACCTATCGTCAGTGTACGAATTTTAACTCTCGGTGGGCACTTTTTCTTCAAACTACTATCAATACTCAAATTGTAACTATTGTTTGGAATCTTTTTGTCAACAATCGTCAATACACGAATTTTAATACTAGGTTGGAATTTTTTTCTTCAAACTATCGCCTGTATACGAAATTTAACTCTCGGTAGGAATTTTTTGGTCAAACTATCGTCAATGTACGAATTTTAACTCTCGGTGGGCACTTTTTTCTTCAAACTACCGCCTATATACGAAATTTAACTCTCGATAGGAATTTTTTGGTCAAACTATCGTCAATGTACGAATTTTAACTCTCGGTGGGCAATTTTTCTTCAAACTACTATCAATACTCAAATTTTAACTATTGGTTGAAATCTTTATGTCAAACAATCGTCAATAATCGAATTTTAATGCTAGGTTGGAATTTTTTTCTTCAAACTATCCCCTATATACGAAATTTAACTCACGGTGGGAATTTTTTGGTCAACCTATCGTCAGTGTACGAATTTTAACTCTCGGTGGGCACTTTTTTCTTCAAACTACCGCCTATATACGAAATATAACTCTCGATAGGAATTTTTTGGTCAAACTATCGTCAATGTACGAATTTTAACTCTCGGTGGGCAATTTTTCTTCAAACTACTATCAATACTCAAATTTTTACTATTGGTTGAAATCTTTATGTCAAACAATCGTCAATAATCGAATTTTAATACTAGGTTGGAATTTTTTTCTCCAAACTATCGCCTATATACGAAATTTAACTCACGGTGGGAATTTTTTGGTCAACCTATCGTCAGTGTACGAATTTTAACTCTCGGTGGGCACTTTTTTCTTCAAACTACCGCCTATATACGAAATTTAACTCTCGATAGGAGTTTTTTGGTCAAAATATCGTCAATGTACGAATTTTAACTCTCGGTGGGCACTTTTTCTTCAAACTACTATCAATACTCAAATTTTAACTATTGTTTGGAATCTTTTTGTCAACAATCGTCAATACACGAATTTTAATACTGGGTTGGAATTTTTTTCTTCAAACTATCGCCTGTATACGAAATTTAACTCTCGGTAGGAATTTTTTGGTCAACCTATCGTCAGTGTACGAATTTTAACTCTCGGTGGGCACTTTTTCTTCAAACTACTATCAATACTCAAATTTTAACTATTGGTTGAAATCTTTATGTCAAACAATCGTCAATAATCGAATTTTAATACTAGGTTGGAATTTTTTTCTTCAAACTATCGCCTATATACGATATTTAACTCACGGTGGGAATTTTTTGGTCAACCTATCGTCAGTGTACGAATTTTAACTCTCGGTGGGCACTTCTTCTTCAAACTACTATCAATACTCAAATTTTAACTATTGTTTGGAATCTTTTTGTCAACAATCGTCAATACACGAATTTTAATACTAGGTTGGAATTTTTTTCTTCAAACTATCGCCTGTATACGAAATTTAACTCTCGGTGGGAATTTTTTGGTCAACCTATCGTCAGTGTACGAATTTTAACTCTCGGTGGGCACTTTTTTCTTCAAACTACCGCCTATATACGAAATTTAAATCTCGGTAGGAATTTTTTGGTCAAAATATCGTCAATGTACGAATTTTAACTCTCGGTAGGCACTTTTTCTTCAAGCTACTATCAATACTCAAATTTTAACTATTGTTTGGAATCTTTTTGTCAACAATCGTCAATACACGAATTTTAATACTAGGTTGGAATTTTTTTCTTCAAACTATCGCCTGTATACGAAATTTAACTCTCGGTAGGAATTTTTTGGTCAAACTATCGTCAATGTACGAATTTTAACTCTCGGTGGGCACTTTTTCTTCAAACTACTATCAATACTCAAATTTTAACTATTGGTTGAAATCTTTATGTCAAACAATCGTCAATAATCGAATTTTAATACTAGGTTGGAATTTTTTTCTTCAAACTATCGCCTGTATACGAAATTTAACTCTCGGTGGGAATTTTTTGGTCAACCTATCGTCAGTGTACGAATTTTAACTCTCGGTGGGCACTTTTTTCTTCAAACTACTATCAATACTCAAATTTTAACTATTGTTTGGAATCTTTTTGTCAACAATCGTCAATACACGAATTTTAATACTAGGTTGGAATTTTTTTCTTCAAACTATCGCCTATATACGAAATTTAACTCTCGATAGGAATTTTTTGGTCAAATTATCGTCAATGTACGAATTTTAACTCTCGGTGGACACTTTTTCTTCAAACTACTATCAATACTCAAATTTTAACTATTGGTTGAAATCTTTATGTCAAACTATCGTCAATGTACGAATTTTAACTCTCGGTGGGCTCTTTCTCTTCAAACTACTATCAATACTCAAATTTTAACTATTGGTTGAAATCTTTATGTCAAACAATCGTCAATAATCGAATTTTAATACTAGGTTGGAATTTTTTTCTTCAAACTATCGCCTATATACGATATTTAACTCACGGTGGGAATTTTTTGGTCAACCTATCGTCAGTGTACGAATTTTAACTCTCGGTGGGCACTTTTTCTTCAAACTACCGCCTATATACGAAATTTAACTCTCGATAGGAATTTTCTGGTCAAATTATCGTCAATGTACGAATTTTAACTCTCGGTAGGCACTTCTTCTTCAAACTACTATCAATACTCAAATTTTAACTATTGTTTGGAATCTTTTTGTCAACAATCGTCAATACACGAATTTTAATACTAGGTTGGAATTTTTTTCTTCAAACTATCGCCTGTATACGAAATTTAACTCTCGGTAGGAATTTTTTGGTCAAACTATCGTCGATGTACGAATTTTAACTCTCGGTGGGCACTTTTTTCTTCAAAGTAATGTCAATATTCAAATTTTAATTATTGGTTGGAATCTTTATGTCAAGCAATCGTCAATGAGCGAATTTTAATACTAGGTTGGAATTTTTTTCTTTAAACTATCGCATATACGAAATTTAACTCCCGGTAGGAACTTTTTGGTCAACCTATCGTCAATGTACGAATTTTAACTCTCGGTGGGCACTTTTTTCTTCAAACTACCGTCAATATTCAAATTTTAACTATTGGTTGGAATCTATTTATCAAACAATCGTCAATACACGAATTTTAATACTAGGTTGGAATTTTTTTCTTCAAACTATCGCCTGTATACGAAATTGAACTCTCGGTAGGAATTTTTTGGTCAAACTATCGTCAATGTACGAATTTTAACTCTCGGTGGGCTCTTTCTCTTCAAACTACTATCAATACTCAAATTTTAACTATTGGTTGAAATCTTTATGTTAAATTAATCGTCAATAATCGAATTTTAATTCTAGGTTGGAATTTTTTTCTTCAAACTATCGCCTATATACGATATTTAACTCACGGTGGGAATTTTTTGGTCAACCTATCGTCAGTGTACGAATTTTAACTCTCGGTGGGCACTTTTTTCTTCAAACTACTATCAATACTCAAATTTTAACTATTGTTTGGAATCTTTTTGTCAACAATCGTCAATACACGAATTTTAATACTAGGTTGGAATTTTTTTCTTCAAACTATCGCCTATATACGAAATTTAACTCTCGATAGGAATTTTTTGGTCAAATTATCGTCAATGTACGAATTTTAACTCTCGGTGGACACTTTTTCTTCAAACTACTATCAATACTCAAATTTTAACTATTGGTTGAAATCTTTATGTCAAACTATCGTCAATGTACGAATTTTAACTCTCGGTGGGCTCTTTCTCTTCAAACTACTATCAATACTCAAATTTTAACTATTGGTTGAAATCTTTATGTCAAACAATCGTCAATAATCGAATTTTAATACTAGGTTGGAATTTTTTTCTTCAAACTATCGCCTATATACGATATTTAACTCACGGTGGGAATTTTTTGGTCAACCTATCGTCAGTGTACGAATTTTAACTCTCGGTGGGCACTTCTTCTTCAAACTACTATCAATACTCAAATTTTAACTATTGTTTGGAATCTTTTTGTCAACAATCGTCAATACACGAATTTTAATACTAGGTTGGAATTTTTTTCTTCAAACTATCGCCTGTATACGAAATTTAACTCTCGGTGGGAATTTTTTGGTCAACCTATCGTCAGTGTACGAATTTTAACTCTCGGTGGGCACTTTTTCTTCAAACTACCGCCTATATACGAAATTTAACTCTCGGTAGGAATTTTTTGGTCAAAATATCGTCAATGTACGAATTTTAACTCTCGGTAGGCACTTTTTCTTCAAACTACTATCAATACTCAAATTTTAACTATTGTTTGGAATCTTTTTGTCAACAATCGTCAATACACGAATTTTAATACTAGGTTGGAATTTTTTTCTTCAAACTATCCCCTGTATACGAAATTTAACTCTCGGTAGGAATTTTTTGGTCATACTATCGTCAATGTACGAATTTTAACTCTCGGTGGGCACTTTTTCTTCAAACTACTATCAATACTCAAATTTTAACTATTGTTTGGAATCTTTTTGTCAACAATCGTCAATACACGAATTTTAATACTAGGTTGAAATTTTTTTCTTCAAACTATCGCCTGTATTCGAAATTTAACTCTCGGTGGGAATTTTTTGGTCAACCTATCGTCAGTGTACGAATTTTAACTCTCGGTGGGCACTTTTTTCTTCAAACTACCGCCTATATACGAAATTTAACTCTCGGTAGGAATTTTTTGGTCAAAATATCGTCAATGTACGAATTTTAACTCTCGGTAGGCACTTTTTCTTCAAGCTACTATCAATACTCAAATTTTAACTATTGTTTGGAATCTTTTTGTCAACAATCGTCAATACACGAATTTTAATACTAGGTTGGAATTTTTTTCTTCAAACTATCGCCTGTATACGAAATTTAACTCTCGGTAGGAATTTTTTGGTCAAACTATCGTCAATGTACGAATTTTAACTCTCGGTGGGCACTTTTTCTTCAAACTACTATCAATACTCAAATTTTAACTATTGGTTGAAATCTTTATGTCAAACAATCGTCAATAATCGAATTTTAATACTAGGTTGGAATTTTTTTCTTCAAACTATCGCCTATATACGATATTTAACTCACGGTGGGAATTTTTTGGTCAACCTATCGTCAGTGTACGAATTTTAACTCTCGGTGGGCACTTTTTTCTTCAAACTATCGCCTGTATACGAAATTTAACTCCCGATAGGAATTTTTTGGTCAAATTATCGTCAATGTTTGAATTTTAACTCTCGGTGGGCACTTTTTCTTCAAACTACTATCAATACTCAAATTTTAACTATTGTTTGGAATCTTTCTGTCAACAATCGTCAATACACGAATTTTAATACTAGGTTGGAATTTTTTTCTTCAAACTATCGCCTGTATACGAAATTTAACTCTCGGTGGGAATTTTTTGGTCAACCTATCGTCAGTGTACGAATTTTAACTCTCGGTGGGCACTTTTTCTTCAAACTACCGCCTATATACGAAATTTAACTCTCGGTAGGAATTTTTTGGTCAAAATATCGTCAATGTACGAATTTTAACTCTCGGTAGGCACTTTTTCTTCAAACTACTATCAATACTCAAATTTTAACTATTGTTTGGAATCTTTTTGTCAACAATCGTCAATACACGAATTTTAATACTAGGTTGGAATTTTTTTCTTCAAACTATCGCCTGTATACGAAATTTAACTCTCGGTAGGAATTTTTTGGTCAAACTATCGTCAATGTACGAATTTTAACTCTCGGTGGGCACTT
This sequence comes from Xylocopa sonorina, assembly GCF_050948175.1. Taxonomy (NCBI): domain Eukaryota; kingdom Metazoa; phylum Arthropoda; class Insecta; order Hymenoptera; family Apidae; genus Xylocopa; species Xylocopa sonorina. The sequence goes on from NW_027490091.1 coordinate 1,475,903, forward strand.
TTTCTTCAAACTACTATCAATACTCAAATTTTAACTATTGTTTGGAATCTTTTTGTCAACAATCGTCAATACACGAATTTTAATACTAGGTTGGAATTTTTTTCTTCAAACTATCGCCGGTATACGAAATTTAACTCTCGGTGGGAATTTTTTGGTCAACCTATCGTCAGTGTACGAATTTTAACTCTCGGTGGGCACTTTTTTCTTCAAACTACTATCAATACTCAAATTTTAACTATTGTTTGGAATCTTTTTGTCAACAATCGTCAATACACGAATTTTAATACTAGGTTGGAATTTTTTTCTTCAAACTATCGCCTATATACGAAATTTAACTCTCGATAGGAATTTTTTGGTCAAATTATCGTCAATGTACGAATTTTAACTCTCGGTGGACACTTTTTCTTCAAACTACTATCAATACTCAAATTTTAACTATTGGTTGAAATCTTTATGTCAAACTATCGTCAATGTACGAATTTTAACTCTCGGTGGGCTCTTTCTCTTCAAACTACTATCAATACTCAAATTTTAACTATTGGTTGAAATCTTTATGTCAAACAATCGTCAATAATCGAATTTTAATACTAGGTTGGAATTTTTTTCTTCAAACTATCGCCTATATACGATATTTAACTCACGGTGGGAATTTTTTGGTCAACCTATCGTCAGTGTACGAATTTTAACTCTCGGTGGGCACTTTTTCTTCAAACTACCGCCTATATACGAAATTTAACTCTCGATAGGAATTTTTTGGTCAAATTATCGTCAATGTACGAATTTTAACTCTCGGTAGGCACTTCTTCTTCAAACTACTATCAATACTCAAATTTTAACTATTGTTTGGAATCTTTTTGTCAACAATCGTCAATACACGAATTTTAATACTAGGTTGGAATTTTTTTCTTCAAACTATCGCCTGTATACGAAATTTAACTCTCGGTAGGAATTTTTTGGTCAAACTATCGTCAATGTACGAATTTTAACTCTCGGTTGGCACTTTTTTCTTCAAAGTAATGTCAATATTCAAATTTTAATTATTGGTTGGAATCTTTATGTCAAGCAATCGTCAATGAGCGAATTTTAATACTAGGTTGGAATTTTTTTCTTTAAACTATCGCATATACGAAATTTAACTCCCGGTAGGAACTTTTTGGTCAACCTATCGTCAATGTACGAATTTTAACTCTCGGTGGGCACTTTTTTCTTCAAACTACCGTCAATATTCAAATTTTAACTATTGGTTGGAATCTATTTATCAAACAATCGTCAATACACGAATTTTAATACTAGGTTGGAATTTTTTTCTTCAAACTATCGCCTGTATACGAAATTGAACTCTCGGTAGGAATTTTTTGGTCAAACTATCGTCAATGTACGAATTTTAACTCTCGGTGGGCTCTTTCTCTTCAAACTACTATCAATACTCAAATTTTAACTATTAGTTGAAATCTTTATGTTAAACAATCGTCAATAATCGAATTTTAATACTAGGTTGGAATTTTTTTCTTCAAACTATCGCCTATATACGATATTTAACTCACGGTGGGAATTTTTTGGTCAACCTATCGTCAGTGTACGAATTTTAACTCTCGGTGGGCACTTTTTTCTTCAAACTACCGCCTATATACGAAATTTAACTCTCGATAGGAATTTTTTGGTCACATTATCGTCAATGTACGAATTTTAACTCTCGGTGGGCACTTCATCTTCAAACTACTACCAATACTCAAATTTTGACTATTGTTTGGAATCTTTTTGTCAACAATCGTCAATAATCGAATTTTAATACTAGGTTGGAATTTTTTTCTTCAAACTATCGCCTATATACGATATTTAACTCACGGTGGGAATTTTTTGGTCAACCTATCGTCAGTGTACGAATTTTAACTCTCGGTGGGCACTTTTTTCTTCAAACTACCGCCTATATACGAAATTTAACTCTCGATAGGAATTTTTTGGTCAACCTATCGTCAGTGTACGAATTTTAACTCTCGGTGGGCACATTTTTCTTCAAACTACCGCCTATATACGAAATTTAACTCTCGATAGGAATTTTTTGGTCAAAATATCGTCAATGTACGAATTTTAACTCTCGGTGGGCACTTTTTCTTCAAAGTACTATCAATACTCAAATTTAACTATTGTTTGGAATCTTTTTGTCAACAATCGTCAATACACGAATTTTAATACTAGGTTGGAATTTTTTTCTTCAAACTATCGCCTGTATACGAAATTTAACTCTCGGTAGGAATTTTTTGGTCAAACTATCGTCAATGTACGAATTTTAACTCTCGGTGGGCACTTTTTCTTCAAACTAATATCAATACTCAAATTTTAACTATTGTTTGGAATCTTTTTGTCAACAATCGTCAATACACGAATTTTAATACTAGGTTGGAATTTTTTTCTTCAAACTATCGCCTGTATACGAAATTTAACTCTCGGTGGGAATTTTTTGGTCAACCTATCGTCAGTGTACGAATTTTAACTCTCGGTGGGCACTTTTTTCTTCAAACTACTATCAATACTCAAATTTTAACTATTGTTTGGAATCTTTTTGTCAACAATCGTCAATACACGAATTTTAATACTAGGTTGGAATTTTTTTCTTCAAACTATCGCCTGTATACGAAATTTAACTCTCGATAGGAATTTTTTGGTCAAATTATCGTCAATGTACGAATTTTAACTCTCGGTGGACACTTTTTCTTCAAACTACTATCAATACTCAAATTTTAACTATTGGTTGAAATCTTTATGTCAAACTATCGTCAATGTACGAATTTTAACTCTCGGTGGGCTCTTTCTCTTCAAACTACTATCAATACTCAAATTTTAACTATTGGTTGAAATCTTTATGTCAAACAATCGTCAATAATCGAATTTTAATACTAGGTTGGAATTTTTTTCTTCAAACTATCGCCTATATACGATATTTAACTCACGGTGGGAATTTTTTGGTCAACCTATCGTCAGTGTACGAATTTTAACTCTCGGTGGGCACTTTTTCTTCAAACTACCGCCTATATACGAAATTTAACTCTCGATAGGAATTTTTTGGTCAAATTATCGTCAATGTACGAATTTTAACTCTCGGTAGGCACTTCTTCTTCAAACTACTATCAATACTCAAATTTTAACTATTGTTTGGAATCTTTTTGTCAACAATCGTCAATACACGAATTTTAAAACTAGGTTGGAATTTTTTTCTTCAAACTATCGCCTGTATACGAAATTTAACTCTCGGTAGGAATTTTTTGGTCAAACTATCGTCAATGTACGAATTTTAACTCTCGGTGGGCACTTTTTTCTTCAAAGTAATGTCAATATTCAAATTTTAATTATTGGTTGGAATCTTTATGTCAAGCAATCGTCAATGAGCGAATTTTAATACTAGGTTGGAATTTTTTTCTTTAAACTATCGCATATACGAAATTTAACTCCCGGTAGGAACTTTTTGGTCAACCTATCGTCAATGTACGAATTTTAACTCTCGGTGGGCACTTTTTTCTTCAAACTACCGTCAATATTCAAATTTTAACTATTGGTTGGAATCTATTTATCAAACAATCGTCAATACACGAATTTTAATACTAGGTTGGAATTTTTTTCTTCAAACAATCGCCTGTATACGAAATTGAACTCTCGGTAGGAATTTTTTGGTCAAACTATCGTCAATGTACGAATTTTAACTCTCGGTGGGCTCTTTCTCTTCAAACTACTATCAATACTCAAATTTTAACTATTGGTTGAAATCTTTATGTTAAACAATCGTCAATAATCGAATTTTAATACTAGGTTGGAATTTTTTTCTTCAAACTATCGCCTATATACGATATTTAACTCACGGTGGGAATTTTTTGGTCAACCTATCGTCAGTGTACGAATTTTAACTCTCGGTGGGCACTTTTTTCTTCAAACTACCGCCTATATACGAAATTTAACTCTCGATAGGAATTTTTTGGTCACATTATCGTCAATGTACGAATTTTAACTCTCGGTGGGCACTTCTTCTTCAAACTACTACCAATACTCAAATTTTGACTATTGTTTGGAATCTTTTTGTCAGCAATCGTCAATAATCGAATTTTAATACTAGGTTGGAATTTTTTTCTTCAAACTATCGCCTATATACGATATTTAACTCACGGTGGGAATTTTTTGGTCAACCTATCGTCAGTGTACGAATTTTAACTCTCGGTGGGCACTTTTTTCTTCAAACTACCGCCTATATACGAAATTTAACTCTCGATAGGAATTTTTTGGTCAACCTATCGTCAGTGTACGAATTTTAACTCTCGGTGGGCACATTTTTCTTCAAACTACCGCCTATATACGAAATTTAACTCTCGATAGGAATTTTTTGGTCAAAATATCGTCAATGTACGAATTTTAACTCTCGGTGGGCACTTTTTCTTCAAAGTACTATCAATACTCAAATTTAACTATTGTTTGGAATCTTTTTGTCAACAATCGTCAATACACGAATTTTAATACTAGGTTGGAATTTTTTTCTTCAAACTATCGCCTGTATACGAAATTTAACTCTCGATAGGAATTTTTTGTTCAAATTATCGTCAATGTTTGAATTTTAACTCTCGGTGGGCACTTTTTCTTCAAACTACTATCAATACTCAAATTTTAACTATTGTTTGGAATCTTTTTGTCAACAATCGTCAATACACGAATTCTAATACTAGGTTGGAATTTTTTTCTTCAAACTATCGCCTGTATACGAAATTTAACTCTCGGTAGGAATTTTTTGGTCAAACTATCGTCAATGTACGAATTTTAACTCTCGGTGGGCACTTTTTCTTCAAACTACTATCAATACTCAAATTTTAACTATTGGTTGAAATCTTTATGTCAAACAATCGTCAATAATCGAATTTTAATACTAGGTTGGAATTTTTTTCTTCAAACTATCGCCTATATACGATATTTAACTCACGGTGGGAATTTTTTGGTCAACCTATCGTAAGTGTACGAATTTTAACTCTCAGTGGGCACTTTTTTCTTCAAACTACCGCCTATATACGAAATTTAACTCTCGATAGGAATTTTCTGGTCAACCTATCGTCAGTGTACGAATTTTAACTCTCGGTGGGCACTTTTTTCTTCAAACTGCTATCAATACTCAAATTTTAACTATTGTTTGGAATCTTTTTGTCAACAATCGTCAATACACGAATTTTAATACTAGGTTGGAATTTTTTTCTTCAAACTATCGCCTGTATACGAAATTTAACTCTCGGTAGGAATTTTTTGGTCAAACTATCGTCAATGTACGAATTTTAACTCTCGGTGGGCACTTTTTCTTCAAACTAATATCAATACTCAAATTTTAACTATTGTTTGGAATCTTTTTGTCAACAATCGTCAATACACGAATTTTAATACTAGGTTGGAATTTTTTTCTTCAAACTATCGCCTATATACGAAATTTAACTCACGGTGGGAATTTTTTGGTCAACCTATCGTCAGTGTACGAATTTTAACTCTCGGTGGGCACTTTTTTCTTCAAACTACCGCCTATGTACGAAATTTAACTCTCGGTAGGAATTTTTTGGTCAAAATATCGTCAATGTACGAATTTTAACTCTCGGTGGGCACTTTTTCTTCAAACTACTATCAATACTCAAATTTAACTATTGTTTGGAATCTTTTTGTCAGCAATCGTCAATACACGAATTTTAATACTGGGTTGGAATTTTTTTCTTCAAACTATCGCCTGTATACGAAATATAACTCTCGGTAGGAATTTTTTGGTCAAACTATCGTCAATGTACGAATTTTAACTCTCGGTGGGCACTTTTTCTTCAAACTACTATCAATACTCAAATTTTAACTATTGGTTGAAGTCTTTATGTCAAACAATCGTCAATAATCGAATTTTAATACTAGGTTGGAATTTTTTTCTTCAAACTATCGCCTGTATACGAAATTTAACTCTCGGTAGGAATTTTTTGGTCAAACTATCGTCAATGTACGAATTTTAACTCTCGGTGGGCACTTTTTCTTCAAACTACTATCAATACTCAAATTTTAACTATTGGTTGAAATCTTTATGTCAAACAATCGTCAATAATCGAATTTTAATACTAGGTTGGAATTTTTTTCTTCAAACTATCGCCTATATACGATATTTAACTCACGGTGGGAATTTTTTGGTCAACCTATCGTAAGTGTACGAATTTTAACTCTCAGTGGGCACTTTTTTCTTCAAACTACCGCCTATATACGAAATTTAACTCTCGATAGGAATTTTCTGGTCAACCTATCGTCAGTGTACGAATTTTAACTCTCGGTGGGCACTTTTTTCTTCAAACTGCTATCAATACTCAAATTTTAACTATTGTTTGGAATCTTTTTGTCAACAATCGTCAATACACGAATTTTAATACTAGGTTGGAATTTTTTTCTTCAAACTATCGCCTATATACGAAATTTAACTCACGGTGGAAATTTTTTGGTCAACCTATCGTCAGTGTACGAATTTTAACTCTCGGTGGGCACTTTTTTCTTCAAACTACCGCCTATGTACGAAATTTAACTCTCGGTAGGAATTTTTTGGTCAAAATATCGTCAATGTACGAATTTTAACTCTCGGTGGGCACTTTTTCTTCAAACTACTATCAATACTCAAATTTAACTATTGTTTGGAATCTTTTTGTCAGCAATCGTCAATACACGAATTTTAATACTGGGTTGGAATTTTTTTCTTCAAACTATCGCCTGTATACGAAATATAACTCTCGGTAGGAATTTTTTGGTCAAACTATCGTCAATGTACGAATTTTAACTCTCGGTGGGCACTTTTTCTTCAAACTACTATCAATACTCAAATTTTAACTATTGGTTGAAGTCTTTATGTCAAACAATCGTCAATAATCGAATTTTAATACTAGGTTGGAATTTTTTTCTTCAAACTATCGCCTATATACGATATTTAACTCACGGTGGGAATTTTTTGGTCAACCTATCGTCAGTGTACGAATTTTAACTCTCGGTGGGCACTTTTTTCTTCAAACTATCGCCTGTATACGAAATTTAACTCTCGATAGGAATTTTTTGTTCAAATTATCGTCAATGTTTGAATTTTAACTCTCGGTGGGCACTTTTTCTTCAAACTACTATCAATACTCAAATTTTAACTATTGTTTGGAATCTTTTTGTCAACAATCGTCAATACACGAATTCTAATACTAGGTTGGAATTTTTTTCTTCAAACTATCGCCTGTATACGAAATTTAACTCTCGGTAGGAATTTTTTGGTCAAACTATCGTCAATGTACGAATTTTAACTCTCGGTGGGCACTTTTTCTTCAAACTACTATCAATACTCAAATTTTAACTATTGGTTGAAATCTTTATGTCAAACAATCGTCAATAATCGAATTTTAATACTAGGTTGGAATTTTTTTCTTCAAACTATCGCCTATATACGATATTTAACTCACGGTGGGAATTTTTTGGTCAACCTATCGTAAGTGTACGAATTTTAACTCTCAGTGGGCACTTTTTTCTTCAAACTACCGCCTATATACGAAATTTAACTCTCGATAGGAATTTTCTGGTCAACCTATCGTCAGTGTACGAATTTTAACTCTCGGTGGGCACTTTTTTCTTCAAACTGCTATCAATACTCAAATTTTAACTATTGTTTGGAATCTTTTTGTCAACAATCGTCAATACACGAATTTTAATACTAGGTTGGAATTTTTTTCTTCAAACTATCGCCTGTATACGAAATTTAACTCTCGGTAGGAATTTTTTGGTCAAACTATCGTCAATGTACGAATTTTAACTCTCGGTGGGCACTTTTTCTTCAAACTAATATCAATACTCAAATTTTAACTATTGTTTGGAATCTTTTTGTCAACAATCGTCAATACACGAATTTTAATACTAGGTTGGAATTTTTTTCTTCAAACTATCGCCTATGTACGAAATTTAACTCTCGGTAGGAATTTTTTGGTCAAAATATCGTCAATGTACGAATTTTAACTCTCGGTGGGCACTTTTTCTTCAAACTACTATCAATACTCAAATTTAACTATTGTTTGGAATCTTTTTGTCAGCAATCGTCAATACACGAATTTTAATACTGGGTTGGAATTTTTTTCTTCAAACTATCGCCTGTATACGAAATATAACTCTCGGTAGGAATTTTTTGGTCAAACTATCGTCAATGTACGAATTTTAACTCTCGGTGGGCACTTTTTCTTCAAACTACTATCAATACTCAAATTTTAACTATTGGTTGAAGTCTTTATGTCAAACAATCGTCAATAATCGAATTTTAATACTAGGTTGGAATTTTTTTCTTCAAACTATCGCCTGTATACGAAATTTAACTCTCGGTAGGAATTTTTTGTTCAAACTATCGTCAATGTACGAATTTTAACTCTCGGTGGGCACTTTTTCTTCAAACTACTATCAATACTCAAATTTTAACTATTGGTTGAAATCTTTATGTCAAACAATCGTCAATAATCGAATTTTAATACTAGGTTGGAATTTTTTTCTTCAAACTATCGCCTATATACGATATTTAACTCACGGTGGGAATTTTTTGGTCAACCTATCGTAAGTGTACGAATTTTAACTCTCGAGGGCACTTTGTTCTTCAAACTACCGCCTATATACGAAATTTAACTCTCGATAGGAATTTTCTGGTCAACCTATCGTCAGTGTACGAATTTTAACTCTCGCTGGGCATATTTTTCTTCAAACTACTATCAATACTCAAATTTTAACTATTGTTTGGAATCTTTTTGTCAACAATCGTCAATGCACGAATTTTGATACTAGGTTGGAATTTTTTCTTCAAACTATCGCCTATATACGAAATTTAACTCTCGATAGGAATTTTTTGGTCAAACTATCGTCAATGTACGAATTTTAACTATCGGTGGGCACTTTTTCTTCAAAGTAATGTCAATATTCAAATTTTATCTATTGGTTGGAATCTTTATGTCAAACAATCGTCAATACACGAATTTTAATACTAGGTTGGAATTCTTTTCTTCAAACTATCGCCTATATACGAAATTTAACTCTCGGTGGGAATTTTTAGTCAAACTATCATCAATGTACGAATTTTAACTATCGGTGGGCACTTTTTTCTTCAAACTAATGTCAATATTCAAATTTTAACTATTGGTTGGAATCTTTATGTCAAGCAATCGTCAATGAGCGAATTTTAATACTAGGTTGGAATTTTTTTCTTTAAACTATCGCATATACGAAATTTAACTCCCGGTAGGAACTTTTTGGTCAACCTATCGTCAATGTACGAATTTTAACTCTCGGTGGGCACTTTTTTCTTCAAACTACCATCAATATTCAAATTTTAACTATTGGTTGGAATCTATTTATCAAACAATCGTCAATACACGAATTTTAATACTAGGTTGGAATTTTTTTCTTCAAACTATCGCCTGTATACGAAATAGAACTCTCGGTAGGAATTTTTTGGTCAAACTATCGTCAATGTACGAATTTTAACTCTCGGTGGGCTCTTTCTCTTCAAACTACTATCAATACTCAAATTTTAACTATTGGTTGAAATCTTTATGTCAAACAATCGTCAATAATCGAATTTTAATACTAGGTTGGAATTTTTTTCTTCAAACTATCGCCTATATACGATATTTAACTCACGGTGGGAATTTTTTGGTCAACCTATCGTCAGTGTACGAATTTTAACTCTCGGTGGGCACTTTTTTCTTCAAACTACCGCCTATATACGAAATTTAACTCTCGATAGGAATTTTTTGGTCAACCTATCGTCAGTGTACGAATTTTAACTCTCGGTGGGCACTTTTTTCTTCAAACTACTATCAATACTCAAATTTTAACTATTGTTTGGAATCTTTTTGTCAACAATCGTCAATAAACGAATTTTAATACTAGGTTGGAATTTTTTTCTTCAAACTACCGCCTATATACGAAATTTAACTCTCGATAGGAATTTTTTGGTCAAACTATCGTCAATGTACGAATTTTAACTCTCGGTGGGCACTTTTTCCTCAAACTAATGTCAATATTCAAATTTTAACTATTGGTTGGAATCTTTATGTCAAACAATCGTCAATACACGAATTTTAATACTAGGTTGGAATTCTTTTCTTCAAACTATCGCCTATATACGAAATTTAACTCTCGGTGGGAATTTTTAGTCAAACTATCGTCAATGTACGAATTTTAACTATCGGTGGGCACTTTTTTCTTCAAACTAATGTCAATATTCAAATTTTAACTATTGGTTGGAATCTTTATGTCAAGCAATCGTCAATGAGCGAATTTTAATACTAGGTTGGAATTTTTTTCTTTAAACTATCGCATATACGAAATTTAACTCCCGGTAGGAACTTTTTGGTCAACCTATCGTCAATGTACGAATTTTAACTCTCGGTGGGCACTTTTTTCTTCAAACTACCGTCAATATTCAAATTTTAACTATTGGTTGGAATCTATTTATCAAACAATCGTCAATACACGAATTTTAATACTAGGTTGGAATTTTTTTCTTCAAACTATCGCCTGTATACGAAATTGAACTCTCGGTAGGAATTTTTTGGTCAAACTATCGTCAATGTACGAATTTTAACTCTCGGTGGGCTCTTTCTCTTCAAACTACTATCAATACTCAAATTTTAACTATTGGTTGAAATCTTTATGTCAAACAATCGTCAATAATCGAATTTTAATACTAGGTTGGAATTTTTTTCTTCAAACTATCGCCTATATACGATATTTAACTCACGGTGGGAATTTTTTGGTCAACCTATCGTCAGTGTACGAATTTTAACTCTCGGTGGGCACTTTTTTCTTCAAACTACCGCCTATATACGAAATTTAACTCTCGATAGGAATTTTTTGGTCAACCTATCGTCAGTGTACGAATTTTAACTCTCGGTGGGCACTTTTTTCTTCAAACTACTATCAATACTCAAATTTTAACTATTGTTTGGAATCTTTTTGTCAACAATCGTCAATAAACGAATTTTAATACTAGGTTGGAATTTTTTTCTTCAAACTACCGCCTATATACGAAATTTAACTCTCGATAGGAATTTTTTGGTCAAACTATCGTCAATGTACGAATTTTAACTCTCGGTGGGCACTTTTTCTTCAAACTAATGTCAATATTCAAATTTTAACTATTGGTTGGAATCTTTATGTCAAACAATCGTCAATACACGAATTTTAATACTAGGTTGGAATTCTTTTCTTCAAACTATCGCCTATATACGAAATTTAACTCTCGGTGGGAATTTTTAGTCAAACTATCGTCAATGTACGAATTTTAACTATCGGTGGGCACTTTTTTCTTCAAAGTAATGTCAATATTCAAATTTTAACTATTGTTTGGAATCTTTATGTCAAGCAATCGTCAATGAGCGAATTTTAATTCTAGGTTGGAATTTTTTTCTTTACACTATCGCATATACGAAATTTAACTCCCGGTAGGAACTTTTTGGTCAACCTATCGTCAATGTACGAATTTTAACTCTCGGTGGGCACTTTTTTCTTCAAACTACCGTCAATATTCAAATTTTAACTATTGGTTGGAATCTATTTATCAAACAATCGTCAATACACGAATTTTAATACTAGGTTGGAATTTTTTTCTTCAAACTATCGCCTGTATACGAAATTGAACTCTCGGTAGGAATTTTTTGGTCAAACTATCGTCAATGTACGAATTTTAACTCTCGGTGGGCTCTTTCTCTTCAAACTACTATCAATACTCAAATTTTAACTATTGGTTGAAATCTTTATGTCAAACAATCGTCAATAATCGAATATTAATACTAGGTTGGAATTTTTTTCTTCAAACTATCGCCTATATACGATATTTAATTCACGGTGGGAATTTTTTGGTCAACCTATCGTCAGTGTACGAATTTTAACTCTCGGTGGGCACTTTTTTCTTCAAACTACCGCCTATATACGAAATTTAACTCTCGATAGGAATTTTTTGGTCAACCTATCGTCAGTGTACGAATTTTAACTCTCGGTGGGCACTTTTTTCTTCAAACTACTATCAATACTCAAATTTTAACTATTGTTTGGAATCTTTTTGTCAACAATCGTCAATACACGAATTTTAATACTAGGTTGGAATTTTTTTCTTCAAACTATCGCCTATATACGAAATTTAACTCTCGATAGGAATTTTTTGGTCAAATTATCGTCAATGTACGAATTTTAACTCTCGGTGGGCACTTTTTCTTCAAACTACTATCTATACTCAAATTTTGACTATTGTTTGGTATCTTTTTGTCAACAATCGTCAATAATCGAATTTTAATACTAGGTTGGAATTTTTTTCTTCAAACTATCGCCTATATACGATATTTAACTCACGGTGGGAATTTTTTGGTCAACCTATCGTCAGTGTACGAATTTTAACTCTCGGTGGGCACTTTTTTCTTCAAACTACCGCCTATATACGAAATTTAACTCTCGATAGGAATTTTTTGGTCAACCTATCGTCAGTGTACGAATTTTAACTCTCGGTGGGCACTTTTTTCTTCAAACTACTATCAATACTCAAATTTTAACTATTGTTTGGAATCTTTTTGTCAACAATCGTCAATAAACGAATTTTAATACTAGGTTGGAATTTTTTTCTTCAAACTACCGCCTATATACGAAATTTAACTCTCGATAGGAATTTTTTGGTCAAACTATCGTCAATGTACGAATTTTAACTCTCGGTGGGCACTTTTTCCTCAAACTAATGTCAATATTCAAATTTTAACTATTGGTTGGAATCTTTATGTCAAACAATCGTCAATACACGAATTTTAATACTAGGTTGGAATTCTTTTCTTCAAACTATCGCCTATATACGAAATTTAACTCTCGGTGGGAATTTTTAGTCAAACTATCGTCAATGTACGAATTTTAACTATCGGTGGGCACTTTTTTCTTCAAACTAATGTCAATATTCAAATTTTAACTATTGGTTGGAATCTTTATGTCAAGCAATCGTCAATGAGCGAATTTTAATACTAGGTTGGAATTTTTTTCTTTAAACTATCGCATATACGAAATTTAACTCCCGGTAGGAACTTTTTGGTCAACCTATCGTCAATGTACGAATTTTAACTCTCGGTGGGCACTTTTTTCTTCAAACTACCGTCAATATTCAAATTTTAACTATTGGTTGGAATCTATTTATCAAACAATCGTCAATACACGAATTTTAATACTAGGTTGGAATTTTTTTCTTCAAACTATCGCCTGTATACGAAATTGAACTCTCGGTAGGAATTTTTTGGTCAAACTATCGTCAATGTACGAATTTTAACTCTCGGTGGGCTCTTTCTCTTCAAACTACTATCAATACTCAAATTTTAACTATTGGTTGAAATCTTTATGTCAAACAATCGTCAATAATCGAATTTTAATACTAGGTTGGAATTTTTTTCTTCAAACTATCGCCTATATACGATATTTAATTCACGGTGGGAATTTTTTGGTCAACCTATCGTCAGTGTACGAATTTTAACTCTCGGTGGGCACTTTTTTCTTCAAACTACCGCCTATATACGAAATTTAACTCTCGATAGGAATTTTTTGGTCAACCTATCGTCAGTGTACGAATTTTAACTCTCGGTGGGCACTTTTTTCTTCAAACTACTATCAATACTCAAATTTTAACTATTGTTTGGAATCTTTTTGTCAACAATCGTCAATAAACGAATTTTAATACTAGGTTGGAATTTCTTTCTTCAAACTACCGCCTATATACGAAATTTAACTCTCGATAGGAATTTTTTGGTCAAACTATCGTCAATGTACGAATTTTAACTCTCGGTGGGCACTTTTTCCTCAAACTAATGTCAATATTCAAATTTTAACTATTGGTTGGAATCTTTATGTCAAACAATCGTCAATACACGAATTTTAATACTAGGTTGGAATTCTTTTCTTCAAACTATCGCCTATATACGAAATTTAACTCTCGGTGGGAATTTTTAGTCAAACTATCGTCAATGTACGAATTTTAACTATCGGTGGGCACTTTTTTCTTCAAACTAATGTCAATATTCAAATTTTAACTATTGGTTGGAATCTTTATGTCAAGCAATCGTCAATGAGCGAATTTTAATACTAGGTTGGAATTTTTTTCTTTAAACTATCGCATATACGAAATTTAACTCCCGGTAGGAACTTTTTGGTCAACCTATCGTCAATGTACGAATTTTAACTCTCGGTGGGCACTTTTTTCTTCAAACTACCGTCAATATTCAAATTTTAACTATTGGTTGGAATCTATTTATCAAACAATCGTCAATACACGAATTTTAATACTAGGTTGGAATTTTTTTCTTCAAACTATCGCCTGTATACGAAATTGAACTCTCGGTAGGAATTTTTTGGTCAAACTATCGTCAATGTACGAATTTTAACTCTCGGTGGGCTCTTTCTCTTCAAACTACTATCAATACTCAAATTTTAACTATTGGTTGAAATCTTTATGTCAAACAATCGTCAATAATCGAATTTTAATACTAGGTTGGAATTTTTTTCTTCAAACTATCGCCTATATACGATATTTAATTCACGGTGGGAATTTTTTGGTCAACCTATCGTCAGTGTACGAATTTTAACTCTCGGTGGGCACTTTTTTCTTCAAACTACCGCCTATATACGAAATTTAACTCTCGATAGGAATTTTTTGGTCAACCTATCGTCAGTGTACGAATTTTAACTCTCGGTGGGCACTTTTTTCTTCAAACTACTATCAATACTAAAATTTTAACTATTGTTTGGAATCTTTTTGTCAACAATCGTCAATACACGAATTTTAATACTAGGTTGGAATTTTTTTCTTCAAACTATCGCCTATATACGAAATTTAACTCTCGATAGGAATTTTTTGGTCAAATTATCGTCAATGTACGAATTTTAACTCTCGGTGGGCACTTTTTCTTCAAACTACTATCTATACTCAAATTTTGACTATTGTTTGGTATCTTTTTGTCAACAATCGTCAATAATCGAATTTTAATACTAGGTTGGAATTTTTTTCTTCAAACTATCGCCTATATACGATATTTAACTCACGGTGGGAATTTTTTGGTCAACCTATCGTCAGTGTACGAATTTTAACTCTCGGTGGGCACTTTTTTCTTCAAACTACCGCCTATATACGAAATTTAACTCTCGATAGGAATTTTTTGGTCAACCTATCGTCAGTGTACGAATTTTAACTCTCGGTGGGCACTTTTTTCTTCAAACTACCGCCTATATACGAAATTTAACTCTCGATAGGAATTTTTTGGTCAACCTATCGTCAGTGTACGAATTTTAACTCTCGGTGGGCACTTTTTTCTTCAAACTACTATCAATACTCAAATTTTAACTATTGTTTGGAATCTTTTTGTCAACAATCGTCAATACACGAATTTTAATACTAGGTTGGAATTTTTTTCTTCAAACTATCGCCTATATACGAAATTTAACTCTCGATAGGAATTTTTTGGTCAAATTATCGTCAATGTACGAATTTTAACTCTCGGTGGGCACTTTTTCTTCAAACTACTATCTATACTCAAATTTTGACTATTGTTTGGTATCTTTTTGTCAACAATCGTCAATAATCGAATTTTAATACTAGGTTGGAATTTTTTTCTTCAAACTATCGCCTATATACGATATTTAACTCACGGTGGGAATTTTTTGGTCAACCTATCGTCAGTGTACGAATTTTAACTCTCGGTGGGCACTTTTTTCTTCAAACTACCGCCTATATACGAAATTTAACTCTCGATAGGAATTTTTTGGTCAACCTATCGTCAGTGTACGAATTTTAACTCTCGGTGGGCACTTTTTTCTTCAAACTACTATCAATACTCAAATTTTAACTATTGTTTGGAATCTTTTTGTCAACAATCGTCAATAAACGAATTTTAATACTAGGTTGGAATTTTTTTCTTCAAACTACCGCCTATATACGAAATTTAACTCTCGATAGGAATTTTTTGGTCAAACTATCGTCAATGTACGAATTTTAACTCTCGGTGGGCTCTTTCTCTTCAAACTACTATCAATACTCAAATTTTAACTATTGGTTGAAATCTTTATGTCAAACAATCGTCAATAATCGAATTTTAATACTAGGTTGGAATTTTTTTCTTCAAACTATCGCCTATATACGATATTTAATTCACGGTGGGAATTTTTTGGTCAACCTATCGTCAGTGTACGAATTTTAACTCTCGGTGGGCACTTTTTTCTTCAAACTACTATCAATACTCAAATTTTAACTATTGTTTGGAATCTTTTTGTCAACAATCGTCAATAAACGAATTTTAATACTAGGTTGGAATTTTTTTCTTCAAACTACCGCCTATATACGAAATTTAACTCTCGATAGGAATTTTTTGGTCAAACTATCGTCAATGTACGAATTTTAACTCTCGGTGGGCACTTTTTCCTCAAACTAATGTCAATATTCAAATTTTAACTATTGGTTGGAATCTTTATGTCAAACAATCGTCAATACCCGAATTTTAATACTAGGTTGGAATTCTTTTCTTCAAACTATCGCCTATATACGAAATTTAACTCTCGGTGGGAATTTTTAGTCAAACTATCGTCAATGTACGAATTTTAACTATCGGTGGGCACTTTTTTCTTCAAACTAATGTCAATATTCAAATTTTAACTATTGGTTGGAATCTTTATGTCAAGCAATCGTCAATGAGCGAATTTTAATACTAGGTTGGAATTTTTTTCTTTAAACTATCGCATATACGAAATTTAACTCCCGGTAGGAACTTTTTGGTCAACCTATCGTCAATGTACGAATTTTAACTCTCGGTGGGCACTTTTTTCTTCAAACTACCGTCAATATTCAAATTTTAACTATTGGTTGGAATCTATTTATCAAACAATCGTCAATACACGAATTTTAATACTAGGTTGGAATTTTTTTCTTCAAACTATCGCCTGTATACGAAATTGAACTCTCGGTAGGAATTTTTTGGTCAAACTATCGTCAATGTACGAATTTTAACTCTCGGTGGGCTCTTTCTCTTCAAACTACTATCAATACTCAAATTTTAACTATTGGTTGAAATCTTTATGTCAAACAATCGTCAATAATCGAATTTTAATACTAGGTTGGAATTTTTTTCTTCAAACTATCGCCTATATACGATATTTAATTCACGGTGGGAATTTTTTGGTCAACCTATCGTCAGTGTACGAATTTTAACTCTCGGTGGGCACTTTTTTCTTCAAACTACCGCCTATATACGAAATTTAACTCTCGATAGGAATTTTTTGGTCAACCTATCGTCAGTGTACGAATTTTAACTCTCGGTGGGCACTTTTTTCTTCAAACTACTATCAATACTCAAATTTTAACTATTGTTTGGAATCTTTTTGTCAACAATCGTCAATACACGAATTTTAATACTAGGTTGGAATTTTTTTCTTCAAACTATCGCCTATATACGAAATTTAACTCTCGATAGGAATTTTTTGGTCAAATTATCGTCAATGTACGAATTTTAACTCTCGGTGGGCACTTTTTCTTCAAACTACTATCTATACTCAAATTTTGACTATTGTTTGGTATCTTTTTGTCAACAATCGTCAATAATCGAATTTTAATACTAGGTTGGAATTTTTTTCTTCAAACTATCGCCTATATACGATATTTAACTCACGGTGGGAATTTTTTGGTCAACCTATCGTCAGTGTACGAATTTTAACTCTCGGTGGGCACTTTTTTCTTCAAACTACCGCCTATATACGAAATTTAACTCTCGATAGGAATTTTTTTGGTCAACCTATCGTCAGTGTACGAATTTTAACTCTCGGTGGGCACTTTTTTCTTCAAACTACTATCAATACTCAAATTTTAACTATTGTTTGGAATCTTTTTGTCAACAATCGTCAATAAACGAATTTTAATACTAGGTTGGAATTTTTTTCTTCAAACTACCGCCTATATACGAAATTTAACTCTCGATAGGAATTTTTTGGTCAAACTATCGTCAATGTACGAATTTTAACTCTCGGTGGGCACTTTTTCTTCAAACTAATGTCAATATTCAAATTTTAACTATTGGTTGGAATCTTTATGTCAAACAATCGTCAATACACGAATTTTAATACTAGGTTGGAATTCTTTTCTTCAAACTATCGCCTATATACGAAATTTAACTCTCGGTGGGAATTTTTAGTCAAACTATCGTCAATGTACGAATTTTAACTATCGGTGGGCACTTTTTTCTTCAAACTAATGTCAATATTCAAATTTTAACTATTGGTTGGAATCTTTATGTCAAGCAATCGTCAATGAGCGAATTTTAATACTAGGTTGGAATTTTTTTCTTTAAACTATCGCATATACGAAATTTAACTCCCGGTAGGAACTTTTTGGTCAACCTATCGTCAATGTACGAATTTTAACTCTCGGTGGGCACTTTTTTCTTCAAACTACCGTCAATATTCAAATTTTAACTATTGGTTGGAATCTATTTATCAAACAATCGTCAATACACGAATTTTAATACTAGGTTGGAATTTTTTTCTTCAAACTATCGCCTGTATACGAAATTGAACTCTCGGTAGGAATTTTTTGGTCAAACTATCGTCAATGTACGAATTTTAACTCTCGGTGGGCTCTTTCTCTTCAAACTACTATCAATACTCAAATTTTAACTATTGGTTGAAATCTTTATGTCAAACAATCGTCAATAATCGAATTTTAATACTAGGTTGGAATTTTTTTCTTCAAACTATCGCCTATATACGATATTTAATTCACGGTGGGAATTTTTTGGTCAACCTATCGTCAGTGTACGAATTTTAACTCTCGGTGGGCACTTTTTTCTTCAAACTACCGCCTATATACGAAATTTAACTCCCGGTAGGAACTTTTTGGTCAACCTATCGTCAATGTACGAATTTTAACTCTCGGTGGGCACTTTTTTCTTCAAACTACCGTCAATATTCAAATTTTAACTATTGGTTGGAATCTATTTATCAAACAATCGTCAATACACGAATTTTAATACTAGGTTGGAATTTTTTTCTTCAAACTATCGCCTGTATACGAAATTGAACTCTCGGTAGGAATTTTTTGGTCAAACTATCGTCAATGTACGAATTTTAACTCTCGGTGGGCTCTTTCTCTTCAAACTACTATCAATACTCAAATTTTAACTATTGGTTGAAATCGTTATGTCAAACAATCGTCAATAATCGAATTTTAATACTAGGTTGGAATTTTTTTCTTCAAACTATCGCCTATATACGATATTTAATTCACGGTGGGAATTTTTTGGTCAACCTATCGTCAGTGTACGAATTTTAACTCTCGGTGGGCACTTTTTTCTTCAAACTACCGCCTATATACGAAATTTAACTCTCGATAGGAATTTTTTGGTCAACCTATCGTCAGTGTACGAATTTTAACTCTCGGTGGGCACTTTTTTCTTCAAACTACTATCAATACTCAAATTTTAACTATTGTTTGGAATCTTTTTGTCAACAATCGTCAATAAACGAATTTTAATACTAGGTTGGAATTTTTTTCTTCAAACTACCGCCTATATACGAAATTTAACTCTCGATAGGAATTTTTTGGTCAAACTATCGTCAATGTACGAATTTTAACTCTCGGTGGGCACTTTTTCCTCAAACTAATGTCAATATTCAAATTTTAACTATTGGTTGGAATCTTTATGTCAAACAATCGTCAATACACGAATTTTAATACTAGGTTGGAATTCTTTTCTTCAAACTATCGCCTATATACGAAATTTAACTCTCGGTGGGAATTTTTAGTCAAACTATCGTCAATGTACGAATTTTAACTATCGGTGGGCACTTTTTTCTTCAAACTAATGTCAATATTCAAATTTTAACTATTGGTTGGAATCTTTATGTCAAGCAATCGTCAATGAGCGAATTTTAATACTAGGTTGGAATTTTTTTCTTTAAACTATCGCATATACGAAATTTAACTCCCGGTAGGAACTTTTTGGTCAACCTATCGTCAATGTACGAATTTTAACTCTCGGTGGGCACTTTTTTCTTCAAACTACCGTCAATATTCAAATTTTAACTATTGGTTGGAATCTATTTATCAAACAATCGTCAATACACGAATTTTAATACTAGGTTGGAATTTTTTTCTTCAAACTATCGCCTGTATACGAAATTGAACTCTCGGTAGGAATTTTTTGGTCAAACTATCGTCAATGTACGAATTTTAACTCTCGGTGGGCTCTTTCTCTTCAAACTACTATCAATACTCAAATTTTAACTATTGGTTGAAATCTTTATGTCAAACAATCGTCAATAATCGAATTTTAATACTAGGTTGGAATTTTTTTCTTCAAACTATCGCCTATATACGATATTTAATTCACGGTGGGAATTTTTTGGTCAACCTATCGTCAGTGTACGAATTTTAACTCTCGGTGGGCACTTTTTTCTTCAAACTACCGCCTATATACGAAATTTAACTCTCGATAGGAATTTTTTGGTCAACCTATCGTCAGTGTACGAATTTTAACTCTCGGTGGGCACTTTTTTCTTCAAACTACTATCAATACTCAAATTTTAACTATTGTTTGGAATCTTTTTGTCAACAATCGTCAATACACGAATTTTAATACTAGGTTGGAATTTTTTTCTTCAAACTATCGCCTATATACGAAATTTAACTCTCGATAGGAATTTTTTGGTCAAATTATCGTCAATGTACGAATTTTAACTCTCGGTGGGCACTTTTTCTTCAAACTACTATCTATACTCAAATTTTGACTATTGTTTGGTATCTTTTTGTCAACAATCGTCAATAATCGAATTTTAATACTAGGTTGGAATTTTTTTCTTCAAACTATCGCCTATATACGATATTTAACTCACGGTGGGAATTTTTTGGTCAACCTATCGTCAGTGTACGAATTTTAACTCTCGGTGGGCACTTTTTTCTTCAAACTACCGCCTATATACGAAATTTAACTCTCGATAGGAATTTTTTGGTCAACCTATCGTCAGTGTACGAATTTTAACTCTCGGTGGGCACTTTTTTCTTCAAACTACTATCAATACTCAAATTTTAACTATTGTTTGGAATCTTTTTGTCAACAATCGTCAATAAACGAATTTTAATACTAGGTTGGAATTTTTTTCTTCAAACTACCGCCTATATACGAAATTTAACTCTCGATAGGAATTTTTTGGTCAAACTATCGTCAATGTACGAATTTTAACTCTCGGTGGGCACTTTTTCCTCAAACTAATGTCAATATTCAAATTTTAACTATTGGTTGGAATCTTTATGTCAAACAATCGTCAATACACGAATTTTAATACTAGGTTGGAATTCTTTTCTTCAAACTATCGCCTATATACGAAATTTAACTCTCGGTGGGAATTTTTAGTCAAACTATCGTCAATGTACGAATTTTAACTATCGGTGGGCACTTTTTTCTTCAAACTAATGTCAATATTCAAATTTTAACTATTGGTTGGAATCTTTATGTCAAGCAATCGTCAATGAGCGAATTTTAATACTAGGTTGGAATTTTTTTCTTTAAACTATCGCATATACGAAATTTAACTCCCGGTAGGAACTTTTTGGTCAACCTATCGTCAATGTACGAATTTTAACTCTCGGTGGGCACTTTTTTCTTCAAACTACCGTCAATATTCAAATTTTAACTATTGGTTGGAATCTATTTATCAAACAATCGTCAATACACGAATTTTAATACTAGGTTGGAATTTTTTTCTTCAAACTATCGCCTGTATACGAAATTGAACTCTCGGTAGGAATTTTTTGGTCAAACTATCGTCAATGTACGAATTTTAACTCTCGGTGGGCTCTTTCTCTTCAAACTACTATCAATACTCAAATTTTAACTATTGGTTGAAATCGTTATGTCAAACAATCGTCAATAATCGAATTTTAATACTAGGTTGGAATTTTTTTCTTCAAACTATCGCCTATATACGATATTTAATTCACGGTGGGAATTTTTTGGTCAACCTATCGTCAGTGTACGAATTTTAACTCTCGGTGGGCACTTTTTTCTTCAAACTACCGCCTATATACGAAATTTAACTCTCGATAGGAATTTTTTGGTCAACCTATCGTCAGTGTACGAATTTTAACTCTCGGTGGGCACTTTTTTCTTCAAACTACTATCAATACTCAAATTTTAACTATTGTTTGGAATCTTTTTGTCAACAATCGTCAATAAACGAATTTTAATACTAGGTTGGAATTTTTTTCTTCAAACTACCGCCTATATACGAAATTTAACTCTCGATAGGAATTTTTTGGTCAAACTATCGTCAATGTACGAATTTTAACTCTCGGTGGGCACTTTTTCCTCAAACTAATGTCAATATTCAAATTTTAACTATTGGTTGGAATCTTTATGTCAAACAATCGTCAATACACGAATTTTAATACTAGGTTGGAATTCTTTTCTTCAAACTATCGCCTATATACGAAATTTAACTCTCGGTGGGAATTTTTAGTCAAACTATCGTCAATGTACGAATTTTAACTATCGGTGGGCACTTTTTTCTTCAAACTAATGTCAATATTCAAATTTTAACTATTGGTTGGAATCTTTATGTCAAGCAATCGTCAATGAGCGAATTTTAATACTAGGTTGGAATTTTTTTCTTTAAACTATCGCATATACGAAATTTAACTCCCGGTAGGAACTTTTTGGTCAACCTATCGTCAATGTACGAATTTTAACTCTCGGTGGGCACTTTTTTCTTCAAACTACCGTCAATATTCAAATTTTAACTATTGGTTGGAATCTATTTATCAAACAATCGTCAATACACGAATTTTAATACTAGGTTGGAATTTTTTTCTTCAAACTATCGCCTGTATACGAAATTGAACTCTCGGTAGGAATTTTTTGGTCAAACTATCGTCAATGTACGAATTTTAACTCTCGGTGGGCTCTTTCTCTTCAAACTACTATCAATACTCAAATTTTAACTATTGGTTGAAATCGTTATGTCAAACAATCGTCAATAATCGAATTTTAATACTAGGTTGGAATTTTTTTCTTCAAACTATCGCCTATATACGATATTTAATTCACGGTGGGAATTTTTTGGTCAACCTATCGTCAGTGTACGAATTTTAACTCTCGGTGGGCACTTTTTTCTTCAAACTACCGCCTATATACGAAATTTAACTCTCGATAGGAATTTTTTGGTCAACCTATCGTCAGTGTACGAATTTTAACTCTCGGTGGGCACTTTTTTCTTCAAACTACTATCAATACTCAAATTTTAACTATTGTTTGGAATCTTTTTGTCAACAATCGTCAATAAACGAATTTTAATACTAGGTTGGAATTTTTTTCTTCAAACTACCGCCTATATACGAAATTTAACTCTCGATAGGAATTTTTTGGTCAAACTATCGTCAATGTACGAATTTTAACTCTCGGTGGGCACTTTTTCCTCAAACTAATGTCAATATTCAAATTTTAACTATTGGTTGGAATCTTTATGTCAAACAATCGTCAATACACGAATTTTAATACTAGGTTGGAATTCTTTTCTTCAAACTATCGCCTATATACGAAATTTAACTCTCGGTGGGAATTTTTAGTCAAACTATCGTCAATGTACGAATTTTAACTATCGGTGGGCACTTTTTTCTTCAAACTAATGTCAATATTCAAATTTTAACTATTGGTTGGAATCTTTATGTCAAGCAATCGTCAATGAGCGAATTTTAATACTAGGTTGGAATTTTTTTCTTTAAACTATCGCATATACGAAATTTAACTCCCGGTAGGAACTTTTTGGTCAACCTATCGTCAATGTACGAATTTTAACTCTCGGTGGGCACTTTTTTCTTCAAACTACCGTCAATATTCAAATTTTAACTATTGGTTGGAATCTATTTATCAAACAATCGTCAATACACGAATTTTAATACTAGGTTGGAATTTTTTTCTTCAAACTATCGCCTGTATACGAAATTGAACTCTCGGTAGGAATTTTTTGGTCAAACTATCGTCAATGTACGAATTTTAACTCTCGGTGGGCTCTTTCTCTTCAAACTACTATCAATACTCAAATTTTAACTATTGGTTGAAATCTTTATGTCAAACAATCGTCAATAATCGAATTTTAATACTAGGTTGGAATTTTTTTCTTCAAACTATCGCCTATATACGATATTTAATTCACGGTGGGAATTTTTTGGTCAACCTATCGTCAGTGTACGAATTTTAACTCTCGGTGGGCACTTTTTTCTTCAAACTACCGCCTATATACGAAATTTAACTCTCGATAGGAATTTTTTGGTCAACCTATCGTCAGTGTACGAATTTTAACTCTCGGTGGGCACTTTTTTCTTCAAACTACTATGAATACTCAAATTTTAACTATTGTTTGGAATCTTTTTGTCAACAATCGTCAATAAACGAATTTTAATACTAGGTTGGAATTTCTTTCTTCAAACTACCGCCTATATACGAAATTTAACTCTCGATAGGAATTTTTTGGTCAAACTATCGTCAATGTACGAATTTTAACTCTCGGTGGGCACTTTTTCCTCAAACTAATGTCAATATTCAAATTTTAACTATTGGTTGGAATCTTTATGTCAAACAATCGTCAATACACGAATTTTAATACTAGGTTGGAATTCTTTTCTTCAAACTATCGCCTATATACGAAATTTAACTCTCGGTGGGAATTTTTAGTCAAACTATCGTCAATGTACGAATTTTAACTATCGGTGGGCACTTTTTTCTTCAAACTAATGTCAATATTCAAATTTTAACTATTGGTTGGAATCTTTATGTCAAGCAATCGTCAATGAGCGAATTTTAATACTAGGTTGGAATTTTTTTCTTTAAACTATCGCATATACGAAATTTAACTCCCGGTAGGAACTTTTTGGTCAACCTATCGTCAATGTACGAATTTTAACTCTCGGTGGGCACTTTTTTCTTCAAACTACCGTCAATATTCAAATTTTAACTATTGGTTGGAATCTATTTATCAAACAATCGTCAATACACGAATTTTAATACTAGGTTGGAATTTTTTTCTTCAAACTATCGCCTGTATACGAAATTGAACTCTCGCTAGGAATTTTTTGGTCAAACTATCGTCAATGTACGAATTTTAACTCTCGGTGGGCTCTTTCTCTTCAAACTACTATCAATACTCAAATTTTAACTATTGGTTGAAATCTTTATGTCAAACAATCGTCAATAATCGAATTTTAATACTAGGTTGGAATTTTTTTCTTCAAACTATCGCCTATATACGATATTTAATTCACGGTGGGAATTTTTTGGTCAACCTACCGTCAGTGTACGAATTTTAACTCTCGGTGGGCACTTTTTTCTTCAAACTACCGCCTATATACGAAATTTAACTCTCGATAGGAATTTTTTGGTCAACCTATCGTCAGTGTACGAATTTTAACTCTCGGTGGGCACTTTTTTCTTCAAACTACTATCAATACTCAAATTTTAACTATTGTTTGGAATCTTTTTGTCAACAATCGTCAATACACGAATTTTAATACTAGGTTGGAATTTTTTTCTTCAAACTATCGCCTATATACGAAATTTAACTCTCGATAGGAATTTTTTGGTCAAATTATCGTCAATGTACGAATTTTAACTCTCGGTGGGCACTTTTTCTTCAAACTACTATCTATACTCAAATTTTGACTATTGTTTGGTATCTTTTTGTCAACAATCGTCAATAATCGAATTTTAATACTAGGTTGGAATTTTTTTCTTCAAACTATCGCCTATATACGATATTTAACTCACGGTGGGAATTTTTTGGTCAACCTATCGTCAGTGTACGAATTTTAACTCTCGGTGGGCACTTTTTTCTTCAAACTACCGCCTATATACGAAATTTAACTCTCGATAGGAATTTTTTGGTCAACCTATCGTCAGTGTACGAATTTTAACTCTCGGTGGGCACTTTTTTCTTCAAACTACTATCAATACTCAAATTTTAACTATTGTTTGGAATCTTTTTGTCAACAATCGTCAATAAACGAATTTTAATACTAGGTTGGAATTTTTTTCTTCAAACTACCGCCTATATACGAAATTTAACTCTCGATAGGAATTTTTTGGTCAAACTATCGTCAATGTACGAATTTTAACTCTCGGTGGGCACTTTTTCCTCAAACTAATGTCAATATTCAAATTTTAACTATTGGTTGGAATCTTTATGTCAAACAATCGTCAATACACGAATTTTAATACTAGGTTGGAATTCTTTTCTTCAAACTATCGCCTATATACGAAATTTAACTCTCGGTGGGAATTTTTAGTCAAACTATCGTCAATGTACGAATTTTAACTATCGGTGGGCACTTTTTTCTTCAAACTAATGTCAATATTCAAATTTTAACTATTGGTTGGAATCTTTATGTCAAGCAATCGTCAATGAGCGAATTTTAATACTAGGTTGGAATTTTTTTCTTTAAACTATCGCATATACGAAATTTAACTCCCGGTAGGAACTTTTTGGTCAACCTATCGTCAATGTACGAATTTTAACTCTCGGTGGGCACTTTTTTCTTCAAACTACCGTCAATATTCAAATTTTAACTATTGGTTGGAATCTATTTATCAAACAATCGTCAATACACGAATTTTAATACTAGGTTGGAATTTTTTTCTTCAAACTATCGCCTGTATACGAAATTGAACTCTCGGTAGGAATTTTTTGGTCAAACTATCGTCAATGTACGAATTTTAACTCTCGGTGGGCTCTTTCTCTTCAAACTACTATCAATACTCAAATTTTAACTATTGGTTGAAATCGTTATGTCAAACAATCGTCAATAATCGAATTTTAATACTAGGTTGGAATTTTTTTCTTCAAACTATCGCCTATATACGATATTTAATTCACGGTGGGAATTTTTTGGTCAACCTATCGTCAGTGTACGAATTTTAACTCTCGGTGGGCACTTTTTTCTTCAAACTACCGCCTATATACGAAATTTAACTCTCGATAGGAATTTTTTGGTCAACCTATCGTCAGTGTACGAATTTTAACTCTCGGTGGGCACTTTTTTCTTCAAACTACTATCAATACTCAAATTTTAACTATTGTTTGGAATCTTTTTGTCAACAATCGTCAATAAACGAATTTTAATACTAGGTTGGAATTTTTTTCTTCAAACTACCGCCTATATACGAAATTTAACTCTCGATAGGAATTTTTTGGTCAAACTATCGTCAATGTACGAATTTTAACTCTCGGTGGGCACTTTTTCCTCAAACTAATGTCAATATTCAAATTTTAACTATTGGTTGGAATCTTTATGTCAAACAATCGTCAATACACGAATTTTAATACTAGGTTGGAATTCTTTTCTTCAAACTATCGCCTATATACGAAATTTAACTCTCGGTGGGAATTTTTAGTCAAACTATCGTCAATGTACGAATTTTAACTATCGGTGGGCACTTTTTTCTTCAAACTAATGTCAATATTCAAATTTTAACTATTGGTTGGAATCTTTATGTCAAGCAATCGTCAATGAGCGAATTTTAATACTAGGTTGGAATTTTTTTCTTTAAACTATCGCATATACGAAATTTAACTCCCGGTAGGAACTTTTTGGTCAACCTATCGTCAATGTACGAATTTTAACTCTCGGTGGGCACTTTTTTCTTCAAACTACCGTCAATATTCAAATTTTAACTATTGGTTGGAATCTATTTATCAAACAATCGTCAATACACGAATTTTAATACTAGGTTGGAATTTTTTTCTTCAAACTATCGCCTGTATACGAAATTGAACTCTCGGTAGGAATTTTTTGGTCAAACTATCGTCAATGTACGAATTTTAACTCTCGGTGGGCTCTTTCTCTTCAAACTACTATCAATACTCAAATTTTAACTATTGGTTGAAATCTTTATGTCAAACAATCGTCAATAATCGAATTTTAATACTAGGTTGGAATTTTTTTCTTCAAACTATCGCCTATATACGATATTTAATTCACGGTGGGAATTTTTTGGTCAACCTATCGTCAGTGTACGAATTTTAACTCTCGGTGGGCACTTTTTTCTTCAAACTACCGCCTATATACGAAATTTAACTCTCGATAGGAATTTTTTGGTCAACCTATCGTCAGTGTACGAATTTTAACTCTCGGTGGGCACTTTTTTCTTCAAACTACTATGAATACTCAAATTTTAACTATTGTTTGGAATCTTTTTGTCAACAATCGTCAATAAACGAATTTTAATACTAGGTTGGAATTTCTTTCTTCAAACTACCGCCTATATACGAAATTTAACTCTCGATAGGAATTTTTTGGTCAAACTATCGTCAATGTACGAATTTTAACTCTCGGTGGGCACTTTTTCCTCAAACTAATGTCAATATTCAAATTTTAACTATTGGTTGGAATCTTTATGTCAAACAATCGTCAATACACGAATTTTAATACTAGGTTGGAATTCTTTTCTTCAAACTATCGCCTATATACGAAATTTAACTCTCGGTGGGAATTTTTAGTCAAACTATCGTCAATGTACGAATTTTAACTATCGGTGGGCACTTTTTTCTTCAAACTAATGTCAATATTCAAATTTTAACTATTGGTTGGAATCTTTATGTCAAGCAATCGTCAATGAGCGAATTTTAATACTAGGTTGGAATTTTTTTCTTTAAACTATCGCATATACGAAATTTAACTCCCGGTAGGAACTTTTTGGTCAACCTATCGTCAATGTACGAATTTTAACTCTCGGTGGGCACTTTTTTCTTCAAACTACCGTCAATATTCAAATTTTAACTATTGATTGGAATCTATTTATCAAACAATCGTCAATACACGAATTTTAATACTAGGTTGGAATTTTTTTCTTCAAACTATCGCCTGTATACGAAATTGAACTCTCGCTAGGAATTTTTTGGTCAAACTATCGTCAATGTACGAATTTTAACTCTCGGTGGGCTCTTTCTCTTCAAACTACTATCAATACTCAAATTTTAACTATTGGTTGAAATCTTTATGTCAAACAATCGTCAATAATCGAATTTTAATACTAGGTTGGAATTTTTTTCTTCAAACTATCGCCTATATACGATATTTAATTCACGGTGGGAATTTTTTGGTCAACCTACCGTCAGTGTACGAATTTTAACTCTCGGTGGGCACTTTTTTCTTCAAACTACCGCCTATATACGAAATTTAACTCTCGATAGGAATTTTTTGGTCAACCTATCGTCAGTGTACGAATTTTAACTCTCGGTGGGCACTTTTTTCTTCAAACTACTATCAATACTCAAATTTTAACTATTGTTTGGAATCTTTTTGTCAACAATCGTCAATACACGAATTTTAATACTAGGTTGGAATTTTTTTCTTCAAACTATCGCCTATATACGAAATTTAACTCTCGATAGGAATTTTTTGGTCAAATTATCGTCAATGTACGAATTTTAACTCTCGGTGGGCACTTTTTTCTTCAAACTACTATCAATACTCAAGTTTTAACTATTGTTTGGAATCTTTTTGTCAACAATCGTCAATAAACGAATTTTAATACTAGGTTGGAATTTTTTTCTTCAAACTACCGCCTATATACGAAATTTAACTCTCGATAGGAATTTTTTGGTCAAACTATCGTCAATGTACGAATTTTAACTCTCGGTGGGCACTTTTTCTTCAAACTAATGTCAATATTCAAATTTTAACTATTGGTTGGAATCTTTATGTCAAACAATCGTCAATACACGAATTTTAATACTAGGTTGGAATTCTTTTCTTCAAACTATCGCCTATATACGAAATTTAACTCTCGGTGGGAATTTTTAGTCAAACTATCGTCAATGTACGAATTTTAACTATCGGTGGGCACTTTTTTCTTCAAACTAATGTCAATATTCAAATTTTAACTATTGGTTGGAATCTTTATGTCAAGCAATCGTCAATGAGCGAATTTTAATACTAGGTTGGAATTTTTTTCTTTAAACTATCGCATATACGAAATTTAACTCCCGGTAGGAACTTTTTGGTCAACCTATCGTCAATGTACGAATTTTAACTCTCGGTGGGCACTTTTTTCTTCAAACTACCGTCAATATTCAAATTTTAACTATTGGTTGGAATCTATTTATCAAACAATCGTCAATACACGAATTTTAATACTAGGTTGGAATTTTTTTCTTCAAACTATCGCCTGTATACGAAATTGAACTCTCGGTAGGAATTTTTTGGTCAAACTATCGTCAATGTACGAATTTTAACTCTCGGTGGGCTCTTTCTCTTCAAACTACTATCAATACTCAAATTTTAACTATTGGTTGAAATCTTTATGTCAAACAATCGTCAATAATCGAATTTTAATACTAGGTTGGAATTTTTTTCTTCAAACTATCGCCTATATACGATATTTAATTCACGGTGGGAATTTTTTGGTCAACCTATCGTCAGTGTATGAATTTTAACTCTCGGTGGGCACTTTTTTCTTCAAACTACCGCCTATATACGAAATTTAACTCTCGATAGGAATTTTTTGGTCAACCTATCGTCAGTGTACGAATTTTAACTCTCGGTGGGCACTTTTTTCTTCAAACTACTATCAATACTCAAATTTTAACTATTGTTTGGAATCTTTTTGTCAACAATCGTCAATACACGAATTTTAATACTAGGTTGGAATTTTTTTCTTCAAACTATCGCCTATATACGAAATTTAACTCTCGATAGGAATTTTTTGGTCAAATTATCGTCAATGTACGAATTTTAACTCTCGGTGGGCACTTTTTCTTCAAACTACTATCTATACTCAAATTTTGACTATTGTTTGGTATCTTTTTGTCAACAATCGTCAATAATCGAATTTTAATACTAGGTTGGAATTTTTTTCTTCAAACTATCGCCTATATACGATATTTAACTCACGGTGGGAATTTTTTGGTCAACCTATCGTCAGTGTACGAATTTTAACTCTCGGTGGGCACTTTTTTCTTCAAACTACCGCCTATATACGAAATTTAACTCTCGATAGGAATTTTTTGGTCAACCTATCGTCAGTGTACGAATTTTAACTCTCGGTGGGCACTTTTTTCTTCAAACTACTATCAATACTCAAATTTTAACTATTGTTTGGAATCTTTTTGTCAACAATCGTCAATAAACGAATTTTAATACTAGGTTGGAATTTTTTTCTTCAAACTACCGCCTATATACGAAATTTAACTCTCGATAGGAATTTTTTGGTCAAACTATCGTCAATGTACGAATTTTAACTCTCGGTGGGCACTTTTTCTTCAAACTAATGTCAATATTCAAATTTTAACTATTGGTTGGAATCTTTATGTCAAACAATCGTCAATACACGAATTTTAATACTAGGTTGGAATTCTTTTCTTCAAACTATCGCCTATATACGAAATTTAACTCTCGGTGGGAATTTTTAGTCAAACTATCGTCAATGTACGAATTTTAACTATCGGTGGGCACTTTTTTCTTCAAACTAATGTCAATATTCAAATTTTAACTATTGGTTGGAATCTTTATGTCAAGCAATCGTCAATGAGCGAATTTTAATACTAGGTTGGAATTTTTTTCTTTAAACTATCGCATATACGAAATTTAACTCCCGGTAGGAACTTTTTGGTCAACCTATCGTCAATGTACGAATTTTAACTCTCGGTGGGCACTTTTTTCTTCAAACTACCGTCAATATTCAAATTTTAACTATTGGTTGGAATCTATTTATCAAACAATCGTCAATACACGAATTTTAATACTAGGTTGGAATTTTTTTCTTCAAACTATCGCCTGTATACGAAATTGAACTCTCGGTAGGAATTTTTTGGTCAAACTATCGTCAATGTACGAATTTTAACTCTCGGTGGGCTCTTTCTCTTCAAACTACTATCAATACTCAAATTTTAACTATTGGTTGAAATCTTTATGTCAAACAATCGTCAATAATCGAATTTTAATACTAGGTTGGAATTTTTTTCTTCAAACTATCGCCTATATACGATATTTAATTCACGGTGGGAATTTTTTGGTCAACCTATCGTCAGTGTATGAATTTTAACTCTCGGTGGGCACTTTTTTCTTCAAACTACCGCCTATATACGAAATTTAACTCTCGATAGGAATTTTTTGGTCAACCTATCGTCAGTGTACGAATTTTAACTCTCGGTGGGCACTTTTTTCTTCAAACTACTATCAATACTCAAATTTTAACTATTGTTTGGAATCTTTTTGTCAACAATCGTCAATACACGAATTTTAATACTAGGTTGGAATTTTTTTCTTCAAACTATCGCCTATATACGAAATTTAACTCTCGATAGGAATTTTTTGGTCAAATTATCGTCAATGTACGAATTTTAACTCTCGGTGGGCACTTTTTCTTCAAACTACTATCTATACTCAAATTTTGACTATTGTTTGGTATCTTTTTGTCAACAATCGTCAATAATCGAATTTTAATACTAGGTTGGAATTTTTTTCTTCAAACTATCGCCTATATACGATATTTAACTCACGGTGGGAATTTTTTGGTCAACCTATCGTCAGTGTACGAATTTTAACTCTCGGTGGGCACTTTTTTCTTCAAACTACCGCCTATATACGAAATTTAACTCTCGATAGGAATTTTTTGGTCAACCTATCGTCAGTGTACGAATTTTAACTCTCGGTGGGCACTTTTTTCTTCAAACTACTATCAATACTCAAATTTTAACTATTGTTTGGAATCTTTTTGTCAACAATCGTCAATAAACGAATTTTAATACTAGGTTGGAATTTTTTTCTTCAAACTACCGCCTATATACGAAATTTAACTCTCGATAGGAATTTTTTGGTCAAACTATCGTCAATGTACGAATTTTAACTCTCGGTGGGCACTTTTTCTTCAAACTAATGTCAATATTCAAATTTTAACTATTGGTTGGAATCTTTATGTCAAACAATCGTCAATACACGAATTTTAATACTAGGTTGGAATTCTTTTCTTCAAACTATCGCCTATATACGAAATTTAACTCTCGGTGGGAATTTTTAGTCAAACTATCGTCAATGTACGAATTTTAACTATCGGTGGGCACTTTTTTCTTCAAACTAATGTCAATATTCAAATTTTAACTATTGGTTGGAATCTTTATGTCAAGCAATCGTCAATGAGCGAATTTTAATACTAGGTTGGAATTTTTTTCTTTAAACTATCGCATATACGAAATTTAACTCCCGGTAGGAACTTTTTGGTCAACCTATCGTCAATGTACGAATTTTAACTCTCGGTGGGCACTTTTTTCTTCAAACTACCGTCAATATTCAAATTTTAACTATTGGTTGGAATCTATTTATCAAACAATCGTCAATACACGAATTTTAATACTAGGTTGGAATTTTTTTCTTCAAACTATCGCCTGTATACGAAATTGAACTCTCGGTAGGAATTTTTTGGTCAAACTATCGTCAATGTACGAATTTTAACTCTCGGTGGGCTCTTTCTCTTCAAACTACTATCAATACTCAAATTTTAACTATTGGTTGAAATCTTTATGTCAAACAATCGTCAATAATCGAATTTTAATACTAGGTTGGAATTTTTTTCTTCAAACTATCGCCTATATACGATATTTAATTCACGGTGGGAATTTTTTGGTCAACCTATCGTCAGTGTACGAATTTTAACTCTCGGTGGGCACTTTTTTCTTCAAACTACCGCCTATATACGAAATTTAACTCTCGATAGTAATTTTTTGGTCAACCTATCGTCAGTGTACGAATTTTAACTCTCGGTGGGCACTTTTTTCTTCAAACTACTATCAATACTCAAATTTTAACTATTGTTTGGAATCTTTTTGTCAACAATCGTCAATACACGAATTTTAATACTAGGTTGGAATTTTTTTCTTCAAACTATCGCCTATATACGAAATTTAACTCTCGATAGGAATTTTTTGGTCAAATTATCGTCAATGTACGAATTTTAACTCTCGGTGGGCACTTTTTCTTCAAACTACTATCTATACTCAAATTTTGACTATTGTTTGGTATCTTTTTGTCAACAATCGTCAATAATCGAATTTTAATACTAGGTTGGAATTTTTTTCTTCAAACTATCGCCTATATACGATATTTAACTCACGGTGGGAATTTTTTGGTCAACCTATCGTCAGTGTACGAATTTTAACTCTCGGTGGGCACTTTTTTCTTCAAACTACCGCCTATATACGAAATTTAACTCTCGATAGGAATTTTTTGGTCAACCTATCGTCAGTGTACGAATTTTAACTCTCGGTGGGCACTTTTTTCTTCAAACTACTATCAATACTCAAATTTTAACTATTGTTTGGAATCTTTTTGTCAACAATCGTCAATAAACGAATTTTAATACTAGGTTGGAATTTTTTTCTTCAAACTACCGCCTATATACGAAATTTAACTCTCGATAGGAATTTTTTGGTCAACCTATCGTCAGTGTACGAATTTTAACTCTCGGTGGGCACTTTTTCTTCAAACTAATGTCAATATTCAAATTTTAACTATTGGTTGGAATCTTTATGTCAAACAATCGTCAATACACGAATTTTAATACTAGGTTGGAATTCTTTTCTTCAAACTATCGCCTATATACGAAATTTAACTCTCGGTGGGAATTTTTAGTCAAACTATCGTCAATGTACGAATTTTAACTATCGGTGGGCACTTTTTTCTTCAAACTAATGTCAATATTCAAATTTTAACTATTGGTTGGAATCTTTATGTCAAGCAATCGTCAATGAGCGAATTTTAATACTAGGTTGGAATTTTTTTCTTTAAACTATCGCATATACGAAATTTAACTCCCGGTAGGAACTTTTTGGTCAACCTATCGTCAATGTACGAATTTTAACTCTCGGTGGGCACTTTTTTCTTCAAACTACCGTCAATATTCAAATTTTAACTATTGGTTGGAATCTATTTATCAAACAATCGTCAATACACGAATTTTAATACTAGGTTGGAATTTTTTTCTTCAAACTATCGCCTGTATACGAAATTGAACTCTCGGTAGGAATTTTTTGGTCAAACTATCGTCAATGTACGAATTTTAACTCTCGGTGGGCTCTTTCTCTTCAAACTACTATCAATACTCAAATTTTAACTATTGGTTGAAATCTTTATGTCAAACAATCGTCAATAATCGAATTTTAATACTAGGTTGGAATTTTTTTCTTCAAACTATCGCCTATATACGATATTTAATTCACGGTGGGAATTTTTTGGTCAACCTATCGTCAGTGTACGAATTTTAACTCTCGGTGGGCACTTTTTTCTTCAAACTACCGCCTATATACGAAATTTAACTCTCGATAGGAATTTTTTGGTCAACCTATCGTCAGTGTACGAATTTTAAATCTCGGTGGGCACTTTTTTCTTCAAACTACTATCAATACTCAAATTTTAACTATTGTTTGGAATCTTTTTGTCAACAATCGTCAATACACGAATTTTAATACTAGGTTGGAATTTTTTTCTTCAAACTATCGCCTATATACGAAATTTAACTCTCGATAGGAATTTTTTGGTCAAATTATCGTCAATGTACGAATTTTAACTCTCGGTGGGCACTTTTTCTTCAAACTACTATCTATACTCAAATTTTGACTATTGTTTGGTATCTTTTTGTCAACAATCGTCAATAATCGAATTTTAATACTAGGTTGGAATTTTTTTCTTCAAACTATCGCCTATATACGATATTTAACTCACGGTGGGAATTTTTTGGTCAACCTATCGTCAGTGTACGAATTTTAACTCTCGGTGGGCACTTTTTTCTTCAAACTACCGCCTATATACGAAATTTAACTCTCGATAGGAATTTTTTGGTCAACCTATCGTCAGTGTACGAATTTTAACTCTCGGTGGGCACTTTTTTCTTCAAACTACTATCAATACTCAAATTTTAACTATTGTTTGGAATCTTTTTGTCAACAATCGTCAATAAACGAATTTTAATACTAGGTTGGAATTTTTTTCTTCAAACTACCGCCTATATACGAAATTTAACTCTCGATAGGAATTTTTTGGTCAACCTATCGTCAGTGTACGAATTTTAACTCTCGGTGGGCACTTTTTCTTCAAACTAATGTCAATATTCAAATTTTAACTATTGGTTGGAATCTTTATGTCAAACAATCGTCAATACACGAATTTTAATACTAGGTTGGAATTCTTTTCTTCAAACTATCGCCTATATACGAAATTTAACTCTCGGTGGGAATTTTTAGTCAAACTATCGTCAATGTACGAATTTTAACTATCGGTGGGCACTTTTTTCTTCAAACTAATGTCAATATTCAAATTTTAACTATTGGTTGGAATCTTTATGTCAAGCAATCGTCAATGAGCGAATTTTAATACTAGGTTGGAATTTTTTTCTTTAAACTATCGCATATACGAAATTTAACTCCCGGTAGGAACTTTTTGGTCAACCTATCGTCAATGTACGAATTTTAACTCTCGGTGGGCACTTTTTTCTTCAAACTACCGTCAATATTCAAATTTTAACTATTGGTTGGAATCTATTTATCAAACAATCGTCAATACACGAATTTTAATACTAGGTTGGAATTTTTTTCTTCAAACTATCGCCTGTATACGAAATTGAACTCTCGGTAGGAATTTTTTGGTCAAACTATCGTCAATGTACGAATTTTAACTCTCGGTGGGCTCTTTCTCTTCAAACTACTATCAATACTCAAATTTTAACTATTGGTTGAAATCTTTATGTCAAACAATCGTCAATAATCGAATTTTAATACTAGGTTGGAATTTTTTTCTTCAAACTATCGCCTATATACGATATTTAATTCACGGTGGGAATTTTTTGGTCAACCTATCGTCAGTGTACGAATTTTAACTCTCGGTGGGCACTTTTTTCTTCAAACTACCGCCTATATACGAAATTTAACTCTCGATAGGAATTTTTTGGTCAACCTATCGTCAGTGTACGAATTTTAAATCTCGGTGGGCACTTTTTTCTTCAAACTACTATCAATACTCAAATTTTAACTATTGTTTGGAATCTTTTTGTCAACAATCGTCAATACACGAATTTTAATACTAGGTTGGAATTTTTTTCTTCAAACTATCGCCTATATACGAAATTTAACTCTCGATAGGAATTTTTTGGTCAAATTATCGTCAATGTACGAATTTTAACTCTCGGTGGGCACTTTTTCTTCAAACTACTATCTATACTCAAATTTTGACTATTGTTTGGTATCTTTTTGTCAACAATCGTCAATAATCGAATTTTAATACTAGGTTGGAATTTTTTTCTTCAAACTATCGCCTATATACGATATTTAACTCACGGTGGGAATTTTTTGGTCAACCTATCGTCAGTGTACGAATTTTAACTCTCGGTGGGCACTTTTTTCTTCAAACTACCGCCTATATACGAAATTTAACTCTCGATAGGAATTTTTTGGTCAACCTATCGTCAGTGTACGAATTTTAACTCTCGGTGGGCACTTTTTTCTTCAAACTACTATCAATACTCAAATTTTAACTATTGTTTGGAATCTTTTTGTCAACAATCGTCAATAAACGAATTTTAATACTAGGTTGGAATTTTTTTCTTCAAACTACCGCCTATATACGAAATTTAACTCTCGATAGGAATTTTTTGGTCAAACTATCGTCAATGTACGAATTTTAACTCTCGGTGGGCACTTTTTCCTCAAACTAATGTCAATATTCAAATTTTAACTATTGGTTGGAATCTTTATGTCAAACAATCGTCAATACACGAATTTTAATACTAGGTTGGAATTCTTTTCTTCAAACTATCGCCTATATACGAAATTTAACTCTCGGTGGGAATTTTTAGTCAAACTATCGTCAATGTACGAATTTTAACTATCGGTGGGCACTTTTTTCTTCAAACTAATGTCAATATTCAAATTTTAACTATTGGTTGGAATCTTTATGTCAAGCAATCGTCAATGAGCGAATTTTAATACTAGGTTGGAATTTTTTTCTTTAAACTATCGCATATACGAAATTTAACTCCCGGTAGGAACTTTTTGGTCAACCTATCGTCAATGTACGAATTTTAACTCTCGGTGGGCACTTTTTTCTTCAAACTACCGTCAATATTCAAATTTTAACTATTGGTTGAAATCTTTTTATCAAACAATCGTCAATACACGAATTTTAATACTAGGTTGGAATTTTTTTCTTCAAACTATCGCCTGTATACGAAATTGAACTCTCGGTAGGAACTTTTTGGTCAAATTATCGTCAATGTACGAATTTTAACTCTCGGTGGGCTCTTTCTCTTCAAACTACTATCAATACTCAAATTTTAACTATTGGTTGAAATCTTTATGTCAAACAATCGTCAATAATCGAATTTTAATACTAGGTTGGAATTTTTTTCTTCAAACTATCGCTTATATACGATATTTAACTCACGGTGGGAATTTTTTGGTCAACCTATCGTCAGTGTACGAATTTTAACTCTCGGTGGGCACTTTTTTCTTCAAACTACCGCCTATATACGAAATTTAACTCTCGATAGGAATTTTTTGGTCAACCTATCGTCAGTGTACGAATTTTAACTCTCGGTGGGCACTTTTTCTTCAAACTACCGTCAATATTCAAATTTTAACTATTGGTTGAAATCTTTTTATCAAACAATCGTCAATACACGAATTTTAATACTAGGTTGGAATTTTTTTCTTCAAACTATCGCCTGTATACGAAATTGAACTCTCGGTAGGAATTTTTTGGTCAAATTATCGTCAATGTACGAATTTTAACTCTCGGTGGGCTCTTTCTCTTCAAACTACTATCAATACTCAAATTTTAACTATTGGTTGAAATCTTTATGTCAAACAATCGTCAATAATCGAATTTTAATACTAGGTTGGAATTTTTTTCTTCAAACTATCGCCTATATACGATATTTAACTCACGGTGGGAATTTTTTGGTCAACCTATCGTCAGTGTACGAATTTTAACTCTCGGTGGGCACTTTTTTCTTCAAACTACCGCCTATATACGAAATTTAACTCTCGATAGGAATTTTTTGGTCAACCTATCGTCAGTGTACGAATTTTAACTCTCGGTGGGCACTTTTTCTTCAAACTACTATCAATACTCAAATTTTAACTATTGTTTGGAATCTTTTTGTCAACAATCGTCAATACACGAATTTTAATACTAGGTTGGAATTTTTTTCTTCAAACTATCGCCTGTATACGAAATATAACTCTCCGTAGGAATTTTTTGGTCAAACTATCGTCAATGTACGAATTTTAACTCTCGGTGGGCACTTTTTCTTCAAACTACTATCAATACTCAAATTTTAACTATTGGTTGAATTCTTTATGTCAAACAATCGTCAATAATCGAATTTTAATACTAGGTTGGAATTTTTTTCTTCAAACTATCGCCTATATACGATATTTAATTCACGGTGGGAATTTTTTGGTCAACCTATCGTCAGTGTACGAATTTTAACTCTCGGTGGGCACTTTTTCCTTCAAACTACCGCCTATATACGAAATTTAACTCTCGATAGGAATTTTTTGGTCAACCTATCGTCAGTGTACGAATTTTAACTCTCTGTGGGCACTTTTTTCTTCAAACTACCGCCTATATACGAAATTTAACTCTCGATAGGAATTTTTTGGTCAACCTATCGTCAGTGTACGAATTTTAACTTTCGGTGGGCACTTTTTTCTTCAAACTACCGCCTATACACGAAATTTAACTCTCGATAGGAATTTTTTGGTCAAACTATTGTCAGTGTACGAATTTTAACTCTCGGTGGGCACTTTTTTCTTCAAACTACCGCCTATATACGAAATTTAACTCTCGATAGGAATTTTTTGGTCAAACTATCGTCAATGTACGAATTTTAACTCTGGGTGGGCACTTTTTCTTCAAACTAATGTCAATATTCAAATTTTAACTATTGGTTGGAATCTTTATGTCAAGCAATCGTCAATGAGCGAATTTTAATACTAGGTTGGAATTTTTTTCTTTAAACTATCGCATATACGAAATTTAACTCCCGGTAGGAACTTTTTGGTCAACCTATCGTCAATGTACGAATTTTAACTCTCGGTGGGCACTTTTTTCTTCAAACTACCGTCAATATTCAAATTTTAACTATTGGTTGGAATCTATTTATCAAATAATCGTCAATACACGAATTTTAATACTAGGTTGGAATTTTTTTCTTCAAACTATCGCCTGTATACGAAATTGAACTCTCGGTAGGAATTTTTTGGTCAAACTATCGTCAATGTACGAATTTTAACTCTCGGTGGGCTCTTTCTCTTCAAACTACTATCAATACTCAAATTTTAACTATTGGTTGAAATCTTTATGTCAAACAATCGTCAATAATTGAATTTTAATACTAGGTTGGAATTTTTTTCTTCAAACTATCGCCTATATACGATATTTAATTCACGGTGGGAATTTTTTGGTCAACCTATCGTCAGTGTACGAATTTTAACTCTCGGTGGGCACTTTTTTCTTCAAACTACTATCAATACTCAAATTTTAACTATTGTTTGGAATCTTTTTGTCAACAATCGTCAATAAACGAATTTTAATACTAGGTTGGAATTTTTTTCTTCAAACTACCGCCTATATACGAAATTTAACTCTCGATAGGAATTTTTTGGTCAAACTATCGTCAATGTACGAATTTTAACTCTCGGTGGGCACTTTTTCTTCAAACTAATGTCAATATTCAAATTTTAACTATTGGTTGGAATCTTTATGTCAAACAATCGTCAATACACGAATTTTAATACTAGGTTGGAATTCTTTTCTTCAAACTATCGCCTATATACGAAATTTAACTCTCGGTGGGAATTTTTAGTCAAACTATCGTCAATGTACGAATTTTAACTATCGGTGGGCACTTTTTTCTTCAAAGTAATGTCAATATTCAAATTTAAACTATTGGTTGGAATCTTTATGTCAAGCAATGTCAATGAGCGAATTTTAATACTAGGTTGGAATTTTTTTCTTTAAACTATCGCATATACGAAATTTAACTCCCGGTAGGAACTTTTTGGTCAACCTATCGTCAATGTACGAATTTTAACTCTCGGTGGGCACTTTTTTCTTCAAACTACCGTCAATATTCAAATTTTAACTATTGGTTGAAATCTTTTTATCAAACAATCGTCAATACACGAATTTTAATACTAGGTTGGAATTTTTTTCTTCAATCTATCGCCTGTATACGAAATTGAACTCTTGGTAGGAATTTTTTGGTCAAATTATCGTCAATGTACGAATTTTAACTCTCGGTGGGCTCTTTCTCTTCAAACTACTATCAATACTCAAATTTTAACTATTGGTTGAAATCTTTATGTCAAACAATCGTCAATAATCGAATTTTAATACTAGGTTGGAATTTTTTTCTTCAAACTATCGCCTATATAGGATATTTAACTCACGGTGGGAATTTTTTGGTCAACCTATCGTCAGTGTACGAATTTTAACTCTCGGTGGGCACTTTTTTCTTCAAACTACCGCCTATATACGAAATTTAACTCTCGATAGGAATTTTTTGGTCAACCTATTGTCAGTGTACGAATTTTAACTCTCGGTGGGCACTTTTTCTTCAAACTACTATCAATACTCAAATTTTAACTATTGTTTGGAATCTTTTTGTCAACAATCGTCAATACACGAATTTTAATGCTAGGTTGGAATTTTTTTCTTCAAACTATCGCCTGTATACGAAATTTAACTCTCGGTAGGAATTTTTTGGTCAAACTATCGTCAATGTACGAATTTTAACTCTCGGTGGGCACTTTTTCTTCAAACTACTATCAATACTCAAATTTTAACTATTGGTTGAAATGTTTATGTCAAACAATCGTCAATAATCGAATTTTAATGCTAGGTTGGAATTTTTTCTTCAAACTATCGCCTATATACGAAATTTAACTCACGGTGGGAATTTTTTGGTCAACCTATCGTCAGTGTACGAATTTTAACTATCGGTGGGCACTTTTTTCTTCAAACTACCGCCTATATACGAAATTTAACTCTCAATAGGAATTTTTTGGTCAAACTATCGTCAGTGTACGAATTTTAACTCTCGGTGGGCACTTTTTCTTCAAACTACTATCAATACTCAAATTTTGACTATTGTTTGGTATCTTTTTGTCAACAATCGTCAATAATCGAATTTTAATACTAGGTTGGAATTTTTTTCTTCAAACTATCGCCTATATACGATATTTAACTCACGGTGGGAATTTTATGGTCAACCTATCGTCAGTGTACGAATTTTAACTCTCGGTGGGCACTTTTTTCTTCAAACTACCGCCTATATACGAAATTTAACTCTCGATAGGAATTTTTTAGTCAACCTATCGTCAGTTTACGAATTTTAACTCTCGGTGGGCACTTTTTTCTTCAAACTACCGCCTATATACGAAATTTAACTCTCGGTAGGAATTTTTTGGTCAAAATGTCGTCAATGTACGAATTTTAACTCTCGGTGGGCACTTTTTCTTAAAACTACTATCAATACTCAAATTTTAACTATTGTTTGGAATCTTTTTGTCAACAATCGTCAATAATCGAATTTTAATACTAGGTTGGAATTTTTTTCTTCAAACTATCGCCTATATACGATATTTAACTCACGGTGGGAATTTTTTGGTCAACCTATCGTCAGTGTACGAATTTTAACTCTCGGTGGGCACTTTTTTCTTCAAACTGCCGCCTATATACGAAATTTAACTCTCGATAGGAATTTTTTGGTCAAACTATCGTCAATGTACGAATTTTAACTCTCGGTGGGCACTTTTTCTTCAAACTACTATCAATACTCAAATTTTAACTATTGTTTGGAATCTTTTTGTCAACAATCGTCAATACACGAATTTTAATACTAGGTTGGAATTTTTTTCTTCAAACTATCGCCTATATACGAAATTTAACTCTCGGTGGGAATTTTTAGTCAAACTATCGTCAATGTACGAATTTTAACTATCGGTGGGCACTTTTTTCTTCAAACTAATGTCAATATTCAAATTTTAACTATTGGTTGGAATCTTTATGTCAAGCAATCGTCAATGAGCGAATTTTAATACTAGGTTGGAATTTTTTTCTTTAAACTATCGCATATACGAAATTTAACTCCCGGTAGGAACTTTTTGGTCAACCTATCGTCAATGTATGAATTTTAACTCTCGGTGGGCACTTTTTTCTTCAAACTACCGTCAATATTCAAATTTTAACTATTGGTTGGAATCTATTTATCAAATAATCGTCAATACACGAATTTTAATACTAGGTTGGAATTTTTTTCTTCAAACTATCGCCTGTATACGAAATTGAACTCTCGGTAGGAATTTTTTGGTCAAACTATCGTCAATGTACGAATTTTAACTCTCGGTGGGCTCTTTCTCTTCAAACTACTATCAATACTCAAATTTTAACTATTGTTTGGAATCTTTTTGTCAACAATCGTCAATACACGAATTTTAATGCTAGGTTGGAATTTTTTTCTTCAAACTATCGCCTGTATACGATATTTAACTCACGGTGGGAATTTTTTGGTCAACCTATCGTCAGTGTACGAATTTTAACTCTCGGTGGGCACTTTTTTCTTCAAACTGCCGCCTATATACGAAATTTAACTCTCGATAGGAATTTTTTGGTCAAACTATCGTCAATGTACGAATTTTAACTCTCGGTGGGCACTTTTTCTTCAAACTACTATCAA
Organism: Xylocopa sonorina; assembly: GCF_050948175.1. Taxonomy (NCBI): domain Eukaryota; kingdom Metazoa; phylum Arthropoda; class Insecta; order Hymenoptera; family Apidae; genus Xylocopa; species Xylocopa sonorina. The sequence goes on from NW_027490091.1 coordinate 1,519,705, forward strand.
TACTCAAATTTTAACTATTGTTTGGAATCTTTTTGTCAACAATCGTCAATACACGAATTTTAATACTAGGTTGGAATTTTTTTCTTCAAACTATCGCCTATATACGAAATTTAACTCTCGGTGGGAATTTTTAGTCAAACTATCGTCAATGTACGAATTTTAACTATCGGTGGGCACTTTTTTCTTCAAACTAATGTCAATATTCAAATTTTAACTATTGGTTGGAATCTTTATGTCAAGCAATCGTCAATGAGCGAATTTTAATACTAGGTTGGAATTTTTTTCTTTAAACTATCGCATATACGAAATTTAACTCCCGGTAGGAACTTTTTGGTCAACCTATCGTCAATGTACGAATTTTAACTCTCGGTGGGCACTTTTTTCTTCAAACTACCGTCAATATTCAAATTTTAACTATTGGTTGGAATCTATTTATCAAATAATCGTCAATACACGAATTTTAATACTAGGTTGGAATTTTTTTCTTCAAACTATCGCCTGTATACGAAATTGAACTCTCGGTAGGAATTTTTTGGTCAAACTATCGTCAATGTACGAATTTTAACTCTCGGTGGGCTCTTTCTCTTCAAACTACTATCAATACTCAAATTTTAACTATTGGTTGAAATCTTTATGTCAAACAATCGTCAATAATTGAATTTTAATACTAGGTTGGAATTTTTTTCTTCAAACTATCGCCTATATAAGATATTTAATTCACGGTGGGAATTTTTTGGTCAACCTATCGTCAGTGTACGAATTTTAACTCTCGGTGGGCACTTTTTTCTTCAAACTACTATCAATACTCAAATTTTAACTATTGGTTGAAATCTTTATGTCAAACAATCGTCAATAATCGAATTTTAATACTAGGTTGGAATTTTTTTCTTCAAACTATCGCCTATATACGATATTTAACTCACGGTGGGAATTTTTTGGTCAACCTATCGTCAGTGTACGAATTTTAACTCTCGGTGGGCACTTTTTTCTTCAAACTGCCGCCTATATACGAAATTTAACTCTCGATAGGAATTTTTTGGTCAAACTATCGTCAATGTACGAATTTTAACTCTCGGTGGGCACTTTTTCTTCAAACTACTATCAATACTCAAATTTTAACTATTGTTTGGAATCTTTTTGTCAACAATCGTCAATACACGAATTTTAATACTAGGTTGGAATTTTTTTCTTCAAACTATCGCCTATATACGAAATTTAACTCTCGGTGGGAATTTTTAGTCAAACTATCGTCAATGTACGAATTTTAACTATCGGTGGGCACTTTTTTCTTCAAACTAATGTCAATATTCAAATTTTAACTATTGGTTGGAATCTTTATGTCAAGCAATCGTCAATGAGCGAATTTTAATACTAGGTTGGAATTTTTTTCTTTAAACTATCGCATATACGAAATTTAACTCCCGGTAGGAACTTTTTGGTCAACCTATCGTCAATGTACGAATTTTAACTCTCGGTGGGCACTTTTTTCTTCAAACTACCGTCAATATTCAAATTTTAACTATTGGTTGGAATCTATTTATCAAATAATCGTCAATACACGAATTTTAATACTAGGTTGGAATTTTTTTCTTCAAACTATCGCCTGTATACGAAATTGAACTCTCGGTAGGAATTTTTTGGTCAAACTATCGTCAATGTACGAATTTTAACTCTCGGTGGGCTCTTTCTCTTCAAACTACTATCAATACTCAAATTTTAACTATTGGTTGAAATCTTTATGTCAAACAATCGTCAATAATTGAATTTTAATACTAGGTTGGAATTTTTTTCTTCAAACTATCGCCTATATAAGATATTTAATTCACGGTGGGAATTTTTTGGTCAACCTATCGTCAGTGTACGAATTTTAACTCTCGGTGGGCACTTTTTTCTTCAAACTACTATCAATACTCAAATTTTAACTATTGGTTGAAATCTTTATGTCAAACAATCGTCAATAATCGAATTTTAATACTAGGTTGGAATTTTTTTCTTCAAACTATCGCCTATATACGATATTTAACTCACGGTGGGAATTTTTTGGTCAACCTATCGTCAGTGTACGAATTTTAACTCTCGGTGGGCACTTTTTTCTTCAAACTGCCGCCTATATACGAAATTTAACTCTCGATAGGAATTTTTTGGTCAAACTATCGTCAATGTACGAATTTTAACTCTCGGTGGGCACTTTTTCTTCAAACTACTATCAATACTCAAATTTTAACTATTGTTTGGAATCTTTTTGTCAACAATCGTCAATACACGAATTTTAATACTAGGTTGGAATTTTTTTCTTCAAACTATCGCCTATATACGAAATTTAACTCTCGGTGGGAATTTTTAGTCAAACTATCGTCAATGTACGAATTTTAACTATCGGTGGGCACTTTTTTCTTCAAACTAATGTCAATATTCAAATTTTAACTATTGGTTGGAATCTTTATGTCAAGCAATCGTCAATGAGCGAATTTTAATACTAGGTTGGAATTTTTTTCTTTAAACTATCGCATATACGAAATTTAACTCCCGGTAGGAACTTTTTGGTCAACCTATCGTCAATGTACGAATTTTAACTCTCGGTGGGCACTTTTTTCTTCAAACTACCGTCAATATTCAAATTTTAACTATTGGTTGGAATCTATTTATCAAATAATCGTCAATACACGAATTTTAATACTAGGTTGGAATTTTTTTCTTCAAACTATCGCCTGTATACGAAATTGAACTCTCGGTAGGAATTTTTTGGTCAAACTATCGTCAATGTACGAATTTTAACTCTCGGTGGGCTCTTTCTCTTCAAACTACTATCAATACTCAAATTTTAACTATTGGTTGAAATCTTTATGTCAAACAATCGTCAATAATTGAATTTTAATACTAGGTTGGAATTTTTTTCTTCAAACTATCGCCTATATAAGATATTTAATTCACGGTGGGAATTTTTTGGTCAACCTATCGTCAGTGTACGAATTTTAACTCTCGGTGGGCACTTTTTTCTTCAAACTACTATCAATACTCAAATTTTAACTATTGTTTGGAATCTTTTTGTCAACAATCGTCAATAAACGAATTTTAATACTAGGTTGGAATTTTTTTCTTCAAACTACCGCCTATATACGAAATTTAACTCTCGATAGGAATTTTTTGGTCAAACTATCGTCAATGTACGAATTTTAACTCTCGGTGGGCTCTTTCTCTTCAAACTACTATCAATACTCAAATTTTAACTATTGGTTGAAATCTTTATGTCAAACAATCGTCAATAATTGAATTTTAATACTAGGTTGGAATTTTTTTCTTCAAACTATCGCCTATATACGATATTTAATTCACGGTGGGAATTTTTTGGTCAACCTATCGTCAGTGTACGAATTTTAACTCTCGGTGGGCACTTTTTTCTTCAAACTACTATCAATACTCAAATTTTAACTATTGTTTGGAATCTTTTTGTCAACAATCGTCAATAAACGAATTTTAATACTAGGTTGGAATTTTTTTCTTCAAACTACCGCCTATATACGAAATTTAACTCTCGATAGGAATTTTTTGGTCAAACTATCGTCAATGTACGAATTTTAACTCTCGGTGGGCACTTTTTCTTCAAACTAATGTCAATATTCAAATTTTAACTATTGGTTGGAATCTTTATGTCAAACAATCGTCAATACACGAATTTTAATACTAGGTTGGAATTCTTTTCTTCAAACTATCGCCTATATACGAAATTTAACTCTCGGTGGGAATTTTTAGTCAAACTATCGTCAATGTACGAATTTTAACTATCGGTGGGCACTTTTTTCTTCAAAGTAATGTCAATATTCAAATTTAAACTATTGGTTGGAATCTTTATGTCAAGCAATCGTCAATGAGCGAATTTTAATACTAGGTTGGAATTTTTTTCTTTAAACTATCGCATATACGAAATTTAACTCCCGGTAGGAACTTTTTGGTCAACCTATCGTCAATGTACGAATTTTAACTCTCGGTGGGCACTTTTTTCTTCAAACTACCGTCAATATTCAAATTTTAACTATTGGTTGAAATCTTTTTATCAAACAATCGTCAATACACGAATTTTAATACTAGGTTGGAATTTTTTTCTTCAATCTATCGCCTGTATACGAAATTGAACTCTTGGTAGGAATTTTTTGGTCAAATTATCGTCAATGTACGAATTTTAACTCTCGGTGGGCTCTTTCTCTTCAAACTACTATCAATACTCAAATTTTAACTATTGGTTGAAATCTTTATGTCAAACAATCGTCAATAATCGAATTTTAATACTAGGTTGGAATTTTTTTCTTCAAACTATCGCCTATATACGATATTTAACTCACGGTGGGAATTTTTTGGTCAACCTATCGTCAGTGTACGAATTTTAACTCTCGGTGGGCACTTTTTTCTTCAAACTACCGCCTATATACGAAATTTAACTCTCGATAGGAATTTTTTGGTCAACCTATTGTCAGTGTACGAATTTTAACTCTCGGTGGGCACTTTTTCTTCAAACTACTATCAATACTCAAATTTTAACTATTGTTTGGAATCTTTTTGTCAACAATCGTCAATACACGAATTTTAATGCTAGGTTGGAATTTTTTTCTTCAAACTATCGCCTGTATACGAAATTTAACTCTCGGTAGGAATTTTTTGGTCAAACTATCGTCAATGTACGAATTTTAACTCTCGGTGGGCACTTTTTCTTCAAACTACTATCAATACTCAAATTTTAACTATTGGTTGAAATGTTTATGTCAAACAATCGTCAATAATCGAATTTTAATGCTAGGTTGGAATTTTTTCTTCAAACTATCGCCTATATACGAAATTTAACTCACGGTGGGAATTTTTTGGTCAACCTATCGTCAGTGTACGAATTTTAACTATCGGTGGGCACTTTTTTCTTCAAACTACCGCCTATATACGAAATTTAACTCTCAATAGGAATTTTTTGGTCAAACTATCGTCAGTGTACGAATTTTAACTCTCGGTGGGCACTTTTTCTTCAAACTACTATCAATACTCAAATTTTGACTATTGTTTGGTATCTTTTTGTCAACAATCGTCAATAATCGAATTTTAATACTAGGTTGGAATTTTTTTCTTCAAACTATCGCCTATATACGATATTTAACTCACGGTGGGAATTTTATGGTCAACCTATCGTCAGTGTACGAATTTTAACTCTCGGTGGGCACTTTTTTCTTCAAACTACCGCCTATATACGAAATTTAACTCTCGATAGGAATTTTTTAGTCAACCTATCGTCAGTTTACGAATTTTAACTCTCGGTGGGCACTTTTTTCTTCAAACTACCGCCTATATACGAAATTTAACTCTCGGTAGGAATTTTTTGGTCAAAATGTCGTCAATGTACGAATTTTAACTCTCGGTGGGCACTTTTTCTTAAAACTACTATCAATACTCAAATTTTAACTATTGTTTGGAATCTTTTTGTCAACAATCGTCAATAATCGAATTTTAATACTAGGTTGGAATTTTTTTCTTCAAACTATCGCCTATATACGATATTTAACTCACGGTGGGAATTTTTTGGTCAACCTATCGTCAGTGTACGAATTTTAACTCTCGGTGGGCACTTTTTTCTTCAAACTGCCGCCTATATACGAAATTTAACTCTCGATAGGAATTTTTTGGTCAAACTATCGTCAATGTACGAATTTTAACTCTCGGTGGGCACTTTTTCTTCAAACTACTATCAATACTCAAATTTTAACTATTGTTTGGAATCTTTTTGTCAACAATCGTCAATACACGAATTTTAATACTAGGTTGGAATTTTTTTCTTCAAACTATCGCCTATATACGAAATTTAACTCTCGATAGGAATTTTTTGGTCAAACTATCGTCAATGTATGAATTTTAACTCTCGGTGGGCACTTTTTTCTTCAAACTACCGTCAATATTCAAATTTTAACTATTGGTTGGAATCTATTTATCAAATAATCGTCAATACACGAATTTTAATACTAGGTTGGAATTTTTTTCTTCAAACTATCGCCTGTATACGAAATTGAACTCTCGGTAGGAATTTTTTGGTCAAACTATCGTCAATGTACGAATTTTAACTCTCGGTGGGCTCTTTCTCTTCAAACTACTATCAATACTCAAATTTTAACTATTGGTTGAAATCTTTATGTCAAACAATCGTCAATAATTGAATTTTAATACTAGGTTGGAATTTTTTTCTTCAAACTATCGCCTATATACGATATTTAATTCACGGTGGGAATTTTTTGGTCAACCTATCGTCAGTGTACGAATTTTAACTCTCGGTGGGCACTTTTTTCTTCAAACTACTATCAATACTCAAATTTTAACTATTGTTTGGAATCTTTTTGTCAACAATCGTCAATAAACGAATTTTAATACTAGGTTGGAATTTTTTTCTTCAAACTACCGCCTATATACGAAATTTAACTCTCGATAGGAATTTTTTGGTCAAACTATCGTCAATGTACGAATTTTAACTCTCGGTGGGAACTTTTTCTTCAAACTAATGTCAATATTCAAATTTTAACTATTGGTTGGAATCTTTATGTCAAACAATCGTCAATACACGAATTTTAATACTAGGTTGGAATTCTTTCCTTCAAACTATCGCCTATATACGAAATTTAACTCTCGGTGGGAATTTTTAGTCAAACTATCGTCAATGTACGAATTTTAACTATCGGTGGGCACTTTTTTCTTCAAAGTAATGTCAATATTCAAATTTAAACTATTGGTTGGAATCTTTATGTCAAGCAATCGTCAATGAGCGAATTTTAATACTAGGTTGGAATTTTTTTCTTTAAACTATCGCATATACGAAATTTAACTCCCGGTAGGAACTTTTTGGTCAACCTATCGTCAATGTACGAATTTTAACTCTCGGTGGGCACTTTTTTCTTCAAACTACCGTCAATATTCAAATTTTAACTATTGGTTGAAATCTTTTTATCAAACAATCGTCAATACACGAATTTTAATACTAGGTTGGAATTTTTTTCTTCAATCTATCGCCTGTATACGAAATTGAACTCTTGGTAGGAATTTTTTGGTCAAATTATCGTCAATGTACGAATTTTAACTCTCGGTGGGCTCTTTCTCTTCAAACTACTATCAATACTCAAATTTTAACTATTGGTTGAAATCTTTATGTCAAACAATCGTCAATAATCGAATTTTAATACTAGGTTGGAATTTTTTTCTTCAAACTATCGCCTATATACGATATTTAACTCACGGTGGGAATTTTTTGGTCAACCTATCGTCAGTGTACGAATTTTAACTCTCGGTGGGCACTTTTTTCTTCAAACTGCCGCCTATATACGAAATTTAACTCTCGATAGGAATTTTTTGGTCAAACTATCGTCAATGTACGAATTTTAACTCTCGGTGGGCACTTTTTCTTCAAACTACTATCAATACTCAAATTTTAACTATTGTTTGGAATCTTTTTGTCAACAATCGTCAATACACGAATTTTAATACTAGGTTGGAATTTTTTTCTTCAAACTATCGCCTATATACGAAATTTAACTCTCGGTGGGAATTTTTAGTCAAACTATCGTCAATGTACGAATTTTAACTATCGGTGGGCACTTTTTTCTTCAAACTAATGTCAATATTCAAATTTTAACTATTGGTTGGAATCTTTATGTCAAGCAATCGTCAATGAGCGAATTTTAATACTAGGTTGGAATTTTTTTCTTTAAACTATCGCATATACGAAATTTAACTCCCGGTAGGAACTTTTTGGTCAACCTATCGTCAATGTACGAATTTTAACTCTCGGTGGGCACTTTTTTCTTCAAACTACCGTCAATATTCAAATTTTAACTATTGGTTGGAATCTATTTATCAAATAATCGTCAATACACGAATTTTAATACTAGGTTGGAATTTTTTTCTTCAAACTATCGCCTGTATACGAAATTGAACTCTCGGTAGGAATTTTTTGGTCAAACTATCGTCAATGTACGAATTTTAACTCTCGGTGGGCTCTTTCTCTTCAAACTACTATCAATACTCAAATTTTAACTATTGGTTGAAATCTTTATGTCAAACAATCGTCAATAATTGAATTTTAATACTAGGTTGGAATTTTTTTCTTCAAACTATCGCCTATATAAGATATTTAATTCACGGTGGGAATTTTTTGGTCAACCTATCGTCAGTGTACGAATTTTAACTCTCGGTGGGCACTTTTTTCTTCAAACTACTATCAATATTCAAATTTTAACTATTGGTTGGAATCTATTTATCAAATAATCGTCAATACACGAATTTTAATACTAGGTTGGAATTTTTTTCTTCAAACTATCGCCTGTATACGAAATTGAACTCTCGGTAGGAATTTTTTGGTCAAACTATCGTCAATGTACGAATTTTAACTCTCGGTGGGCTCTTTCTCTTCAAACTACTATCAATACTCAAATTTTAACTATTGGTTGAAATCTTTATGTCAAACAATCGTCAATAATTGAATTTTAATACTAGGTTGGAATTTTTTTCTTCAAACTATCGCCTATATAAGATATTTAATTCACGGTGGGAATTTTTTGGTCAACCTATCGTCAGTGTACGAATTTTAACTCTCGGTGGGCACTTTTTTCTTCAAACTACTATCAATACTCAAATTTTAACTATTGTTTGGAATCTTTTTGTCAACAATCGTCAATAAACGAATTTTAATACTAGGTTGGAATTTTTTTCTTCAAACTACCGCCTATATACGAAATTTAACTCTCGATAGGAATTTTTTGGTCAAACTATCGTCAATGTACGAATTTTAACTCTCGGTGGGCACTTTTTCTTCAAACTAATGTCAATATTCAAATTTTAACTATTGGTTGGAATCTTTATGTCAAACAATCGTCAATACACGAATTTTAATACTAGGTTGGAATTCTTTTCTTCAAACTATCGCCTATATACGAAATTTAACTCTCGGTGGGAATTTTTAGTCAAACTATCGTCAATGTACGAATTTTAACTATCGGTGGGCACTTTTTTCTTCAAAGTAATGTCAATATTCAAATTTAAACTATTGGTTGGAATCTTTATGTCAAGCAATCGTCAATGAGCGAATTTTAATACTAGGTTGGAATTTTTTTCTTTAAACTATCGCATATACGAAATTTAACTCCCGGTAGGAACTTTTTGGTCAACCTATCGTCAATGTACGAATTTTAACTCTCGGTGGGCACTTTTTTCTTCAAACTACCGTCAATATTCAAATTTTAACTATTGGTTGAAATCTTTTTATCAAACAATCGTCAATACACGAATTTTAATACTAGGTTGGAATTTTTTTCTTCAAACTACCGCCTATATACGAAATTTAACTCTCGATAGGAATTTTTTGGTCAACCTATTGTCAGTGTACGAATTTTAACTCTCGGTGGGCACTTTAACTTCAAACTACTATCAATACTCAAATTTTAACTATTGTTTGGAATCTTTTTGTCAACAATCGTCAATACACGAATTTTAATGCTAGGTTGGAATTTTTTTCTTCAAACTATCGCCTGTATACGAAATTTAACTCTCGGTAGGAATTTTTTGGTCAAACTATCGTCAATGTACGAATTTTAACTCTCGGTGGGCACTTTTTCTTCAAACTACTATCAATACTCAAATTTTAACTATTGTTTGGAATCTTTTTGTCAACAATCGTCAATACACGAATTTTAATGCTAGGTTGGAATTTTTTTCTTCAAACTATCGCCTGTATACGAAATTTAACTCTCGGTAGGAATTTTTTGGTCAAACTATCGTCAATGTACGAATTTTAACTCTCGGTGGGCACTTTTTTTTCAAACTACTATCAATACTCAAATTTTAACTATTGGTTGAAATCTTTATGTCAAACAATCGTCAATAATCGAATTTTAATACTAGGTTGGAATTTTTTTCTTCAAACTATCGCCTATATACGATATTTAACTCACGGTGGGAATTTTTTGGTCAACCTATCGTCAGTGTACGAATTTTAACTCTCGGTGGGCACTTTTTTCTTCAAACTGCCGCCTATATACGAAATTTAACTCTCGATAGGAATTTTTTGGTCAAACTATCGTCAATGTACGAATTTTAACTCTCGGTGGGCACTTTTTCTTCAAACTACTATCAATACTCAAATTTTAACTATTGTTTGGAATCTTTTTGTCAACAATCGTCAATACACGAATTTTAATACTAGGTTGGAATTTTTTTCTTCAAACTATCGCCTATATACGAAATTTAACTCTCGGTGGGAATTTTTAGTCAAACTATCGTCAATGTACGAATTTTAACTATCGGTGGGCACTTTTTTCTTCAAACTAATGTCAATATTCAAATTTTAACTATTGGTTGGAATCTTTATGTCAAGCAATCGTCAATGAGCGAATTTTAATACTAGGTTGGAATTTTTTTCTTTAAACTATCGCATATACGAAATTTAACTCCCGGTAGGAACTTTTTGGTCAACCTATCGTCAATGTACGAATTTTAACTCTCGGTGGGCACTTTTTTCTTCAAACTACCGTCAATATTCAAATTTTAACTATTGGTTGGAATCTATTTATCAAATAATCGTCAATACACGAATTTTAATACTAGGTTGGAATTTTTTTCTTCAAACTATCGCCTGTATACGAAATTGAACTCTCGGTAGGAATTTTTTGGTCAAACTACCGTCAATGTACGAATTTTAACTCTCGGTGGGCTCTTTCTCTTCAAACTACTATCAATACTCAAATTTTAACTATTGGTTGAAATCTTTATGTCAAACAATCGTCAATAATTGAATTTTAATACTAGGTTGGAATTTTTTTCTTCAAACTATCGCCTATATACGATATTTAATTCACGGTGGGAATTTTTTGGTCAACCTATCGTCAGTGTACGAATTTTAACTCTCGGTGGGCACTTTTTTCTTCAAACTACTATCAATACTCAAACTTTAACTATTGTTTGGAATCTTTTTGTCAACAATCGTCAATAAACGAATTTTAATACTAGGTTGGAATTTTTTTCTTCAAACTACCGCCTATATACGAAATTTAACTCTCGATAGGAATTTTTTGGTCAAACTATCGTCAATGTACGAATTTTAACTCTCGGTGGGCACTTTTTCTTCAAACTAATGTCAATATTCAAATTTTAACTATTGGTTGGAATCTTTATGTCAAACAATCGTCAATACACGAATTTTAATACTAGGTTGGAATTCTTTTCTTCAAACTATCGCCTATATACGAAATTTAACTCTCGGTGGGAATTTTTAGTCAAACTATCGTCAATGTACGAATTTTAACTATCGGTGGGCACTTTTTTCTTCAAAGTAATGTCAATATTCAAATTTAAACTATTGGTTGGAATCTTTATGTCAAGCAATCGTCAATGAGCGAATTTTAATACTAGGTTGGAATTTTTTTCTTTAAACTATCGCATATACGAAATTTAACTCCCGGTAGGAACTTTTTGGTCAACCTATCGTCAATGTACGAATTTTAACTCTCGGTGGGCACTTTTTTCTTCAAACTACCGTCAATATTCAAATTTTAACTATTGGTTGAAATCTTTTTATCAAACAATCGTCAATACACGAATTTTAATACTAGGTTGGAATTTTTTTCTTCAATCTATCGCCTGTATACGAAATTGAACTCTTGGTAGGAATTTTTTGGTCAAATTATCGTCAATGTACGAATTTTAACTCTCGGTGGGCTCTTTCTCTTCAAACTACTATCAATACTCAAATTTTAACTATTGGTTGAAATCTTTATGTCAAACAATCGTCAATAATCGAATTTTAATACTAGGTTGGAATTTTTTTCTTCAAACTATCGCCTATATACGATATTTAACTCACGGTGGGAATTTTTTGGTCAACCTATCGTCAGTGTACGAATTTTAACTCTCGGTGGGCACTTTTTTCTTCAAACTACCGCCTATATACGAAATTTAACTCTCGATAGGAATTTTTTGGTCAACCTATTGTCAGTGTACGAATTTTAACTCTCGGTGGGCACTTTTTCTTCAAACTACTATCAATACTCAAATTTTAACTATTGTTTGGAATCTTTTTGTCAACAATCGTCAATACACGAATTTTAATGCTAGGTTGGAATTTTTTTCTTCAAACTATCGCCTGTATACGAAATTTAACTCTCGGTAGGAATTTTTTGGTCAAACTATCGTCAATGTACGAATTTTAACTCTCGGTGGGCACTTTTTCTTCAAACTACTATCAATACTCAAATTTTAACTATTGGTTGAAATCTTTATGTCAAACAATCGTCAATAATCGAATTTTAATACTAGGTTGGAATTTTTTTCTTCAAACTATCGCCTATATACGATATTTAACTCACGGTGGGAATTTTTTGGTCAACCTATCGTCAGTGTACGAATTTTAACTCTCGGTGGGCACTTTTTTCTTCAAACTACCGCCTATATACGAAATTTAACTCTCGATAGGAATTTTTTGGTCAACCTATTGTCAGTGTACGAATTTTAACTCTCGGTGGGCACTTTTTCTTCAAACTACTATCAATACTCAAATTTTAACTATTGTTTGGAATCTTTTTGTCAACAATCGTCAATACACGAATTTTAATGCTAGGTTGGAATTTTTTTCTTCAAACTATCGCCTGTATACGAAATTTAACTCTCGGTAGGAATTTTTTGGTCAAACTATCGTCAATGTACGAATTTTAACTCTCGGTGGGCACTTTTTCTTCAAACTACTATCAATACTCAAATTTTAACTATTGGTTGAAATGTTTATGTCAAACAATCGTCAATAATCGAATTTTAATGCTAGGTTGGAATTTTTTTCTTCAAACTATCGCCTATATACGAAATTTAACTCACGGTGGGAATTTTTTGGTCAACCTATCGTCAGTGTACGAATTTTAACTATCGGTGGGCACTTTTTTCTTCAAACTACCGCCTATATACGAAATTTAACTCTCAATAGGAATTTTTTGGTCAAACTATCGTCAGTGTACGAATTTTAACTCTCGGTGGGCACTTTTTCTTCAAACTACTATCAATACTCAAATTTTGACTATTGTTTGGTATCTTTTTGTCAACAATCGTCAATAATCGAATTTTAATACTAGGTTGGAATTTTTTTCTTCAAACTATCGCCTATATACGATATTTAACTCACGGTGGGAATTTTATGGTCAACCTATCGTCAGTGTACGAATTTTAACTCTCGGTGGGCACTTTTTTCTTCAAACTACCGCCTATATACGAAATTTAACTCTCGATAGGAATTTTTTGGTCAACATATCGTCAGTGTACGAATTTTAACTCTCGGTGGGCACTTTTTTCTTCAAACTACCGCCTATATACGAAATTAACTCTCGATAGGAATTTTTTGGTCAAAATATCGTCAATGTACGAATTTTAACTCTCGGTGGGCACTTTTTCTTCAAACTACTATCAATACTCAAATTTTAACTATTGTTTGGAATCTTTTTGTCAACAATCGTCAATACACGAATTTTAATACTAGGTTGGAATTTTTTTCTTCAAACTATCGCCTGTATACGAAATATAACTCTCGGTAGGAATTTTTTGGTCAAACTATCGTCAATGTACGAATTTTAACTCTCGGTGGGCACTTTTTTCTTCAAACTACCGCCTATATACGAAATTTAACTCTCGATAGGAATTTTTTGGTCAAAATATCGTCAATGTACGAATTTTAACTCTCGGTGGGCACTTTTTCTTCAAACTACTATCAATACTCAAATTTTAACTATTGTTTGGAATCTTTTTGTCAACAATCGTCAATACACGAATTTTAATACTAGGTTGGAATTTTTTTCTTCAAACTATCGCCTATATACGAAATTTAACTCTCGGTGGGAATTTTTAGTCAAACTATCGTCAATGTACGAATTTTAACTATCGGTGGGCACTTTTTTCTTCAAACTAATGTCAATATTCAAATTTTAACTATTGGTTGGAATCTTTATGTCAAGCAATCGTCAATGAGCGAATTTTAATACTAGGTTGGAATTTTTTTCTTTAAACTATCGCATATACGAAATTTAACTCCCGGTAGGAACTTTTTGGTCAACCTATCGTCAATGTACGAATTTTAACTCTCGGTGGGCACTTTTTTCTTCAAACTACCGTCAATATTCAAATTTTAACTATTGGTTGGAATCTATTTATCAAACAATCGTCAATACACGAATTTTAATACTAGGTTGGAATTTTTTTCTTCAAACTATCGCCTGTATACGAAATTGAACTCTCGGTAGGAATTTTTTGGTCAAACTATCGTCAATGTACGAATTTTAACTCTCGGTGGGCTCTTTCTCTTCAAACTACTATCAATACTCAAATTTTAACTATTGGTTGAAATCTTTATGTCAAACAATCGTCAATAATCGAATTTTAATACTAGGTTGGAATTTTTTTCTTCAAACTATCGCCTATATACGATATTTAATTCACGGTGGGAATTTTTTGGTCAACCTATCGTCAGTGTATGAATTTTAACTCTCGGTGGGCACTTTTTTCTTCAAACTACCGCCTATATACGAAATTTAACTCTCGATAGGAATTTTTTGGTCAACCTATCGTCAGTGTACGAATTTTAACTCTCGGTGGGCACTTTTTTCTTCAAACTACTATCAATACTCAAATTTTAACTATTGTTTGGAATCTTTTTGTCAACAATCGTCAATACACGAATTTTAATACTAGGTTGGAATTTTTTTCTTCAAACTATCGCCTATATACGAAATTTAACTCTCGATAGGAATTTTTTGGTCAAATTATCGTCAATGTACGAATTTTAACTCTCGGTGGGCACTTTTTCTTCAAACTACTATCTATACTCAAATTTTGACTATTGTTTGGTATCTTTTTGTCAACAATCGTCAATAATCGAATTTTAATACTAGGTTGGAATTTTTTTCTTCAAACTATCGCCTATATACGATATTTAACTCACGGTGGGAATTTTTTGGTCAACCTATCGTCAGTGTACGAATTTTAACTCTCGGTGGGCACTTTTTTCTTCAAACTACCGCCTATATACGAAATTTAACTCTCGATAGGAATTTTTTGGTCAACCTATCGTCAGTGTACGAATTTTAACTCTCGGTGGGCACTTTTTTCTTCAAACTACTATCAATACTCAAATTTTAACTATTGTTTGGAATCTTTTTGTCAACAATCGTCAATAAACGAATTTTAATACTAGGTTGGAATTTTTTTCTTCAAACTACCGCCTATATACGAAATTTAACTCTCGATAGGAATTTTTTGGTCAAACTATCGTCAATGTACGAATTTTAACTCTCGGTGGGCACTTTTTCTTCAAACTAATGTCAATATTCAAATTTTAACTATTGGTTGGAATCTTTATGTCAAACAATCGTCAATACACGAATTTTAATACTAGGTTGGAATTCTTTTCTTCAAACTATCGCCTATATACGAAATTTAACTCTCGGTGGGAATTTTTAGTCAAACTATCGTCAATGTACGAATTTTAACTATCGGTGGGCACTTTTTTCTTCAAAGTAATGTCAATATTCAAATTTTAACTATTGTTTGGAATCTTTATGTCAAGCAATCGTCAATGAGCGAATTTTAATACTAGGTTGGAATTTTTTTCTTTAAACTATCGCATATACGAAATTTAACTCCCGGTAGGAACTTTTTGGTCAACCTATCGTCAATGTACGAATTTTAACTCTCGGTGGGCACTTTTTTCTTCAAACTACCGTCAATATTCAAATTTTAACTATTGGTTGGAATCTATTTATCAAACAATCGTCAATACACGAATTTTAATACTAGGTTGGAATTTTTTTCTTCAAACTATTGCCTGTATACGAAATTGAACTCTCGGTAGGAATTTTTTGGTCAAACTATCGTCAATGTACGAATTTTAACTCTCGGTGGGCTCTTTCTCTTCAAACTACTATCAATACTCAAATTTTAACTATTGGTTGAAATCTTTATGTCAAACAATCGTCAATAATCGAATTTTAATACTAGGTTGGAATTTTTTTCTTCATACTATCGCCTATATACGATATTTAATTCAGGTGGGAATTTTTTGGTCAACCTATCGTCAGTGTACGAATTTTAACTCTCGGTGGGCACTTTTTTCTTCAAACTGCCGCCTATATACGAAATTTAACTCTCGATAGGAATTTTTTGGTCAACCTATCGTCAGTGTACGAATTTTAACTCTCGGTGGGCACTTTTTTCTTCAAACTACTATCAATACTCAAATTTTAACTATTGTTTGGAATCTTTTTGTCAACAATCGTCAATACACGAATTTTAATACTAGGTTGGAATTTTTTTCTTCAAACTATCGCCTATATACGAAATTTAACTCTCGATAGGAATTTTTTGGTCAAATTATCGTCAATGTACGAATTTTAACTCTCGGTGGGCACTTTTTCTTCAAACTACTATCTATACTCAAATTTTGACTATTGTTTGGTATCTTTTTGTCAACAATCGTCAATAATCGAATTTTAATACTAGGTTGGAATTTTTTTCTTCAAACTATCGCCTATATACGATATTTAACTCACGGTGGGAATTTTTTGGTCAACCTATCGTCAGTGTACGAATTTTAACTCTCGGTGGGCACTTTTTTCTTCAAACTACCGCCTATATACGAAATTTAACTCTCGATAGGAATTTTTTGGTCAAATTATCGTCAATGTACGAATTTTAACTCTCGGTGGGCACTTTTTTCTTCAAACTACTATCAATACTCAAGTTTTAACTATTGTTTGGAATCTTTTTGTCAACAATCGTCAATAAACGAATTTTAATACTAGGTTGGAATTTTTTTCTTCAAACTACCGCCTATATACGAAATTTAACTCTCGATAGGAATTTTTTGGTCAAACTATCGTCAATGTACGAATTTTAACTCTCGGTGGGCACTTTTTCTTCAAACTAATGTCAATATTCAAATTTTAACTATTGGTTGGAATCTTTATGTCAAACAATCGTCAATACACGAATTTTAATACTAGGTTGGAATTCTTTTCTTCAAACTATCGCCTATATACGAAATTTAACTCTCGGTGGGAATTTTTAGTCAAACTATCGTCAATGTACGAATTTTAACTATCGGTGGGCACTTTTTTCTTCAAACTAATGTCAATATTCAAATTTTAACTATTGGTTGGAATCTTTATGTCAAGCAATCGTCAATGAGCGAATTTTAATACTAGGTTGGAATTTTTTTCTTTAAACTATCGCATATACGAAATTTAACTCCCGGTAGGAACTTTTTGGTCAACCTATCGTCAATGTACGAATTTTAACTCTCGGTGGGCACTTTTTTCTTCAAACTACCGTCAATATTCAAATTTTAACTATTGGTTGGAATCTATTTATCAAACAATCGTCAATACACGAATTTTAATACTAGGTTGGAATTTTTTTCTTCAAACTATCGCCTGTATACGAAATTGAACTCTCGGTAGGAATTTTTTGGTCAAACTATCGTCAATGTACGAATTTTAACTCTCGGTGGGCTCTTTCTCTTCAAACTACTATCAATACTCAAATTTTAACTATTGGTTGAAATCTTTATGTAAAACAATCGTCAATAATCGAATTTTAATACTAGGTTGGAATTTTTTTCTTCAAACTATCGCCTATATACGATATTTAATTCACGGTGGGAATTTTTTGGTCAACCTATCGTCAGTGTACGAATTTTAACTCTCGGTGGGCACTTTTTTCTTCAAACTACCGCCTATATACGAAATTTAACTCTCGATAGGAATTTTTTGGTCAACCTATCGTCAGTGTACGAATTTTAACTCTCGGTGGGCACTTTTTTCTTCAAACTACTATCAATACTCAAATTTTAACTATTGTTTGGAATCTTTTTGTCAACAATCGTCAATACACGAATTTTAATACTAGGTTGGAATTTTTTTCTTCAAACTATCGCCTATATACGAAATTTAACTCTCGATAGGAATTTTTTGGTCAAATTATCGTCAATGTACGAATTTTAACTCTCGGTGGGCACTTTTTCTTCAAACTACTATCTATACTCAAATTTTGACTATTGTTTGGTATCTTTTTGTCAACAATCGTCAATAATCGAATTTTAATACTAGGTTGGAATTTTTTTCTTCAAACTATCGCCTATATACGAAATTTAACTCTCGGTGGGAATTTTTAGTCAAACTATCGTCAATGTACGAATTTTAACTATCGGTGGGCACTTTTTTCTTCAAACTAATGTCAATATTCAAATTTTAACTATTGGTTGGAATCTTTATGTCAAGCAATCGTCAATGAGCGAATTTTAATACTAGGTTGGAATTTTTTTCTTTAAACTATCGCATATACGAAATTTAACTCCCGGTAGGAACTTTTTGGTCAACCTATCGTCAATGTACGAATTTTAACTCTCGGTGGGCACTTTTTTCTTCAAACTACCGTCAATATTCAAATTTTAACTATTGGTTGGAATCTATTTATCAAACAATCGTCAATACACGAATTTTAATACTAGGTTGGAATTTTTTTCTTCAAACTATCGCCTGTATACGAAATTGAACTCTCGGTAGGAATTTTTTGGTCAAACTATCGTCAATGTACGAATTTTAACTCTCGGTGGGCTCTTTCTCTTCAAACTACTATCAATACTCAAATTTTAACTATTGGTTGAAATCTTTATGTCAAACAATCGTCAATAATCGAATTTTAATACTAGGTTGGAATTTTTTTCTTCAAACTATCGCCTATATACGATATTTAATTCACGGTGGGAATTTTTTGGTCAACCTATCGTCAGTGTACGAATTTTAACTCTCGGTGGGCACTTTTTTCTTCAAACTACCGCCTATATACGAAATTTAACTCTCGATAGGAATTTTTTGGTCAACCTATCGTCAGTGTACGAATTTTAACTCTCGGTGGGCACTTTTTTCTTCAAACTACTATCAATACTCAAATTTTAACTATTGTTTGGAATCTTTTTGTCAACAATCGTCAATAAACGAATTTTAATACTAGGTTGGAATTTTTTTCTTCAAACTACCGCCTATATACGAAATTTAACTCTCGATAGGAATTTTTTGGTCAAACTATCGTCAATGTACGAATTTTAACTCTCGGTGGGCACTTTTTCCTCAAACTAATGTCAATATTCAAATTTTAACTATTGGTTGGAATCTTTATGTCAAACAATCGTCAATACACGAATTTTAATACTAGGTTGGAATTCTTTTCTTCAAACTATCGCCTATATACGAAATTTAACTCTCGGTAGGAATTTTTAGTCAAACTATCGTCAATGTACGAATTTTAACTATCAGTGGGCACTTTTTTCTTCAAACTAATGTCAATATTCAAATTTTAACTATTGGTTGGAATCTTTATGTCAAGCAATCGTCAATGAGCGAATTTTAATACTAGGTTGGAATTTTTTTCTTTAAACTATCGCATATACGAAATTTAACTCCCGGTAGGAACTTTTTGGTCAACCTATCGTCAATGTACGAATTTTAACTCTCGGTGGGCACTTTTTTCTTCAAACTACCGTCAATATTCAAATTTTAACTATTGGTTGGAATCTATTTATCAAACAATCGTCAATACACGAATTTTAATACTAGGTTGGAATTTTTTTCTTCAAACTATCGCCTGTATACGAAATTGAACTCTCGGTAGGAATTTTTTGGTCAAACTATCGTCAATGTACGAATTTTAACTCTCGGTGGGCTCTTTCTCTTCAAACTACTATCAATACTCAAATTTTAACTATTGGTTGAAATCTTTATGTCAAACAATCGTCAATAATCGAATTTTAATACTAGGTTGGAATTTTTTTCTTCAAACTATCGCCTATATACGATATTTAATTCACGGTGGGAATTTTTTGGTCAACCTATCGTCAGTGTACGAATTTTAACTCTCGGTGGGCACTTTTTTCTTCAAACTACCGCCTATATACGAAATTTAACTCTCGATAGGAATTTTTTGGTCAACCTATCGTCAGTGTACGAATTTTAACTCTCGGTGGGCACTTTTTTCTTCAAACTACTATCAATACTCAAATTTTAACTATTGTTTGGAATCTTTTTGTCAACAATCGTCAATACACGAATTTTAATACTAGGTTGGAATTTTTTTCTTCAAACTATCGCCTATATACGAAATTTAACTCTCGATAGGAATTTTTTGGTCAAATTATCGTCAATGTACGAATTTTAACTCTCGGTGGGCACTTTTTCTTCAAACTACTATCTATACTCAAATTTTGACTATTGTTTGGTATCTTTTTGTCAACAATCGTCAATAATCGAATTTTAATACTAGGTTGGAATTTTTTTCTTCAAACTATCGCCTATATACGATATTTAATTCACGGTGGGAATTTTTTGGTCAACCTATCGTCAGTGTACGAATTTTAACTCTCGGTGGGCACTTTTTTCTTCAAACTACCGCCTATATACGAAATTTAACTCTCGATAGGAATTTTTTGGTCAACCTATCGTCAGTGTACGAATTTTAACTCTCGGTGGGCACTTTTTTCTTCAAACTACTATCAATACTCAAATTTTAACTATTGTTTGGAATCTTTTTGTCAACAATCGTCAATACACGAATTTTAATACTAGGTTGGAATTTTTTTCTTCAAACTATCGCCTATATACGAAATTTAACTCTCGATAGGAATTTTTTGGTCAAATTATCGTCAATGTACGAATTTTAACTCTCGGTGGGCACTTTTTCTTCAAACTACTATCTATACTCAAATTTTGACTATTGTTTGGTATCTTTTTGTCAACAATCGTCAATAATCGAATTTTAATACTAGGTTGGAATTTTTTTCTTCAAACTATCGCCTATATACGATATTTAACTCACGGTGGGAATTTTTTGGTCAACCTATCGTCAGTGTACGAATTTTAACTCTCGGTGGGCACTTTTTTCTTCAAACTACCGCCTATATACGAAATTTAACTCTCGATAGGAATTTTTTGGTCAACCTATCGTCAGTGTACGAATTTTAACTCTCGGTGGGCACTTTTTTCTTCAAACTACTATCAATACTCAAATTTTAACTATTGTTTGGAATCTTTTTGTCAACAATCGTCAATAAACGAATTTTAATACTAGGTTGGAATTTTTTTCTTCAAACTACCGCCTATATACGAAATTTAACTCTCGATAGGAATTTTTTGGTCAAACTATCGTCAATGTACGAATTTTAACTCTCGGTGGGCACTTTTTCCTCAAACTAATGTCAATATTCAAATTTTAACTATTGGTTGGAATCTTTATGTCAAACAATCGTCAATACACGAATTTTAATACTAGGTTGGAATTCTTTTCTTCAAACTATCGCCTATATACGAAATTTAACTCTCGGTGGGAATTTTTAGTCAAACTATCGTCAATGTACGAATTTTAACTATCAGTGGGCACTTTTTTCTTCAAACTAATGTCAATATTCAAATTTTAACTATTGGTTGGAATCTTTATGTCAAGCAATCGTCAATGAGCGAATTTTAATACTAGGTTGGAATTTTTTTCTTTAAACTATCGCATATACGAAATTTAACTCCCGGTAGGAACTTTTTGGTCAACCTATCGTCAATGTACGAATTTTAACTCTCGGTGGGCACTTTTTTCTTCAAACTACCGTCAATATTCAAATTTTAACTATTGGTTGGAATCTATTTATCAAACAATCGTCAATACACGAATTTTAATACTAGGTTGGAATTTTTTTCTTCAAACTATCGCCTGTATACGAAATTGAACTCTCGGTAGGAATTTTTTGGTCAAACTATCGTCAATGTACGAATTTTAACTCTCGGTGGGCTCTTTCTCTTCAAACTACTATCAATACTCAAATTTTAACTATTGGTTGAAATCTTTATGTCAAACAATCGTCAATAATCGAATTTTAATACTAGGTTGGAATTTTTTTCTTCAAACTATCGCCTATATACGATATTTAATTCACGGTGGGAATTTTTTGGTCAACCTATCGTCAGTGTACGAATTTTAACTCTCGGTGGGCACTTTTTTCTTCAAACTACCGCCTATATACGAAATTTAACTCTCGATAGGAATTTTTTGGTCAACCTATCGTCAGTGTACGAATTTTAACTCTCGGTGGGCACTTTTTTCTTCAAACTACTATCAATACTCAAATTTTAACTATTGTTTGGAATCTTTTTGTCAACAATCGTCAATACACGAATTTTAATACTAGGTTGGAATTTTTTTCTTCAAACTATCGCCTATATACGAAATTTAACTCTCGATAGGAATTTTTTGGTCAAATTATCGTCAATGTACGAATTTTAACTCTCGGTGGGCACTTTTTCTTCAAACTACTATCTATACTCAAATTTTGACTATTGTTTGGTATCTTTTTGTCAACAATCGTCAATAATCGAATTTTAATACTAGGTTGGAATTTTTTTCTTCAAACTATCGCCTATATACGATATTTAATTCACGGTGGGAATTTTTTGGTCAACCTATCGTCAGTGTACGAATTTTAACTCTCGGTGGGCACTTTTTTCTTCAAACTACCGCCTATATACGAAATTTAACTCTCGATAGGAATTTTTTGGTCAACCTATCGTCAGTGTACGAATTTTAACTCTCGGTGGGCACTTTTTTCTTCAAACTACTATCAATACTCAAATTTTAACTATTGTTTGGAATCTTTTTGTCAACAATCGTCAATACACGAATTTTAATACTAGGTTGGAATTTTTTTCTTCAAACTATCGCCTATATACGAAATTTAACTCTCGATAGGAATTTTTTGGTCAAATTATCGTCAATGTACGAATTTTAACTCTCGGTGGGCACTTTTTCTTCAAACTACTATCTATACTCAAATTTTGACTATTGTTTGGTATCTTTTTGTCAACAATCGTCAATAATCGAATTTTAATACTAGGTTGGAATTTTTTTCTTCAAACTATCGCCTATATACGATATTTAACTCACGGTGGGAATTTTTTGGTCAACCTATCGTCAGTGTACGAATTTTAACTCTCGGTGGGCACTTTTTTCTTCAAACTACTATCAATACTCAAATTTTAACTATTGTTTGGAATCTTTTTGTCAACAATCGTCAATACACGAATTTTAATACTAGGTTGGAATTTTTTTCTTCAAACTATCGCCTATATACGAAATTTAACTCTCGATAGGAATTTTTTGGTCAAATTATCGTCAATGTACGAATTTTAACTCTCGGTGGGCACTTTTTCTTCAAACTACTATCTATACTCAAATTTTGACTATTGTTTGGAATCTTTTTGTCAACAATCGTCAATAATCGAATTTTAATACTAGGTTGGAATTTTTTTCTTCAAACTATCGCCTATATACGATATTTAACTCACGGTGGGAATTTTTTGGTCAACCTATCGTCAGTGTACGAATTTTAACTCTCGGTGGGCACTTTTTTCTTCAAACTACCGCCTATATACGAAATTTAACTCTCGATAGGAATTTTTTGGTCAACCTATCGTCAGTGTACGAATTTTAACTCTCGGTGGGCACTTTTTTCTTCAAACTACTATCAATACTCAAATTTTAACTATTGTTTGGAATCTTTTTGTCAACAATCGTCAATAAACGAATTTTAATACTAGGTTGGAATTTTTTTCTTCAAACTACCGCCTATATACGAAATTTAACTCTCGATAGGAATTTTTTGGTCAAACTATCGTCAATGTACGAATTTTAACTCTCGGTGGGCACTTTTTCTTCAAACTAATGTCAATATTCAAATTTTAACTATTGGTTGGAATCTTTATGTCAAACAATCGTCAATACACGAATTTTAATACTAGGTTGGAATTCTTTTCTTCAAACTATCGCCTATATACGAAATTTAACTCTCGGTGGGAATTTTTAGTCAAACTATCGTCAATGTACGAATTTTAACTCTCGGTGGGCACTTTTTTCTTCAAACTACTATCAATACTCAAATTTTAACTATTGTTTGGAATCTTTTTGTCAACAATCGTCAATAAACGAATTTTAATACTAGGTTGGAATTTTTTTCTTCAAACTACCGCCTATATACGAAATTTAACTCTCGATAGGAATTTTTTAGTCAACCTATCGTCAGTTTACGAATTTTAACTCTCGGTGGGCACTTTTTTCTTCAAACTACCGCCTATATACGAAATTTAACTCTCGGTAGGAATTTTTTGGTCAAAATGTCGTCAATGTACGAATTTTAACTCTCGGTGGGCACTTTTTCTTCAAACTACTATCAATACTCAAATTTTAACTATTGTTTGGAATCTTTTTGTCAACAATCGTCAATACACGAATTTTAATACTAGGTTGGAATTTTTTTCTTCAAACTATCGCCTATATACGAAATTTAACTCTCGGTGGGAATTTTTAGTCAAACTATCGTCAATGTACGAATTTTAACTATCGGTGGGCACTTTTTTCTTCAAACTAATGTCAATATTCAAATTTTAACTATTGGTTGGAATCTTTATGTCAAGCAATCGTCAATGAGCGAATTTTAATACTAGGTTGGAATTTTTTTCTTTAAACTATCGCATATACGAAATTTAACTCCCGGTAGGAACTTTTTGGTCAACCTATCGTCAATGTACGAATTTTAACTCTCGGTGGGCACTTTTTTCTTCAAACTACCGTCAATATTCAAATTTTAACTATTGGTTGGAATCTATTTATCAAATAATCGTCAATACACGAATTTTAATACTAGGTTGGAATTTTTTTCTTCAAACTATCGCCTGTATACGAAATTGAACTCTCGGTAGGAATTTTTTGGTCAAACTATCGTCAATGTACGAATTTTAACTCTCGGTGGGCTCTTTCTCTTCAAACTACTATCAATACTCAAATTTTAACTATTGGTTGAAATCTTTATGTCAAACAATCGTCAATAATTGAATTTTAATACTAGGTTGGAATTTTTTTCTTCAAACTATCGCCTATATACGATATTTAATTCACGGTGGGAATTTTTTGGTCAACCTATCGTCAGTGTACGAATTTTAACTCTCGGTGTGCACTTTTTTCTTCAAACTACTATCAATACTCAAATTTTAACTATTGTTTGGAATCTTTTTGTCAACAATCGTCAATAAACGAATTTTAATACTAGGTTGGAATTTTTTTCTTCAAACTACCGCCTATATACGAAATTTAACTCTCGATAGGAATTTTTTGGTCAAACTATCGTCAATGTACGAATTTTAACTCTCGGTGGGCACTTTTTCTTCAAACTAATGTCAATATTCAAATTTTAACTATTGGTTGGAATCTTTATGTCAAACAATCGTCAATACACGAATTTTAATACTAGGTTGGAATTCTTTTCTTCAAACTATCGCCTATATACGAAATTTAACTCTCGGTGGGAATTTTTAGTCAAACTATCGTCAATGTACGAATTTTAACTATCGGTGGGCACTTTTTTCTTCAAAGTAATGTCAATATTCAAATTTAAACTATTGGTTGGAATCTTTATGTCAAGCAATC
Source organism: Xylocopa sonorina (assembly GCF_050948175.1). Classification (NCBI taxonomy): domain Eukaryota; kingdom Metazoa; phylum Arthropoda; class Insecta; order Hymenoptera; family Apidae; genus Xylocopa; species Xylocopa sonorina. The sequence goes on from NW_027490091.1 coordinate 1,545,250, forward strand.
GTCAATGAGCGAATTTTAATACTAGGTTGGAATTTTTTTCTTTAAACTATCGCATATACGAAATTTAACTCCCGGTAGGAACTTTTTGGTCAACCTATCGTCAATGTACGAATTTTAACTCTCGGTGGGCACTTTTTTCTTCAAACTACCGTCAATATTCAAATTTTAACTATTGGTTGAAATCTTTTTATCAAACAATCGTCAATACACGAATTTTAATACTAGGTTGGAATTTTTTTCTTCAATCTATCGCCTGTATACGAAATTGAACTCTTGGTAGGAATTTTTTGGTCAAATTATCGTCAATGTACGAATTTTAACTCTCGGTGGGCTCTTTCTCTTCAAACTACTATCAATACTCAAATTTTAACTATTGGTTGAAATCTTTATGTCAAACAATCGTCAATAATCGAATTTTAATACTAGGTTGGAATTTTTTTCTTCAAACTATCGCCTATATACGATATTTAACTCACGGTGGGAATTTTTTGGTCAACCTATCGTCAGTGTACGAATTTTAACTCTCGGTGGGCACTTTTTTCTTCAAACTACCGCCTATATACGACATTTAACTCTCGATAGGAATTTTTTGGTCAACCTATCGTCAGTGTACGAATTTTAACTCTCGGTGGGCACTTTTTTCTTCAAACTACTATCAATACTCAAATTTTAACTATTGTTTGGAATCTTTTTGTCAACAATCGTCAATAAACGAATTTTAATACTAGGTTGGAATTTTTTTCTTCAAACTACCGCCTATATACGAAATTTAACTCTCGATAGGAATTTTTTGGTCAAACTATCGTCAATGTACGAATTTTAACTCTCGGTGGGCACTTTTTCTTCAAACTAATGTCAATATTCAAATTTTAACTATTGGTTGGAATCTTTATGTCAAACTATCGTCAATGTACGAATTTTAACTATCGGTGGGCACTTTTTTCTTCAAACTAAGGTCAATATTCAAATTTTAACTATTGGTTGGAATCTTTATGTCAAGCAATCGTCAATGAGCGAATTTTAATACTAGGTTGGAATTTTTTTCTTTAAACTATCGCATATACGAAATTTAACTCCCGGTAGGAACTTTTTGGTCAACCTATCGTCAATGTACGAATTTTAACTCTCGGTGGGCACTTTTTTCTTCAAACTACTATCAATACTCAAATTTTAACTATTGTTTGGAATCTTTTTGTCAACAATCGTCAATAAACGAATTTTAATACTAGGTTGGAATTTTTTTCTTCAAACTACCGCCTCTATACGAAATTTAACTCTCGATAGGAATTTTTTGGTCAAACTATCGTCAATGTACGAATTTTAACTCTCGGTGGGCACTTTTTCTTCAAACTAATGTCAATATTCAAATTTTAACTATTGGTTGGAATCTTTATGTCAAACAATCGTCAATACACGAATTTTAATACTAGGTTGGAATTCTTTTCTTCAAACTATCGCCTATATACGAAATTTAACTCTCGGTGGGAATTTTTAGTCAAACTATCGTCAATGTACGAATTTTAACTATCGGTGGGCACTTTTTTCTTCAAAGTAATGTCAATATTCAAATTTTAACTATTGTTTGGAATCTTTATGTCAAGCAATCGTCAATGAGCGAATTTTAATACTAGGTTGGAATTTTTTTCTTTAAACTATCGCATATACGAAATTTAACTCCCGGTAGGAACTTTTTGGTCAACCTATCGTCAATGTACGAATTTTAACTCTCGGTGGGCACTTTTTTCTTCAAACTACCGTCAATATTCAAATTTTAACTATTGGTTGGAATCTATTTATCAAACAATCGTCAATACACGAATTTTAATACTAGGTTGGAATTTTCTTCTTCAAACTATCGCCTGTATACGAAATTGAACTCTCGGTAGGAATTTTTTGGTCAAACTATCGTCAATGTACGAATTTTAACTCTCGGTGGGCTCTTTCTCTTCAAACTACTATCAATACTCAAATTTTAACTATTGGTTGAAATCTTTATGTCAAACAATCGTCAATAATCGAATTTTAATACTAGGTTGGAATTTTTTTCTTCAAACTATCGCCTATATACGATATTTAATTCACGGTGGGAATTTTTTGGTCAACCTATCGTCAGTGTACGAATTTTAACTCTCGGTGGGCACTTTTTTCTTCAAACTACCGCCTATATACGAAATTTAACTCTCGATAGGAATTTTTTGGTCAACCTATCGTCAGTGTACGAATTTTAACTCTCGGTGGGCACTTTTTTCTTCAAACTACTATCAATACTCAAATTTTAACTATTGTTTGGAATCTTTTTGTCAACAATCGTCAATACACGAATTTTAATACTAGGTTGGAATTTTTTTCTTCAAACTATCGCCTATATACGAAATTTAACTCTCGATAGGAATTTTTTGGTCAAATTATCGTCAATGTACGAATTTTAACTCTCGGTGGGCACTTTTTCTTCAAACTACTATCTATACTCAAATTTTGACTATTGTTTGGTATCTTTTTGTCAACAATCGTCAATAATCGAATTTTAATACTAGGTTGGAATTTTTTTCTTCAAACTATCGCCTATATACGATATTTAACTCACGGTGGGAATTTTTTGGTCAACCTATCGTCAGTGTACGAATTTTAACTCTCGGTGGGCACTTTTTTCTTCAAACTACCGCCTATATACGACATTTAACTCTCGATAGGAATTTTTTGGTCAACCTATCGTCAGTGTACGAATTTTAACTCTCGGTGGGCACTTTTTTCTTCAAACTACTATCAATACTCAAATTTTAACTATTGTTTGGAATCTTTTTGTCAACAATCGTCAATAAACGAATTTTAATACTAGGTTGGAATTTTTTTCTTCAAACTACCGCCTATATACGAAATTTAACTCTCGATAGGAATTTTTTGGTCAAACTATCGTCAATGTACGAATTTTAACTCTCGGTGGGCACTTTTTCTTCAAACTAATGTCAATATTCAAATTTTAACTATTGGTTGGAATCTTTATGTCAAACAATCGTCAATACACGAATTTTAATACTAGGTTGGAATTCTTTTCTTCAAACTATCGCCTATATACGAAATTTAACTCTCGGTGGGAATTTTTAGTCAAACTATCGTCAATGTACGAATTTTAACTATCGGTGGGCACTTTTTTCTTCAAACTAATGTCAATATACAAATTTTAACTATTGGTTGGAATCTTTATGTCAAGCAATCGTCAATGAGCGAATTTTAATACTAGGTTGGAATTTTTTTCTTTAAACTATCGCATATACGAAATTTAACTCCCGGTAGGAACTTTTTGGTCAACCTATCGTCAATGTACGAATTTTAACTCTCGGTGGGCACTTTTTTCTTCAAACTACCGTCAATATTCAAATTTTAACTATTGGTTGGAATCTATTTATCAAACAATCGTCAATACACGAATTTTAATACTAGGTTGGAATTTTTTTCTTCAAACTATCGCCTGTATACGAAATTGAACTCTCGGTAGGAATTTTTTGGTCAAACTATCGTCAATGTACGAATTTTAACTCTCGGTGGGCTCTTTCTCTTCAAACTACTATCAATACTCAAATTTTAACTATTGGTTGAAATCTTTATGTCAAACAATCGTCAATAATCGAATTTTAATACTAGGTTGGAATTTTTTTCTTCAAACTATCGCCTATATACGATATTTAATTCACGGTGGGAATTTTTTGGTCAACCTATCGTCAGTGTACGAATTTTAACTCTCGGTGGGCACTTTTTTCTTCAAACTACCGCCTATATACGAAATTTAACTCTCGATAGGAATTTTTTGGTCAACCTATCGTCAGTGTACGAATTTTAACTCTCGGTGGGCACTTTTTTCTTCAAACTACTATCAATACTCAAATTTTAACTATTGTTTGGAATCTTTTTGTCAACAATCGTCAATACACGAATTTTAATACTAGGTTGGAATTTTTTTCTTCAAACTATCGCCTATATACGAAATTTAACTCTCGATAGGAATTTTTTGGTCAAATTATCGTCAATGTACGAATTTTAACTCTCGGTGGGCACTTTTTCTTCAAACTACTATCTATACTCAAATTTTGACTATTGTTTGGTATCTTTTTGTCAACAATCGTCAATAATCGAATTTTAATACTAGGTTGGAATTTTTTTCTTCAAACTATCGCCTATATACGATATTTAACTCACGGTGGGAATTTTTTGGTCAACCTATCGTCAGTGTACGAATTTTAACTCTCGGTGGGCACTTTTTTCTTCAAACTACCGCCTATATACGAAATTTAACTCTCGATAGGAATTTTTTGGTCAACCTATCGTCAGTGTACGAATTTTAACTCTCGGTGGGCACTTTTTTCTTCAAACTACTATCAATACTCAAATTTTAACTATTGTTTGGAATCTTTTTGTCAACAATCGTCAATAAACGAATTTTAATACTAGGTTGGAATTTTTTTCTTCGAACTACCGCCTATATACGAAATTTAACTCTCGATAGGAATTTTTTGGTCAAACTATCGTCAATGTACGAATTTTAACTCTCGGTGGGCACTTTTTCTTCAAACTAATGTCAATATTCAAATTTTAACTATTGGTTGGAATCTTTATGTCAAACAATCGTCAATACACGAATTTTAATACTAGGTTGGAATTCTTTTCTTCAAACTATCGCCTATATACGAAATTTAACTCTCGGTGGGAATTTTTAGTCAAACTATCGTCAATGTACGAATTTTAACTATCGGTGGGCACTTTTTTCTTCAAAGTAATGTCAATATTCAAATTTTAACTATTGGTTGGAATCTTTATGTCAAGCAATCGTCAATGAGCGAATTTTAATACTAGGTTAGAATTTTTTTCTTTAAACTGTCGCATATACGAAATTTAACTCCCGGTAGGAACTTTTTGGTCAACCTATCGTCAATGTACGAATTTTAACTCTCGGTGGGCACTTTTTTCTTCAAACTACCGTCAATATTCAAATTTTAACTATTGGTTGAAATCTTTTTATCAAACAATCGTCAATACACGAATTTTAATACTAGGTTGGAATTTTTTTCTTCAAACTATCGCCTGTATACGAAATTGAACTCTCGGTAGGAACTTTTTGGTCAAATTATCGTCAATGTACGAATTTTAACTCTCGGTGGGCTCTTTCTCTTCAAACTACTATCAATACTCAAATTTTAACTATTGGTTGAAATCTTTATGTCAAACAATCGTCAATAATCGAATTTTAATACTAGGTTGGAATTTTTTTCTTCAAACTATCGCTTATATACGATATTTAACTCACGGTGGGAATTTTTTGGTCAACCTATCGTCAGTGTACGAATTTTAACTCTCGGTGGGCACTTTTTTCTTCAAACTACCGCCTATATACGAAATTTAACTCTCGATAGGAATTTTTTGGTCAACCTATTGTCAGTGTACGAATTTTAACTCTCGGTGGGCACTTTTTCTTCAAACTACTATCAATACTCAAATTTTAACTATTGTTTGGAATCTTTTTGTCAACAATCGTCAATACACGAATTTTAATGCTAGGTTGGAATTTTTTTCTTCAAACTATCGCCTGTATACGAAATTTAACTCTCGGTAGGAATTTTTTGGTCAAACTATCGTCAATGTACGAATTTTAACTCTCGGTGGGCACTTTTTCTTCAAACTACTATCAATACTCAAATTTTAACTATTGGTTGAAATGTTTATGTCAAACAATCGTCAATAATCGAATTTTAATGCTAGGTTGGAATTTTTTTCTTCAAACTATCGCCTATATACGAAATTTAACTCACGGTGGGAATTTTTTGGTCAACCTATCGTCAGTGTACGAATTTTAACTATCGGTGGGCACTTTTTTCTTCAAACTACCGCCTATATACGAAATTTAACTCTCAATAGGAATTTTTTGGTCAAACTATCGTCAGTGTACGAATTTTAACTCTCGGTGGGCACTTTTTCTTCAAACTACTATCAATACTCAAATTTTGACTATTGTTTGGTATCTTTTTGTCAACAATCGTCAATAATCGAATTTTAATACTAGGTTGGAATTTTTTTCTTCAAACTATCGCCTATATACGATATTTAACTCACGGTGGGAATTTTATGGTCAACCTATCGTCAGTGTACGAATTTTAACTCTCGGTGGGCACTTTTTTCTTCAAACTACCGCCTATATACGAAATTTAACTCTCGGTAGGAATTTTTTGGTCAAAATGTCGTCAATGTACGAATTTTAACTCTCGGTGGGCACTTTTTCTTCAAACTACTATCAATACTCAAATTTTAACTATTGTTTGGAATCTTTTTGTCAACAATCGTCAATACACGAATTTTAATACTAGGTTGGAACTTTTTTCTTCAAACTATCGCCTATATACGAAATTTAACTCTCGGTGGGAATTTTTAGTCAAACTATCGTCAATGTACGAATTTTAACTATCGGTGGGCACTTTTTTCTTCAAACTAATGTCAATATTCAAATTTTAACTATTGGTTGGAATCTTTATGTCAAGCAATCGTCAATGAGCGAATTTTAATACTAGGTTGGAATTTTTTTCTTTAAACTATCGCATATACGAAATTTAACTCCCGGTAGGAACTTTTTGGTCAACCTATCGTCAATGTACGAATTTTAACTCTCGGTGGGCACTTTTTTCTTCAAACTACCGTCAATATTCAAATTTTAACTATTGGTTGGAATCTATTTATCAAATAATCGTCAATACACGAATTTTAATACTAGGTTGGAATTTTTTTCTTCAAACTATCGCCTGTATACGAAATTGAACTCTCGGTAGGAATTTTTTGGTCAAACTATCGTCAATGTACGAATTTTAACTCTCGGTGGGCTCTTTCTCTTCAAACTACTATCAATACTCAAATTTTAACTATTGGTTGAAGTCTTTATGTCAAACAATCGTCAATAATTGAATTTTAATACTAGGTTGGAATTTTTTTCTTCAAACTATCGCCTATATACGATATTTAATTCACGGTGGGAATTTTTTGGTCAACCTATCGTCAGTGTACGAATTTTAACTCTCGGTGGGCACTTTTTTCTTCAAACTACTATCAATACTCAAATTTTAACTATTGTTTGGAATCTTTTTGTCAACAATCGTCAATAAACGAATTTTAATACTAGGTTGGAATTTTTTTCTTCAAACTACCGCCTATATACGAAATTTAACTCTCGATAGGAATTTTTTGGTCAAACTATCGTCAATGTACGAATTTTAACTCTCGGTGGGCACTTTTTCTTCAAACTAATGTCAATATTCAAATTTTAACTATTGGTTGGAATCTTTATGTCAAACAATCGTCAATACACGAATTTTAATACTAGGTTGGAATTCTTTTCTTCAAACTATCGCCTATATACGAAATTTAACTCTCGGTGGGAATTTTTAGTCAAACTATCGTCAATGTACGAATTTTAACTATCGGTGGGCACTTTTTTCTTCAAAGTAATGTCAATATTCAAATTTAAACTATTGGTTGGAATCTTTATGTCAAGCAATCGTCAATGAGCGAATTTTAATACTAGGTTGGAATTTTTTTCTTTAAACTATCGCATATACGAAATTTAACTCCCGGTAGGAACTTTTTGGTCAACCTATCGTCAATGTACGAATTTTAACTCTCGGTGGGCACTTTTTTCTTCAAACTACCGTCAATATTCAAATTTTAACTATTGGTTGAAATCTTTTTATCAAACAATCGTCAATACACAAATTTTAATACTAGGTTGGAATTTTTTTCTTCAATCTATCGCCTGTATACGAAATTGAACTCTTGGTAGGAATTTTTTGGTCAAATTATCGTCAATGTACGAATTTTAACTCTCGGTGGGCTCTTTCTCTTCAAACTACTATCAATACTCAAATTTTAACTATTGGTTGAAATCTTTATGTCAAACAATCGTCAATAATCGAATTTTAATACTAGGTTGGAATTTTTTTCTTCAAACTATCGCCTATATACGATATTTAACTCACGGTGGGAATTTTTTGGTCAACCTATCGTCAGTGTACGAATTTTAACTCTCGGTGGGCACTTTTTTCTTCAAACTACCGCCTATATACGAAATTTAACTCTCGATAGGAATTTTTTGGTCAACCTATTGTCAGTGTACGAATTTTAACTCTCGGTGGGCACTTTTTCTTCAAACTACTATCAATACTCAAATTTTAACTATTGTTTGGAATCTTTTTGTCAACAATCGTCAATACACGAATTTTAATGCTAGGTTGGAATTTTTTTCTTCAAACTATCGCCTGTATACGAAATTTAACTCTCGGTAGGAATTTTTTGGTCAAACTATCGTCAATGTACGAATTTTAACTCTCGGTGGGCACTTTTTCTTCAAACTACTATCAATACTCAAATTTTAACTATTGGTTGAAATGTTTATGTCAAACAATCGTCAATAATCGAATTTTAATGCTAGGTTGGAATTTTTTTCTTCAAACTATCGCCTATATACGAAATTTAACTCACGGTGGGAATTTTTTGGTCAACCTATCGTCAGTGTACGAATTTTAACTATCGGTGGGCACTTTTTTCTTCAAACTACCGCCTATATACGAAATTTAACTCTCAATAGGAATTTTTTGGTCAAACTATCGTCAGTGTACGAATTTTAACTCTCGGTGGGCACTTTTTCTTCAAACTACTATCAATACTCAAATTTTGACTATTGTTTGGTATCTTTTTGTCAACAATCGTCAATAATCGAATTTTAATACTAGGTTGGAATTTTTTTCTTCAAACTATCGCCTATATACGATATTTAACTCACGGTGGGAATTTTATGGTCAACCTATCGTCAGTGTACGAATTTTAACTCTCGGTGGGCACTTTTTTCTTCAAACTACCGCCTATATACGAAATTTAACTCTCGATAGGAATTTTTTAGTCAACCTATCGTCAGTTTACGAATTTTAACTCTCGGTGGGCACTTTTTTCTTCAAATTACCGCCTATATACGAAATTTAACTCTCGGTAGGAATTTTTTGGTCAAAATGTCGTCAATGTACGAATTTTAACTCTCGGTGGGCACTTTTTCTTCAAACTACTATCAATACTCAAATTTTAACTATTGTTTGGAATCTTTTTGTCAACAATCGTCAATACACGAATTTTAATACTAGGTTGGAATTTTTTTCTTCAAACTATCGCCTGTATACGAAATCTAACTCTCGGTAGGAATTTTTTGGTCAAACTATCGTCAATGTACGAATTTTAACTCTCGGTGGGCACTTTTTCTTCAAACTACTATCAATACTCAAATTTTAACTATTGGTTGAAATCTTTATGTCAAACAATCGTCAATAATCGAATTTTAATACTAGGTTGGAATTTTTTTGTTCAAACTATCGCCTATATACGATATTTAACTCACGGTGGGAATTTTTTGGTCAACCTATCGTCAGTGTACGAATTTTAACTCTCGGTGGGCACTTTTTTCTTCAAACTGCCGCCTATATACGAAATTTAACTCTCGATAGGAATTTTTTGGTCAAACTATCGTCAATGTACGAATTTTAACTCTCGGTGGGCACTTTTTCTTCAAACTACTATCAATACTCAAATTTTGACTATTGTTTGGTATCTTTTTGTCAACAATCGTCAATAATCGAATTTTAATACTAGGTTGGAATTTTTTTCTTCAAACTATCGCCTATATACGATATTTAACTCACGGTGGGAATTTTATGGTCAACCTATCGTCAGTGTACGAATTTTAACTCTCGGTGGGCACTTTTTTCTTCAAACTACCGCCTATATACGAAATTTAACTCTCGATAGGAATTTTTTAGTCAACCTATCGTCAGTTTACGAATTTTAACTCTCGGTGGGCACTTTTTTCTTCAAACTACCGCCTATATACGAAATTTAACTCTCGGTAGGAATTTTTTGGTCAAAATGTCGTCAATGTACGAATTTTAACTCTCGGTGGGCACTTTTTCTTCAAACTACTATCAATACTCAAATTTTAACTATTGTTTGGAATCTTTTTGTCAACAATCGTCAATACACGAATTTTAATACTAGGTTGGAATTTTTTTCTTCAAACTATCGCCTGTATACGAAATCTAACTCTCGGTAGGAATTTTTTGGTCAAACTATCGTCAATGTACGAATTTTAACTCTCGGTGGGCACTTTTTCTTCAAACTACTATCAATACTCAAATTTTAACTATTGGTTGAAATCTTTATGTCAAACAATCGTCAATAATCGAATTTTAATACTAGGTTGGAATTTTTTTGTTCAAACTATCGCCTATATACGATATTTAACTCACGGTGGGAATTTTTTGGTCAACCTATCGTCAGTGTACGAATTTTAACTCTCGGTGGGCACTTTTTTCTTCAAACTGCCGCCTATATACGAAATTTAACTCTCGATAGGAATTTTTTGGTCAAACTATCGTCAATGTACGAATTTTAACTCTCGGTGGGCACTTTTTCTTCAAACTACTATCAATACTCAAATTTTAACTATTGTTTGGAATCTTTTTGTCAACAATCGTCAATACACGAATTTTAATACTAGGTTGGAATTTTTTTCTTCAAACTATCGCCTATATACGATATTTAATTCACGGTGGGAATTTTTTGGTCAACCTATCGTCAGTGTACGAATTTTAACTCTCGGTGGGCACTTTTTTCTTCAAACTACCGCCTATATATGAAATTTAACTCTCGATAGGAATTTTTTGGTCAAACTATCGTCAGTGTACGAATATTAACTCTCGGTGGGCACTTTTTTCTTCAAACTACCGCCTATATACGAAATTTAACTCTCGATAGGAATTTTTTGGTCAAACTATCGTCAATGTACGAATTTTAACTCTCGGTGGGCACTTTTTCTTCAAACTAATGTCAATATTCAAATTTTAACTATTGGTTGGAATCTTTATGTCAAACAATCGTCAATACACGAATTCTAATACTAGGTTGAATTCTTTTCTTCAAACTATCGCCTATATACGAAATTTAACTCTCGGTGGGAATTTCTAGTCAAACTATCGTCAATGTACGAATTTTAACTATCGGCGGGCACTTTTTTCTTCAAAGTAATGTCAATATTCAAATTTTAACTATTGGTTGGAATCCTTATGTCAAGCAATCGTCAATGAGCGAATTTTAATACTAGGTTGGAATTTTTTTCTTCAAACTATCGCCTATATACGATATTTAACTCACGGTGGGAATTTTTTGGTCAACCTATCGTCAGTGTACGAATTTTAACTCTCGGTGGGCACTTTTTCTTCAAACTACTATCAATACTCAAATTTTAACTATTGTTTGGAATCTTTTTGTCAACAATCGTCAATACACGAATTTTAATACTAGGTTGGAATTTTTTTCTTCAAACTATCGGCTGTATACGAAATATAACTCTCGGTAGGAATTTTTTGGTCTAACTATCGTCAATGTACTAATTTTTACTCTCGGTGGGCACTTTTTCTTCAAACTACTATCAATACTCAAATTTTAAATATTGTTTGGAATCTTTTTGTCAACAATCGTCAATACACGAATTTTAATACTAGCTTGGAATTTTTTTCTTCAAACTATCGCCTATATACGATATTTAATTCACGGTGGGAATTTTTTGGTCAACCTATCGTCAGTGTACGAATTTTAACTCTCGGTGGGCACTTTTTTCTTCAAACTACCGCCTATATATGAAATTTAACTCTCGATAGGAATTTTTTGGTCAAACTATCGTCAGTGTACGAATATTAACTCTCGGTGGGCACTTTTTTCTTCAAACTACCGCCTATATACGAAATTTAACTCTCGATAGGAATTTTTTGGTCAAACTATCGTCAATGTACGAATTTTAACTCTCGGTGGGCACTTTTTCTTCAAACTAATGTCAATATTCAAATTTTAACTATTGGTTGGAATCTTTATGTCAAACAATCGTCAATACACGAATTCTAATACTAGGTTGGAATTCTTTTCTTCAAACTATCGCCTATATACGAAATTTAACTCTCGGTGGGAATTTTTAGTCAAACTATCGTCAATGTATGAATTTTAACTATCGGCGGGCACTTTTTTCTTCAAAGTAATGTCAATATTCAAATTTTAACTATTGGTTGGAATCTTTATGTCAAGCAATCGTCAATGAGCGAATTTTAATACTAGGTTGGAATTTTTTTCTTCAAACTATCGCCTATATACGATATTTAACTCACGGTGGGAATTTTTTGGTCAACCTATCGTCAGTGTACGAATTTTAACTCTCGGTGGGCACTTTTTCTTCAAACTACTATCAATACTCAAATTTTAACTATTGTTTGGAATCTTTTTGTCAACAATCGTCAATACACGAATTTTAATACTAGGTTGGAATTTTTTTCTTCAAACTATCGGCTGTATACGAAATATAACTCTCGGTAGGAATTTTTTGGTCAAACTATCGTCAATGTACGAATTTTTACTCTCGGTGGGCACTTTTTCTTCAAACTACTATCAATACTCAAATTTTAAATATTGTTTGGAATCTTTTTGTCAACAATCGTCAATACACGAATTTTAATACTAGGTTGGAATTTTTTTCTTCAAACTATCGCCTATATACGATATTTAATTCACGGTGGGAATTTTTTGGTCAACCTATCGTCAGTGTACGAATTTTAACTCTCGGTGGGCACTTTTTTCTTCAAACTACCGCCTATATATGAAATTTAACTCTCGATAGGAATTTTTTGGTCAAACTATCGTCAGTGTACGAATATTAACTCTCGGTGGGCACTTTTTTCTTCAAACTACCGCCTATATACGAAATTTAACTCTCGATAGGAGTTTTTTGGTCAAACTATCGTCAATGTACGAATTTTAACTCTCGGTGGGCACTTTTTCTTCAAACTAATGTCAATATTCAAATTTTAACTATTGGTTGGAATCTTTATGTCAAACAATCGTCAATACACGAATTCTAATACTAGGTTGGAATTCTTTTCTTCAAACTATCGCCTATATACGAAATTTAACACTCGGTGGGAATTTTTAGTCAAACTATCGTCAATGTATGAATTTTAACTATCGGCGGGCACTTTTTTCTTCAAAGTAATGTCAATATTCAAATTTTAACTATTGGTTGGAATCTTTATGTCAAGCAATCGTCAATGAGCGAATTTTAATACTAGGTTGGAATTTTTTTCTTCAAACTATCGCCTATATACGATATTTAACTCACGGTGGGAATTTTTTGGTCAACCTATCGTCAGTGTACGAATTTTAACTCTCGGTGGGCACTTTTTCTTCAAACTACTATCAATACTCAAATTTTAACTATTGTTTGGAATCTTTTTGTCAACAATCGTCAATACACGAATTTTAATACTAGGTTGGAATTTTTTTCTTCAAACTATCGGCTGTATACGAAATATAACTCTCGGTAGGAATTTTTTGGTCAAACTATCGTCAATGTACGAATTTTTACTCTCGGTGGGCACTTTTTCTTCAAACTACTATCAATACTCAAATTTTAACTATTGGTTGAAATCTTTATGTCAAACAATCGTCAATAATCGAATTTTAATACTAGGTTGGAATTTTTTTCTTCAAACTATCGCCTATATACGATATTTAATTCACGGTGGGAGTTTTTTGGTCAACCTATCGTCAGTGCTCGAATTTTAACTCTCGGTGGGCACTTTTTTCTTCAAACTACCGCCTATATACGAAATTTAACTCTCGATAGGAATTTTTTGGTCAACCTATCGTCAATGTACGAATTTTAACTCTCGGTGGGCACTTTTTTCTTCAAACTACCGTCAATATTCAAATTTTAACTATTGGTTGAAATCTTTTTATCAAACAATCGTCAATACACGAATTTTAATACTAGGTTGGAATTTTTTTCTTCAAACTATCGCCTGTATACGAAATTGAACTCTCGGTAGGAATTCTTTGGTCAAACTATCGTCAATGTACGAATTTTAACTCTCGGTGGGCTCTTTCTCTTCAAACTACTATCAATACTCAAATTTTAACTATTGTTTGGAATCTTTTTGTCAACAATCGTCAATACACAAATTTTAATACTAGGTTGGAATTTTTTTCTTCAAACTATCGGCTGTATACGAAATATAACTCTCGGTAGGAATTTTTTGGTCAAACTATCGTCAATGTACGAATTTTTACTCTCGGTGGGCACTTTTTCTTCAAACTACTATCAATACTCAAATTTTAACTATTGGTTGAAATCTTTATGTCAAACAATCGTCAATAATCGAATTTTAATATTAGGTTGGAATTTTTTTCTTCAAACTATCGCCTATATACGATATTTAATTCACGGTGGGAATTTTTTGGTCAACCTATCGTCAGTGCTCGAATTTTAACTCTCGGTGGGCACTTTTTTCTTCAAACTACCGCCTATATACGAAATTTAACTCTCGATAGGAATTTTTTGGTCAACCTATCGTCAATGTACGAATTTTAACTCTCGGTGGGCACTTTTTTCTTCAAACTACCGTCAATATTCAAATTTTAACTATTGGTTGAAATCTTTTTATCAAACAATCGTCAATACACGAATTTTAATACTAGGTTGGAATTTTTTTCTTCAAACTATTGCCTGTATACGAAATTGAACTCTCGGTAGGAATTCTTTGGTCAAACTATCGTCAATGTACGAATTTTAACTCTCGGTGGGCTCTTTCTCTTCAAACTACTATCAATACTCAAATTTTAACTATTGTTTGGAATCTTTTTGTCAACAATCGTCAATACACAAATTTTAATACTAGGTTGGAATTTTTTTCTTCAAACTATCGCCTATATACGATATTTAACTCACGGTGGGAATTTTTTGGTCAACCTATCGTCAGTGTACGAATTTTAACTCTCGGTGGGCACTTTTTTCTTCAAACTACCGCCTATATACGAAATTTAACTCTCGATAGGAATTTTTTGGTCAACCTATCGTCAGTGTACGAATTTTAACTCTCGGTGGGCACTTTTTTCTTCAAACTACCGTCAATATTCAAATTTTAACTATCGGTTGAAATCTTTTTATCAAACAATCGTCAATACACGAATTTTAACACTAGGTTGGAATTTTTTTCTTCAAACTATCACCTGTATACGAAATTGAACTCTCGGTAGGAATTTTTTGGTCAAACTATCGTCAATGTACGAATTTTAACTCTCGGTGGGCTCTTTCTCTTCAAACAACTATCAATACTCAAATTTCAACTATTGGTTGAAATCTTTATGTCAAACAATCGTCAATAATCGAATTTTAATACTAGGTTGGAATTTTTTTCTTCAAACTACCGCCTATATACGAAATTTAAATCTCGATAGGAATTTTTTGGTCAACCTATCGTCAGTGTACGAATTTTAACTCTCGGTGGGCACTTTTTCTTCAAACTACTATCAATACTCAAATTTTAACTATTGTTTGGAATCTTTTTGTCAACAATCGTCAGTACACGAATTTTAATACTAGGTTGGAATTTTTTTCTTCAAACTATCGCCTGTATACGAAATTTAACTCTCGGTAGGAATTTTTTGGTCAAACTATCGTCAATGTACGAATTTTAACTCTCGGTGGGCACTTTTTCTTCAAACTACTATCAATACTCAAATTTTAACTATTGGTTGAAATGTTTATGTCAAACAATCGTCAATAATCGAATTTTAATGCTAGGTTGGAATTTTTTTCTTCAAACTATCGCCTATATACGAAATTTAACTCACGGTGGGAATTTTTTGGTCAACCTATCGTCAGTGTACGAATTTTAACTCTCGGTGGGCACTTTTTTCTTCAAACTGCCGCCTATATACGAAATTTAACTCTCGATAGGAATTTTTTGGTCAAACTATCGTCAATGTACGAATTTTAACTCTCGGTGGGCACTTTTTCTTCAAACTACTATCAATACTCAAATTTTAACTATTGTTTGGAATCTTTTTGTCAACAATCGTCAATACACGAATTTTAATACTAGGTTGGAATTTTTTTCTTCAAACTATCGCCTATATACGATATTTAATTCACGGTGGGAATTTTTTGGTCAACCTATCGTCAGTGTACGAATTTTAACTCTCGGTGGGCACTTTTTTCTTCAAACTACCGCCTATATATGAAATTTAACTCTCGATAGGAATTTTTTGGTCAAACTATCGTCAGTGTACGAATATTAACTCTCGGTGGGCACTTTTTTCTTCAAACTACCGCCTATATACGAAATTTAACTCTCGATAGGAATTTTTTGGTCAAACTATCGTCAATGTACGAATTTTAACTCTCGGTGGGCACTTTTTCTTCAAACTAATGTCAATATTCAAATTTTAACTATTGGTTGGAATCTTTATGTCAAACAATCGTCAATACACGAATTCTAATACTAGGTTGGAATTCTTTTCTTCAAACTATCGCCTATATACGAAATTTAACTCTCGGTGGGAATTTTTAGTCAAACTATCGTCAATGTACGAATTTTAACTATCGGCGGGCACTTTTTTCTTCAAAGTAATGTCAATATTCAAATTTTAACTATTGGTTGGAATCTTTATGTCAAGCAATCGTCAATGAGCGAATTTTAATACTAGGTTGGAATTTTTTTCTTTAAACTATCGCATATACGAAATTTAACTCCCGGTAGGAACTTTATGGACAACCTATCGTCAGTGTACGAATTTTAACTCTCGGTGGGCACTTTTTTCTTCAAACTACCGCCTATATATGAAATTTAACTCTCGATAGGAATTTTTTGGTCAAACTATCGTCAGTGTACGAATATTAACTCTCGGTGGGCACTTTTTTCTTCAAACTACGGCCTATATACGAAATTTAACTCTCGATAGGAATTTTTTGGTCAAACTATCGTCAATGTACGAATTTTAACTCTCGGTGGGCACTTTTTCTTCAAACTAATGTCAATATTCAAATTTTAACTATTGGTTGAAATCTTTTTATCAAACAATCGTCAATACACGAATTTTAATACTAGGTTGGAATTTTTTTCTTCAAACTATCGCCTGTATACGAAATAGAACTCTCGGTAGGAATTTTTTGGTCAAACTATCGTCAATGTACGAATTTTAACTCTCGGTCGGCTCTTTCTCTTCAAACTACTATCAATACTCAAATTTTAACTATTGGTTGAAATCTTTATGTCAAACAATCGTCAATAATCGAATTTTAATACTAGGTTGGAATTTTTTTCTTCAAACTATCGCCTATATACGATATTTAACTCACGGTGGGAATTTTTTGGTCAACCTATCGTCAGTGTACGAATTTTAACTCTCGGTGGGCACTTTTTCTTCAAACTACTATCAATACTCAAATTTTAACTATTGTTTGGAATCTTTTTGTCAACAATCGTCAATACACGAATTTTAATACTAGGTTGGAATTTTTTTCTTCAACCTATCGGCTGTATACGAAATATAACTCTCGGTAGGAATTTTTTGGTCAAACTATCGTCAATGTACGAATTTTTACTCTCGGTGGGCACTTTTTCTTCAAACTACTATCAATACTCAAATTTTAACTATTGGTTGAAATCTTTATGTCAAACAATCGTCAATAATCGAATTTTAATACTAGGTTGGAATTTTTTTCTTCAAACTATCGCCTATATACGATATTTAATTCACGGTGGGAGTTTTTTGGTCAACCTATCGTCAGTGCTCGAATTTTAACTCTCGGTGGGCACTTTTTTCTTCAAACTACCGCCTATATACGAAATTTAACTCTCGATAGGAATTTTTTGGTCAACCTATCGTCAGTGTACGAATTTTAACTATCGGTGGGCACTTTTTTCTTCAAACTACCGCCTATATACGAAATTTAACTCTCGGTAGGAATTTTTTGGTCAAAATGTCGTCAATGTACGAATTTTAACTCTCGGTGGGCACTTTTTCTTCAAACTACTATCAATACTCAAATTTTAACTATTGTTTGGAATCTTTTTGTCAACAATCGTCAATACACGAATTTTAATACTAGGTTGGAATTTTTTTCTTCAAACTATCGCCTGTATACGAAATCTAACTCTCGGTAGGAATTTTTTGGTCAAACTATCGTCAATGTACGAATTTTAACTCTCGGTGGGCACTTTTTCTTCAAACTACTATCAATACTCAAATTTTAACTATTGGTTGAAATCTTTATGTCAAACAATCGTCAATAATCGAATTTTAATACTAGGTTGGAATTTTTTTGTTCAAACTATCGCCTATATACGATATTTAACTCACGGTGGGAATTTTTTGGTCAACCTATCGTCAGTGTACGAATTTTAACTCTCGGTGGGCACTTTTTTCTTCAAACTACCGCCTATATACGAAATTTAACTCTCGATAGGAATTTTTTGGTCAACCTATCGTCAGTGTACGAATTTTAACTCTCGGTGGGCACTTTTTTCTTCAAACTACCGTCAATATTCAAATTTTAACTATCGGTTGAAATCTTTTTATCAAACAATCGTCAATACACGAATTTTAACACTAGGTTGGAATTTTTTTCTTCAAACTATCACCTGTATACGAAATTGAACTCTCGGTAGGAATTTTTTGGTCAAACTATCGTCAATGTACGAATTTTAACTCTCGGTGGGCTCTTTCTCTTCAAACAACTATCAATACTCAAATTTCAACTATTGGTTGAAATCTTTATGTCAAACAATCGTCAATAATCGAATTTTAATACTAGGTTGGAATTTTTTTCTTCAAACTACCGCCTATATACGAAATTTAACTCTCGATAGGAATTTTTTGGTCAACCTATCGTCAGTGTACGAATTTTAACTCTCGGTGGGCACTTTTTCTTCAAACTACTATCAATACTCAAATTTTAACTATTGTTTGGAATCTTTTTGTCAACAATCGTCAGTACACGAATTTTAATACTAGGTTGGAATTTTTTTCTTCAAACTATCGCCTGTATACGAAATTTAACTCTCGGTAGGAATTTTTTGGTCAAACTATCGTCAATGTACGAATTTTAACTCTCGGTGGGCACTTTTTCTTCAAACTACTATCAATACTCAAATTTTAACTATTGGTTGAAATGTTTATGTCAAACAATCGTCAATAATCGAATTTTAATGCTAGGTTGGAATTTTTTTCTTCAAACTATCGCCTATATACGAAATTTAACTCACGGTGGGAATTTTTTGGTCAACCTATCGTCAGTGTACGAATTTTAACTCTCGGTGGGCACTTTTTTCTTCAAACTGCCGCCTATATACGAAATTTAACTCTCGATAGGAATTTTTTGGTCAAACTATCGTCAATGTACGAATTTTAACTCTCGGTGGGCACTTTTTCTTCAAACTACTATCAATACTCAAATTTTAACTATTGTTTGGAATCTTTTTGTCAACAATCGTCAATACACGAATTTTAATACTAGGTTGGAATTTTTTTCTTCAAACTATCGCCTATATACGATATTTAATTCACGGTGGGAATTTTTTGGTCAACCTATCGTCAGTGTACGAATTTTAACTCTCGGTGGGCACTTTTTTCTTCAAACTACCGCCTATATATGAAATTTAACTCTCGATAGGAATTTTTTGGTCAAACTATCGTCAGTGTACGAATATTAACTCTCGGTGGGCACTTTTTTCTTCAAACTACCGCCTATATACGAAATTTAACTCTCGATAGGAATTTTTTGGTCAAACTATCGTCAATGTACGAATTTTAACTCTCAGTGGGCACTTTTTCTTCAAACTAATGTCAATATTCAAATTTTAACTATTGGTTGGAATCTTTATGTCAAACAATCGTCAATACACGAATTCTAATACTAGGTTGGAATTCTTTTCTTCAAACTATCGCCTATATACGAAATTTATCTCTCGGTGGGAATTTTTAGTCAAACTATCGTCAATGTACGAATTTTAACTATCGGCGGGCACTTTTTTCTTCAAAGTAATGTCAATATTCAAATTTTAACTATTGGTTGGAATCTTTATGTCAAGCAATCGTCAATGAGCGAATTTTAATACTAGGTTGGAATTTTTTTCTTTAAACTATCGCATATACGAAATTTAACTCCCGGTAGGAACTTTATGGACAACCTATCGTCAGTGTACGAATTTTAACTCTCGGTGGGCACTTTTTTCTTCAAACTACCGCCTATATATGAAATTTAACTCTCGATAGGAATTTTTTGGTCAAACTATCGTCAGTGTACGAATATTAACTCTCGGTGGGCACTTTTTTCTTCAAACTACCGCCTATATACGAAATTTAACTCTCGATAGGAATTTTTTGGTCAAACTATCGTCAATGTACGAATTTTAACTCTCGGTGGGCACTTTTTCTTCAAACTAATGTCAATATTCAAATTTTAACTATTGGTTGAAATCTTTTTATCAAACAATCGTCAATACACGAATTTTAATACTAGGTTGGAATTTTTTTCTTCAAACTATCGCCTGTATACGAAATAGAACTCTCGGTAGGAATTTTTTGGTCAAACTATCGTCAATGTACGAATTTTAACTCTCGGTGGGCTCTTTCTCTTCAAACTACTATCAATACTCAAATTTTAACTATTGGTTGAAATCTTTATGTCAAACAATCGTCAATAATCGAATATTAATACTAGGTTGGAATTTTTTTCTTCAAACTATCGCCTATATACGATATTTAACTCACGGTGGGAATTTTTTGGTCAACCTATCGTCAGTGTACGAATTTTAACTCTCGGTGGGCACTTTTTCTTCAAACTACTATCAATACTCAAATTTTAACTATTGTTTGGAATCTTTTTGTCAACAATCGTCAGTACACGAATTTTAATACTAGGTTGGAATTTTTTTCTTCAAACTATCGCCTGTATACGAAATTTAACTCTCGGTAGGAATTTTTTGGTCAAACTATCGTCAATGTACGAATTTTAACTCTCGGTGGGCACTTTTTCTTCAAACTACTATCAATACTCAAATTTTAACTATTGGTTGAAATGTTTATGTCAAACAATCGTCAATAATCGAATTTTAATGCTAGGTTGGAATTTTTTTCTTCAAACTATCGCCTATATACGAAATTTAACTCACGGTGGGAATTTTTTGGTCAACCTATCGTCAGTGTACGAATTTTAACTCTCGGTGGGCACTTTTTTCTTCAAACTGCCGCCTATATACGAAATTTAACTCTCGATAGGAATTTTTTGGTCAAACTATCGTCAATGTACGAATTTTAACTCTCGGTGGGCACTTTTTCTTCAAACTACTATCAATACTCAAATTTTAACTATTGTTTGGAATCTTTTTGTCAACAATCGTCAATACACGAATTTTAATACTAGGTTGGAATTTTTTTCTTCAAACTATCGCCTATATACGATATTTAATTCACGGTGGGAATTTTTTGGTCAACCTATCGTCAGTGTACGAATTTTAACTCTCGGTGGGCACTTTTTTCTTCAAACTACCGCCTATATATGAAATTTAACTCTCGATAGGAATTTTTTGGTCAAACTATCGTCAGTGTACGAATATTAACTCTCGGTGGGCACTTTTTTCTTCAAACTACCGCCTATATACGAAATTTAACTCTGGATAGGAATTTTTTGGTCAAACTATCGTCAATGTACGAATTTTAACTCTCAGTGGGCACTTTTTCTTCAAACTAATGTCAATATTCAAATTTTAACTATTGGTTGGAATCTTTATGTCAAACAATCGTCAATACACGAATTCTAATACTAGGTTGGAATTCTTTTCTTCAAACTATCGCCTATATACGAAATTTAACTCTCGGTGGGAATTTTTAGTCAAACTATCGTCAATGTACGAATTTTAACTATCGGCGGGCACTTTTTTCTTCAAAGTAATGTCAATATTCAAATTTTAACTATTGGTTGGAATCTTTATGTCAAGCAATCGTCAATGAGCGAATTTTAATACTAGGTTGGAATTTTTTTCTTTAAACTATCGCATATACGAAATTTAACACCCGGTAGGAACTTTATTGACAACCTATCGTCAGTGTACGAATTTTAACTCTCGGTGGGCACTTTTTTCTTCAAACTACCGCCTATATATGAAATTTAACTCTCGATAGGAATTTTTTGGTCAAACTATCGTCAGTGTACGAATATTAACTCTCGGTGGGCACTTTTTTCTTCAAACTACCGCCTATATACGAAATTTAACTCTCGATAGGAATTTTTTGGTCAAACTATCGTCAATGTACGAATTTTAACTCTCGGTGGGCACTTTTTCTTCAAACTAATGTCAATATTCAAATTTTAACTATTGGTTGAAATCTTTTTATCAAACAATCGTCAATACACGAATTTTAATACTAGGTTGGAATTTTTTTCTTCAAACTATCGCCTGTATACGAAATAGAACTCTCGGTAGGAATTTTTTGGTCAAACTATCGTCAATGTACGAATTTTAACTCTCGGTGGGCTCTTTCTCTTCAAACTACTATCAATACTCAAATTTTAACTATTGGTTGAAATCTTTATGTCAAACAATCGTCAATAATCGAATTTTAATACTAGGTTGGAATTTTTTTCTTCAAACTATCGCCTATATACGATATTTAACTCACGGTGGGAATTTTTTGGTCAACCTATCGTCAGTGTACGAATTTTAACTCTCGGTGGGCACTTTTTCTTCAAACTACTATCAATACTCAAATTTTAACTATTGTTTGGAATCTTTTTGTCAACAATCGTCAATACACGAATTTTAATACTAGGTTGGAATTTTTTTCTTCAACCTATCGGCTGTATACGAAATATAACTCTCGGTAGGAATTTTTTGGTCAAACTATCGTCAATGTACGAATTTTTACTCTCGGTGGGCACTTTTTCTTCAAACTACTATCAATACTCAAATTTTAACTATTGGTTGAAATCTTTATGTCAAACAATCGTCAATAATCGAATTTTAATACTAGGTTGGAATTTTTTTCTTCAAACTATCGCCTATATACGATATTTAATTCACGGTGGGAGTTTTTTGGTCAACCTATCGTCAGTGCTCGAATTTTAACTCTCGGTGGGCACTTTTTTCTTCAAACTACCGCCTATATACGAAATTTAACTCTCGATAGGAATTTTTTGGTCAACCTATCGTCAGTGTACGAATTTTAACTATCGGTGGGCACTTTTTTCTTCAAACTACCGCCTATATACGAAATTTAACTCTCGGTAGGAATTTTTTGGTCAAAATGTCGTCAATGTACGAATTTTAACTCTCGGTGGGCACTTTTTCTTCAAACTACTATCAATACTCAAATTTTAACTATTGTTTGGAATCTTTTTGTCAACAATCGTCAATACACGAATTTTAATACTAGGTTGGAATTTTTTTCTTCAAACTATCGCCTGTATACGAAATCTAACTCTCGGTAGGAATTTTTTGGTCAAACTATCGTCAATGTACGAATTTTAACTCTCGGTGGGCACTTTTTCTTCAAACTACTATCAATACTCAAATTTTAACTATTGGTTGAAATCTTTATGTCAAACAATCGTCAATAATCGAATTTTAATACTAGGTTGGAATTTTTTTGTTCAAACTATCGCCTATATACGATATTTAACTCACGGTGGGAATTTTTTGGTCAACCTATCGTCAGTGTACGAATTTTAACTCTCGGTGGGCACTTTTTTCTTCAAACTACCGCCTATATATGAAATTTAACTCTCGATAGGAATTTTTTGGTCAAACTATCGTCAGTGTACGAATATTAACTCTCGGTGGGCACTTTTTTCTTCAAACTACCGCCTATATACGAAATTTAACTCTCGATAGGAATTTTTTGGTCAAACTATCGTCAATGTACGAATTTTAACTCTCGGTGGGCACTTTTTCTTCAAACTAATGTCAATATTCAAATTTTAACTATTGGTTGGAATCTTTATGTCAAACAATCGTCAATACACGAATTCTAATACTAGGTTGAATTCTTTTCTTCAAACTATCGCCTATATACGAAATTTAACTCTCGGTGGGAATTTTTAGTCAAACTATCGTCAATGTACGAATTTTAACTATCGGCGGGCACTTTTTTCTTCAAAGTAATGTCAATATTCAAATTTTAACTATTGGTTGGAATCTTTATGTCAAGCAATCGTCAATGAGCGAATTTTAATACTAGGTTGGAATTTTTTTGTTCAAACTATCGCCTATATACGATATTTAACTCACGGTGGGAATTTTTTGGTCAACCTATCGTCAGTGTACGAATTTTAACTCTCGGTGGGCACTTTTTTCTTCAAACTACCGCCTATATATGAAATTTAACTCTCGATAGGAATTTTTTGGTCAAACTATCGTCAGTGTACGAATATTAACTCTCGGTGGGCACTTTTTTCTTCAAACTACCGCCTATATACGAAATTTAACTCTCGATAGGAATTTTTTGGTCAAACTATCGTCAATGTACGAATTTTAACTCTCGGTGGGCACTTTTTCTTCAAACTAATGTCAATATTCAAATTTTAACTATTGGTTGGAATCTTTATGTCAAACAATCGTCAATACACGAATTCTAATACTAGGTTGGAATTCTTTTCTTCAAACTATCGCCTATATACGAAATTTAACTCTCGGTGGGAATTTTTAGTCAAACAATCGTCAATGTATGAATTTTAACTATCGGCGGGCACTTTTTTCTTCAAAGTAATGTCAATATTCAAATTTTAACTATTGGTTGGAATCTTTATGTCAAGCAATCGTCAATGAGCGAATTTTAATACTAGGTTGGAATTTTTTTCTTCAAACTATCGCCTATATACGATATTTAACTCACGGTGGGAATTTTTTGGTCAACCTATCGTCAGTGTACGAATTTTAACTCTCGGTGGGCACTTTTTCTTCAAACTACTATCAATACTCAAATTTTAACTATTGTTTGGAATCTTTTTGTCAACAATCGTCAATACACGAATTTTAATACTAGGTTGGAATTTTTTTCTTCAAACTATCGGCTGTATACGAAATATAACTCTCGGTAGGAATTTTTTGGTCAAACTATCGTCAATGTACGAATTTTTACTCTCGGTGGGCACTTTTTCTTCAAACTACTATCAATACTCAAATTTTAACTATTGTTTGGAATCTTTTTGTCAACAATCGTCAATACACGAATTTTAATACTAGGTTGGAATTTTTTTCTTCAAACTATCGCCTATATACGATATTTAATTCACGGTGGGAGTTTTTTGGTCAACCTATCGTCAGTGCTCGAATTTTAACTCTCGGTGGGCACTTTTTTCTTCAAACTACCGCCTATATACGAAATTTAACTCTCGATAGGAATTTTTTGGTCAACCTATCGTCAATGTACGAATTTTAACTCTCGGTGGGCACTTTTTTCTTCAAACTACCGTCAATATTCAAATTTTAACTATTGGTTGAAATCTTTTTATCAAACAATCGTCAATACACGAATTTTAATACTAGGTTGGAATTTTTTTCTTCAAACTATCGCCTGTATACGAAATTGAACTCTCGGTAGGAATTCTTTGGTCAAACTATCGTCAATGTACGAATTTTAACTCTCGGTGGGCTCTTTCTCTTCAAACTACTATCAATACTCAAATTTTAACTATTGTTTGGAATCTTTTTGTCAACAATCGTCAATACACAAATTTTAATACTAGGTTGGAATTTTTTTCTTCAAACTATCGCCTATATACGATATTTAACTCACGGTGGGAATTTTTTGGTCAACCTATCGTCAGTGTACGAATTTTAACTCTCGGTGGGCACTTTTTTCTTCAAACTACCGCCTATATACGAAATTTAACTCTCGGTAGGAATTTTTTGGTCAAAATGTCGTCAATGTACGAATTTTAACTCTCGGTGGGCACTTTTTCTTCAAACTACTATCAATACTCAAATTTTAACTATTGTTTGGAATCTTTTTGTCAACAATCGTCAATACACGAATTTTAATACTAGGTTAGAATTTTTTTCTTCAAACTATCCCCTATATACGATATTTAATTCACGGTGGGAGTTTTTTGGTCAACCTATCGTCAGTGCTCGAATTTTAACTCTCGGTGGGCACTTTTTTCTTCAAACTACCGCCTATATACGAAATTTAACTCTCGATAGGAATTTTTTGGTCAAACTATCGTCAGTGTACGAATATTAACTCTCGGTGGGCACTTTTTTCTTCAAACTACCGCCTATATACGAAATTTAACTCTCGATAGGAATTTTTTGGTCAAACTATCGTCAATGTACGAATTTTAACTCTCGGTGGGCACTTTTTCTTCAAACTAATGTCAATATTCAAATTTTAACTATTGGTTGGAATCTTTATGTCAAACAATCGTCAATAATCGAATTTTAATACTAGGTTGGAATTTTTTTCTTCAAACTATCGCCTATATACGATATTTAACTCACGGTGGGAATTTTTTGGTCAACCTATCGTCAGTGTACGAATTTTAACTCTCGGTGGGCACTTTTTTCTTCAAACTACCGCCTATATACGAAATTTAACTCTCGATAGGAATTTTTTGGTCAAACTATCGTCAGTGTACAAATTTTAACTCTCGGTGGGCACTTTTTCTTCAAACTACTATCAATACTCAAATTTTGACTATTGTTTGGTATCTTTTTGTCAACAATCGTCAATAAACGAATTTTAATACTAGGTTGGTATTTTTTTCTTCAAACTACCGCCTATATACGAAATTTAACTCTCGATAGGAATTTTTTGGTCAAACTATCGTCAATGTAAGAATTTTAACTCTCGGTGGGCACTTTTTCTTCAAACTAATGTCAATATTCAAATTTTAAATATTGGTTGGAATCTTTATGTCAAACAATCGTCAATACACGAATTTTAATACTAGGTTGGAATTCTTTTCTTCAAACTATCGCCTATATACGAAATTTAACTCTCGGTGGGAATTTTTAGTCAAACTATCGTCAATGTACGAATTTTAACTATCGGTGGGCACTTTTTTCTTCAAAGTAATGTCAATATTCAAATTTTAACTATTGGTTGGAATCTTTATGTCAAGCAATCGTCAATGAGCGAATTTTAATACTAGGTTGGAATTTTTTTCTTTAAACTATCGCATATACGAAATTTAACTCCCGGTAGGAACTTTATGGACAACCTATCGTCAATGTACGAATTTTAACTCTCGGTGGGCACTTTTTTCTTCAAACTACCGTCAATATTCAAATTTTAACTATTGGTTGAAATCTTTTTATCAAACAATCGTCAATACACGAATTTTAATACTAGGTTGGAATTTTTTTCTTCAAACTATCGCCTGTATACGAAATTGAACTCTCGGTAGGAATTTTTTGGTCAAACTATCGTCAATGTACGAATTTTAACTCTCGGTGGGCTCTTTCTCTTCAAACTACTATCAATACTCAAATTTTAACTATTGGTTGAAATCTTTATGTCAAACAATCGTCAATAATCGAATTTTAATACTAGGTTGGAATTTTTTTCTTCAAACTATCGCCTATATACGATATTTAACTCACGGTGGGAATTTTTTGGTCAACCTATCGTCAGTGTACGAATTTTAACTCTCGGTGGGCACTTTTTCTTCAAACTACTATCAATACTCAAATTTTAACTATTGTTTGGAATCTTTTTGTCAACAATCGTCAATACACGAATTTTAATACTAGGTTGGAATTTTTTTCTTCAAACTATCGCCTGTATACGAAATATAACTCTCGGTAGGAATTTTTTGGTCAAACTATCGTCAATGTACGAATTTTAACTCTCGGTGGGCACTTTTTCTTCAAACTACTATCAATACTCAAATTTTAACTATTGGTTGAAATCTTTATGTCAAACAATCGTCAATAATCGAATTTTAATACTAGGTTGGAATTTTTTTCTTCAAACTATCGCCTATATACGATATTTAATTCACGGTGGGAATTTTTTGGTCAACCTATCGTCAGTGTACGAATTTTAACTCTCGGTGGGCACTTTTTTCTTCAAAGTAATGTCAATATTCAAATTTTAACTATTGGTTGGAATCTTTATGTCAAGCAATCGTCAATGAGCGAATTTTAATACTAGGTTGGAATTTTTTTCTTTAAACTATCGCATATACGAAATTTAACTCCCGGTAGGAACTTTATGGACAACCTATCGTCAATGTACGAATTTTAACTCTCGGTGGGCACTTTTTTCTTCAAACTACCGTCAATATTCAAATTTTAACTATTGGTTGAAATCTTTTTATCAAACAATCGTCAATACACGAATTTTAATACTAGGTTGGAATTTTTTTCTTCAAACTATCGCCTGTATACGAAATTTAACTCTCGGTAGGAATTTTTTGGTCAAACTATCGTCAATGTACGAATTTTAACTCTCGGTGTGCTCTTTCTCTTCAAACTACTATCAATACTCAAATTTTAACTATTGGTTGAAATCTTTATGTCAAACAATCGTCAATAATCGAATTTTAATACTAGGTTGGAATTTTTTTGTTCAAACTATCGCCTATATACGATATTTAACTCACGGTGGGAATTTTTTGGTCAACCTATCGTCAGTGTACGAATTTTAACTCTCGGTGGGCACTTTTTTCTTCAAACTGCCGCCTATATACGAAATTTAAATCTCGATAGGAATTTTTTGGTCAAACTATCGTCAATGTACGAATTTTAACTCTCGGTGGGCACTTTTTCTTCAAACTACTATCAATACTCAAATTTTGACTATTGTTTGGTATCTTTTTGTCAACAATCGTCAATAATCGAATTTTAATACTAGGTTGGAATTTTTTTCTTCAAACTATCGCCTATATACGATATTTAACTCACGGTGGGAATTTTATGGTCAACCTATCGTCAGTGTACGAATTTTAACTCTCGGTGGGCACTTTTTTCTTCAAACTACCGCCTATATACGAAATTTAACTCTCGATAGGAATTTTTTAGTCAACCTATCGTCAGTTTACGAATTTTAACTCTCGGTGGGCACTTTTTTCTTCAAACTACCGCCTATATACGAAATTTAACTCTCGGTAGGAATTTTTTGGTCAAAATGTCGTCAATGTACGAATTTTAACTCTCGGTGGGCACTTTTTCTTCAAACTACTATCAATACTCAAATTTTAACTATTGTTTGGAATCTTTTTGTCAACAATCGTCAATACACGAATTTTAATACTAGGTTGGAATTTTTTTCTTCAAACTATCGCCTGTATACGAAATCTAACTCTCGGTAGGAATTTTTTGGTCAAACTATCGTCAATGTACGAATTTTAACTCTCGGTGGGCACTTTTTCTTCAAACTACTATCAATACTCAAATTTTAACTATTGGTTGAAATCTTTATGTCAAACAATCGTCAATAATCGAATTTTAATACTAGGTTGGAATTTTTTTGTTCAAACTATCGCCTATATACGATATTTAACTCACGGTGGGAATTTTTTGGTCAACCTATCGTCAGTGTACGAATTTTAACTCTCGGTGGGCACTTTTTTCTTCAAACTGCCGCCTATATACGAAATTTAACTCTCGATAGGAATTTTTTGGTCAAACTATCGTCAATGTACGAATTTTAACTCTCGGTGGGCACTTTTTCTTCAAACTACTATCAATACTCAAATTTTAACTATTGTTTGGAATCTTTTTGTCAACAATCGTCAATACACGAATTTTAATACTAGGTTGGAATTTTTTTCTTCAAACTATCGCCTATATACGATATTTAATTCACGGTGGGAATTTTTTGGTCAACCTATCGTCAGTGTACGAATTTTAACTCTCGGTGGGCACTTTTTTCTTCAAACTACCGCCTATATATGAAATTTAACTCTCGATAGGAATTTTTTGTTCAAACTATCGTCAGTGTACGAATATTAACTCTCGGTGGGCACTTTTTTCTTCAAACTACCGCCTATATACGAAATTTAACTCTCGATAGGAATTTTTTGGTCAAACTATCGTCAATGTACGAATTTTAACTCTCGGTGGGCACTTTTTCTTCAAACTAATGTCAATATTCAAATTTTAACTATTGGTTGGAATCTTTATGTCAAACAATCGTCAATACACGAATTCTAATACTAGGTTGAATTCTTTTCTTCAAACTATCGCCTATATACGAAATTTAACTCTCGGTGGGAATTTTTAGTCAAACTATCGTCAATGTACGAATTTTAACTATCGGCGGGCACTTTTTTCTTCAAAGTAATGTCAATATTCAAATTTTAACTATTGGTTGGAATCTTTATGTCAAGCAATCGTCAATGAGCGAATTTTAATACTAGGTTGGAATTTTTTTCTTCAAACTATCGCCTATATACGATATTTAACTCACGGTGGGAATTTTTTGGTCAACCTATCGTCAGTGTACGAATTTTAACTCTCGGTGGGCACTTTTTCTTCAAACTACTATCAATACTCAAATTTTAACTATTGTTTGGAATCTTTTTGTCAACAATCGTCAATACACGAATTTTAATACTAGGTTGGAATTTTTTTCTTCAAACTGCCGCCTATATACGAAATTTAACTCTCGATAGGAATTTTTTGGTCAAACTATCGTCAATGTACGAATTTTAACTCTCGGTGGGCACTTTTTCTTCAAACTACTATCAATACTCAAATTTTAACTATTGTTTGGAATCTTTTTGTCAACAATCGTCAATACACGAATTTTAATACTAGGTTGGAATTTTTTTCTTCATACTATCGCCTATATACGATATTTAATTCACGGTGGGAATTTTTTGGTCAACCTATCGTCAGTGTACGAATTTTAACTCTCGGTGGGCACTTTTTTCTTCAAACTACCGCCTATATATGAAATTTAACTCTCGATAGGAATTTTTTGTTCAAACTATCGTCAGTGTACGAATATTAACTCTCGGTGGGCACTTTTTTCTTCAAACTACCGCCTATATACGAAATTTAACTCTCGATAGGAATTTTTTGGTCAAACTATCGTCAATGTACGAATTTTAACTCTCGGTGGGCACTTTTTCTTCAAACTAATGTCAATATTCAAATTTTAACTATTGGTTGGAATCTTTATGTCAAACAATCGTCAATACACGAATTCTAATACTAGGTTGAATTCTTTTCTTCAAACTATCGCCTATATACGAAATTTAACTCTCGGTGGGAATTTTTAGTCAAACTATCGTCAATGTACGAATTTTAACTATCGGCGGGCACTTTTTTCTTCAAAGTAATGTCAATATTCAAATTTTAACTATTGGTTGGAATCTTTATGTCAAGCAATCGTCAATGAGCGAATTTTAATACTAGGTTGGAATTTTTTTCTTCAAACTATCGCCTATATACGATATTTAACTCACGGTGGGAATTTTTTGGTCAACCTATCGTCAGTGTACGAATTTTAACTCTCGGTGGGCACTTTTTCTTCAAACTACTATCAATACTCAAATTTTAACTATTGTTTGGAATCTTTTTGTCAACAATCGTCAATACACGAATTTTAATACTAGGTTGGAATTTTTTTCTTCAAACTATCGGCTGTATACGAAATATAACTCTCGGTAGGAATTTTTTGGTCAAACTATCGTCAATGTACGAATTTTTACTCTCGGTGGGCACTTTTTCTTCAAACTACTATCAATACTCAAATTTTAACTATTGTTTGGAATCTTTTTGTCAACAATCGTCAATACACGAATTTTAATACTAGGTTGGAATTTTTTTCTTCAAACTATCGCCTATATACGATATTTAATTCACGGTGGGAATTTTTTGGTCAACCTATCGTCAGTGTACGAATTTTAACTCTCGGTGGGCACTTTTTTCTTCAAACTACCGCCTATATATGAAATTTAACTCTCGATAGGAATTTTTTGGTCAAACTATCGTCAGTGTACGAATATTAACTCTCGGTGGGCACTTTTTTCTTCAAACTACCGCCTATATACGAAATTTAACTCTCGATAGGAATTTTTTGGTCAAACTATCGTCAATGTACGAATTTTAACTCTCGGTGGGCACTTTTTCTTCAAACTAATGTCAATATTCAAATTTTAACTATTGGTTGGAATCTTTATGTCAAACAATCGTCAATACACGAATTCTAATACTAGGTTGGAATTCTTTTCTTCAAACTATCGCCTATATACGAAATTTAACTCTCGGTGGGAATTTTTAGTCAAACAATCGTCAATGTATGAATTTTAACTATCGGCGGGCACTTTTTTCTTCAAAGTAATGTCAATATTCAAATTTTAACTATTGGTTGGAATCTTTATGTCAAGCAATCGTCAATGAGCGAATTTTAATACTAGGTTGGAATTTTTTTCTTCAAACTATCGCCTATATACGATATTTAACTCACGGTGGGAATTTTTTGGTCAACCTATCGTCAGTGTACGAATTTTAACTCTCGGTGGGCACTTTTTCTTCAAACTACTATCAATACTCAAATTTTAACTATTGTTTGGAATCTTTTTGTCAACAATCGTCAATACACGAATTTTAATACTAGGTTGGAATTTTTTTCTTCAAACTATCGGCTGTATACGAAATATAACTCTCGGTAGGAATTTTTTGGTCAAACTATCGTCAATGTACGAATTTTTACTCTCGGTGGGCACTTTTTCTTCAAACTACTATCAATACTCAAATTTTAACTATTGTTTGGAATCTTTTTGTCAACAATCGTCAATACACGAATTTTAATACTAGGTTGGAATTTTTTTCTTCAAACTATCGCCTATATACGATATTTAATTCACGGTGGGAGTATTTTGGTCAACCTATCGTCAGTGCTCGAATTTTAACTCTCGGTCGGCACTTTTTTCTTCAAACTACCGCCTATATACGAAATTTAACTCTCGATAGGAATTTTTTGGTCAACCTATCGTCAATGTACGAATTTTAACTCTCGGTGGGCACTTTTTTCTTCAAACTACCGTCAATATTCAAATTTTAACTATTGGTTGAAATCTTTTTATCAAACAATCGTCAATACACGAATTTTAATACTAGGTTGGAATTTTTTTCTTCAAACTATCGCCTGTATACGAAATTGAACTCTCGGTAGGAATTCTTTGGTCAAACTATCGTCAATGTACGAATTTTAACTCTCGGTGGGCTCTTTCTCTTCAAACTACTATCAATACTCAAATTTTAACTATTGTTTGGAATCTTTTTGTCAACAATCGTCAATACACAAATTTTAATACTAGGTTGGAATTTTTTTCTTCAAACTATCGCCTATATACGATATTTAACTCACGGTGGGAATTTTTTGGTCAACCTATCGTCAGTGTACGAATTTTAACTCTCGGTGGGCACTTTTTTCTTCAAACTACCGCCTATATACGAAATTTAACTCTCGATAGGAATTTTTTGGTCAACCTATCGTCAGTGTACGAATTTTAACTCTCGGTGGGCACTTTTTTCTTCAAACTACCGTCAATATTCAAATTTTAACTATCGGTTGAAATCTTTTTATCAAACAATCGTCAATACACGAATTTTAACACTAGGTTGGAATTTTTTTCTTCAAACTATCACCTGTATACGAAATTGAACTCTCGGTAGGAATTTTTTGGTCAAACTATCGTCAATGTACGAATTTTAACTCTCGGTGGGCTCTTTCTCTTCAAACAACTATCAATACTCAAATTTCAACTATTGGTTGAAATCTTTATGTCAAACAATAGTCAATAATCGAATTTTAATACTAGGTTGGAATTTTTTTCTTCAAACTACCGCCTATATACGAAATTTAACTCTCGATAGGAATTTTTTGGTCAACCTATCGTCAGTGTACGAATTTTAACTCTCGGTGGGCACTTTTTCTTCAAACTACTACCAATACTCAAATTTTAACTATTGTTTGGAATCTTTTTGTCAACAATCGTCAGTACACGAATTTTAATACTAGGTTGGAATTTTTTTCTTCAAACTATCGCCTGTATACGAAATTTAACTCTCGGTAGGAATTTTTTGGTCAAACTATCGTCAATGTACGAATTTTAACTCTCGGTGGGCACTTTTTCTTCAAACTACTATCAATACTCAAATTTTAACTATTGGTTGAAATGTTTATGTCAAACAATCGTCAATAATCGAATTTTAATGCTAGGTTGGAATTTTTTTCTTCAAACTATCGCCTATATACGAAATTTAACTCACGGTGGGAATTTTTTGGTCAACCTATCGTCAGTGTACGAATTTTAACTCTCGGTGGGCACTTTTTTCTACAAACTACTATCAATACTCAAATTTTAACTATTGTTTGGAATCTTTTTGTCAACAATCGTCAATACACAAATTTTAATACTAGGTTGGAATTTTTTTCTTCAAACTATCGCCTATATACGATATTTAACTCACGGTGGGAATTTTTTGGTCAACCTATCGTCAGTGTACGAATTTTAACTCTCGGCGGGCACTTTTTTCTTCAAACTACCGCCTATATACGAAATTTAACTCACGGTGGGAATTTTTTGGTCAACCTATCGTCAGTGTACGAATTTTAACTCTCGGTGGGCACTTTTTTCTTCAAACTACCGTCAATATTCAAATTTTAACTATCGGTTGAAATCTTTTTATCAAACAATCGTCAATACACGAATTTTAACACTAGGTTGGAATTTTTTTCTTCAAACTATCACCTGTATACGAAATTGAACTCTCGGTAGGAATTTTTTGGTCAAACTATCGTCAATGTACGAATTTTAACTCTCGGTGGGCTCTTTCTCTTCAAACAACTATCAATACTCAAATTTCAACTATTGGTTGAAATCTTTATGTCAAACAATCGTCAATAATCGAATTTTAATACTAGGTTGGAATTTTTTTCTTCAAACTACCGCCTATATACGAAATTTAACTCTCGATAGGAATTTTTTGGTCAACCTATCGTCAGTGTACGAATTTTAACTCTCGGTGGGCACTTTTTCTTCAAACTACTACCAATACTCAAATTTTAACTATTGTTTGGAATCTTTTTGTCAACAATCGTCAGTACACGAATTTTAATACTAGGTTGGAATTTTTTTCTTCAAACTATCGCCTGTATACGAAATTTAACTCTCGGTAGGAATTTTTTGGTCAAACTATCGTCAATGTACGAATTTTAACTCTCGGTGGGCACTTTTTCTTCAAACTACTATCAATACTCAAATTTTAACTATTGGTTGAAATGTTTATGTCAAACAATCGTCAATAATCGAATTTTAATGCTAGGTTGGAATTTTTTTCTTCAAACTATCGCCTATATACGAAATTTAACTCACGGTGGGAATTTTTTGGTCAACCTATCGTCAGTGTACGAATTTTAACTCTCGGTGGGCACTTTTTTCTACAAACTACTATCAATACTCAAATTTTAACTATTGTTTGGAATCTTTTTGTCAACAATCGTCAATACACAAATTTTAATACTAGGTTGGAATTTTTTTCTTCAAACTATCGCCTATATACGATATTTAACTCACGGTGGGAATTTTTTGGTCAACCTATCGTCAGTGTACGAATTTTAACTCTCGGTTGGCACTTTTTTCTTCAAACTACCGCCTATATACGAAATTTAACTCTCGATAGGAATTTTTTGGTCAAACTATCGTCAGTGTACGAATTTTAACTCTCGGTGGGCACTTTTTCTTCAAACTACTATCAATACTCAAATTTTGACTATTGTTTGGTATCTTTTTGTCAACAATCGTCAATAATCGAATTTTAATACTAGGTTGGAATTTTTTTCTTCAAACTATCGCCTATATACGATATTTAACTCACGGTGGGAATTTTTTGGTCAACCTATCGTCAGTGTACGAATTTTAACTCTCGGTGGGCACTTTTTTCTACAAACTACTATCAATACTCAAATTTTAACTATTGTTTGGAATCTTTTTGTCAACAATCGTCAATACACAAATTTTAATACTAGGTTGGAATTTTTTTCTTCAAACTATCGCCTATATACGATATTTAACTCACGGTGGGAATTTTTTGGTCAACCTATCGTCAGTGTACGAATTTTAACTCTCGGTGGGCACTTTTTTCTTCAAACTACCGCCTATATACGAAATTTAACTCTCGGTAGGAATTTTTTGGTCAAAATGTCGTCAATGTACGAATTTTAACTCTCGGTGGGCACTTTTTCTTCAAACTACTATCAATACTCAAATTTTAACTATTGTTTGGAATCTTTTTGTCAACAATCGTCAATACACGAATTTTAATACTAGGTTGGAATTTTTTTCTTCAAACTATCCCCTATATACGATATTTAATTCACGGTGGGAGTTTTTTGGTCAACCTATCGTCAGTGCTCGAATTTTAACTCTCGGTGGGCTCTTTTTTCTTCAAACTACCGCCTATATACGAAATTTAACTCTCGATAGGAATTTTTTGGTCAAACTATCGTCAGTGTACGAATATTAACTCTCGGTGGGCACTTTTTTCTTCAAACTACCGCCTATATACGAAATTTAACTCTCGATAGGAATTTTTTGGTCAAACTATCGTCAATGTACGAATTTTAACTCTCGGTGGGCACTTTTTCTTCAAACTAATGTCAATATTCAAATTTTAACTATTGGTTGGAATCTTTATGTCAAACAATCGTCAATAATCGAATTTTAATACTAGGTTGGAATTTTTTTCTTCAAACTATCGCCTATATACGATATTTAACTCACGGTGGGAATTTTTTGGTCAACCTATCGTCAGTGTACGAATTTTAACTCTCGGTGGGCACTTTTTTCTTGAAACTACCGCCTATATACGAAATTTAACTCTCGATAGGAATTTTTTGGTCAAACTATCGTCAGTGTACAAATTTTAACTCTCGGTGGGCACTTTTTCTTCAAACTACTATCAATACTCAAATTTTGACTATTGTTTGGTATCTTTTTGTCAACAATCGTCAATAAACGAATTTTAATACTAGGTTGGTATTTTTTTCTTCAAACTACCGCCTATATACGAAATTTAACTCTCGATAGGAATTTTTTGGTCAAACTATCGTCAATGTAAGAATTTTAACTCTCGGTGGGCACTTTTTCTTCAAACTAATGTCAATATTCAAATTTTAACTATTGGTTGGAATCTTTATGTCAAACAATCGTCAATACACGAATTTTAATACTAGGTTGGAATTCTTTTCTTCAAACTATCGCCTATATACGAAATTTAACTCTCGGTGGGAATTTTTAGTCAAACTATCGTCAATGTAAGAATTTTAACTATCGGTGGGCACTTTTTTCTTCAAAGTAATGTCAATATTCAAATTTTAACTATTGGTTGGAATCTTTATGTCAAGCAATCGTCAATGAGCGAATTTTAATACTAGGTTGGAATTTTTTTCTTTAAACTATCGCATATACGAAATTTAACTCCCGGTAGGAACTTTATGGACAACCTATCGTCAATGTACGAATTTTAACTCTCGGTGGGCACTTTTTTCTTCAAACTACCGTCAATATTCAAATTTTAACTATTGGTTGAAATCTTTTTATCAAACAATCGTCAATACACGAATTTTAATACTAGGTTGGAATTTTTTTCTTCAAACTATCGCCTGTATACGAAATTGAACTCTCGGTAGGAATTTTTTGGTCAAACTATCGTCAATGTACGAATTTTAACTCTCGGTGGGCTCTTTCTCTTCAAACTACTATCAATACTCAAATTTTAACTATTGGTTGAAATCTTTATGTCAAACAATCGTCAATAATCGAATTTTAATACTAGGTTGGAATTTTTTTCTTCAAACTATCGCCTATATACGATATTTAACTCACGGTGGGAATTTTTTGGTCAACCTATCGTCAGTGTACGAATTTTAACTCTCGGTGGGCACTTTTTCTTCAAACTACTATCAATACTCAAATTTTAACTATTGTTTGGAATCTTTTTGTCAACAATCGTCAATACACGAATTTTAATACTAGGTTGGAATTTTTTTCTTCAAACTATCGCCTGTATACGAAATATAACTCTCGGTATGAATTTTTTGGTCAAACTATCGTCAATGTACGAATTTTAACTCTCGGTGGGCACTTTTTCTTCAAACTACTATCAATACTCAAATTTTAACTATTGGTTGAAATCTTTATGTCAAACAATCGTCAATAATCGAATTTTAATACTAGGTTGGAATTTTTTTCTTCAAACTATCGCCTATATACGATATTTAATTCACGGTGGGAATTTTTTGGTCAACCTATCGTCAGTGTACGAATTTTAACTCTCGGTGGGCACTTTTTTCTTCAAAGTAATGTCAATATTCAAATTTTAACTATTGGTTGGAATCTTTATGTCAAGCAATCGTCAATGAGCGAATTTTAATACTAGGTTGGAATTTTTTTCTTTAAACTATCGCATATACGAAATTTAACTCCCGGTAGGAACTTTATGGACAACCTATCGTCAATGTACGAATTTTAACTCTCGGTGGGCACTTTTTTCTTCAAACTACCGTCAATATTCAAATTTTAACTATTGGTTGAAATCTTTTTATCAAACAATCGTCAATACACGAATTTTAATACTAGGTTGGAATTTTTTTCTTCAAACTATCGCCTGTATACGAAATTTAACTCTCGGTAGGAATTTTTTGGTCAAACTATCGTCAATGTACGAATTTTAACTCTCGGTGGGCTCTTTCTCTTCAAACTACTATCAATACTCAAATTTTAACTATTGGTTGAAATCTTTATGTCAAACAATCGTCAATAATCGAATTTTAATACTAGGTTGGAATTTTTTTCTTCAAACTACCGCCTATATACGAAATTTAACTCTCGATAGGAATTTTTTGGTCAACCTATCGTCAGTGTACGAATTTTAACTCTCGGTGGGCACTTTTTCTTCAAACTACTATCAATACTCAAATTTTAACTATTGTTTGGAATCTTTTTGTCAACAATCGTCAGTACACGAATTTTAATACTAGGTTGGAATTTTTTTCTTCAAACTATCGCCTATATACGATATTTAACTCACGGTGGGAATTTTTTGGTCAACCTATCGTCAGTGTACGAATTTTAACTCTCGGTGGGCACTTTTTTCTTCAAACTACCGCCTATATACGAAATTTAACTCTCGGTAGGAATTTTTTGGTCAAAATGTCGTCAATGTACGAATTTTAACTCTCGGTGGGCACTTTTTCTTCAAACTACTATCAATACTCAAATTTTAACTATTGTTTGGAATCTTTTTGTCAACAATCGTCAATACACGAATTTTAATACTAGGTTGGAATTTTTTTCTTCAAACTATCCCCTATATACGATATTTAATTCACGGTGGGAGTTTTTTGGTCAACCTATCGTCAGTGCTCGAATTTTAACTCTCGGTGGGCTCTTTTTTCTTCAAACTACCGCCTATATACGAAATTTAACTCTCGATAGGAATTTTTTGGTCAAACTATCGTCAGTGTACGAATATTAACTCTCGGTGGGCACTTTTTTCTTCAAACTACCGCCTATATACGAAATTTAACTCTCGATAGGAATTTTTTGGTCAAACTATCGTCAATGTACGAATTTTAACTCTCGGTGGGCACTTTTTCTTCAAACTAATGTCAATATTCAAATTTTAACTATTGGTTGGAATCTTTATGTCAAACAATCGTCAATAATCGAATTTTAATACTAGGTTGGAATTTTTTTCTTCAAACTATCGCCTATATACGATATTTAACTCACGGTGGGAATTTTTTGGTCAACCTATCGTCAGTGTACGAATTTTAACTCTCGGTGGGCACTTTTTTCTTCAAACTACCGCCTATATACGAAATTTAACTCTCGATAGGAATTTTTTGGTCAAACTATCGTCAGTGTACAAATTTTAACTCTCGGTGGGCACTTTTTCTTCAAACTACTATCAATACTCAAATTTTGACTATTGTTTGGTATCTTTTTGTCAACAATCGTCAATAAACGAATTTTAATACTAGGTTGGTATTTTTTTCTTCAAACTACCGCCTATATACGAAATTTAACTCTCGATAGGAATTTTTTGGTCAAACTATCGTCAATGTAAGAATTTTAACTCTCGGTGGGCACTTTTTCTTCAAACTAATGTCAATATTCAAATTTTAACTATTGGTTGGAATCTTTATGTCAAACAATCGTCAATACACGAATTTTAATACTAGGTTGGAATTCTTTTCTTCAAACTATCGCCTATATACGAAATTTAACTCTCGGTGGGAATTTTTAGTCAAACTATCGTCAATGTAAGAATTTTAACTATCGGTGGGCACTTTTTTCTTCAAAGTAATGTCAATATTCAAATTTTAACTATTGGTTGGAATCTTTATGTCAAGCAATCGTCAATGAGCGAATTTTAATACTAGGTTGGAATTTTTTTCTTTAAACTATCGCATATACGAAATTTAACTCCCGGTAGGAACTTTATGGACAACCTATCGTCAATGTACGAATTTTAACTCTCGGTGGGCACTTTTTTCTTCAAACTACCGTCAATATTCAAATTTTAACTATTGGTTGAAATCTTTTTATCAAACAATCGTCAATACACGAATTTTAATACTAGGTTGGAATTTTTTTCTTCAAACTATCGCCTGTATACGAAATTGAACTCTCGGTAGGAATTTTTTGGTCAAACTATCGTCAATGTACGAATTTTAACTCTCGGTGGGCTCTTTCTCTTCAAACTACTATCAATACTCAAATTTTAACTATTGGTTGAAATCTTTATGTCAAACAATCGTCAATAATCGAATTTTAATACTAGGTTGGAATTTTTTTCTTCAAACTATCGCCTATATACGATATTTAACTCACGGTGGGAATTTTTTGGTCAACCTATCGTCAGTGTACGAATTTTAACTCTCGGTGGGCACTTTTTCTTCAAACTACTATCAATACTCAAATTTTAACTATTGTTTGGAATCTTTTTGTCAACAATCGTCAATACACGAATTTTAATACTAGGTTGGAATTTTTTTCTTCAAACTATCGCCTGTATACGAAATATAACTCTCGGTATGAATTTTTTGGTCAAACTATCGTCAATGTACGAATTTTAACTCTCGGTGGGCACTTTTTCTTCAAACTACTATCAATACTCAAATTTTAACTATTGGTTGAAATCTTTATGTCAAACAATCGTCAATAATCGAATTTTAATACTAGGTTGGAATTTTTTTCTTCAAACTATCGCCTATATACGATATTTAATTCACGGTGGGAATTTTTTGGTCAACCTATCGTCAGTGTACGAATTTTAACTCTCGGTGGGCACTTTTTTCTTCAAAGTAATGTCAATATTCAAATTTTAACTATTGGTTGGAATCTTTATGTCAAGCAATCGTCAATGAGCGAATTTTAATACTAGGTTGGAATTTTTTTCTTTAAACTATCGCATATACGAAATTTAACTCCCGGTAGGAACTTTATGGACAACCTATCGTCAATGTACGAATTTTAACTCTCGGTGGGCACTTTTTTCTTCAAACTACCGTCAATATTCAAATTTTAACTATTGGTTGAAATCTTTTTATCAAACAATCGTCAATACACGAATTTTAATACTAGGTTGGAATTTTTTTCTTCAAACTATCGCCTGTATACGAAATTTAACTCTCGGTAGGAATTTTTTGGTCAAACTATCGTCAATGTACGAATTTTAACTCTCGGTGGGCTCTTTCTCTTCAAACTACTATCAATACTCAAATTTTAACTATTGGTTGAAATCTTTATGTCAAACAATCGTCAATAATCGAATTTTAATACTAGGTTGGAATTTTTTTCTTCAAACTACCGCCTATATACGAAATTTAACTCTCGATAGGAATTTTTTGGTCAACCTATCGTCAGTGTACGAATTTTAACTCTCGGTGGGCACTTTTTCTTCAAACTACTATCAATACTCAAATTTTAACTATTGTTTGGAATCTTTTTGTCAACAATCGTCAGTACACGAATTTTAATACTAGGTTGGAATTTTTTTCTTCAAACTATCGCCTGTATACGAAATTTAACTCTCGGTAGGAATTTTTTGGTCAAACTATCGTCAATGTACGAATTTTAACTCTCGGTGGGCACTTTTTCTTCAAACTACTATCAATACTCAAATTTTAACTATTGGTTGAAATGTTTATGTCAAACAATCGTCAATAATCGAATTTTAATGCTAGGTTGGAATTTTTTTCTTCAAACTATCGCCTATATACGATATTTAACTCACGCTGGGAATTTTTTGGTCAACCTATCGTCAGTGTACGAATTTTAACTCTCGGTGGGCACTTTTTTCTTCAAACTACCGCCTATATACGAAATTTAACTCTCGGTAGGAATTTTTTGGTCAAAATGTCGTCAATGTACGAATTTTAACTCTCGGTGGGCACTTTTTCTTCAAACTACTATCAATACTCAAATTTTAACTATTGTTTGGAATCTTTTTGTCAACAATCGTCAATACACGAATTTTAATACTAGGTTGGAATTTTTTTCTTCAAACTATCGCCTATATACGATATTTAATTCACGGTGGGAATTTTTTGGTCAACCTATCGTCAGTGTACGAATTTTAACTCTCGGTGGGCACTTTTTTCTTCAAACTACCGCCTATATATGAAATTTAACTCTCGATAGGAATTTTTTGGTCAAACTATCGTCAGTGTACGAATATTAACTCTCGGTGGGCACTTTTTTCTTCAAACTACCGCCTATATACGAAATTTAACTCTCGATAGGAATTTTTTGGTCAAACTATCGTCAATGTACGAATTTTAACTCTCGGTGGGCACTTTTTCTTCAAACTAATGTCAATATTCAAATTTTAACTATTGGTTGGAATCTTTATGTCAAACAATCGTCAATACACGAATTTTAATACTAGGTTGGAATTCTTTTCTTCAAACTATCGCCTATATACGAAATTTAACTCTCGGTGGGAATTTTTAGTCAAACTATCGTCAATGTACGAATTTTAACAATCGGTGGGCACTTTTTTCTTCAAAGTAATGTCAATATTCAAATTTTAACTATTGGTTGGAATCTTTATGTCAAGCAATCGTCAATGAGCGAATTTTAATACTAGGTTGGAATTTTTTCTTTAAACTATCGCATATACGAAATTTAACTCCCGGTAGGAACTTTATGGACAACCTATCGTCAATGTACGAATTTTAACTCTCGGTGGGCACTTTTTTCTTCAAACTACCGTCAATATTCAAATTTTAACTATTGGTTGAAATCTTTTTATCAAACAATCGTCAATACACGAATTTTAATACTAGGTTGGAATTTTTTTCTTCAAACTATCGCCTGTATACGAAATTGAACTCTCGGTAGGAATTTTTTGGTCAAACTATCGTCAATGTACGAATTTTAACTCTCGGTGGGCTCTTTCTCTTCAAACTACTATCAATACTCAAATTTTAACTATTGGTTGAAATCTTTATGTCAAACAATCGTCAATAATCGAATTTTAATACTAGGTTGGAATTTTTTTCTTCAAACTATCGCCTATATACGATATTTAACTCACGGTGGGAATTTTTTGGTCAACCTATCGTCAGTGTACGAATTTTAACTCTCGGTGGGCACTTTTTTCTTCAAACTACCGCCTATATACGAAATTTAACTCTCGATAGGAATTTTTTGGTCAAACTATCGTCAGTGTACGAATATTAACTCTCGGTGGGCACTTTTTTCTTCAAACTACCGCCTATATACGAAATTTAACTCTCGGTAGGAATTTTTTGGTCAAACTATCGTCAATGTACGAATTTTAACTCTCGGTGGGCACTTTTTCTTCAAACTACTATCAATACTCAAATTTTAACTATTGGTTGAAATGTTTATGTCAAACAATCGTCAATAATCGAATTTTAATGCTAGGTTGAATTTTTTTCTTCAAACTATCGCCTATATACGAAATTTAACTCACGGTGGGAATTTTTTGGTCAACCTATCGTCAGTGTACGAATTTTAACTCTCGGTG
Source organism: Xylocopa sonorina (assembly GCF_050948175.1). Classification (NCBI taxonomy): domain Eukaryota; kingdom Metazoa; phylum Arthropoda; class Insecta; order Hymenoptera; family Apidae; genus Xylocopa; species Xylocopa sonorina. The sequence continues at coordinate 1,589,166 of NW_027490091.1, forward strand.
GGCACTTTTTTCTACAAACTACTATCAATACTCAAATTTTAACTATTGTTTGGAATCTTTTTGTCAACAATCGTCAATACACAAATTTTAATACTAGGTTGGAATTTTTTTCTTCAAACTATCGCCTATATACGATATTTAACTCACGGTGGGAATTTTTTGGTCAACCTATCGTCAGTGTACGAATTTTAACTCTCGGTGGGCACTTTTTTCTACAAACTACTATCAATACTCAAATTTTAACTATTGTTTGGAATCTTTTTGTCAACAATCGTCAATACACAAATTTTAATACTAGGTTGGAATTTTTTTCTTCAAACTATCGCCTATATACGATATTTAACTCACGGTGGGAATTTTTTGGTCAACCTATCGTCAGTGTACGAATTTTAACTCTCGGTGGGCACTTTTTTCTTCAAACTACCGCCTATATACGAAATTTAACTCTCGATAGGAATTTTTTGGTCAAACTATCGTCAATGTAGGAATTTTAACTCTCGGTGGGCACTTTTTCTTCAAACTAATGTCAATATTCAAATTTTAACTATTGGTTGGAATCTTTATGACAAACAATCGTCAATACACGAATTTTAATACTAGGTTGGAATTTTTTTCTTTAAACTATCGCATATACGAAATTTAACTCCCGGTAGGAACTTTTTGGTCAACCTATCGTCAATGTACGAATTTTAACTCTCGGTGGGCACTTTTTTCTTCAAACTACCGTCAATATACAAATTTTAACTATTGGTTGAAATCTTTTTATCAAACAATCGTCAATACACGAATTTTAATACTAGGTTGCAATTTTTTTCTTCAAACTATCGCCTGTATACGAAATTGAACTCTCGGTAGGAATTTTTTGGTCAAATTATCGTCAATGTACGAATTTTAACTCTCGGTGGGCTCTTTCTCTTCAAACTACTATCAATACTCAAATTTTAACTATTGGTTGAAATCTTTATGTCAAACAATCGTCAATAATCGAATTTTAATACTAGGTTGGAATTTTTTTCTTCAAACTATCGCCTATATACGATATTTAACTCACGGTGGGAATTTTTTGGTCAACCTATCGTCAGTGTACGAATTTTAACTCTCGGTGGGCACTTTTTTCTTCAAACTACCGCCTATATACGAAATTTAACTCTCGATAGGAATTTTTTGGTCAACCTATCGTCAGTGTACGAATTTTAACTCTCGGTGGGCACTTTTTCTTCAAACTACTATCAATACTCAAATTTTAACTATTGTTTGGAATCTTTTTGTCAACAATCGTCAATACACGAATTTTAATACTAGGTTGGAATTTTTTTCTTCAAACTATCGCCTGTATACGAAATCTAACTCTCGGTAGGAATTTTTTGGTCAAACTATCGTCAATGTACGAATTTTAACTCTCGGTGGGCACTTTTTCTTCAAACTACTATCAATACTCAAATTTTAACTATTGTTTGGAATCTTTTTGTCAACAATCGTCAATACACAAATTTTAATACTAGGTTGGAATTTTTTTCTTCAAACTATCGCCTATATACGATATTTAACTCACGGTGGGAATTTTTTGGTCAACCTATCGTCAGTGTACGAATTTTAACTCTCGGTGGGCACTTTTTTCTTCAAACTACCGCCTATATACGAAATTTAACTCTCGATAGGAATTTTTTTGGTCAAACTATCGTCAATGTACGAATTTTAACTCTCGGTGGGCACTTTTTCTTCAAACTAATGTCAATATTCAAATTTTAACTATTGGTTGGAATCTTTATGTCAAACAATCGTCAATACACGAATTTTAATACTAGGTTGGAATTCTTTTCTTCAAACTATCGCCTATATACGAAATTTAACTCTCGGTGGGAATTTTTAGTCAAACTATCGTCAATGTACGAATTTTAACTATCGGTGGGCACTTTTTTCTTCAAAGTAATGTCAATATTCAAATTTTAACTATTGGTTGGAATCTTTATGTCAAGCAATCGTCAATGAGCGAATTTTAATACTAGGTTGGAATTTTTTTCTTTAAACTATCGCATATACGAAATTTAACTCCCGGTAGGAACTTTTTGGTCAACCTATCGTCAATGTACGAATTTTAACTCTCGGTGGGCACTTTTTTCTTCAAACTACCGTCAATATACAAATTTTAACTATTGGTTGAAATCTTTTTATCAAACAATCGTCAATACACGAATTTTAATACTAGGTTGCAATTTTTTTCTTCAAACTATCGCCTGTATACGAAATTGAACTCTCGGTAGGAGTTTTTTGGTCAAATTATCGTCAATGTACGAATTTTAACTCTCGGTGGGCTCTTTCTCTTCAAACTACTATCAATACTCAAATTTTAACTATTGGTTGAAATCTTTATGTCAAACAATCGTCAATAATCGAATTTTAATACTAGGTTGGAATTTTTTTCTTCAAACTATCGCCTATATACGATATTTAACTCACGGTGGGAATTTTTTGGTCAACCTATCGTCAGTGTACGAATTTTAACTCTCGGTGGGCACTTTTTTCTTCAAACTACCGCCTATATACGAAATTTAACTCTCGATAGGAATTTTTTGGTCAACCTATCGTCAGTGTACGAATTTTAACTCTCGGTGGGCACTTTTTCTTCAAACTACTATCAATACTCAAATTTTAACTATTGTTTGGAATCTTTTTGTCAACAATCGTCAATACACTAATTTTAATGCTAGGTTGGAATTTTTTTCTTCAAACTATCGCCTGTATACGAAATTTAACTCTCGGTAGGAATTTTTTGGTCAAACTATCGTCAATGTACGAATTTTAACTCTCGGTGGGCACTTTTTCTTCAAACTACTATCAATACGCAAATTTTAACTATTGGTTGAAATGTTTATGTCAAACAATCGTCAATAATCGAATTTTAATGCTAGGTTGGAATTTTTTTCTTCAAACTATCGCCTATATACGAAATTTAACTCACGGTGGGAATTTTTTGGTCAACCTATCGTCAGTGTACGAATTTTAACTCTCGGTGGGTACTTTTTTCTACAAACTACTATCAATACTCAAATTTTAACTATTGTTTGGAATCTTTTTGTCAACAATCGTCAATACACAAATTTTAATACTAGGTTGGAATTTTTTTCTTCAAACTATCGCCTATATACGATATTTAACTCACGGTGGGAATTTTTTGGTCAACCTATCGTCAGTGTACGAATTTTAACTCTCGGTGGGCACTTTTTTCTTCAAACTACCGCCTATATACGAAATTTAACTCTCGATAGGAATTTTTTGGACAAACTATCGTCAGTGTACGAATTTTAACTCTCGGTGGGCACTTTTTCTTCAAACTACTATCAATACTCAAATTTTGACTATTGTTTGGTATCTTTTTGTCAACAATCGTCAATAAACGAATTTTAATACTAGGTTGGAATTTTTTTCTTCAAACTACCGCCTAAATACGAAATTTAACTCTCGATAGGAATTTTTTGGTCAAACTATCGTCAATGTACGAATTTTAACTCTCGGTGGGCACTTTTTCCTCAAACTAATGTCAATATTCAAATTTTAACTATTGGTTGGAATCTTTACGTCAAACAATCGTCAATACACGAATTTTAATACTAGGTTGGAATTCTTTTCTTCAAACTATCGCCTATATACGAAATTTAACTCTCGGTGGGAATTTTTAGACAAACTATCGTCAATGTACGAATTTTAACTATCGGTGGGCACTTTTTTCTTCAAAGTAATGTCAATATTCAAATTTTAACTATTGGTTGGAATCTTTATGTCAAGCAATCGTCAATGAGCGAATTTTAATACTAGGTTGGAATTTTTTTCTTTAAACTATCGCATATACGAAATTTAACTCCCGGTAGGAACTTTTTGGTCAACCTATCGTCAATGTACGAATTTTAACTCTCGGTGGGCACTTTTTTCTTCAAACTACCGTCAATATTCAAATTTTAACTATTGGTTGAAATCTTTTTATCAAACAATCGTCAATACACGAATTTTAATACTAGGTTGGAATTTTTTTCTTCAAACTATCGCCTGTATACGAAATTGAACTCTTGGTAGGAATTTTTTGGTCAAATTATCGTCAATGTACGAATTTTAACTCTCGGTGAGCTCTTTCTCTTCAAACTACTATCAATACTCAAATTTTAACTATTGGTTGAAATCTTTATGTCAAACAATCGTCAATAATCGAATTTTAATACTAGGTTGGAATTTTTTTCTTCAAACTATCGCCTGTATACGAAATTGAACTCTTGGTAGGAATTTTTTGGTCAAATTATCGTCAATGTACGAATTTTAACTCTCGGTGAGCTCTTTCTCTTCAAACTACTATCAATACTCAAATTTTAACTATTGGTTGAAATCTTTATGTCAAACAATCATCAATAATCGAATTTTAATACTAGGTTGGAATTTTTTTCTTCAAACTATCGCCTATATACGATATTTAACTCACGGTGGGAATTTTTTGGTCAACCTATCGTCAGTGTACGAATTTTAACTCTCGGTGGGCACTTTTTTCTTCAAACTACCGTCAATATACAAATTTTAACTATTGGTTGAAATCTTTTTATCAAACAATCGTCAATACACGAATTTTAATACTAGGTTGCAATTTTTTTCTTCAAACTATCGCCTGTATACGAAATTGAACTCTCGGTAGGAGTTTTTTGGTCAAATTATCGTCAATGTACGAATTTTAACTCTCGGTGGGCTCTTTCTCTTCAAACTACTATCAATACTCAAATTTTAACTATTGGTTGAAATCTTTATGTCAAACAATCGTCAATAATCGAATTTTAATACTAGGTTGGAATTTTTTTCTTCAAACTATCGCCTATATACGATATTTAACTCACGGTGGGAATTTTTTGGTCAACCTATCGTCAGTGTACGAATTTTAACTCTCGGTGGGCACTTTTTTCTTCAAACTACCGCCTATATACGAAATTTAACTCTCGATAGGAATTTTTTGGTCAACCTATCGTCAGTGTACGAATTTTAACTCTCGGTGGGCACTTTTTCTTCAAACTACTATCAATACTCAAATTTTAACTATTGTTTGGAATCTTTTTGTCAACAATCGTCAATACACGAATTTTAATGCTAGGTTGGAATTTTTTTCTTCAAACTATCGCCTGTATACGAAATTTAACTCTCGGTAGGAATTTTTTGGTCAAACTATCGTCAATGTACGAATTTTAACTCTCGGTGGGCACTTTTTCTTCAAACTACTATCAATACTCAAATTTTAACTATTGGTTGAAATGTTTATGTCAAACAATCGTCAATAATCGAATTTTAATGCTAGGTTGGAATTTTTTTCTTCAAACTATCGCCTATATACGAAATTTAACTCACGGTGGGAATTTTTTGGTCAACCTATCGTCAGTGTACGAATTTTAACTCTCGGTGGGCACTTTTTTCTACAAACTACTATCAATACTCAAATTTTAACTATTGTTTGGAATCTTTTTGTCAACAATCGTCAATACACAAATTTTAATACTAGGTTGGAATTTTTTTCTTCAAACTATCGCCTATATACGATATTTAACTCACGGTGGGAATTTTTTGGTCAACCTATCGTCAGTGTACGAATTTTAACTCTCGGTGGGCACTTTTTTCTTCAAACTACCGCCTATATACGAAATTTAACTCTCGATAGGAATTTTTTGGACAAACTATCGTCAGTGTACGAATTTTAACTCTCGGTGGGCACTTTTTCTTCAAACTACTATCAATACTCAAATTTTGACTATTGTTTGGTATCTTTTTGTCAACAATCGTCAATAAACGAATTTTAATACTAGGTTGGAATTTTTTTCTTCAAACTACCGCCTAAATACGAAATTTAACTCTCGATAGGAATTTTTTGGTCAAACTATCGTCAATGTACGAATTTTAACTCTCGGTGGGCACTTTTTCTTCAAACTAATGTCAATATTCAAATTTTAACTATTGGTTGGAATCTTTACGTCAAACAATCGTCAATACACGAATTTTAATACTAGGTTGGAATTCTTTTCTTCAAACTATCGCCTATATACGAAATTTAACTCTCGGTGGGAATTTTTAGACAAACTATCGTCAATGTACGAATTTTAACTATCGGTGGGCACTTTTTTCTTCAAAGTAATGTCAATATTCAAATTTTAACTATTGGTTGGAATCTTTATGTCAAGCAATCGTCAATGAGCGAATTTTAATACTAGGTTGGAATTTTTTTCTTTAAACTATCGCATATACGAAATTTAACTCCCGGTAGGAACTTTTTGGTCAACCTATCGTCAATGTACGAATTTTAACTCTCGGTGGGCACTTTTTTCTTCAAACTACCGTCAATATTCAAATTTTAACTATTGGTTGAAATCTTTTTATCAAACAATCGTCAATACACGAATTTTAATACTAGGTTGGAATTTTTTTCTTCAAACTATCGCCTGTATACGAAATTGAACTCTTGGTAGGAATTTTTTGGTCAAATTATCGTCAATGTACGAATTTTAACTCTCGGTGAGCTCTTTCTCTTCAAACTACTATCAATACTCAAATTTTAACTATTGGTTGAAATCTTTATGTCAAACAATCGTCAATAATCGAATTTTAATACTAGGTTGGAATTTTTTTCTTCAAACTATCGCCTGTATACGAAATTGAACTCTTGGTAGGAATTTTTTGGTCAAATTATCGTCAATGTACGAATTTTAACTCTCGGTGAGCTCTTTCTCTTCAAACTACTATCAATACTCAAATTTTAACTATTGGTTGAAATCTTTATGTCAAACAATCGTCAATAATCGAATTTTAATACTAGGTTGGAATTTTTTTCTTCAAACTATCGCCTATATACGATATTTAACTCACGGTGGGAATTTTTTGGTCAACCTATCGTCAGTGTACGAATTTTAACTCTCGGTGGGCACTTTTTTCTTCAAACTACCGCCTATATACGAAATTTAACTCTCGATAGGAATTTTTTGGTCAAACTATCGTCAATGTACGAATTTTAACTCTCGGTGGGCACTTTTTCTTCAAACTAATGTCAATATTCAAATTTTAACTATTGGTTGGAATCTTTATGTCAAACAATCGTCAATACACGAATTTTAATACTAGGTTGGAATTCTTTTCTTCAAACTATCGCCTATATACGAAATTTTACTCTCGGTGGGAATTTTTAGTCAAACTATCGTCAATGTACGAATTTTAACTATCGGTGGGCACTTTCTTCAAAGTAATGTCAATATTCAAATTTTAACTATTGGTTGGAATCTTTATGTCAAGCAATCGTCAATGAGCGAATTTTAATACTAGGTTAGAATTTTTTTCTTTAAACTATCGCATATACGAAATTTAACTCCCGGTAGGAACTTTTTGGTCAACCTATCGTCAATGTACGAATTTTAACTCTCGGTGGGCACTTTTTTCTTCAAACTACCGTCAATATTCAAATTTTAACTATTGGTTGAAATCTTTTCATCAAACAATCGTCAATACACGAATTTTAATACTAGGTTGGAATTTTTTTCTTCAAACTATCGCCTGTATACGAAATTGAACTCTCGGTAGGAATTTTTTGGTCAAATTATCGTCAATGTACGAATTTTAACTCTCGGTGGGCTCTTTCTCTTCAAACTACTATCAATACTCAAATTTTAACTATTGGTTGAAATCTTTATGTCAAACAATCGTCAATAATCGAATTTTAATACTAGGTTGGAATTTTTTTCTTCAAACTATCGCTTATATACGATATTTAACTCACGGTGGGAATTTTTTGGTCAACCTATCGTAAGTGTACGAATTTTAACTCTCGGTGGGCACTTTTTCTTCAAACTACCGCCTATATACGAAATTTAACTCTCGATAGGAATTTTTTGGTGAACCTATCGTCAGTGTACGAATTTTAACTCTCGGTGGGCACTTTTTCTTCAAACTACCGTCAATATTCAAATTTTAACTATTGGTTGAAATCTTTTTATCAAACAATCGTCAATACACGAATTTTAATACTAGGTTGGAATTTTTTTCTTCAAACTACCGCCTAAATACGAAATTTAACTCTCGATAGGAATTTTTTGGTCAAACTATCGTCAATGTACGAATTTTAACTCTCGGTGGGCACTTTTTCTTCAAACTAATGTCAATATTCAAATTTTAACTATTGGTTGGAATCTTTATGTCAAACAATCGTCAATACACGAATTTTAATACTAGGTTGGAATTCTTTTCTTCAAACTATCGCCTATATACGAAATTTAACTCTCGGTGGGAATTTTTAGTCAAACTATCGTCAATGTACGAATTTTAACTATCGGTGGGCACTTTTTTCTTCAAAGTAATGTCAATATTCAAATTTTAACTATTGGTTGGAATCTTTATGTCAAGCAATCGTCAATGAGCGAATTTTAATACTAGGTTGGAATTTTTTTCTTTAAACTATCGCATATACGAAATTTAACTCCCGGTAGGAACTTTTTGGTCAACCTATCGTCAATGTACGAATTTTAACTCTCGGTGGGCACTTTTTTCTTCAAACTACCGTCAATATTCAAATTTTAACTATTGGTTGAAATCTTTTTATCAAACAATCGTCAATACACGAATTTTAATACTAGGTTGGAATTTTTTTCTTCAAACTATCGCCTGTATACGAAATTGAACTCTTGGTAGGAATTTTTTGGTCAAATTATCGTCAATGTACGAATTTTAACTCTCGGTGAGCTCTTTCTCTTCAAACTACTATCAATACTCAAATTTTAACTATTGGTTGAAATCTTTATGTCAAACAATCGTCAATAATCGAATTTTAATACTAGGTTGGAATTTTTTTCTTCAAACTATCGCCTGTATACGAAATTGAACTCTTGGTAGGAATTTTTTGGTCAAATTATCGTCAATGTACGAATTTTAACTCTCGGTGAGCTCTTTCTCTTCAAACTACTATCAATACTCAAATTTTAACTATTGGTTGAAATCTTTATGTCAAACAATCATCAATAATCGAATTTTAATACTAGGTTGGAATTTTTTTCTTCAAACTATCGCCTATATACGATATTTAACTCACGGTGGGAATTTTTTGGTCAACCTATCGTCAGTGTACGAATTTTAACTCTCGGTGGGCACTTTTTTCTTCAAACTACCGTCAATATACAAATTTTAACTATTGGTTGAAATCTTTTTATCAAACAATCGTCAATACACGAATTTTAATACTAGGTTGCAATTTTTTTCTTCAAACTATCGCCTGTATACGAAATTGAACTCTCGGTAGGAGTTTTTTGGTCAAATTATCGTCAATGTACGAATTTTAACTCTCGGTGGGCTCTTTCTCTTCAAACTACTATCAATACTCAAATTTTAACTATTGGTTGAAATCTTTATGTCAAACAATCGTCAATAATCGAATTTTAATACTAGGTTGGAATTTTTTTCTTCAAACTATCGCCTATATACGATATTTAACTCACGGTGGGAATTTTTTGGTCAACCTATCGTCAGTGTACGAATTTTAACTCTCGGTGGGCACTTTTTTCTTCAAACTACCGCCTATATACGAAATTTAACTCTCGATAGGAATTTTTTGGACAAACTATCGTCAGTGTACGAATTTTAACTCTCGGTGGGCACTTTTTCTTCAAACTACTATCAATACTCAAATTTTGACTATTGTTTGGTATCTTTTTGTCAACAATCGTCAATAAACGAATTTTAATACTAGGTTGGAATTTTTTTCTTCAAACTACCGCCTAAATACGAAATTTAACTCTCGATAGGAATTTTTTGGTCAAACTATCGTCAATGTACGAATTTTAACTCTCGGTGGGCACTTTTTCTTCAAACTAATGTCAATATTCAAATTTTAACTATTGGTTGGAATCTTTACGTCAAACAATCGTCAATACACGAATTTTAATACTAGGTTGGAATTCTTTTCTTCAAACTATCGCCTATATACGAAATTTAACTCTCGGTGGGAATTTTTAGACAAACTATCGTCAATGTACGAATTTTAACTATCGGTGGGCACTTTTTTCTTCAAAGTAATGTCAATATTCAAATTTTAACTATTGGTTGGAATCTTTATGTCAAGCAATCGTCAATAAGCGAATTTTAATACTAGGTTGGAATTTTTTTCTTTAAACTATCGCATATACGAAATTTAACTCCCGGTAGGAACTTTTTGGTCAACCTATCGTCAATGTACGAATTTTAACTCTCGGTGGGCACTTTTTTCTTCAAACTACCGTCAATATTCAAATTTTAACTATTGGTTGAAATCTTTTTATCAAACAATCGTCAATACACGAATTTTAATACTAGGTTGGAATTTTTTTCTTCAAACTATCGCCTGTATACGAAATTGAACTCTTGGTAGGAATTTTTTGGTCAAATTATCGTCAATGTACGAATTTTAACTCTCGGTGAGCTCTTTCTCTTCAAACTACTATCAATACTCAAATTTTAACTATTGGTTGAAATCTTTATGTCAAACAATCGTCAATAATCGAATTTTAATACTAGGTTGGAATTTTTTTCTTCAAACTATCGCCTGTATACGAAATTGAACTCTTGGTAGGAATTTTTTGGTCAAATTATCGTCAATGTACGAATTTTAACTCTCGGTGAGCTCTTTCTCTTCAAACTACTATCAATACTCAAATTTTAACTATTGGTTGAAATCTTTATGTCAAACAATCGTCAATAATCGAATTTTAATACTAGGTTGGAATTTTTTTCTTCAAACTATCGCCTATATACGATATTTAACTCACGGTGGGAATTTTTTGGTCAACCTATCGTCAGTGTACGAATTTTAACTCTCGGTGGGCACTTTTTTCTTCAAACTACCGCCTATATACGAAATTTAACTCTCGATAGGAATTTTTTGGTCAAACTATCGTCAATGTACGAATTTTAACTCTCGGTGGGCACTTTTTCTTCAAACTAATGTCAATATTCAAATTTTAACTATTGGTTGGAATCTTTATGTCAAACAATCGTCAATACACGAATTTTAATACTAGGTTGGAATTCTTTTCTTCAAACTATCGCCTATATACGAAATTTTACTCTCGGTGGGAATTTTTAGTCAAACTATCGTCAATGTACGAATTTTAACTATCGGTGGGCACTTTCTTCAAAGTAATGTCAATATTCAAATTTTAACTATTGGTTGGAATCTTTATGTCAAGCAATCGTCAATGAGCGAATTTTAATACTAGGTTAGAATTTTTTTCTTTAAACTATCGCATATACGAAATTTAACTCCCGGTAGGAACTTTTTGGTCAACCTATCGTCAATGTACGAATTTTAACTCTCGGTGGGCACTTTTTTCTTCAAACTACCGTCAATATTCAAATTTTAACTATTGGTTGAAATCTTTTCATCAAACAATCGTCAATACACGAATTTTAATACTAGGTTGGAATTTTTTTCTTCAAACTATCGCCTGTATACGAAATTGAACTCTCGGTAGGAATTTTTTGGTCAAATTATCGTCAATGTACGAATTTTAACTCTCGGTGGGCTCTTTCTCTTCAAACTACTATCAATACTCAAATTTTAACTATTGGTTGAAATCTTTATGTCAAACAATCGTCAATAATCGAATTTTAATACTAGGTTGGAATTTTTTTCTTCAAACTATCGCTTATATACGATATTTAACTCACGGTGGGAATTTTTTGGTCAACCTATCGTAAGTGTACGAATTTTAACTCTCGGTGGGCACTTTTTCTTCAAACTACCGCCTATATACGAAATTTAACTCTCGATAGGAATTTTTTGGTCAACCTATCGTCAGTGTACGAATTTTAACTCTCGGTGGGCACTTTTTCTTCAAACTACCGTCAATATTCAAATTTTAACTATTGGTTGAAATCTTTTTATCAAACAATCGTCAATACACGAATTTTAATACTAGGTTGGAATTTTTTTCTTCAAACTACCGCCTAAATACGAAATTTAACTCTCGATAGGAATTTTTTGGTCAAACTATCGTCAATGTACGAATTTTAACTCTCGGTGGGCACTTTTTCTTCAAACTAATGTCAATATTCAAATTTTAACTATTGGTTGGAATCTTTATGTCAAACAATCGTCAATACACGAATTTTAATACTAGGTTGGAATTCTTTTCTTCAAACTATCGCCTATATACGAAATTTAACTCTCGGTGGGAATTTTTAGTCAAACTATCGTCAATGTACGAATTTTAACTATCGGTGGGCACTTTTTTCTTCAAAGTAATGTCAATATTCAAATTTTAACTATTGGTTGGAATCTTTATGTCAAGCAATCGTCAATGAGCGAATTTTAATACTAGGTTGGAATTTTTTTCTTTAAACTATCGCATATACGAAATTTAACTCCCGGTAGGAACTTTTTGGTCAACCTATCGTCAATGTACGAATTTTAACTCTCGGTGGGCACTTTTTTCTTCAAACTACCGTCAATATTCAAATTTTAACTATTGGTTGAAATCTTTTTATCAAACAATCGTCAATACACGAATTTTAATACTAGGTTGGAATTTTTTTCTTCAAACTATCGCCTGTATACGAAATTGAACTCTTGGTAGGAATTTTTTGGTCAAATTATCGTCAATGTACGAATTTTAACTCTCGGTGAGCTCTTTCTCTTCAAACTACTATCAATACTCAAATTTTAACTATTGGTTGAAATCTTTATGTCAAACAATCGTCAATAATCGAATTTTAATACTAGGTTGGAATTTTTTTCTTCAAACTATCGCCTGTATACGAAATTGAACTCTTGGTAGGAATTTTTTGGTCAAATTATCGTCAATGTACGAATTTTAACTCTCGGTGAGCTCTTTCTCTTCAAACTACTATCAATACTCAAATTTTAACTATTGGTTGAAATCTTTATGTCAAACAATCGACAATAATCGAATTTTAATACTAGGTTGGAATTTTTTTCTTCAAACTATCGCCTGTATACGAAATTGAACTCTTGGTAGGAATTTTTTGGTCAAATTATCGTCAATGTACGAATTTTAACTCTCGGTGAGCTCTTTCTCTTCAAGCTACTATCAATACTCAAATTTTAACTATTGGTTGAAATCTTTATGTCAAACAATCGACAATAATCGAATTTTAATACTAGGTTGGAATTTTTTTCTTCAAACTATCGCCTATATACGATATTTAACTCACGGTGGGAATTTTTTGGTCAACCTATCGTCAGTGTACGAATTTTAACTCTCGGTGGGCACTTTTTTCTTCAAACTACCGCCTATATACGAAATTTAACTCTCGATAGGAATTTTTTGGTCAAACTATCGTCAATGTACGAATTTTAACTCTCGGTGGGCACTTTTTCTTCAAACTAATGTCAATATTCAAATTTTAACTATTGGTTGGAATCTTTATGTCAAACAATCGTCAATACACGAATTTTAATACTAGGTTGGAATTCTTTTCTTCAAACTATCGCCTATATACGAAATTTTACTCTCGGTGGGAATTTTTAGTCAAACTATCGTCAATGTACGAATTTTAACTATCGGTGGGCACTTTCTTCAAAGTAATGTCAATATTCAAATTTTAACTATTGGTTGGAATCTTTATGTCAAGCAATCGTCAATGAGCGAATTTTAATACTAGGTTAGAATTTTTTTCTTTAAACTATCGCATATACGAAATTTAACTCCCGGTAGGAACTTTTTGGTCAACCTATCGTCAATGTACGAATTTTAACTCTCGGTGGGCACTTTTTTCTTCAAACTACCGTCAATATTCAAATTTTAACTATTGGTTGAAATCTTTTTATCAAACAATCGTCAATACACGAATTTTAATACTAGGTTGGAATTTTTTTCTTCAAACTATCGCCTGTATACGAAATTGAACTCTCGGTAGGAATTTTTTGGTCAAATTATCGTCAATGTACGAATTTTAACTCTCGGTGGGCTCTTTCTCTTCAAACTACTATCAATACTCAAATTTTAACTATTGGTTGAAATCTTTATGTCAAACAATCGTCAATAATCGAATTTTAATACTAGGTTGGAATTTTTTTCTTCAAACTATCGCTTATATACGATATTTAACTCACGGTGGGAATTTTTTGGTCAACCTATCGTCAGTGTACGAATTTTAACTCTCGGTGGGCACTTTTTTCTTCAAACTACCGCCTATATACGAAATTTAACTCTCGATAGGAATTTTTTGGTCAACCTATCGTCAGTGTACGAATTTTAACTCTCGGTGGGCACTTTTTCTTCAAACTACCGTCAATATTCAAATTTTAACTATTGGTTGAAATCTTTTTATCAAACAATCGTCAATACACGAATTTTAATACTAGGTTGGAATTTTTTTCTTCAAACTATCGCCTGTATACGAAATTGAACTCTCGGTAGGAATTTTTTGGTCAAATTATCGTCAATGTACGAATTTTAACTCTCGGTGGGCTCTTTCTCTTCAAACTACTATCAATACTCAAATTTTAACTATTGGTTGAAATCTTTATGTCAAACAATCGTCAATAATCGAATTTTAATACTAGGTTGGAATTTTTTTCTTCAAACTATCGCCTATATACGATATTTAACTCACGGTGGGAATTTTTTGGTCAACCTATCGTCAGTGTACGAATTTTAACTCTCGGTGGGCACTTTTTTCTTCAAACTACCGCCTATATACGAAATTTAACTCTCGATAGGAATTTTTTGGTCAACCTATCGTCAGTGTACGAATTTTAACTCTCGGTGGGCACTTTTTCTTCAAACTACTATCAATACTCAAATTTTAACTATTGTTTGGAATCTTTTTGTCAACAATCGTCAATACACGAATTTTAATGCTAGGTTGGAATTTTTTTCTTCAAACTATCGCCTGTATACGAAATTTAACTCTCGGTAGGAATTTTTTGGTCAAACTATCGTCAATGTACGAATTTTAACTCTCGGTGGGCACTTTTTCTTCAAACTACTATCAATACTCAAATTTTAACTATTGGTTGAAATCTTTATGTCAAACAATCGTCAATAATCGAATTTTAATGCTAGGTTGGAATTTTTTTCTTCAAACTATCGCCTATATTCGAAATTTAACTCACGGTGGGAATTTTTTGGTCAACCTATCGTCAGTGTACGAATTTTAACTCTCGGTGGGCACTTTTTTCTACAAACTACTATCAATACTCAAATTTTAACTATTGTTTGGAATCTTTTTGTCAACAATCGTCAATACACAAATTTTAATACTAGGTTGGAATTTTTTCCTTCAAACTATCGCCTATATACGATATTTAACTCACGGTGGGAATTTTTTGGTCAACCTATCGTCAGTGTACGAATTTTAACTCTCGGTGGGCACTTTTTTCTTCAAACTACCGCCTATATACGAAATTTAACTCTCGATAGGAATTTTTTGGTCAAACTATCGTCAGTGTACGAATTTTAACTCTCGGTGGGCACTTTTTCTTCAAACTACTATCAATACTCAAATTTTGACTATTGTTTGGTTTCTTTTTGTCAACAATCGTCAATACACGAATTTTAATACTAGGTTGGAATTTTTTTCTTCAAACTATCGCCTATATACGATATTTAACTCACGGTGGGAATTTTTTGGTCAACCTATCGTCAGTGTACGAATTTTAACTCTCGGTGGGCACTTTCTTCTTCAAACTACCGCCTATATACGAAATTTAACTCTCGATAGGAATTTTTTGGTCAACCTATCGTCAGTGTACGAATTTTAACTCTCGCGCACTTTTTTCTTCAAACTACCGTCAATATTCAAATTTTAACTATCGGTTGAAATCTTTTTATCAAACAATCGTCAATACACGAATTTTAATACTAGGTTGGAATTTTTTTCTTCAAGCTATCACCTGTATACGAAATTGAACTCTCGGTAGGAATTTTTTGGTCAAACTATCGTCAATGTACGAATTTTAACTCTCGGTGGGCTCTTTCTCTTCAAACTACTATCAATACTCAAATTTTAACTATTGGTTGAAATCTTTATGTCAAACAATCGTCAATAATCGAATTTTAATACTAGGTTGGAATTTTTTTCTTCAAACTATCGCCTATATACGAAATTTAACTCTCGATAGGAATTTTTTGGTCAAACTATCGTCAGTGTACGAATTTTAACTCTCGGTGGGCACTTTTTCTTCAAACTACTATCAATACTCAAATTTTGACTATTGTTTGGTATCTTTTTGTCAACAATCGTCAATACACGAATTTTAATACTAGGTTGGAATTTTTTTCTTCAAACTATCGCCTGTATACGAAATTTAACTCTCGGTAGGAATTTTTTGGTCAAACTATCGTCAATGTACGAATTTTAACTCTCGGTGGGCACTTTTTCTTCAAACTACTATCAATACTCAAATTTTAACTATTGGTTGAAATCTTTATGTCAAACAATCGTCAATAATCGAATTTTAATACTAGGTTGGAATTTTTTTCTTTAAACTATCGCATATACGAAATTTAACCCCCGGTAGGAACTTTATGGACAACCTATCGTCAATGTACGAATTTTAACTCTCGGTGGGCACTTTTTTCTTCAAACTACCGTCAATATTCAAATTTTAACTATTGGTTGAAATCTTTTTATCAAACAATCGTCAATACACGAATTTTAATACTAGGTTGGAATTTTTTTCTTCAAACTATCGCCTGTATACGAAATTGAACTCTCGGTAGGAATTTTTTGGTCAAACTATCGTCAATGTACGAATTTTAACTCTCGGTGGGCTCTTTCTCTTCAAACTACTATCAATACTCAAATTTTAACTATTGTTTGGAATCTTTTTGTCAACAATCGTCAATACACAAATTTTAATACTAGGTTGGAATTTTTTTCTTCAAACTATCGCCTATATACGATATTTAACTCACGGTGGGAATTTTTTGGTCAACCTATCGTCAGTGTACGAATTTTAACTCTCGGTGGGCACTTTCTTCTTCAAACTACCGCCTATATACGAAATTTAACTCTCGATAGGAATTTTTTGGTCAACCTATCGTCAGTGTACGAATTTTAACTCTCGCGCACTTTTTTCTTCAAACTACCGTCAATATTCAAATTTTAACTATCGGTTGAAATCTTTTTATCAAACAATCGTCAATACACGAATTTTAATACTAGGTTGGAATTTTTTTCTTCAAACTATCACCTGTATACGAAATTGAACTCTCGGTAGGAATTTTTTGGTCAAACTATCGTCAATGTACGAATTTTAACTCTCGGTGGGCTCTTTCTCTTCAAACTACTATCAATACTCAAATTTTAACTATTGGTTGAAATCTTTATGTCAAACAATCGTCAATAATCGAATTTTAATACTAGGTTGGAATTTTTTTCTTCAAACTATCGCCTATATACGAAATTTAACTCTCGATAGGAATTTTTTGGTCAAACTATCGTCAGTGTACGAATTTTAACTCTCGGTGGGCACTTTTTCTTCAAACTACTATCAATACTCAAATTTTGACTATTGTTTGGTATCTTTTTGTCAACAATCGTCAATACACGAATTTTAATACTAGGTTGGAATTTTTTTCTTCAAACTATCGCCTGTATACGAAATTTAACTCTCGGTAGGAATTTTTTGGTCAAACTATCGTCAATGTACGAATTTTAACTCTCGGTGGGCACTTTTTCTTCAAACTACTATCAATACTCAAATTTTAACTATTGGTTGAAATCTTTATGTCAAACAATCGTCAATAATCGAATTTTAATGCTAGGTTGGAATTTTTTTCTTCAAACTATCGCCTATATTCGAAATTTAACTCACGGTGGGAATTTTTTGGTCAACCTATCGTCAGTGTACGAATTTTAACTCTCGGTGGGCACTTTTTTCTTCAAACTACCGCCTATATGCGAAATTTAACTCTCGATAGGAATTTTTTGGTCAAACTATCGTCAGTGTACGAATATTAACTCTCGGTGGGCACTTTTTTCTTCAAACTACCGCCTATATACGAAATTTAACTCTCGATAGGAATTTTTTGGTCAAACTATCGTCAATGTACGAATTTTAACTCTCGGTGGGCACTTTTTCTTCAAACTAATGTCAATATTCAAATTTTAACTATTGGTTGGAATCTTTATGTCAAACAATCGTCAATACACGAATTTTAATACTAGGTTGGAATTCTTTTCTTCAAACTATCGCCTATATACGAAATTTAACTCTCGGTGGGAATTTTTAGTCAAACTATCGTCAATGTACGAATTTTAACTATCGGTGGGCACTTTTTTCTTCAAAGTAATGTCAATATTCAAATTTTAACTATTGGTTGGAATCTTTATGTCAAGCAATCGTCAATGAGCGAATTTTAATACTAGGTTGGAATTTTTTTCTTTAAACTATCGCATATACGAAATTTAACCCCCGGTAGGAACTTTATGGACAACCTATCGTCAATGTACGAATTTTAACTCTCGGTGGGCACTTTTTTCTTCAAACTACCGTCAATATTCAAATTTTAACTATTGGTTGAAATCTTTTTATCAAACAATCGTCAATACACGAATTTTAATACTAGGTTGGAATTTTTTTCTTCAAACTATCGCCTGTATACGAAATTGAACTCTCGGTAGGAATTTTTTGGTCAAACTATCGTCAATGTACGAATTTTAACTCTCGGTGGGCTCTTTCTCTTCAAACTACTATCAATACTCAAATTTTAACTATTGTTTGGAATCTTTTTGTCAACAATCGTCAATACACAAATTTTAATACTAGGTTGGAATTTTTTTCTTCAAACTATCGCCTATATACGATATTTAACTCACGGTGGGAATTTTTTGGTCAACCTATCGTCAGTGTACGAATTTTAACTCTCGGTGGGCACTTTCTTCTTCAAACTACCGCCTATATACGAAATTTAACTCTCGATAGGAATTTTTTGGTCAACCTATCGTCAGTGTACGAATTTTAACTCTCGCGCACTTTTTTCTTCAAACTACCGTCAATATTCAAATTTTAACTATCGGTTGAAATCTTTTTATCAAACAATCGTCAATACACGAATTTTAATACTAGGTTGGAATTTTTTTCTTCAAACTATCACCTGTATACGAAATTGAACTCTCGGTAGGAATTTTTTGGTCAAACTATCGTCAATGTACGAATTTTAACTCTCGGTGGGCTCTTTCTCTTCAAACTACTATCAATACTCAAATTTTAACTATTGGTTGAAATCTTTATGTCAAACAATCGTCAATAATCGAATTTTAATACTAGGTTGGAATTTTTTTCTTCAAAC
The DNA here is from genome assembly GCF_050948175.1 of Xylocopa sonorina. Classification (NCBI taxonomy): domain Eukaryota; kingdom Metazoa; phylum Arthropoda; class Insecta; order Hymenoptera; family Apidae; genus Xylocopa; species Xylocopa sonorina. Next base: position 1,608,452 of record NW_027490091.1, read on the forward strand.
TATCGCCTATATACGAAATTTAACTCTCGATAGGAATTTTTTGGTCAAACTATCGTCAGTGTACGAATTTTAACTCTCGGTGGGCACTTTTTCTTCAAACTACTATCAATACTCAAATTTTGACTATTGTTTGGTATCTTTTTGTCAACAATCGTCAATACACGAATTTTAATACTAGGTTGGAATTTTTTTCTTCAAACTATCGCCTGTATACGAAATTTAACTCTCGGTAGGAATTTTTTGGTCAAACTATCGTCAATGTACGAATTTTAACTCTCGGTGGGCACTTTTTCTTCAAACTACTATCAATACTCAAATTTTAACTATTGGTTGAAATCTTTATGTCAAACAATCGTCAATAATCGAATTTTAATACTAGGTTGGAATTTTTTTCTTCAAACTATCGCCTATATACGATATTTAATTCACGGTGGGAATTTTTTGGTCAACCTATCGTCAGTGTACGAATTTTAACTCTCGGTGGGCACTTTTTTCTTCAAACTACCGCCTATATGCGAAATTTAACTCTCGATAGGAATTTTTTGGTCAAACTATCGTCAGTGTACGAATATTAACTCTCGGTGGGCACTTTTTTCTTCAAACTACCGCCTATATACGAAATTTAACTCTCGATAGGAATTTTTTGGTCAAACTATCGTCAATGTACGAATTTTAACTCTCGGTGGGCACTTTTTCTTCAAACTAATGTCAATATTCAAATTTTAACTATTGGTTGGAATCTTTATGTCAAACAATCGTCAATACACGAATTTTAATACTAGGTTGGAATTCTTTTCTTCAAACTATCGCCTATATACGAAATTTAACTCTCGGTGGGAATTTTTAGTCAAACTATCGTCAATGTACGAATTTTAACTATCGGTGGGCACTTTTTTCTTCAAAGTAATGTCAATATTCAAATTTTAACTATTGGTTGGAATCTTTATGTCAAGCAATCGTCAATGAGCGAATTTTAATACTAGGTTGGAATTTTTTTCTTTAAACTATCGCATATACGAAATTTAACCCCCGGTAGGAACTTTATGGACAACCTATCGTCAATGTACGAATTTTAACTCTCGGTGGGCACTTTTTTCTTCAAACTACCGTCAATATTCAAATTTTAACTATTGGTTGAAATCTTTTTATCAAACAATCGTCAATACACGAATTTTAATACTAGGTTGGAATTTTTTTCTTCAAACTATCGCCTGTATACGAAATTGAACTCTCGGTAGGAATTTTTTGGTCAAACTATCGTCAATGTACGAATTTTAACTCTCGGTGGGCTCTTTCTCTTCAAACTACTATCAATACTCAAATTTTAACTATTGTTTGGAATCTTTTTGTCAACAATCGTCAATACACAAATTTTAATACTAGGTTGGAATTTTTTTCTTCAAACTATCGCCTATATACGATATTTAACTCACGGTGGGAATTTTTTGGTCAACCTATCGTCAGTGTACGAGTTTTAACTCTCGGTGGGCACTTTTTTCTTCAAACTACCGCCTATATACGAAATTTAACTCTCGATAGGAATTTTTTGGTCAACCTATCGTCAGTGTACGAATTTTAACTCTCGGGCACTTTTTTCTTCAAACTACCGTCAATATTCAAATTTTAACTATCGGTTGAAATCTTTTTATCAAACAATCGTCAATACACGAATTTTAATACTAGGTTGGAATTTTTTTCTTCAAACTATCACCTGTATACGAAATTGAACTCTCGGTAGGAATTTTTTGGTCAAACTATCGTCAATGTACGAATTTTAACTCTCGGTGGGCTCTTTCTCTTCAAACTACTATCAATACTCAAATTTTAACTATTGGTTGAAATCTTTATGTCAAACAATCGTCAATAATCGAATTTTAATACTAGGTTGGAATTTTTTTCTTCAAACTATCGCCTATATACGATATTTAACTCACGGTGGGAATTTTTTGGTCAACCTATCGTCAGTGTACGAATTTTAACTCTCGGTGGGCACTTTTTTCTTCAAACTACCGCCTATATACGAAATTTAACTCTCGATAGGAATTTTTTGGTCAACCTATCGTCAGTGTACGAATTTTAACTCTCGGTGGGCACTTTTTCTTCATACTACTATCAATACTCAAATTTTAACTATTGTTTGGAATCTTTTTGTCAACAATCGTCAATACACGAATTTTAATACTAGGTTGGAATTTTTTTCTTCAAACTATCGCCTGTATACGAAATTTAACTCTCGGTAGGAATTTTTTGGTCAAACTATCGTCAATGTACGAATTTTAACTCTCGGTGGGCACTTTTTCTTCAAACTACTATCAATACTCAAATTTTAACTATTGGTTGAAATGTTTATGTCAAACAATCGTCAATAATCGAATTTTAATGCTAGGTTGGAATTTTTTTCTTCAAACTATCGCCTATATTCGAAATTTAACTCACGGTGGGAATTTTTTGGTCAACCTATCGTCAGTGTACGAATTTTAACTCTCGGTGGGCACTTTTTTCTACAAACTACTATCAATACTCAAATTTTAACTATTGTTTGGAATCTTTTTGTCAACAATCGTCAATACACAAATTTTAATACTAGGTTGGAATTTTTTTCTTCAAACTATCGCCTATATACGATATTTAACTCACGGTGGGAATTTTTTGGTCAACCTATCGTCAGTGTACGAATTTTAACTCTCGGTGGGCACTTTTTTCTTCAAACTACCGCCTATATACGAAATTTAACTCTCGATAGGAATTTTTTGGTCAAACTATCGTCAGTGTACGAATTTTATCTCTCGGTGGGCACTTTTTCTTCAAACTACTATCAATACTCAAATTTTGACTATTGTTTGGTATCTTTTCGTCAACAATCGTCAATACACGAATTTTAATACTAGGTTGGAATTTTTTTCTTCAAACTATCGCCTGTATACGAAATTTAACTCTCGGTAGGAATTTTTTGGTCAAACTATCGTCAATGTACGAATTTTAACTCTCGGTGGGCACTTTTTCTTCAAACTACTATCAATACTCAAATTTTAACTATTGGTTGAAATCTTTATGTCAAACAATCGTCAATAATCGAATTTTAATACTAGGTTGGAATTTTTTTCTTCAAACTATCGCCTATATACGATATTTAACTCACGGTGGGAATTTTTTGGTCAACCTATCGTCAGTGTACGAATATTAACTCTCGGTGGGCACTTTTTTCTTCAAACTACCGCCTATATACGAAATTTAACTCTCGATAGGAATTTTTTGGTCAAACTATCGTCAATGTACGAATTTTAACTCTCGGTGGGCACTTTTTCTTCAAACTAATGTCAATATTCAAATTTTAACTATTGGTTGGAATCTTTATGTCAAACAATCGTCAATACACGAATTTTAATACTAGGTTGGAATTCTTTTCTTCAAACTATCGCCTATATACGAAATTTAACTCTCGGTGGGAATTTTTAGACAAACTATCGTCAATGTACGAATTTTAACTATCGGTGGGCACTTTTTTCTTCAAAGTAATGTCAATATTCAAATTTTAAATATTGGTTGGAATCTTTATGTCAAGCAATCGTCATTGAGCGAATTTTAATACTAGGTTGGAATTTGTTTCTTTAAACTATCGCATATACGAAATTTAACTCCCGGTAGGAACTTTTTGGTCAACCTATCGTCAATGTACGAATTTTAACTCCCGGTGGGCACTTTTTTCTTCAAACTACCGTCAATATTCAAATTTTAACTATGGGTTGAAATCTTTTTATCAAACAATCGTCAATACACGAATTTTAATACTAGGTTGGAATTTTTTTCTTCAAACTATCGCCTGAATACGAAATTGAACTCTCGGTAGGAATTTTTTGGTCAAATTATCGTCAATGTACGAATTTTAACTCTCGGTGGGCTCTTTCTCTTCAAACTACTATCAATACTCAAATTTTAACTATTGGTTGAAATCTTTATGTCAAACAATCGTCAATAATCGAATTTTAATACTAGGTTGGAATTTTTTTCTTCAAACTATCGCCTATATACGATATTTAACTCACGGTGGGAATTTTTTGGTCAACCTATCGTCAGTGTACGAATTTTAACTCTCGGTGGGCACTTTTTTCTTCAAACTGCCGCCTATATACGAAATTTAACTCTCGATAGGAATTTTTTGGTCAAACTATCGTCAATGTACGAATTTTAACTCTCGGTGGGCACTTTTTCTTCAAACTACTATCAATACTCAAATTTTAACTATTGTTTGGAATCTTTTTGTCAAAAATCGTCAATACACGAATTTTAATACTAGGTTGGAATTTTTTTCTTCAAACTACCGCCTATATACGAAATTTAACTCTCGATAGGAATTTTTTGGTCAAACTATCGTCAATGTACGAATTTTAACTCTCGGTGGGCACTTTTTCTTCAAACTAATGTCAATATTCAAATTTTAACTATTGGTTGGAATCTTTATGTCAAACAATCGTCATTACACGAATTTTAATACTAGGTTGGAATTCTTTTCTTCAAACTATCGCCTATATACGAAATTTAACTCTCGGTGGGAATTTTTAGTCAAACTATCGTCAATGTACGAATTTTAACTATCGGTGGGCACTTTTTTCTTCAAAGTAATGTCAATATTCAAATTTTAACTATTGGTTGGAATCTTTATGTCAAGCAATCGTTAATGAGCGAATTTTAATACTAGGTTGGAATTTTTTTCTTTAAACTATCGCATATACGAAATTTAACTCCCGGTAGGAACATTATGGACAACCTATCGTCAATGTACGAATTTTAACTCTCGGTGGGCACTTTTTTCTTCAAACTACCGTCAATATTCAAATTTTAACTATTGGTTGAAATCTTTTTATCAAACAATCGTCAATACACGAATTTTAATACTAGGTTGGAATTTTTTTCTTCAAACTATCGCCTGTATACGAAATTGAACTCTCGGTAGGAATTTTTTGGTCAAACTATCGTCAATGTACGAATTTTAACTCTCGGTGGGCTCTTTCTCTTCAAACTACTATCAATACACAAATTTTAACTATTGGTTGAAATCTTTATGTCAAACAATCGTCAATAATCGAATTTTAATACTAGGTTGGGATTTTTTTCTTCAAACTATCGCCTATATACGATATTTAACTCACGGTGGGAATTTTTTGGTCAACCTATCGTCAGTGTACGAATTTTAACTCTCGGTGGGCACTTTTTTCTTCAAACAACCGCCTATATACGAAATTTAACTCACGGTGGGAATTTTTTGGTCAACCTATCGTCAGTGTACGAATTTTAACTCTCGGTGGGCACTTTTTTCTTCAAACTACCGCCTATATACGAAATTTAACTCTCGATAGGAATTTTTTGGTCAACCTATCGTCAGTGTACGAATTTTAACTCTCGGTGGGCACTTTTTTCTTCAAACTACCGTCAATATTCAAATTTTAACTATCGGTTGAAATCTTTTTATCAAACAATCGTCAATACACGAATTTTAATACTAGGTTGGAATTTTTTTCTTCAAACTATCACCTGTATACGAAATTGAACTCTCGGTAGGAATTTTTTGGTCAAACTATCGTCAATGTACGAATTTTAACTCTCGGTGGGCTCTTTCTCTTCAAACTACTATCAATACTCAAATTTTAACTATTGGTTGAAATCTTTATGTCAAACAATCGTCAATAATCGAATTTTAATACTAGGTCGGAATTTTTTTCTTCAAACTATCGCCTATATATGATAGTTAACTCACGGTGGGAATTTTTTGGTCAACCTATCGTCAGTGTACGAATTTTAACTCTCGGTGGGCACTTTTTTCTTCAAACTACCGCCTATATACGAAATTTAACTCTCGATAGGAATTTTTTGGTCAACCTATCGTCAGTGTACGAATTTTAACTCTCGGTGGGCACTTTTTTCTTCAAACTACCGTCAATATTCAAATTTTAACTATCGGTTGAAATCTTTTTATCAAACAATCGTCAATACACGAATTTTAATACTAGGTTGGAATTTTTTTCTTCAAACTATCACCTGTATACGAAATTGAACTCTCGGTAGGAATTTTTTGGTCAAACTATCGTCAATGTACGAATTTTAACTCTCGGTGGGCTCTTTCTCTTCAAACTACTATCAATACTCAAATTTTAACTATTGGTTGAAATCTTTATGTCAAACAATCGTCAATAATCGAATTTTAATACTAGGTTGGAATTTTTTTCTTCAAACTATCGCCTATATATGATAGTTAACTCACGGTGGGAATTTTTTGGTCAACCTATCGTCAGTGTACGAATTTTAACTCTCGGTGGGCACTTTTTTCTTCAAACTACCGCCTATATACGAAATTTAACTCTCGATAGGAATTTTTTGGTCAACCTATCGTCAGTGTACGAATTTTAACTCTCGGTGGGCACTTTTTCTTCAAACTACTATCAATACTCAAATTTTAACTATTGGTTGAAATGTTTATGTCAAACAATCGTCAATAATCGAATTTTAATGCTAGGTTGGAATTTTTTTCTTCAAACTATCGCCTATATACGAAATTTAACTCACGGTGGGAATTTTTTGGTCAACCTATCGTCAGTGTACGAATTTTAACTCTCGGTGGGCACTTTTTTCTACAAACTACTATCAATACTCAAATTTTAACTATTGTTTGGAATCTTTTTGTCAACAATCGCCAATACACAAATTTTAATACTAGGTTGGAATTTTTTTCTTCAAACTATCGCCTATATACGATATTTAACTCACGGTGGGAATTTTTTGGTCAACCTATCGTCAGTGTACGAATTTTAACTCTCGGTGGGCACTTTTTTCTTCAAACTACCGCCTATATACGAAATTTAACTCTCGATAGGAATTTTTTGGTCAACCTATCGTCAGTGTACGAATTTTAACTCTCGGTGGGCACTTTTTTCTTCAAACTACCGTCAATATTCAAATTTTAACTATCGGTTGAAATCTTTTTATCAAACAATCGTCAATACACGAATTTTAATACTAGGTTGGAATTTTTTTCTTCAAACTATCACCTGTATACGAAATTGAACTCTCGGTAGGAATTTTTTGGTCAAACTATCGTCAATGTACGAATTTTAACTCTCGGTGGGCTCTTTCTCTTCAAACTACTATCAATACTCAAATTTTAACTATTGGTTGAAATCTTTATGTCAAACAATCGTCAATAATCGAATTTTAATACTAGGTTGGAATTTTTTTCTTCAAACTATCGCCTATATATGATATTTAACTCACGGTGGGAATTTTTTGGTCAACCTATCGTCAGTGTACGAATTTTAACTCTCGGTGGGCACTTTTTTCTACAAACTACTATCAATACTCAAATTTTAACTATTGTTTGGAATCTTTTTGTCAACAATCGCCAATACACAAATTTTAATACTAGGTTGGAATTTTTTTCTTCAAACTATCGCCTATATACGATATTTAACTCATGGTGGGAATTTTTTGGTCAACCTATCGTCAGTGTACGAATTTTAACTCTCGGTGGGCACTTTTTTCTTCAAACTACCGCCTATATACGAAATTTAACTCTCGATAGGAATTTTTTGGTCAAACTATCGTCAGTGTACGAATTTTAACTCTCGGTGGGCACTTTTTTCTTCAAACTACTATCAATACTCAAATTTTAACTATTGTTTGGAATCTTTTTGTCAACAATCGTCAATACACGAATTTTAATACTAGGTTGGAATTTTTTTCTTCAAACTACCGCCTATATACGAAATTTAACTCTCGATAGGAATTTTTTGGTCAAATTATCGTCAATGTACGAATTTTAACTCTCGGTGGGCACTTTTTCTTCAAACTACTATCAATACTCAAATTTTGACTATTGTTTGGAATCTTTTTGTCAACAATCGTCAATAATCGAATTTTAATACTAGGTTGGAATTTTTTTCTTCAAACTATCGCCTATATACGATATTTAACTCACGGTGGGAATTTCTTGGTCAACCTATCGTCAGTGTACGAATTTTAACTCTCGGTGGGCACTTTTTTCTTCAAACTACCGCCTATATACGAAATTTAACTCTCGATAGGAATTTTTTGGTCAACCTATCGTCAGTGTACGAATTTTAACTCTCGGTGGGCACTTTTTTCTTCAAACTACCGCCTATATACGAAATTTAACTCTCGGTAGGAATTTTTTGGTCAAACTATCGTCAATGTACGAATTTTAACTCTCGATGGGCACCTTTTCTTCAAACTACTATCAATACTCAAATTTTAACTATTGGTTGAAATCTTTATGTCAAACAATCGTCAATAATCGAATTTTAATACTAGGTTGGAATTTTCTTCTTCAAACTATCGCCTATATACGAAATTTAACTCACGGTGTGGATTTTTTGGCCAACCTATCGTCAGTGTACGAATTTTAACTCTCGGTGTGCACTTTTTTCTTCAAACTACCGCCTATATACGAAATTTAACTCTCGATAGGAATTTTTTGGTCAAAATATCGTCAATGTACGAATTTTAACTCTCGGTGGGCACTTTTTCTTCAAACTACTATCAATACTCAAATTTTAACTATTGTTTGGAATCTTTTTGTCAACAATCGTCAATACACGAATTTTAATACTAGGTTGGAATTTTTTTCTTCAAGCTATCGCCTGTATACGAAATTTAACTCTCGGTAGGAATTTTTTGCTCAAACTATCGTCAATGTACGAATTTTAACTCTCGGTGGGCACTTTTTCTTCAAACTACTATCAATACTCAAATTTTAACTATTGGTTGAAATCTTTATGTCAAACCATCGTCAATAATCGAATTTTAATACTAGGTTGGAATTTTTTTCTTCAAACTATCGCCTATATACGATATTTAACTCACGGTGGGAATTTTTTGGTCAACCTATCGTCAGTGTACGAATTTTAACTCTCGGTGGGCACTTTTTTCTTCAAACTACCGCCTATATACGAAATTTAACTCTGGATAGGAATTTTTTGGTCAAAATATCGTCAATGTACGAATTTTAACTCTCGGTGGGCACTTTTTCTTCAAACTACTATCAATACTCAAATTTTAACTATTGCTTGGAATCTTTTTGTCAACAATCGTCAATACACGAATTTCAATACTAGGTTGGAATTTTTTTCTTCAAACTATCGCCTGTATACGAAATTTAACTCTCGGTAGGAATTTTTTGGTCAAACTATCGTCAATGCACTAATTTTAACTCTCGGTTGGCACTTTTTCTTCAAGCTACTATCAATACTCAAATTTTAACTATTGGTTGAAATGTTTATGTTAAACAATCGTCAATAATCGAATTTTAATGCTAGGTTGTAATTTTTTTCTTCAAACTATCGCCTATATACGAAATTTAACTCACGGTGGGAATTTTTTGGTCAACCTATCGTCAGTGTACGAATTTTAACTCTCGGTGGGCACTTTTTTCTTCAAACTACCGCCTATATACGAAATTTAACTCTGGATAGGAATTTTTTGGTCAAAATATCGTCAATGTACGAATTTTAACTCTCGGTGGGCACTTTTTCTTCAAACTACTATCAATACTCAAATTTTAACTATTGCTTGGAATCTTTTTGTCAACAATCGTCAATACACGAATTTCAATACTAGGTTCGAATTTTTTTCTTCAAACTATCGCCTGTATACGAAATTTAACTCTCGGTAGGAATTTTTTGGTCAAACTATCGTCAATGCACGAATTTTAACTCTCGGTGGGCACTTTTTCTTCAAGCTACTATCAATACTCAAATTTTAACTATTGGTTGAAATGTTTATGTTAAACAATCGTCAGTAATCGAATTTTAATGCTAGGTTGTAATTTTTTTCTTCAAACTATCGCCTATATACGAAATTTAACTCACGGTGGGAATTTTTTGATCAACCTATCGTCAGTGTACGAATTTTAACTCTCGGTGGGCACTTTTTTCTTCAAGCTACTATCAATACTCAAATTTTAACTATTGGTTGAAATCTTTTTGTCAAACAATCGTCAATAAACATATTTTAATACTAGGTTGGAATTTTTTTCTTCAAACTATCGCCTATATACGAAATCTGACTCTCGGTAGGAATTTTTTGGTCAAGCTACCGTCAATGTACGAATTTTAACTCTCAGTGGGCACTTTTTTCTTCAAACTACTGTCAATATTCAAATTTTAACTACTGGTTGAAATCTTTTTGTCAAACAATCGTCAATACACGAATTTTAATACTAGGTTGGAATTTTTTTCTTCAAACTATCGTCTGTATACGAAATTTAACTCTCGGTAGGCACTTATTTCTTCAAACTACTGTCAACATTCTAATTTTAACTATTGTTTGAAATCTTTTTGTCAAACAATCGTCAATACACGAATTTTAATACTAGGCTGGAATTCTTTTCTTCAAACTATCGCCTATACAGGAAATTTAATTCTCGGTGGGAATTCTTTGGTCAAGCTACCGTCAATGTACGAATTTTAACTCTTGGTGGGCACTTTTTTCTTCAAACTACTGTCAATATTAAAATTTTAACTATTGGTTGAAATCTTTTTGTCAAACAATCGTCAATACAGGAATTTTAATACTTGGTTGGAATTTTTTTCTTCAAACTATCGCCTATATACGAAATTTAACTCACGGTGGGAATTTTTTGGTCAACCTATCGTCAGTGTACGAATTTTCACTCTCGGTGGGCACTTTTTCTTCAAACTACTGCCTATATACGAAATTTAACTCTCGGTAGGAATTTTTTGGTCAAACTATCGTCAATGTACGAATTTTAACTCTCGATGGGCACTTTTTCTTCAAACTACTATCAATACTCAAATTTTAACTATTGGTTGAAATCTTTATGTCAAACAATCGTCAATAATCGAATTTTAATACTAGGTTGGAATTTTTTTCTTCAAACTATTGTCAATATTCGAATTTTAAATATTGGTTGAAATCTTTATGTCAAGCAATCGTCAATGAGCGAATTTTGTTACTACGTTGGAATTTTTTTGTTTAAACTATCGCATATACGAAATTTAACTCTCGGTAGGAATTTTTTGGTCAACCTATCGACAATGTAGGAATTTTAACTCTCGGTGGGCACTTTTTTCTTCAGACTAATGTCAATATTCAAATTTTAACTATTGGTTGGAATCTTTATGTCAATCAATCGTCAATGAGCGAATTTTAATACTAGGTTGGAATTTTTTTCTTTAAGCTATCGCATGTACGATATTTAACTCTCGGTATGAACTTTTTGGTCAACCTATCGTCAATGTACGAATTTTAACTCTCGGTGGGCACTTTTTTCTTCAAACTACTGTCAATATTCAAATTTTAACTATTGGTTGGAATCTTTATGTCAAGCAATCGTCAATGAGCGAATTTTAATACTAGGTTGGAATTTTTTTCTTTAAGCTATCGCATATACGAAATTTAACTCTCGGAAGGAACTTTTTGGTCAACCTATCGTCAATGTACGAATTTTAACTCTCGGTGGGCACTTTTTTCTTCAAACTACTATCAATATTCAAATTTTAACTATTTGTTGAAATCTTTTTGTCAAACAATCGTCAATACAGGAATTTTAATACTAGGTTGAAATTTTTTTCTTCAAACTATTGTCAATATTTGAATTTTAAATATTGGTTGAAATCTTTATGTCAAGCAATCGTCAATGAGCGAATTTTGTTACTACGTTGGAATTTTTTTGTTTAAACTATCGCATATACGAAATTTAACTCTCGGTAGTAATTTTTTGGTCAACCTATCGTCAATGTAGGAATTTTAACTCTCGGTGGGCACTTTTTTCTTCAAACTAATGTCAATATTCAAATTTTAACTATTGGTTGGAATCATTATTTCAAGCAATCGTCAATGAGCGTTTTTTAATACTAGGTTGGAATTTTTTTCTTTAAACTATCGCATATACGAAATTTAACTCTCGGTAGGAACTTTTTGGTCAAGCTAGCATCAATGTACGAATTTTAACTCTCGGTGGGCACTCTTTTCTTCAAACTACTATCAATATTCAAATTTTAACTATTGGTTGAAATCTTTTTGTCTAACAATACAGGAATTTTAATACTAGGTTGGAATTTTTTTCTTCAAACTATTGTCAATATTCGAATTTTAAATATTGGTTGAAATCTTTATGTCAAGCAATCGTCAATGAGCGAATTTTGATACTACGTTGGAATTTTTTTCTTTTAACTATCGCATATACGAAATTTAACTCTCGGTAGGAATTTTTTGGTCAACCTATCGTCAATGTACGAATTTTAACTCTTGGTGGGCACTTTTTTCTTCAAACTACTGTCAATATTCAAATTTTAACTATTGCTTGAAATCTTTTTGTCAAACAATCGTCAATAAACATATTTTAATACTAGCTTGGAATTTTTTTCATCAAACTATCGCCTATATACGAAATTTGACTCTCGGTAGGAATTCTTTGGTCAAGCTACCGTCAATGTACGAATTTTAACTCTCGGTGGGCACTTTTTTCTTCAAACTGCTGTCAATATTAAAATTTTAACTATTGTTTGGATTCTTTTTGTCAAACAATCGTCAATACACGAATTTTAATACGAGGTTGAAATTTTTTTCTTCAAACTATCGCCTATATACGAAATTTGACTCTCGGTAGGAATTTTTTGGTCAAGCTACCGTCAATGTACGAATTTTAACTCTCGGTGGGCACTTTTTTCTTCAAACTACTATCAATATTCAAATTTTAACTATTGGTTGAAATCTTTTTGTCAAACAATCGTCAATAAACGTATTTTAATACTAGGTTGGAATTTTTTTCTTCAAACTATCGCATATACGAAATTTAACTCTCGTTAGGAATTTTTTGGTCAAGCTACCGTCAATGTACGAATTTTAATTCTCGATGGCTACTTTTTTCTTCAAACTACTGTCAATATTGAAACTTTAACTATTGTTTGGGATCTTTTTGTCAAACAATCGTCAATACAGGAATTTTAATACTAGGTTGGAATTTTTTTCTTCAAACTATCGCCAATATACGAAATTTAACTCTCGGTAGGAACTTTTTGGTCAACCTATCGTCAATGTACGAATTTTAACTCTCGGTGGGCACTTTTTTCTTCAAACTACTGTCAATATTCAAATTTTAACTATTGCTTGAAATCTTTTTGTCAAACAATCGTCAATAAACGTATTTTAATACTAGGTTGGAATTTTTTTCTTCAAACTATCGCATATACGAAATTTAACTCTCGTTAGGAATTTTTTGGTCAAGCTACCGTCAATATACGAATTTTAACTCTCAGTGGGCACTTTTTTCTTCAAACTACTGTCAATATTCAAATTTTAACTACTGGTTGAAATCTTTTTATCAAACGATCGTCAATACACGAATTTTAATACGAGGTTGGAATTTTTTTCATCAAACTATCGCCTATATACGAAATTTAACTCTCGGTAGGCACTTATTTCTTCAAACTACTGTCAACATTCTAATTTTAACTATTGTTTGAAATCTTTTTGTCAAACAATCGTCAATACACGAATTTTAATACTAGGCTGGAATTCTTTTCTTCAAACAATCGCCTAATAGGAAATTTAACTCTCGGTGGGAATTTTTTGTTCAAACTATCGTCAATGAACGAATTTTAACTCTCGGTGGGCACTTTTTTCTTCAAACTACTGTCAATATTCAAATTTTAAATATTGGTTGGAATCTTTAAGTCAAACAATCGTCAATACACGAATTTTAATACTAGGTTGGAATTTTTTTCTTCAAACTATTGCCTATATACGAAATTTAACTCTCGGTAGCAATTTGTTGGTCAAGCTACCATCAATGTACGAATTTTAACTCTCGGTGGGCACTTTTTTCTTCAAACTACTATCAATATTCAAATTTTAAATATTGGTTGAAATCTTTTTGTCAAACAATCGCCAATAAACGTATTTTAATACTAGGTTGGAATTTTTTTCCTCAAACTATCGCCTATATACGAAATTTAACTCGATCTAATGCTTCTTCAAACTCGATATCGCATCTCATTCCTATGTTTCATGATAAGATATAATATTCATTGTGCAGTGTTATGTATACCTCGTATTCGCTTCAGAAGAATGTAAATGCGACACTTCCTTGCTAGGAAGTAGCGTTTGCAGATGTCTACGTATCGAAGCAATAGATTTCTAATGCATCTTAAAACACGATATCCCATCTCAATCCTATGTCTCATGATAAGATATAGTATTCATTGTGGAGTGTCATGTATACCTCGTATTCACTTCAAAAGTATGTAAAAGCGACACTTCCTTGCTACGAGATAGCGTTTGAAGATGTCTACGTATCGTAGCATTAGTGTTCTAATGCTTCTCAAAACGCGATATCGCTTCTCATTTCTAAGTTTCATGATAATATATAATATTCATTGCGGACAGTCATGTATACCTTGTAATCAGTCCAAAAGAATGCAAATAAGACACTGCCTTGCTAGGAAGTAGCGTTTGCAGATGTCTACGTATCGAAGCAACAGAATTCGAATGCTTCTTAGAACGCGATATCGCATCTCATTTCTTTGTTTCATGATAAGATATAATATTCATAGCGAAGTGTCATGTATACATCGTATTCACTTCAAAAGAATACAAATGCGGCACTTCCTTGCTAGGCAATAGCGTTGGCAGATGTCTACGTATCGAAGCAACAGAGTTCTAATGCATCTTAAATCGCGATATAGCATCTCACTTCTATGTTTCATGATAAGATATAATAATCATTGTGGAGTGTCATGTATACCTTGTATTCACCTCAAAAGAATGTAAATGCAACACATCCTTGTTAGGAAATAGCATTTGCAGATGTCTACGTATCGAAGCAACAGAGTTCTAATGCATCTTAAATCGCGATATCGCATCTCATTTCTATGTTTCATGATAAGATATAATATTCATCGTGGAGTGTCATGTATACCACGTATTCACTTCAAAAGAATGTAAATGCGACACTTCCTTGCTACGAAATAGCGTTTGCAGATGTCTAGGTATCGTAGCATTAGACTTCTAATGCTTCTCAAAACGCGATATCGCTTCTCACTTCTATGTTTCATGATAATATATAATATTCTTTGTGGAGTGTTAAGTATACCTCGCATACACTTCATATGAATGAAAATGCGACACTTCCTTGCTAGGAAGTAGCGTTTGCAGATGCCTACGTATCGAAGCAATAGATTTCTAATGCATCTTAAAACACGATATCGCATCTCATTCCTATGTCTCATGATAAGATATAATATTCATTGTGGAGTGTTATGTATACCTCGTATTCACCTCAAAAGAATGTTACTGCGACACATCCTTGTTAGGAAATAGCGTTTGCAGATGTCTACGTATCGAAGCAATAGTGATCTCATGCTTCTTAAATCGCGATATCGCATCTCATTCCTATGTTTCATGATAAGATATAATATTCATTGTGCAGTGTTATGTATACCTCGTATTCGCTTCAGAAGAATGTAAATGCGACACTTCCTTGCTAGGAAGTAGCGTTTGCAGATGTCTACGTATCGAAGCAATAGATTTCTAATGCATCTTAAAACACGATATCCCATCTCAATCCTATGTCTCATGAGAAGATATAGTATTCATTGTGGAGTGTCATGTATACCTCGTATTCACTTCAAAAGTATGTAAAAGCGACACTTCCTTGCTACGAGATAGCGTTTGAAGATGTCTACGTATCGTAGCATTAGTGTTCTAATGCTTCTCAAAACGCGATATCGCTCCTCATTTCTAAGTCTCATGATAATATATAATACTCATTGCGGACAGTCATGTATACCTTGTAATCAGTCCAAAAGAATGCAAATAAGACACTGCCTTGCTAGGAAGTAGCGTTTGCAGATGTCTACGTATCGAAGCAGCAGAATTCCAATGCTTCTTAGAACGCGATATCGCATCTCATTTCTTTGTTTCATGATAAGATATAATATTCATAGCGAAGTGTCATGTATACATCGTATTCACTTCAAAAGAATGCAAATGCGGCACTTCCTTGCTAGGCAATAGCGTTGGCAGATGTCTACGTATCGAAGCAATAGAGTTTTAATGCTTCTTAAATCTCCATATCGCATCTCATTTCTATTCTTCATGATAAGATATAATATTCATTGTGGAGTGTTATGTATACCTCGTATTCACTTCAAAAGACTGTAAATGCGACACTTCCTTGCTAGGAAGTAGCGTCTGCAGATGTCTACTTATCGTAGCAACAGAGTTCTAATGCTTCCTAAATCGCGATATCGCATCTCATTCCTATGTTTCATGATCATATATAATATTCATTGCGAAGTGTCATGTATACCTCGCATACACTTCAAACGAATGTAAATGCGACACTTCCTTGCTAGGATATAGAGTTTGCAGATGTCTACGTATCGAAGTAATAGAGTTCTAATGCTTCCTATGTTGCGATAACGCATCTCTTTTCTATATTTCATGATAAGATATAATATTCATTGTGCAGTGTTATGTATACCTCGTATTCACTTCAAAAGAAAGTAAATGCGACACTTGCTTGCTAGGAAATAGCGTTTGCAGATGTCTACGTATCGTAGAAATGGATTTCTAATGCTTATTAAGACGCGATAACGCATCTCATTTCTATGTTTCATGATAAGATATAATATTCATTGCGAAGTGCCATGTATACCTCGTCTACACTTAAAGGGAATGTAAATGCGATACTTCCTTGCAGGGAATTGCGTTTGCAGGTGTCTACGTACTGAAGCAATAGAGTTCTAATGGTTCTTAAGACGCGATATCGCATCTCATTTCTATGTTTCACGATAAGATATAATATTCATTGCGAAGTGTCATGTATACCTCGTATTCACTTCAAAAGAATGTAAATGCGACACTTCCATGCTAGGAAATAGCGTTTGTAGATGTCTACGTATCGAAGCAATAGGGTTCTAATGCTTCTTAAAACGGGATATCGCATCTCATTTCTATGTTTCATGATAAGATATAATATTCATTGTGGAGTGTTATGTATACCTCGTATTCACTTCAAAAGAATGTAATTGCGATACTTCCTTGCTAGGAAATAGCATTTCCAGATATCTACGTATCCAAGCAATAGAGTTCTAGTGCTTCTTAAAACGAGATATCGCATCTCATTTCTGTGTTTCATGATGAGATATAATATTCATTGCGAAGTGTCATCCTCGCATACACTTCAAATGAATGTAAATGCGACACTCCCTTGCTATGAAATAGCGTTGGCAGATGACTACGTATCAAAGCAATAGAGTTCTAATGCTTCCTAGAACGAGATATCGCATCTCATTACTATGTTTCGTGAAAAGATATAATATTCATTGTGCAGTGCTATGAATATCTCGTCTACACTTCAAAAGAATGCAAATGCGACACTTCCTTGCTAGGAACTAGCGTTCACAGATGTCTACGTATTGAAGCAATAGAGTTCTAATGCTTCTTAAAACGCGATATCGCATCTCATTCCTATGTTTCATGATAAGATATAATATTCATTGCGAAGTGTCATATATACCTCGTATTCACTTCAAAAGAATGAAATTACGACTCTTCCTTGCTACGAAATAGCGTTAGCACATGTCTACGTATTGAAGAAATAGAGTCTTAGTGCTTCCTAAAACGCAATATCGCATCTCATTTCTATGTTTCATGTTAAGATTTAATACTCATTGCGAAGAGTCATGTATACCTCGTATTCACATCTAAAGTATGTAAATACGACACTTCGTAGCAAGGAAGAAGCGTTTACAGGTGTCTACGTATCGAAACAAGAGAGTTCTAATGCTTCTTAAACAGCAATATCTCATTTCATTCCTATGTTCCATGATAAGATATAATATTCATTGTGCTGTGTTATGTATACCTCGTATTCACTTCAAAATAATGTAGATGCGACACTTCCTTGCTTGGAAATAGTGTTTGCAGATGTCTACGTATCGAAGCAATTGAGTTCTAATGCTTCTTATATCGCAATATAGCATCTCATTTCTATGTTTCAGTACAAGACATAATATTCATTGTGGAGTGTTATGAATACCTCGTATTCACTTCATAGGAATGTAAGTGCGACACTTCCTTGCTATTAGATAGCGTTTGCAGATGTCTACGTATCGTAGCAAAAGAGATCTAATGCTTTTTAAATCGCGATATCGCATCTCATTTCTATGTCTCATGATAAGATCTAATATTCATTGTGAAGTGTTATGTATACCTCGTATTCACTTCAAAAGAATGTAAATGCGACACTGCCTTGCTATTAAATAGCGTTTGCAGATGTCTACGTATCGTACCAATAGATTTCTAATGCTTTTTTAAATCGCGATAACCCATCTTCTTTCTATGTTTCATGATAAGATATAATATTCATTGCGAAGTGTTATGTATACCTCGCATACACTTCAAATGATTGTAAATGCGACACTTACTTGCTAGGAAACAGCGTTTGCAGATGTCTACGTATCGAAGCAATAGAGTTCTAGTCCTTCTTAAAACGAGATATCGCATCTCATTTCTATGTTTCATGATGAGATATAATATTCATTGCGAAGTGTCATGTATACCTCTTTTTCACTTCGAAAGAGTGTATATATGACACTTCCTTGCTAGGAAGTAGCGTTTGCAGATGTCTACGTATCGAAGCAATAGGGTTCTAATGCTTCTCAAGACGCGATATCGCTTATCATTTCTATATTTCACGATAAGATATATTATTCATTGTGCAGTATTATGTATACCTCGTATTCACTTCAAAAGAAAGTAAATGCGACACTTCCTTGCTAGGATATGGCGATGGCAGATGTCTACGTATGGAAGCAACAGAGTTGTAATGCTACTTAACACGAGATATCGCATCTCATTTCTACGTTTTATGATAAGATATAATATTCATTGCGATGTGGCATGTATTCCTCGCATACACTTAAAATGAATTGTAAATGCGGCACTTCCTTGCTGGGATGTAGCGTCTGCAGATGTCTACGTATCGAAGCAATAGAGTTCTAATGCTATATAAATCGCAATATCGCATCTTATTTCTGTGTTTCAAGATAAGATATTTATGTTCATTGTGGAGTGTTATGTATACCTCGTATTCACTTCAAAAGAAAGTAAATGCGACACTTCCGTGCTAGGAAATAACGTTTGCAGATGTATACGTATCGTAGCATTAGAGTACTAATGCTTCTTAAAACGCGATATCGCATCTCATTTCTATGTCTCATGATAAGATATAATGTTCATTGCGAAGCGTCATGTATATCTCGCATACACTTCAAATGAATGTGCATGTGACACTTCCTTACTAGGAAATAGCGTTTGCAGATGTATACGTATCGAAGCAAGAGAGTTCTAATGCGTCTTAAAACGCGATATCGCATCTCATTTCTATGTCTCATGATAAGATATAATGTTCATTGCGAAGCGTCATGTATATCTCGCATACACTTCAAATGAATGTGCATGTGACACTTCCTTACTAGGAAATAGCGTTTGCAGATGTATACGTATCGAAGCAGGAGAGTTCTAATGCGTCTTAAAACGCGATATCGCATCTCATTTCTATGTCTCATGATAAAATATAATATTCATTACGAAGTGTCATGTATACCTCGTGTTCACTTCAAAAGATTGTAAATGCGACACTTCCTAGGTATAAAATAGCGTTTGCACGTGTCTACGTATCAAAGCAATAGAGTTCTAATGCTTCCTAAATCGCGATATCGCATCTCATTTCTATGTTTTATGATAAGATATAATATTCATTGTGCAGTGTTATGTATACCGCTTACTCACTTCAAAAGAAACTAAATGCAACACTTCCTTGCTAGGAAATAGCGTTTGCAGATGTCAACGCATCGAAGCAATTGTGTTCTAATGCTTTCTAAAACGCGATATCGCATCTCATTTCTATGTCTCATGATAAGATATAATATTCATTGCGAAGTGTAATGTATACCTCGTACTCACTTCAAAAGAATGTAAATGCGACACTTCCTTGCTAGGAAGTAGCGTTTGCAGATGTCAACGTATCGGAGCAATAGTTCAAATGTATCTTAAAGCGCGATATCACATCTCATTTCTATGTTTCATGATAAGATATAATATTCATTGCGAAGTGTTATGTATTCCTCGTCTGCACTTCAAATGAAAGTAAATGCGACACATCCCTTCTAGGAAATAGCTTTTCCAGTTGCCTACGTATCGAACCAATAGTGTTCTAGTGCTTCTTAAAACGAGATATCGCATCTCATTTTTATGTTTCATGATGAGATATAATATTCATTGCGAAGTGTCATGTCTACCACGTATTAACTTCAAAGGAATGTAAATGCGACACTTCCTTGCTAGGAATTAGCGTTTCCAGTTGTCTACGTATCGAAACAATAGAGGTCTAATGCTTCCTATAACGAGATATCGCTTCTCATTTCTATGTTTCATGATAAGATATAATATTCATTGCGAAGTGTCATGTCTACCACGTATTCACTTCAAAGGAATGTAAATGCGACACTTCCTTGCTAGGAAGTAGCGTTTCCAGATGTCTACGTATCGTAGCAATAGTGTTCTAGTGCTTCTTAGAACGAGATACTGCATCTCATTTCTATGTGTTATGATAAGATATAATATACATTGCGAAGTGTTATGTATACCTCGCATACACTTCAAATGAATGTAAATGCGACACTTCCATGCTAGGAGATAGAGCTTCCAGATGTCTATGCATCGTAGCAAGCGTGTTATAATGCTTCTTAAAACGAGATATCGCATCTCATTTCTATATTTCGTGATAAGATATAATATTCATTGCGAAGTGTCATGTCTACCACGTATTCACTTCAAAATAATGTAAACGCGACACTTCGTTGCTAGGAAGTTGGGTTTGGAGATGTGTACGTATCGAACCAATAGGGTTCTAAGGCTTCTTATATAGCGATATCGCAGCTCATTTCTACGTTTCATGATAAGATATAATATTCGTTGTGGAGTGATATGTATACCTCGTACTCACTTCAAAGGAATGAAAATTCGACACGTTCATGCTAGGAAATAGCGTCTGCAGATGTCTACGTATCGTAGCAATAGAGGTCTAATGATTCTTAAAACGCGATATCGCATCTCATTTCTATGTTTCATGATACGATATAATATTCATTGCGAAGTGCTATGTATTCCTCGTCTACACTTCAAATGAATGTAAATGCGACACTTCCTTGCTAGGAAGTAGCGTTTCCAGATGTCTACGTATCGTAGCAATAGTGTTCTAGTGCTTCTTAGAACGAGATACTGCATCTCATTTCTATGTGTTATGATAAGATATAATATTCATTGCGAAGTGTTATGTATACCTCGCATACACTTCAAATGAATGTAAATGCGACACTTCCATGCTAGGAGATAGAGTTTCCAGATGTCTATGCATCGTAGCAAGCGTGTTATAATGCTTCTTAAAACGAGATATCGCATCTCATTTCTATATTTCATGATAAGATATAATATTCATTGCGAAGTTTTATGTATACCTCGCACACACTTCAAATGAATGTAAATGCGACACTTCGTTGCTAGGAAATAGCGTTTGCAGATGTCTACGTATCGAAGCAATAGGGTTCTAATGCTTCTCAAGACGCGATATCGCTTATCATTTCTATATTTCACGATAAGATATATTATTCATTGTGCAGTATTATGTATACCTCGTATTCACTTCAAAAGAAAGTAAATGCGACACTTCCTTGCTAGGATATGGCGATGGCAGATGTCTACGTATGGAAGCAACAGAGTTGTAATGCTACTTAACACGAGATATCGCATCTCATTTCTACGTTTTATGATAAGATATAATATTCATTGCGATGTGGCATGTATTCCTCGCATACACTTAAAATGAATTGTAAATGCGGCACTTCCTTGCTGGGATGTAGCGTCTGCAGATGTCTACGTATCGAAGCAATAGAGTTCTAATGCTATATAAATCGCAATATCGCATCTTATTTCTGTGTTTCAAGATAAGATATTTATGTTCATTGTGGAGTGTTATGTATACCTCGTATTCACTTCAAAAGAAAGTAAATGCGACACTTCCGTGCTAGGAAATAACGTTTGCAGATGTATACGTATCGTAGCATTAGAGTACTAATGCTTCTTAAAACGCGATATCGCATCTCATTTCTATGTCTCATGATAAGATATAATGTTCATTGCGAAGCGTCATGTATATCTCGCATACACTTCAAATGAATGTGCATGTGACACTTCCTTACTAGGAAATAGCGTTTGCAGATGTATACGTATCGAAGCAAGAGAGTTCTAATGCGTCTTAAAACGCGATATCGCATCTCATTTCTATGTCTCATGATAAGATATAATGTTCATTGCGAAGCGTCATGTATATCTCGCATACACTTCAAATGAATGTGCATGTGACACTTCCTTACTAGGAAATAGCGTTTGCAGATGTATACGTATCGAAGCAGGAGAGTTCTAATGCGTCTTAAAACGCGATATCGCATCTCATTTCTATGTCTCATGATAAAATATAATATTCATTACGAAGTGTCATGTATACCTCGTGTTCACTTCAAAAGATTGTAAATGCGACACTTCCTAGGTATAAAATAGCGTTTGCACGTGTCTACGTATCAAAGCAATAGAGTTCTAATGCTTCCTAAATCGCGATATCGCATCTCATTTCTATGTTTTATGATAAGATATAATATTCATTGTGCAGTGTTATGTATACCGCTTACTCACTTCAAAAGAAACTAAATGCAACACTTCCTTGCTAGGAAATAGCGTTTGCAGATGTCAACGCATCGAAGCAATTGTGTTCTAATGCTTTCTAAAACGCGATATCGCATCTCATTTCTATGTCTCATGATAAGATATAATATTCATTGCGAAGTGTAATGTATACCTCGTACTCACTTCAAAAGAATGTAAATGCGACACTTCCTTGCTAGGAAGTAGCGTTTGCAGATGTCAACGTATCGGAGCAATAGTTCAAATGTATCTTAAAGCGCGATATCACATCTCATTTCTATGTTTCATGATAAGATATAATATTCATTGCGAAGTGTTATGTATTCCTCGTCTGCACTTCAAATGAAAGTAAATGCGACACATCCCTTCTAGGAAATAGCTTTTCCAGTTGCCTACGTATCGAACCAATAGTGTTCTAGTGCTTCTTAAAACGAGATATCGCATCTCATTTCTATGTTTCATGATGAGATATAATATTCATTGCGAAGTGTCATGTCTACCACGTATTCACTTCAAAGGAATGTAAATGCGACACTTCCTTGCTAGGAATTAGCGTTTCCAGTTGTCTACGTATCGAAACAATAGAGGTCTAATGCTTCCTATAACGAGATATCGCTTCTCATTTCTATGTTTCATGATAAGATATAATATTCATTGCGAAGTGTCATGTCTACCACGTATTCACTTCAAAGGAATGTAAATGCGACACTTCCTTGCTAGGAAGTAGCGTTTCCAGATGTCTACGTATCGTAGCAATAGTGTTCTAGTGCTTCTTAGAACGAGATACTGCATCTCATTTCTATGTGTTATGATAAGATATAATATACATTGCGAAGTGTTATGTATACCTCGCATACACTTCAAATGAATGTAAATGCGACACTTCCATGCTAGGAGATAGAGTTTCCAGATGTCTATGCATCGTAGCAAGCGTGTTATAATGCTTCTTAAAACGAGATATCGCATCTCATTTCTATATTTCGTGATAAGATATAATATTCATTGCGAAGTTTTATGTATACCTCGCACACACTTCAAATGAATGTAAATGCGACACTTCGTTGCTAGGAAATAGCGTTTCCAGTTGTCTTCGTATCGAAACAATAGAGGTCTAATGCTTCCTATAACGAGATATCGCTTCTCATTTCTATGTTTCATGATAAGATATAATATTCATTGCGAAGTGTCATGTCTACCACGTATTCACTTCAAAGGAATGTAAATGCGACACTTCCTTGCTAGGAATTAGCGTTTCCAGTTGTCTACGTATCGAAACAATAGAGGTCTAATGCTTCCTATAACGAGATATCGCTTCTCATTTCTATGTTTCATGATAAGATATAATATTCATTGCGAAGTGTCATGTCTACCACGTATTCACTTCAAAGGAATGTAAATGCGACACTTGCTTGCTAGGAATTAGCGTTTCCTGTTGTCTACGTATCGAAGCATTAGAGTTCTAATGCTTCTTAAAACGCGATATCGCATCTCATTTCTATGTTTCATGATAAGATATAATATTCATTGCGAAGTGTCATGTCTACTACGTATTCACTTCAAAGGAATGTAAATGCGACACTTCCTTGCTAGGAATTAGCGTTTCCAGTTGTCTACGTATCGAAACAATAGAGGTCTAATGCTTCCTATAACGAGATATCGCTTCTCATTTCTATGTTTCATGATAAGATATAATATTCATTGCGAAGTGTCATGTCTACCACGTATTCACTTCAAAGGAATGTAAATGCGACACTTCCTTGCTAGGAATTAGCGTTTCCAGTTGCTTACGTATCGAAACAATAGAGGTCTAATGCTTCCTATAACGAGATATCGCTTCTCATTTCTATGTTTCATGATAAGATATAATATTCATTGCGAATTGTCATGTATGCCACGTATTCACGACCAAAGATTGTAAATGCGACACTTCCTTGCTAGGAAGGAGCGTTTGCAGATGTCTACGTATCGAAGCATTAGAGTTCTAATGCTCCTTAAAACGCGATATCGCATCTCATTTCTATGTTTCATGATAAGATATAATATTCATTGCGAAGTGTCATGTCTACAACGTATTCACTTCAAAGGAATGTAAATGCGACACTTCCTTGCTAGGAATTAGCGTTTCCAGTTGTCTACGTATCGAAACAATAGGGGTCTAATGCTTCCTATAACGAGATATCGCTTCTCATTTCTATGTTTCATGATAAGATATAATATTCATTGCGAAGTGTCATGTCTACCACGTACTCACTTCAAAGGAATGTAAATGCGACACTTCCTTGCTAGGAATTAGCGTTTCCATTTGTCTACGTATCGAAACAATAGAGGTCTAATGCTTCCTATAACGTGATATCGCTTCTCATTTCTATGTTTCATGATAAGATATAATATTCATTGCGAAGTGTCATGTCTACCACGTATTCACTTCAAAGGAATGTAAATGCGACACTTCCTTGCTAGGAATTAGCGTTTCCTGTTGTCTACGTATCGAAGCATTAGATTTCTAATGCTTCTTAAAACGCGATATCGCATCTCATTTCTATGTTTCATGATAAGATATAATATTCATTGCGAAGTGTCATGTCTACCACGTATTCGCTTCAAAGGAATGTAAATGCGACACTTCCTTGCTAGGAATTAGCGTTTCCAGTTGTCTACATATCGAAACAATAGAGGTCTAATGCTTCCTATAACGAGATATCGCTTCTCATTTCTATGTTTCATGATAAGATATAATATTCATTGCGAAGTGTCATGTCTACCACGTATTCACTTCAAAGGAATGTAAATGCGACACTTCCTTGCTAGGAATTAGCGTTTACAGTTGTCTACGTATCGAAACAATAGAGGTCTAATGCGTCCTGTAACGAGATATCGCTTCTCATTTCTATGTTTCATGATAAGATATAATATTCATTGCGAAGTGTCATGTCTACCACGTATTCACTTCAAAGGAATGTAAATGCGACACTTCCTTGCTAGGAATTAGCGTTTCTTGTTGTCTACGTATCGAAACAGTAGAGGTCTAATGCTTCCTATAACGAGATATCGCTTCTCATTTCTATGTTTCATGATAAGATATAATATTCATTGCGAAGTGTCATGTCTACCACGTATTCACTTCAAAGGAATGTAAATGCGACACTTCCTTGCTAGGAATTAGCGTTTCCAGTTGCCTACGTATCGAAACAATAGAGGTCTAATACCTCCTATAACGAGATATCGCTTCTCATTTCTATGTTTCATGATAAGATATAATATTCATAGCGAATTGTCATGTATGCCACGTATTCACGACCAAAGATTGTAAATGCGACACTTGCTTCCTAGGAAGGAGCGTTTGCAGATGTCTACGTATCGAAGCATTAGAGTTCTAGTGCTTCTTAAAACGCGATATCGCATCTCATTTCTATGTTTCATGATAAGATATAATATTCATTGCGAAGTGTCATGTTTACCACGTATTCACTTCAAAGGAATGAAAATGCGACACTTCTTTGCTAGGAATTAGCGTTTCCAGTTGTCTACGTATCGAAACAATAGAGGACTAATGCTTCCTATAACGAGATATCGCATCCCATTTCTATGTTTCATGATAAGATATAATATTCATTGCGAAGTGTCACGTCTACCACGTATTCACTTCAAAGGAATGTAAATGCGACACTTCCTTGCTAGGAATTAGCGTTTCCAGTTGTCTACGTATCGAAACAATAGTGGTCTAATGCTTCCTATAACGAGATATCGCTTCTCATTCCTATGTTTCATGATAAGATATTATATTCATTGCGAAGTGTCATGTATGCCACGTATTCACTTCAGCGGAATGTAAATGCGACACTTCCTTGCTAGGAAATAGCGATGGCAGATGTCTAGGTATGGAAGTAACAGAGTTCTAATACTTCTTAAATCGCGATATCGCATCTCATTTCTATGTTTCATGATAAGATATAATATTCATTGCGAATTGTCTTGTATACCTCGCATACACATCAAATGAATGTAAATGCGACACTTCCTTGCTGGAAAATAGCGTTGGCCGATGTCTACGTATCGAAGCAATAGAGTCCTAATGCTTCTCAAAACGCGATATCGCATCTCACTTCTATGTTTCATCATAAAATATTATATTTATTCCGAAGTGTTATGTATTCCACGCCTACACTTCAAATGAATGTAAATGCGACAGTTCCATGCTAGGAAATAGCGTTTCCAGACGTCTACGCATCGTAGCAATATTGTTCTAATGCTTCTTAAAACGCGATAACGCACCTCATTTCTATGTTTCATGATAAGATATAATATTCATTGCGAAGTGTCACGTATACCTTGTATTCACTTCAAGGGAATGTAAATGAGACACTTCCTTGCTAGGAAATTACGTTAACTGATGTCTACGTATCGAATCATTAGAGTTCTAGTGCTTCTTAAATCGCGATATCGCATCTCATTCCTATGTTTCGTGATAAGATATAATATTCATTGCGAAGTGTCATGTCTACCACGTATTCACTTCAAAGTAATGTAAACGCGACACTTCCTTGCTAGGAAGTTGCGTTTGGAGATGTCTACGTATCGAACCAATAGGGTTCTAAGGCTTCTTATATAGCGATATCGCAGCTCATTTCTACGTTTCATGATAAGATATAATATTCGTTGTGGAGTGATATGTATACCTCGTACTCACTTCAAAGGAATGAAAATTCGACACGTTCATGCTAGGAAATAGCGTCTGCAGATGTCTACGTATCGTAGCAATAGAGGTCTAATGATTCTTAAAACGCGATATCGCATCTCATTTCTATGTTTCATGATACGATATAATATTCATTGCGAAGTGCTATGTATTCCTCGTCTACACTTCAAATGAATGTAAATGCGACACTTCCTTGCTAGGAAGTAGCGTTTCCAGATGTCTACGTATCGTAGAAATAGTGTTCTAGTGCTTCTTAGAACGAGATACTGCATCTCATTTCTATGTGTTATGATAAGATATAATATTCATTGCGAAGTGTTATGTATACCTCGCATACACTTCAAATGAATGTAAATGCGACACTTCCATGCTAGGAGATAGAGTTACCAGATGTCTATGCATCGCAGCAAGCGTGTTATAATGCTTCTTAAAACGAGATATCGCATCTCATTTCTATATTTCATGATAAGATATAATATTCATTGCGAAGTTTTATGTATACCTCGCACACGCTTCAAATGAATGTAAATGCGACACTTCGTTGCTAGGAAATAGCGTTTCCAGTTGTCTACGTATCGAAACAATAGAGGTCTAATGCTTCCTATAACGAGATATCGCTTCTCATTTCTATGTTTCATGATAAGATATAATATTCATAGCGAATTGTCATGTATGCCACGTATTCACGACCAAAGATTGTAAATGCGACACTTCCTTCCTAGGAAGGAGCGTTTGCAGATGTCTACGTATCGAAGCATTAGAGTTCTAGTGCTTCTTAAAACGCGATATCGCATCTCATTTCTATGTTTCATGATAAGATATAATATTCATTGCGAAGTGTCATGTTTACCACGTATTCACTTCAAAGGAATGAAAATGCGACACTTCTTTGCTAGGAATTAGCGTTTCCAGTTGTCTACGTATCGAAACAATAGAGGACTAATGCTTCCTATAACGAGATATCGCATCCCATTTCTATGTTTCATGATAAGATATAATATTCATTGCGAAGTGTCACGTCTACCACGTATTCACTTCAAAGGAATGTAAATCCGACACTTCCTTGCTAGGAATTAGCGTTTCCAGTTGTCTACGTATCGAAACAATAGTGGTCTAATGCTTCCTATAACGAGATATCGCTTCTCATTCCTATGTTTCATGATAAGATATAATATTCATTGCGAAGTGTCATGTATGCCACGTATTCACTTCAGCGGAATGTAAATGCGACACTTCCTTGCTAGGATATAGCGATGGCAGATGTCTAGGTATGGAAGCAACAGAGTTCTAATACTTCTTAAATCGCGATATCGCATCTCATTTCTATGTTTCATGATAAGATATATTATTCATTGCGAATTGTCTTGTATACCTCGCATACACATCAAATGAATGTAAATGCGACACTTCCTTGCTGGAAAATAGCGTTGGCCGACGTCTACGTATCGAAGCAATAGAGTCCTAATGCTTCTCAAAACGCGATATCGCATCTCACTTCTATGTTTCATCATAAAATATTATATTTATTCCGAAGTGTTATGTATTCCACGCCTACACTTCAAATGAATGTAAATTCGACAGTTCCATGCTAGGAAATAGCGTTTCCAGACGTCTACGCATCGTAGCAATATTGTTCTAATGCTTCTTAAAACGCGATAACGCACCTCATTTCTATGTTTCGTGATAAGATATAATATTCATTGCGAAGTGTCACGTATACCTTGTATTCACTTCAAGGGAATGTAAATGAGACACTTCCTTGCTAGGAAATTACGTTAACTGATGTCAACGTATCGAATCATTAGAGTTCTAGTGCTTCTTAAATCGCGATATCGCATCTCATTCCTATGTTTCGTGATAAGATATAATATTCATTGCGAAGTGTCATGTCTACCACGTATTCACTTCAAAGTAATGTAAACGCGACACTTCCTTGCTAGGAAGTTGCGTTTGGAGATGTCTACGTATCGTAGCAATAGAGGTCTAATGATTCTTAAAACGCGATATCGCATCTCATTTCTATGTTTCATGATACGATATAATATTCATTGCGAAGTGCTATGTATTCCTCGTCTACGCTTCAAATGAATGTAAATGCGACACTTCCTTGCTGGGAAGTAGCGTTTCCAGATGTCTACGTATCGTAGCAATTGTGTTCTAGTGCTTCTTAGAACGAGATACTGCATCTCATTTCTATGTGTTATGATAAGATATAATATTCATTGCGAAGTGTTATGTATACCTCGCATACACTTCAAATGAATGTAAATGCGACACTTCCATGCTAGGAGATAGAGTTTCCAGATGTCTATGTATCGTAGCAAGCGTCTTATAATGCTTCTTAAAACGAGATATCGCATCTCATTTCTATATTTCATGATAAGATATAATATTCATTGCGAAGTTTTATGTATACCTCGCACACACTTCAAATGAATGTAAATGCGACACTTCGTTGCTAGGAAATAGCGTTTCCAGTTGTCTACGTATCGAAACAATAGAGGTCTAATGCTTCCTATAACGAGATATCGCTTCTCATTTCTATGTTTCATGATAAGATATAATATTCATTGCGAAGTGTCATGTCTACCACGTATTCACTTCAAAGGAATGTAAATGCGACACTTCCTTGCTATGAATTAGCGTTTCCAGTTGTCTACGTATCGAAACAATAGAGGTCTAATGCTTCCGATAACGAGATATCGCTTCTCATTTCTATGTTTCATGATAAGATATAATATTCATTGCGAAGTGTCATGTCTACCACGTATTCAACTTCAAAGGAATGTAAATGCGACACTTCCTTGCTAGGAATTAGCGTTTCCAGTTGTCTACATATCGAAACAATAGAGGTCTAATGCTTCCTATAACGAGATATCGCTTCTCATTTCTATGTTTCATGATAAGATATAATATTCATTGCGAAGTGTCATGTCTACCACGTATTCACTTCAAAGGAATGTAAATGCGACACTTCCTTGCTAGGAATTAGCGTTTCCAGTTGTCTACGTATCGAAACAATAGAGGTCTAATGCTTCCTATAACGAGATATCGCTTCTCATTTCTATGTTTCATGATAAGATATAATATTCATTGCGAAGTGTCATGTCTACCACGTATTCACTTCAAAGGAATGTAAATGCGACACTTCCTTGCTAGGAATTAGCGTTTCCAGTTGCCTACGTATCGAAACAATAGAGGTCTAATGCTTCCTATAACGAGATATCGCTTCCCATTTCTATGTTTCATGATAAGATATAATATTCATTGCGAAGTGTCATGTATGCCACGTATTCACTTCAAAGTAATGTAAATGCGACACTTCCTTGCTAGGATATAGCGATGGCAGATGTCTAGGTATGGAAGCAACAGAGTTCTAATACTTCTTAAATCGCGATATCGCATCTCATTTCTATGTTTCATGATAAGATATAATATTCATTGCGAAGTTTTATGTATACCTCGTATTCACTCCAAATGAATGGAAATGCGACACTTCCATGCTAGGAAATAGCGTTTGCAGATGTCTACGTATCGAAGCAATAGATTTCTAATGCTTCTTAAATCACGATATCGCATTTTATTTCTATGTTTCATGATAACATATAATATTCACTGTGGAGTGTTATGCATACCTCGTATTCACTTCAGAAGGTTGTAAATCCGACACTTCCTTGCTAGGAAATAGCGTTTGCAGATATCTACGTATCGAAGAAATAGATTCCTAATGCTTCTCAAAACGCGATATCGCATCTCATTTCTATGTTTCATGATTTGATTTAGTATTCATTGTGGAGTGTTATGTATACCTCGTATTCACTACAAAGGAATGTGAATGCGGCACTTCCATGCCAGGAAGTAGCGTTTGCAGATGTCTACGTATCGTAGCAATAGAGTTCTAATGCTTCTAAAACGCGATATAGCATCTCATTTCTATGTCTCATTATAGGATATAATATTCATTGCGAAGTGTCATGTATACCTCGTATTCACCTCAAAGGAGTGTAAATGCGGCACTTCCCTGCTAGGATATAGCGCTTGCAGATGTCTACGTACCGTAGCAATAATGCTCTAATGCTTCATAAAACGAGATATCGCATTTCATTGCCATGTGTCATGATAAGATATAATATTCATTGTGGAGTGTTATGTATACCTCGTATTCATTTCAAAACAATGTAAATGCCACACCTCCTTGCTAGGAAATAGCGTTTGCAAATGTCTCGTTATCGAAGCAATAGGGTTCTAATGCTTCTCAAGTCGCGATATCGCATCTCATTTCTATGTTTCGTGATGAGACATAAAATTCATTGTGGAGTGTTACGTATACCTCGTACTTACTTCAAAAGAATGTGAATGCGACACTTCCATGCTAGGAAATAGCGTTTCCAGAAGACTACGTATCGTAGCAATGGCGTTCTAATGCTTCTAAAAACGCGATATCGCATCTCATTCGTATGTTTCAAGATAAGATACAGTGTTCATTGCGAAATGTCATGTATACCACGTATTCACTTCTAAAGGATGTAAATGCTACACTTCCTTGCTAGGAAATAGCGTTTGCTGATGTCTACGTAGCGAAAAAATATAGTTATAATGCTTCTCAAAACGCCATATCGCATCTCATTTCTATTTTTCACGATAAGATATAATATTCATTGTAAAGTGTCATGTATACGTTGTATTCACTTCAAATGAATGTAAATGCGACACTTCCTTGCTAGGAAACAGAGTTTGCCGATGTCTACGTATCGTACCTACAGAGTCCTAAATCAACCTAAAACGCTATATCGCAACTCATTACTATGTTTCATGATAAGATACAATATTCATTGCGAAGTGTCATGTATAACTGGTATTCACTTCAAAAGAATGTAAATGCGACACTCCCTTCCTTGGAAAAAGCGTTTGCAGATGTCTACGTATCGTAGCAATAGCGTTCTAATTAATTTTAAATCGCGATATCGCATCTCAATATTCATTGTGGACTGTTATGTGTACCTCGTATTCACTTCAAAAGAATGTAAATGCGACACTTCCTTGCTATTAAATAGCGTTTGGAGATGTCTACGTATAGCAGCAATGGAGTTCTAATGCTTCTTAAATCGCGATATCGCATCTTATTTCTATGTATCATGATAAGATATAATATTCATTGCGAAGTGTCATGTATACCTCGTATTCTCTAGAAAAGAATGTAAATGCGACACTGTCTTGCTAGGAAATAGCGTTTGCAGATTTCCAAGCATCGTAGCAATAGATTTCTGATGCTCCTTAAAACAGGATATCGCATCTCATTTCTATGATTCATGATAAGATATAATATTAATTGCGAAGTGTCATGTATACCTCGTATTCACTTCAGAAGAATGTAAATGCGACACTTTCTTGCTGGGAAATAGCGTTTCCAGATGTCTACGTATCGAAACAATAGTGTTATAATGCTTCTAAAATCGCGATATCGCATCTCTATTCTATGTTTCATGATAAGATATAATATTCATTGCGAAGTGTAATGTATACCTCGTATTCACTTCAAAAGAATGTAAATGGGACACTTCCTTGCTAGGAAATAGCGTTTGCAGATTTCCACGTATCGTATCAGTAGGGTTCTAATACTTCTTAAATCGCGATATCGATTCTCATTTCTATGCTTAATGATAAGATGTAATATACATTGCGAGGTGTCATGTATACCTCGCATATACTTCAAATGAAAGTAAATGCGACACTTCCTTGCTAGGAAATAGCGTTTGCGGATGTCTACGTATCGTAGAAATAGAGTTCTAATGCTTCTTAAATCGCGATAACGCATATCATTTCTATGTTACATGATAAGATATAATATTCATTGTGCAGTGCTATGTATACCTCGTATTCGCTTTATAAGAATGTAAATGTGACACTTCCTTGCTTGGAAATAGCGTTTGCAAATGTCTGCGTATCGTAGAAATTGGTTTCTAATGCTTATTAAGACGCGATATCGCATCTCATTTCTATGTCTCATGATAAGATATAATATTCATTGGGAAGAGTTATGTATTCCTCGTCTACACTTCAAATGACTGTTAATGCGACACTTCCTTTCCAGGAAATAGCGTTTCCAGATGTCTACGTATCGTAGCAATAGAGTTCTAATGCTTCTTAAAACGCGACATCGCATCTCATTTCTATGTTTCATGATAAGATATAATATTCATTGCGATGCGTCATGTATACCTCGTATTCACTTCGAAACAATGTAAACGTCACACCTCCTTGCTAGGAAATAGCGCTGGCAGATGTATACGTATCGAAGCAATAGAGTTCTAATACATCTTATATCGCGATATCTCTTCTCATTTCTATGCTTCATGATAAGATATAGTATTCATTGCGAAGTGCCACTTGTGCCTCGCATGCACTTCAAAAGAATGTAAATGAGACACTTCCTTGCTAGGAGATAGCGTTGGCAGAAGTCTACGTATCGAAGCAATAGTGTTCTAACGGTTCTTAAAACGCGATATCGCACCTCATTTCTATGTCTCATGGTAAGATATAATATACATTGTGGAGTGTTATGAATACCTCGTATTCACTTCAAAATGATGTAAGTGCGATACTTCCTTGCTGGGAAGTAGGGTTTCCAGATATCTACGTATCGTAGTAATAGATATCTAATGCTTCTTAAAACGCGATATCGCATCGCATTTCTATGTGTCATGATAAGTTATAATATTCATTGCGATGTGTTATGTATATCTCGTATTCACTTCAACTGAATATAAATGCGACACTACCTTGCTACTAAATAGCGTTTGCAAATGTCTACGTATCGTTGCAATAGGGTTCTAATGAGTTTTAAATCGCGATATCGCGTCTCATTTCTATGTTATCATGATAAGACATAATATTCTTTGCGAAGTGTCATGTGTACCTCGTATTCACTTCAAAAGTATGTAAATGCGACACTTCCTTGCTAAGAAGTAGCGTTTGCAGATGTCTACGTATCGAAGCAATAGAGTTCTAATGCTTCTTATAACGAGATATAGCATCTCAAATCTATGTTTTATGATAAGATATAACATTCATTGCGAAGTGTCATGTAAATCTCGTATTCCTTTCAAAAGAATGTAAATGCGCAACTACCTTGCTAGGAAGTAGCGTTTGCAAATGTCTACGTATCGAGGCAATAGAGTTCTAATGCTTCCTCATTCGCCATATCCCATTTCATTTCTATGTTTCATGATAAGTTATAATATTCGTTGCGATATGTCATGTATACCTCATATTCCCTTCAAAGGAGTGTAAATGCGAACCTTCCTTGCTAGGGAATTACGTTTGCAGATGTCTACGTATCGTAGCAAACGTGTTCTAATGCTTCTTAATACGCGAAATCGCTCCTCATTCCTATGTTTCATTATAAGATATAATATTCATTGCGAGGTCCCATGTATACCTCGCATACACTTCAAATGAATGTAAACGCGACACTTCCTTCCTGGGAAATGGCGTTTGCGGATGTCTACGTATCGTAGCAATAAATTTCTAATGCTTCTTAAATCGCGATATCGCATCTCATCACTATGTTTCTTTATAAGATATAATATTCAATGTGGAGTGCTATGTATACCTCGCATTCACTTCAAAGGAATGTAAATGCGACACTTCCTTGCTAGGAAGGAGCGTTTGCAGATGTCTACGTATCGAAGCATTAGAGGTCTAATTCTTCCTATAACGAGATATCGCTTCTCATTCCTATGTTTCATGATAAGATATTATATTCATTGCGAAGTGTCATGTATGCCACGTATTCACTTCAGCGGAATGTAAATGCGACACTTCCTTGCTAGGAAATAGCGATGGCAGATGTCTAGGTATGGAAGTAACAGAGTTCTAATACTTCTTAAATCGCGATATCGCATCTCATTTCTATGTTTCATGATAAGATATAATATTCATTGCGAATTGTCTTGTATACCTCGCATACACATCAAATGAATGTAAATGCGACACTTCCTTGCTGGAAAATAGCGTTGGCCGATGTCTACGTATCGAAGCAATAGAGTCCTAATGCTTCTCAAAACGCGATATCGCATCTCACTTCTATGTTTCATCATAAAATATTATATTTATTCCGAAGTGTTATGTATTCCACGCCTACACTTCAAATGAATGTAAATGCGACAGTTCCATGCTAGGAAATAGCGTTTCCAGACGTCTACGCATCGT
Source organism: Xylocopa sonorina (assembly GCF_050948175.1). Taxonomy (NCBI): domain Eukaryota; kingdom Metazoa; phylum Arthropoda; class Insecta; order Hymenoptera; family Apidae; genus Xylocopa; species Xylocopa sonorina. The sequence goes on from NW_027490091.1 coordinate 1,644,153, forward strand.
AGCAATATTGTTCTAATGCTTCTTAAAACGCGATAACGCACCTCATTTCTATGTTTCATGATAAGATATAATATTCATTGCGAAGTGTCACGTATACCTTGTATTCACTTCAAGGGAATGTAAATGAGACACTTCCTTGCTAGGAAATTACGTTAACTGATGTCTACGTATCGAATCATTAGAGTTCTAGTGCTTCTTAAATCGCGATATCGCATCTCATTCCTATGTTTCGTGATAAGATATAATATTCATTGCGAAGTGTCATGTCTACCACGTATTCACTTCAAAGTAATGTAAACGCGACACTTCCTTGCTAGGAAGTTGCGTTTGGAGATGTCTACGTATCGAACCAATAGGGTTCTAAGGCTTCTTATATAGCGATATCGCAGCTCATTTCTACGTTTCATGATAAGATATAATATTCGTTGTGGAGTGATATGTATACCTCGTACTCACTTCAAAGGAATGAAAATTCGACACGTTCATGCTAGGAAATAGCGTCTGCAGATGTCTACGTATCGTAGCAATAGAGGTCTAATGATTCTTAAAACGCGATATCGCATCTCATTTCTATGTTTCATGATACGATATAATATTCATTGCGAAGTGCTATGTATTCCTCGTCTACACTTCAAATGAATGTAAATGCGACACTTCCTTGCTAGGAAGTAGCGTTTCCAGATGTCTACGTATCGTAGAAATAGTGTTCTAGTGCTTCTTAGAACGAGATACTGCATCTCATTTCTATGTGTTATGATAAGATATAATATTCATTGCGAAGTGTTATGTATACCTCGCATACACTTCAAATGAATGTAAATGCGACACTTCCATGCTAGGAGATAGAGTTTCCAGATGTCTATGCATCGTAGCAAGCGTGTTATAATGCTTCTTAAAACGAGATATCGCATCTCATTTCTATATTTCATGATAAGATATAATATTCATTGCGAAGTTTTATGTATACCTCGCACACGCTTCAAATGAATGTAAATGCGACACTTCGTTGCTAGGAAATAGCGTTTCCAGTTGTCTACGTATCGAAACAATAGAGGTCTAATGCTTCCTATAACGAGATATCGCTTCTCATTTCTATGTTTCATGATAAGATATAATATTCATAGCGAATTGTCATGTATGCCACGTATTCACGACCAAAGATTGTAAATGCGACACTTCCTTCCTAGGAAGGAGCGTTTGCAGATGTCTACGTATCGAAGCATTAGAGTTCTAGTGCTTCTTAAAACGCGATATCGCATCTCATTTCTATGTTTCATGATAAGATATAATATTCATTGCGAAGTGTCATGTTTACCACGTATTCACTTCAAAGGAATGAAAATGCGACACTTCTTTGCTAGGAATTAGCGTTTCCAGTTGTCTACGTATCGAAACAATAGAGGACTAATGCTTCCTATAACGAGATATCGCATCCCATTTCTATGTTTCATGATAAGATATAATATTCATTGCGAAGTGTCATGTCTACCACGTATTCACTTCAAAGGAATGTAAATGCGACACTTCCTTGCTATGAATTAGCGTTTCCAGTTGTCTACGTATCGAAACAATAGAGGTCTAATGCTTCCTATAACGAGATATCGCTTCTCATTTCTATGTTTCATGATAAGATATAATATTCATTGCGAAGTGTCATGTATGCCACGTATTCACTTCAGCGGAATGTAAATGCGACACTTCCTTGCTAGGATATAGCGATGGCAGATGTCTAGGTATGAAGCAACAGAGTTCTAATACTTCTTAAATCGCGATATCGCATCTCATTTCTATGTTTCATGATAAGATATAATATTCATTGCGAATTGTCTTGTATACCTCGCATACACATCAAATGAATGTAAATGCGACACTTCCTTGCTGGAAAATAGCGTTGGCCGATGTCTACGTATCGAAGCAATAGAGTCCTAATGCTTCCCAAAACGCGATATCGCATCTCACTTCTATGTTTCATCATAAAATACTATATTTATTCCGAAGTGTTATGTATTCCACGGCTACACTTCAAATGAATGTAAATTCGACAGTTCCATGCTAGGAAATAGCGTTTCCAGACGTCTACGCATCGTAGCAATATTGTTCTAATGCTTCTTAAAACGCGATAACGCACCTCATTTCTATGTTTCATGATAAGATATAATATTCATTGCGAAGTGTCACGTATACCCTGTATTCACTTCAAGGGATTGTAAATGCGACACTTCCTTGCTAGGAAATTACGTTAACTGATGTCAACGTATCGAATCATTAGAGTTCTAGTGCTTCTTAAATCGCGATATCGCATCTCATATCTATGTTTCGTCATAAGATATAATATTCTTTGTGGAGTGTGATGTATTCCTCGTATTCACTTAAAAAGTATGTAAATGCGACACTTACCATCTAGGAAATAGCGTTTGCAGATGTCTACGTATCGAAGCATTAGAGTTCTAATGCTTCTTAAAACGCGATATCGCATCTCATTTCTATGTTTCATGATAAGATATAATATTCATTGCGAAGTGTCATGTCTACCACGTATTCACTTCAAAATAATGTAAACGTGACACTTCCTTGCTAGGAAGTTGCGTTTGGAGATGTCTACGTATCGAACCAATAGGGTTCTAAGGCTTCTTATATAGCGACATCGCAGCTCATTTCTACGTTTCATGATAAGATATAATATTCGTTGTGGAGTGATATGTATACCTCGTACTCACTTCAAAGGAATGAAAATTCGACACGTTCATGCTAGGAAATAGCGTCTGCAGATGTCTACGTATCGTAGCAATAGAGGTCTAATGATTCTTAAAACGCGATATCGCATCTCATTTCTATGTTTCATGATACGATATAATATTCATTGCGAAGTGCTATGTATTCCTCGTCTACGCTTCAAATGAATGTAAATGCGACACTTCCTTGCTGGGAAGTAGCGTTTCCAGATGTCTACGTATCGTAGCAATTGTGTTCTAGTGCTTCTTAGAACGAGATACTGCATCTCATTTCTATGTGTTATGATAAGATATAATATTCATTGCGAAGTGTTATGTATACCTCGCATACACTTCAAATGAATGTAAATGCGACACTTCCATGCTAGGAGATAGAGTTTCCAGATGTCTATGTATCGTAGCAAGCGTGTTATAATGCTTCTTAAAACGAGATATCGCATCTCATTTCTATATTTCATGATAAGATATAATATTCATTGCGAAGTTTTATGTATACCTCGCACACACTTCAAATGAATGTAAATGCGACACTTCGTTGCTAGGAAATAGCGTTTCCAGTTGTCTACGTATCGAAACAATAGAGGTCTAATGCTTCCTATAACGAGATATCGCTTCTCATTCCTATGTTTCATGATAAGATATAATATTCATTGCGAAGTGTCATGTCTATCACGTATTCACTTCAACGGAATGTAAATGTGACACTTCCTTGCTAGGAATTAGCGTTTCCAGTTGTCTACGTATCGAAACAATAGAGGTCTAATGCTTCCTATAACGAGATATCGCTTCTCATTTCTATGTTTCATGATAATATATAATATTCATTGCGAAGTGTCATGTCTACCACGTATTCACTTCAAAGGAATGAAAATTCGACACGTTCATGCTAGGAAATAGCGTCTGCAGATGTCTACGTATCGTAGCAATAGAGGTCTAATGATTCTTAAAACGCGATATCGCATCTCATTTCTATGTTTCATGATACGATATAATATTCATTGCGAAGTGCTATGTATTCCTCGTCTACACTTCAAATGAATGTAAATGCGACACTTCCTTGCTAGGAAGTAGCGTTTCCAGATGTCTACGTATCGTAGAAATAGTGTTCTAGTGCTTCTTAGAACGAGATACTGCATCTCATTTCTATGTGTTATGATAAGATATAATATTCATTGCGAAGTGTTATGTATACCTCGCATACACTTCAAATGAATGTAAATGCGACACTTCCATGCTAGGAGATAGAGTTTCCAGATGTCTATGCATCGTAGCAAGCGTGTTATAATGCTTCTTAAAACGAGATATCGCATCTCATTTCTATATTTCATGATAAGATATAATATTCATTGCGAAGTTTTATGTATACCTCGCACACGCTTCAAATGAATGTAAATGCGACACTTCGTTGCTAGGAAATAGCGTTTCCAGTTGTCTACGTATCGAAACAATAGAGGTCTAATGCTTCCTATAACGAGATATCGCTTCTCATTTCTATGTTTCATGATAAGATATAATATTCATAGCGAATTGTCATGTATGCCACGTATTCACGACCAAAGATTGTAAATGCGACACTTCCTTCCTAGGAAGGAGCGTTTGCAGATGTCTACGTATCGAAGCATTAGAGTTCTAGTGCTTCTTAAAACGCGATATCGCATCTCATTTCTATGTTTCATGATAAGATATAATATTCATTGCGAAGTGTCATGTTTACCACGTATTCACTTCAAAGGAATGAAAATGCGACACTTCTTTGCTAGGAATTAGCGTTTCCAGTTGTCTACGTATCGAAACAATAGAGGACTAATGCTTCCTATAACGAGATATCGCATCCCATTTCTATGTTTCATGATAAGATATAATATTCATTGCGAAGTGTCATGTCTACCACGTATTCACTTCAAAGGAATGTAAATGCGACACTTCCTTGCTATGAATTAGCGTTTCCAGTTGTCTACGTATCGAAACAATAGAGGTCTAATGCTTCCTATAACGAGATATCGCTTCTCATTTCTATGTTTCATGATAAGATATAATATTCATTGCGAAGTGTCATGTATGCCACGTATTCACTTCAGCGGAATGTAAATGCGACACTTCCTTGCTAGGATATAGCGATGGCAGATGTCTAGGTATGAAGCAACAGAGTTCTAATACTTCTTAAATCGCGATATCGCATCTCATTTCTATGTTTCATGATAAGATATAATATTCATTGCGAATTGTCTTGTATACCTCGCATACACATCAAATGAATGTAAATGCGACACTTCCTTGCTGGAAAATAGCGTTGGCCGATGTCTACGTATCGAAGCAATAGAGTCCTAATGCTTCCCAAAACGCGATATCGCATCTCACTTCTATGTTTCATCATAAAATACTATATTTATTCCGAAGTGTTATGTATTCCACGCCTACACTTCAAATGAATGTAAATTCGACAGTTCCATGCTAGGAAATAGCGTTTCCAGACGTCTACGCATCGTAGCAATATTGTTCTAATGCTTCTTAAAACGCGATAACGCACCTCATTTCTATGTTTCATGATAAGATATAATATTCATTGCGAAGTGTCACGAATACCCTGTATTCACTTCAAGGGATTGTAAATGCGACACTTCCTTGCTAGGAAATTACGTTAACTGATGTCAACGTATCGAATCATTAGAGTTCTAGTGCTTCTTAAATCGCGATATCGCATCTCATATCTATGTTTCGTCATAAGATATAATATTCTTTGTGGAGTGTGATGTATTCCTCGTATTCACTTAAAAAGTATGTAAATGCGACACTTACCATCTAGGAAATAGCGTTTGCAGATGTCTACGTATCGAAGCATTAGAGTTCTAATGCTTCTTAAAACGCGATATCGCATCTCATTTCTATGTTTCATGATAAGATATAATATTCATTGCGAAGTGTCATGTCTACCACGTATTCACTTCAAAATAATGTAAACGTGACACTTCCTTGCTAGGAAGTTGCGTTTGGAGATGTCTACGTATCGAACCAATAGGGTTCTAAGGCTTCTTATATAGCGACATCGCAGCTCATTTCTACGTTTCATGATAAGATATAATATTCGTTGTGGAGTGATATGTATACCTCGTACTCACTTCAAAGGAATGAAAATTCGACACGTTCATGCTAGGAAATAGCGTCTGCAGATGTCTACGTATCGTAGCAATAGAGGTCTAATGATTCTTAAAACGCGATATCGCATCTCATTTCTATGTTTCATGATACGATATAATATTCATTGCGAAGTGCTATGTATTCCTCGTCTACGCTTCAAATGAATGTAAATGCGACACTTCCTTGCTGGGAAGTAGCGTTTCCAGATGTCTACGTATCGTAGCAATTGTGTTCTAGTGCTTCTTAGAACGAGATACTGCATCTCATTTCTATGTGTTATGATAAGATATAATATTCATTGCGAAGTGTTATGTATACCTCGCATACACTTCAAATGAATGTAAATGCGACACTTCCATGCTAGGAGATAGAGTTTCCAGATGTCTATGTATCGTAGCAAGCGTGTTATAATGCTTCTTAAAACGAGATATCGCATCTCATTTCTATATTTCATGATAAGATATAATATTCATTGCGAAGTTTTATGTATACCTCGCACACACTTCAAATGAATGTAAATGCGACACTTCGTTGCTAGGAAATAGCGTTTCCAGTTGTCTACGTATCGAAACAATAGAGGTCTAATGCTTCCTATAACGAGATATCGCTTCTCATTCCTATGTTTCATGATAAGATATAATATTCATTGCGAAGTGTCATGTCTATCACGTATTCACTTCAACGGAATGTAAATGTGACACTTCCTTGCTAGGAATTAGCGTTTCCAGTTGTCTACGTATCGAAACAATAGAGGTCTAATGCTTCCTATAACGAGATATCGCTTCTCATTTCTATGTTTCATGATAATATATAATATTCATTGCGAAGTGTCATGTCTACCACGTATTCACTTCAAAGGAATGTAAATGCGGCACTTCCTTGCTAGGAATTAGCGTTTCCAGTTGTCTACGTATCGAAACAATAGAGGTCTAATGCTTCCTATAACGAGATATCGCTTCTCATTTCTATGTTTCATGATAAGATATAATATTCATTGCGAAGTGTCATGTCTACCACGTATTCACTTCAAAGGAATGTAAATGCGACACTTCCTTGCTATGAATTAGCGTTTCCAGTTGTCTACGTATCGAAACAATAGAGGTCTAATGCTTCCTATAACGAGATATCGCTTCTCATTTCTATGTTTCATGATAAGATATAATATTCATTGCGAAGTGTCATGTCTACCACGTATTCAACTTCAAAGGAATGTAAATGCGACACTTCCTTGCTAGGAATTAGCGTTTCCAGTTGTCTACATATCGAAACAATAGAGGTCTAATGCTTCCTATAACGAGATATCGCTTCTCATTTCTATGTTTCATGATAAGATATAATATTCATTGCGAAGTGTCATGTCTACCACGTATTCACTTCAAAGGAATGTAAATGCGACACTTCCTTGCTAGGAATTAGCGTTTCCAGTTGTCTACGTATCGAAACAATAGAGGTCTAATGCTTCCTATAACGAGATATCGCTTCTCATTTCTATGTTTCATGATAAGATATAATATTCATTGCGAAGTGTCATGTCTACCACGTATTCACTTCAAAGGAATGTAAATGCGACACTTCCTTGCTAGGAATTAGCGTTTCCAGTTGCCTACGTATCGAAACAATAGAGGTCTAATGCTTCCTATAACGAGATATCGCTTCCCATTTCTATGTTTCATGATAAGATATAATATTCATTGCGAAGTGTCATGTATGCCACGTATTCACTTCAAAGTAATGTAAATGCGACACTTCCTTGCTAGGATATAGCGATGGCAGATGTCTAGGTATGGAAGCAACAGAGTTCTAATACTTCTTAAATCGCGATATCGCATCTCATTTCTATGTTTCATGATAAGATATAATATTCATTGCGAAGTTTTATGTATACCTCGTATTCACTCCAAATGAATGGAAATGCGACACTTCCATGCTAGGAAATAGCGTTTGCAGATGTCTACGTATCGAAGCAATAGAATTCTAATGCTTCTTAAATCACGATATCGCATTTTATTTCTATGTTTCATGATAACATATAATATTCACTGTGGAGTGTTATGCATACCTCGTATTCACTTCAGAAGGTTGTAAATCCGACACTTCCTTGCTAGGAAATAGCGTTTGCAGATATCTACGTATCGAAGAAATAGATTCCTAATGCTTCTCAAAACGCGATATCGCATCTCATTTCTATGTTTCATGATTTGATTTAGTATTCATTGTGGAGTGTTATGTATACCTCGTATTCACTACAAAGGAATGTGAATGCGGCACTTCCATGCCAGGAAGTAGCGTTTGCAGATGTCTACGTATCGTAGCAATAGAGTTCTAATGCTTCTAAAACGCGATATAGCATCTCATTTCTATGTCTCATTATAGGATATAATATTCATTGCGAAGTGTCATGTATACCTCGTATTCACCTCAAAAGAGTGTAAATGCGGCACTTCCCTGCTAGGATATAGCGTTTGCAGATGTCTACGTACCGTAGCAATAATGCTCTAATGCTTCATAAAACGAGATATCGCATTTCATTGCCATGTGTCATGATAAGATATAATATTCATTGTGGAGTGTTATGTATACCTCGTATTCATTTCAAAACAATGTAAATGCCACACCTCCTTGCTAGGAAATAGCGTTTGCAAATGTCTCGTTATCGAAGCAATAGGGTTCTAATGCTTCTCAAGTCGCGATATCGCATCTCATTTCTATGTTTCGTGATGAGACATAAAATTCATTGTGGAGTGTTACGTATACCTCGTACTTACTTCAAAAGAATGTGAATGCGACACTTCCATGCTAGGAAATAGCGTTTCCAGAAGACTACGTATCGTAGCAATGGCGTTCTAATGCTTCTAAAAACGCGATATCGCATCTCATTCGTATGTTTCAAGATAAGATACAGTGTTCATTGCGAAATGTCATGTATACCACGTATTCACTTCTAGAGGATGTAAATGCTACACTTCCTTGCTAGGAAATAGCGTTTGCTGATGTCTACGTAGCGAAAAAATATAGTTATAATGCTTCTCAAAACGCCATATCGCATCTCATTTCTATTTTTCACGATAAGATATAATATTCATTGTAAAGTGTCATGTATACGTTGTATTCACATCAAATGAATGTAAATGCGACACTTCCTTGCTAGGAAACAGAGTTTGCCGATGTCTACGTATCGTACCTACAGAGTCCTAAATCAACCTAAAACGCTATATCGCAACTCATTACTATGTTTCATGATAAGATACAATATTCATTGCGAAGTGTCATGTATAACTGGTATTCACTTCAAAAGAATGTAAATGCGACACTCCCTTCCTTGGAAAAAGCGTTTGCAGATGTCTACGTATCGTAGCAATAGCGTTCTAATTAATTTTAAATCGCGATATCGCATCTCAATATTCATTGTGGACTGTTATGTGTACCTCGTATTCACTTCAAAAGAATGTAAATGCGACACTTCCTTGCTATTAAATAGCGTTTGGAGATGTCTACGTATAGCAGCAATGGAGTTCTAATGCTTCTTAAATCGCGATATCGCATCTTATTTCTATGTATCATGATAAGATATAATATTCATTGCGAAGTGTCATGTATACCTCGTATTCTCTAGAAAAGAATGTAAATGCGACACTGTCTTGCTAGGAAATAGCGTTTGCAGATTTCCAAGCATCGTAGCAATAGATTTCTGATGCTCCTTAAAACAGGATATCGCATCTCATTTCTATGATTCATGATAAGATATAATATTAATTGCGAAGTGTCATGTATACCTCGTATTCACTTCAGAAGAATGTAAATGCGACACTTTCTTGCTGGGAAATAGCGTTTCCAGATGTCTACGTATCGAAACAATAGTGTTATAATGCTTCTAAAATCGCGATATCGCATCTCTATTCTATGTTTCATGATAAGATATAATATTCATTGCGAAGTGTAATGTATACCTCGTATTCACTTCAAAAGAATGTAAATGGGACACTTCCTTGCTAGGAAATAGCGTTTGCAGATTTCCACGTATCGTATCAGTAGGGTTCTAATACTTCTTAAATCGCGATATCGCTTCTCATTTCTATGCTTAATGATAAGATGTAATATACATTGCGAGGTGTCATGTATACCTCGCATATACTTCAAATGAAAGTAAATGCGACACTTCCTTGCTAGGAAATAGCGTTTGCGGATGTCTACGTATCGTAGAAATAGAGTTCTAATGCTTCTTAAATCGCGATAACGCATATCATTTCTATGTTACATGATAAGATATAATATTCATTGTGCAGTGCTATGTATACCTCGTATTCGCTTTATAAGAATGTAAATGTGACACTTCCTTGCTTGGAAATAGCGTTTGCAAATGTCTGCGTATCGTAGAAATTGGTTTCTAATGCTTATTAAGACGCGATATCGCATCTCATTTCTATGTCTCATGATAAGATATAATATTCATTGGGAAGAGTTATGTATTCCTCGTCTACGCTTCAAATGACTGTTAATGCGACACTTCCTTTCCAGGAAATAGCGTTTCCAGATGTCTACGTATCGTAGCAATAGAGTTCTAATGCTTCTTAAAACGCGACATCGCATCTCATTTCTATGTTTCATGATAAGATATAATATTCATTGCGATGCGTCATGTATACCTCGTATTCACTTCGAAACAATGTAAACGTCACACCTCCTTGCTAGGAAATAGCGCTGGCAGATGTATACGTATCGAAGCAATAGAGTTCTAATACATCTTATATCGCGATATCTCTTCTCATTTCTATGCTTCATGATAAGATATAGTATTCATTGCGAAGTGCCACTTGTGCCTCGCATGCACTTCAAAAGAATGTAAATGAGACACTTCCTTGCTAGGAGATAGCGTTGGCAGAAGTCTACGTATCGAAGCAATAGTGTTCTAACGGTTCTTAAAACGCGATATCGCACCTCATTTCTATGTCTCATGGTAAGATATAATATACATTGTGGAGTGTTATGAATACCTCGTATTCACTTCAAAATGATGTAAGTGCGATACTTCCTTGCTGGGAAGTAGGGTTTCCAGATATCTACGTATCGTAGTAATAGATATCTAATGCTTCTTAAAACGCGATATCGCATCGCATTTCTATGTGTCATGATAAGTTATAATATTCATTGCGATGTGTTATGTATATCTCGTATTCACTTCAACTGAATATAAATGCGACACTACCTTGCTACTAAATAGCGTTTGCAAATGTCTACGTATCGTTGCAATAGGGTTCTAATGAGTTTTAAATCGCGATATCGCGTCTCATTTCTATGTTATCATGATAAGACATAATATTCTTTGCGAAGTGTCATGTGTACCTCGTATTCACTTCAAAAGTATGTAAATGCGACACTTCCTTGCTAAGAAGTAGCGTTTGCAGATGTCTACGTATCGAAGCAATAGAGTTCTAATGCTTCTTATAACGAGATATAGCATCTCAAATCTATGTTTTATGATAAGATATAACATTCATTGCGAAGTGTCATGTAAATCTCGTATTCCTTTCAAAAGAATGTAAATGCGCAACTACCTTGCTAGGAAGTAGCGTTTGCAAATGTCTACGTATCGAGGCAATAGAGTTCTAATGCTTCCTCATTCGCCATATCCCATTTCATTTCTATGTTTCATGATAAGTTATAATATTCGTTGCGATATGTCATGTATACCTCATATTCCCTTCAAAGGAGTGTAAATGCGAACCTTCCTTGCTAGGGAATTGCGTTTGCAGATGTCTACGTATCGTAGCAAACGTGTTCTAATGCTTCTTAATACGCGAAATCGCTCCTCATTCCTATGTTTCATTATAAGATATAATATTCATTGCGAGGTCCCATGTATACCTCGCATACACTTCAAATGAATGTAAACGCGACACTTCCTTCCTGGGAAATGGCGTTTGCGGATGTCTACGTATCGTAGCAATAAATTTCTAATGCTTCTTAAATCGCGATATCGCATCTCATCACTATGTTTCTTTATAAGATATAATATTCAATGTGGAGTGCTATGTATACCTCGCATTCACTTCAAAGGAATGTAAATGCGACACTTCCTTGCTAGGAAATAGTGTTTGCAGATGTCTACGTATCGAAGCATCAGTGTTCTAATGCTTCTTAAAAAGCGATGTAGCACCTCATTTCCATGTTTCATGATGAGGTATAATATTCATTGCGAAGTGTTATGTATATCTCGTATTCACTTCAAATGAATGTAAATGCTACACTTCCTTGCTAGGAAATAGCGTTTGCAGATGTCTCCGTATCGAAGCAATAGGGTTCTAATGTTTCTTAGATCGTGATATCGCATCCTATTTCTGTGTTTCATGATAAGATATAATATTCATTGTGGAGTGTTATGTCTACAGCGCATTCACTTCAAATGAATGTAAATGCGACACTTCCTTGCTAGGTAATAGCGTTTGCAGATGTCTACGTATCGTAGCAATAGGGTTCTAATGCTTCTTAAAATGCGATATCGCATCCCATTTCTATTACTCATGATAAGATATAATATTCATTACGAAGTGTTATGTATTCCTCGTCTACACTTCAAATTCAATGTAAATGCGACACATTCCTCCTAGGAAATAGCGTTTCCATATGTCTACGTATCGAAGCAATAGAGTTCTAATGCTACTTAAAACGTGATATCGCATATCATTTCTGTGTTTCATGATATGATATAATATTCATTGTGGAGTGTTATGTACTCCTCGTATTCACATCATATGAATGTAAATGCGACGCTTCCCTGCTAAGATGTAGCGTTTCCAGATGTCTACGTATCGAAGCAATAGAGTTCTAATGCTTCGCAAAACGCGATATTGCATCCCGTTTCTATGTTTCATGATAAGATATAATATTAATTGCGAATTGTCATGTATACCTCGTATTCACTTAAAAAGAATGCAAATGCGACACATCCTTGATAGGAAATATCGTTTGCAGATATCTCCGTATGGACCAATAGAGATCTAATGCTTCTTAAATCGCGGTATCGCATCGGATTTCTATGTTTCGTGATAAGGTATAATATTCAATGTGGAGAGACATGTATATCCGGTATTCACTTCAAAAGAATGTAAATGCGACACTTCCTTGCTACTAAATAGCGTTTGCAGATGTCTACGCATCGTAGCAATAGATTTCTAATGCTTTTTAAATCGCGATATCGCATCTCATTTTTATGTTTCATGATAAGATATAATATTCATTTCGAAGTGACATGTATACCTCGTATTCACTTGGAAAGTATGTAAATGCGAAACTTCACTGCTAGGAAGTAGCGTTTGCAGATTTCTACTTATCGGAGCAATAGAGTTCTAATGCTTCTTAAATCGCGATATCGCATCTCATATCTATGTTTCATGATGAGATATAATATTCATTGCGAAGTGTCATGTATACCTCGTATTCACTACAAAAGAAAGTAAGTGCAACACTTCCTTGCTAGGAAATAGTGATTGCAGATGTCTACGTATCGAAGCAATAGATTTCTAATGCTTCTTAAATCGCGATATCGCATCTCATTTCTATGTTTCATGATAAGATATAATATTCATTGTGCAGTGTTATGTATACCTCGTATTCACTTCATAAGAATGTAAATGCGACTCTTCCTTGCTAGGAAGTAGCGTTTGCAGATGTCTACGTATAGAGGAAATAGAGTCCTAATGCTTCTTAAAACGTGATATGGCATCGCATTTGTATGTTTCATGCTAAGATATAATATTCATTGGGAAGTGTCATGTATACCACGTATTCACTTCAAAGGAATGTAAATGCGACACTTCCTTCCTAGGAATTAGCGTTTGCAGCTATCTACGTATCGAAGCGATAGAGTTCAAAACCATCTTAAAACAAGATATCGCATCCCATTTCTATGCTTCATAATAAGATATAATATTCTCTGCGAGGTGTCATGTATACATCGTAGTCACTTCAAATGAATGTAAATGCAACTCTTCCTTGCTGGGAAATAACGATTGCAGATGTCTACGTATCGAGGCAATAGATTTCTAATGCTTCTTACAACGCGATGTCGCATCTTATTTCTATGTTTCAGGATAAGATATGATATTCAAAGCGAAGTGTCACTTATACCTCGCATACACCTCAAATGAATGTAAATGCGACACTTCCTTGCTAGGAAGTAGAGTTTGCAGAAGTGAATGTTTCGAAGCTAGAGAGTTCTAATGCTCTTTAAATCGCGATATCGCATACCATTTCTACGTTTCATGATAAGAAATTATATCCATTGCGAAGTGTCATGTATACTTCGTATTCACTTCAAATAAATGTAAATACGCCACTTACTTACTAGGAAATAGCGTTTGCAGATGTCTACGTATCGTAGCAATGGAGATCTAATGCTTCTCAAAACACGATATCGCATCTCATTTTTATGCTTCATGATAAGATATAATATTCATTTTGAAGTGTCACGTATACCTCGTATTCGCTTCAAAAGAATGTAAATACGACTATTGCTTGCTAGGAAATAGCGTTTGCAGATGTCTACGTATCGCAGCAGTAGAGTTCTAATTCTTCTTAAAACGAGATGTCGCATTTCATTTCTATGTTTCATGATAAGATATAATATTCATGGCGAAGTGTCGTGTATACCTCGTATTCACTTCAAAAGAATGTAAATGCGACACTTCCATGCTAGGATATAGCGTTTGCAGATGTCTACGTATCGTAGCAATAGAGTCCTAATGCTTCTTAAAACGAGATGTGGCATTTCATTTCTATGTTTCGTGATAAGATATAATATTCATTGCGAAGTGTCATGTACACCTCGTATTCACTTCAAAAGAATGTAAATGCGACACTTCCATGCGAGGAAATAGCGTCTGCAGATGTCTACGTATCGTAGCAATACAGTTCTAATGCTACTTAAATTGCGATATCGCATCTCATTTCTATGCTTCGTGATAAGATATAATATTCATTGCGAAGTGTCATGTATACCACGTATTCACTTCAAAAGAATGTAAATTCCAATCTTCCTTGCTAGGAAATAGCGTTTGCAGATATCTACGTGACGTAGCAATAGAGTTCTAATGCTTCTCAAAACGCGATATCGTATCTCAATTGTATGCTTCATGATAAGATATAATATTCATTGCGCAGTGTCATGTATACCTCGTATTCACTTCAAAAGAATGTAAATGCGACTATTCCTTGCTAGGAAATAGCGTTTGCAGATGCCTAAGTATCGTAGCAATAGTGTTCTAATGCTTCCTAGATCGCGATATCGCATCTCATTTCCATGTTCCGTGATAAGTTATAATATTCATTCCGAAGTGTCGTGTATACCTCGAATTCACTTCAATAGAATCTAAATGCAATATTTCCATGCTAGGAAATAGCCTCTGCAGATATCTCGGCATCGAGGCAATAGGTTTCTAATGCTTCTTAAAACGCGATATCGCATCTCACTTTTATGTTACATGATAAGATATAATATTCATTGCGAAGTGTCATGTATACCTCGTATTCACTTCAAAAGAATGTAAATGCGACACATCCTTGCTAGTAAATAGCGTTTCCAGATGTCTACGTATCGTAGCAGTATAGTTCCAATGCTTCCTAAACCCCGATATCGCATATCATTTCTATGTTTCGTCATAAGATACATATTCATTGCGAAGTGTCATGTATACCTCGTATTCCGTTCAAAAGGGTGTAAATGCGACACTTCCTTGGTAGGAAATAGCCATTGCAGATGTCTACGTATCGAAGCAATAGATTTCTAATGCTTCCTAAATCGCGATATCGCATCTCATTTCTATGTTTAATGATAAGATATAATATACTTTGCGAAGTGTGATGTATACCTCGTTCTCACTTCAAAGGAATGCAATTGGGACACTTCATTGCTAGGAATTAGCGTTTGCAGATGTCTACGTATCGAAGCAATAGAGTTCTAATGCTTCCTAAGATTAGATCCTGCTCATATAAGAAGCATTAGAACTCTATTTCTACGATATGTAGAGATCTGCATTCGATAATTCCTAGCAAGGAATGTCGCATTTACATTCATTTGAAGTGTATGTGAGGTATAAGTGACATTTCGCAATGAATATTATATCCTATCGTGAAACATAGAAATTAGACGCGCTATTGTGTTTTAAGGAGCATTAGAACACTATTGCTACAATACTTAGACATCTGCAAACGCTATTTCCTAGCAAGGAAGTGCTGCATTTACATTCATTTGAAGTGATAACGAGGTATAGGTGACATTTCGCGATGAATATTATATCTTATCATGAAACATAGAAATGAGATGCGATATCGGGATTTAAAAAGTATTAGAACTCTATTGTTTCGATACGGAGAGATCTGCAAACGCTATTTCCTAGCAAGGAAGTGTCGCATTTACATTCATTTGAAGTAAATGCGAGGTATAGGTGACACTTCGCAATGAATATTATATCTTATCATTAAACATAGGAATGAGTTGCGATATCGCGTTTTAAGGAGCATTAGAACTCTATTGCTACGATTCGTAGACATCTGCAAACAATATTTCCTAGCAAGGAAGTGTCGCATTTACATACTTTTGAAGTGAATACGAGGTATACATGACGCTTCGCAATAAATATTATATGTTATCATGAAGCATAGAAGTGAGATGCGATATCGCGTTCTAAGAAGCATTAGAACTCTATTGCTACGATACGTAGACATCTGCAAACGCTATTTCCTAGCATGGAAGTGTCGCATTTACATTAGTTTGAAGTGAATACGAGGTATACATGACACTTCGCAATAAATATTATACCTTATCATGAAACATAGAAATGTAATGCGACATCTCGTTTTAAGAAGAATTAGAACTCTATTGCTACGATACGTAGACATCTGCAAACGCTATTTCCTAGCATGAAAGTTTCGCACTTACATTCTTTTGAAATGAATACGAGATATACATGACACTTCGCAATGAAAATTATATCTTATCATGAAACATAGGAATGAGTTGCGATATCGCGTTTTAACATGCATTAGAACCCTATTGCTACGATACGTAGACATCTGCAAACAATATTTCCTAGCAAGGAAGTGTCGCATTTACATTGTTTTGATGTGAATACGAGGTATACATGACACTTCGCAATGAATATTGTACCCTATCACGAAGCATAGAAATGAGATTCGATATCGTGATTTAAGAAGCACTAGAACTCTATTGCTACGATACGTAGACATCTGCAAACGCTATTTCCTAGCATGTAAGTGTCGCATTTACATCCTTTTGAAGTGAATACGAGGTATACATGACACTTCGCAATGAATATTATATCTTATCATGAAACATAGGAAGGAGGTGCTATATCGCGTTTTGAGAAGCATTAGTACTCTATTGCTAATATACGTAGACATCTGCAAACTCTATTTCATAGGAAGGAAATGTCGCATTTACATTCCATTGAAGAGAAAACGAGGTATACATGACACTTCGCTATGAATATTATATCTTATCATGAAACATAGAAGTGAGATGCGATATCGCGTTTTAAGAAGCATTAGAACTCTATTGCTACGATACGTAGACATCTGCAAACGCTATTTCCTAGCAAGGATGTGTCGCATTTGCATTCTTTTGAAGTGAATACGAGGTATACATAACACTCCACAATGAATATTATATATTATCATGAAACATAGTAATGAGTAGCGATATCGCGTTTTGGGAAGCTGTAGAACTCTAATGCCACGATACGTAGACATCTGCAAACGCCATTTCCGAGCAAGGAATTGTCGCATTTACATCCATTTGAAGTATAGACGAGATATACATAACACTGCACAATGAATATTATATCTTATCGTGAAACATAGAAATGAGATGCGATATGACGATTTAAGAAGCACTAGAACTCTATTGCTTCGATACGTAGATATCTGCAAACACTATTTCCTAGCAAGGAACTGTCGCATTCACATTCATTTGAAGTGTAAGCGAGGTAAATATGACACTTCGCAATGAATATTATATATTATCATGAAACATAGATATGAGATGCGATAACGCGAATTAGCATGCTTTAGAAATCTGTTGTTTCGATACGTAGACACTGCAAGCGCTATTTCCTAGCAAGGAAGTGTCGTATTTACTTTCTTTTGAAGTGAATACGAGGTACACATAACACTCCACAATGAATATTATATATTATCATGAAAGATAGTAATGAGTAGCGATATATCGTTTTGAGAAGCATTAGAACCCCTATGGTACGATACGTAGACATCTGCAAACGCTATTTCGTGGCAAGGTAGTGTCGCGTTTACATTCTTTTGAAGTGAATACGAGGTATACATAACACTCCACAATGAGCATTATATATTATCATGAAACATAGTAATGAGTAGCGATATCGCGTTTTGAGAAGCATTAGAACTCTAATGCTACCGTGCGTAGACATCTGCAAACGCTACTTCCTAGCAAGGCAGTGTAGCGTTTACATTCTTTTGAAGTGAATACGAGGTATACATAACACTCCACAATGAATATTATATCTTATCATGAAACATAGAAATGAGAAGCGATATCGCGCTTTGAGAAGCATTGGATCCCTAATCCCACGATACGTAGACATCTACAAACGCTATTTCCTACCAAGGAAGTGTCGCATTTACATTCATTTGAAGTATAGACGAGATATACATAACACTGCACAATGAACATTATATGTTAACGTGAAACATAGTAGTGAGATGCGATATCCAGTTTTAAGAAGCATTAGAACTCAATTGCTTCGATACGTAGACATCTGCAAACGCTATTTCCTAGCAAGGTAGTGTCGAATTTACATTCATTTGAAGTGTATGCGAGGTATATGTGACACTTCGCAATGAATATTATATCTTGTCATGAAACATAGAAATGAGATGCGATATCGCGTTTTAAGTAGAATTAGAACAGTATTGCCCCGATTCGAAGACATATGCAAACTCTATTTGCTAGCAAGGAGGTGTCGCATTTACATTCTTTTGGAGTGAATACGAGGTATACATGACACTTTGCAATGAATATTATATCTTATCATGAAACATAAAAGTGAGATTCGATATCGCGTTTTAAGAAGCATTAGAACTCTATTGCTTCGATACGTAGACATCTGCAAACGCTACTTCCTAGCATGCAAGTGTCGCATTTACATTCTTTTGAAGTGAATACGAGGTATATATTACACACCACAGTGATTATTATATCTCATCATGAAACATAGGAATGAGATGCAATATAGCGATTTAAGAAGCATTAGAACTCTATTGCCTCGATACGAAGGCATCTGCAAACACTATTTCCTAGCAAGGAAGCGTCGCTTTTACATTCATTTGAAATATAGACTAGATATACATAACACTCCACATTGAATATTATATCTTATCATGAAACATAGAAATGTGATGCAATATGGCGATTTAAGAAGCATTAGAACTCTATTGTTTCGATACGTAGACATCTGCAAACGCTATTTCCAAGCAAGGAAGTGTCGCGTTTACATTCTTTTGAAAGGAATACGAGGTACACATGACACTTCACAATGAATATTATATCTTATCATGAAACATAGAAATGAGATGCGATATGACGATTTAAGAAGCATTAGAATTATACTGCTTCGATACGTAGACACCTGCAAACGCTATTTCCTAACAAGGGAGTGTCGCATGTACATTCAATTAAAGTGTATGCGAGGTATACATGACACTTCGCAGCGAATATCATATATTATCATGAAACATAGAAATGAGAAGCGATATCGCGTTTTGAGAAGCATTAGAACCCTAATGCCACGATACATGGACATCTGCAAACGCTATTTCCTAGCAAGGAAGTGTCGCATTTACATTCATTTGAAGTACAGACGAGATATACATAACACTGCACAATGAATGTTATATCTTATCATGTAACATAGAAATGAGAACCAATATGGCGATTTAAGGAGCATTAGAAATCTATTGCTTCGATACGTAGACATCTCCAAACGCTACTTCCTAGCACAGAAGTGTCGCATTTGCATTCTTTTGAAAGGAATACGAGGTACACATGACACCTCCCAATGAATATTATATCTTATCATGAAACATAGATATGAGAAGCGATATCGCGCTTTGAGAAGCATTGGATCCCTAATCCCACGATACGTAGATATCTACAAACGCTATTTCCTAGCAAGGAAGTGTCGCATTTACATTCATTTGAAGTATAGACGAGATATACATAACACTGCACAATGAACATTATATGTTAACGTGAAACATAGTAGTGAGATGCGATATCCAGTTTTAAGAAGCATTAGAACTCTATTGCTTCGATACCTAGACATCTGCAAACGCTATTTCCTAGCAAGGTAGTGTCGAATTTACATTCATTTGAAGTGTATGCGAGGTATATGTGACACTTCGCAATGAATATTATATCTTGTCATGAAACATAGAAATGAGATGCGATATCGCGTTTTAAGTAGCATTAGAACAGTATTGCCCCGATTCGAAGACATATGCAAACTCTATTTGCTAGCAAGGAGGTGTCGCATTTACATTCTTTTGGAGTGAATACGAGGTATACATGACACTTTGCAATGAATATTATATCTTATCATGAAACATAAATGTGAGATTCGATATCGCGTTTTAAGAAGCATTAGAACTCTATTGCTTCGATACGTAGACATCTGCAAACGCTACTTCCTAGCATGCAAGTGTCGCATTTACATTCTTTTGAAGTGAATACGAGGTATATATTACACTCCACAGTGATTATTATATCTCATCATGAAACATAGGAATGAGATGCAATATAGCGATTTAAGAAGCATTAGAACTCTATTGCCTCGATACGAAGGCATCTGCAAACACTATTTCCTAGCAAGGAAGCGTCGCCTTTACATTCATTTGAAGTATAGACTAGATATACATAACACTCCACATTGAATATTATATCTTATCATGAAACATAGAAATGTGATGCAATATGGCGATTTAAGAAGCATTAGAACTCTATTGTTTCGATACGTAGACATCTGCAAACGCTATTTCCAAGCAAGGAAGTGTCGCGTTTACATTCTTTTGAAAGGAATACGAGGTACACATGACACTTCACAATGAATATTATATCTTATCATGAAACATAGAAATGAGATGCGATATGACGATTTAAGAAGCATTAGAATTATACTGCTTCGATACGTAGACACCTGCAAACGCTATTTCCTAACAAGGGAGTGTCGCATGTACATTCAATTAAAGTGTATGCGAGGTATACATGACACTTCGCAGCGAATATCATATATTATCACGAAACATAGAAATGAGAAGCGATATCGCGTTTTGAGAAGCATTAGAACCCTAATGCCACGATACATGGACATCTGCAAACGCTATTTCCTAGCAAGGAAGTGTCGCATTTACATTCATTTGAGGTACAGACGAGATATACATAACACTGCACAATGAATATTATATCTTATCATGAAACATAGAAATGAGAACCAATATGGCGATTTAAGAAGCATTAGAATTCTATTGCTTCGATACGTAGACATCTCCAAACGCTACTTCCTAGCACAGAAGTGTCGCATTTGCATTCTTTTCAAAGGAATACGAGGTATACATGACACCTCCCAATGAATATTATATCTTATCATGAAACATAGATATGAGAAGCGATATCGCGCTTTGAGAAGCATTGGATCCCTAATCCCACGATACGTAGACATCTACAAACGCTATTTCCTAGCAAGGAAGTGTCGCATTTACATTCATTTGAAGTATAGACGAGATATACATAACACTGCACAATGAACATTATATGTTAACGTGAAACATAGTAGTGAGATGCGATATCCAGTTTTAAGAAGCATTAGAACTCTATTGCTTCGATACGTAGACATCTGCAAACGCTATTTCCTAACAAGGTAGTGTCGAATTTACATTCATTTGAAGTGTATGCGAGGTATATGTGACACTTCGCAATGAATATTATATCTTGTCATGAAACATAGAAATGAGATGCGATATCGCGTTTTAAGTAGCATTAGAACAGTATTGCCCCGATTCGAAGACATATGCAAACTCTATTTGCTAGCGAGGAGGTGTCGCATTTACATTCTTTTGGGGTGAATACGAGGTATACATGACACTTCGCAATGAATATTATATCTTATCATGAAACATAAAGGTGAGATTCGATATCGCGTTTTAAGAAGCATTAGAACACTATTGCTTCGATACGTAGACATCTGCAAACGCTACTTCCTAGCATGCAAGTGTCGCATTTACATTCTTTTGAAGTGAATACGAGGTATATATTACACTCCACAGTGATTATTATACCTCATCACGAAACATGGGAATGAGATGCAATATAGCGATTTAAGAAGCATTAGAACTCTATTGCCTCGATACGAAGGCATCTGCAAACACTATTTCCTGGCAAGGAAGTGTCGCGTTTACATTCTTTTGAAGTGAATACGAGGTATACATAACACACCACAATGAATATTATATCTTATTATGAAACATAGAAATGAGATGTAATATTGCGATTTAAGAAGCCTCAGAATTCTATTGCTTCGATACGTAGACATATGCAAACGCTTCTTCCTAGCAAGGTAGTGTCGCATTTTCATTCTTTTGAAGTTAATAGGAGGTATACATAACACTGCACAATGAATATTATATCTTATCATGAAACATAGAAATGAGATGCGGTATCGCGTTTTAAGGAGCGTTAGAACTCTATTGCTACGAAACGTAGACACCTGCAAACGCTATTTCCGAGCTAGGAAGTGTCGCATTTACATTCATTTTAAGTGTATACCGAGGTATACATGACACTTCGCAATGAATATTATATATTATCATGGAACACAGAAATGAGATGCGACCTCGCGTTTTGTGAAGCATTGGAACTCTATTGCTACGATACGTAGATATCTGTAAACGCTATTAGCTAGCAAGGAAGTGTCGCATTTACATTCTTTTGAAATGAATACCAGGTAAGCATAACACTTCCCAATGAATATTATATCTTATCATGAAACATAGAAATGAGATGCGATATCGCGAATTAGCAAGCTTTAGAACTCTATTGCTTCGATACGTAGACATCTGCAAGCGCTATTTCCTAGAAAGGAAGTCTCGCATTTACATTGTTTTGAAGTGAATACGAGGTATACATAACACTCCACTATGAATATTATATATTATCATGAAACATGGTAATGAGTAGCGATATCGCGTTTGGACAAGCATTAGAAGTCTAATGCTACGATACGTTGACATCTGCAAACGCTATTTCCTGGCAAGGAAGTGTCGCGTTTACATTCTTTTGAAGTGAATACGAGGTATACATAACACTCCACAATGAATATTATATCTTATTATGAAACATAGAAATGAGATGTAATATTGCGATTTGAGAAGCCTCAGAACTCTATTGCTTCGATACGTAGACATCTGCAAACGCTACTTCCTAACAAGGAAGTGTCGCATTTACATTCTTCTGAAAGGAATACGAGGTATAGATGACACTTCGCAATGAATATTATATCTTATCGTGAAACGTAGATATGGGATGCGATATGACGACTTAAGAAGCATTAGAAAACTATTGCTTCGATACGTAGACATCTGCAAACGCTATTTCCAAGCAAGGAAGTGTCGCATTTACATTCATTTGAAGTTTATGCAAGGTATACATGACACTTCGCAATGAATATTATACATTATCATGATACATAGAAATGACAAGCGATATCGCGTTTTGAAAAGCATTAGAACTCTAATGCCACGATACGTAGGCATCTGCAAACGCTATTTCCTGGCAAGGAAGTGTCGCGTTTACATTCTTTTGAAGTGAATACGAGGTATACATAACACTCCACAATGAATATTATATCTTATTATGAAACATAGAATTGAGATGTAATATTGCGATTTAAGAAGCCTCAGAACTCTATTGCTTCGATACGTAGACATCTGCAAACGCTACTTCCTAACAAGGAAGTGTCGCATTTACATTCTTTTGAAAGGAATACGAGGTATAGATGACACTTCGCAATGAATATTATATCTTATCGTGAAACGTAGATATGGGATGCGATATGACGATTTAAGAAGCATTAGAAAACTATTGCTTCGATACGTAGACATCTGCAAACTCTATTTCCAAGCAAGGAAGTGTCGCATTTACATTCTTTTGAAGTGAATACGAGGTATTCATAACACTGCACAATGAATATTATATCTTATCATGAAACATAGAAATGAGATGCGATATCGCGATTTAAGAAGCTTTAGGACACTATTGCTTCGATACGTAGATATCTGCAAACTCTATTTCCAAGCAAGGAAGTGTCGCATTTACATTCTTTTGAAGTGAATACGAGGTATTCATAACACTGCACAATGAATATTATATCTTATCATGAAACATAGAAATGAGATGCAATATGGCGATTTATGAAGCATTAGATGTCTATAGCTTCGATACGTAGACAACTGCAAACGCTATTTCCTAGCAAGGAAGTGTCCCATTTACATTCACTTGAAGTGTATGCGAGGTATACATGACACTTCGCGGTGAATATTATATACTGTCATGAAACATAGAAACGAGAAGTGATATGGCGATTTAAGAAGCATTAGATCCCTATTGCTTCGATACGTAGACATCTGCAAACGCTACTTCCCAGCAAGGAAGTGTCGCATTTACATTCCTTTGAACGGAATACGAGGTATTCATGACACTTCGCAATGGATATTATATCTTACCATGAAACGTAGATATGAGATGCGATATGACGATTTAAGAAGCATTAGAAAACAATTCCCTCGATACGTAGACATCTGCAAATGCTATTTCCAAGCATGGCAGTGTCGCATTTACATTCTTTTGAAAGGATTACGAGGAATACATGACACTTCGCAATGAATATTATATTTTGTCATGAAACATAGAAATGGGATGCGATATGACGGTTTAAGAAACACTAGAACTCTATTGCTTCGATACGCAGACATCTGCAAACGCTATTTCCTAGCAAGCAAGTGTCGCATTTACATACTTTTGTAAGGAGTACGAAGTATACATGACACTTCGCTATGAATATTATATGTTATCATGAAACGTAGATATGAGATGCGTTATGACGAATTAAGAAGCATTAGAAGTCTATTGCTTCGATACGTAGACATCTGCAAACGCTACTTCCTAGCAAGGACGTGTCGCATTTACAGTCCTTTGAAACGAATACGAGGTATACATAACACTCCACAATGAATATTATATCTTATCATGAAACATAGAAATGAGATGCGATATCGCGAATTAGAAAGCTTTAGAACTCTATTGCTTCGATACGTAGACATCTGCTAACGTTATTTGCTAGCAAGGAAGTGTCGCATTTACATTCATTTTAAGTGTATGCTAGGTATACATGACACTTCGCAGTGAATATTATATTTTGTCATGAAACATAGAAATGAGAAGCTATATGACGATTTAAGAAGCACTAGATCACAATTGCTTCGATACGTAGACATCTGCAAACGCTACTTCCTAGCAAGGATGTTTCGCGTTTACATTCTGTTGAAAGGAATACGAGGTATACATGACACTTCGCAATGAATATTATATCTTATCATGAAACATAGATATGAGATGCGATATGACGATTTATGAAGCATTAGATGTCCATTGCTTCGATACGTAGACATCTGCAATAGCTACTTCCTAGCAAGGAAGTGTCGCATTTACATTCATTTGAAGTGTATGCTAGGTATACATGACACTTCGCAGTGATTATTATATTTTGTCATGAAACATAGAAATGAGAAGCGATATGACGATTTAAGAAGCACTAGATCACAATTGCTTCGATACGTAGACATCCGCAAACGCTACTTCCTAGCAAGGATGTGTCGCGTTTACATTCTTTTGAATGGAATACGAGGTATACATGACACTTCGCAATGAATACTATATCTTATCATGAAACGTAGATATGAGATGCTATATGACGATTTAAGAAGCATTAGAAAACTATTGCTTCGATACGTAGACATCTGCAATCGCTACTTCCTAGCAAGGAAGTGTCGCATTTACATTCTTCTGAAACGAATACGAGGTATACATAACACTCCACAATGAATATTATATCTTATCATGAAACATAGAAATGTGATGTAATATGGCGATTTAAGAAGCATTGGAATTCTATTGCTTTGATACGTATACATCTGCAAGCGCTATTTCCTAGCAAGGAAGTGTCGCATTTACATTCATTTGTAGTATAGACGAGATATACATAACACTGCACAATGAATATTATGTCTTATCATGAAACATAGAAATGTGATGCGATATGGCGATTTAAGAAGCATTAGAAACCTATTGGTTCGATACGTAGACATCTGCAAACGCTATTTCCAACCAAGGAAGTGTCGCATTTACATTCTTTTGAAGTGAATCCGAGGTATTCATAACACTGCACAATGAATATTATATCTTATCATGAAACATAGAAATAAGATGCGATATCGCGATTTAAGAAGCATTAGAACTCTAATGCCACGATACGTTGACATCTGCAAACGCTATTTCCTAGCAAGGAAGTGTCGCATTTACATCCATTTGAAGTGAATACGAGGTATACATAACACTCCACAATGAATATCATATCTTATCATGAAACATAGAAATGTGATGTAATATGGCGATTTAAGAAGCATTGGAATTCTATTGCTTTGATACGTATACATCTGCAAGCGCTACTTCCTAGCAAGGAAGTGTCGCATTTACATTCATTTCAAGTGAATACGAGGTATACATAACACTGCACAATGAATATATATCTTATCACGGAACATAGAAATGAGGTGCGATATCGCGATTTAAGAAGCATTAGAACACTATTTCTTCGATACGGAGACATCTGCAAACGCTATTTCCTAGCAAGGAGGAGTCAAGGCATATTCATTCTTTTGAGGTGAATACGAGGTATACATAACACTGCACAATGAATATTATATTTTGTTATGAAACATTGAAATGAGATGCGATATCGCGATTTCAGAAGCATTAGAACTCTATTACTTCGATACGTAAACATCTGCAAGCGCTACTTCCTAGCAAGGAAGTGTCGCATTTACATCATTTTGAAAGGAATACGAGATATACGTGACACTTCGCAATGAATATTATATCTTACCATGAAACATAGAAATGAGATGCGGTATGACGATTTAAGAAGCTTTGGAACTCTATTGCTTCGATACGTAGACATCTGCAAACGCTATTTCCTAGCAAGGAATTGTCGCATTTACATTCTTTTGAAGTGAATACAAGGTATACATAACAAACCACAATGACTATTATATATTATCATGAAACGTAGTAATGAGTAGCGATATCGCGTTTTGAGAAGCCTTAGATCTCTATTGCTATGATACGTAGACATCTGCTAACGTTATTTGCTAGCAAGGAAGTGTCGCATTTACATTCTTTTGAAGTGAATACGAGGTATACATAACACTCCACAATGAATATTATATAATATCATGAAACATAGTAATGAGTAGCGATATCGCGTTTTGAGAAGCACTAGAACTCTAATGCCACGATATGTAGACATCTGCAAACGCTATTTCCTAGCAAGGAAGTGTCGCATTTACGTTCAATTGAAGTGTATGCGATGTATACGTGACACTTCGCAGTGAATATTATATATTATCATGAAACATAGAAATGAGAAGCGATATGGCGATTTAGGAAGCATTAGATCCCTATTGCTTCGATACGTAGATATCTGCAAACGCTACTTCCTAGCAAGGAAGTGCCGCATTTACATTCTTTTGAAAGGAATACGAGGTATACATGACACTTCGCAATGAATACTATATCTTATCATGAAACGTAGATATGAGATGCGATATGACGATTTAAGAAGCATTAGAAAACTAATGCTTCGATACGTAGACATCAGCAAACTCTATTTCCAAGCAAGGAAGTGTCGCATTTACATTCTTTTGAATGGATTACGTGGTATACATGACACTTCGCAATGAATATTATACCTTTCATGAAACATAGAAATGAGATGCGATATGACGATTTAAGAAGCATTAGAACTCTATTGCTTCGATACGTAGATATCTGCAAACGCTATTTCCTAGCAAGGAAGTGTCGACTTTACATTCTTTTGAGGTGTATACAATGTATACATAACACTGCACAATGAATATTATATATTATCATGAAACATAGAAATTAGATGCGATATGGCGATTTAAGATGCGCTAGAAATCTATTGGTTCGATACGTAGATAACTGCAAACGATATTTCCCAGCAAGGAAGTGTCGCATTTACATTCATTTGAAGTATAGACGAGATATACGTAACACTGCACGATGAATATTATATCTTATCATGAAACATAGAAATGTGATGCGATGTGGCGATTTAAGAAGCACTAGAAATCTATTGGTTCGATACGTAGACATCTGCAAACGCTATTTCCTATCAAGGAAGTGTCACATTTACATTCCTTTGAAAGGATTACGAGGTATACATGACACTTCGCAATGAATATTATATCTTATCATGAAACGTAGATATGAGATGCGTTATGACGATTTAAGAAGCATTAGAACTCTATTGCTTCGATACGTAAACATCTGCAAACGCTACTTCCTGGTAAGGATGTATCGCATTTGCATTCCTTTGACGTGAATACGAGGTACACATGACACTTCGCAGTGATAATTATATCATATCATGAAACATAGAAATGAGATGCCATATCGCGTTTTAAGAAGCATTAGAACTATATTGCTACGATAGTCAGACATCAGCAAGCGCTCTTTCCTAGCAAGGAAGTGTCGCATTAACATTCTTTTGAAGTGAATACATGACACATGAATACATGAGGTATACATGACACATCGCAATGAATATTATATCTTATCATTAAACATAGGAATGAGATGCGATATCTCATTTTAAGAAGCATTTGAACTCTATTGCTTCGATACGTAGACATCTGCAAGCGCTATTTAATAGCAAGGAAGTGTCTCATTTACATTCCTTTGAAGTGAATACGAGGTATACATAAAACTCCACAATGAATATTATATCTTATCACGATACATAGAAATGTGATGCGATATCGCGATTTAAGAAACATTAGAACACTACGTCTTCGATACCGAGACAACTGCAAACGCTATTTCCTACCAAAGAAGAGTCGCATTTGCCTTGTTTTGAGATGAATACGAGGTATACATGACACTTCATAATTAATATTATATCTTATCATGAAACATAGAAATGAGATGCGATAACACGTTTTAAGCAACATTAGAACTCTGTTGCTTTGATACGTTGACATCTGTAAACGCTGCTTCCTAGCAAGGATGTGTCGGACTTACATTTTTTTGAAGTGAATACGGGGTATACATGACACTTCGCAATGAATGTTGTAACTTATCATGAAACATGGAAGTGACATGCGATATCGCGTTTTAAGAAGCGTTAGAGCTCTATTGCTACGATACGTAGACATCTGCAAACGAAATTTCGTAGCAAAGAAGTATGGCATTTACATTCTTTTGAAGTGTATCCGAGGTATGCATGACACTTCGCAATGAGTATTATATGTTACCATGGAACATGGAAATGGCAGGCTATATCGCGTTCTAAGGAGCATTAGAGCTCTATTGCTTCGATACGTAGACATCTGCAAACGCTATTTCCTAGGAAGGAAGTGTCGCATTTACATTCATTTGAAGTGTATCCGAGGTATACATGCCACTTCGCAATGAATATTACATCATATCACGAAACATGGATATGAGATGCGACATCTCGTTTTAGGAAGCGTTGGAACTCTATTGCTTCGATACGAGACATCTGAAAACGCTATTTCCAAGCAATGAAGTGTCGCATTTACATTCATTTGAAGTGTATGCGAGGCATAAGCGACACTTCGCAATGAATATTATATCTTATCATGAAACGTAGATATGAGATGCGATATGACGATTTAAGAGGCATTAGAACACTATTGCTTCGATACGTAGGCATCTGCAAACGCTATTTCCCAGCAAGGAAGAGTCGCATTTACATTCTTTTCAAGTGAATAGGAGGTATACATGACGCTTCGCAATGAATATTATATCTTATCATGAAGCATAGAAATATAATGCAACATCTCGTTTTAAGAAGCAATAGAACCCCATTGCCACGATACGTAGACATCTGTAAACGCTATTTCCTAGCAAAGAAGTGTCGCATTTACATTCATTTGAAGGGTGTGCGAGGTATACATAACACTTCGCAATGAATATTATATCTTATCATGTAACATATAAATGAGATGCGATATCGCGATATAAAGAGCATAAGAACCCTATTGTTACGATACGTAGACATCTGCAATCTCTACTTCCTAGCAAAGAAGTGTCGCATTTACTTTCTTTTGATGTGAATACGAGGCATATGTGACACTTCGCAATGAATATTGTATCCTATCATCAAACATAGAAATGAGATGCAATATAGCGATTTAAGAAGCATTAGAACTCTATTGCCTCGATACGAAGGCATCTGCAAACACTATTTCCTAGCAAGGAAGCGTCGCTTTTACATTCATTTGAAGTATAGACTAGATATACATAACACTCCACATTGAATATTATATCTTATCATGAAACATAGAAATGTGATGCAATATGGCGATTTAAGAAGCATTAGAACTCTATTGTTTCGATACGTAGACATCTGCAAACGCTATTTCCAAGCAAGGAAGTGTCGCGTTTACATTCTTTTGAAAGGAATACGAGGTACACATGACATTTCACAATGAATATTATATCTTATCATGAAACATAGAAATGAGATGCGATATGACGATTTAAGAAGCATTAGAATTATACTGCTTCGATACGCAGACACCTGCAAACGCTATTTCCTAACAAGGGAGTGTCGCATGTACATTCAATTAAAGTGTATGCGAGGTATACATGACACTTCGCAGCGAATATCATATATTATCATGAAACATAGAAATGAGAAGCGATATCGCGCTTTGAGAAGCATTAGAACCCTAATGCCACGATACATGGACATCTGCAAGCGCTATTTCCTAGCAAGGAAGTGTCGCATTTACATTCATTTGAAGTACAGACGAGATATACATAACACTGCACAATGAATGTTATATCTTATCATGAAACATAGAAATGAGAACCAATATGGCGATTTAAGAAGCATTAGAAATCTATTGCTTCGATACGTAGACATCTCCAAACGCTACTTCCTAGCACAGAAGTGTCGCATTTGCATTCTTTTGAAAGGAATACGAGGTATACATGACAGCTCCCAATGAATATTATATCTTATCATGAAACATAGATATGAGAAGCGATATCGCGCTTTGAGAAGCATTAGATCCCTAATCCCACGATACGTAGATATCTACAAACGCTATTTCCTAGCAAGGAAGTGTCGCATTTACATTCATTTGAAGTATAGACGAGATATACATAACACTGCACAATGAACATTATATGTTAACGTGAAACATAGTAGTGAGATGCGATATCCAGTTTTAAGAAGCATTAGAACTCTATTGCTTCGATACGTAGACATCTGCAAACGCTATTTCCTAGCAAGGTAGTGTCGAATTTACATTCATTTGAAGTGTATGCGAGGTATATGTGACACTTCGCAATGAATATTATATCTTGTCATGAAACATAGAAATGAGATGCGATATCGCGTTTTAAGTAGCATTAGAACAGTATTGCCCCGATTCGAAGACATATGCAAACTCTATTTGCTAGCAAGGAGGTGTCGCATTTACATTCTTTTGGAGTGAATACGAGGTATACATGACACTTTGCAATGAATATTATATCTTATCATGAAACATAAAAGTGAGATTCGATATCGCGTTTTAAGAAGCATTAGAACTCTATTGCTTCGATACGTAGACATCTGCAAACGCTACTTCCTAGCATGCAAGTGTCGCATTTACATTCTTTTGAAGTGAATACGAGGTATACATAACACTCCACAATGAGTATTATATATTATCATGAAACATAGTAATGAGTAGCGATATCGCGATTTGAGAAGCATTAGAACTCTAATGCTACCGTGCGTAGACATCTGCAAACGCTACTTCCTAACAAGGCTGTGTAGCGTTTACATTCTTTTGAAGTGAATACGATGTATACATAACACTCCACAATGAATATTATATCTTATCATGAAACATAGATATGAGAAGCGATATCGCGCTTTGAGAAGCATTGGATCCCTAATCCCACGATACGTAGACATCTACAAACGCTATTTCCTAGCAAGGAAGTGTCGCATTTACATTCATTTGAAGTATAGACGAGATATACATAACACTGCACAATGAAAATTATATGTTAACGTGAAACATAGTAGTGAGATGCGATATCCAGTTTTAAGAAGCATTAGAACTCTATTGCTTCGATACGTAGACATCTGCAAACGCTATTTCCTAGCAAGGTAGTGTCGAATTTACATTCATTTGAAGTGTATGCGAGGTATATGTGACACTTCGCAATGAATATTATATCTTGTCATGAAACATAGAAATGAGATGCGATATCGCGTTTTAAGTAGAATTAGAACCGTATTGCCCCGATTCGAAGACATATGCAAACTCTATTTGCTAGCAAGGAGGTGTCGCATTTACATTCTTTTGGAGTGAATACGAGGTATACATGACACTTTGCAATGAATATTATATCTTATCATGAAACATAAAAGTGAGATTCGATATCGCGTTTTAAGAAGCATTAGAACTCTATTGCTTCGATACGTAGACATCTGCAAACGCTACTTCCTAGCATGCAAGTGTCGCATTTACATTCTTTTGAAGTGAATACGAAGTATATATTACACACCACAGTGATTATTATATCTCATCATGAAACATAGGAATGAGATGCAATATAGCGATTTAAGAAGCATTAGAACTCTATTGCCTCGATACGAAGGCATCTGCAAACACTATTTCCTAGCAAGGAAGCGTCGCTTTTACATTCATTTGAAGTATAGACTAGATATACATAACAATCCACATTGAATATTATATCTTATCATGAAACATAGAAATGTGATGCAATATGGCGATTTAAGAAGCATTAGAACTCTATTGTTTCGATACGTAGACATCTGCAAACGCTATTTCCAAGCAAGGAAGTGTCGCGTTTACATTCTTTTGAAAGGAATACGAGGTACACATGACACTTCACAATGAATATTATATCTTATCATGAAACATAGAAATGAGATGCGATATGACGATATAAGAAGCATTAGAATTATACTGCTTCGATACGTAGACACCTGCAAACGCTATTTCCTAACAAGGGAGTGTCGCATGTACATTCAATTAAAGTGTATGCGAGGTATACATGACACTTCGCAGCGAATATCATATATTATCATGAAACATAGAAATGAGAAGCGATATCGCGTTTTGAGAAGCATTAGAACCCTAATGCCACGATACATGGACATCTGCAAACGCTATTTCCTAGCAAGGAAGTGCCGCATTTACATTCATTTGAAGTACAGACGAGATATACATAACACTGCACAATGAATGTTATATCTTATCATGAAACATAGAAATGAGAACCAATATGGCGATTTAAGAAGCATTAGAAATCTATTGCTTCGATACGTAGACATCTCCAAACGCTACTTCCTAGCACAGAAGTGTCGCATTTGCATTCTTTTGAAAGGAATACGAGGTATACATGACACCTCCCAATGAATATTATATCTTATCATGAAACATAGATATGAGAAGCGATATCGCGCTTTGAGAAGCATTGGATCCCTAATCCCACGATACGTAGATATCTACAAACGCTATTTCCTAGCAAGGAAGTGTCGCATTTACATTCATTTGAAGTATAGACGAGATATACATAACACTGCACAATGAACATTATATGTTAACGTGAAACATAGTAGTGAGATGCGATATCCAGTTTTAAGAAGCATTAGAACTCTATTGCTTCGATACGTAGACATCTGCAAACGCTATTTCCTAGCAAGGTAGTGTCGAATTTACATTCATTTGAAGTGTATGCGAGGTATATGTGACACTTCGCAATGAATATTATATCTTGTCATGAAACATAGAAATGAGATGCGATATCGCGTTTTAAGTAGCATTAGAACAGTATTGCCCCGATTCGAAGACATATGCAAACTCTATTTGCTAGCAAGGAGGTGTCGCATTTACATTCTTTTGGAGTGAATACGAGGTATACATGACACTTTGCAATGAATATTATATCTTATCATGAAACATAAAAGTGAGATTCGATATCGCTTTTTAAGAAGCATTAGAACTCTATTGCTTCGATACGTAGACATCTGCAAACGCTACTTCCTAGCATGCAAGTGTCGCATTTACATTCTTTTGAAGTGAATACGAGGTATATATTACACTCCACAGTGATTATTATATCTCATCATGAAACATAGGAATGAGATGCAATATAGCGATTTAAGAAGCATTAGAACTCTATTGCCTCGATACGAAGGCATCTGCAAACACTATTTCCTAGCAAGGAAGCGTCGCCTTTACATTCATTTGAAGTATAGACTAGATATACATAACACTCCACATTGAATATTATATCTTATCATGAAACATAGAAATGTGAAGCGATTTCGCGTTTTAAGAAGCATTAGAACTCTAATGCCACGATACGCAGACATCTGCAAACGCTATTTCCTAGCAAGGAAGTGTCGCATTTACATTCTTTTGAAAGGAATACGAGGTATACATGACACTTCGCAATGAATATTATATCTTATCATGAAACATAGAAATGTGAAGTAATATGGCGAGTTAAGAAGCATTAGAACTCTATTGCTTCGATACGTAGACATCTGCAAACGCTACTTCCTAGCAAGGAAGTGTCGCATTTACATTCTTTTGAAGTGAATACGAGGTATACATAACACTGCAGTCTGATTATTATATCTTATCATGAAACATAGAAATGAGATGCGATATCGCGTTCTGAGAAGCATTAGAACACTAATGCCACGATACGCAGACATCTGCAAACGCTATTTCCTAGCAAGGAAGTGTCGCATTTACATTCTTTTGACGTAAATACGAGGAATACATAACACTCCACAATGAATATTATATCTTACCATGAAACATAAAAATGTGAAGCGATATCGCGTTTTGAGAAGCATTAGAACTCTAATGCCACGATACGCTGACATCTGCAAACGCTACTTCCTAGCAAGGAAGTGTCGCATTTACATTCGTTTGAAGCGTAGACGAGGAATACACAACACTTCGCAATGAACACTATATATTATCATGAAACATAGAAGTCAGATGCGATATCCTGTTTTAAGTATAATTGGAACACAATTGCTTCGATACGTAGACATCTGCAAACGCTATTTGCTAGCATGGAAGTGTCGCGTTTACATTCTTTTGTAGTGAATACGAGGTATACATAGCACTGCACTGTGAATATTATATCTTATCATGAGACATAGAAATGAGATGCGATATCGCGATTTATGAAGCATTAGATGTCTATTGCTTCGATACGTAGACATCTGCAAACGCTATTTCCTAGCAAGGAAGTGTTGCATTTACATTCTTTTGAAAGGAGTACGAGGTATACACGACACTTCGCAATGAATATTATATCTTATCATGAAACATAGAAATGTGATGTAATATGGCGAGTTAAGAAGCATTAGAACTCTATTGCTTCGATACGTAGACATCTGCAAACGCTACTTCCTAGCAAGGATGTGTCGCATTTACATTCTTTTGAAACGAATACGAGGTATACATAACACTCCACAATGAATATTATATCTTATCATGAAACATAGAAATGAGATGCGATATCGCGAATTAGAAAGATTTAGAACTCTATTGCTTCGATACGTAGACATCTGCAAACGCTATTTCCTAGCAAGGATGTGTCGCATTTGCATTCTTTTGAAGTGAATACGAGGTATACATAACACTCCACAATGAATATTATATATTACCATGAAACATAGTAATGAGTAGCGATATCGCGTTTTGGGAAGCTGTAGAACTCTAATGCCACGATACGGAGACATCTGCAAACGCTATTTCCAAGCAATGAAGTGTCGCATTTACATTCATTTGAAGTGTATGCGAGGTATAAGCGACACTTCGCAATGAATATTATATCTTATCATGAAACGTAGATATGAGATGCGATATGACGATTTAAGAGGCATTAGAACACTATTGCTTCGATACGTAGGCATCTGCAAACGCTATTTCCCAGCAAGGAAGAGTCGCATTTACATTCTTTTCAAGTGAATAGGAGGTATACATGACGCTTCGCAATGAATATTATATCTTATCATGAAGCATAGAAATATAATGCAACATCTCGTTTTAAGAAGCAATAGAACCCCATTGCCACGATACGTAGACATCTGTAAACGCTATTTCCTAGCAAAGAAGTGTCGCATTTACATTCATTTGAAGGGTGTGCGAGGTATACATAACACTTCGCAATGAATATTATATCTTATCATGTAACATATAAATGAGATGCGATATCGCGATATAAAGAGCATAAGAACCCTATTGTTACGATACGTAGACATCTGCAAACTCTACTTCCTAGCAAAGAAGTGTCGCATTTACTTTCTTTTGATGTGAATACGAGGCATAAGTGACACTTCGCAATGAATATTGTATCCTATCATCAAACATAGAAATGAGATGCGATATCGCGTTTTAAGAAGCATTAGAACTCCATTGCCACGATACGTAGACATCTGTAAACGCTATTTCCTAGCAAAGAAGTGTCGCATTTACATTCACTTGAAGTGTGTGCGAGGAATAGATGAATCTTTGCAATGAATATCATATGTCATCATGGAACATAGAAATGAGATGCGATATCGCGATTTAAAAAGCATTGGAACACTACTGCTTCGATACCGAGACAACTGCAAACGCTATTTCCTAGCATGGAAGTGTCGCACTTACCACCTTTCGAAGTGAATACGAGGAATACATGACGCTTCGCAATGAATGTTATATCTTATCATGAAACATAGAAATAGGGTGCAACATCTCGCATTAAGATGCAATAGAAACCTATTGTTTCGATACGTAGGCATCTGGAAACGCTTTTTCCTACAAGATAGTGTCGCATTTACATTCTTTTCAAGTGAATAGGAGGTATACATGATGCTTCGCAATGAATATTAAATTTTATCATGAAACATAGAAATATAATGCAACATCTCGCTTTAAGATGCAATAGAAACCTATTATTTCGATACGTAGGCATCTGGAAACGCTTTTTCCTGCAAGATAGGGTCGCATTTACATTCTTTTGAAGTGAATACGAGGTATACATAACAGTCCACAATGAATAACCTATTGTTTCAATGCGTAGGCATCTGGAAACGCGTTTTCCTGCAAGATAGTGTCGCATTTACATTCTTTTGAAGTGAATACGAGGTATACATAACGGTCCACAATGAATATGATATCTTATCAGGAAACATAGTAGAGAGATGCGATATCCCGTTTTAGGAAGTATTAGAACTCTATTGCTACGATACGTAGACATCTGGGGGCGCTATTTCCTAGCAAGGAAGTGTCGTATTTACATTCACTTGAAGTGAATACGAGGTATACATGACACTTCGCTATGGATATTATATCATATCAAGAAACATAGAAATGAGATGCGATATCGCGTTTTAAGTAGCATTAAAACTCCATTACCCCGATACGTAGACATCTGCAAACGTTATTTCCTAGCAAGGAAGTGTCGCATTTACATTCGTTTGAAGTGAATTCGAGGTACAAGTTACGCTTCGCAATGAATATTATATCTTATCGTGAAACATAGAAATGAGATGAGATATTGTGTTTTAAGAAGCATTAGAACTCTGATACTACGATACGTAGACATCTGCAAACGCTGTTTCCTAGCATGGAAGTGCCGCACTTACCACCTTTTGAAGTGAATACGAGGAATACATGACGCTTCGCAATGAATATTATATCTTATCATGAAACATAGAAATAGGATGCAACATCTCGCATTAAGATGCAAGAGAAACCTATTGTTTCGATACGTAGGCATCTGGAAACGCTTTTCCCTACATGATAGTGTCGCATTTACATTCTTTTCAAGTGAATAGGAGGTATACATGACGCTTAGCAATGAATACTATATCTTATCATGAAACATAGAAATATAATGCAACATCTCGTTTTAAGAAGCAATAGAAACCTATAGTTTCGAAACGTAGACATTTGGAAACGCTACTTCCTAGCAATGAAGTGACGCATTTACATTCTTTTCAAGTGAATACGAGGTATACATGACACTTCGCAATGAATATTATATCTTATCATGTAACATACAAATGAGATGCGATATCGCGATATAAAGGGCATATGAACACTATTGTTACGATACGTAGACATCTGCAAACTCTACTTCCTAGCAAGGAAGTGTCACATTTACATTCATTTGAAGTGAATATGAGCTATACATGACACTTCGCTATGGATATTATATCATATCATGAAACATAGAAATGAGATGCGATATCGCGTTTTGAGAAGCATTAGAACTCTATGGCTTGGATACGTAGGTATCTGCAAACGCTATTCCCTACCAAGGAAGTGTTGCATTCACATTCACTTGAAGCGCATGCGAGGTATACATGACACTTCGCAATTAATATTATACCTTATCACGAAACATAGAAATGTGGAAGGATTTCGCGTATTAAGAAGCACTAGAAACCAATTGCTTCGATACGTAGACATCTGCAAATGCAACTTCTTAGCAAGGAAGTGTCGCATTTACATTCTTTTGAAAGGAATACGTGGTATACATGACACTTCGCAACGAATATTATATCTTAGCATGAAACATAGAAATGTGATGCGATATCTCGTTTAGGAAGCATTACAACACTATTTCTTCAATAAGTAGACATATGCAAACGCTATTTGCTAGCAAGGAAGTGTCGCATTTACATTCACTTGAAGCGCATGCGAGGAATACATGACACTTCGCTATGGATATTATATCTTATCATGAGACATAGAAATGAGACGCGATATCTCGTTCTTAGAAGCATTAGAACTCTATTGCTTCGATACGTAAACATCTGCCAACGCTATATCCTAGCAAGTAAGTTTCGCATTTACATTCTTTTGAAGTGAATACAATGTATACATGACACTTAGCAATGAATATTATATCTTATCATGAAACATAGAAATGAGTTGCGATATCGCGTTTGAAGAAGCATTAGAACTTTGTTGCTATGATACGTAGATATCTGCAATCGCTATTTCCTAG
Source organism: Xylocopa sonorina (assembly GCF_050948175.1). Taxonomy (NCBI): domain Eukaryota; kingdom Metazoa; phylum Arthropoda; class Insecta; order Hymenoptera; family Apidae; genus Xylocopa; species Xylocopa sonorina. The sequence continues at coordinate 1,683,504 of NW_027490091.1, forward strand.
CAGGGTATTGTCACATTTACATTCTTTTGAAGTGAATACGAGGTATACATAACACTGCACAATGAATATTATATCATATCATGAAACGTAGAAATGAGATGCGATATCGCGATTTAAGGAGCATTAGAACACTATTGCTGCGATACGTAGACATCTGCAAACGCTACATCCTAGCAGGGAAGTGCCGCATTTACATTCTTTTGAAAGGAATACGAGGTATACATGACACTTCGCAATGAATATTATATCTTATCATGAAACGTATATATGAGATGCGATATCGCGAACTAGAAAGCTTTAGAAATCTATTGCTCGATACGTAGACATCTGCAAACGCTATTTCCTAGCAAGGAAGTATACATTCGTTTGAAGTGAATACGAGGTATACATAACACTCCACAATGAATATTATATGTTATCATGAAACATAGAAATGATATGCGATATCGCAATTTAAGAAGCTTTAGTACTCTATTGCTTCAAAACGTAGATATCTGCAAACACTATTTCCTAGCAAGGAACTGTCGCATTCACATTCATTTGATGTGTATGCGAGGTATACATAACACTTCGCAATGAATATTATATATTATCATGAAACATAGAACTGAGATGCGATATCGCGATTTATGAAGCATTAGATGTCTGTTGCTTCGATATGTGGACATCTGCAAACGCTATTTCCTAGCAAGGAGGTGTCGCATTTTCATTCCTTTGAAAGGAATACGAGGTATACATGACACTTGGCAATGAATATTATATCTTATCATGAAACATAGAAATGAGATGCGATATGGCGATATATGATGCATTTCATGTCTATTACTTCGATACGTAGACATCTGCAAACGCTATTTCCTAGCAAGAAATTGTAGCATTTACATTCTTTTTAAGTGAATAACGGGTATACATAACACTGCACAATGAATATTATATCATATCATGAAACGTAGAAATGAGATGCGATATCGCGAACTGGCAAGCATTAGAAATCTATTGCTTCGATGCGTAGACATCAGCAAACGCTATTTCCTAGCAGGGAAGTGTCGCATTTACATTCATTTTAAGTGTATGCGAGGTATACGTGACACTTCGCAATGAATGTTACATATTGTCATGAAACATAGAAATGAGATGCGATATCGCCATTTAAGAAGCATTAGAAAACCATTGCTTCGATACGTAGACACCTGCAAATGCCATTTCCTAGGAAGGAAGTGTCGCATTTACATTCCTTTGACGTAAATACGAGGTATACATAACACTGCACTGTGAATATTATATCTTATCATGAAACATTGAAATGAGATGCGATATCGCGTTTTGAGAAGCATTAGAACTCTAATGGCACGATGCGCAGACATCTGCAAACGCTATTTCCTAGCTAGGAAGTGTCGCATTTACATTCATTTCAAGTGTATGCGAGGTATACATGACACTACGCAATGAAAATTATATACTATCATGAAACATAGAAAGGAGGAACGATATCGCGTTTTGAGAAGCATTAGAGCACTAATGCAACGATACGTAGACATCTGCAAACGCTATTTCCTAGCATGGAAGTGTCGCACTTACCACCTTTCGAAGTGAATACGAGGAATACATGACGCTTCGCAATGAATGTTATATCTTATCATGAAACATAGAAATAGGGTGCAACATCTCGCATTAAGATGCAATAGAAACCTATTGTTTCGATACGTAGGCATCTGGAAACGCTTTTTCCTACAAGATAGTGTCGCATTTACATTCTTTTCAAGTGAATAGGAGGTATACATGATGCTTCGCAATGAATATTAAATTTTATCATGAAACATAGAAATATAATGCAACATCTCGCTTTAAGATGCAATAGAAACCTATTATTTCGATACGTAGGCATCTGGAAACGCTTTTTCCTGCAAGATAGGGTCGCATTTACATTCTTTTGAAGTGAATACGAGGTATACATAACAGTCCACAATGAATAACCTATTGTTTCAATGCGTAGGCATCTGGAAACGCGTTTTCCTGCAAGATAGTGTCGCATTTACATTCTTTTGAAGTGAATACGAGGTATACATAACGGTCCACAATGAATATGATATCTTATCAGGAAACATAGTAGAGAGATGCGATATCGCGTTTTAGGAAGTATTAGAACTCTATTGCTACGATACGTAGACATCTGGGGGCGCTATTTCCTAGCAAGGAAGTGTCGTATTTACATTCACTTGAAGTGAAGACGAGGTATACATGACACTTCGCTATGGATATTATATCATATCATGAAACATAGAAATGAGATGCGATATCGCGTTTTAAGTAGCATTAAAACTCCATTACCCCGATACGTAGACATCTGCAAACGTTATTTCCTAGCAAGGAAGTGTCGCATTTACATTCGTTTGAAGTGAATTCGAGGTACAAGTTACGCTTCGCAATGAATATTATATCTTATCGTGAAACATAGAAATGAGATGAGATATTGTGTTTTAAGAAGCATTAGAACTCTGATGCTACGATACGTAGACATCTGCAAACGCTGTTTCCTAGCATGGAAGTGCCGCACTTACCACCTTTTGAAGTGAATACGAGGAATACATGACGCTTCGCAATGAATATTATATCTTATCATGAAACATAGAAATAGGATGCAACATCTCGCATTAAGATGCAATAGAAACCTATTGTTTCGATACGTAGGCATCTGGAAACGCTTTTCCCTACATGATAGTGTCGCATTTACATTCTTTTCAAGTGAATAGGAGGCATACATGACGCTTAGCAATGAATACTATATCTTATCATGAAACATAGAAATATAATGCAACATCTCGTTTTAAGAAGCAATAGAAACCTATAGTTTCGAAACGTAGACATTTGGAAACGCTACTTCCTAGCAATGAAGTGACGCATTTACATTCTTTTCAAGTGAATACGAAGTATACATGACACTTCGCAATGAATATTATATCTTATCATGTAACATACAAATGAGATGCGATATCGCGATATAAAGGGCATATGAACACTATTGTTACGATACGTAGACATCTGCAAACTCTACTTCCTAGCAAGGAAGTGTCACATTTACATTCACTTGAAGTGAATATGAGCTATACATGACACTTCGCTATGGATATTATATCATATCATGAAACATAGAAATGAGATGCGATATCGCGTTTTGAGAAGCATTAGAACTCTATTGCTTCGATACGTAAACATCTGCCAACGCTATATCCTAGCAAGTAAGTTTCGCATTTACATTCTTTTGAAGTGAATACAATGTATACATGACACTTAGCAATGAATATTATATCTTATCATGAAACATAGAAATGAGTTGCGATATCGCGTTTGAAGAAGCATTAGTACTTTGTTGCTACGATACGTAGATATCTGCAATCGCTATTTCCTAGCAGGGTATTGTCACATTTACATTCTTTTGAAGTGAATACGAGGTATACATAGCACTGCACAATGAATATTATATCATATCATGAAACGTAGAAATGAGATGCGATATCGCGATTTAAGGAGCATTAGAACACTATTGCTGCGATACGTAGACATCTGCAAACGCTACATCCTAGCAGGGAAGTGCCGCATTTACTTTCTTGTGAAAGGAATACGAGGTATACATGACACTTCGCAATGAATATTATATCTTATCATGAAACGTAGATATGAGATGCGATATCGCGAACTAGCAAGCATTAGTAATCTATTGCTTCGATACGTAGACATCTGCAAACGCTATTTCCTAGCAAGGAAGTATACATTCGTTTGAAGTGAATACGAGGTATACATAACACTCCACAATGAATATTATATGTTATCATGAAACATAGAAATGATATGCGATATCGCAATTTAAGAAGCTTTAGTACTCTATTGCTTCAAAACGTAGATATCTGCAAACACTATTTCCTAGCAAGGAACTGTCGCATTCACATTCATTTGATGTGTATGCGAGGTATACATAACACTTCGCAATGAATATTATCTATTATCATAAAACATAGAACTGAGATGCGATATCGCGATTTATGAAGCATTAGATGTCTGTTGCTTCGATATGTGGACATCTGCAAACGCTATTTCCTAGCAAGGAGGTGTCGCATTTTCATTCCTTTGAAAGGAATACGAGGTATACATGACACTTGGCAATGAATATTATATCTTATCATGAAACATAGAAATGTGATGCGATATGGCGATATATGATGCACTTCATGTCTATTACTTCGATACGTAGACATCTGCAAACGCTATTTCCTAGCAAGAAATTGTAGCATTTACATTCTTTTTAAGTGAATAACGGGTATACATAACACTGCACAATGAATATTATATCATATCATGAAACGTAGAAATGAGATGCGATATCGCGAACTGGCAAGCATTAGAAATCTATTGCTTCGATGCGTAGACATCAGCAAACGCTATTTCCTAGCAAGGAAGTGTCGCATTTACATTCATTTTAAGTGTATGCGAGGTATACGTGACACTTCGCAATGAATGTTACATATTGTCATGAAACATAGAAATGAGATGCGATATCGCCATTTAAGAAGCATTAGAAAACTATTGCTTCGATACGTAGACATCTGCAAATGCCATTTCCTAGGAAGGAAGTGTCGCATTTACATTCCTTTGACGTAAATACGAGGTATACATAACACTGCACTGTGAATATTATATCTTATCATGAAACATAGAAATGAGATGCGATATCGCGATTTATGAAGCATTAGATGTCTAATGCTTCGATACGTAGACATCTGCAAACGCTATTTTCTAGCAAGGATGTGTCGCATTTACATTCTTTTGAAAGAAATACGAGGTATACATGACACTTCGCAATGAATATTATATCTTATCATGAAACATAGAAATGAGATGTGATATGACGATTTAAGAAGCATTAGAACTCTATTGCTTCGATACGTAGACATCTGCAAACACTATTTCCCAGCAAGGAACTGTCGCATTCACTTTCTTTTGAAGTGAATACGAGATATACATAACACTCCACAATGAGTATTATATCTTATCATGAAACATAGAAATGAGATGCGATATCGCGTTTTGAGAAGCATTAGAACTCTAATGGCACGATGCGCAGACATCTGCAAACGCTATTTCCTAGCAAGGAAGTGTCGCATTTACATTCATTTCAAGTGTATGCGAGGTATACATGACACTACGCAATGTAAATTATATACTATCATGAAACATAGAAAGGAGAAACGATATCGCGTTTTGAGAAGCATTAGAGCACTAATGCAACGATACGTAGACATCTGCAAACGCTATTTCTTAGCAAGGAAGTGTCGCATTTACATTCTTTTCAAGTGAATACGAGGTATACATAACACTTCACAGTGAATATTATATCTTATCATGAAACATAGAAATGAGATGCGATATGGCGATCTAAGAAGCATTAGAACACTATTGCTTCGATACGTAGACATCTGCAAACGCAACTTCCTAGCAAGGATGTGTAGCATTTACATTCTTTTGAAAGGAATACGAGGTATACATGACACTTCGCAATAAATATTATATCTTATCATGAAACATAGAAATGAGATGCGATATGACGATATAGGAAGCATTATAACTCTATTGCTTCGATACGTAGACATTTGAAAACCCTACTTCCTAACAAGGAAGTGTCGCATTTACATTCCTTTGAAGTGAATACGAGGTATACATAACACTGCACAATGAATATTATATCTTATCATAAAACATAGAAATGGGATGCGATATCGCGATTTAAGAAGCATTAGAACACTATTGCTTCGATACGTAGACATCTGCAAACGCTATTTCCTAGCAAGTAAGTGTCGCATTTACATCCATTTGAAGTATAGACGAGATATACATAACACTGCACAATGATTATTATATCTTGTCATGAAACATAGTAATGAATTGCGGTATCGCGTTTTGAGAAGCATTAGAAATCTAATGCCACGATACGTAGACATCTGCAATCGCTATTTCCTAGCAAGGAAGTGTCGCATTTACATCCATTTGAAGTATAGACGAGATATACATAACACTGCACATTGAAAATTATATCTTATCATGAAACATAGAAATGTGATGCGATATGGCGATTTAAGAAGCATTAGAACTCTATTGCTTCGATTCGTAGACATCTGCAGACTCTTCTTCCTAGCCAGGAAGTGTCGCATTTACATTCTATTGAAAAGAATACGAGGTATACAGAACACTCCACAATGAATATTATATATTATCAAGAAACAGGGTAATGAGTAGCGATATCGTGTTTTGAGAAGCATTAGAACTCTAATGCCACGATACGCAGACATCTGCAAACGCTATTTCCTAGCAGGGAAGTGTCGCATTTACATTCTTTTGAAACGAATACGAGGTATACTTAACACTCCACAATGAATATTATATCTTATCATGACACATAGAAATGAGATGCGATATCGCGAATTAGAAAGATTTAGAACTCTATTGGTTCGATACGTAGACATCTGCAAACGCTATTTCCTAGAAAGGAAGTGTCGCATTTACATTCATTTTAAGTGTATGCGAGGTATACATGACACTTCGCAATGAATATTATATATTATCATGAAACATAGAAATGAGATGCAATATGGCTATTTAAGAAGCATTAGAACTCTATTGCTTCGATACGTAGACATCTGCAAACGCTACTTCCTAGCAAGGAAGTGTCGCATTTACATTCTTTTGAAAGGGGTACGAGGTGTACATGACACTTCGCAATGAATATTATATCTTATCATGAAACATAGAAATGTGATGTAATATGGCGATTTAAGAAGCATTAGAACTCTATTGCTTCGATACGTAGACATCTGCAAACGCTACTTCCTAACAAGGAAGTGTCGCATTTACATTCTTTTGAAGTGAATACGAGGTATACATAACACTGCACTCTGAATATTATATCTTATCATGAAACATAGAAAAGAGATGCGATATCGCGTTCTGAGAAGCATTAGAACTCTAATGCCACGATACGCAGACACTGCAAACGCTATTTCCTTGCAAGGAAGTGTCGCATTTACATTCTTCTGATGTGAATACGAGGTATACATTACACTTCGCAATGAATATTATATCTTATCATGAAACATAGAAATGAGATGCGATATGGCGATTTATGAAGCATTAGAACTCTAATGCCACGAAACGTAGACATCTGCAAACACTATTTCCTAGCAAGGATGTGTCGCATTTACGTTCAATTGAAGTATAGACGAGATATACATAACACCGCACAATTAATACTATATCTTATCATGAAACACAGAAATGAGATGCGATATGGCGATTTAAGAAGCATTAGAAGTCTATTGGTTCGATACGTAGACATCTGCAAACGCTATTTCCTAGCAAGGAAGTGTCACATTTACATTCTTTTGAAGTGAATACGAGGTATACATAACACTTCACAATGAGTATTATATATTATCATGAAACATAGAAATGTGATGCGATATGACGATTTAAGAAGCATTAGAAAACTATTGCCTCGATACGTAGACATCTGCAAACGCTATTTCCAAGCAAGGAAATGTCGCATTTACATTCTTTTGAAGTGAATACGAGGTATACACGACACTTGGCAATGAATATTATATATTATAAAGAGACATAGAAATGAGAAGCGATATCGCGTTTTGAGAAGCATAGAGCACTAATGCTGCGATACGTAGACATCTGGAAACGCTATTTCCTAGCAAGGAAATGTCGCATTTACATTCTTTTGAAAGGAATACGAGGTATACATGACACTTCGCAATGAATATTATATCTTATCATGAAACATAGAAATGTGATGCGATATGACGATTTATGAAGCAATACAACTCTATTGCTTCGATACGTAGACATCTGCAAATGCTAGTTCCTAGCAAGGAAGTGTCGCATTTACAATCTTTTGAAGTGAATACGGGGTATATATAACACTTCGGAATGAATATTATATCTTATCATGAAACGTAGATATGAGATGCGATATGACGATTTAAGAAGCATTATAAAACTATTGCTTCGATACGTAGACATCTGCAAACGCTATTTCCTTGCAAGGAAGTGTCGCATTTACATTCTTTTGAAAGGAATACGAGGTATACATGACACTTCGCAATGTATATTATATATTATCATTGAACATGGAAATGAGATGCGATATCGCGAATTAGCAAGCTCTAGAACTCTATTGCTTCGATACGTAGACATCTGCAAACGCTATTTCCTTGCAAGGAAGTGTCGCATGTACATTCAATTAAAGTGTATGCGAGGTATACATGACACTTCCCAATGAATATTATATCTTATCAAGGAACGTAGATATGAGAAGCGGTATGACTATATAAGTAGCACTAGAACTCCATTGCTTCGATACGTAGACATCTGCAAACGCTATTTCCTGTCAAGGAAGTGTCGCATTTACATTCATTTGAAGTGTAGACGAGGTATACAAGCCACTACGCAATGAATATTGCATCTTATCACGAAACATGTACATGAGATGCGATATCGTGATTTAAGAAGCATTAGATCTCTATTGCTTCTATACGGATACATCTGCAAACGCTATTTCCCAGTAAGGAAGCGTCGCATTTACATTCTTATGATGTGAATACGAGGGAAGCATAACACTCCACAATGAATATAATATCTTATCATGGAACATAGAAATGAGCAGCGATATCGCGATTTAAGAAGCATTAGAACTCTATTGCTACGATACGTAGAAATCTGCAAACGCTATTTCCTGGCAAGGAAATGTCGTATTTAATTCATTTTAAGTGTATGCGAGGTATACATGACACTTCGCAATGAATATTATATATTATAAGGAAACATAGAAATGAGAAGCAATATCGCGTTTTAAGAAGCATTAGAGCACTAGTGCTGCGATACGTAGACATCTGAAAACGCTATTTCCTAGCAAGGAAATGTCGCATTTTCATTCATTGGAAGTATAGACGAGATATACATAACACTGCACAATGAATATTATATCTAATCATGAAACATAGAAATGCGATGCGATATTGCGAATTAGCAAGCTTTAGAAATCTATTGCTTCGATACGTAGACATCTGCAAGCGCTATTTCCTAGCAAGGAAGTGTAGCATTTACATTCTTTTGATGTGAATACGAGGTATACATAACACTCCACAGTGAATATCATATATTATCATGAAACATAGTAATGAGTAGCGATATCGCGTTTTGAGAAGCATTAGAACTCTAATGCTACGATACGTAGACATCTGCAAACGCTATTTCCTGGCAAGGAAGTGTCGCGTTTACATTCTTTTGAAGTGAATACGAGGTATACATAACACTCCACAATGAATATTATATCTTATCATGTAACATAGAAATGAGATGCAATATGGCGATTTAAGAAGCATTAGAAATTTATTGGTTCGATACGTAGATATCTGCAAACACTATTTCCTAGCAAGGAACTGTTGCATTCACAATCATTTGAAGTGTATGCGAGGTATACATGACACTTCGCAATGAATATTATATATTATCATGAAACATAGAAATCCGAAGCGATATCGCGTGTTGAGAAGCATTAGAACTATAATGCCACTATACGTAGACATCCACAAACGCTATTTCCTAGCAAGGAAGTGTCGCATTTACAATCATTTGAAGTATAGACGAGATATACGTAGCACTGCACAATGAATATTATATCTTATCATGAAACATAGAAATGAGATGCGATATGACGATTTAAGAAGTATTAGAACTCTATTGCTTCGTTACGTGGACATATGCAAACGCTATTTCCTAGCAAGGAATTGTAGCATTTACATTCTTTTGAAAGGAAAACGAGGTATACATAGCACTTCACAATGAATATTGTATCTTATCAAGAAATGTAGATATGAGATGCAATATCGCGATTTAAGAGGCATTAGAACACTCTTGCTTCGATACGTAGACATCTGCAAACGCTATTTCCTAGGAAGGAAGTATCACATTTACATTCTTTTCAAGTGGATACGAGGTATACATAACACTGCACTATGAATATTATATCTTATCATGAAACATAGAAATGAGATGCGATATCGCGTTTTAAGAAGCATTAGATCTCTATTGCTTAAATACGTAGACATCTGCAAGTGATATTTCTTAGCAAGGAAGTGTCGCCTTTATATTCTTTTGAAGTGAATACGAGGTACACATAACAGTCCACAATGAATATGATATCTTATCACGAAACATAGAAGTGGGATGCGATATCGCGTTTTAAGAAGTATTAGATCTCCATGGCTTGGATACGTAGGTATCTGCAAGCGCTATTTCCTAGCAAGGAAGTGTCGCATTTACAATCTTTTGAAGTAAATACGACGTACACATGACACTTCGCAATGGATTTTATATCATATCATGAAACATAGAAATGAGATGCGGTATCGCATTTTAAGAAGCATTGAAACTCTATTGCCTCGATACGTATACATCTGCAAACGCTAAACCCTAGCAAGGAAGTGTCGCATTTACATTCATTTCAAGTGAATACGAAGTATACATAACACTGCACAATGAATATTATATCTTATCATGAAACATAGAAATGAGATGCGATATCGCGAATTAATAAAAATTGGAACACTATTGCTTCGATACGTAGACATCTGCAAACGCAACTTCCTAGGAAGGAAGTGTCGCATTTACATTCTTTTCAAGTGAATGCAAGGTATACATGGCACTTCGCAATGAATATTATATCATATCATGAAACGTAGATATGAGATGCGATATGACGATTTAAGAAGCACTAGAAAACTATTGTTTCGATACGTAGACATCTGCAAACGCTACTTCCTAGGAAGGAAGTGTAGCATTTACATTCTTTTCAAGTGAATACGAGGTATACATAACACTGCACAATGAATATTATATCATATAATGAAACATAGAAATGAGATGCGATATCGCAATTTAAGAATCATTAGAACACTATTGCTTCGATACGTAGACAACTGCAAACGCTATTTCCCAGCAAGGAAGTGTCGCAGTTACATTCTTTTGAAAGGAATACGAGGTATACATAACACACCACAATGAATATTATATATTATCATGAAACATAGTAATGAGTAATGATATCGCGTTTTGAAAGCATTAGTAATCTAATGCCACGATACGTAGACATCTGCAAACGCTATTTCCTAGCAAGGAAGTGTCGCATTTACATCCATTTGAAGTATATACGAGATATACATAACACTGCACAATGAATATTATATCTTATTATGAAACATAGAAATGAGATGCGATATAGCGATTTCAGAAGCATTAGGACACTTTTGCTTCGATACGTAGACATCTGCAAACGCTATTTCCTAGCTAGGAAGTGTCGCATTTACATTCTTTTGAAGTGAATACGAGGTATACATAACACTCCACAATGAATATTATATCTTATCATGAGACATAGAAATGTGATGTAATATGGCGATTTAAGAAGCATTAGAACACAATTGCTTCAATACGTAGACATCTGCAAACGCTACTTCCTAGCAAGGAAGTGTCGCATTTACATTCTTTTGAAGTGAATACGAGGTATACATAACACTCCACAATGAATATTATATATTATCATGAATCGTAGTAAGGTGTAGCGATATCGCGTTTTGAGAAGCATTAGAAATCTATTGCTTCGATACGTAGACATCTGCAAACGCTATTTCCTAGGAAGGAATTGTCGCATGTACATTCTTTTGAGGTGAATACGAGGTATACATAACACTGCACAATGAATATTATATCTTATCATGAAACATAGAAATGAGATGCGATATGGCGAATTAAGAGGCATTAGAATTCTATTGCTTCGATACGTAGACATCTGCAGACGCTACTTCCTAACAAGGAAGTGGCGCATTTACATTCTTTTGAAAGGAATACGAGGTATACATGACACTTCGCAATGAATATGATATCTTATCATGAAACATAGAAATGAGATGGGATATGACGATTTAAGAATCAGAACTCTATTGCTTCGATACGCAGACATCTGCAAACGCTATTTCCTTGCAAGGAAGTGTCGCATTTATATTCATTTGAAGTGTAGACGAGATATACATAACACTGCACAATGAATATTATATCTTATCATGAAACATAGAAATGGGATGCGATATGGCGATTTAAGATGCATTAGACAATTATTGCTTCGATACGTAGACACCTGCAAACGCTATTTCCTAGCAAGGAAGTGTCGCAATTACATTTATTTGAAGTGTATGCGTGGTATATGTCACATTTCGCAATGAATATTATATCTTGTCACGAAACATAGGAATGAGATGCGATGTCGCGATTTAAGAAGCATTATAACTCTAATGCTACGATACGTAGACATCTGCAACCGCTACATCCTAGCAAGGAAGTGTCGCATTTACATTCTTTTGAAACGAATACGAGGTATACATGACACGTCGCAATGACTATTATATCTTATCATAAACATAGAAATGAGATGCGATATGACGATTTAAGAAGCATTAGAATTCTGTTGCTTCGATACGCAGACATCTGCAAACGCTATATCCTAGCAAGGAAGTGTCGCATTTACATTCAATTGAAGTGTATGCGAGGTGTACATAACACTGCACAATGAATATTATATCTTATCATGAAACATAGAAATGAGATGCGATATCGCGATTTATGAAGCTTTAGAACTTTATTGCTTCGATACGAAGACATCAGCAAACGCAATTTCCTAGCAAGGAAGTGTCGCATTTACATACATTGGAAGTGAATACGAGGTATACATAACACTCCACAATAAACATTATATCCTATCATGAAACATAGGAATGAGATGCAATATGGCGATTTAAGAAGCATTAGAACTCTATTGCTTCGATACGTAGACATTTGCAAACGCTATTTCCTAGCAAGGAAGTGTCGCATTTACATTCATTTGAAGTATAGACGAGATATACATAACACTGCACAATGAATATTATATCTTATCATGAAACATAGAAATGAGATGCGATATGGCGATTTAAGAAGCATTAGAACTTTATTGCTTCGATACGTAGACATCTGCAAACGCTACTTCCTAGCAAGGAAGTGTCGCATTTACATTCTTCTGATGTGAATACGAGGTATACATGACACGTCGCAATGAATATTACATCTTATCAAGATACGTAGATATGAGATGCGATATGACGATTTAAGAAACATTAGAAAACAATTGCTTCGATAAGTAGACACCTGCAAACGCTACTTCCTAGCAAGGAAGTGTCGCATTTACTTTTCTTTTGAATTGAATGGGAGGTATACGTAACACTGCACAATGAATATTAAATCTTATCATGAAACATAGAAATGAGATGCGATATCGCGATTTAAGGAGCATTAGAACACTATTGCTTCGATACGTCGACATCTGCAAACGCTACTTCCTAGCAAGGAAGTGTCGCATTTACGTTCATTTGAAGTGTATAAGAGGTATACATGACACTTCGATGTGAATATTATATATTATCATGAAACATAGAAACTAGATGCGATATGGCGATTTAAGAAGCATTAGAAGCCTATTGGTTCGATACGTAGACATCTGTAAACGCTACTTCCTAGCAAGGATGTGTCGCGTTTACATTCTTTTGGAAGGAATACCAGGGTATACATGACACTTCGCAATGAATATTATATCTTATCATGAAAAATAGAAATGAGATGCGGTATGACGATTTAAGAAGCATTAGAACTCTATTGCGTCGATACGTAGACATCTGCAAACGCTACTTCCTAGCAAGGAAGTGTCGCAGTTACATTATTTGGAAGTGAATGCGAGGTATACATGACACTTCGCAATGAATATTATATATTATCATGAAACATAGTAATGAGTAGCAATATCGCGTTTTGTGAAGCATTAGAAATCTATTGGTTCGATACGTAGACATCTGCAAACGCTACTTCCTAGCAAGGAAGTGTCGCATTTACATTCTTTTGAAATGAATACGAGGTATACATGACACTTCGCAATGAATATTATATCTTATCATGAAACATAGAAATGAGATGCGATATGACGATTTATGAAGCCTCAGAACTCTATTGCTTCGATACGTAGATATCTGCAAACACTATTTCCTAGCAAGGAACTGTCGCACTCACATTCATTTGAAGTGTATGCGAGGTATACATGACACTTCGCAATGAATATTATATCTCATCAGGAAACGTAGATATGAGATGCGATATGACGATTTAAGAAGCATCAGAACTCTATTGCTTCGATACGTAGACATCTGCAAAACTAATTCCTAGCAAGGAAGTGTCGCATTTACATTCTTTTGAAGTGAATACGAGGTATACATAACACTGCACAATGAATGTTATATCTTATCATGAAACATAGAAATGAGATGCGATATCGCGATTTAAGAAGCATTAGAACACTATTGCTTCGATACGCAGACATCTGCAAACGCTATTTCCTAGCAAGGAGGTGTCTCATTTTCGTTCGTTTGAAGTTGTATGCTAGGTATACATAACACTGCACAATGAATATTATATTTTATCATGAAACATAGAAATGAGATGCGATATGGCGATTCAAGAAGCATTAGAAATATATTGCTTCGATACGTAGACATCTGCAAACACTATTTCCTAGCAAGGAAGTGTCGCATGTACAACCAATTGAACTGTATGCGAGGTATACATGTCATTTCGCAATGAATATTATATCTTATCATGAAACATAGAAATGAGATGCAATATGGTGATTTATGAAGCATTAGATGTCTATTGCTTCGATACGTAGACATCTGCAATCGCTATTTCCTAGCAAGGAAGTGTCGCATGTACATTCAAGTGAAGTGTATGCGAGGTATACATGGCACTTCGCAATGAATATTATATCTTATCATGAAACATAGAAATGAGATGCGATATGGCGACTTATGAAGCGTTAGATGTCTATTGCTTCGATATGTAGACATCTGCAAACGCTATTTCCTAGCAAGGAAGTGTCGCATTTACATTCATTTTAAGTGTATGCGAGGTATACATGACACTTCGCAATGAATATTATATATTATCATGAAACATATATATGAGATGCGATATCGCGAACTAGCAAGCTTTAGAAATCTATTGCTTCGATACGTAGACATCTGCAAACGCTATTTCCAAGCAAGGAAGTGTCGCATTTACATTCTTTGGAAGTGAATACGAGGTATACATAACACTCCACAATGAGTATTATATATTATCATGAAACATAGTAATGTGTAGCGATATCGCGTTTTGAGAAGCATTAGAACTCTAATGCTACCGTACGTAGACATCTGCAAACGCTACTTCCTAGCAAGAAAGTGTCGCGTTTACATTCCTTTGAGGTGACTACGAGGTATACATAACACTCCACAATGAATATTATATCTTATCATGAAACATAGAAATGAGATGCGATATGACGATTTAAGAAGCCTTAGAACTCTATTGCTTCGATACGTAGATATCTGCAAACACTATTTCCTAGCAAGGAACTGTCGCACTCACGTTCATCTGAAGTGTATGCGAGGTATACATGACACTTCGCAATGAATATTATATATTATCATGAAACATATATATGAGATGCGTTATCGCGAATTAGCAAGCTTTAGAAATCTATTGGTTCGATACGTAGACATCTGCAAACGCTATTTCCAAGCAAGGAAGTGTCGCATTTACATTCTTTGGAAGCGAATACGAGGTATACATAACACTCCACAACGAGTATTATATATTATCAAGAAACATAGTAATGAGTAGCGATATCGCGTTTTGAGAAGCATTAGAACCCTAATGCTACCATACGTAGACATCTGCAAACGCTATTTCCTGGCAAGGATGTGTCGCGTTTACATTCTTTGGAAGTGAATACGTGGTATACATAACACTCCACAATGAATATTATATCTTAACATGAAACATAGAAATGAGATGCGATATGTCGATTTAAGAAGCATTAGAATTCTATTGCTTCGATACGTAGACATCTGCAAACGCTACTTCCTAGCAAGGAAGTGTCACATTTACATTCTTTTGAAAGGAATTCGAGGAATACCTGACACTTCGCAATGAATATTATATCTTATCATGAAACATAGAAATGAGATGCGATATGACGATTTAAGAAGCTTTAGAACTCTATTGCTTCGATACGAAGATATCTGCAAACACTATTTCCCTGCAAGGAACTGTCGCATTCACATTCATTTGAGGTGTATGCGAGGTATACATGACACTTCGCAATGAATATTATATATTATCATGAAACATAGATATGAGATGCGATATCGTGAATTAGCAAGCCTTAGAAATCTATTGCTTCGATACGTAGACATCTGCAAACGCTATTTCCAAGCAAGGAAGTGTCGCATTTACATTCTTTGGAAGTGAATACGAGGTATACATACCACTCCACAATGAGTATTATATATTATCATGAAACATAGTAATGAGTAGCGATATCGCGTTTTGAGAAGCATTAGAACTCTAATGCTACCATACGTAGACATCAGCAAACGCTATTTCCTGGCAAGGAAGTGTCGCGTTTACATTCTTTTGAAGTGAATACGAGGTATACATAACACTCCACAATGAATATTATATCTTAACATGAAACATAGAAATGAGATGCGATATGACGTTTTAAGAAGCATTAGAATTCTATTGCTTCGATACGTAGACATCTGCAAACGCTACTTCCTAGCAAGGAAGTGTCGCATTTACATTCTTTTGAAAGGAATTCGAGGTATACCTGACACTTCGCAATGAATATTATATATTATCATGAAACATAGTAATGAGTAGCGATATGACGTTTTAAGAAGCATTAGAATTCTATTGCTTCGATAAGTAGACATCTGCAAACGCTACTTCCTAGCAAGGAAGTGTCGCATTTACATTCTTTTGAAAGGAATTCGAGGTATACCTGACACTTCGCAATGAATATTATATATTATCATGAAACATAGTAATGAGTAGCGATATCACGTTTTGAGAAGCATTAGAACTCTAATGCTACGATACGTAGACATCTGCGAACGCTATTTCCTGGCAAGGTTGTGTCGCGTTTACAATCTTTTGAAGTGAATACGAGGTATACATAACACTCCACATTGAATATTATATCTTATCATGAAACATAGAAATGAGATGCAATATGGCGATTTAAGAAGCATTAGAACTCTATTGCTTCGATACGTAGACATCTGCAAACGCTATTTCCAAGCAAGGAAGTGTCGCATTTACATTCGTCTGAAGCATAGACTAGATGACATAACACTGCAAAATGAATATTATATCTTATCATGAAACATAGAAATGAGAAGCGATATGGCTATTTAAGAAGCATTAGAAATCTATTGGTTCGATACGTAGACATCTGCAAACGCTATTTCTAAGGAAGGAAGTGTCGCATTTACATTCTTTGGAAGTGAATACGAGGTATACAGAACACTCCACAATGAGTATTATATATTATCATGAAACATAGTAATGAGTAGCGATATCGCGTTTTGAGAAGCATTAGAACTCTAATGCTACCATACGTAGACATCTGCAAACGCTATTTCCTGGCAAGGAAGTGTCGCGTTTACATTCTTTTGAAGTGAATACGAGGTATGCATAACTCTCCACAATGAATATTATATCTTATCACGAAACATAGAAGTGAGATGCGATAGCGCGATTTAAGAAGCATTAGAACACAATTGCTTCGATACGTAGACATCAGCAAACGCTATTTCCTAGCAAGGAAGTGTCGTATTTACTTTCTTCTGAAGTGAATACGAGGTACACATAACACTCCACAATGAATATTATATATTATCATGAAACATAGTAATGAGTAGCGATATCACGTTTTGAGAAGCATTAGAACCCTTATGCTACGATACGTAGCCATCTGCAAACGCTATTTCCTGGCAAGGTAGTGTCGCGTTTACATTCTTTTGAAGTGAATACGAGGTAGACATAACACTCCACATTGAATATTATATCTTATCATGAAACATAGAAATGAGATGCAATATGGCGATTTAAGAAGCATTAGAACACTATTGCTTCGATACGTAGACATCTGCAAACGCTATTTCCAGGGAAGGAAGTGTCGCATTTACATTCTTTGGAAGTGAATACGAGGTACACATAACACCCCACAATGAGTATTATATATTATCATGGAACATAGTAATGAGTAGCGATATCGCGTTTTGAGAAGCATTAGAACACTTATGCTACGATACGTAGACATCTGCAAACGCTATTAGCTGGCAAGGTAGTGTCGCGTTTACATTCTTTCGAAGTGAATACGAGGTATACATAACACTCCACAATGAATATTATATCTTGTCATGGAACATAGAAATGAGATGCGATATGACGATTTAAGAAGCTTTAGAACTCTATTGCTTCGATACGTAGATATCTGCAAACACTATTTCCTAGCAAGGAACTGTCGCATTCACATTCATTTGAAGTGTATGCGAGGTATACATGACAGTTCGCAATGAATATTATATATTATCATGAAACACAGATATGTGATGCGATATCGCGAATTAGCAAGCTTTAGAAACATATTGCTTCGATACGTAGACATCTGCAAACGCTATTTCCTAGCAAGGAAGTGTCGCATTTACATTCTTTTGAACTGAGTACGAGGTATACATAACACTGCACAATGAATATTATATCTTATCATGAAACATAGGAATGAGATGCGATATCGCGATTTAAGAAGCATTAGAACACTATTGCTTCGATACGTAGACATCTGCAAACGCTATTTCCTAGCAAGGAAGTGTCGCATTTACTTTCTTTCGAAGTGAATACGAGGTACACATAACACTCCACAATGAATATTATATATTATCATGAAACATAGTAATGAGTAGCGATATCGCGTTTTGAGAAGCATTAGAACTCTAATGCTACCATACGTAGACATCTGCAAACGCTATTTCCTGGCAAGGAGGTGTCGCGTTTACATTCT
Source organism: Xylocopa sonorina (assembly GCF_050948175.1). NCBI lineage: Eukaryota > Metazoa > Arthropoda > Insecta > Hymenoptera > Apidae > Xylocopa > Xylocopa sonorina. The sequence goes on from NW_027490091.1 coordinate 1,702,582, forward strand.
TTGGAAGTGAGTACGAGGTATACATAACATTCCACAATGAATATTATGTCTTATTAAGAGACATAGAAATGAGATGCGATATGACGATCTAAGAAGCTTTAGAAATCTATTGCTTCGATACGTAGATATCTGCAAACACTATTTCTTAGAAAGGAACTGTCGCATTCACATTCATTTGTAGTGTATGCGAGGTATACATGACACTTCGCAATGAATATTATATATTATCATGAAACATATACATGAAATGCGATATCGAGAATTAGCAAGCTTTAGAAATCTATTGCTTCGATACGTAGACATCTGCAAACGCTGTTTCCAAGCAAGGAAGTGTCGCATTTACATTCGTTGGAAGTGAATACGAGGTATACATAACACTCCACAATGGGTATTATATATTATCATGAAACATAGTAATGAGTAGCGATATCGCGTTTTGAGAAGCATTAGAACTCTAATGCTACCATACGTAGACATCTGCAAACGCTATTTCCTGGCAAGGAAGTGTCGCGTTTACATTCTTTTGAAGTGAATACGAGGTATACATAACACTCCACAATGAATATTATATCTTATCATGAAACATAGAAATGAGATGCGATATGACGATCTAAGAAGCTTTAGAAATCTATTGCTTCGATACGTAGATATCTGCAAACACTATTTCCTAGAAAGGAACTGTCGCATTCACATTCATTTGTAGTGTATGCGAGGTATACATGACACTTCGCAATGAATATTATATATTATCATGAAACATATATATGAGATGCGTTATCGCGAATTAGCAAGCTTTAGAAATCTATTGCTTCGATACGTAGACATCTGCAAACGCTATTTCCTAGCAACAAAGTGTCGCATTTGCATTCTTTTGAGAGGAATACGAGGTACACATAACACTCCACAATGAATATTATATATTATCATGAAACACAGATATGAGATGCGATATCGCGAACTAGCAAGCTTTAGAAATCCATTGCTTCGATACCTAGACATCTGCAAACGCTATTTCCTAGCAAGGAAGAGTCGCATTTACATTCTTTTGAAGTGAATACGAGGTATACATAACACTCCACAATGAATATTATATGTTATCATGAAACATAGTAATGAGTAGCGATATGGCAATTTAAGATGCATTTGATCCCAATTGCTTCGATACGTAGACATCTGCAAACGCTATTTCCTAGCGAGGAAGTGTCGCATTTACATTCTTTTGAAGTGAATGCTAGGTACACATATCACTTCGCAATGAATATTATATCTTATCATGAAACATAGAAATGAGATGCGATATGGCGATTTATGAAGCATTAGATGTCTATTGCTTCGATACGTAGACATCTGCCAACGCTACTTCCTATCAAGGAAGTGTCGCATTTACATTCATTTGAAGTGTAGACGAGATATACATAACACTGCACAACGGATATTATATCTTATCATGAAACATAGAAACGAGATGCGATATGGCGATTTAAGAAGCATTAGGACCCTATTGCTTCGATACGTAGACATCTGCAAACGCTACTTCCTAGCAAGGAGGTGTCGCATTTACATCCTTTTCTAAGGAATACGAGGTATACATGACACTTCGCAATGAATATTATATCTTATCAGGAAACGTAGATATAAGATGCAATATGACGATTTCAGAAGCATTAGAATTCTATTGCTTCGATACGTAGACATCTGCAAACGCTATTTCCTAGCAAGGAAGTGTCGCATTTACATTCATTTGAAGTATATGCGATGTATACATGACACTTCGCAGTGAAAATTATATATTATCATGGAACATAGAAATGAGAAGCGATATGGCGATTTAAGAAGCATTTGATCCCAATTGCTTCGATACGTAGACATCTGCAAACGCTACTTCCTAGCAAGAAAGTGTCACATTTACATTCTTTTGAAAGGAATACGAGGTATGCAAGACACTTCGCAGTGAATATTATATATTATCTGGAAACGTAGATATAAGATGCGATATGACGATTTAAGAAGCATTAGAACACTATTGCTTCGATACGTAGACATCTGCAAACGCTACTTCCTAGCAAGGAAGTGTCGCATTTACATTCTTTTGAAATGAATACGAGGTATACAAGACACTTCGCAGTGAATATTATATATTATCAGGAAACGTAGATATAAGATGCGATATGACGATTTAAGAAGCATTAGAACCCTATTGCTTCGATACGTAGACATCTGCAAACGCTATTTCCTAGCAAGGAAGTGTCGCATTTACATTCATTTGAAGTATATGCGATGTATACATGACACATCGCAATGAAAATTATATATTATCATGAAACATAGAAATGAGAAGCGATATCGCGTTTTGAGGAGCATTAGAACTCTAATGCCACGAAACGTAGATATCTGCAAGCGCTATTTCCTAGCAAGGAAGTGTCGCATTTACATTCATTTGAAGTATATGCGATGTATACATGACACATCGCAATGAAAATTATATATTATCATGAAACATAGAAATGAGAAGCGATATCGCGTTTTGAGGAGCATTAGAACTCTAATGCCACGAAACGTAGATATCTGCAAGCGCTATTTCCTAGCAAGGAAGTGTCGCATTTACATTCATTTGAAGTATAGACGAGATATACATAACACTGCACAACGGATATTATATCTTATCATGAATCATAGAAACGAGATGCGATATGGCGATTTAGGAAGCATTAGAAGTCTATTGGTTCGATACGAAGACATGTGCAAACGCTACTTTCTAGCAAGGAAGTGTCGCATTTACATTCTTTTGAAAGGAATACGAGGAATACATGACACTTCGCAATGAATATTATATCTTATCATGAAACACAGAAATGAGATCCGGTACGACGATTTAAGAAGCATTAGAACTCTATTGCTTCGATACGTAGACACCTGCAAACGTTATTTCCAAGCAAGGAAGTGTCGCATTTACATTCTTTTGAAGTGAATACGAGGTATTCATAACACTGCACAATGAATATTATATCTTATCATGAAACATAGAAATGAGATGCGATATCGCGATTTAAGAAGCTTTAGAACTCTATTGCTTCGATACTAGATATGTGCAAACACTATTTCCTAGCAAGGAACTGTCGCATTCACATTCATTTGAAGTGTATGCGAGATGCACATGACACTTCGCAGTGAATATTATATATTTTCATGAAACATAGATAAGAGATGCGATATCGCGATTTAAGAAGCATTAGAACACTATTGCTTCGATACGTAGACATCTGCAAACGCTATTTCCTAGCAAGGAAGTGTCGAATTTACATACTTTTGAAGTGAATACGAGGTATACATAACACTTCGCAATGAATATTATATATTACAATGAAACATGGTAATAAGTAGCGATATCGCGTTTTGAGAAGCATTAGAACTCTAATGTTACGATACGTAGACGTCTGCAAACGCTATTTCCTGGCAAGGAAGTGTCGCGTTTACATTCTTTTGAAGTGAATACGAGGTATGCATAACTCTCCACAATGAATATTATATCTTATCACGAAACATTGAAGTGAGATGCGATAGCGCGATTTAAGATGCATTAGAACACAATTGCTTCGATACGTAGACATCAGCAAACGCTATTTCCTAGCAAGGAAGTGTCGTATTTACTTTCTTCTGAAGTGAATACGAGGTACACATAACACTCCACAATGAATATTATATATTATCATGAAACATAGTAATGAGTAGCGATATCACGTTTTGAGAAGCATTAGAACCCTTATGCTACGATACGTAGCCATCTGCAAACGCTATTTCCTGGCAAGGTAGTGTCGCGTTTACATTCTTTTGAAGTGAATACGAGGTAGACATAACACTCCACATTGAATATTATATCTTATCATGAAACATAGAAATGAGATGCAATATGGCGATTTAAGAAGCATTAGAACACTATTGCTTCGATACGTAGACATCTGCAAACGCTATTTCCAGGGAAGGAAGTGTCGCATTTACATTCTTTGGAAGTGAATACGAGGTACACATAACACCCCACAATGAGTATTATATACTATCATGGAACATAGTAATGAGTAGCGATATCGCGTTTTGAGAAGCATTAGAACACTTATGCTACGATACGTAGACATCTGCAAACGCTATTAGCTGGCAAGGTAGTGTCGCGTTTACATTCTTTCGAAGTGAATACGAGGTATACATAACACTCCACAATGAATATTATATCTTGTCATGGAACATAGAAATGAGATGCGATATGACGATTTAAGAAGCTTTAGAACTCTATTGCTTCGATACGTAGATATCTGCAAACACTATTTCCTAGCAAGGAACTGTCGCATTCACATTCATTTGAAGTGTATGCGAGGTATACATGACAGTTCGCAATGAATATTATATATTATCATGAAACACAGATATGTGATGCGATATCGCGAATTAGCAAGCTTTAGAAACATATTGCTTCGATACGTAGACATCTGCAAACGCTATTTCCTAGCAAGGAAGTGTCGCATTTACATTCTTTTGAACTGAGTACGAGGTATACATAACACTGCACAATGAATATTATATCTTATCATGAAACATAGGAATGAGATGCGATATCGCGATTTAAGAAGCATTAGAACACTATTGCTTCGATACGTAGACATCTGCAAACGCTATTTCCTAGCAAGGAAGTGTCGCATTTACTTTCTTTCGAAGTGAATACGAGGTACACATAACACTCCACAATGAATATTATATATTATCATGAAACATAGTAATGAGTAGCGATATCGCGTTTTGAGAAGCATTAGAACTCTAATGCTACCATACGTAGACATCTGCAAACGCTATTTCCTGGCAAGGAGGTGTCGCGTTTACATTCTTTGGAAGTGAGTACGAGGTTATACATAACATTCCACAATGAATATTATGTCTTATTAAGAGACATAGAAATGAGATGCGATATGACGATCTAAGAAGCTTTAGAAATCTATTGCTTCGATACGTAGATATCTGCAAACACTATTTCTTAGAAAGGAACTGTCGCATTCACATTCATTTGTAGTGTATGCGAGGTATACATGACACTTCGCAATGAATATTATATATTATCATGAAACATATACATGAGATGCGATATCGAGAATTAGCAAGCTTTAGAAATCTATTGCTTCGATACGTAGACATCTGCAAACGCTGTTTCCAAGCAAGGAAGTGTCGCATTTACATTCGTTGGAAGTGAATACGAGGTATACATAACACTCCACAATGGGTATTATATATTATCATGAAACATAGTAATGAGTAGCGATATCGCGTTTTGAGAAGCATTAGAACTCTAATGCTACCATACGTAGACATCTGCAAACGCTATTTCCTGGCAAGGAAGTGTCGCGTTTACATTCTTTTGAAGTGAATACGAGGTATACATAACACTCCACAATGAATATTATATCTTATCATGAAACATAGAAATGAGATGCGATATGACGATCTAAGAAGCTTTAGAAATCTATTGCTTCGATACGTAGATATCTGCAAACACTATTTCCTAGAAAGGAACTGTCGCATTCACATTCATTTGTAGTGTATGCGAGGTATACATGACACTTCGCAATGAATATTATATATTATCATGAAACATATATATGAGATGCGTTATCGCGAATTAGCAAGCTTTAGAAATCTATTGCTTCGATACGTAGACATCTGCAAACGCTATTTCCTAGCAACAAAGTGTCGCATTTGCATTCTTTTGAGAGGAATACGAGGTACACATAACACTCCACAATGAATATTATATATTATCATGAAACACAGATATGAGATGCGATATCGCGAACTAGCAAGCTTTAGAAATCCATTGCTTCGATACCTAGACATCTGCAAACGCTATTTCCTAGCAAGGAAGAGTCGCATTTACATTCTTTTGAAGTGAATACGAGGTATACATAACACTCCACAATGAATATTATATGTTATCATGAAACATAGTAATGAGTAGCGATATGGCAATTTAAGATGCATTTGATCCCAATTGCTTCGATACGTAGACATCTGCAAACGCTATTTCCTAGCGAGGAAGTGTCGCATTTACATTCTTTTGAAGTGAATACTAGGTACACATATCACTTCGCAATGAATATTATATCTTATCATGAAACATAGAAATGAGATGCGATATGGCGATTTATGAAGCATTAGATGTCTATTGCTTCGATACGTAGACATCTGCCAACGCTACTTCCTATCAAGGAAGTGTCGCATTTACATTCATTTGAAGTGTAGACGAGATATACATAACACTGCACAACGGATATTATATCTTATCATGAAACATAGAAACGAGATGCGATATGGCGATTTAAGAAGCATTAGGACCCTATTGCTTCGATACGTAGACATCTGCAAACGCTACTTCCTAGCAAGGAGGTGTCGCATTTACATCCTTTTCTAAGGAATACGAGGTATACATGACACTTCGCAATGAATATTATATCTTATCAGGAAACGTAGATATAAGATGCAATATGACGATTTCAGAAGCATTAGAATTCTATTGCTTCGATACGTAGACATCTGCAAACGCTATTTCCTAGCAAGGAAGTGTCGCATTTACATTCATTTGAAGTATATGCGATGTATACATGACACTTCGCAGTGAAAATTATATATTATCATGGAACATAGAAATGAGAAGCGATATGGCGATTTAAGAAGCATTTGATCCCAATTGCTTCGATACGTAGACATCTGCAAACGCTACTTCCTAGCAAGGAAGTGTCACATTTACATTCTTTTGAAAGGAATACGAGGTATGCAAGACACTTCGCAGTGAATATTATATATTATCTGGAAACGTAGATATAAGATGCGATATGACGATTTAAGAAGCATTAGAACACTATTGCTTCGATACGTAGACATCTGCAAACGCTACTTCCTAGCAAGGAAGTGTCGCATTTACATTCTTTTGAAATGAATACGAGGTATACAAGACACTTCGCAGTGAATATTATATATTATCAGGAAACGTAGATATAAGATGCGATATGACGATTTAAGAAGCATTAGAACCCTATTGCTTCGATACGTAGACATCTGCAAACGCTATTTCCTAGCAAGGAAGTGTCGCATTTACATTCATTTGAAGTATATGCGATGTATACATGACACATCGCAATGAAAATTATATATTATCATGAAACATAGAAATGAGAAGCGATATCGCGTTTTGAGGAGCATTAGAACTCTAATGCCACGAAACGTAGATATCTGCAAGCGCTATTTCCTAGCAAGGAAGTGTCGCATTTACATTCATTTGAAGTATAGACGAGATATACATAACACTGCACAACGGATATTATATCTTATCATGAATCATAGAAACGAGATGCGATATGGCGATTTAGGAAGCATTAGAAGTCTATTGGTTCGATACGAAGACATGTGCAAACGCTACTTTCTAGCAAGGAAGTGTCGCATTTACATTCTTTTGAAAGGAATACGAGGAATACATGACACTTCGCAATGAATATTATATCTTATCATGAAACACAGAAATGAGATCCGGTACGACGATTTAAGAAGCATTAGAACTCTATTGCTTCGATACGTAGACACCTGCAAACGTTATTTCCAAGCAAGGAAGTGTCGCATTTACATTCTTTTGAAGTGAATACGAGGTATTCATAACACTGCACAATGAATATTATATCTTATCATGAAACATAGAAATGAGATGCGATATCGCGATTTAAGAAGCTTTAGAACTCTATTGCTTCGATACTAGATATGTGCAAACACTATTTCCTAGCAAGGAACTGTCGCATTCACATTCATTTGAAGTGTATGCGAGATGCACATGACACTTCGCAGTGAATATTATATATTTTCATGAAACATAGATAAGAGATGCGATATCGCGATTTAAGAAGCATTAGAACACTATTGCTTCGATACGTAGACATCTGCAAACGCTATTTCCTAGCAAGGAAGTGTCGAATTTACATACTTTTGAAGTGAATACGAGGTATACATAACACTTCGCAATGAATATTATATATTACAATGAAACATGGTAATAAGTAGCGATATCGCGTTTTGAGAAGCATTAGAACTCTAATGTTACGATACGTAGACGTCTGCAAACGCTATTTCCTGGCAAGGAAGTGTCGCGTTTACATTCTTTTGAAGTGAATACGAGGTATACATAACACTCCACAATGAATATTATATCTCATTATGAAACATAGAAATGAAGTTCGATATGGCGATTTACGAGGCATTAGATGTCCAGAGCTTCGATACGTAGACATCTGCAAACGCTATTTCCTAGCAAGGAAGTGTCGCATTTACATTCACTTTAAGTGTATGCGAGGTATACATGACACTTCGCAGTGAATATTATATATTATCATGAAACATAGTAATGAGTAGCGATATCGCGAATTAGCAAGCTTTAGAACTCTATTGCTTCGATACGTAGACATCTGCAAGCGCTATTTCCTAGCAAGTATGGGTCGCATTTACATTCATTTGTAGTATAGACGAGATATACATAACACTGCACAATGAATATTATATCTTATCATGAAACACAGAAATGAGATGCGATAAGGCGATTTAAGAAGCATTAGAAGACTATTGTTTCGATACGTAGACATCTGCAAAAGCTACTTCCTAGCAAGGAAGTGTCGCATTTACATTCTTTTGAAAGGAATACGTGGCATACATGACACTTCGCAATGAATATTATATCTTATCAGGAATCGTAGATATAAGATGCAATATGACGATTTGAGAAGCTTTAGAAAACTATTGCTTCGATACGTAGACATCTGCAAACGCTACTTCCAAGCAAGGTAGTTTCGCGTTTACGTTCTTTTGAAGTGAATACGAGGTATACATAACACTCCACAATGAATATTATATTTTGTCATGAAACATAGCAATGAGTAGCGATATGGCGATTTAAGAAGCATTAGATCCCTATTGCTTCGATACGTAGACATCTGCAAACGCTATTTCCTAGCAAGGATGTGTCGCATTTACATTCGTTTGAAGTGAATACGAGGTATACATAACACTCCACAGTGAATATTATATATTATAATGAAACATGGTAATGAGTAGCGATATCGCGTTTTGAGAAGCATTAGAACTCTAATGGTACGATACGAAGACATCTGCAAGCGCTATTTCCTAGCAAGGAATTGTCGCATTTACATTCATTTGAAGTGTATGCGAGGTATACATGACACTTCGCAGTGAATATTATATATTATCATGAAACATTGAAATGAGAAGCGATATGGCGATTTAGGAAGCATTAGATCCCTATTGCTTCGATGCGTAGACATCTGCAAACGCTACTTCCTAGCAAGAAAGTGTCCCGTTTACATTCTTTTGAAAGGAATACGAGGTATACATGACACTTCGCAATGAATACTATATCTTATCATGAAACATAGAAATGAGATGCGATATGGCGATTTAAGAAGCATTAGATCCCTATTGCTTCGATACGTAGACATCTGCAAACGCTACTTCCTAGCAAGGAAGTGTCGCATTTACATTCTTTTGTAAGGAATACGAGGTATACATGATACTTCGCAATGAATATTATATCTTATCATAAAACGTAAGTATGAGATGCGAAATGACGATTTAAGAAGTATGAGAACACTATTTCTTCGTTACGGAGACATCTGCAAACGTTATTTCCTAGCAAGGTATTGACGCATTTACTTTCTTCTGAAGTGAATACGAGGAGTACATAACACTGCACATTGAATATTATATCTCATCATGAAACAGAAATATGAGATGCGATATGACGATTTAAGAAGCATTAGAACACTATTGCTTCGGTACGTAGACATCTGCAAACGCTACTTCCTAGCAAGGAAGTGTCGCATTTACATTCTTTTGAAGTGAATGCGAGGTAAACATAACACTGCACAATGAATATTATATCTTATCATGAAACATAGAAATGAGATGCGATATGGCGATTTATGATGCATTAGCTGTCTGTCGCTTCGATACGTAGACATCTGCAAACGCTATTTCATAGCAAGGAAGTGTCGCATTTACGTTCTTTTGATGTGAGTACGAGGTATACATAACACTGCACAATGAAAATTATATCTTATCCTGAAACATAGAAATGAGATGCGATATCGCTATTTAAGAAGCATTTGATCTCTATTGCTTCGATTCGTAGACATGTGCAAACGCTACTACCTTGCAAGGAAGAGACGCATTTACATTCTTTTGAAGTGAATACAAGGTATACATGACACTTCGCAATGAATATTATAACTTATCATGAAACATGGAAATGATGTGCGATATCGCGTTTTAAGAAGCGTTAGAACTCTATTGCAACGACACGTAGACACCTGCAAACGCTACTTCCCAGGCAGGAACTGTCGCATTTACATTCTTTTGAACGGAATATGAGGTATACGTGACACTTCGCAATGAATATTATATCTTATCATGAAACATAGAAATGAGAAGCGATATAGCGATTTAAGAAGCAATAGATCCCTATTGCTTCGATACGTAGACATCTGCAAGCGCTACTTCCTAGCAAGGAAGTATTGCATTTACATTTTTTTGAAGTGAATACGATGTATACATAACTCTGCACAATGAATACTATATCTTATCATGAAACATAGAAATGAGATGCGATATGGCGATTTAAGAAGCATTAGAACTCTACTGCTTCGATACGCAGACATCTGCAAACGCTATTTCCTAGCAAGGAAGTGACGCATTTACATTCTTTTGAAGTGAATACGAAGTATACATAACACTCCACAATGAATATTATATCTTATCATGAAACATAAAAATGAGATGCGATATGACGATTTAAGAAGCATTAGAACCCTGTTGCTTCGATACGTAGACATCTGCAAGCACTATTTCCCTGTAAGGAACTGTCGCATTCACATTCGTTTGAATTGTATGCGAGGTATACATGACACTTCGCAATGAATATTATATATTGTCATGAAACATGGATATGAGATGCGATATCGCGATTTAAGAAGCATTAGAACACTATTGCTTCGATACGTAGACATCTGCAAATGCTACTTCCTAGCAAGGAAGTGTCGCAATTACATTCTTTTGAAACGAATACGAGGTATACATAACACTCCACAATGAATATTATATCTTATCATGAAACATAGAAATGAGGTGCGATATCGCGATATAAGAAGCATTAGAACTCTATTGCTTCGATACGTAGAAATCTGCAAACGCTACTTCCTAGCAAGGAAGTGTCGCATTTACATTCTTTTGAAAGGAATACGAGGTATACATGACACTTCGCAATGAATATTATATCTTATCATGAAACATAGGAATGGGATGCAATATGGCGATTTAAGAAGCATTAGAACTCTATTGCTTCGATACGTAGACATCTGCAAACGCTATTTCCTAGCAAGGAAGTGACGCATTTACATTCTTTTGAAGTGAATACAAGCTATACATGACACTTCGCAATGAATACTATAACTTATCATGAAACATGTAAATGATGTGCGATATCGCGTTTTAAGTAGCGTTAGAACTCTATTGCTACGATACGTAGACACCTGCAAGCGCTATTTCCTAGCAAGGAAGTGTCGCATTTACATTCATTTGAAGTATAGACGAGATATACATAACACTGCACAATGAATATCATATTTTATCATGAAACATAGAAATGAGAGGCTATATGGCGACTTAAGAAGCATTAGAAATCTATTGGTTCGATACGTAGACATCTGCAAACGCTACTTCCTAGCAAGGAAGTGTCGCATTAACATTCTTTAGAAAGGAATACGAGGTATACATGGTACTTCGCAATGAATATTATATCTTATCATGAAACATAGAAATGAGATGCGACATGACGGCTTAAGAAGCATTAGAAATCTATTGCTTCGATACGTAGACATCTGCAATCGCTATTTCCTAGCAAGGAAGTGTCGCATTTACATTCATTTTAAGTGTATGCGAGGTATATATAACACTGCACAATGAATATTATATCTTATCATAGAAACATAGAAATGAGATGCGATATGATGATTTAGGAAACATTAGAAAACTATTGCTTCGATACGTAGGCATCTGCAAACGCTATTTCCTAGCAAGGAAGTGTCGCTTTTATATTCTTTTGAAGTGAATACGAGGTATTCATACCACTGCACAATGAATATGATATCTTGTCATGAAACATAGAAATGTTATGCGATATCGCGATTTAAGAAGCATTAGAACACTATTTCTTCGATACGTAGACATCTGTAAACGCTACTTCCTAGCAAGGAAGTGTCGCGTTTACATTCTTTTGAAAGGAATACGAGGTATTCATGACACTTCGCAATGAATATTATATCTTATCGTGAAACGCAGATATGAGATGCGATATGACGATTTAAGAAGCATTAGAAAACTATTGCTTCGATACGTAGGCATCTGCAAACGCTATTTCCTAGCAATGAAGTGTCGCATTTATATTCTTTTGAAGTGAATACGAGGTATTCATAACACCGCACAACGAATATGATATCTTATCATGAAACATAGAAATGAGATTCGATATCGCGATGTAAGAAGCATTAGAACTCTATGGCTTCGATACGTAGACATCTGCAAACGCTACTTCCTAGCAAGGAAGTGTCGCATTTACATTCTTTTGAAAGGAATACGAGGTGTACGTGACACTTCGCAATGAATATTATATATTATCATGAAACATAGAAATGCGAAGCGATATCGCGTTTTGAGAAGCATTAGACCTCTAATGCCACGATACGTAGACATCTGCAAATGAAATTTCCCAGGAAGGAAGTGTCGCATTTACATTCATTTGAAGTATAGACGAGATATACATGACACTGCACAATGAATATTATATCTTATCATGAGACATAGAAATGAGATGGGATGTGGCGATTTAAGAAGCATTAGAAATCTATTGGTTCGATACGTAGACATCTGCAAAAGCTACATCCTAGCAAGGAACTGTCGCATTCACATTCATTTGAAGTGTATGCGAGATATACATGACACATCGCAATGAATATTATATATTATCATGAAACATAAAATGCGAAGCGATATCGCGTTTTGAGAAGCATTAGACCTCTAATGCCACGATACGTAGACACCTGCAAACTCTATTTCCTAGCAAGGAAGTGTCGCATTTACATTCATTTGAAGTGTATGCGAGGTATACATGACACTTCGCAGTGCATATTATATATTATCATGAAACATAGAAATGAGAAGCGATATGGCGATTTAAGAAGCAATTGATCTCTATTGTTTCGATTCGTAGACATGTGCAAACGCTACTACCTTGCAAGGAAGTGTCGCATTTACATTCTTTTGAAGTGAATACAAGGTATACATGACACTTCGCAATGAATACTATAACTTATCATGAAACGTGTAAATGATGTGCGATATCGCGTTTTGAGAAGCGTTAGAACTCTATTGCTACGATACGTAGACACCTGCAAGCGCTATTTTCTAGCAAGGAAGTGTCGCATTTACATTCATTTGATGTATAGACGAGATATACATAACACTGCACAATGAATATCATATCTTATCATGAAACATAGAAATGAGAGGCAATATGGCGACTTAAGAAGCATTAGGAATCTATTGGTTCGATACGTAGACATCTCCAAACGCTACTTCCTAGCAAGGAAGTGTCGCATTAACATTCTTTAGAAAGGAATACGAGGTATACATGGCACTTCGCAATGAATATTATGTCTTATCATGAAACATAGAAATGAGATGCGATATGACGACATAAGAAGCATTAGAAATCTATTGCTTTGATACGTAGACATCTGCAAACGCAACTTCCTAGCAAGGAAGTGTCGCATTTACATTCTTTTGAAGTGAATACGAGGTATGCGTAACAATGCACAATGAATTTTATATCTTATCATAAAACATAGAAATGGGATGCGATAACGCGATTCAAGAAGCATTAGAACACTAATGCTTCGATACGTAGATAACTGCAAACACTATTTCCTAGCAAGGAACTGTCGCATTCGCATTCATTTGAATTGTATGCGAAGGTATGCATGACGCTTCGCAATGAATATTATATATTATCATGAAACATAAAAATGCGAAGCGATATCGCGTTTTGAGAAGCATTAGACCTCTAATGCCACGATACGTAGACATCTGCAAACGCTATTTCCTAGCAAGGAAGAGTCGCATTTATATTCATTTGAAGTATAGACGAGATATACATAACACTGCACGATGAATATTATATATTATCATGGAACATAGTAATGAGTAGCGATATCGCGCTTTGAGAAGCATTAGAACTCTAGTGCTACGATACGTAGACAACAGGAAACGCTGTTTCCTAGCAAGGAAGTGTCGCATTTACATCCATTTGGAGTATAGTCGAAATATACATAACACTGCACAATGAAAATTATATCTTATCGTGAAACATAGAAATGAGATGCGATATCGCGATTTAAGAAGCATTAGAACCCTATTGCTTCGATACGTAGACATCTGCCAACGCTACTTCCTAGGAAGGAAGTGTCGCATTTTCATTCATTTGAAGTGTATGCGAGGTACACATGACACTTCGCAGTGAATATTATATATTGTCATGAAACATAGAAATGAGAAGCGATATGGCGATTTAAGAAGCATTAGATCCCTATTGTTTCGATACGTAGACATCTGCAAACGCTATTTCCTAGCAAGGAAGTGTCCCATTTACATTCATTTGGTGTATAGACGAGATATACATGACACTGCACAATGAATATTATATCTTATCATGAAACACAGAAATGAGATGCCATATGGCGATTTAAGAAGCATTAGAAGTCTATTGGTTCGATACGAAGACATCTGCAAACGCTACTTTCTAGCAAGGAAGTGTCGCATTTACATTCTTTTGAAAGGAATACGATGTATACATGACACATCGCAATGAATATTATATCTTATCATGAAACATAGGTATGAGATGCGATATCGCGATTCAAAAAGCATTAGAACACTATTGCTTCGATACGTAGACATGTGCAAACGCTATTTCCTAGCAAGGAAGTGTCGTATTTACAATCATTTGAAGTGTATTCGAAGTATACATGACACTTCGCAGTGAATATTATATATTATCATGAAACATAGAAATGAGAAGAGATATGGCGATTTAAGAGGTATTAGATACTAATTGCTTCGATGCGTAGACATCTGCAAACGCTATTTCCAAGCAAGGAAGTGTCGCATTTACATTCATCTGAAGTGTATGCGACGTATACATGACACTTCGCAGTGAATATTATATATTATCATGAAACATAGAAATGAGAAGCGATAAGGCGATTTAAGAAGCATTAAATCCCTATTGCTTCTATACGTAGACATCTGCAAACGCTACTTCCTATCAAGGAAGTGTCGCATTTACATTCTTTTGAAAGGAATACGAGGTGTACGTGACACTTCGCAATGAATATTATATATTATCATGAAACATAGAAATGCGATGCGATATCGCGTTTTGAGAAGCATTAGACCTGTAATGCCACGATACGTAGACATCTGCAAATGAAATTTCCCAGGAAGGAAGTGTCGCATTTACATTCATTTGAAGTATAGACGAGATATACATGACACTGCACAATGAATATTATATCTTATCATGAGACATAGAAATGAGATGCGATGTGGCGATTTAAGAAGCATTAGAAATCTATTGCTTCGATATGTAGATATCTGCAATCGCTCTTTCCTAGCAAGGAAGTGTCGCATTTACATTCATTTTAAGAGTATGCGAGGTATATATAACACTGCACAATGAATATTATATCTTACATTCTTTTGAAGTGAATACGAGGTATACATAACACTGCACTGCGAATATTATATATTATCATGAAACATAGATATGAGATGCGATATCGCGAATTAGCAGGCTTTAGAAATCTATTGCTTCGATACGTAGACATCTGCAAACGCTACTTCCTAGCAAGGAAGTGTCGCATTTACAATCCTTTGAAACTAATACGAGGTATACATGACACTTCGCAATGAATATAATATCTTACCATGAAACATAGGAACGAGATGCGATATGGCGATATATGAAGCATTTGATGTCTATTACTTCGATTCGTAGACATCTGCAAACGCTATTTCCTAGCAAGATATTATAGCATTTACATTCTTTTGAAGTGAATAAGAGGTATACATAACACTGCACAATGAATACTATATCTTATCATGAAACATAGAAATTAGATGCGATATCGCGATTTAAGAAGCATTAGAACACTATTGCTTCGATACGTAGAAATCTGCAAACGCTACTTCCCAGCAAGGAAGCCTCGCATTTACAATCTTTTGAAAGGAATATGAGGTATACGTGACACTTCGCAATGAATATTATATCTTATCATGAAACATAGAAATGAGAAGCGATATGACGATTTAAGAAGCACTAGAACTCTATTGCTTCGATACGTAGACATCTGCAAACACTATTTCCCAGCAGGGAACTGTCGCATTCACTTTCGTTTGAATTGTATGCGAGGTATGCGTGAAACTTCGCAATGAATATTATATAATATCATGAAACATAGAAATGAGATGCGATATCGCGAATTAGCAAGCTTTAGAAATCTATTGCTTCGATACGTAGACATATGCAAACGCTATTTCCCAGCAACGAAGTGTCGCATTTACATTCATTTTAAGTGTATGCGCGGTATACATGACACTTCGCAATGAATATTATATATTGTCATGAAACATAGAAATGAGATGCGATATCGCGATTTAAGAAGCATTAGAACACTATTGCTTCGATACGTAGACATCTGCAAACGCTACTTCCTAGCAAGGAAATGTCACATTTACATTCTTTTGAAACGAATACGAGGTATACATGACACTTACCAATGAATATTATATCTTATCATGAAACATAGAAATGAGATGCAATATGGCGTTATGTGAAGCGTTTGATGTCTATTACTTCGATACGTAGACATCTGCGAACGGTATTTCCTAGCAAGAAATTGTAGCATTTACATTCTTTTGAAGTGAATAAGACGTAAACATAACACTGCACAATGAATACTATATCTTATCATGAAACATAGAAATGAGATGCGATATCGCGATTTAAGAAGCATTAGAACACTATGGCTTCGATACGTAGACATCTGCAAACGCTACTTCCTAACAAGGAAGTGACGCATTTACATTCTTTTGAAGTGAATACGAGGTATACATAACACTTCGCAATGAATATTATACATTATAATGAAAGATGGTAATGAGTAGCGATATCGCGTTTTGAGAAGCATTAGAACTCTAATGGTACGATACGTAGACATCTGCAAACGCTATTTCCTAGCAAGGAAGTGTCGCATTTACATTCTTTTGAAGTGAATACGTGGTAAGAATAACACTGCACAATGAATATTATATCTTATCATGAAACATAGAAATGGGATGCGATATGGCGATTTAAGAAGCATTAGAACTCTACTGCTTCGATACGTAGACATCTGCAAACGCTATTTCCTAGCAAGAAATTGTAGCGTTTACATTCTTTTGAAGTGAATAATAGGTATACATAACACTGCACAATGAATATTATATCATATCATGAAACATAGAAGTGAGATGCGATATCGCGATTTAAGAAGAATTAGAACACAATTGCTTCGATACGTAGACATCTGCAAACGCTACTTCCTAGCAAGGAAGTGTCGCATTTACATTCTTATGAAAGGAATACGAGGTATACGTGACACTTCGCAATGAATGTTATATCTTATCATGAAACATAGGAATGAGATGCGATATGACGATTTAAGAAGCATTAGAACTCTATTGCTTCGATACGTAGATATCTGCAAACACTATTTCCCAGGAAGCAACTGTCGCATTCACATTCGTTTGAATTGTATGCGAGGAATACATGAAACTTCGCAACGAATATTATATATTATCATGAAACATAGATATGAGATTCGATATCGCGAATTAGCAAGCTTTAGAAATCTATTGCTTCGATACGTAGACATCTGCGAACGCTATTTCCTAGCAAGGAAGTGTCGCATTTACATTATTTTGAAGTGAATACGAGGTAAGGATAACACTGCACAATGAATATTATATCTTATCATGAAACATAGAAATGAGATGCGATATCGCGATTTAAGAAGCTTTAGATCTCTATTGCTTCGATACGTAGATATCTGCAAACGCTATTTCCTAGCAAGGAACTGTCGCATTCACATTCTTTTGAAGTGAATACGAGGTATACGTAACACTTCGCAATGAATATTATATATTATAATGAAACATGGTAATGAGTAGCGATATCGCGTTTTGAGAAGCATTAGTACTCTAATCGTACGATACGTAGATATCTGCAAACGCTATTTCGTAGCAAGGACTTGTTGCATTTACATTCATTTGAAGTATGGACGAGATATACATAACACTGCACAATGAATATTATATCTTATCATGAAACATAGAAATGAGATGCGATATGGCAATTTAAGAAGCCTTAGAAATCTATTGGTTCCATACGATGAAATCTGCAAACGCTACTTCCTAGCAAGGAAGTGTCGCATTTACATTCTTTTGAAAGGAATACGAGGTATACATGACACTTCACAATGAGTATTATATATTATCATGAAACATAGAAATGTGATGCGATATGACGATTTAAGAAGCATTAGAAAACTATTGCCTCGATACGTAGACATCTGCAAACGCTATATCCAAGCAAGGAAGTGTCGCATTTACATCCATTTGAAGTACAGACGATATATACATAACACTGCACAATGAATATTATATCCTATCATGAAACATAGAAATGAGATGCGATATGGCGATTTATGAAGCATTAGATGTCTATTTCTTCGATACGTAGACATCTGCAAACGCTATTTCCTGGCAAGGAAGTGTCGCGTTTACATTCTTTTGAAGTGAATACGAGGTATACATGACACATCGCAATGAATATTATATATTATCATGAAACATAGATAAGAGATGCGATATCGCGATTTAAGAAGCATTAGAACACTATTGCTTCGATACGTAGACATCTGCAAACGCTATTTCCTAGCAAGGAAGTGTCGAATTTACATTCATTTGAAGTGTATGCGAGGCATACATGACACTTCGCAGTGAATATTATTTATTATCATGAAACATGGTAATGAGAAGCGATATCGCGTTTTGAGAAGCATTAGAACTCTAATGCCAGGAAACGTAGACATCTGCAAACGCTACTTCCTAGCAAGCATGTGTCGCATTTACATTCTTTTTGAAGGAATACGAGGTATACGTGACACTTCGCAATGAATATTATATCTTATCATGAAACATAGAAATGCGATGCGATATGACGATTTATGAAGCATTAGCACTCTATTGCTCCGATACGTAGACATCTGCAAACACTATTTCCTAGCAAGGAAGTGTCGCATTTACATTCTTTTGTAAGGAATACGAGGTATACATGACACTTGGCAATGAATATTATATATTATCATGAAACACAGATATGAGATTCGATATCGCGAATCAGCAAGCTTTAGAAATCTATTGCTTCGATACGTAGACATCTGCAAACGCTATTTCCTAGCAAGGAAGTGTCGCATTTACATTCCTTTGAAGTGAATACGAGGTAAGAATAACACTGCACAATGAATATTATATCTTATCATGAAACATCGAAATATGATGTAATATGGCGATTTAAGAGGCATTAGAACACTATTGCTTCGATACGTAGACATCTGCATACGCTACTTCCTAGCATGGAAGTGTCGCATTTACATTCTTTTGAACTGAATACGAGGTATACGTAACACTACACAATGAATATTATATATTATCATGAAACGTAGTAATGAGTAGCGATATCGCGTTTTGAGAAGCATTAGAACTCTATTGCTTCGATACGTAGACATCTGCAAACGCTACTTCCTGGCAAGGAGGTGTCGCATTTACATTCTTTTGTAAGGACTACGAGGTATACATGACACTTGGCAATGAATATTATATATTATCATGAAACACAGATATGAGATTCGATATCGCGAATCAGCAAGCTTTAGAAATCTATTGCTTCGATACGTAGACATCTGCAAACGCTATTTCCTAGCAAGGAAGTGTCGCATTTACATTCCTTTGAAGTGAATACGAGGTAAGAATAACACTGCACAATGAATATTATATCTTATCATGAAACATAGAAATATGATGTAATATGGCGATTTAAGAGGCATTAGAACACTATTGCTTCGATACGTAGACATCTGCATACGCTACTTCCTAGCATGGAAGTGTCGCATTTACATTCTTTTGAACTGAATACGAGGTATACGTAACACTCCACAATGAATATTATATATTATCATGAAACGTAGTAATGAGTAGCGATATCGCGTTTTGAGAAGCATTAGAACTCTATTGCTTCGATACGTAGACATCTGCAAACGCTACTTCCTAGCAAGGAAGTGTCGCATTTACATTCTTTTGTAAGGACTACGAGGTATACATGACACTTGGCAATGAATATTATATATTATCATGAAATATAGTAATGCGAAGCGATATCGCGTATTGAGAAGCATCAGACCTCTAATGCCACGATACGTAGACATCTGCAAACGAAGTTTCCCATTTGGGAAGTGTCGCATTTACATTCATTTGAAGTATAGACGAGATATACATGACACTGCACAATGAATATTATATCTTATCATGAAACGTAGAAATGAGATGCGATGTGGCGATTTAAGAAGCATTAGAAATCTATTGGTTCGATACGTAGACATCTGCAAACGCTAGTTCCTAGCAAGGATGTGTCGCATTTACATTCTTTTGGAAGGAATACGAGGTATACATGACACTTCGCAATGAATATTATATATTATCATGAAACATAGATTTGAGATGCGATATCGCGAATTAGCAAGCTTTGGAAATCTATTTCTTCGATACGTAGACATCTGCAAACGCTATTTCCTAGCAAGGAAATGTCGCATTTACATTCTTTTGAAGTGAATACGAGGTATACATAACACTCCACAATGAGTATCGTATATTATCATGAAACATAGTAATGAGTAGCGATATCGGGTTTTGAGAAGCATTAGAACTCTAATGCTACGATACGTACACATCTGCAAACGCTATTTCCTGGCAAGGGAGTGTCACGTTTACATTCCTTTGAAGTGAATACGAGGTATACATAACACTGCACAATGAATATTATATCTTATCATGAAACATAGGAATGAGATGCGATATCGCGATTTAAGAAGCATTGGAACACTATTGCTTCGATACCTGGACATCTGCAAACGCTATTTCCTAGCAAGGAAGTGTCGCATTTACATTCTTCTGAAAGGAATACGAGGTATACGTTACACTTCGCAATGAATATTATATCTTATCATGAAACGTAGATATGAGATGCGGTATGACTATTTAAGAAGCATTAGAATACTATTGCTTCGATACGTAGACATCTGCAAACGCTACTTCCTAGCAAGGAAGTGTCGCATTTACATTCTTTTGTAAGGAATACGAGGTATACATGACACTTCGCAATGAATATTATATATTATCATGAAACATAGTAATGAGTAACGATATCGGGTTTTGAGAAGCATTAGAACTCTAATGCTACGATACGTAGACATCTGCTAACGCTACTTCCTAGCAAGGAAGTGTCGCATTTACAGTCTTTTCAAGTGAATACGAGGAATACATAACACTGCACAATGAATATTATATCTTATCATGAAACATAGGAATGAGATGCGATATCGCGATTTAAGAAGCATTAGAAATCTATTTCTTCGATAGGGAGACATCTGCAAACGCTATTTCCTAGCAAGGTATTGTCGCATTTACTTTCTTTTGAAGTGAATACGAGGAGTACATAACACTGCACATTGAATATTATATCTTATCATAAAACATAAGAATGAGATGCGATATCGCTTTTTGAGAAGCATTAGAACCCTATTGCTTCGATACGTAGACATCTGCCAACGCTATTTCCTAGCAAAGAAGTGTCGCATTTACATTCTTTTGAAAGAAATACGAGGTATACATGACACTTCGCAATGAATATTATATCCTATCATGAAACATAGAAATGAAATGCGATATGACGATATAAGAAGCATTAGAACTCTATTGCTTCGGTACGTAGACATCTGCAAACGCTACTTCCTAGCAAGGAAGTGCCGCACTTACATTCTTTTGAAGTGGATGCGAGGTATACATAGCACAGCACAATGAATATTAAATCTTATCGTGAAACATAGAAATGAGATGCGATATCGCGATTTAAGAAGCATTAGAACTCTATTGCTTCGATACGTAGACATCTGCAAACGCTATTTCCTAGCAAGGAAGTGTCGCATTTACATTCATTGGAAGTGTATGCGAGGTATACATGACACTTTGCAGTGAATATTATATATTATCATGAAACATAGAAATGAGAAGCGATATGGCGATTTAAGAAGCATTAGAACTCCATTGCTTCGATACGTAGACATCTGCCAACGCTCTTTCCTAGCAAGGAAGTGTGGCATTTACATTCTTTTGAAAGGAATACGAGGTATACGTTACACTTCGCAATGAATATTATATCTTATCACGAAACATAGAAATGAGATGCGATATCGCGATTTATAAAGCATTAGAACACTCTTTCTTCGGTACGTAGACATCTGCCAACGCTATGTCCAAGCAAGGTAGTGTCGCATTTACATTCTTTTGAAAGGAAAACGAGGTATAAATGACACTTCGCAATGAATATTATATCTTATCATGAAACATAGAAGTGTGGTGCGATATGGCGATCTAAGAAGCATTAGAACTCTTTTGCTTCGATACGTAGAAATCTGCAAACGGTATTTCCAAGCAAGGAAGTGTCGCATTTACATTCTTTTGAAGTGAATACGAGGTATTCATAACACTGCAAAATGAATATTGTACCTTATCATGAAACATAGAAATGCGATGCGATATGGCGATTTATGAAGCATTAGATGTCTATTGCATCGATACGTAGACATCTGCAAACGTTATTTCCAAGGACGGAAGTGTCGCATTTACATTCATTTTAAGAGTATGCGAGGTATACATGACGCTTCGCAATGAATATTATATCTTACCATGAAACATAGAAATGAGATGCGATGTTGCTATTTAAGAAGCATTTGATCTCTATTGCTTCGATACGTAGACATCTGCAAACCCTATCTCCTAGCAAGGAAGTGTCGCATTTACATTATTTTGAAGTGAGTACGAGGTATACATGACACTTCGCAATGAATATTATATCTTATCATGAAGCATGGAAATGGCAAGCGACATCGCTTTTTGACAAGCATTAGAACTCTATTGCTACGATACGTAGAAATCTGCAAACGGTATTTCCTAGGAAGGAAGTGTCGCGTTAACATTCTTTTCAAGTGGATACGAGGAATACATAACACTGCACAATGAATATTATATCTTATCATGAAACATAGAAATGAGATGAGATATCGCTATTTAAGAAGCATTAGAACTCTATTGCTTCGATACGTAGACATCTGCTAACGCTACTTCCTAGCAAGGAAGTGTCGCATTTACAGTCTTTTCAAGTGAATACGAGGAATACATAACACTGCACAATGAATATTATATCTTATCATGAAACATAGGAATGAGATGCGATATCGCGATTTAAGAAGCATTAGAACACTATTGCTTCGATACCTGGACATCTGCAAACGCTATTTCCTAGCAAGGAAGTGTCGCGTTAACATTCTTTTCAAGTGGATACGAGGTATACATAACACTGCACAATGAATATTATATCTTATCATGAAACATAGAAATGAGAAGCGATATGGCGATTTAAGAAGCATTAGAACTCCATTGCTTCGATACGTAGACATCTGCCAACGCTCTTTCCTAGCAAGGAAGTGTGGCATTTACATTCTTTTGAAAGGAATACGAGGTATACGTTACACTTCGCAATGAATATTATATCTTATCACGAAACATAGAAATGAGATGCGATATCGCGATTTAAAAAGCATTAGAACACTCTTTCTTCGGTACGTAGACATCTGCCAACGCTATGTCCAAGCAAGGTAGTGTCGCATTTACATTCTTTTGAAAGGAAAACGAGGTATAAATGACACTTCGCAATGAATATTATATCTTATCATGAAACATAGAAGTGTGGTGCGATATGGCGATCTAAGAAGCATTAGAACTCTTTTGCTTCGATACGTAGACATCTGCAAACCCTATCTCCTAGCAGGGAAGTGTCGCATTTACATTATTTTGAAGTGAGTACGAGGTATACATGACACTTCGCAATGAATATTATATCTTATCATGAAGCATGGAAATGGCAAGCGACATCGCTTTTTGACAAGCATTAGAACTCTATTGCTACGATACGTAGAAATCTGCAAACGGTATTTCCTAGGAAGGAAGTGTCGCGTTAACATTCTTTTCAAGTGGATACGAGGTATACATAACACTGCACAATGAATATTATATCTTATCATGAAACATAGAAATGAGATGAGATATCGCTATTTAAGAAGCATTAGAACTCTATTGCTTCGATACGTAGACATCTGCTAACGCTACTTCCTAGCAAGGAAGTGTCGCATTTACAGTCTTTTCAAGTGAATACGAGGAATACATAACACTGCACAAAGAATATTATATCTTATCATGAAACATAGGAATGAGATGCGATATCGCGATTTAAGAAGCATTAGAACACTATTGCTTCGATACCTGGACATCTGCAAACGCTATTTCCTAGCAAGGAAGTGTCGCGTTAACATTCTTTTCAAGTGGATACGAGGTATACATAACACTGCACAATGAATATTATATCTTATCATGAAACATAGAAATGAGATGCGATATCGCTATTTAAGAAGCATTAGAACTCTATTGCTTCGATACGTAGACATCTGCCAACGCTCTTTCCTAGCAAGGAAGTGTCGCATTTACATTCTTTTGAAAGGAATACGAGGTATACGTTACACTTCGCAATGAATATTATATCTTATCACGAAACATAGAAATGAGATGCGATATCGCGATTTAAAAAGCATTAGAACACTATTTCTTCGGTACGAAGACATCTGCCAACGCTATTTCCAAGCAAGGTAGTGTCGCATTTACATTCTTTTGAAAGGAGAACGAGGTATAAATGACACTTCGCAATGAATATTTTATCTTATCATGAAACGTGGATATGAGATGCGGTATGTCTATTTAAGAAGCATTAGAATACTATTGCTTCGATACGTGGACATCTGCCAACGCTATTTCCTAGCAAGGAAGTGTCGCATTTACATTCTTTTGAAAGGAATGCGTGGTATACAAGATAGTTCGCAATGAATATTATATCTTATCATGAAACATAGAAATGAGATGCGATATGACGATTTAAGAAGCATTAGAACTCCATTGCTTCGGTACGTAGGCATCTGCTAACGCTACTTCCTAGCAAGGAAGTGTCGCATTTACAGTCTTTTCAAGTGAATACGAGGAATACATAACACTGCACAATGAATATTATATCTTATCATGAAACATAGGAATGAGATGCGATATCGCGATTTAAGAAGCATTAGAAATCTATTTCTTCGATAGGGAGACATCTGCAAACGCTATTTCCCAGCAAGGTATTGTCGCATTTACTTTCTTTTGAAGTGAATACGAGGAGTACATAACACTGCACATTGAATATTATATCTTATCATGAAACATAGGAATGAGATGCGATATCGCTTTTTGAGAACCATTAGAACCCTATTGCTTCGATACGTAGACATCTGCCAACGCTATTTCCTAGCAAGGAAGTGTCGCATTTACATTCTTTTGAAAGAAATACGAGGTATACATGACACTTCGCAATGAATATTATATCCTATCATGAAACATAGAAATGAAATGCGATATGACGATATAAGAAGCATTAGAACTCTATTGCTTCGGTACGTAGATATCTGCAAATGCTACTTCCTAGCAAGGAAGTGCCGCACTTACATTCTTTTGAAGTGGATGCGAGGTATACATAGCACAGCACAATGAATATTAAATCTTATCATGAAACATAGAAATGAGATGCGATATCGCGATTTAAGAAGCATTAGAACTCTATTGCTTCGATACGTAGACATCTGCAAACGCTATTTCCTAGCAAGGAAGTGTCGCATTTACATTCATTGGAAGTGTATGCGAGGTATACATGACACTTTGCAGTGAATATTATATATTATCATGAAACATAGAAATGAGAAGCTATATGGCGATTTAAGTAGCATTAGATTCCTATTGCTTCGATACGTAGACATCTGCAAACGCTACTTCCTAGCAAGGAAGTGTCGCATTTACTTTCTTTTGAAGTGAATACGAGGAGTACATAACACTGCACATTGAATATCATATCTTATCATGAAACATAGGAATGAGATGCGATATCGCTTTTTGAGAAAGATTAGAACTCTATTACTTCGATACGTAGACATCTGCCAACGCTAGTTCCTAGCAAGGAAGTGTCGCATTTACATTCTTCTGAAGGGAAGACGAGGTATACATGACACTTCGCAATGAATATTATATCCTATCATGAAACATAGAAATGAGATGCGATATGACGATTTAAGAAGCATTAGAACACTATTGCTTCGATACGTAGACATCTGCAAACGCTATTTCCGAGCAAGGAAGTGTCCTATTTACATTCTTTTGAAAGGAATACGAGGTATACATGACACTTCGCAATGAATATTATATCATATCACGAAACATAGAAATGAGATGCGATATCGCGATTTAAGAAGTATCAGAACACTATTTCTTCGTTACGGGGACAGCTGCAAACGCTATTTCCTAACAAGGTATTGTCGCATTTACTTTCTTTTGAAGTGAATACGAGGAGTACATAACACTGCACATTGAATATCATATCTTATCATGAAACATAGGAATGAGATGCGATATCGCTTTTTGAGAAGGATTAGAACTCTAATGCTTCGATACGTAGACATCTGCCAACGCTAGTTCCTAGCAAGGAAGTGTCGCATTTACATTCTTCTGAAGGGAATACGAGGTATACATGACACTTCGCAATGAATATTATATCTTATCATGAAACGTAGATACGAGATGCGATATGACGATTTAAGAAGTATCAGAACACTATTTCTTCGTTACGGAGACATCTGCAAACGCTATTTCCTAGCAAGGTATTGTCGCATTTACTTTCTTTTGAAGTGAATACGAGGAGTACATAACACTGCACATTGAATATTATATCTTATCATGAAACATAGAAATGAGATGCGATATCGCGATTTAAGAAGCATTAGAACTCTATTGCTTCGGTACGTAGACATCTGCAAACGCTACTTCCTAGCAAGGAAGTGTCGCATTTACATTCTTCTGAAGGGAATACGTGGTATACATGACACTTCGCAATGAATATTATATCCTATCATGAAACATAGAAATGAGATGCGATATGACGATTTAAGAAGCATTAGAACACTATTGCTTCGGTACGTAGACATCTGCAAACGCTATTTCCGAGCAAGGAAGTGTCGTATTTACATTCTTTTGAAAGGAATACGATGTATACATGACCCTTCGCAATGAATATTATATCATATCACGAAACATAGAAATGAAATGCGATATCGCGATTTAAGAAGTATCAGAACACTATTTCTACGTTACGGAGATATCTGCAAACGCTATTTCCTAGCAAGGTATTGTCGCATTTACTTTCTTTTGAAGTGAATACGAGGAGTACATAACACTGCACATTGAATATTATATCTTATCATGAAACATAGTAATGAGATGCGATATCGCTTTTTGAGAAGGATTAGAACTCTATTGCCTCGATACGTAGACATCTGCCAACGCTAGTTCCTAGCAAGGAAGTGTCGCATTTACATTCTTCTGAAGGGAATACGAGGTATACATGACACTTCGCAATGAATATTATATCCTATCATGAAACATAGAAATGAGATGCGATAGGGCGATTTAAGAAGCATTAGAAATCTATTGCTTCGATACGTAGACATCTGCAAACGCTATTTCCTAGCAAGGAAGTGTCGCATTTACATTCTTTTCAAGTGAATACGAGGTATACATAACACTGCACAGTGAATATTATGTCTTATCATGAAACATAGAAGTGTGGTGCGATATGGCGATCTAAGAAGCATTAGATCTCTATTGCTTCGATACGTAGAAATCTGCAAACGGTATTTCCAAGCAAGGAAGTGTCGCATTTACATTCTTTTGAAGAGAATACGAGGTATTCATAACACTGCAAAATGAATATTGTATCTTATCATGAAACATAGAAATGCGATGCGATATGACGGTATAAGAAGCATTAGAACTCTATTGCTTCGATACGTAGACATCTGCAAATGCTATTTCCTTGCAAGGAACTGTCGCATTTACATTCATTTTAAGTGTATGCGAGGTATACATGACACTCCACAATGAATACTATATCTTATCATAAAACATAGAAATGAGATGTAATATGGCGATTTGAGATGCATTAGAACTCTATTGCTTCGATACGTAGACATCTGCAAGCGCTACCTCCTAACAAGGAAGTGTCGCATATACATTCTTTTGAGGTGAATACGAGTTATACATAACACTGCACAATGAATATTATATCTTATCATGAAACATAGAATTGAGATGCGATATCGCGATTTAGGAAGCATAAGAACACTATTGCTTCGATACGTAGACATCTGCAAATGCTATTTCCAAGCAAGGTGGTGTCGCATTTACATTCATTTTAAGTGCATGCGAGGTATACATGACACTTCGCAATGAATATTATATCTTATCACGAAACATAGAAATGAGATTCGATATCGCGATTTAAGAAGCATTAGAACACTATTTCTTCGATACGGAGACATCTGCAAACGCTATTTCCTAGCAAGGAAGTGTCGCATTTACATTCATTTGAAGTGCATGCGAGGCATACAAGATAGTTCGCAATGAATATTATATCTTATCATGAAACATAGAAATGAGATGTAATATGGCGATTTGAGATGCATTAGAACTCTATTGCTTCGATACGTAGACATCTGCAAGCGCTACCTCCTAACAAGGAAGTGTCGCATATACATTCTTTTGAGGTGAATACGAGTTATATATAACACTGCACAATGAATATTATATCTTATCATGAAACATAGAATTGAGATGCGATATCGCGATTTAGGAAGCATAAGAACACTATTGCTTCGATACGTAGACATCTGCAAATGCTATTTCCAAGCAAGGTGGTGTCGCATTTACATTCATTTTAAGTGCATGCGAGGTATACATGACACTTCGCAATGAATATTATATCTTATCACGAAACATAGAAAGGAGATTCGATATCGCGATTTAAGAAGCATTAGAACACTATTTCTTCGATACGGAGACATCTGCAAACGCTATTTCCTAGCAAGGAAGTGTCGCATTTACATTCATTTGAAGTGCATGCGAGGCATACAAGATAGTTCGCAATGAATATTATATCTTATCATGAAACATAAAAAATTAGACTCGATATGACGATTTAAGAAGCATTAGAATTCTATTGCTTCGATACGTAGACATCTGCAAACGCTATTTCCTACGAAGGAAGTGTCGCATTTACATTCATTTTAAGTGTATGCGAGGTATACATGACATTTCGCAATGAATATTATATATTATCCTGAAACATAGAAATGAGAAGCGATATCGCGTTTTGAGAAGCCTTAGAACTCTAATGCCACGAAACGTAGACATCTGCAAAAGCTATTTCCTAGCAAGGAAGTGTCGCACTTACATCCTTTTGAAAGGAATACGAGGTATAAATGACACATCCCAATGAATATTATATATTATCATGAAACATAGAAATGAGATGCGATATCGCGAATTAGCAAGCTTTAGAACTCTACTGCTTCGATTCGTAGACATCAGCAAACGCTATTTCCTAGCACGGAAGCGTCGCATTTACATTCTTTTGAAGTGAATACGAGGTATTCTTAACACTTTACTGAAATGAGATGCGATATGACGATTTAAGAAGCATTAGGTCCCTATTGCTTCGATACGTAGACATCTGCAAACGCTATTTCCTAGCAAGGATGTGTCGCATTCACATTCATTTGAAGTGTATGCGAGGTATACATAACACTACACAATGAATATGATATCTTATCATGAAACATAGAAATGTGGTGCGATATCGCGATTTAAGAAGCTTTAGAACTCTATTGCCTCGATACGTAGACATCTGCAAACGCTATTTCTTGGCAAGGAAGTGTCGCATTTACATTCTTTTGAAAGGAATACGAGGTATACATGACACTTCGCAATGAATATTATATCTTATCATGAAACATAGAAATGAGATGTAATATGGCGATTTAAGAAGCATATGAACTCTATTGCTTCGATACGCAGACATCTGCAAACGCTATTTCAAAGCAAGGAAGTGTCGCATTTACATTCTTTTGAAGTGAATACGAGGTATACATAACACTTCACAATGAATATTATATATCATCATGAAACATAGTAATGAGTAGCGATATCGCGTTTTGAGAAGCATTAGAACTCTAATGCTACGATACGTAGACATCTGCAAACGCTATTTCCTGGCAAGGAAGTGTCGCGTTTACATTCTTTTGAAGTGAATACGAGGTATACATAACACTCCACAATGAATATTATATCTTATTATGAAACATAGAAATGAGATGTAATATGGCGATTTAACAAGTATTAGAACTCTATTGCTTCGATACGCAGACATCTGCAAACGCTATTTCCTAGCAAGGAAGTGTCGCATTTACATTCTTTCGAAAGTAATACGAGGTATGCACGACACATCGCAATGAATATTATAACTTATCATGAAACGTAGATATGAGATGCGATATGACGATTTAAGGAGCATTAGAAAGCTATTGCTTCGACACGTAGAAATCTGCAAACGCTATTTCGAAGCAAGGATGTGTCGCATTTACATTCGTTTGAAGTGACTACGAGGTATTCATAACACTGCACAATGAATATTACATCTTATAATGGAACATAGAAATGAGATCCGATATCGCGATTTAAGAAGCTTTAGAACTCTATTGCTTCGATACGTAGACATCTGCAGACGCTACTTCCTAACAAGGAAGTGTCGCATTTACATTCTTTTGAAAGGAATACGAGGTATACATGACTCTTGGCAATGAATATTGTATCTTATCATGAAACATAGAAATGAGAATCGATATGACGATTTAAGAAGCATTAGATCACAATTGCTTCGATACGTAGACATCTGCAAACGCAACTTCCTAGCAAGGAAGTGTCGCATTTACATTCTTTTGACGTGAATACGAGGTATTCATAACACTGCACAATGAATATTATATCTTACCCTGAAACATAGAAATGGTATGCGATATCGCGATTGAAGAAGCTTTAGAACTCCACTGCTTCGATACGTAGATATCTGCAAACACTATTTCCCAGCAAGGAACTGTCGCATTTACGTTCGTTTGAAGTGAATACGAGGTATACATAACACTCCACAAAGAATATTATATATTATCATGAAACATAGAAATGAGATGCGAAATCGCAATTTAAAAAGCTTTCGAACTCTATTGCTTCGATACGTAGATATCTGCAAACACTATTTCCTAGCAAGGAACTGTCGCATTCACATTCATTTGAAGTGTATGCGAGGTATACATGACACTTCGCAGTGAATATTATATATTATCATGAAATATAGAAATGAGAAGCGATATGGCGATTTAACAAGCATTAGAACTCCAATGCTACGATACGTAGACATCTGCAAACGCTATTTCCTGGCAAGGAAGTGTCGCGTCTACATTCTTTTGAAGTGAATACGAGGTATACATAACACTCCACAATGAATATTATATCTTATTATGAAACATAGAAATGAGATGTAATATGGAGATTTCACAAGCATTAGAACTCTACTGCTTCGATACGTAGACATCTGCAAAACTACTACCTAGCAAGGAAGTGTCGCATTTACATTCTTTTGAAGTGAATCCGAGGTATACATAACACTGCACAATGATTATGCTTTCTTATCATGAAACTTAGAAATGAGATGCGATATCGCGATTTAAGAAGCATTAGAACACTACTGCTTCGATACGTAGACATCTGCAAACGCTACATCCTAGCAAGGAAGTGTCGCATTTACATTCTTTTGAAGTGAGTACGAGGTATACATGACACTTCGCAATGAATATTATATCTTATCATGAAACATAGGATTGGTTTGCGATATCTCGTTTTAGGAAGCATTGGAACCCTATTGCTTCGATACGTAGACATCTGGAAACGCTACTTCCTAGCAAAAAAGTGTAGCAGTTACATTCATTTGGAGTAGATACGAGGAGTACATAACACTGCGCAACGAATATTATATCTTATCATGAATCATAGAAATGAGATGCGATATCGAGCTATAAAAAGCGTTAGAAATTTATTGCTACGATACGTAGATATCTGGAAACGCTACTTCCTAGCAAAAAAGTGTCGCAGTTACATTCATTTGGAGTAGATACGAGGAGTACATAACACTTCGCAATGGATATTATATTTTATCGTGAAACATAGAAGTGAGATGCGATATCCCGTTTTAAGATGCATTAGAACTCTGTTGCTTCGATACGTAGACATCTGGAAACGCTATTTCCTAGCAAGAAAGTGCATTTACATGCATTTGTAGTGTATGCGAATTATACATAACACTTCGCAATGAATATTATATCTTATCATGAGACATAGAAATTAGGTGCGTTATGTCCTTTTAAGAAGCATTAGAACTCTATTGCTACGATACGTAGACACCTGCAAACGCTATTTAATACCAAGGAAGTGTCGCATTTACATTCTTTTGAAGTGAATACGGGGTACACATAGCACTTCACAATGAATATTATACCTTATCACGAAACATAGATATGCAATGCGATAACGCGATTTATGAAGCATTAGATCTCTACTGCTTCGATACGGTAACATCTGCAAACGCTATTTAATAGCATGGAAGTGTCGCATTTACATTATTTTGAGGAGAATATGAGGTATACATGACACTTCGCAATGAATATTATATCTTATCATGTAACATATAAATGAGATGCGATATCGCGATATAAAGACCATAAGAACCCTATTGTTACGATACGTAGACACCTGCAAACTCTACTTCCTAGCAAAGAAGTGTCGCATTTACTTTCTTTTGAAGTGAATACGAGGCATAAGTGACACTTCGCATTGAATATTGTATACTTATCATCAAACATAGAAATGAGATGCGATATCGCGTTTTAAGAAGCATTAGAAATCTATTGCTTGGATACGTAGACACTGCAAACGCTATTTCTTAGCAAAGAAGTGTCGCGTTTACATTCTTTTGAAGTGAATACGAGGTATACATAACAGTACACAATGAATATGATATCTTATCATGAAACATAGAAACGAGATGCGATATCGCGTTTTAAGACGTAATAGAACTCTATTGCTTGGATACGTAGACATCTGCAAACGCTATTTCTTAGGAAAGAAGTGTCGCATTTACATTCTTTTGAAGTAAATTCGAGGTATACATGACACTTCGCAATGGATATTATATCATATCATGAAACATAGGAATGAGATGCGATATCACGTTTTAAGAGGCATTAAAACTCTATTACCCCGATACGTAGACATCTGAAAACGCTATTTCCTAGCAAGTAAGTGTCGCATTTACATTCATTAGAAGTGAATACGAGCTATACATGACACTCCGCAATGGATATTACATCTTATCATGAATCATAGAAATGAGATGCGGTATCGCATATTAAGAAGCATTGAAACTCTATTGCCTCGGTACGTAGACATCTGCAAACGCTATTTCCTAGCAAGGAAGTGTCGCATTTACATTCCTTTGAAAGGAATACGAGGTATACATGACACTTCGCAATGAAGATTATATCTTATCATGAAACATAGGAATGAGATGCGAAATGGCGATTTTAGAAGCATTAGAACTCTATTGCTACGATACGTAGATATCTGCAAACGCTACTTCCTTACAAGGAAGTGTCGCATTTACATTCTTTTGATAGGAATACCAGGAATACATGACACTTCGCAATGAATATTATATCTTATCATGAAACATAGAAATGAGAAGCGATATCGCGTTTTGAGAAGCATTGGATCTCTAATCCCACAATACGTAGACATCTGCAAACGCTATTTCCTAGCAAGGAAGTGTCACATTTACATTCTTTTGAAGTGAATACCAGGTATACATAACACTCCACAATGAATGTTATATCCTATCGTGAAAAATAGAAATGAGATGTAATATGGCGATTTAAGAAGCATTAGAACTCTATTGCTCCGATACGTAGACATCTGCAAACGCTATTTCCAAGCAAGGAAGAGTCACATTTACATTCTTTTGAAAGGAATACGAGGTATACATGACACTTCGCAATGAAGAATATATCTTATCATGAAACATAGAAATGAGATGCGATATGACGATTTAGGAAGCATTAGAACTCTATTGCTTCGATACGTAGACATCTGCAAACGCTATTTCGTTGCAAGGAAGTGTCGCGTTTACATTATTTTGAAGTGAATACGAGGTATACATAACACTCCACAATAAATATTATATCTTATCATGAAACATAGAAATGAGATGTAATATGGCGATTTAAGAAGCATTAGAACCCTATTGCTTCGATACGTAGACATCAGCAAACGCTACTTCCTAGCAAGGAAGTGTCGCATTTACATTCTTTTGAAAGGAATACGAGGTATACATGACACTTCGCAATGAAGATTATATCTTATCATGAAACATAGGAATGAGATGCGATATGACGATTTAGGAAGCATTAGAACTCTATTGGTTCGATACGTAGACATCTGCAAACGCTATTTCCTTGCAAGGAAGTGTCGCGTTTACATTATTTTGAAGTGAATACGAGGTATACATAACACTCCACTAAGAATATTATATCTTTTCATGAATCAATGAAATGAGATGCGATATCACGATTTAAAGAGATGCAAACGCTATTTCCTAGGAAGGAAGTGTCGCATTTACATTCCTTTGATGTAAATACGAGGAACACATGACACTTCACAATGAGTATTATATCTTATCATGAAACAGAAAAGTCAGGTGCGATATCGAGCTTTGAGATGCATCAGAAACCTATTGCTACGATACGTAGACATCTGCAAACGCTGTTTCCTAGCAAAGAAGTGTCGCATCTACATTCTTTTGAAGTGAATACGAGGTATACATAACACTGCATAATGAATATTGTATCTTATCATGAAACATAGAATTGAGATGCGATATCGTGATTTTAGATGCATTAGAACACTTTTGCTTCGATACGTAGACATCTGCAAACGCTACTTCCTAGCAAGGAAGTGTCGCATTTACATTCTTCTGAAGCGAATACGAGGTATAGATAACACTGCACAATGAATATTATATCGTATCATGAAACATAGAAATGAGATGCGATTTCTTGTTTTAAAAAGCTTTAGCACTCTATTGCCTTGATACGTAGATATCTGCAAACGCTATTTCCTTGCAAGGAAGTGTCGCATCTACATTCTTTTGAAGTGAATACGAGGTATACATAACACTGCATAATGAATATTGTATCTTATCATGAAACATAGAATTGAGATGCGATATCGTGATTTTAGATGCATTAGAACACTTTTGCTTCGATACGTAGACATCTGCAAACGCTATTTCCTAGCAAGGAAGTGTCGCATTTACATTCGTTTCAAGTATAGACGAGATACACATAACACTGCATACTGAATATTATATTTTATCATGAATCATAGAAATGAGATGCGATATAGCTATTTAAGAAGCATTAGAACTCTATTGCTCCAATACGTAGACATCTGCAAACGCTACTTCCTAGCAAGGAAGTGTCGCATTTACATTCTTTTGAAAGGAATACGAGGTATACATGACACTTCTCAATGAAGATTATATCTTATCATGAAACATAGAATTGAGATACGGTATCGTGTTGATAGAAGCATTAGAACTCTATTCCTTCGATACGAAGACATCTCGAAACGCTATTTCCTGGCGAGGAAGTGTGGCATTTACATTATATTGAAGTGTAGGCGAGGCATACGTAACACTTCGCAGTGAATATTGTATCTTATCATGAGACATAGAATTGAGATGCGATATTGTTTTTAAACAAGTATTAGAACTCTGTTGCATCGATGCGCAGACGTCTAGAAACTCTATTACGTCGCAAGGAAGAGTGGGATTTACATTCTTTTGACATGCAGACGAGATATACATAGCGGGTTGCATTGAATATTACATCTGATCATGAGACATAGAAATGAGATGCGATATCGCGTTTGATGAAGAATTAGAACACTATTGCTTCGACATGTAGTGTGACGTGGTGACGTCACAAGGCTTGCTCACCTCTCCCCCCTGCTTCGGTTAGACTATCTCGCTGATCACCACCCATGCGAGAAGCGCGACACGGACAATCCCCCCCTCGTTCTTTTTTCTCTCTCCGTTCTACGGATTAGACTCGCGAGCTGATTGAAGAAGCGACCCAGGTGACACCCCTTCGGCGAATTAAAATACCACAGGTTCTCGGAAGTACTGTGCGCCGAGGTAGCGTGACGGGCTCGACGGTGGCGGAGTCGGGAAGTGAGCAGGAACAGACCCTGATGCCCAAGGGATACGATCCAAGGCCCTGCAACGATACGACCGTTGCCACAGTCCATGGAGACGAACAGGATGGACTCCGGTGTGAGAAGAACCTCCACCCCTCCCCTGAGCCCATGAAGAGGAAAATGCAAGATGCGCTGCGGAACTGCAGGTGAGCCGTGGAATGCGCGGCGCGCGGCACGCGCCGCAGTTCAAATAATCCAGAGGACTCCCTCTAGACACACCAGAGGCAGCGATCAGGGAAGATCACCGAAATCCACCGATCGATGCCCCGAACAATACCGAAGCATATAGTCCTACACCACCAAGGGGCCATAAGGAGGATCTAAGGGGATCCGAAGACCCCCAGCAAACCTATATAACCAGCTCGCCAGCATGAAGACAGCCTCTACATCTTAGCGGCTTCTTAGCGACTACTTAGCGACGACTTAGCGAAGACTTAGCGAAGACATAGCGAGCAACCTAGCAAACGATTGTACGAAGCGATTTGGAGGAGAGAGAGAGAGAGAAAGAGAGAGAAGGACGGAGCGAGATCCAGAATTGTTGGAAACGAGAACGTGAGTCCTTATACGCTAAAGCGTCCCATTTGTTGCCTGCCGCAATTGTGATATCGCGTATTGTAATTTGTATTGTATAACGGATGGTGATCCACGGTCATTCGCGGCGTGTCGTATACCCTTTTGTAATACCGCGTCGAGGCAATCTAGAAAGAAGCCGTGAGTTCAGTATCCCGCGACCCTAATTTGCGCACTCGGCTAGAAGCAGTCGAGCGAAAGAGTATTTCGAAATTTCGAGGGTTATCTTGAACCGGGTTTCCCCGGGTTGCGTGGTTTACTAGTTTTTGCTACTTTTTGAGTAGCTGGCGCCCAAAAAGTCCCAGCCTCGCAGCTTCGAAATACTCGCTGGATAGGAAATTTATTGTTCTATACTTCGCGTTGCCGAATCACGCGGATATTCTGTACCCCGATATAACCCCGGATTAAACTTCTGGATACCCCGTTATTATTGGTTCTATATACCCTTTTCTTGAGGATTGAAACGGGAAAAACCGTCACAGTACATAGTTATACATGACTGCATAAGAAGGATATCATATACTTTTATAATGAATGCGATATAAGAATATAAAACGAAGAACTATCCACTCCCATCAGGAGTAAAAACAATGTTTGGTACGCAAAGTTCATTGCAAAATATAATCAAGCAGTTAATATATCAAATCACAGCACACAATAAATCACTGAATGTATAATGATATGAATAGTAAGAAAAACATATTTACCTGTTAGATGTTTATAAATTCAAATTTAAAAGTCCAAGTCACATTTAATATATTATTGTTTAACAAGGTGATTTAATGTTGTTTCAAATAGGCGTGCAGAACTAGCTCGTATTTCTGTCAATGTAATTTCATTCGAAAAATACAAAGGATAAGAGGAAATATTCTCCAATATATAACATATATAAATCAACGGATGCAAGAGAGAACACTCGATCTCGGTTTAACGAGACCGGGGCGTCATCCTGCAGTAATCGTATAACGCCTGTTCCGAGATGGTGTAGAGAGGGAATGTGGAGGGTGAAAAGCATAAAATAACAACAATGTAACTAAAGAGAAAGAGAAAGAAAATATGTGGAAGCATTGCATTTATTAAGAGGAAATCCTAGAAATATCAAACAACAGATTATATACCATACTGTAAGTGTAAGGTATAACGAAATAGACGATATCGTGAGTGAAACTAAAAAAATCGAGAAACTTAAACAGAAAATAATAATTTAGATTGAGCGAATCAATATCACTGATCCCGGCAAGCTTAATGGAAAACGCATAACGATGAATCGATTAGAGTATAAGATAGAAGTTGGTCGCGGTTTGAGTGGCCCTGGGAATCCTTTGCCCGCATCAGGGCAGGCAGTAGGATGGTGGAGAGCCTGCCCTCCTGTTGCTTGGATCTATAGAAGTCACATTCTATTGTAGAGTAGAAGCAGATAATTATCATGCTTTTCATAGAAGATTACAGCTTACTTAATTCGAAACGTTGAAATGAGATGAGTCATGGCATTGTGTAATGCATTAGTACTCTATTGTCTCGACATGTAGACACTACGAAGGGCAATCCTGTTGCATGGAGCTGTAGAATTTACATTCTTATGAAGTTTTAAAGCAGATAAGCATAGAGTTATGCATAAGAGATTACAGCATTCTTACATTAAAACGATGAAATGGGATGCGCTAGCGCATTGCATGCAGAATTCTAGCTCGACTGCTTTAACAGACAGACACTACGGAGCGCCATGCCGTTGCATGGAATTATATAGTTCACATTCTATTGAAGACCTCTAACAGTTAAGCATAATGTTATGGATATATGATTACAGATTCTTTGCTTTGAAACGTTGAAATGAGATGCGACATTGCGCCGCATGAAGTATTATAAATGTCTTGCTTGGACACGTAGAGATCTGGAAAAGATATTCTGTTGCAAGTAAGAATAGGATTCACATCCTTCCAAGGACTACATGCAGACAAATGTAAGATATTGCATAGAACAATGCAATTTACCATGAATCATTGAAATGACTTGCGACATCGTGTTGAATGAAGCAATAGAACTCCATTGATCCGATAAGTAAACAACTGGAAACGTTATTTCCTAGAAAGGAAGTGTGGCATTTACATCCTTTTGGAGTGTAGACGAGGTATACATAACACTTCGCAATGAATATTATATCTTATTATGCAACATAGAAATGAGATGCGATATCGCGTATTAAGAAGCATTAGAACTATATTGCTTCGATACGTATGCATCTGGAAACGCATTTCCTAGCAAGGATGTGTAGCATTTACATTCCTTTGAAGTGTAGACGAGGCATACCTAAAATTTCGCAATGAATATTATGCCTTGTCATGAAACATAGAAATGTGATGCGATATCGCGTTTTAAGAAGCATTAGAACTCCATTGCTTCGATACCTAGACACATGGAAACGCATTTCCTAGCAAGGATGTGTGACGTTTACATCCTTTTGAAGTATGGACGAGGTATACATAACACTCCACAATCAATAATATATCTTATCATGAAACATAGAGATGAGATGCAATAAGGCGATTTAAGAAGCATTAGAACTCTATTGCTTCGATACGTAGACATCTGCAAACGCTATTTCCTAGGAAGGAAGTGTCGCATTTACATTCTTTTGACGTGAATACGAGGTATACGTGACACTTCGCAATGAATATTATATCTTATCACGAAACATAGAAATGATATGCGACATCTCGTTTTAAGAAGCATTGGAACTCTATTGTTTCGATACGTAGACATCTGGAAACGTTATTTCCTAGGAAGGAAGAGTCGCATTTACATTCTTTTGAAGTGAATAAGAGCTATACATGACACTTCGCAATGAATATTATATCTGATCATGAAACATAGAAATGAGATGCGATATCGCGTTTTAAGATGCATTAGAAGTCTATTGCTACGATACGTAGATATCTGGAGACGCTATTTCCTAGGAAGGAAGTGTCGCATTTACATTCTTTTGAAGTGAATACGGGGTATATGTGACACTTCGCAGTGGATATTATATCTTATCATGAAACGTAGAAGTAAGATGCGACATCACGTTTTAAGAAGCACTAGAACACTATTGCTTCGATCCACAAACATGTGCAAACGCTATTTCCCAGCAAGGAAGTGTCGCGTTTACATTCATTTGAAGCGAATACGAGGTATACATGACACTTCGCAATGATTATTATATATTATCACGAAACTTAGAAATGAGATGCGACATCGCGTTTTAAGAAGCACTAGAACACTATTGCTTCGATACACAAACATGTGCAAACGCTACTTCCTAGCAAGGAAGTGTCGCATTTACATTCTTTTGAAAGGAATACGAGGTATACATGACACATCACAATGAGTATTATATATTGTCATGAAACATAGAAATGTGATGCGATATGACGATTTAAGAAGCATTAGAAAACTATTGCCTCGATACGTAGACATCTGCAAACGCTATATCCAAGCAAGGAAGTGTCGCATTTACATCCATTTGAAGTACAGACGAGATATACATAACACTGCACAATGAATATTATATCTTATCATGAAACATA
Organism: Xylocopa sonorina; assembly: GCF_050948175.1. Taxonomy (NCBI): domain Eukaryota; kingdom Metazoa; phylum Arthropoda; class Insecta; order Hymenoptera; family Apidae; genus Xylocopa; species Xylocopa sonorina. The sequence goes on from NW_027490091.1 coordinate 1,743,669, forward strand.
GAAATGAGATGCGATATGGCGATTTATGAAGCATTAGATGTCTATTTCTTCGATACATAGACATATGCAAACGCTATTTCCTGGCAAGGAAGTGTCGCGTTTACATTCTTTTGAAGTGAATACGAGGTATACATAACACTTCGCAATGAAAATTACATATTATCATGAAACATAGAAATGAGAAGCGATATCGCGTTTTGAGAAGCATTAGAACTCTAGTGCCACGAAACGTAGACATCTGCAAACGCTATTTACTAGCAGGGAAGTGTCGCAATTCCATTCATTTGAAGTATAGACGAGATATACATAACACTGCACAGCGGATATTATGTCTTATCATGAAACATAGAAATGAGATGCGGTATGACGATTTAAGAAGCATTAGAACTCTATTGCTTCGATACGTAGACATCTGCAAACGCTATTTCAAAGCAAGGAAGGGTCGCATTTACATTCTTTTGAAGTGAATACGAGGTATTCATAACACTGCACAATGAATATTATATCTTATCATGAAACATAGAAATGAGATGCGATATCGAGATTTGAGAAGCATTAGAACTCTAATGCCACGAAACGTAGACATCTGCACATGCTATTTCCTAACAAGGAAGTGTCGCATTTACATCCATTTGAAGTACAGACGAGATATACATGACACTGCACAATGAATATTATATCTTATCATGAAACATAGAAATGAGATGCGATATGGCGATTTATGAAGCATTAGATGTCTATTTCATCGATACGTAGACATCTGCAAACGCTATTTCGTAGCAAGGACTTGTCGCATTTACATTCATTTGAAGTATGGACGAGATATACATAACACTGCACAATGAATATTATATCTTATCATGAAACACAGAAATGATATGCGACATTGCGATTTAAGAAGCGTTAGAAGACTATTCGTTCCATACGATGAAATCTGCAAACGCTACTTCCTAGCAAGGAAGTGTCGCATTTACATTCTTTTGAAAGGAATACGAGGTATACATGACACTTCACAATGAGTATTATTTATTATCATGAAACATAGAAATGTGATGCCATATGACGGTTTAAGAAGCATTAGAAAACTATTGCCTCGATACGTAGACATCTGCAAACGCTATATCCAAGCAAGGAAGTGTCGCATTTACATTCTTTTGAAGTGAATACGAGGTATTCATAACACTGCAAAATGAATATTATATCTTATCATGAAACATAGAAGTGAGATGCGATATCGCGATTTAAGAAGCTTTAGAACCCTATTGCTTCGATACGTAGATATCTGCAAACGCTATTTCCTAGCAAGGAAGTGTCGCAGTTACATTCCTTTGAGGTGAATACGAGGTATACATAACATTTCGCAATGAAAATTATATATTATCATGAAACATAGAAATGAGAAGCGATCTCGCGTTTTGAGAAGCATTAGAACTCTAATGCCACGAAACGTAGACATCTGCAAACGCTATTTCCTAGCAAGGAAGTGTCGCATTTACATTCATTTCAAGCATAGACGAGATATACATAACACTGCACAACGGATATTATGTCTTATCATGAAACATAGAAATGAGATGCGGTATGACGATTTAAGAAGCATTAGAACTCTATTGCTTCGATACGTAGACATCTGCAAACGCTATTTCAAAGCAAGGAAGGGTCGCATTTACATTCTTTTGAAGTGAATACGAGGTATTCATAACACAGCACAATGAATATTATATCTTATCATGAAACATAGAAATGAGATGCGATATCGCGATTTAAGAAGCTTTAGAACACTATTGCTTCGATACTAGATATGTGCAAACACTATTTCCTAGCAAGGAACTGTCGCATTCACATTCATTTGAAGTGTATGCGAGGTATACATGACACTTCACAATGAATATTATATATTATCAGGAAACATAGATATGAGATGCGATATCGCGATTTAAGAAGCATTAGAACACTATTGCTTCGATACGTAGACATCTGCAAACGCTATTTCCTAGCAAGGAAGTGTCGCATTTACATTCATTTGAAGTGTATGCGAGGTGTACATGACACTTCGCAGTGAATATTATATATTATATTGAAACATAGTAATGCGAAGCGATATCGCCTATTGAGAAGCACTAGACCTCTAATGCCACGATACGTAGATATCTGCAAACGCTATTTCCTAGCAAGGAGCTGTCGCATTCACATTCATTTGAAGTGTATGCGAGGTATACATAACACTCCACAATGAATATTATATATTATCATGAAACATAGTAATGAGTAGCGATTTCGCGTTTTGAGAAGCAGTAGGACTCTAATGCCACGATACGTAGACATCTGCAAACGCTATTTCCTAGTAAGGAAGTGTCGCATTTACATCCATTTGAAGTATAGGCGAGATATACATAACACTGCACAATGAATATTATATCTTATCGTGAAACATAGAAATGAGATGCGATATGGCGATTTATGAAGCATTAGATGTCTATTTCTTCGATACGTAGACATCTGCAAACGCTATTTCCTGGCAAGGAAGTGTCGCGTTTACATTCTTTTGAAGTGAATACGAGGTATACATAACACTTCGCAATGAAAATTATATATTATCATGAAACATAGAAATGAGAAGCGATATCGCGTTTTGAGAAGCATTAGAACTCTAATGCCACGAAACGTAGACATCTGCCAACATTATTTCCTAGCAAGGAAGTGTCGCATTTACATTCATTTGAATAGTATGCGATGTATACATGATACTTCGCAATGAATATTATATCCTAGCATGAAACATAGAAATGAGATGCTATATCGCGATTTAAGAAGCATTAGAACTCTATTGCTACGATACGTAGACATCTGCAAACGCTATTTCCTAGCAAGGAAGTTTCGCATTTACATTCTTTTGTAGTGAGTACGAGATATACACGACACTTTCGCAATGAATATTATATCTTAACACGAGACATAGTAATGAGATGCTATATCGCGTTTCGGGAAGCATTAGAACTACATTGCTTCGATCCGTAGACATCTGCAATCGCTATTTCCTTGCAAGAAAGTGTCGCATTTACATTCTTTTGAGGTGAATACGAGGCACACATAACACTACACAATGAATATTACATCTTATCATGAAACGTAGAAATGAGGAGCAATATCGCGTTTTAAGATACATTAGAACTCCATTGCTACGATACGTAGACATCTGGAAACGCTATTTCCTAGCAAGGAAGTGTCGCGTTTGCATTCTTTTGAAGTGAATACGAGGTATACATGACACTTTGCAACGAATATTATATCTTATCATAAATCATAGAAATGAGATGCGATATCGCGTTTTAAGAAGCATTAGAATTCTATTGCTTCGATACGTAGACATCTGCCAACATTATTTCCTAGCAAGGAAGTGTCGCATTTACATTCATTTGAATAGCATGCGATGTATACATGACAGTTCGCAATGAATATTATATCCTAGCATGAAACATAGAAATGAGATGCTATATCGCGATTTAAGAAGCATTAGAACTCTATTGCTACGATACGTAGACATCTGCAAACGCTATTTCCTAGCAAGGACGTGTCGCATTTACATTTTTTTGAAGTGTCACGTTCTAAAGTCGCGAAAGCGCTCGTCACGTGGACACTTTTCGTAGCCGTTCCCGAAATCGACGCGAATTGCGCAGTGCTGGGTTCGTCGGTGGACAAGACTCGATTACCGGGTACAAAGAAGTGCAACTTACCTTTCGATGCTCCTGGCGTCGTAGCTCTCCTCATCCTCGTAGCGAGGAGTGGAATCCTCCCTCGCGTATGTGTGGCGTCGCATCCCCGTTCCGTGGCGGCCAGTATGCGGGTTGCCAGCGTGTAGGGGATCCGGATGCTGGAGGAGATGCGGATGCTGATCGGTGGCCGTCGAGGTTGGCGGGCGGCGTCTGAGGGTGGCAGGCGGTACGCCTGACGTCACAAAATACGACACTTTGCTAGGAAGTAGCGTTAGCAGATATCTACGTATCGAAGCAATAAATTTCTAATGCTTTTTAAAACGCGATATCGAATTTCATTTCTATGTCTCATGATAAGATATAATATTCATTGCGAAGTGTTATGTATACCTCGCATACACTTTAAATGAATGTAAATTCGACACTTCCATGCTAGGAAATAGCGTTTGCAGATGTCTACGTATCGTAGCAATAGAGTTCTAGTGCTACTTAAATCTTGATATCGCATCTCATTTCTATGTTTCACGATAAGATATAATATTCACTGCGAATTGTTATGTATACTTCGGATACACTTCAAAAGAATGAAAATGAGTCACTGCCTTGCTATTAAATAGCGTTTGCAGATATCTACGTATCGTAGCAATAGAGATCTGATGCTTCCTAAAACGCGATATCGCATCTCATTTCTATGTCCCATGATATGATATAATATCCATTGCGAAGTGTTATGTATTCCTCGTCTACACCACAACAGAATGTAAATGTGACACTTCCTTGCTAGGAAATAGCGCTTGCAAATGTCTACGTTTCGAAGCAATAGGGTTCTAATGCTTCTTATATCGTCATATCGCATCTCATATCTACGTTTCCTGATAAGATATAATATTCATTGCGAAGTGTCATGTATACCTCGTATTCCTTTCAAAAGAATGTAAATGCGGCACTTCCTTGCTTTGCAGATGTCTACGTATCGGAGCAATAGAGTTCTAATGCTTCTTAAATCGCCATATCGCATCTCATTTCTATGTTTCATTATAAGATATAATATTCACTGTGCAGTGTTATGTATGCCTCGTATTCACTTCAAAAGAATGTAAATGCGACACTTCCTTGCTGGGAAATAGCGTTTGCAGATGTCTACGTATCGTAGCATTAGTGCTCTAATGCTTCTCAAAACGCGACATCGTTTCTCATTTCTATGTTTCATGATAGTATGTAATATTTATTGCGTAGTGTCATGTATACCTCGCATACACTTCAAAAGAATGTAGATGCGACACTTCCTTGCTAGGAAATAGCGTTTGCAGATGTCTACGTATCGAAGCAATAGAGTTCTAATGCTTCTTAAATCGTCATATCGCATCTCATATCTACGTTTCCTGATAAGATATAATATTCATTGCGAAGTGTCATGTATACCTCGTATTCCTTTCAAAAGAATGTAAATGCGACACTTCCTTGCTAGGAAGCAGCGTTTGCAGATGTCTACGTATCGAAGCAATAGGGATCTAATGCTTCATAAATCGCCATATCGTATCACATTTCTATGTTGCATGATCAGATATAATATTCAATGTGTAGTGCTATGTATACCTCGTATTCACCTCAAAGCAATGTAAATGCGACACTTCCTTGCTAGGAAGCAGCGTTTGCAGATGTCTACGTATCGAAGCAATAGGGATCTAATGCTTCATAAATCGCCATATCGCATCACATTTCTATGTTACATGATCGGATATAATATTCAATGTGTAGTGCTATGTATACCTCGTATTCACCTCAAAGTAATGTAAATGCGACACTTCCTTGCTAGGAAATAGCGTTTGCAGATGTCTACGTATCGTAGCACTAGTGCTCTAATGCTTCTCAAAACGCGACATCGTTTCTCGTTTCTATGTTTAATGATAGTATATAATATTCATTGCCTAGTGTCATGTACACCTCGCATACACTTCAAATGAATGTAAATGCGACACTTCCTTGCTAGGAAATAGCGTTTGCAGATGTCTACGTATCGAGGCAATAGAATTTTAATGCTTCATAAATCGCCATATCGCATCTCATCTCTATGTTTCATGATAAGATGTAATATTCATTGCGAAGTGTCGTGTATACCTCGTATTCCTTTCAAAAGAATGTAAATGCGACACTTCCTTGCTAGGAAATAGCGTTTCCAGTTGTTTACTTATCGGAGCAATGGAGTTCTATTGCTTCATTCAACACGACGTCGCAAGTCATTTCAATGATTCATGGTAAATTGCATTGTTCTATGCAATATGTTACATTTGTCTGCATCTAGACCTTAGAAGGATGTGAATCCTATACTTACTTGCAACAGAATATCTTTTCCAGATCTCTACGTGTCCAAGCAAGACATTTATAATACTTCATGCAACGCAATGTCGCATCTCATTTCAACGTTTTAAAGCAAGGAATCTGTAATCATATATCCATAACATTATGCTTAACTGTTAGAGATCTTTAATGGAATGTGAACTATATAATTCCATGCAACGGCATGGCGCTCCGTAGTGTCTGTCTGTTAAAGCAATCGAGCTAGAATTCTCCATGCAATGCGCTGGCGCATCCCATTTCATCGTTTTAAAGTAAGAATGCTGTAATCTCTTATGCATAGCTCTATGCTTATCTGCTTTAAAACTTCATAAGAATGTAAATTCTACAGCTCCATGCAACAGGATTGCCCTTCGTAGTGTCTACATGTCGAGACAATAGAGTACTAATGCATTATACAATGCCATGACTCATCTCATTTCAACGTTTCGAATTAAGTAAGCTGTAATCTTCTATGAAAAGCATTATAATTATCTGCTTCTACTCTACAATAGAATGTGAATTCTATAGATCCAAGCAACAGGAGGGCAGGCCCTCCACCATCCTACTGCCTGCCCTGATGCGGGCACAGGATTCCCAGGGCCACTCAAACCGCGACCAACATCTATCTTATACTCTAACCGATTCATCGTTATGCGTTTTCCATTAAGCTTGCCGGGATCAGTGATATTGACTCGCCCAATCTAAATTATTATTTTCTTTTTAAGTTTCTCGATTTTTTTAATTTCTCTCACGATATCGTCTATTTCGTTGTACCTTACCCTTACAGTATGGTATATAATCTGTTGCTTGATATTTCTAGGATTTCCTCTTAATAAATACAATGCTTCCACATATTTTCTTTCTCTTTCTCTTTAGTTACATTGTTGTTATTTTATGCTTTTCACCCTCCACATTCCCTCTCTACACCATCTCGGAACAGGCTTTATACGATTACTGCAGGATGACGCCCCGGTCTCGTTACACCGAGATCGAGTGTTCTCTCTTGCATCCGTTGATTTATATATGTTATATATTGGAGAATATTTCCTCTTATCCTTTGTATTTTTGGAATGAAATTACATTGACAGAGGTACGAGCTAGTTCTGCACGCCTATTTGAAACAACATTAAATCACCTTGTTAAACAATAATATATTAAATGTGACTTGGACTTTTAAATTTGAATTTATAAACATCTAACAGGTAAATATGTTTTTCTTACTATTCATATCATTATACATTCAGTGATTTATTGTGTGCTGTGATTTGATATATTAACTGCTTGATTATATTTTGCAATGAACTTTGCGTACCAAACATTGTTTATACTCCTGATGGGAGTGGATAGTTCTTCGTTTTATATTCTTATATCGCATTCATTATAAAAGTATATGATATCCTTCTTATGCAGTCATGTATAATTATGTACTGTGACGGTTTTTCCCGTTTCAATCCTCAAGAAAAGGGTATATGGAACCAATAATAACGGGGTATCAGAAGTTTAATGCGGGGTTATATCGGGGTACAGAATATCCGCGTGATTCGGCAACGCGAAGTACAGAACAATAAATTTCCTATCCAGAGAGTATTTCGAAGCTGCGAGGCTGGGACTTTTTGTGCGCCAGCTACTCAAAAAGTAGCAAAAACTAGTAAACCACGCAACCCGGAGAAACCCGGTTCAGGACAACCCTCGAAATTTCAAAATACTCTTTCGCTCGATTGCTTCTAGCCGAGTGCGCAAATTAGGGTCGCGGGATACTGAACTCACGGCTTCTTTCTAGATTGCCTCGACGCGGTATTACAAAAGGGTATACGACACGCCGCGAATGACCGTGGATCACCACCTGTTATACAATACAAATTACAATACACGATATCACAATTGCGGCAGGGAACAAATGGGACTCTTTAGCGTATAAGGACTCACGTACTCGTTTCCAACAAGTATGGATCTCGTTCAGTCCGTCTACCTCTCTCTCCCTCTCCCTCTCTCTCTCCTCCGAATCGGTCCGTATAATCGCTTGCTCGGTTGCTCGCTGAGTAGTCGCTAAGTCGTTGAGAAGAATGAGAGGCTGTCTTCGTGCTGGCTAGCTCATTATATAGGTTTGCTGGGGGTCTTCGGATCCCCTTAGATCCTCCTTAGGGCTCCTTGGTGGGGTAGGGCCATACGCTTCGGTATTGTTCGGGGCATCGATCGGTGGATTTCGGCGATCTTCCCTGATCGCCCCCTTTGGTGTGTCTAGAGGGGGTCCTCTGGATTATTTGAACTGCGGCGTGTCGCGCGCCGCGCTTTCCACGGCTCATCTGCAATTCCGCTGCGCATCTTGAGTTTTCCTCTCCATGGGCTCAGGGGAGGGGTGGAGGTCCTTCTCACACCCGAGAACCATCCTGTTCGTCTCCATGGACTATAGCAGCGGTCTTACAGTTGCAGGGCTCTGGATCGTATCCTTCGGGCTTCAGGGTCTCTTCTTGCTCACTTCCCGACTCCTCCACCGTCGAGCCCGTCATGCTACCTCGACGCACAGCTCTTCCGCGAACCTGCGGTCTTCTTCCATCAGCTCGCCAGTCTAATCCTTAGAACGGAGAGAGAGAAAAGAACGGAGGGGGGGGGGGGGGGGGGGGGAGGTTCTACCATCGTGTATTCCACGCTCCTCGCAAATACAGCAATCGCGATGGTCCGTGTCGCGCTTCTCGCATGGGTGGTGATCTGCGAGCTAGTTTAACCGAAGCAGGGAGGGGGGTCGTGAGCGAGCCTTGTGACGTCACCACGTCATAGTACACACAAATTCGCAATTAAGTAGCTATGTGTTCAAATTCAATTCCGAATAATGTACTAAAAAGCATCCCAGATAACAAACGGCAAGATGGTAGCGACACCATGCCGGCACTATATTGCCACTTCCGAGGAGTGTCAGCTGATTCGTAGTCATCTGTGACCGGATTCGTTAACTAAAATGCCAGAACGTGTTACCAGCACGTTCTAGACAAGCGAATCGCGCAGTACCAGCACCACGGTGACACGCGTATCATCGCTCCATTCATGAATCTCCTCAGCAATTACGCAGGATCACATTTGGCAATGGGGAACCTGTGCTTTCATACAAATTAGAACCGTTAGATGTCAGTAGATGTTCAGCATATGAGTATTGATAGACATTTTGATGGTCGTTTTCCTATATTTATAGTTATTGAGCGAGTCGTATATATTTCTTTCAATCCATCATAGACTAAAAATATTATTTATATAAAAAATATTACTGATAAAATAAAAATTCATGCTGTTGCGTCCCTAACTTCGCCTTGTGTAATTTTTGAAACAACATGCTGTCATCGTATTTAATGTAACCCTCAATTGCATGAATTTGTAACAATAAATTGAAGAAAATATATATAAAATAAGTGTATATATTTTTATGACAAAGTAATTATCGACTTTATGGAAAAATCGCCCTATGGAGCTAGTTTATAGAAAATAATAAAATCGAGTTCTTATATCTTTGTTTTGTGCCCGTGTATCTAATTTGGAATCAAAATAAATAAATTGCGCAGTTTAGTCATTTTTCATATTTGCTTATAATTTTTGTGGAAACAGCTTCCCCATTAGTAAATGTCAGCCTACGCCACAACCACGCGTGTAGCTATGGTGAGCTGATAGTGTCATTGTCACGGCCGTGTAGCCCGTGTGCTATATCTCGGTGCTTTAATAGTGCCGTTATACGAATGCCGCCCCAGTACTAACAGTATACCATTTCGAAAGCTGAGTAGGAGCACTTTGTTAGCACAGTTCTGTCACGGAATTCGTTCCATCCGTTGTCATTGGCGTGCCAATCGCTGGCTGTTTGGGATATTGTAGTGCATGAGGCAGAATTGTTCCTTATCATCGTCATGGAGATGGATTTTCACTCCCCCCTTTTTGAATTTTTTAAATTATTGTTTGGAATTTTTGCCGTTTCTGTATCTCTATGACCGCATTGTGGATTCAACTTATGTACGATCTTTTTGGTCTTCATCTTTTCTTACATGTAATATTATATATGTGATGCACGTTTGTTATGTAATGCTCCGATTTGTAAGCCTCAGATACTTTTATTCTTTGGTAAAGCCACTTATTCGATTAATATATATTTATTAGACATAGATATAAACAATTAGAAAAATGTTATTAAAACGCTATTAAATATGTTGTTGCAATTATATATTTATGGTCTGAAGATGTAGATGCAATTAATGTCCGATATTTTACGGCTATGAAATATAAAAATCTTTTACTATTCTTCGACCCCTTTACATGTTAAATGAATGATTAGTTCTGCAAGACAAGAAGCCTGAATTAGTGAGATATCTAGGAACATAAGTAATTTGTAAGTAACACATCTTTTCTCTTCGAAATATTTGCCTTTGCATAGAATAGAACGTATAGATATAATTGCCTGTTTTGTACCCATTTCGGTCCAATTCTATTATAGCCTTTGAGCAGAAGTAATATTGATTATACTTGATTTTTGCAATAGTTCTTTGATTAACAGATGTTATTAACCTAGAATCATCATTTGACGGATGTATCAATCTACTTTGTAGCTCCATCAGTTTCTTTTTCTGCTCGCTACTTTCCATTTTCAGTTCCGTATACTTATCCTTTATCATCATCATATATGTTGCGTAAAATTACAATAACTTTTTGTCCTCAAATTTTGCGGATATTTCAATTAAATTTCCTTTGATTAAATAAACGGAAATTAAAAAACAGTGGCACGTACCATTTCTTGAAAACGTTGTATCGTAATTTGCATCTGACTGTTTTGAAAGGCACGCACTATACTTAACGTTTGCAATGATTCGGTTAGCGAAGTAAAGAAATATTCTACTTTCGAAATTGTTGGCTCTTGTAATTCTAAGGCAAATATATTCACCTGTCGACATCGTGAACATTGTTTTTTGGCAAAATTTCAGAAAAACAAATATATTATAAGTAAAATAATAGACATCATAATATTAAATTTAACTCTGTTCATCGTTGTCTTGTTGGACACATCCATAACAATATACAGGGTGGGGCAGTAATAATTAGCATCTCAGATATCCACGAAACTATAAGTTTCATAGAAGTTTTTGCTAATATAAAATTGCATAGTACAAAGGGCCCATCCGTTGATGAAAATAGTTTTTTTGTAAGTGGAGTTATGTTGGACATATGAAGGTTACCTTCATTTTTTGAAATGAATTGGTATGTCCATCCTTCCGTAATACGATAGAGCATTTTAAAGCAAGTTTAACGATCTGTAACATGAAGGCACTGAAGGTTACAAAAAGTAAAGAAAGGCGATAATACTCACGGTTTTGATAGTAATTGAAACATACGTATTGTAAACAGTGGTGGAAGGCGTAATACTTACCGTTTACTTCACTGTGAATAAACACTTTTCGAAGGGCATTTCAATAGCTTGCAGCATAAGTTAAACATGATAAGATTAGTATTGAAAAATCGGTTCGAATACGTTTGGTTAGGCTGTTCTCTGTGTCGTTCATTTTATAAGTACTGAGCTGCGGATTCCTGAGGACAGCTCACAAAATTGTTGAACTATGGAAGATTATCATTGTGAATTTGAATCAAAGGTAATTAAATTCCATTAGATTGTAAACAGATCTCAATGTTTCATTTTAGATATTAAGATTAAATACTCTTTACAAAACTACAAGAATGGATACATACCTTTCTGTTATTATTATTTCATAAAGAATTATAATTGCAATTATATAGTTCATTACGATAAAAAATATTTCTCAGAAAATTCTAAATATTAAATTAAAGAATCAAGTAAAACATTTTTAATAATTACGAATATGAAAAATACTTGAACATTCCAATAGAAATATGTCTAAACAGGAGTTAGAAAAGTCAAACATTCAATTTCAACTCCAGAATTCATCTATAAGAGGTAAAATGTTTTGAAAGCTTTAATTACAGTCTCTAATGCAAGCAGTTGGGCAGTATTTCAATTTTTAAGAAAATTGATGAAAGTCAACCATTTTGAAGTGGTCAGAATCTTTGTCGTTTGAGCAATAAGTGAATAACAAATAACTGCATAAATTCCAGGCTTAAAACCTTATGGATTAAATCCTATGCAGACTCGTTTATGAGCGAGTTACTAAATAATAATCCACACTAAGTAATCATTTTAAGACTTAAACGATTACATCTCGCGAACTTTCGAAGATATCAGAAGCGTGAAAAGTATGTGGTTTATCAAAAACTCTTCTAAAAGAACGGACGAAGCCAATAGAAATCTTTGTTGAAGTAAGCAAGTTCTAAAGTTCTAAGCAACGCGATGGCCCTTATCTGCCTATGTTTCATAGCAAGTAAGTTCTGAATTTCTATGAAATCCGATGGAATTCCTCACTACTAACGTTTCAAAGTAAGTTCTAAAATTCTCAGTTCTACGTTTAAAACTATGTGTGTTCTATATATCTATGTAAAGTGATGGTTCCTATTAGTTGTGACGGAAACCTATATATAGTAAGTCAGGGAAGCTCGAAGGGGTTAATTATCTAAATGCTTTAAAGTGTAAAACGTACTTTAATCTAAAGCGATCTATCGTTCCAAGGTATCCGCTCACATACAACTTTTCTTGGGCGCCAGCTGCTCAGAAAGTAGCAAAGGGATAGACTACACGACCCCCGGAACCCCGGGGCGGAACAACCCTTGAAATTTCGAAATGCTCCTCCTTTCGACTACGCCTAGCCAAGTACACACACTCAGGTCGCGAGATACTGAAGTGACGGCATGTTTATTTATGGTCTCGACGTGGGTTTAACTAACAAGGGCTACAGGAAACTACGCAACACGCCGCGAATTACCGGGTATCATAACTCGCTTCACGATATAAGATACAATATACAATATGCGACACAAGAAATGGGACGCTTTAGCGAATAAGCTCTCACGTTCTCTTCTTCAGGTTCCTTGAATTCGCTGGTGGTCCTCGGGTCTCAGGCATCCTCCTCGGGGCTCCTTGGTGGAGTGGGCTGTAGGCTTCGGTATTGTTCGGGTCCATCGATCAGTGGATTTCGGCGATTTCCTCTTCTCGACCGCTTGGGCGTCCCTGAGGGGATCCTCCTGATCATTTAAATTGCATAGCGCCTCGCGCGCCGTGCTCCCATGGCCCGCCTGCAGGGCCGCTGGACTTTTGACTTCTCTTTAGGCGGTTAAGGATGGTTGAGGACCTTCTCACATCCCAGAGCGTTATAAAGCACAAAAGCAGATAAGCATAATGCGATGCATAGAGCTTTACAACCTTCTAACTTACTTTGAACTGTTTACATGAAATGCGATACTGCTGTGCATGAAGCATGACAAATTAATTGCTTCGGCACCAGGACATCTAGAAACGCTATCCCCGAGCAAGAAAGTGTAGGGTTCACACTCAATTCATGTGCAGAAGCAGATAAACATAACGCGATGCTATGAATACTACATCTTATCATGAAATATAGAAGTAAGATGCGCAGCCGCGTTTTACGAAGCATTATAACTCTATTGCTTCTAAACCTTCTGATATAGAAACGATATTCCGTAGCAAGGAAGTGATGCACTTACATTCACTTGGAATGTAGAGGAGATATAAATAACGCGTTGCATTGAAATTACATCTTATCATGTGACTTAGAACTGACATCCGATATTTTATAAAGAGTTAGAAATCTATTGCTTCGATGCGTAGACATCTAGAAACGCAATTTCCTAGCAAGGAAGTGTGGCATTTACATTCTTTTGCAGTGTAGTCGAGGTAATGATAACACTTCACAATGAATATTATATTAGATCATGAAACATAGAAATGATATGCGATATCGCGTTATAAGAAGCATTATCACTCTATTGCTTCGATACGTAGACATCTGCAAACACTATTTCCTAGCAAGGAAGTGTCGCATTTACATTCATTTAAAGTGTATGCGAGGTATACATAACACTTCGCAATGAATATTATATCTTATCATGAAACATAGAAATGAGATGCGATATCGCGTTTTGAGAAGCATTAGAGTTCTAATGCTTCTTAAAACGCCATATCGCATCTCACTTCTATATTTCATGATAAGATATAATATTCATTGCGAAGTGTCATGTATATCTCGCATTCACCTCAAAAGAATGTAAATGCGAAACTTCCATGCTAGGAAATAGCGTTTGCAGATGTCTACGTATCGTAGCGATAGAGTTCTAATGCTTCTTAAAACGCGATATCGCATCTCATTTCTATGTTTCATGATAAGATATAATTTTCATTGCGAAGTGCCATCTATACCTCGATTTCACTTCACAAGAATGCAAATGCACTTCCTTGCTAGGAAATATTGTTTGTAGATGTCTACGTATCACAGCAATAGAGTCCTAAAGCTTAAAACGAGATGTCGTATTTCATTACTATGTTTCGTAATAAGATATAATATTCAGTGCGAAGTGTCATATATACCGAGTAGTCACTTCAATGGAATGTAAGTGCGATATTTCCTTGCTAGGAAATAGAGTTTGCAGATGTCTACGTATATTAGCAATAGAGATCTAACGCTTCTCAAAACGCGATATCGGATCTCATTCCTATGTTTCATGATAAGATATAATGCTCATTGCGGAGTGTCATGTATACCTCGATTTCACTTCACAGGAATTTAAATGCGACACTTCCATGCTAGGAAATAGCGTTCGCAGATGTCTACGTATCGTAGCAAAAGAGTAGTAATACTTCTTAAAACGAGATGTCGTATTTCATTTCTATGTTTCGTAATAAGATGTAATATTCATTGTGGAGTGTAATATATACCTCGTATTCACTTCAAGAGAATGTAAATGCGACACTTGCATGCTAGGAAGTAGCGTTTGCAGATGTCTACGTATCGTCGCAATAGAGTTCTAATGCTTCTTAAAACGCGATATCGAATCTCACTTCTATGTTTCATGATAAGATATAATATTCATTGCAAAGTGTCATGTATACCTCGTATTCACTCCAAAAGAATGTAAATACGACACTTCCTTGCTAGGAAATATTGCTTGCAGATGTCTACGTATCGCAGGAATAGAGTTCTAATGCTTATTAAAACGAGATGTCGCATTTCATTTCTATATTTCGTGATAAGATATAATATTTATTGTGGAGTGTTATGTATACCTCGTATTCACTTCAAAAGTATGTAAATACGACACTTCCTTGCTAGGAAATATTGTTTGCAGATGTCTACGTATCGTAGAAACAGAGTTCTAATGCCTCTTAAAACGAGATGTCGCATTTCATTTCTAAGTTTCGTGATAAGATATAATATTCACTGTGGAGTGTAATATATACCTCGTATTCACTTCAAAAGAATGTAAATGCGACACTTGCATGCTAGGAAGTAGCGTTTGCAGATGTCTACGTATCGAAGCAGTAGAGTTCTAATGCTTCTTAAAACGCGATATCGTATCTCACTTCTATGTTTCATGGTAAGATATAATATTCATTGCAAAGTGTCATGTATACCTCGTATTCACTTCAAAAGAATGTAAATGCGACACTTACATGCTAGGAAATAGCGTTTCCAGAAGTCTACGTATCGTAGCAATAGAGTTCTAACGCTTCATAAAACGAGATGTCGCATTTCATTCCTATGTTTCGTGATAAGATATAATATTCATTGTGGACTGTTATGTATACCTCGTATTCACTTCAAAAGAATGTAAATACGACACTTCCGTGCTAGGAAATATTGTTTGCAGATGTCTACGTATCGTAGCAATAGAGTTCTAATGCTTCTTGAAACGCGATATCGCATCACACTTCTATGTTTCATTATAAGATATAATATTCATTGCGAAGTGTCATGTATACCTCGTATACACTTCAAAAGGATGTAAATGCGACACTTCCTTGATAGGAAATAGCGTTTCCAGATGACTACGTGTCAAAACAATAGAGATTTAATGATTCTTAAAACGCGATATCACATCTCACTTCTATGTTTCACTATAAGATATATTATTCATTATGAAGTGTTATATACACCTCGTATTCACGTCAAAAGAATGTAAATGCGACCCTTCCATGCTAGGAAATAGCGTTTGCAGATGTCTGCGTATCGTAGCAATAGAGTTCTAATGCTTCTCAAAACGCGATAACGCATCTCATTTCTATGTTTCATGATAAGATATAATATTCATTGCGAAGTGTCATGTATACCTCGTATTCACTCCAAAAGAATGTAAATACGACACTTCCTTGCTAGGAAATATTGCTTGCAGATGTCTACGTATCGCAGGAATAGAGTTCTAATGCTTATTAAAACGAGAAGTCGCATTTCATTTCTATATTTCGTGATAAGATATAATATTTATTGTGGAGTGTTATGTATACCTCGTATTCACTTCAAAAGTATGTAAATACGACACTTCCTTGCTAGGAAATATTGTTTGCAGATGTCTACGTATCGTAGAAACGGAGTTCTAATGCCTCTTAAAACGAGATGTCGCATTTCATTTCTAAGTTTCGTGATAAGATATAATATTCACTGTGGAGTGTAATATATACCTCGTATTCACTTCAAAAGAATGTAAATGCGACACTTGCATGCTAGGAAGTAGCGTTTGCAGATGTCTACGTATCGAAGCAGTAGAGTTCTAATGCTTCTTAAAACGCGATATCGAATCTCACTTCTATGTTTCATGGTAAGATATAATATTCATTGCAAAGTGTCATGTATACCTCGTATTCACTTCAAAAGAATGTAAATGCGACACTTACATGCTAGGAAATAGCGTTTCCAGAAGTCTACGTATCGTAGCAATAGAGTTCTAATGCTTCTTAAAACGAGATGTCGCATTTCATTTCTATGTTTCGTGATAAGATATAATATTCATTGTGGAGTGTTATGTATACCTCGTATTCACTTCAAAAGAATGTAAATGCGACACTTCCATGCTAGGAAATATTGTTTGCAGATGTCTACGTATCGTAGCAATAGAGTTCTAATGCTTCTTGAAACGCGATATCGCATCACACTTCTATGTTTCATTAGAAGATATAATATTCATTGCGAAGTGTCATGTATACCTCGTATTCACTTCAAAAGAATGTAAATGCGACACTTTCTTGCTAGGAAATAACGTTTCCAGATGACTACGTGTCGAAACAATAGAGATCTAATGATTCTTAAAACGCGATATCACATCTCACATCTATGTTTCATTATAAGATATACTATTCATTATGGAGTGTTATGTATACCTCGTATTCACGTCAAAAGAATGTAAATGCGACCCTTCCATGCTCGGAAATAGCGTTTCCAGATGACCACGTATCGAAAGAATAGAGTTCTAATACTTCTTAAAACGAGATGTCGCATCTCATTTCTATGTTTCACGATAAGATATAATATTCATTGTGGAGAGTTATGTATACCTCATATTCACTTCAAAAGAATGTAAATACGACACCTCCTTGCTAGGAAATATTGTTTGCAGATGTCTACGTATCGTAGAAATAGAGTTCTAATGCCTCTTAAAACGAGATGTCGCATTTCATTTCTAAGTTTCGTGATAAGATATAATATTCACTGTGGATTGTAATATATACCTCGTATTCACGTCAAAAGAATGTAAATGCGACCCTTCCATGCTAGGAAATAGCGTTTGCAGATGTCTACGTATCGTAGCAATAGAGTTCTAATGCTTCTTAGTACGCGATATCGCATCTCACTTCAATGTTTCATGATAAAATATAATATTCATTGCGAAGTGTCATGTATACCTCGTCTACACTTCAAAAGAATGTAAATGCCATAATTCCTTGCTAGGAAATAGCGTTTCCAGATGACCACCTTTCGAAAGAATAGAGTTCTAATGCTTCTTAAAACGCGATATAGCATCTCTGTTCTATGTTTGATGGTAAGATGTAATATTCATTACGAATTGTTATGTATTCCTCGTCTACATTTCAAAGGAATGTAAATGTCACACTTTTTTGCTAGGAAATAGCGTTTCCAGATGTCTGCGTATCGAAGCAATAGAGTTCTAATGCTTTTTAGGACACAATATCGCAGCTCTTTTCTATGTTTGCTGGTAAGATATAATATTCATTACGAAGTGTTATGTATACCTTGTCTAGACTTCAAAAGAATGTAAATGCCACACTTCCTTGCGACGGAATAGCGTTTCTAGATGTCTACGCATCGAAGCAATAGATTTCTATCTCTTTATAAAACGCGATATCGCACATCAGTTCTATGTCACATGATAAGATGTAATTTCAATGCATCGCGTAATGTATATCTCCTCTACACTTCAAATGAATGTAGATGCATCACTTCCTTGCTACGGAATATCGTTTCTATATCTGAAGGTTTGGAAGCAATAGAGTTCTAATGCTTCGTAAAACGCGGCTGCGCATCTTACTTCTATATTTCATGATAAGATGTAATATTCATGGCATCGCATTAAGTTTATCTGCTTCTGCACATGAATTGAGTGTAAACCCTACAATTTCTTGCCCGGGGATAGCGTTTCTAGATGTCCAGGTGCCGAAGCATTTAATTTGTCATGCTTCATGCACCGCAATATCATATAAGCCGCATTTCATATAAACAGTTCAAAGTAAGTTAGAAGGTTGTAAAGCTCTATGCATCGCATTATGTTTATCTGCTTCTGTGCTTTATAATGCTCTGGGATGTGAGAAGGTCCTCAATCCTTAACCCCCTAAAGGGAAGTCAAAAGTCCAGCGGCCCTGCAGGTGGGCCATGGGAGCGCGGCGCGCGAGGCGCTACGCAATTTAAATGATCAGGAGTATCCCCTCAGGGACACCCAAGAAGGCGAGAAGAGGAAATCGCCGAAGTCCACTGATCGATGGACCCGAACAATACCGAAGCCTACAGCCCACACCACCAAGGAGCCCCGAGGAGGATCCAGGAGACCCGAGGACCATCAGCGAATTCAAGGAACCTGAAGAAGAGAACGTGAGAGCTTATTCGCTAAAGCGTCCCATTTCTTGTGTCGCATATTGTATATTGTATCTTATATCGTGAAGCGAGTTATGATACCCGGTAATTCGCGGCGTGTTGCGTAGTTTCCCGTAACCCTTGTTAGTTAAACCCACGTCAAGACCATAAATAAACATGCCGTGACTTCAGTATCTCGCGATCTGAGTGTGTGTACTTGGCTAGTCATAGTCGAGAGGAGGAGCATTTCGAAGTTTCAAGAGTTGTTCCGCCCCAGGGTTCCCGGGGTCGTGTAGTCTATCCCTTTGCTACTTTCTGAGCAGCTGGCGCCCAAGAAAAGTTGTACGTGAGCGGATACCTTGGAACGATAGATCGCTTAGATTAAAGTACGTTTTACACCTTAAAGCATTTAGATAATTAACCCCTTCGAGCTTCCCTGACTTACTATATATAGGTTACCGTCACAACTAATAGGAACCGTCACTTTACATAGATATATAGAACACACATAGTTTTAAACGTAGAACTGAGAATTTGAGAACTTACTTTGAAACGTTAGTAGTGAGGAATTCCATCGGATTTCATAGAAATTCAGAACTTACTTGCTATGAAACATAGGCAGATAAGGGCCATCGCGTTGCTTAGAACTTTAGAACTTGCTTACTCCAACAAAGATTTCTATTGGCTTCGTCCGTTCTCTTAGAAGAGTTTTTGATAAACCACATACTTTTCACACTTCTGATATCTTTGAAAGTTCGCGAGATGGAATCGTTTAAGTTTTAAAATGATTACTTAGTGTGGATTATTATTTAGTAACTAGCTCATAAACGAGTCTGCATAGGATATAATCCATAAGTTTTTAAGCCTGGAATTTATGCAGTTATTTGTTATTCATTTATTGCTCAAACGACAAAGATTCTGACCACTTCAAAATGGTTGACTTTCATCAATTTTCTTAAAAATTGAAATACTGCCCAACTGCTTGCATTAAAGACTGTAATTAAAGCTTTCAAAACATTTTACCTCTTATAGATGAATTCTGGAATGTTTAAGTATTTTTCATATTCGTAATTATTAAAAATGTTTTACTTGATTCTTTAATTTAATATTTAGAATTTTCTGAGAAATATTTTTTATCGTAATGAACTATATAATTGCAATTATAATTCTTTATGAAATAATAATAACAGAAAGGTATGTATCCATTCTTGGAGTTTTGTCAAGAGTATTTAATCTTACTATCTAAAATGAAACATTGAGATCTGTTTACAATCTAATGGAATTTAATTACCTTTTGATTCAAATTCACAATGATAATCTTCGATAGTTCAACAATTTTGTGCGCTGTCCTCGGGAATCCGCAGCTCAGTACTTATAAAATGAACGACACAAAGAACAGCCTAACCAAACGTATTCGAACAAATTTTTCAATACTAATCTTATCATGTTTAATTTATGCTGCAAACTATTGAAATGCCCTTCGAAAAGTGTTTATTCACAGTGAAGTAAACGGTAAATGTTACGCCTTCCACCACTGTTTACAATACGTATGTTTCACTTCCTATCAAAACCGTGAGTACTATCGCCTTTCTTTACTTTTTGTAACCTTCAATGCCTTCATGTTACAGATCGTTAAACTTGCTTTAAAATGCTCTATCGTATTACGGAAGAATGGATATACCAATTCATTTTAAAAAATGAAGGTAATCTTCATATGTCCAACGTAACTCCACTTACAAAAAAACTATTTTCATCAACGGATGGGCCCTTTGTACTATGCAATTTTATATTAGCAAAAACTTCTATGAAACTTATAGTTTCGTGGATATCTGAGGTGCTAATTATTACTGCCCCACCCTGTATACTGTTATGGATGTGTCCAACAAGGCAACGATGAACAGAGTTAAATTTAATATTATGATGTTTATTATTTTACTTATAGTATATTTGTTTTTCTGGAATTTTGCCAAAAAACAATGTTCACGATGTCGACAGATAAATATATTTGCCTTAGAATTACAAGAGCCAACAATTTCGAAAGTAGAATATTTCTTTACTTCGCTAACCGAATCATTGCAAACGTTAAGTAAAGTGCGTGCCTTTCAAAACAGTCAGATGCAAATTACGATACAACGTTTTCAAGAAATGGTACGTGCCACTGTTTTTTAATTTCCGTTTATTTAATCAAAGGAAATTTAATTGAAATATCCGCAAAATTTGAGGACAAAAATTTATTGTAATTTTACGCAACATATATGATGGTGATAAAGGATAAGTATACGGAACTGAAAATGGAAAGTAGCGAGCAGAAAAAGAAACTGATGGAGCTACAAAGTAGATTGATACATCCGTCAAATGATGATTCTAGGTTAATAAAATCTGTTAATCAAAAAACTATTGTAAAAATCAAGTATAATCAATATTACTTCTGCTCAAAGGCTATAATAGAATTGGACCGAAATGGGTACAAAACTGGCAATTATATCTATACGTTCTATTCTATGCAAAGGCAAATATATCAAAGAGAAAAGATGTGTTACTTACAAATTACTTATGTTCCTAGATATCTCACTAATTCAGGCTTCTTGTCTTGCAGAACTAATCATTCATTTAACATGTAAAGGGGTCGAAGAATAGTAAAAGATTTTTATATTTCATAGCCTCACTCGATACGTCGATTAGATCACGTAAAATATCGGACATTAATTGCATCTACATCTTCAGACCTTAAATATATGATTGCAACAACATATTTAATAGCGTTTTAATAACATTTTTCTAATTGTTTATATCTATGTCTAATAAATATATATTAATCGAATAAGTTGCTTTACCAAAGAATAAAAGTATCTGAGGCTTACAAATCGGAGCATTACATAACAAACGTGCATCACATATATAACATTACATGTAACAAAAGATGAAGACCAAAAAGATCGTACATAAGTTGAATCCACAATGCGGTCATAGAGTTACAGAAACGGCAAAAATTCCAAACAATAATTTAAAAAATTCAAAAAGGGGGGAGTGAAAATCCATCTCCTTGACGATGATAAGGAACAAGTCTGCCTCATGCACTACAATATCCCAAACAGCCAGCGATTGGCACGCCAATGACAATGGATGGAACGAATTTCGTGACAGAACTGTGCTAACAAAGTGCTCCTACTCAGCTTTCGAAATGGCATACTGTTAGTGCTGGGGCGGCATTCGTATCACGGCACATTAAAGCACCGAGGGACAGCACACGGGCTACACGGCCGTGACAATGACATTATCAGCTCACCATAGCTACACGCGTGGTTGTGGCGTAGGCTGACATTTACTAATGGGGAAGCTGTTTCCATAAAAATTATAAGCAAATATGAAAAATGACTAAACTGCGCAATTAATTTATTTTGATTACAAAATAGATACACCGGCACAAAACAAAGATATAAGAACTCGATTTTATTATTTTCTATAAACTAGCTCGATAGGGCGATTTTTTCCATAAAGTCGATAATTACTTTGTCATAAAAATATATACACTTATTTTATATATATTTTCTTCAATTTATTGTTACAAATTCATGCAATTGGGGGTTACATTAAATACGATGAGAGCATGTTACTTCAAAAATTACACAAGGCGAAGTTAGGGACGCAACAGCATGAATTTTTGTTTTATAAGTAATATTTTTTTATAAATAATATTTTTAGTCTATGATGGATTGAAAGAAACATATACGACTCGCTCAATAACTATAAATATAGGAAAACGACCATCAAAATGTCTATCAATACTCATATGCTGAACATCTACTGACATCTAACGGTTCTAATTTGTATGAAAGCACAGGTTCCCCATTGCCAAATGTGATCCTGCGTAATTGCTGAGGAGATTCATGAATGGAGCGATGATACGCGTGTCACCGTGGTGCTGGTACTGCGCGATTCGCTTGTCTAGAACGTGCTGGTAACACGTTCTGGCATTTTAGTTAACGAATCCGGTCACAGATGACTACGAATCAGTTGACACTCCTCGGAAGTGGCAATATAGTGCCGGCATGGTGTCGCTACCATCTTGCCGTTTGTTATCTGGGATGCTTTTTAGTGCATTATTCGGAATTTAATTTGAACACATAGCTACTTAATCGCGAATTTGTATGTATATAATTATACATGACTGCATAAAAAGGATATCATATACTTTTATAATCAGTCCGATATAAGAATATAAAACGAAGAACTATCCACTCCCATCAGGAGTAAAAACAATGTTTGGTACGGAAAGTTCATTGTAAAATATAATCAAGCAGTTAATATATCAAATCACAGCACACAATAAATCACTGAATGTATAACGATATGAATAGTAAGAAAAACATATTTACCTGTTAAATGTTTATAAATTCAAATTTAAAAGTCCAAGTCACATTTAATATATTATTGTTTAACAAGGTGATTTAATGATGTTTCAAATAGGCGTGCAGAACTAACTCGTACTTCTGTCAATGTAATTTCATTCGAAAAATACAAAGGATAAGAGGAAATATTCTCCAACATATAACATATATAAATCAACGAATGCAAGAGAGAACACTCGATCTCGGTACAACGAGACCGGGGCGTCATCCTGCAGTAATCGTATAACGCCTGTTCCGAGATGGCGTAGAGAGGAAATGTGGAGGGTGAAAAGCATAAAATAACAACAATGTAACTAAAGAGAAAGAGAAAGAAAATATGTGGAAGCATTGCATTTATTAAGAGGAAATCCTAGAAATATCAAACAACAGATTATATATTATACTGCAAAGGTAAGGTACAACGAAATAGACGATATCGTGAGAGAAACTAAAAAAATCGAGAAACTTAAAGAGAAAATAATAATTTAGATTGAGCGAATCAATATCACTGATCCCGGCAAGCTTAATGGAAAACGCATAACGATGAATCGGTTAGAGTATAAGATAGATGTTGGTCGCGGTTTGAGTGGCCCTGGGAATCCTTTGCCCGCATCAGGGCAAGCAGTAGGATGGTGGAGGGCCTGCCCTCCTGTTGCTTGGGTCTATAGAATTCTCATTCTTTTGTAGAGTAGAAGCAGATAATTATAATGCTTTTCATAGAAGATTAAAGCTTATTTATTTCGAAACGTTGAAATGAGATGAGTCATGGCATGGTATGATGCATTAGTACTCTATTGTCTCGACATGTAGACACTACGAAGGGCAATCCTGTTGCATGGAGCTGTAGAATTTACATTCTTATGAAGTTGTAAAGCAGATAAGCATAGAGCTATGCATAAGAGATTACAGCATTCTTACTTTAAAACGATGAAATGGGATGCGCCAGCGCATTGCATGGAGAATTCTAGCTCGATTGCTTTAACAGACAGAAACTACGGAGCGCCATGCCGTTGTATGGAATTATATAGTTCACATTCTATTGAAGACCTCTAACAGTTAAGCATAATGTTATGGATATATGATTACAGATTCTTTGCTTTGAAACGTGTAAATGAGATGCGTCATTGCGCTGCATGAAGTATTAGAAATGTCTTGCTTGGACACGTAGAGATCTGGAAACGATATTCTGTTGCATGTAAGTATAGGATTCACATCCTTCTAAGGTCTAGATGCAGACAAATGTAACATATTGCATAGAACATTGCAATTTACCATGAATCATTGAAATGACTTGCGACATCGTGTTGAATGAAGCAATAGAACTCTATTGCTTCGAAAAGTAGATATCTAAGAACGCAATTCCCTCGCAAGGAAGTGTAGAAATCACAGTCTTTTGGCGTGTATATGCAGACAAGCATAACGAGATGTGTAGAGTATTTTTATCTACTTACATACTTCGAACTGTTGATATCAAATGCGATATCGCGTTTTACATAGCATTAGAAATCTATTGCTTTAATACGTGCACATCTAGAAACGCTACCTCCTGGCAAGATATTGTAGGACTTTTATACTTTTATACTGTTGACGTGTAGAAGCAGATAAACGTAACGCGTTTCATTGAATATTAAATCTCAACACGCGGCATTGAAATGAGATGCGACATCGATCTGAATAAAGTAATAGAACTTTATTGCTTGGACAAGTAGATATCTAAAAACGCTATTCCCCTGCAAGGGAGTGTAGGGTTCAAATTCGCTAGAAGTGTTGAAAAGTTAAACGTAACGCGCTGCATTGAATATTACATCTTACATTACACATTAAAATGTGATGCGAGATCGTGATGAATGATGTATTAGAACACCATTGCTTCGACACATTTACAACCAGAATCGCTATCCTCTTGTCAGGAAGTGTGGAAACCACACTTTTGAGGCGTAGAAGCAGATGAGCATAATGATATATACAGTGCATTAAAATCTATATACATACTTCGAATTATTGATGTGAAATGCTATGTCGCGTTCCATGAAGCATTAGAAATCCTATGCCTCGATTCGTAGACATGTAGAAACACTGTTCCGTAGCAAGCAAGTGCGGTATTTGCATTATTTTCAAGTGCAGACGAGATATACGTAACGCTTGCGTTGACGTTGCATCTTAACATGAGACATAGATATGAGATGCGATATAGCGCTACATGAAGTATTAGAAATCTATTGCATCGATATGTAGAATTCTGGAAACGCTACTCCGAAGCAAGGAAGTGAGGCACTTACATTAGTTTGAAGTCTAGATGAGAGATACATAACTTTTTGCAATGAATAGTACATCTTATTGGGAGACATAGAAATGAGATGTGATATTGCGTTTTATGAAGCGTTAGAACTCTAATGCTTCGATACGTAGACATCTAGAAACGCGATTTCGTCGTAAAGAAACGTGAGATTTACATTCCTTCGAAGTGCTGACAAGATATAATTAACACGATGCATTGATTTACATTTCAACATAAAACATAGAAATATGATGCAACATCGCACTTTATGTAGCATTAGAACTCTAATGCTTCGATATCTGGTCATTTAGAAGCGCCATTCCGTAGCAAGGAAGTGTGAGATTTACATTCCTCTTAAGCGTTGCCGAGATATACATAACGCGTTACATACAAATACATCTTGTCATTTTTCACAGAAATCATCTGCGAAATCGCGTTTAACGAAGCATTACAACTCTATTGCTCCGACACGTAGACATCTGCAAGCTATATTCCGTAGCAAGAAAGAGTGGGATTTACATTCATTTGAAGTGTAGACAAGATATACGTAACGTGTTGCTTTGTCTATTACATCTCATCATGCAACATAGAAATGAGATGCGATATCGCGTTTTAAGAAGCATTAGAACTCCATTGCTTCGATACCTAGACACCTGGAAACGCATTTCCTAGCAAGGATGTGTGACATTTACTTTCTTTTGAAGTGTAGACGAGGCATACGTAATACTTCGCAATGAACAATATATCTTATCATGAAACATAGAAATGAGATGCGATATGGCGATTTAAGAAGCATTAGAAAACTATTGCTTCGATACGTAGACATCTGCAAACGCTACTCTCTAGCAAGGAAGTGTCGCATTTACATTCTTTTGAAAGGAATACGAGCTATACATGACACTTCGCAATGAATATTATATCAACTCATGAAACACAGAAATGAGATGCGATATGGCAATTTATGAAGCATTAGAACGCTTTTGCTACGATACGTAAACATCTGCCAACGCTATTTCCTAGCAAGGACGTGTCGCATTTACATTCTTTTGAAGTGAATACGAGGTATACATAACACTCCACTGTGAATATTATATCTTATCATGAAGAATAGAAATGAGATGCAATATGGCGATTTAAGAAGCATTGGAACACTATTGCTTCGATACGTAGACATCTGCAAACGATATTTCCTAGCATTGAAGTGTCGCATTTGCATTCTTTTGAAATGAATACGAGGTGTACATAACACTCCACAGTGAATATTATATATTATCATGAAACATGGAAATGAGATGCGATATGACGATCCAAGAAGCACTAGAATTCTATTGCTTCGATACGAAGACATCAGCAAACACTATTTTCTAGCAAGGAAGTGTCGCATTTACATTCATTTGAAGTGAATACGAGGTGTACATAACACTCCACAGTGAATACTATATATTATCATGAAACATAGAAATGAGATGCGATATGACGATCCAAGAAGCACTAGAATTCTATTGCTTCTATACGTAGACATCTGCAAACGCTACTTCCTAGCAAGGAAATGTCGCACTTAATTCATTTTAAGTGTATGCGAGGTATACATGACACTTCGCAATGAATATTATATATTATAAAGAAACATAGAAATGAGTAGCGATATCGCGTTTTGAGAAGATATAGAACTCTAATGGCACGATACGTAGACATCTTCAAACGCTATTTCCTAGGAAGGAAGTGTCGCATTTACATTCAATTGAAGTGTATGCGAGATATACATGGCACTTCGCAATGAATATTATATATTATCACGAAACATAGAAATGAGAAGCGATACCGCGTCTTGAGAAGCATTAGAACTCTAATGCCACGATACGCAGACATCTGTAAACGCTATTTCCTAGCAAGGAAGTGTCGCTTTTACATTCAATTGAAGTGTATGCGAGATATACATGGAACTTCGCAATGAATATTATATATTATCACGAAACATAGAAATGAATAGCGCTACCGCGTTTTCAGAAGCATTAGAACTCTAATGCCACGATTCGCAGACATCTGCAAACGCTATTTCCTAGCAAGGAAGTGTCGCATTTACATTCATTTGAAGTGTATGCAAGGTGTACATGACACTACTCCATGAATATTATATACTATCATGAAACATAGAAATGAGAAACGCTGTCGCGTTTTGAGAAGCATTAGAGCACTAACTCTACGATACGTAGACATCTGCAAACGGTATTTCCTAGCAAGGAAGTGTCGCATTTACATTCTTTTGAAATGAATACGAGGTATACATAGCACTCCACAGGGAATATTATATATTATCATGAAACATAGTAACGAATAGCTATATCGCGTTTTGAGAAGCATTAGAACTCTATTGCTTCGATACGTAGACATCTGCAAACGCTATTTCCTAGCAAGGAAGTGTCGCATTTACATTCATTTGAAGTATAAACGAGATATACATAACACTGCACAATGAATATTATATCTTATCATGAAACATAGAAATGAGATGCGATATGGCGATTTAAGAAGCATTAGAACTCTATTGCTTCGATACGTAGACATCTGCAAACGCTACTTCCTAGCGAGGAAGTGTCGCATTTACATTCATTTGAAGTATAGACTAGATATACATAACACTGCAGAATGAATATTATACCTTATCATGAATCATAGGAATGAGATGCGATATGGCGATTTAAGAAGCATTAGAACTCTATTGCTTCGATACGTAGACATCTGCAAACGCTACTTCCTAGCGAGGAAGTGTCGCATTTACATTCTTCTGATGTGAATACGAGGTATACATAACCCTGCACAGTGAATATTATCTCTTATCATGAAACATAGAAATGAGATGCGATAAGGCGATTTAAGAAGCTTTGGAACCTTAGTGCTTCGATACGAAGACATCAGCAAACGCTATTTCCTAGCAAGCAAGTGTCGCATTTACATTCATTTGAAGTGTATGCAAGGTATACATGACACTACTCGATGAATATTATATACTATCATGAAACATAGAAATGAGAAACGCTGTCGCGTTTTGAGAAGCATTAGAGCACTAACTCTACGATACATAGACATCTGCAAACGCTATTTCCTAGCAAAGAAGTGTCGCATTTACATTCCTTTGAAGTGAATACGAGGTATACATAACACTGCACAGTGAATATTACATCTTATCATGAAACATAGAAATGAGATGCGATATGGCGATTTAAGAAGCATTAGAACTCTATTGCTTCGATACGTAGACATCTGCAAACGCTACTTCCTAGCAAGGAAGAGTCGCATTTACATTCTTCTGATGTGAATACGAGGTATACATAACACTGCACAGTGAATATTATTTCTTATCATGAAACATAGAAATGAGATGCGATAAGGCGATTTAAGAAGATTTAGAACGTTATTGCTTCGATACGAAGACATCAGCAAACGCTACTTCCTAGCAAGGAAGTGTCGCATGTACATTCAATTGAAGTGTATGCGAGATATACGTGGCACTTCGCAATGAATATTATATATTATCACAAATCATAGAAATGAGAAGCGATGCCGCGTTTTGAGAAGCATTAGAACTCTAATGCCACGATACGCAGACATCTGCAAACGCTATATCCTAGCAAGGAAGTGTCGCATTTACATTCAATTGAAGTGTATGCGAGGTGTACATAACACTGCACAATGAATATTTTATCTTATCATGAAACATAGAAATGAGATGCAATATCGCGATTTATGAAGCTTTAGAACTTTATTGCTTCGATACGAAGACATCAGCAGACGCAATTTCCTAGCAAGGAAGTGTCGCATTTACATACATTGGAAGTGAATACGAGGTATACATAACACTCCACAATAAACATTATATCCTATCATGAAACATAGGAATGAGATGCAATATGGCGATTTAAGAAGCATTAGAACTCTATTGCTTCGATACGTAGACATCTGCAAACGCTATTTCCTAGCAAGGAAGTGTCGCATTTACATTCATTTGAAGTATAGACGAGATATACATAACACTGCACAATGAATATTATATCTTATCATGAAACATAGAAATGAGATGCGATATGGCGATTTAAGAAGTATTAGAACTTTATTGCTTCGATACGTAGACATCTGCAAACGCTACTTCCTAGCAAGGAAGTGTCGCATTTACATTCTTCTGATGTGAATACGAGGTATACATAACACTCCACAGTGAATATTATATATTATCATGAAACATAGTAACGAATAGCTATATCGCGTTTTGAGAAGCATAGGAACTCTAATGCTACGATACGTAGACATCTGCAAACGCTACTTCCTGGCAAGGAAGTGTCGCATTTACATACATTTGAAGTGAGTACGAGGTATACATAAGAGTCCACAATAAATATTATATCTTATCATGAAACATAGGAATGAGATGCAATATGGCGATATAAGAAGCATTAGAACTCTATTGCTTCGATACGTAGACATCTGCAAACGCTATTTCCTAGCAAGGAAGTGTCGCATTTACATTCTTTTGAAATGAATACGAGGTATACATAACACTCAACAGTGAATATTATATATTATCATGAAACATAGTAATGAATAGCGATATCGCGTTTTGAGAAGCATTAAAACTCTAATGCCACGATACGCAGACATCTGCAAACGCTATTTCCTAGCAAGTACATTCAATTGAAGTGTATGCGAGATATACATGGCACTTCGCAATGAATATTATATATTATCACGAAATATAGAAATGAGTAGCGATACTGCATTTTGAGAAGCATTAGAACTCTAATGCCACGATTCGCAGACATCTGCAAACGCTATTTCCTAGCAAGGAAGTGTCGCATTTACATTCATTTGAAGTATAGATCAGATATACATAACACTGCACAATGAATATTATATGTTATCATGAAACATAGAAATGAGATGCGATATGGCGATTTAAGAAGTATTAGAACCCTATTGCTTCGATACGTAGGCATCTGCAAACGCTACTTCCAAGCAAGCAAGTGTCGCATTTACATTCTTTTGAAAGGAATACAAGGTATACATGACACTTCGCAATGAATACTATATATTATAAAGAAACATAGAAATGAGAAGCGATATCGCGTTTTTAGAAGATATAGAACTCTAATGCCACGATACGTAGACATCTGCAAACGCTATTTCCTAGCAAGGAAGTGTAGCATTTATAATCATTTGAAGTATAGATGAGATATACATAACACTGCACAATGAATATTATATGTTATCATGAAACATAGAAATGAGATGCGATATCGCGTTTTAAGAAGCATTAGAACTCTATTTCTTCGATACGTAGACATATGCAAACGCTATTTAATAGCAAGGAAGTGTCGCATTTACATTCTATTGAAGTGAATACGAGGTATACATGACACTTCGCAATGAATGTTATATCTTATTATGAAACAAAGAAATGAGATGCGATATCGCGTTTTAAGAAGCATTAGAAATCTATTGCTTCGATACGTAGACATATGCAAACGCTATTTAATAGCAAGGAAGTGTCGCATTTACATTCTTTTTAAGTGAATACGAGGTATACATAACACTGCACAATGAATATTATATATTATCATGAAACATAGAAATGAGATGCGATATCGCGATTTAAGAAGCTTTAGAACTCTATTGCTTCGATACTAGATATCTGCAAACACTGTTTCCAAGCAAGGAAGTGTCGCGTTTACATTCTTTTGAGTGGATACGAGGTATAGATAACACTCCGCAATGAATTTTATAGCTTGTCATGAAACATAGAAATGAGATGCTATATCGCGAATTAGCAAGCTATAGAACTCCATTGCTTCGATACATAGACATATGCAAGCGCTATTTCCTGGCAAGGAAGCGTCGCATTTACATTCTTTTGAAGTGAACACGAGGTATACATAACACTCCACAATGAATATTGTATATTATAATGAAACATGGTAATGAGTAGCGATATCTTGTTTTGAGGAGCATTAGAACTACAATGGTACGATCCTAGATATCTGCAAACACTATTTCCTAGCAAGGAACTGTCGCATTCACATTCATTTGAAGTGTATGCGAGGTATACATGACATTTCGCAATGAATATTATATATTATCATGAAACATAGAAATGAGATGCGATATCATATTTTACGAAGATTTAGAACTCTATTGCTTCGATACGCAGACATCTGCAAACGCTATTTCCAAGCAAGGAAGTGTCCCATTTACATTCTTTTGAAGTGAATACGAGTTATACATAACCCTCCCCTATGAATATTATATATTATCATGAAACATAGCATTGAGTAGCGATATCGCGTTCTGAGAAGCATTAGAACTCTAATGCTACGATACGTAGACATCTGCAAATGCTATTTCCTAGCAAGGAAGCGTCGCGTTTACATTCCTTTGAAGTGAATACGAGGTATACATGATACTTCGCAATGAATATTATATCTTATCGTGAAACATAGAAATGAGATGCGATATGGCGATTTAAGAAGCATTAGAAATATATTGGTTCGATACGTAGACATCTGCAAATGCTACTTCCTAGCAAGGAAGTGTCGCACTTACATTCTTTTGAAAGGAATACGAGGTATACATGACACATCGCAATGAATATTATATCTCATCAGGAAACGTAGATATGAGATGCGATATGACGATTTAAGAAGCGTTAGAACTCTATTGCTTCGATACGTAGACATCTGCAAACGCTATTTCCTAGCAAGGAAGTGTCGCATTTACATTCATTTGAAGTGTATGCGACGTATACATGACACTTCGCAGTGAATATTATATATTATCATGAAACATAGAAATGAGAAGCGATATGGCGATATAAGAAGCATTAGATCCCTATTGCTTCGATACGTAGACATCTGCAAACGCTACTTCCTAGCAAGGAAGTGTCGCATTTACGTTCATTTGAAGTGTATAAGAGGTATACATGACACTTCGATGTGAATATTATATATTATCATGAAACATAGAAACTAGATGCGATATGGCGATTTAAGAAGCATTAGAAGTCTATTGGTTCGATACGTAGACATCTGTAAACGCTACTTCCTAGCAAGGATGTGTCGCGTTTACATTCTTTTGGAAGGAATACCAGGGTATACATGACACTTCGCAATGAATATTATATCTTATCATGAAAAATAGAAATGAGGTGCGGTATGACGATTTAAGAAGCATTAGAACTCTATTGCGTCGATACGTAGACATCTGCAAAACTAATTCCTAGCAAGGAAGTGTCGCATTTACATTCTTTTGAAGTGAATACGAGGTATACATAACACTGCACAATGAATATTATATCTTATCATGAAACATAGAAATGAGATGCGATATGGCGATTCAAGAAGCATTAGAAATATATTGCTTCGATACGTAGACATCTGCAAACGCTATTTCCTAGCAAGGAAGTGTCGCATGTACATTCAAGTGAAGTGTATGCGAGGTATACATGGCACTTCGCAATGAATATTATATCTTATCATGAAACATAGAAATGAGATGCGATATGGCGACTTATGAAGCGTTAGATGTCTATTCCTTCGATATGTAGACATCTGCAAACGCTATTTCCTAGCAAGGAAGTGTCGCATTTACATTCATTTTAAGTGTATGCGAGGTATACATGACACTTCGCAATGAATATTATATATTATCATGAATCATAGAAATGAGAAGCGATATCGCGTTTAGAGAAGCATTAGAACTCTAATGACACGATACGTAGATATCTGCAAACGCTATTTCCTAGCAGGGAAGTGTCGCATGTACAATCAATTGAAGTGTATGCGAGGTATACATGACACTTCGCAATGAATATTATATATTATCATGAAACATAGAAATGAGATGCAATATGGCGATTTAAGAAGCATTAGAACTCTATTGCTTCGATACGTAGACATCTGCAAACGCTATTTCCAAGCAAGGAAGTGTCGCATTTACATTCTTTGGAAGTGAATGCGAGGTATACATGACACTTCGCAATGAATATTATATATTATCATGAAACATAGTAATGAGTAGCAATATCGCGTTTTGTGAAGCATTAGAACTCTAATGCTACCATACGTAGACATCTGCAAACACTATTTCCTATCAAGGAAGTGTCGCGTTTACATTCTTTTGAAGTGAATACGAGGTATAGATAACACTCCACAATGAATATTATATCTTAACATGAAACATAGAAATGAGATGCGATATGACGATTTAAGAAGCATTAGAATTCAGTTGCTTCGATACGTAGACATCTGCAAACGCTATTTCCTAGCAAGGAAGTGTCGCATGTACAATCAATTGAAGTGTATGCGAGGTATACATGACACTTCGCAATGAATATTATATATTATCATGAAACATATATATGAGATGCGTTATCGCGAATTAGCAAGCTTTAGAAATCTATTGCTTCGATACGTAGACATCTGCAAACGCTATTTCCAAGCAAGGAAGTGTCGCATTTACATTCTTTGGAAGTGAATACGAGGTTTACATAACACTCCATAATGAGTATTATATATTATCATGAAACATAGTAATGTGTAGCGATATCGCGTTTTGAGAAGCATTAGAACACTAATGCTACCATACGTAGACATCTGCAAACGCTACTTCCTAGCAAGAAAGTGTCGCGTTTACATTCCTCTGATGTGAATACGAGGTATACATAACACTCCACAATGAATATTATATCTTAACATGAAACATAGAAATGAGATGCGATATGACGATTTAAGAAGCATTAGAATTCTATTGCTTCGATACGTAGACATCTGCAAACGCTACTTCCTAGCAAGGAAGTGTCACATTTACATTCTTTTGAAAGGAATTCGAGGTATACCTGACACTTCGCAATGAATATTATATCTTATCATGAAACATAGAAATGAGATGCGATATGACGATTTAAGAAGCTTTAGAACTCTATTGCTTCGATACGTAGATATCTGCAAACACTATTTCCCAGCAAGGAACTGTCGCATTCACATTCATTTGAGGTGTATGCGAGGTATACATGACACTTCGCAATGAATATTATATATTATCATGAAACATAGATATGAGATGCGATATCGCGAATTAGCAAGCCTTAGAAATCTATTGCTTCGATACGTAGACATCTGCAAACGCTACTTCCTAGCAAGGAAGTGTCGCATTTACATTCTTTTGAAAGGAATTCGAGGTATACCTGACACTTCGCAATGAATATTATATATTATCATGAAACATAGTAATGAGTAGCGATATCACGTTTTGAGAAGCATTAGAACTCTAATGGTACGATACGTAGACATCTGCGAACGCTATTTCCTGGCAAGGTAGTGTCGCGTTTACAATCTTTTGAAGTGAATACGAGGTGTACATAACACTCCACATTGAATATTATATCTTATCATGAAACATAGAAATGAGATGCAATATGGCGATTTAAGAAGCATTAGAACTGTATTGCTTCGATACGTAGACATCTGCAAACGCTATTTCCTGGCAAGGAAGTGTCGCGTTTACATTCTTTTGAAGTGAATACGAGGTATACATAACACTCCACAATGAATATTATATCTTAACATGAAACATAGAAATGAGATGCGATATCGCGTTTTAAGAAGCATTAGAACTCTATTTCTTCGATACGTAGACATATGCAAACGCTATTTAATAGCAAGGAAGTGTCGCATTTACATTCTATTGAAGTGAATACGAGGTATACATGACACTTCGCAATGAATGTTATATCTTATTATGAAACAAAGAAATGAGATGCGATATCGCGTTTTAAGAAGCATTAGAAATCTATTGCTTCGATACGTAGACATATGCAAACGCTATTTAATAGCAAGGAAGTGTCGCATTTACATTCTTTTTAAGTGAATACGAGGTATACATAACACTGCACAATGAATATTATATATTATCATGAAACATAGAAATGAGATGCGATATCGCGATTTAAGAAGCTTTAGAACTCTATTGCTTCGATACTAGATATCTGCAAACACTGTTTCCAAGCAAGGAAGTGTCGCGTTTACATTCTTTTGAGTGGATACGAGGTATAGATAACACTCCGCAATGAATTTTATATCTTGTCATGAAACATAGAAATGAGATGCTATATCGCGAATTAGCAAGCTATAGAACTCCATTGCTTCGATACATAGACATATGCAAGCGCTATTTCCTGGCAAGGAAGCGTCGCATTTACATTCTTTTGAAGTGAACACGAGGTATACATAACACTCCACAATGAATATTGTATATTATAATGAAACATGGTAATGAGTAGCGATATCTTGTTTTGAGGAGCATTAGAACTACAATGGTACGATCCTAGATATCTGCAAACACTATTTCCTAGCAAGGAACTGTCGCATTCACATTCATTTGAAGTGTATGCGAGGTATACATGACATTTCGCAATGAATATTATATATTATCATGAAACATAGAAATGAGATGCGATATCATATTTTACGAAGATTTAGAACTCTATTGCTTCGATACGCAGACATCTGCAAACGCTATTTCCAAGCAAGGAAGTGTCCCATTTACATTCTTTTGAAGTGAATACGAGTTATACATAACCCTCCCCAATGAATATTATATATTATCATGAAACATAGCATTGAGTAGCGATATCGCGTTCTGAGAAGCATTAGAACTCTAATGCTACGATACGTAGACATCTGCAAATGCTATTTCCTAGCAAGGAAGCGTCGCGTTTACATTCCTTTGAAGTGAATACGAGGTATACATGATACTTCGCAATGAATATTATATCTTATCGTGAAACATAGAAATGAGATGCGATATGGCGATTTAAGAAGCATTAGAAATATATTGGTTCGATACGTAGACATCTGCAAATGCTACTTCCTAGCAAGGAAGTGTCGCACTTACATTCTTTTGAAAGGAATACGAGGTATACATGACACATCGCAATGAATATTATATCTCATCAGGAAACGTAGATATGAGATGCGATATGACGATTTAAGAAGCGTTAGAACTCTATTGCTTCGATACGTAGACATCTGCAAACGCTATTTCCTAGCAAGGAAGTGTCGCATTTACATTCATTTGAAGTGTATGCGACGTATACATGACACTTCGCAGTGAATATTATATATTATCATGAAACATAGAAATGAGAAGCGATATGGCGATATAAGAAGCATTAGATCCCTATTGCTTCGATACGTAGACATCTGCAAACGCTACTTCCTAGCAAGGAAGTGTCGTACTTACGTTCTTTTGAATGGAATACGTGGTATACATGACACGTCGCAATGAATATTAAATCTTATCATGAAACATAGAATTGAGATGCGATACCGCGATTTAAGGAGCATTAGAACACTATTGCTTCGATACGTCGACATCTGCAAACGCTACTTCCTAGCAAGGAAGTGCCGCATTTACGTTCATTTGAAGTGTATAAGAGGTATA
The DNA here is from genome assembly GCF_050948175.1 of Xylocopa sonorina. Classification (NCBI taxonomy): domain Eukaryota; kingdom Metazoa; phylum Arthropoda; class Insecta; order Hymenoptera; family Apidae; genus Xylocopa; species Xylocopa sonorina. Next base: position 1,780,834 of record NW_027490091.1, read on the forward strand.
CATGACACTTCGATGTGAATATTATATATTATCATGAAACATAGAAACTAGATGCGATATGGCGATTTAAGAGGCATTAGGAGTCTATTGGTTCGATACGTAGACATCTGTAAACGCTACTTCCTAGCAAGGATGTGTCGCGTTTACATTCTTTTGGAAGGAATACCAGGGTATACATGACACTTCGCAATGAATATTATATCTTATCATGAAAAATAGAAATGAGGTGCGGTATGACGATTTAAGAAGCATTAGAACTCTATTGCGTCGATACGTAGACATCTGCAAAACTAATTCCTAGCAAGGAAGTGTCGCATTTACATTCTTTTGAAGTGAATACGAGGTATACATAACACTGCACAATGAATATTATATCTTATCATGAAACATAGAAATGAGATGCGATATGGCGATTCAAGAAGCATTAGAAATATATTGCTTCGATACGTAGACATCTGCAAACGCTATTTCCTAGCAAGGAAGTGTCGCATGTACATTCAAGTGAAGTGTATGCGAGGTATACATGGCACTTCGCAATGAATATTATATCTTATCATGAAACATAGAAATGAGATGCGATATGGCGACCTATGAAGCGTTAGATGTCTATTCCTTCGATATGTAGACATCTGCAAACGCTATTTCCTAGCAAGGAAGTGTCGCATTTACATTCTTTGGAAGTTAATGCGAGGTATACATGACACTTCGCAATGAATATTATATATTATCATGAAACATAGTAATGAGTAGCAATATCGCGTTTTGTGAAGCATTAGAACTCTAATGCTACCATACGTAGACATCTGCAAACACTATTTCCTATCAAGGAAGTGTCGCGTTTACATTCTTTTGAAGTGAATACGAGGTATAGATAACACTCCACAATGAATATTATATCTTAACATGAAACATAGAAATGAGATGCGATATGACGATTTAAGAAGCATTAGAATTCAGTTGCTTCGATACGTAGACATCTGCAAACGCTATTTCCTAGCAAGGAAGTGTCGCATGTACAATCAATTGAAGTGTATGCGAGGTATACATGACACTTCGCAATGAATATTATATATTATCATGAAACATATATATGAGATGCGTTATCGCGAATTAGCAAGCTTTAGAAATCTATTGCTTCGATACGTAGACATCTGCAAACGCTATTTCCAAGCAAGGAAGTGTCGCATTTACATTCTTTGGAAGTGAATACGAGGTTTACATAACACTCCATAATGAGTATTATATATTATCATGAAACATAGTAATGTGTAGCGATATCGCGTTTTGAGAAGCATTAGAACACTAATGCTACCATACGTAGACATCTGCAAACGCTACTTCCTAGCAAGAAAGTGTCGCGTTTACATTCCTCTGAGGTGAATACGAGGTATACATAACACTCCACAATGAATATTATATCTTAACATGAAACATTAAAATGAGATGCGATATGACGATTTAAGAAGCATTAGAACTCTATTGCTTCGATACGTAGATATCTGCAAACACTATTTCCCAGCAAGGAACTGTCGCATTCACATTCATTTGAGGTGTATGCGAGGTATACATGACACTTCGCAATGAATATTATATATTATCATGAAACATAGATATGAGATGCGATATCGCGTTTTGAGAAGCATTAGAACTCTAATGCTACCATACGTAGACATCTGCAAACGCTATTTCCTGGCAAGGAAGTGTCGCGTTTACATTCTTTTGAAGTGAATACGAGGTATACATAACACTCCACAATGAATATTGTATCTTAACATGAAACATTAAAATGAGATGCGATATGACGTTTTAAGAAGCATTAGAATTCTATTGCTTCGATACGTAGACATCTGCAAACGCTACTTCCTAGCAAGGAAGTATCGCATTTACATTCTTTTGAAAGGAATTCGAGGTATACCTGATACTTCGCAATGAATATTATATATTATCATGAAACATAGTAATGAGTAGCGATATCACGTTTTGAGAAGCATTAGAACTCTAATGGTACGATACGTAGACATCTGCGAACGCTATTTCCTGGCAAGGTAGTGTCGCGTTTACAATCTTTTGAAGTGAATACGAGGTGTACATAACACTCCACATTGAATATTATATCTTATCATGAAACATAGAAATGAGATGCAATATGGCGATTTAAGAAGCATTAGAACTGTATTGCTTCGATACGTAGACATCTGCAAACGCTATTTCCTGGCAAGGAAGTGTCGCGTTTACATTCTTTTGAAGTGAATACGAGGTATACATAACACTCCACAATGAATATTATATCTTAACATGAAACATAGAAATGAGATGCGATATGACGTTTTAAGAAGCATTAGAATTCTATTGCTTCGATACGTAGACATCTGCAAACGCTACTTCCTAGCAAGGAAGTGTCGCATTTACATTCTTTTGAAAGGAATTCGATGTATACCTGACACTTCGCAATGAATACTATATATTATCATGAAACATAGTAATGAGTAGCGATATCACGTTTTGAGAAGCATTAGAACTCTAATGCTACGATACGTAGACATCTGCGAACGCTATTTGCTGGCAAGGTAGTGTCGCGTTTACAATCTTTTGAAGTGAATACGAGGTATACATAACACTCCATATTGAATATTATATCTTATCATGAAACATAGAATTGAGATGCAATATGGCGATTTAAGAAGCATTAGAACTCTATTGCTTCGATACGTAGACATCTGCAAACGCTATTTCCAAGCAAGGAAGTGTCGCATTTACATTCGTTTGAAGCATAGACTAGATATACATAACACTGCACAATGAATTTTATATCTTATCATGAAACATAGAAATGAGAAGCGATATGGCCATTTAAGAAGCTGTAGAAATCTATTGGTTCGATACGTAGACATCTGCAAACGCTATTTCCAAGGAAGGAAGTGTCGCATTTACATTCTTTGGAAGTGAATACGAGGTATACAGAACACTCCACAATGAGTATTATATATTATCATGAAACATAGTAATGAGTAGCGATATCACGTTTTGAGAAGCATTAGAACCCTTATGCTACGATACGTAGCCATCTGCAAACGCTATTTCCTGGCAAGGTAGTGTCGCGTTTACATTCTTTTGAAGTGAATACGGGGTAGACATAACACTCCACATTGAATATTATATCTTATCATGAAACATAGAAATTAGATGCAATATGGCGATTTAAGAAGCATTAGAACACTATTGCTTCGATATGTAGACATCTGCAAACGCTATTTCCAGGGAAGGAAGTGTCGCATTTACATTCTTTGGAAGTGAATACGAGGTACACATAACACTCCACAATGAGTATTATATATTATCATGGAACATAGTAATGAGTAGCGATATCGCGTTTTGAGAAGCATTAGAACACTTATGCTACGATACGTAGACATCTGCAAACGCTATTAGCTGGCAAGGTAGTGTCGCGTTTACATTCTTTCGAAGTGAATACGAGGTATACATAACACTCCACAATGAATATTATATCTTGTCATGAAACATAGAAATGAGATGCGATATGACGATTTAAGAAGCTTTAGAACTCTATTGCTTCGATACGTAGATATCTGCAAACACTATTTCCTAGCAAGGAAGTGTCGCATTTACATTCATTTCAAGTGTATGCGAGGTGTACATGACACTGCACAATGAATATTATATCTCACCATGAAACATAGAAATGAGATGCGATATGGCGATTTATGAAGCATTAGAGCACTATTGCTACGATACATAGACACCTGCAAACGCTATTTCCTAGCAAGGAAGTGTCACATTTACATTCTTTTCAAGTGAATACGAGGTATACATAACACTGCACAGTGAATATTATGTCTTATCATGAAACATAGAAGTGTGGTGCGATATGGCGATCTAAGAAGCATTAGAACTCTATTGCTTCGATACGTAGAAATCTGCAAACGGTATTTCCAAGCAAGGAAGTGTCGCATTTACATTCTTCTGAAGTGAATACGAGGTATTCATAACACTGCAAAATGAATATTGTATCTTATCATGAAACATAGAAATGCGATGGGATATGGCGATTTATGAAGCATTATATGTCTATTGCTTCGATACGTAGACATCTGCAAACGCTATTTCCAAGGACGGAAGTGTCGCATTTACATTCATTTTAAGTGTATGCGAGGTATACATGACACTTCGCAATGAATATTATATCTTACCATGAAACATAGAAATGAGATGCGATGTTGTTATTTAAGAAGCATTTGATCTCTATTGCTTCGATACGTAGACATCTGCAAACCCTATCTCCTAGCAAGGAAGTGTCGCATTTACATTATTTTGAAGTGAGTACGAGGTATACATGACACTTCGCAATGAATATTATATCTTATCATGAAGCATGGAAATGGCATGCGACATCGCGTTTTGAGAAGCATTAGAACTCTACTGCTACGATACGTAGACATCTGCAAACGCTACTTCCTAGCAAGGAAGTGTCGCATTTACTTTCTTTTGAAGTGAATACGAGGAGTACATAACACTGCACATTGAATATCATATCTTATCATGAAACATAGGAATGAGATGCGATATCGCATTTTGAGAAGGATTAGAACTCTATTACTTCGATACGTAGACATCTGCCAACGCTAGTTCCTAGCAAGGAAGTGTCGCATTTGCATTCTTCTGAAGGGAATACGAGGTATACATGACACTTCGCAGTGAATATTATATCTTATTATGAAACATAGAAATGAGATGCGATATCGCTATTTAAGAAGCATTGGAATACTATTGCTTCGATACGTAGACATCTGCCAACGCTATTTCCTAGCAAGGAAGTGTCGCGTTAACATTCTTTTCAAGTGGATACGAGGTATACATAACACTGCACAATGAATATTATATCTTATCATGAAACATAGAAATGAGATGCGATATGGCGATTTAAGAAGCATTAGAAATCTATTTCTTCGATACGTAGACATATTTAAGAAGCATTAGAACTCTATTGCTTCGATACGTAGACATCTGCCAACGCTCTTTCCTAGCAAGGAAGTGTCGCATTTACATTCTTTTGAAAGGAATACGAGGTATACGTTACACTTCGCAATGAATATTATATCTTATCACGAAACATAGAAATGAGATGCGATATCGCGATTTAAAAAGCATTAGAACACTATTTCTTCGGTACGTAGACATCTGCCAACGCTATTTCCAAGCAAGGTAGTGTCTCATTTACATTCCTTTGAAGTGAATGCGAGGTATTCATAACACTGCAAAATGAATATTATATATTATCATGAAACATAGAAATGAGATGAGATATCGCTATTTAAGAAGCATTAGAACTCTATTGCTTCGATACGTAGACATCTGCCAACGCTCTTTCCTAGCAAGGAAGTGTCGCATTTACATTCTTTTGAAAGGAATACGAGGTATAAATGACACTTCGCAATGAATATTATATCTTATCATGAAACATAGTAATGAGTAGCGATATCGGGTTTTGAGAAGCATTAGAACTCTAATGCTACGATACGTAGACATCTGCTAACGCTACTTCCTAGCAAGGAAGTGTCGCATTTACAGTCTTTTCAAGTGAATACGAGGTATTCATAACACTGCACAATGAATATTATATCTTATCATGAAACATAGGAATGAGATGCGATATCGCGATTTAAGAAGCATTGGAACACTATTGCTTCGATACCTGGACATCTGCAAACGCTATTTCCTAGCAAGGAAGTGTCGCGTTAACATTCTTTTCAAGTGGATACGAGGTATACATAACACTGCACAATGAATATTATATCTTATCATGAAACATAGAAATGAGATGCGATATCGCTATTTAAGAAGCATTAGAACTCTATTGCTTCGATACGTAGACATCTGCCAACGCTCTTTCCTAGCAAGGAAGTGTCGCATTTACATTCTTTTGAAAGGAATACGAGGTATGCGTTACACTTCGCAATGAATATTATATCTTATCACGAAACATAGAAATGAGATGCGATATCGCGATTTAAAAAGCATTAGAACACTATTTCTTCGGTACGTAGACATCTGCCAACGCTATTTCCAAGCAAGGTAGTGTCGCATTTACATTCTTTTGAAAGGAGAACGAGGTATAAATGACACTTCGCAATGAATATTTTATCTTATCATGATACGTAGATATGAGATGCGGTATGTCTATTTAAGAAGCATTAGAATACTATTGCTTCGATACGTAGACATCTGCCAACGCTATTTCCTAGCAAGGAAGTGTCGCATTTACATTCTTTTGAAAGGAATGCGTGGTATGCAAGATAGTTCGCAATGAATATTATATCTTATCATGAAACATAGAAATGAGATGCGATATGACGATTTAAGAAGCATTAGAACTCCATTGCTTCGGTACGTAGACATCTGCTAACGCTACTTCCTAGCAAGGAAGTGTGGCATTTACAGTCTTTTCAAGTGAGTACGAGGAATACATAACACTGCACAATGAATATTCTATCTTATCATGAAACATAGAAATGAGATGCGATATCGCGATTTAAGAAGCATTAGAACACTATTGCTTCGATACCTGGACATCTGCAAACGCTATTTCCTAGCAAGGAAGTGTCGCATTTACATTCATTTGAAGTGTATGCGAGGTATACATGACACTTTGCAGTGAATATTATATATTATCATGAAATATAGAAATGAGAAGCGATTTGGCGATTTAAGAAGCATTAGATCCCTATTGCTTCGATACGTAGACATCTGCAAACGCTACTTCCTAGCAAGGAAGTGTCGCATTTACTTTCTTTTGAAGTGAATACGAGGTGTACATAACACTGCACATTGAATATTATATCTTATCATGAAACATAGAAATGAGATGCGATATCGCGATTTAAGAAGCATTAGAACACTATTGCCTCGATACGTAGATATCTGCAAACGCTACTTCCTAGCAAGGAAGTGTCGCATTTATGTTCATTTGAAGTGTATGCGAGGTATACATGACACTTCGCAGTGAATATTATATATTATCATGAAACATAGAAATGAGAAGCGACATGACGATTTATGAAGCATTAGAACTCTATTGCTTCGATACGTAGACATCTGCAAACGCTACTTCCTAGCAAGGAAGTGTCGCATTTACATTCTTTTGTAAGGAATACGAAGTATACATGACACTTCGCAATGAATATTATATCTTATCATGAAACGTAGATATGAGATGCGATATGACGATTTAAGAAGCATTAGAACTCTATTGCTTCGATATGTAGACATCTGCAAACGCCACTTCTTAGCAAGGAAGTATCGCATTTACATTCTTTTCAATTGAATACGAGGTATACATGACACTTCGCAATGAATATTGTATCCTATCATGAAACATAGAAATGAAATGCGATATGACGATATAAGAAGCATTAGAACTCTATTGCTTCGGTACGTAGACATCTGCAAACGCTACTTCCTAGCAAGGAAGTGCCGCACTTACATTCTTTTGAAGTGGATGCGAGGTATACATACCACAGCACAATGAATATTATATCTTATCATGAAACATAGAAATGAGATGCGATATCGCGATTTAAGAAGCACTAGAACTCTATTGCTTCGATACGTAGACATCTGCAAACGCTATTTCCTAGCAAGGAAGTGTCGCATTTACATTCATTGGAAGTGTATGCGAGGTATACATGACACTTTGCAGTGAATATTATATATTATCATGAAACATAGAAATGAGAAGCGATATGGCGATTTAAGAAGCATTAGATCCCTATTGCTTCGATACGTAGACATCTGCAAACGCTACTTCCTAGCAAGGAAGTGTCGCATTTACTTTCTTTTGAAGTGAATACGAGGAGTACATAACACTGCACATTGAATATCATATCTTATCATGAAACATAGGAATGAGATGCGATATCGCATTTTGAGAAGGATTAGAACTCTATTGCTTCGATACGTAGACATCTGCCAACGCTATTTCCTAGCAAGGAAGTGTCGCATTTACATTCTTTTGAAAGGAATACGAGGTATACATGACAATTCGCAGTGAAAATTATATCTTATCATGTAACGTAGAAATGAGATGCGATATGGCGATCTAAGAAGCATTAGAACTCTATTGCTTCGATACGTAGACATCTGCAAAAGCTACTTCCTAGCAAGGAAGTGTCGCATTCACATTCTTTTGAAGCGAATACGAGGTATACATGACACTTCGCAATGAATATTATATCTTATCATGAAACATAGAAATGAGATGCGATATGACGATTTAAGAAGCATTAGAACTCTATTGCTTCAATACGTAGACATCTGCAAACGCTACTTCCTAGCAAGGAAGTGTCGCATTTACATTCTTTTGAAGTGAATACGAGGTATTCATAACACTGCACAATGAATATTATATCTTATCATGAAACATAGAAATGAGATGCGACATGGCGATATATGAAGCATTAGATATCTATTGCTTCGATACGTAGACATCTGCAAACGCTACTTCCTAGGAAGGAAGTGTCGCATTTACATTCATTTGAAGTGTATGCGAGGTATACGTGACACTTCGCAGTGAATATTATATATTGTCATGAAACATAGAAATGGGAAGCGATATGGCGATTTAAGAAGCATTAGATCCCTATTGCTTCGATACGTAGACATCTGCAAAAGCTATTTCCTAGCAAGGAAGTGTCGCATTTATATTCATTTTACGTGTATGCGAGGTATACATGACACTTCGCAGTGAATATTATATATTGTCATGAAACATAGAAATGATAAGCGATATGGCGATTTAAGAAGCATTAGATCCCTATTGCTTCGATACGTAGACATCTGCAAACGCTACTTCCTAGCAAGGAAGTGTCGCATTTACTTTCTTTTGAAGTGAATACGAGGAGTACATAACACTGCACATTGAATATCATATCTTATCATGAAACATAGGAATGAGATGCGATATCGCTTTTTGAGAAGGATTAGAACTCTATTGCTTCGATACGTAGACATCTGCCAACGCTAGTTCCTAGGAAGGAAGTGTCGCATTTACATTCTTCTGAAGGGAATACGAGGTATACATGACACTTCGCAATGAATATTATATCCTATCATGAAACATAGAAATGAGATGCGATATGACGATTTAAGAAGCATTAGAACACTATTGCTTCGATACGTAGACATCTGCAAACGCTATTTCCGAGCAAGGAAGTGTCGTATTTACATTCTTTTGAAAGGAATACGAAGTACACATGACACTTCGCAATGAATATTATATCATATCACGAAACATAGAAATGAGATGCGATATCGCGATTTAAGAAGTATCAGAACACTATTTCTTCGTTACGGAGACATCTGCAAACGCTATTTCCTACGAAGGAAGTGTCGCTATTACATTCATTAGGAAGTGTATGCGAGGTATACATGACACTTCGCAGTGAGTATTATATCTTATCATGAAACATAGGAATGAGATGCGATATGGCGATTTAAGAAGCATTAGAGCACTATTGCTACGATACATAGACACCTGCAAACGCTATTTCCTAGCAAGGAAGTGTCACATTTACATTCTTTTCAAGTGAATACGAGGTATACATAACACTGCACAGTGAATATTATGTCTTATCATGAAACATAGAAGTGTGGTGCGATATGGCGATCTAAGAAGCATTAGAACTCTATTGCTTCGATACGTAGAAATCTGCAAACGGTATTTCCAAGCAAGGAAGTGTCGCATTTACATTCTTTTGAAGTGAATGCGAGGTATTCATAACACTGCAAAATGAATATTATATATTATCATGAAACATAGAAATGAGATGAGATATCGCTATTTAAGAAGCATTAGAACTCTATTGCTTCGATACGTAGACATCTGCCAACGCTCTTTCCTAGCAAGGAAGTGTCGCATTTACATTCTTTTGAAAGGAATACGAGGTATAAATGACACTTCGCAATGAATATTATATCTTATCATGAAACATAGTAATGAGTAGCGATATCGGGTTTTGAGAAGCATTAGAACTCTAATGCTACGATACGTAGACATCTGCTAACGCTACTTCCTAGCAAGGAAGTGTCGCATTTTCATTCATTTGAAGTGTATGCGAGGTACACATGACACTTCGCAGTGAATATTATATATTGTCATGAAACATAGAAATGAGAAGCGATATGGCGATTTTGAAGCATTAGATCCCTATTGCTTCGATACGTAGACATCTGCGAACGCTATTTCCTACCAAGGAAGTGTCGCATTTACATTGTTTTCAAGTGAATACGAGGTATACATTACACTGCACAATGAATATTATATCTTATCATGAAATATAGAAATGAGATGCGATATCGCGATTTAAGAAGCATTAGAACTCTATTGCTTCGATACGTAGACATCTGCAAACGCTACTTCCTAGGAAGGAAGTGTCGCATTTTCATTCATTTGAAGTGTATGCGAGGTACACATGACACTTCGCAGTGAATATTATATATTGTCATGAAACATAGAAATGAGAAGCGATATGGCGATTTAAGAAGCATTAGATCCCTATTGCTTCGATACGTAGACATCTGCGAACGCTATTTCCTAGCAAGGAAATGTCGCTTTTACATTCTTTTGAAAGGAATACGAGGTGTACATGACACATCGCAATGAATATTATATCTTATCATGAAACATAGAAATGAGACGCGATATGACGATTTAAGAAGCATTAGAACACTATTGCTTCGGTACGTAGACATCTGCAAACGCTACTTCCTAGCAAGGAAGTGTCGCATTTACATTCTTATCAAATGAATACGAGGTATACATAACACTGCACAATGAATATTATATCTTATCATGAAACATAGAAATGAGATGCGATATCGCGATTTAAGAAGCATTAGAACACTATTGCTTCGATACGTAGACATATGCAAACGCTATTTCCTACGAAGGAAGTGTCGCTATTACATTCATTAGGAAGTGTATGCGAGGTATACATGACACTTCGCAGTGAGTATTATATATTATCATGAAACATAGAAATGAGAAGCGATATGGCGATTTAAGAAGCAATTGATCCTTATTGCTTCGATACGTAGACATCTGCAAACGCTACTTCCTTGCAAGGAAGTGTCGCATTTACATTCTCCTGTAAGGAATACAATGTATACATGTCACTTCGCAATGAATATTATATCTTATCATGAAACATAGGTATGAGATGCGATATCGCGATACAAAAAGCATTAGAACACTATTGCTTCGATACGCAGACATGTGCAAACGCTATTTCCTAGCAAGGAAGTGTCGTATTTACAATCATTTGAAGTGTATGCGACGTATACATGACACTTCGCAGTGAATATTATATGTTATCATGAAACATAGAAATGAGATGCGATATCGCGATTCAAAAAGCATTAGAACACTATTGCTTCGATACGTAGACATGTGCAAACGCTATTTCCTAGCAAGGAAGTGTCGTATTTACAATCATTTGAAGTGTATGCGAAGTATACATGACACTTCGCAGTGAATATTATATATTATCATGAAACATAGAAATGAGAAGCGATATGGCGATTTAAGAGGTATTAGAACACTATTGCTTCGGTACGTAGACATCTGCAAACGCTACTTCCTACCAAGGAAGTGTCGCATTTACATTGTTTTCAAGTGAATACGAGGTATACATTACACTGCACAATGAATATTATATCTTATCATGAAATATAGAAATGAGATGCGATATCGCGATTTAAGAAGCATTAGAACTCTATTGCTTCGATACGTAGACATCTGCAAACGCTACTTCCTAGGAAGGAAGAGTCGCATTTTCATTCATTTGAAGTGTATGCGAGGTACACATGACACTTCGCAGTGAATATTATATATTGTCATGAAACATAGAAATGAGAAGCGATATGGCGATTTAAGAAGCATTAGATCCCTATTGCTTCGATACGTAGACATCTGCAAACGCTACTTCCTTGCAAGGAAGTGTCGCATTTACATTCTCCTGTAAGGAATACAATGTATACATGTCACTTCGCAATAAATATTATATCTTATCATGAAACGTAGACATGAGATGCGATATCGCGATTTAAAAAGCATTAGAACACTATTTCTTCGATACGTATACATCTGCAAACGCTACTTCCTACCAAGGAAGTGTCGCATTTACATTGTTTTCAAGTGAATACGAGTTATACATTACACTGCACAATGAATATTATATCTTATCATGAAACATAGAAATGTGATGCGATATCGCGATTTAAGAAGCTTTAGAAATATATTGCTCCGATACTAGATATCTGCAAACACTACTTCCTAGCAAGGAACTGTCGCATTCACATTCATTTGAAGTGTATGCGAGGTATACATGACACTTCGCAATGAATATTATATATTATTATGAAACATAGGTATGAGATGCGATATCGCGATACAAAAAGCATTAGAACACTATTGCTTCGATACGCAGACATGTGCAAACGCTATTTCCTAGCAAGGAAGTGTCGTATTTACAATCATTTGAAGTGTATGCGACGTATACATGACACTTCGCAGTGAATATTATATGTTATCATGAAACATAGAAATGAGAAGCGATATGGCGATTTAAGAAGCATTAAATCCCTATTGCTTCGATACGTAGACATCTGCAAACGCTACTTCCTCGCAAGGAAGTGTCGTACTTACGTTCTTTTGAAAGGAATACGAGGTATACATGACACCACGCAATGAATATTATATCTTATCAAGAAACGTAGATATGAGATGCGATATGACGATCTAAGAAACATTAGAAAGCTATTGCTTCGATACGTAGGCATCTGCAAACGATATTTCCTAGCAAGGAAGTGTCGCATTTATATTCTTTTGAAGTGAATACGAGGTATTCTTAACACTGTACTACGAATATGATATCTTATCATGAAACATAGAAATGTTATGTGATATCGCGATTTAAGAAGCATTAGAACACTATTCCTTCGATAAGTAGACATCTGCAAACGCTACTTCCTAGCAAGGAAGTGTCGCATTTACATTCTTTTGAAAGGAATACGAGGTATACATGACACCTCGCAATGAATATTATATCTTATCATGAAACATAGAAATGAGATGCGATATGACGATTTGAGAAGCATTAGAACTCTATTGCTTCCATACGTAGTCATCTGCAAACGCTACTTCTTAACAAGGAAGTGTCGCATTTACATTCTTTTGAAGTGAATACGAGGTGTACATAACACTCCACAATGAATATTATATATTATAATGAAACATGGTAATGGGAGGCGATATCGCGTTTTGAGAAGCATTAGAACTCTAATGGTACGATACGTAGACATCTGCAAACGCTATTTCCTGGCAACGAAGTGTCGCTTTTATATTCTTTTGAAGTGAATACGAGGTATACATAACACTGCAAAATGAATATTATACCTTATCATGAAACATATAAATGTGATGCGATATGACGATTTAAGAAGCATTAGAACTCTATTGCTTCGATACGTAGACATCTGCAAACACTATTTCCCAGCAAGGAACTGTCGCTTCACATTCGTTTGAATTGTATGCTAGGTACACACTAAACTTCGTAATGAATGTTATATATTGTCATGAAACACAGATATGAGATTCGATATCGCGAATTAGCAAGCTTTAGAAATCTATTGCTTCGATACGTAGACATCTGCAAACGCTATTTCCTAGCAAGGAAGTGTCGCATTTACATTCATTTTAAGTGTATGCGAGGTATACATGACACTTCGCAATGAATATTATATATTGTCATGAAACATAGAAATGAGATGCGATATCGCGATTTAAGAAGCATTAGAACACTATTGCTTCGATACGTAGACATCTGCAAACGCTATTTCCTAGCAAAGAAGTGTCGCATTCATATTCTTTTGAAGTGAATTGGAGGTATACATAACACTCCACAATGAATATTATATCTTATCACGAAACATAGAAATGAGATGCGATATCGCGATTTAAGAAGCTTTGGAACTCTATTGCTTCGATACTAGATGTCTGCAAATACTATTTCCTAGCAAGAAACTGTCGCATTCACATTCATTTGAAGTGTATGCGAGGTATACATGACACTTCGCAATGAATGTTACATATTATCATGAAACATAGGTATGAGAAGCGATATGGCGATTTAACAAGCTTTAGGACACTATAGCTTCGATATGTAGACATCTGCAAACGCTATTTCCTAGCAAGGAAGTGTCGCATTCACATTCTTTTGACACGAATACGAGGTACACATAACACTCGACAATGAATATTATATCTTATCATCAAACATAGAAATGAGATGCGATATCGCGATTTACGATGCTTTGGAACTCTATTGCTTCGATACTAGATATCTGCAAATACTATTTCCTAGCAAGAAACTGTCGCATTCACATTCATTTGAAGTGTATGCGAGGTATACATGACACTTCGCAGTGAATGTTACATATTATCATGAAACATAGATATGAGATGCGATATCGCGACTTAAGAAGCATTAGAACACTATTGCTCCGATACGTAGACATCTGGAAACGCTATTCCCTAGCAAGGAAGTGTCGCATTTACATTCATTTTAAGTGTATGCGAGGTAAACATGACCCTTCGCAATGAATATTATATATTGTCATGAAACATAGAAATGAGATGCGATATCGCTATTTAAGAATCATTAGAACACTATTGCTTCGACACGTAGACATCTGCAAACGCTACTTCCTAGCAAGGACGTGTCGCATTTACATTCTTTTGAAACGAATACGAGGTATACATAACACTCGACAATGAATATTATATCTTATCATCAAACATAGAAATGAGATGCGATATCGCGAATTAGAAAGCTTTGGAACTCTATTGCTTCGATACGTAGACATCTGCAAACGCTATTTCCTAGCAAGGAAGTGTCGCATTTGCATTCTTTTGAAGTGAATACGAGGTATACATAACACTCCACAATGAATATTATATCTTATCATGAAACATAGAAATGTGATGTAATATGGCGATTTAAGAAGCATTAGAACACTATTGCTTCGATACCTGGACATCTGCAAACCCTACTTCCTAGCAAGGAAGTGTCGCATTTACATTCTTTTGAAGTGAATACGAGGTATACATAACACTGCACAATGAGTACTATATCTTATCATGAAAAATAGAAATGAGATGTGATATCGTGATTTAAGAAGCATTAGAAATCTATTGCTTCGATACGTAGACATCTGCAATCACTATTTCCTAGCAAGGAACTGTCGCATTCACATTCGTTTGAATTGTATGCGAGGTACACACTAAACTTCGTAATGAATGTTATATATTGTCATGAAACACAGATATGAGATTCGATATCGCGAATTAGCAAGCTTTAGAAATCTATTGCTTCGATACGTTGACATCTGCAAACGCTATTTCCTAGCAAGGAAGTGTCGCATTTACATTCTATTGAAATGTATATGAGGTATACATAACACTGCACGATGAATATTATATATTATCATGAAACAAAGTAATGAGTATCGCTATCGCGTTTTGAGAAGCATTAGAACTCTAATGCCACGATAAGTAGACATCTGCAAACGGTATTTCCTAGCAAGGAAGTGTCGCATTTACATTCATTTCAAGTGTATGCGAGGTATACATGACACTTCGCAATGAATATTATATATTGTCATGAAACATAGAAATGAGATGCGATATCGCGATTTAAGAAGCATTAGAAATCTATTGCTTCGATACGTAGACATCTGCAAGCGCTATTTCCTAGGAAGGAAGTGTCGCATGTACATTCAATTGAAGTGTATGCGAGGTATACATGGCACTTCGCTATGAATATTATATCTTATCATGAAACATAGAAATGAAATGCGATATGGCGATTTAAGAAGCATTAGAACTCTATTGCTTCGATAAGTAGACATCTGCAAACGCTACTTCCTAGCAAGGAAGTGTCGCATTTACATACTTTTGAAAGGAATACGAGCTATACGTGACACTTCGCAATGAATGTTGTATCTTATCATGAAACATAGGAATGAGATTCGATATGACGATTTAAGAAGCATTAGAACTCTATTGCTTCGATACGTAGACATCTGCAAACACTATTTCCCAGCAAGGAACTGTCGCATTCACAGTCGTTTGAATTGTATGCGAGGAATATATGAAACTTCGCAATGAATATTATATATTATCATGAAACATAGATATATGATGCGATATCGCGAATTAGCGAGCTTTAGAAATCTATTGCTTCGATAAGTAGACATCTGCAAACGCTATTACCTAGCAAGGAAGTTTCGCATTTACATACTTTTGAAGTGAATACGAGGTATACATAACACTCCGCAATGATTATTATATCTTATCATGAAACGTAGATATGAGATGCGATATGACGATTTAAGCAGCATTAGAAAACTATTGCTTCGATACGTTGACATCTGCAAACGCTATTTCCTAGCAAGGAAGTGTCGCATGTATATTCAGTTGAAGTATAGACGAGGTATACATGACACTTCGCAGTGAATATTATATATTATCATGAAAAATAGAAATGAGATGCGATATGGCGATTTAAGAAGCATTAGATCCCTATTGCTTCGATACGTAGACACCTGCAAACGCTACTTCCTAGCAAGGAAGTGTCCCATTTACATTCTTTTGAAAGGAATGCGAGGTATACATGACACTTCGCAATGAATATTATGTGTTATCATGAAACGCAGATATGAGATGCGATATGAGAATATAAGAAGCATTACAATTTTATTACTTCGATACATAGACATCTGCGAACGCTATTTGCTAGCAAGGAAGTGTCGCAATTACATTCATTTGAAGTGTATGCGAGGTATAAGTCACATTTCGCAATGAATATTATATCTTGTCACGAAACACAGAAATGAGATGCGATATCGCGGTTTAAGAAGCATTAGAACACTATTGCTTCCATACGTAGATATCTGCAAACGCTATTTCCTAGCAAGGTATTGTCGCATTTACATTCATTTGAAGTGTATGCGAGGTATACATGACACTTCGCAGTGAATATTATATATTATCGTGAAACATTGAAATGAGAAGCGATATGGCGATTTAAGAAGCATTAGATCCCTATTGCTTCGATACGTAGACATCTGCAAACGCTACTTCCTAGCAAGGAAGTGTCGCGTCTACATTCTTTTGAAGTGAATACGAGGAGTACATAACACTGCACATTGAATATTATATCTTATCATGAAACATAGGAATGATATGCGATATCGCTTTTTGAGAAGGATTAGAACTCTATTGCTTCGATACGTAGACATCTGCCAACGCTAGTTCCTAGCAAGGAAGTGTCGCATTTACATTCTTCTGAAGGAAATACGAGGTATACATGACACTTCGCAATGAATATTATATCCTATCATAAAACATAGAAATGAGATGCGATATGACGATTTAAGAAACATTAGAACACTATTGCTTCGATACGTAGACATCTGCAAACGCAATTTCCGAGCAAGGAAGTGTCGTATTTACATTCTTTTGAAAGGAATACGAGGTATACATGACACTTCGCAATGAATATTATATCATATCACGAAACATAGATATGCGATGCGATATCGCGATTCAAGAAGTATCAGAACACTATTTCTTCGTTACGGAGACATCTGCAAACGCTATTTCCTAGCAAGGTATTGTCGCATTTACTTTCTTTTGAAGTGAATACGAGGAGTACATAACACTAAACATTGAATATTATATCTTATCACGAAACATAGGAATGAGATGCGATATCGCTTTTTGAGAAGGATTAGAACCCTATTGCTTCGATACGTAGACATCTGCCAACGCTAGTTCCTAGCAAGGAAGTGTCGCATTTACATTCTTCTGAAGGGAATACGAGGTATACATGACACTTCGCAATGAATATTATATCTTATCATGAAACATAGAAATGAGATGCGATATGGCGATTTAAGAAGCATTAGAAATCTATTGCTTCGATACGTAGACATCTGCGAACGCTATATCCTAGCAAGGAAGTGTCGCATTTACATTCTTTTGAAAGGAACACGAGGTATACATGACACTTCGCAGTGAATATTATATCTTGTCATGAAACGTAGATATGAGATGCGATATGACGATTTAAGAAGCATTAGAAAACAATCGTTTCGATACGTAGACATCTGCAAACGCTATTGCCTAGCAAGGAAGTGTCGCATTTACATTCTTTTGAAGTGTATGCGAGGTATACATGACACTTCGCAGTGAATATTATATATTATCGTGAAACATAGAAATGAGAAGCGATATGGCGATTTAAGAAGCATTAGATCCCTATTGCTTCGATACGTAGACATCTGCAAACGCTACTTCCTAGCAAGGAAGTGTCCCATTTACATTCTTTTGAAAGGAATACGAGGTATACATGACACTTCGCAAAGAATATTATGTCTTATCATGAAACGTAGATATGAGATGCGATATGAAAATGTAAGAAGCATTACAATTTTATTGCTTCGGTACGTAGAGATCTGCAAATGCTACTTCCTAGCAAGGAAGTGTCGCATTTACATTCTTTTCAAGTGAATACGAGGTATACATAACACTGCCCAATAAATATTATGTCTTATCATGAAACATAGAAATGAGATGCGATATGACGATTTCAGAAGCGTTAGAACACTATTGCTTCCATACGTAGACATCTGCAAACGCTATTTCCTAGGAAGGAATTGTCGCATTTACATTCATTTGAAGTGTATGCGAGGTATACATGACACTCCGCAGTGAATATTATATATTATCGTGAAACATTGAAATGAGAAGCGATATGGCGATTTAAGAAGCATTAGATCCCTATTGCCTCGATACGTAGACATCTGCAAACGCTACTTCCTAGCAAGGAAGTGTCGCGTTTACATTCTTTTGAAAGGAATACGAGGTATACATGACACTTCGCAATGAATATTATATCATATCACGAAACATAGAAATGCGATGCGATATCGCGATTCAAGAAGTATCAGAACACTATTTCTTCGTTACGGAGACATCTGCAAACGCTATTTCCTAGCAAGGTATTGTCGCATTTACTTTCTTTTGAAGTGAATACGAGGAGTACATAACACTGCACATTGAATATTATATCTTATCATGAAACATAGGAATGAGATGCGATACCGCTTTTTGAGAAGGATTAGAACTCTACTGCTTCGATACGTAGACATCTGCAAACGCTACTTCCTAGCAAGGAAGTGTCGCGTTTACATTCTTTTGAAAGGAATACGAGGTATACATGACACTTCGCAATGAATATTATATCTTATCATGAAACATAGAAATGAAATGCGATGTCGCGATTTAAGAAGCATTAGAACTCTATTGCTTCCATACGTAGACATCTGCAAACGCTACTTCCTAGCAAGGAAGTGTCGCATTTACATTCATTTGAAGTATAGACGAGATATACATAATACTGCACAATGAATATTATATCTTGTCACCAAACATTGAAATGAGATGCGATATCGCGATTTAAGAAGCATTAGAAATCTATTGCTTCGATACGAAGCAATCTGCAAACGCTATTTCCTAGCAAGGAAGTGTCTCAATTACATTCGTCTGAAGTGTATACGAGGTTAACATGACACTTCGCAGTGAATATTATATCTTAACATGAAGCATAGAAATGAGATGCGACATCGCGTTTTGAGATGCATTAGAACTCTATTGCTACGATACGTAGATATCTGTAAACGATATTTACTAGCAAGGAAGTGTCGCAATTACATACTTTTGAAATGAATACGAAGTAAGCATGACACTTCCCAATGAATATTATATCTTATCATGAATCATAGAAATTTCGATACGTAGACATCTGCAAACGCTACTTCCTAGCAAGGAAGTGTCGCGTTTACATTCTTTTGAATGGAACACGAGGAATACATGACATTTCGCAATGAATATTATATCTTATCATGAAACGTAGATATGAGATGCGATATGACGATTTCAGAAGCATTAAAATTCTATTGCTTCGATACGTAGACATCTGCAATCGCTATTTCCTAGCAAGGAAGTGTCGCATTTACATTCATTTTAAGTGTATGCGAGGTATATATAACACTGCACAATGAATATTATATCTTATCATAAAACATAGAAATGAGATGCGATATGGCGATTTAAGAAGCATTAGAAATCCATTGGTTCGACACCGAGACATCTGCAAACGCTACTTCCTAGCAAGGAAGTGTCGTATTTACATTCTTTTGAAAGGAATACGAGGTATACATGACACTTCGCAATGAATATTGTATCTTATCGTGAACCATAGAAGTGAGATGCGATATGACGATTTAAGAAGCATTAGAACTCTATTGCTTCGATACGTAGACATTTGCAATCGCTATTTCCTAGCAGAGAAGTGTCGCATTTACATTCTTTTGAAGTGAATACGAAATATTCATAACACTGCACAATGAATATTATATCTTATCATGAAACATAGAAATGAGATGCGATATCGCGATTTAAGAAGCTTTAGAACTCTATTGCTTCGATACGTAGATATCTGCAAACATTACTTCCTAGCAAGGAACTGTCGCATTCACATTCATTTGAAGTGTTTGCGAGGTATACATGACACTTCGCAATGAATATTATATATTATCATGAAACATAGATTTGAGATGCGATATCGCGAATTAGCAAGCTATAGAAACCTATTTCTACGATACGTAGATATCTGCAAACGCTATTTCCTAGCAAGGAAGTGTCGCATTTAGATTCTTTTGAAGTGAATACGGGGTATACATAACACTCCACAATGAGTATCATATATTATCATGAAACATAGTAATGAGTAGCGATATCGGGTTTTGAGAAGCATTAGAACCCTAATGCTACGATACGTAGACATCTGCTAACGCTACTTCCTAGCAAGGAAGTGTCGCATTCACAGTCTTTTCAAGTGAATACGAGGAATACATAACACTGCACAATGAATATTATATCTTATAATGAAACATAGGAATGAGATGCGATATCGCTATTTAAGAAGCATTAGAACCCTATTGCTTCGATACGTAGACATCTGCCAACGCTCTTTCCTTGCAAGGAAGTGTCGCATTTACATTCTTTTGAAAGGAATACGAGGTATACGTTACACTTCGCAATGAATATTATATCTTATCACGAAACATAGAAATGAGATGCTATATGGCGATTTATGAAGCATTAGAATTCTATTGCTTCGATACGAAGACATCTGCAAACGCTATTTCCTAGCAGGGAAGTGTCGCATTTACATTCTTTTGAAAGGAATACGAGGTATTCATGACACTTCGCAATGAATATTACATCTTATCGTGAAACATAGAAATGAGATGCTATATGGCGCTTTATGAAGCATTAGAATTCTATTGCTTCGATACGTAGACATCTCCAAACGCTATTTCCTAGGAAGGAAGTGTCGCATTTACATTCCTTTGAAAGGAATACGAGGTATACATGACACTTCGCAATGAATATTACATCTTATCGTGAAACATAGAAATGAAATGCTATATGACGCTTTATGAAGCATTAGAATTCTATTGCTTCGATACGTAGACATCTCCAAACGCTATTTCCTAGCAAGGAAGTGTCGCATTTACATTCATTTGAAGTGTATGCGAGGTGTACATGACATTACGCACTGAATATTATATACTATCATGAAACATAGAAATGAGAAACGATGTCGCGTTTTGAGAAGCATTAGTGCACTAATGCTACGATACGTAGACATCTGCAAACGCTATTTCCTGGCAAGGAAGTGTCGCATTTACATTTATTTCATGTATAGACGAGATATACATAACACTGCACAATGAATATTATATCTTATCGTGAAACATATAAATGAGATGCAACATGGCGATTTAAGAAGCATTAGAATTCTATTGCTTCGATACGTAGACATCTGCAAACCCTACTTCCTAGGAAGGAAGTGTAGCATTTACATTCATTTGAAGTGTATGCGAGGCATACATGACACTTCGCAATGAATATTGTATCGTATCGTGAAACATAGAACTGAGAGTTGATATCCCGTTTAAAGAAGCATTGGAAATCAATTGCTTCGATACGTAGACATCTGCAAACGCTATTTCCTAGCAAGCAAGTGTCGCATGTATATTCAGTTGAAGTGTAGACGAGGTATACATGACACTTCGCAGTGAATATTATATCATGTCATGAAACGTAGATATGAGATGCGATATGACGATTTAAGAAGCATTAGAAAACAATCGTTTCGATACGTAGACATCTGCAAACGCTATTGTCTAGCAAGGAAGTGTCGCATTTACATTCTATTGAAGTGAATACGAAATATTCATAACACTGCACAATGAATATTATATCTTATCATGAAACATAAAAATGAGATGCGATATCGCGATTTAAGAAGCTTCAGAACTCTATTTCTCCGATAGGGAGACATCTGCAAACGTGTATTTCCTAGCAAGGTATTGTCGCATTTACTTTCTTTTGAAGTGAATACGAGGAGTACATAACACTGCACATTGAATATTATATCTTATCATGAAACATAGGAATGAGATGCGATATCGCTTCTTGAGAAGCATTAGAAATCTATTGCTTGGATACGTAGTCATCTGGCAACGCTATTTCCTAGCAAGTTAGTGTCGCATTTACATTCTCTTGAAAGGAATACGAGGTATACAGGACAGTTCGCAATGAATATTATATCCTATCATGAAACATAGAAATGAAATGCGACATGACGATTTAAGAAGCATTAGAACTCTATTGCTTCGGTACGTAGACATCTGCAAACGCTACTTCCTAGCAAGGAAGTGTCGCATTTACAGTCTTTTCAAGTGAATACGAGGAATACATAACACTGCGCAATGAATATTATATCTTATCATGAAACATAGAAATGAGATGCGATGTCGCGATTTAAGAAGCATTAGAACACCATTGCTTCGATACGTGGACATGTGCAAACGCTATTTCCTAGCAAGGAAGTGTCGCATTTACATTCTTTTGAAGTGAATACGAGGTATTCGTAACACTGCACAATGAACATTATATCTTATCATGAAACATAGAAATGAGATGCGACATCGCGATTTAAGAAGCTTTAGAACTTCATTGCTTCGATACGTAGACATCTGCAAACGCTACTTCCTAGCAAGGAAGTGTCGCATTTACATTCTTTTGAAAGGAATTCGAGGTATACCTGACACTTCGCAATGAATATTATATATTATCATGAAACATAGTAATGAGTAGCGATATCACGTTTTGAGAAGCATTAGAACTCTAATGGTACGATACGTAGACATCTGCGAACGCTATTTCCTGGCAAGGTAGTGTCGCGTTTACAATCTTTTGAAGTGAATACGAGGTGTACATAACACTCCACATTGAATATTATATCTTATCATGAAACATAGAAATGAGATGCAATATGGCGATTTAAGAAGCATTAGAACTGTATTGCTTCGATACGTAGACATCTGCAAACGCTATTTCCTGGCAAGGAAGTGTCGCGTTTACATTCTTTTGAAGTGAATACGAGGTATACATAACACTCCACAATGAATATTATATCTTAACATGAAACATAGAAATGAGATGCGATATCGCGTTTTAAGAAGCATTAGAACTCTATTTCTTCGATACGTAGACATATGCAAACGCTATTTAATAGCAAGGAAGTGTCGCATTTACATTCTATTGAAGTGAATACGAGGTATACATGACACTTCGCAATGAATGTTATATCTTATTATGAAACAAAGAAATGAGATGCGATATCGCGTTTTAAGAAGCATTAGAAATCTATTGCTTCGATACGTAGACATATGCAAACGCTATTTAATAGCAAGGAAGTGTCGCATTTACATTCTTTTTAAGTGAGTACGAGGTATACATAACACTGCACAATGAATATTATATATTATCATGAAACATAGAAATGAGATGCGATATCGCGATTTAAGAAGCTTTAGAACTCTATTGCTTCGATACTAGATATCTGCAAACACTGTTTTCAAGCAAGGAAGTGTCGCGTTTACATTCTTTTGAGTGGATACGAGGTATAGATAACACTCCGCAATGAATTTTATATCTTGTCATGAAACATAGAAATGAGATGCTATATCGCGAATTAGCAAGCTATAGAACTCCATTGCTTCGATACATAGACATATGCAAGCGCTATTTCCTGGCAAGGAAGCGTCGCATTTACATTCTTTTGAAGTGAACACGAGGTATACATAACACTCCACAATGAATATTGTATATTATAATGAAACATGGTAATGAGTAGCGATATCTTGTTTTGAGGAGCATTAGAACTACAATGGTACGATCCTAGATATCTGCAAACACTATTTCCTAGCAAGGAACTGTCGCATTCACATTCATTTGAAGTGTATGCGAGGTATACATGACATTTCGCAATGAATATTATATATTATCATGAAACATAGAAATGAGATGCGATATCATATTTTACGAAGATTTAGAACTCTATTGCTTCGATACGCAGACATCTGCAAACGCTATTTCCAAGCAAGGAAGTGTCCCATTTACATTCTTTTGAAGTGAATACGAGTTATACATAACCCTCCCCAATGAATATTATATATTATCATGAAACATAGCATTGAGTAGCGATATCGCGTTCTGAGAAGCATTAGAACTCTAATGCTACGATACGTAGACATCTGCAAATGCTATTTCCTAGCAAGGAAGCGTCGCGTTTACATTCCTTTGAAGTGAATACGAGGTATACATGATACTTCGCAATGAATATTATATCTTATCGTGAAACATAGAAATGAGATGCGATATGGCGATTTAAGAAGCATTAGAAATATATTGGTTCGATACGTAGACATCTGCAAATGCTACTTCCTAGCAAGGAAGTGTCGCACTTACATTCTTTTGAAAGGAATACGAGGTATACATGACACATCGCAATGAATATTATATCTCATCAGGAAACGTAGATATGAGATGCGATATGACGATTTAAGAAGCGTTAGAACTCTATTGCTTCGATACGTAGACATCTGCAAACGCTATTTCCTAGCAAGGAAGTGTCGCATTTACATTCATTTGAAGTGTATGCGACGTATACATGACACTTCGCAGTGAATATTATATATTATCATGAAACATAGAAATGAGAAGCGATATGGCGATATAAGAAGCATTAGATCCCTATTGCTTCGATACGTAGACATCTGCAAACGCTACTTCCTAGCAAGGAAGTGTCGTACTTACGTTCTTTTGAATGGAATACGTGGTATACATGACACGTCGCAATGAATATTAAATCTTATCATGAAACATAGAATTGAGATGCGATACCGCGATTTAAGGAGCATTAGAACACTATTGCTTCGATACGTCGACATCTGCAAACGCTACTTCCTAGCAAGGAAGTGCCGCATTTACGTTCATTTGAAGTGTATAAGAGGTATACATGACACTTCGATGTGAATATTATATATTATCATGAAACATAGAAACTAGATGCGATATGGCGATTTAAGAAGCATTAGAAGTCTATTGGTTCGATACGTAGACATCTGTAAACGCTACTTCCTAGCAAGGATGTGTCGCGTTTACATTCTTTTGGAAGGAATACCAGGGTATACATGACACTTCGCAATGAATATTATATCTTATCATGAAAAATAGAAATGAGGTGCGGTATGACGATCTAAGAAGCATTAGAACTCTATTGCGTCGATACGTAGACATCTGCAAAACTAATTCCTAGCAAGGAAGTGTCGCATTTACATTCTTTTGAAGTGAATACGAGGTATACATAACACTGCACAATGAATATTATATCTTATCATGAAACATAGAAATGAGATGCGATATGGCGATTCAAGAAGCATTAGAAATATATTGCTTCGATACGTAGACATCTGCAAACGCTATTTCCTAGCAAGGAAGTGTCGCATGTACATTCAAGTGAAGTGTATGCGAGGTATACATGGCACTTCGCAATGAATATTATATCTTATCATGAAACATAGAAATGAGATGCGATATGGCGACTTATGAAGCGTTAGATGTCTATTCCTTCGATATGTAGACATCTGCAAACGCTATTTCCTAGCAAGGAAGTGTCGCATTTACATTCTTTGGAAGTTAATGCGAGGTATACATGACACTTCGCAATGAATATTATATATTATCATGAAACATAGTAATGAGTAGCAATATCGCGTTTTGTGAAGCACTAGAACTCTAATGCTACCATACGTAGACATCTGCAAACACTATTTCCTATCAAGGAAGTGTCGCGTTTACATTCTTTTGAAGTGAATACGAGGTATAGATAACACTCCACAATGAATATTATATCTTAACATGAAACATAGAAATGAGATGCGATATGACGATTTAAGAAGCATTAGAATTCAGTTGCTTCGATACGTAGACATCTGCAAACGCTATTTCCTAGCAAGGAAGTGTCGCATGTACAATCAATTGAAGTGTATGCGAGGTATACATGACACTTCGCAATGAATATTATATATTATCATGAAACATATATATGAGATGCGTTATCGCGAATTAGCAAGCTTTAGAAATCTATTGCTTCGATACGTAGACATCTGCAAACGCTATTTCCAAGCAAGGAAGTGTCGCATTTACATTCTTTGGAAGTGAATACGAGGTTTACATAACACTCCATAATGAGTATTATATATTATCATGAAACATAGTAATGTGTAGCGATATCGCGTTTTGAGAAGCATTAGAACACTAATGCTACCATACGTAGACATCTGCAAACGCTACTTCCTAGCAAGAAAGTGTCGCGTTTACATTCCTCTGAGGTGAATACGAGGTATACATAACACTCCACAATGAATATTATATCTTAACATGAAACATTAAAATGAGATGCGATATGACGATTTAAGAAGCATTAGAATTCTATTGCTTCGATACGTAGACATCTGCAAACGCTACTTCCTAGCAAGGAAGTGTCACATTTACATTCTTTTGAAAGGAATTCGAGGTATACCTGACACTTCGCAATGAATATTATATCTTATCATGAAACATAGAAATGAGATGCGATATGACGATTTAAGAAGCTTTAGAACTCTATTGCTTCGATACGTAGATATCTGCAAACACTATTTCCCAGCAAGGAACTGTCGCATTCACATTCATTTGAGGTGTATGCGAGGTATACATGACACTTCGCAATGAATATTATATATTATCATGAAACATAGATATGAGATGCGATATCGCGAATTAGCAAGCCTTAGAAATCTATTGCTTCGATACGTAGACATCTGCAAACGCTACTTCCTAGCAAGGAAGTGTCGCATTTACATTCTTTTGAAAGGAATTCGAGGTATACCTGACACTTCGCAATGAATATTATATATTATCATGAAACATAGTAATGAGTAGCGATATCACGTTTTGAGAAGCATTAGAACTCTAATGGTACGATACGTAGACATCTGCGAACGCTATTTCCTGGCAAGGTAGTGTCGCGTTTACAATCTTTTGAAGTGAATACGAGGTGTACATAACACTCCACATTGAATATTATATCTTATCATGAAACATAGAAATGAGATGCAATATGGCGATTTAAGAAGCATTAGAACTGTATTGCTTCGATACGTAGACATCTGCAAACGCTATTTCCTGGCAAGGAAGTGTCGCGTTTACATTCTTTTGAAGTGAATACGAGGTATACATAACACTCCACAATGAATATTATATCTTAACATGAAACATAGAAATGAGATGCGATATCGCGTTTTAAGAAGCATTAGAACTCTATTTCTTCGATACGTAGACATATGCAAACGCTATTTAATAGCAAGGAAGTGTCGCATTTACATTCTATTGAAGTGAATACGAGGTATACATGACACTTCGCAATGAATGTTATATCTTATTATGAAACAAAGAAATGAGATGCGATATCGCGTTTTAAGAAGCATTAGAAATCTATTGCTTCGATACGTAGACATATGCAAACGCTATTTAATAGCAAGGAAGTGTCGCATTTACATTCTTTTTAAGTGAATACGAGGTATACATAACACTGCACAATGAATATTATATATTATCATGAAACATAGAAATGAGATGCGATATCGCGATTTAAGAAGCTTTAGAACTCTATTGCTTCGATACTAGATATCTGCAAACACTGTTTCCAAGCAAGGAAGTGTCGCGTTTACATTCTTTTGAGTGGATACGAGGTATAGATAACACTCCGCAATGAATTTTATATCTTGTCATGAAACATAGAAATGAGATGCTATATCGCGAATTAGCAAGCTATAGAACTCCATTGCTTCGATACATAGACATATGCAAGCGCTATTTCCTGGCAAGGAAGCGTCGCATTTACATTCTTTTGAAGTGAACACGAGGTATACATAACACTCCACAATGAATATTGTATATTATAATGAAACATGGTAATGAGTAGCGATATCTTGTTTTGAGGAGCATTAGAACTACAATGGTACGATCCTAGATATCTGCAAACACTATTTCCTAGCAAGGAACTGTCGCATTCACATTCATTTGAAGTGTATGCGAGGTATACATGACATTTCGCAATGAATATTATATATTATCATGAAACATAGAAATGAGATGCGATATCATATTTTACGAAGATTTAGAACTCTATTGCTTCGATACGCAGACATCTGCAAACGCTATTTCCAAGCAAGGAAGTGTCCCATTTACATTCTTTTGAAGTGAATACGAGTTATACATAACCCTCCCCAATGAATATTATATATTATCATGAAACATAGCATTGAGTATCGATATCGCGTTCTGAGAAGCATTAGAACTCTAATGCTACGATACGTAGACATCTGCAAATGCTATTTCCTAGCAAGGAAGCGTCGCGTTTACATTCCTTTGAAGTGAATACGAGGTATACATGATACTTCGCAATGAATATTATATCTTATCGTGAAACATAGAAATGAGATGCGATATGGCGATTTAAGAAGCATTAGAAATATATTGGTTCGATACGTAGACATCTGCAAATGCTACTTCCTAGCAAGGAAGTGTCGCACTTACATTCTTTTGAAAGGAATACGAGGTATACATGACACATCGCAATGAATATTATATCTCATCAGGAAACGTAGATATGAGATGCGATATGACGATTTAAGAAGCGTTAGAACTCTATTGCTTCGATACGTAGACATCTGCAAACGCTATTTCCTAGCAAGGAAGTGTCGCATTTACATTCATTTGAAGTGTATGCGACGTATACATGACACTTCGCAGTGAATATTATATATTATCATGAAACATAGAAATGAGAAGCGATATGGCGATATAAGAAGCATTAGATCCCTATTGCTTCGATACGTAGACATCTGCAAACGCTACTTCCTAGCAAGGAAGTGTCGTACTTACGTTCTTTTGAATGGAATACGTGGTATACATGACACGTCGCAATGAATATTAAATCTTATCATGAAACATAGAATTGAGATGCGATACCGCGATTTAAGGAGCATTAGAACACTATTGCTTCGATACGTCGACATCTGCAAACGCTACTTCCTAGCAAGGAAGTGTCGCATTTACGTTCATTTGAAGTGTATAAGAGGTATACATGACACTTCGATGTGAATATTATATATTATCATGAAACATAGAAACTAGATGCGATATGGCGATTTAAGAAGCATTAGAAGTCTATTGGTTCGATACGTAGACATCTGTAAACGCTACTTCCTAGCAAGGATGTGTCGCGTTTACATTCTTTTGGAAGGAATACCAGGGTATACATGACACTTCGCAATGAATATTATATCTTATCATGAAAAATAGAAATGAGGTGCGGTATGACGATTTAAGAAGCATTAGAACTCTATTGCGTCGATACGTAGACATCTGCAAAACTAATTCCTAGCAAGGAAGTGTCGCATTTACATTCTTTTGAAGTGAATACGAGGTATACATAACACTGCACAATGAATATTATATCTTATCATGAAACATAGAAATGAGATGCGATATGGCGATTCAAGAAGCATTAGAAATATATTGCTTCGATACGTAGACATCTGCAAACGCTATTTCCTAGCAAGGAAGTGTCGCATGTACATTCAAGTGAAGTGTATGCGAGGTATACATGGCACTTCGCAATGAATATTATATCTTATCATGAAACATAGAAATGAGATGCGATATGGCGACCTATGAAGCGTTAGATGTCTATTCCTTCGATATGTAGACATCTGCAAACGCTATTTCCTAGCAAGGAAGTGTCGCATTTACATTCTTTGGAAGTTAATGCGAGGTATACATGACACTTCGCAATGAATATTATATATTATCATGAAACATAGTAATGAGTAGCAATATCGCGTTTTGTGAAGCATTAGAACTCTAATGCTACCATACGTAGACATCTGCAAACACTATTTCCTATCAAGGAAGTGTCGCGTTTACATTCTTTTGAAGTGAATACGAGGTATAGATAACACTCCACAATGAATATTATATCTTAACATGAAACATAGAAATGAGATGCGATATGACGATTTAAGAAGCATTAGAATTCAGTTGCTTCGATACGTAGACATCTGCAAACGCTATTTCCTAGCAAGGAAGTGTCGCATGTACAATCAAGTGAAGTGTATGCGAGGTATACATGGCACTTCGCAATGAATATTATATCTTATCATGAAACATAGAAATGAGATGCGATATGGCGACCTATGAAGCGTTAGATGTCTATTCCTTCGATATGTAGACATCTGCAAACGCTATTTCCTAGCAAGGAAGTGTCGCATTTACATTCTTTGGAAGTTAATGCGAGGTATACATGACACTTCGCAATGAATATTATATATTATCATGAAACATAGTAATGAGTAGCAATATCGCGTTTTGTGAAGCATTAGAACTCTAATGCTACCATACGTAGACATCTGCAAACACTATTTCCTATCAAGGAAGTGTCGCGTTTACATTCTTTTGAAGTGAATACGAGGTATAGATAACACTCCACAATGAATATTATATCTTAACATGAAACATAGAAATGAGATGCGATATGACGATTTAAGAAGCATTAGAATTCAGTTGCTTCGATACGTAGACATCTGCAAACGCTATTTCCTAGCAAGGAAGTGTCGCATTTACATTCGTTTGAAGCATAGACTAGATATACATAACACTGCACAATGAATTTTATATCTTATCATGAAACATAGAAATGAGAAGCGATATGGCCATTTAAGAAGCTGTAGAAATCTATTGGTTCGATACGTAGACATCTGCAAACGCTATTTCCAAGGAAGGAAGTGTCGCATTTACATTCTTTGGAAGTGAATACGAGGTATACAGAACACTCCACAATGAGTATTATATATTATCATGAAACATAGTAATGAGTAGCGATATCACGTTTTGAGAAGCATTAGAACCCTTATGCTACGATACGTAGCCATCTGCAAACGCTATTTCCTGGCAAGGTAGTGTCGCGTTTACATTCTTTTGAAGTGAATACGGGGTAGACATAACACTCCACATTGAATATTATATCTTATCATGAAACATAGAAATTAGATGCAATATGGCGATTTAAGAAGCATTAGAACTGTATTGCTTCGATATGTAGACATCTGCAAACGCTATTTCCAGGGAAGGAAGTGTCGCATTTACATTCTTTGGAAGTGAATACGAGGTACACATAACACTCCACAATGAGTATTATATATTATCATGGAACATAGTAATGAGTAGCGATATCGCGTTTTGAGAAGCATTAGAACACTTATGCTACGATACGTAGACATCTGCAAACGCTATTAGCTGGCAAGGTAGTGTCGCGTTTACATTCTTTCGAAGTGAATACGAGGTATACATAACACTCCACAATGAATATTATATCTTGTCATGAAACATAGAAATGAGATGCGATATGACGATTTAAGAAGCTTTAGAACTCTATTGCTTCGATACGTAGATATCTGCAAACACTATTTCCTAGCAAGGAAGTGTCGCATTTACATTCATTTCAAGTGTATGCGAGGTGTACATGACACTGCACAATGAATATTATATCTCACCATGAAACATAGAAATGAGATGCGATATGGCGATTTATGAAGCATTAGAGCACTATTGCTACGATACATAGACACCTGCAAACGCTATTTCCTAGCAAGGAAGTGTCACATTTACATTCTTTTCAAGTGAATACGAGGTATACATAACACTGCACAGTGAATATTATGTCTTATCATGAAACATAGAAGTGTGGTGCGATATGGCGATCTAAGAAGCATTAGAACTCTATTGCTTCGATACGTAGAAATCTGCAAACGGTATTTCCAAGCAAGGAAGTGTCGCATTTACATTCTTCTGAAGTGAATACGAGGTATTCATAACACTGCAAAATGAATATTGTATCTTATCATGAAACATAGAAATGCGATGGGATATGGCGATTTATGAAGCATTATATGTCTATTGCTTCGATACGTAGACATCTGCAAACGCTATTTCCAAGGACGGAAGTGTCGCATTTACATTCATTTTAAGTGTATGCGAGGTATACATGACACTTCGCAATGAATATTATATCTTACCATGAAACATAGAAATGAGATGCGATGTTGTTATTTAAGAAGCATTTGATCTCTATTGCTTCGATACGTAGACATCTGCAAACCCTATCTCCTAGCAAGGAAGTGTCGCATTTACATTATTTTGAAGTGAGTACGAGGTATACATGACACTTCGCAATGAATATTATATCTTATCATGAAGCATGGAAATGGCATGCGACATCGCGTTTTGAGAAGCATTAGAACTCTACTGCTACGATACGTAGACATCTGCAAACGCTACTTCCTAGCAAGGAAGTGTCGCATTTACTTTCTTTTGAAGTGAATACGAGGAGTACATAACACTGCACATTGAATATCATATCTTATCATGAAACATAGGAATGAGATGCGATATCGCATTTTGAGAAGGATTAGAACTCTATTACTTCGATACGTAGACATCTGCCAACGCTAGTTCCTAGCAAGGAAGTGTCGCATTTGCATTCTTCTGAAGGGAATACGAGGTATACATGACACTTCGCAGTGAATATTATATCTTATTATGAAACATAGAAATGAGATGCGATATCGCTATTTAAGAAGCATTGGAATACTATTGCTTCGATACGTAGACATCTGCCAACGCTATTTCCTAGCAAGGAAGTGTCGCGTTAACATTCTTTTCAAGTGGATACGAGGTATACATAACACTGCACAATGAATATTATATCTTATCATGAAACATAGAAATGAGATGCGATATGGCGATTTAAGAAGCATTAGAAATCTATTTCTTCGATACGTAGACATATTTAAGAAGCATTAGAACTCTATTGCTTCGATACGTAGACATCTGCCAACGCTCTTTCCTAGCAAGGAAGTGTCGCATTTACATTCTTTTGAAAGGAATACGAGGTATACGTTACACTTCGCAATGAATATTATATCTTATCACGAAACATAGAAATGAGATGCGATATCGCGATTTAAAAAGCATTAGAACACTATTTCTTCGGTACGTAGACATCTGCCAATGCTATTTCCAAGCAAGGTAGTGTCGCATTTACATTCTTTTGAAAGGAGAACGAGGTATAAATGACACTTCGCAATGAATATTATATCTTATCATGAAACGTAGATATGAGATGCGATATGACGATTTAAGAAGCATTAGAACTCTATTGCTTCGATATGTAGACATCTGCAAACGCCACTTCTTAGCAAGGAAGTATCGCATTTACATTCTTTTCAATTGAATACGAGGTATACATGACACTTCGCAATGAATATTATATCCTATCATGAAACATAGAAATGAAATGCGATATGACGATATAAGAAGCATTAGAACTCTATTGCTTCGGTACG
Source organism: Xylocopa sonorina (assembly GCF_050948175.1). Classification (NCBI taxonomy): domain Eukaryota; kingdom Metazoa; phylum Arthropoda; class Insecta; order Hymenoptera; family Apidae; genus Xylocopa; species Xylocopa sonorina. Next base: position 1,814,899 of record NW_027490091.1, read on the forward strand.
TAGACATCTGCAAACGCTACTTCCTAGCAAGGAAGTGCCGCACTTACATTCTTTTGAAGTGGATGCGAGGTATACATACCACAGCACAATGAATATTATATCTTATCATGAAACATAGAAATGAGATGCGATATCGCGATTTAAGAAGCACTAGAACTCTATTGCTTCGATACGTAGACATCTGCAAACGCTATTTCCTAGCAAGGAAGTGTCGCATTTACATTCATTGGAAGTGTATGCGAGGTATACATGACACTTTGCAGTGAATATTATATATTATCATGAAACATAGAAATGAGAAGCGATATGGCGATTTAAGAAGCATTAGATCCCTATTGCTTCGATACGTAGACATCTGCAAACGCTACTTCCTAGCAAGGAAGTGTCGCATTTACTTTCTTTTGAAGTGAATACGAGGAGTACATAACACTGCACATTGAATATCATATCTTATCATGAAACATAGGAATGAGATGCGATATCGCATTTTGAGAAGGATTAGAACTCTATTACTTCGATACGTAGACATCTGCCAACGCTAGTTCCTAGCAAGGAAGTGTCGCATTTGCATTCTTCTGAAGGGAATACGAGGTATAAATGACACTTCGCAATGAATGTTATATCTTATCATGAAACATAGTAATGAGTAGCGATATCGGGTTTTGAGAAGCATTAGAACTCTAATGCTACGATACGTAGACATCTGCTAACGCTACTTCCTAGCAAGGAAGTGTCGCATTTACAGTCTTTTCAAGTGAATACGAGGTATTCATAACACTGCACAATGAATATTATATCTTATCATGAAACATAGGAATGAGATGCGATATCGCGATTTAAGAAGCATTGGAACACTATTGCTTCGATACCTGGACATCTGCAAACGCTATTTCCTAGCAAGAAAGTGTCGCGTTAACATTCTTTTCAAGTGGATACGAGGTATACATAACACTGCACAATGAATATTATATCTTATCATGAAACATAGAAATGAGATGCGATATCGCTATTTAAGAAGCATTAGAACTCTATTGCTTCGATACGTAGATATCTGCCAACGCTCTTTCCTAGCAAGGAAGTGTCGCATTTACATTCTTTTGAAAGGAATACGAGGTATACGTTACACTTCGCAATGAATATTATATCTTATCACGAAACATAGAAATGAGATGCGATATCGCGATTTAAAAAGCATTAGAACACTATTTCTTCGGTACGTAGACATCTGCCAACGCTATTTCCAAGCAAGGTAGTGTCTCATTTACATTCCTTTGAAGTGAATGCGAGGTATTCATAACACTGCAAAATGAATATTATATATTATCATGAAACATAGAAATGAGATGAGATATCGCTATTTAAGAAGCATTAGAACTCTATTGCTTCGATACGTAGACATCTGCCAACGCTCTTTCCTAGCAAGGAAGTGTCGCATTTACATTCTTTTGAAAGGAATACGAGGTATAAATGACACTTCGCAATGAATATTATATCTTATCATGAAACATAGTAATGAGTAGCGATATCGGGTTTTGAGAAGCATTAGAACTCTAATGCTACGATACGTAGACATCTGCTAACGCTACTTCCTAGCAAGGAAGTGTCGCATTTACAGTCTTTTCAAGTGAATACGAGGTATTCATAACACTGCACAATGAATATTATATCTTATCATGAAACATAGGAATGAGATGCGATATCGCGATTTAAGAAGCATTGGAACACTATTGCTTCGATACCTGGACATCTGCAAACGCTATTTCCTAGCAAGGAAGTGTCGCGTTAACATTCTTTTCAAGTGGATACGAGGTATACATAACACTGCACAATGAATATTATATCTTATCATGAAACATAGAAATGAGATGCGATATCGCTATTTAAGAAGCATTAGAACTCTATTGCTTCGATACGTAGACATCTGCCAACGCTCTTTCCTAGCAAGGAAGTGTCGCATTTACATTCTTTTGAAAGGAATACGAGGTATGCGTTACACTTCGCAATGAATATTATATCTTATCACGAAACATAGAAATGAGATGCGATATCGCGATTTAAAAAGCATTAGAACACTATTTCTTCGGTACGTAGACATCTGCCAACGCTATTTCCAAGCAAGGTAGTGTCGCATTTACATTCTTTTGAAAGGAGAACGAGGTATAAATGACACTTCGCAATGAATATTTTATCTTATCATGATACGTAGATATGAGATGCGGTATGTCTATTTAAGAAGCATTAGAATACTATTGCTTCGATACGTAGACATCTGCCAACGCTATTTCCTAGCAAGGAAGTGTCGCATTTACATTCTTTTGAAAGGAATGCGTGGTATGCAAGATAGTTCGCAATGAATATTATATCTTATCATGAAACATAGAAATGAGAAGCGATATGACGATTTAAGAAGCATTAGAACTCCATTGCTTCGGTACGTAGACATCTGCTAACGCTACTTCCTAGCAAGGAAGTGTGGCATTTACAGTCTTTTCAAGTGAGTACGAGGAATACATAACACTGCACAATGAATATTCTATCTTATCATGAAACATAGAAATGAGATGCGATATCGCGATTTAAGGAGCATTAGAACACTATTGCTTCGATACCTGGACATCTGCAAACGCTATTTCCTAGCAAGGAAGTGTCGCATTTACATTCATTTGAAGTGTATGCGAGGTATACATGACACTTTGCAGTGAATATTATATATTATCATGAAATATAGAAATGAGAAGCGATTTGGCGATTTAAGAAGCATTAGATCCCTATTGCTTCGATACGTAGACATCTGCAAACGCTACTTCCTAGCAAGGAAGTGTCGCATTTACTTTCTTTTGAAGTGAATACGAGGTGTACATAACACTGCACATTGAATATTATATCTTATCATGAAACATAGAAATGAGATGCGATATCGCGATTTAAGAAGCATTAGAACACTATTGCCTCGATACGTAGATATCTGCAAACGCTACTTCCTAGCAAGGAAGTGTCGCATTTATGTTCATTTGAAGTGTATGCGAGGTATACATGACACTTCGCAGTGAATATTATATATTATCATGAAACATAGAAATGAGAAGCGACATGACGATTTATGAAGCATTAGAACTCTATTGCTTCGATACGTAGACATCTGCAAACGCTACTTCCTAGCAAGGAAGTGTCGCATTTACATTCTTTTGTAAGGAATACGAAGTATACATGACACTTCGCAATGAATATTATATCTTATCATGAAACGTAGATATGAGATGCGATATGACGATTTAAGAAGCATTAGAACTCTATTGCTTCGATATGTAGACATCTGCAAACGCCACTTCTTAGCAAGGAAGTATCGCATTTACATTCTTTTCAATTGAATACGAGGTATACATGACACTTCGCAATGAATATTGTATCCTATCATGAAACATAGAAATGAAATGCGATATGACGATATAAGAAGCATTAGAACTCTATTGCTTCGGTACGTAGACATCTGCAAACGCTACTTCCTAGCAAGGAAGTGCCGCACTTACATTCTTTTGAAGTGGATGCGAGGTATACATACCACAGCACAATGAATATTATATCTTATCATGAAACATAGAAATGAGATGCGATATCGCGATTTAAGAAGCACTAGAACTCTATTGCTTCGATACGTAGACATCTGCAAACGCTATTTCCTAGCAAGGAAGTGTCGCATTTACATTCATTGGAAGTGTATGCGAGGTATACATGACACTTTGCAGTGAATATTATATATTATCATGAAACATAGAAATGAGAAGCGATATGGCGATTTAAGAAGCATTAGATCCCTATTGCTTCGATACGTAGACATCTGCAAACGCTACTTCCTAGCAAGGAAGTGTCGCATTTACTTTCTTTTGAAGTGAATACGAGGAGTACATAACACTGCACATTGAATATCATATCTTATCATGAAACATAGGAATGAGATGCGATATCGCATTTTGAGAAGGATTAGAACTCTATTGCTTCGATACGTAGACATCTGCCAACGCTATTTCCTAGCAAGGAAGTGTCGCATTTACATTCTTTTGAAAGGAATACGAGGTATACATGACAATTCGCAGTGAAAATTATATCTTATCATGTAACGTAGAAATGAGATGCGATATGGCGATCTAAGAAGCATTAGAACTCTATTGCTTCGATACGTAGACATCTGCAAAAGCTACTTCCTAGCAAGGAAGTGTCGCATTCACATTCTTTTGAAGCGAATACGAGGTATACATGACACTTCGCAATGAATATTATATCTTATCATGAAACATAGAAATGAGATGCGATATGACGATTTAAGAAGCATTAGAACTCTATTGCTTCAATACGTAGACATCTGCAAACGCTACTTCCTAGCAAGGAAGTGTCGCATTTACATTCTTTTGAAGTGAATACGAGGTATTCATAACACTGCACAATGAATATTATATCTTATCATGAAACATAGAAATGAGATGCGACATGGCGATATATGAAGCATTAGATATCTATTGCTTCGATACGTAGACATCTGCAAACGCTACTTCCTAGGAAGGAAGTGTCGCATTTACATTCATTTGAAGTGTATGCGAGGTATACGTGACACTTCGCAGTGAATATTATATATTGTCATGAAACATAGAAATGGGAAGCGATATGGCGATTTAAGAAGCATTAGATCCCTATTGCTTCGATACGTAGACATCTGCAAAAGCTATTTCCTAGCAAGGAAGTGTCGCATTTACATTCATTTTACGTGTATGCGAGGTATACATGACACTTCGCAGTGAATATTATATATTGTCATGAAACATAGAAATGATAAGCGATATGGCGATTTAAGAAGCATTAGATCCCTATTGCTTCGATAAGTAGACATCTGCAAACGCTATTTCCTAGCAAGTAAGTGTCGCATTTACATTCTTTTGAAAGGAATACGAGGTATACATGACACTTCGCAATGAATATTATATCTTATCATGAAACATAGAAATGAGATGCGATTTGGCGATTTATGAAGCATTAGATGTCTATTTCTTCGATACGTAGACATCTGCAAACGCTATTTCCGGGCAAGGAAGTGTCGCGTTTACTTTCCTTTGAAGTGGATACGAGGTATACATAGCACAGCACAATGAATATTAAATCTTATCATGAAACATAGAAATGAGATGCGATATCGCGATTTAAGAAGCATTAGAACTCTATTGCTTCGATACGTAGACATCTGCAAACGCCATTTCCTAGCAAGGAAGTGTCGCATTTACATTCTTTTGAAAGGAATACGAGGTATACGTTACACTTCGCAATGAATATTATATCTTATCACGAAACATAGAAATGAGATGCGATATCGCGATTTAAAAAGCATTAGAACACTATTTCTTCGGTAAGTAGACATCTGCCAACGCTATTTCCAAGCAAGGTAGTGTCTCATTTACATTCCTTTGAAGTGAATGCGAGGTATTCATAACACTGCAAAATGAATATTATATATTATCATGAAACATAGAAATGAGATGAGATATCGCTATTTAAGAAGCATTAGAACTCTATTGCTTCGATACGTAGACATCTGCCAACGCTCTTTCCTAGCAAGGAAGTGTCGCATTTACATTCTTTTGAAAGGAATACGAGGTATAAATGACACTTCGCAATGAATATTATATCTTATCATGAAACATAGTAATGAGTAGCGATATCGGGTTTTGAGAAGCATTAGAACTCTAATGCTACGATACGTAGACATCTGCTAACGCTACTTCCTAGCAAGGAAGTGTCGCATTTACAGTCTTTTCAAGTGAATACGAGGTTTTCATAACACTGCACAATGAATATTATATCTTATCATGAAACATAGGAATGAGATGCGATATCGCGATTTAAGAAGCATTGGAACACTATTGCTTCGATACCTGGACATCTGCAAACGCTATTTCCTAGCAAGGAAGTGTCGCGTTAACATTCTTTTCAAGTGGATACGAGGTATACATAACACTGCACAATGAATATTATATCTTATCATGAAACATAGAAATGAGATGCGATATCGCTATTTAAGAAGCATTAGAACTCTATTGCTTCGATACGTAGACATCTGCCAACGCTCTTTCCTAGCAAGGAAGTGTCGCATTTACATTCTTTTGAAAGGAATACGAGGTATGCGTTACACTTCGCAATGAATATTATATCTTATCACGAAACATAGAAATGAGATGCGATATCGCGATTTAAAAAGCATTAGAACACTATTTCTTCGGTACGTAGACATCTGCCAACGCTATTTCCAAGCAAGGTAGTGTCGCATTTACATTCTTTTGAAAGGAGAACGAGGTATAAATGACACTTCGCAATGAATATTTTATCTTATCATGATACGTAGATATGAGATGCGGTATGTCTATTTAAGAAGCATTAGAATACTATTGCTTCGATACGTAGACATCTGCCAACGCTATTTCCTAGCAAGGAAGTGTCGCATTTACATTCTTTTGAAAGGAATGCGTGGTATGCAAGATAGTTCGCAATGAATATTATATCTTATCATGAAACATAGAAATGAGATGCGATATGACGATTTAAGAAGCATTAGAACTCCATTGCTTCGGTACGTAGACATCTGCTAACGCTACTTCCTAGCAAGGAAGTGTGGCATTTATGTTCATTTGAAGTGTATGCGAGGTATACATGACACTTCGCAGTGAATATTATATATTATCATGAAACATAGAAATGAGAAGCGACATGACGATTTATGAAGCATTAGAACTCTATTGCTTCGATACGTAGACATCTGCAAACGCTACTTCCTAGCAAGGAAGTGTCGCATTTACATTCTTTTGTAAGGAATACGAAGTATACATGACACTTCGCAATGAATATTATATCTTATCATGAAACGTAGATATGAGATGCGATATGACGATTTAAGAAGCATTAGAACTCTATTGCTTCGATATTTAGACATCTGCAAACGCCACTTCTTAGCAAGGAAGTATCGCATTTACATTCTTTTCAATTGAATACGAGGTATACATGACACTTCGCAATGAATATTGTATCCTATCATGAAACATAGAAATGAAATGCGATATGACGATATAAGAAGCATTAGAACTCTATTGCTTCGGTACGTAGACATCTGCAAACGCTACTTCCTAGCAAGGAAGTGCCGCACTTACATTCTTTTGAAGTGGATGCGAGGTATACATACCACAGCACAATGAATATTATATCTTATCATGAAACATAGAAATGAGATGCGATATCGCGATTTAAGAAGCACTAGAACTCTATTGCTTCGATACGTAGACATCTGCAAACGCTATTTCCTAGCAAGGAAGTGTCGCATTTACATTCATTGGAAGTGTATGCGAGGTATACATGACACTTTGCAGTGAATATTATATATTATCATGAAACATAGAAATGAGAAGCGATATGGCGATTTAAGAAGCATTAGATCCCTATTGCTTCGATACGTAGACATCTGCAAACGCTACTTCCTAGCAAGGAAGTGTCGCATTTACTTTCTTTTGAAGTGAATACGAGGAGTACATAACACTGCACATTGAATATCATATCTTATCATGAAACATAGGAATGAGATGCGATATCGCATTTTGAGAAGGATTAGAACTCTATTGCTTCGATACGTAGACATCTGCCAACGCTATTTCCTAGCAAGGAAGTGTCGCATTTACATTCTTTTGAAAGGAATACGAGGTATACATGACAATTCGCAGTGAAAATTATATCTTATCATGTAACGTAGAAATGAGATGCGATATGGCGATCTAAGAAGCATTAGAACTCTATTGCTTCGATACGTAGACATCTGCAAAAGCTACTTCCTAGCAAGGAAGTGTCGCATTCACATTCTTTTGAAGCGAATACGAGGTATACATGACACTTCGCAATGAATATTATATCTTATCATGAAACATAGAAATGAGATGCGATATGACGATTTAAGAAGCATTAGAACTCTATTGCTTCAATACGTAGACATCTGCAAACGCTACTTCCTAGCAAGGAAGTGTCGCATTTACATTCTTTTGAAGTGAATACGATGTATTCATAACACTGCACAATGAATATTATATCTTATCATGAAACATAGAAATGAGATGCGACATGGCGATATATGAAGCATTAGATATCTATTGCTTCGATACGTAGACATCTGCAAACGCTACTTCCTAGGAAGGAAGTGTCGCATTTACATTCATTTGAAGTGTATGCGAGGTATACGTGACACTTCGCAGTGAATATTATATATTGTCATGAAACATAGAAATGGGAAGCGATATGGCGATTTAAGAAGCATTAGATCCCTATTGCTTCGATACGTAGACATCTGCAAAAGCTATTTCCTAGCAAGGAAGTGTCGCATTTATATTCATTTTACGTGTATGCGAGGTATACATGACACTTCGCAGTGAATATTATATATTGTCATGAAACATAGAAATGATAAGCGATATGGCGATTTAAGAAGCATTAGATCCCTATTGCTTCGATAAGTAGACATCTGCAAACGCTATTTCCTAGCAAGTAAGTGTCGCATTTACATTCTTTTGAAAGGAATACGAGGTATACATGACACTTCGCAATGAATATTATATCTTATCATGAAACATAGAAATGAGATGCGATTTGGCGATTTATGAAGCATTAGATGTCTATTTCTTCGATACGTAGACATCTGCAAACGCTATTTCCGGGCAAGGAAGTGTCGCGTTTACTTTCCTTTGAAGTGGATACGAGGTATACATAGCACAGCACAATGAATATTAAATCTTATCATGAAACATAGAAATGAGATGCGATATCGCGATTTAAGAAGCATTAGAACTCTATTGCTTCGATACGTAGACATCTGCAAACGCCATTTCCTAGCAAGGAAGTGTCGCATTTACATTCATTGGAAGTGTATGCGAGGTATACATGACACTTTGCAGTGAATATTATATATTATCATGAAACATTGAAATGAGAAGCGATCTGGCGATTTAAGAAGCACTAGATCCCTATTGCTTCGATACGTAGACATCTGCAAACGCTACTTCCTAGCAAGGAAGTGTCGCATTTACATTCTTTTGAAGTGAATACGAGGAGTACATAACACTGCACATTGAATGTCATATCTTATCATGAAACATAGGAATGAGATGCGATATCGCTTTTTGAGAAGGATTAGAACTCTATTGCTTCGATACGTAGACATCTGCCAACGCTAGTTCCTAGCAAGGAAGTGTCGCATTTACATTCTTCTGAAGGGAATTCGAGATATACATGACACTTCGCAATGAATATTATATCCTATCATGAATCATAGAAATGAGATGCGATATGACGATTTAAGAAGCATTAGAACACTATTGCTTCGATACGTAGACATCTGCCAACGCTAGTTCCTAGCAAGGAAGTGTCGCATTTACATTCTTCTGAAGGGAATACGAGGTATACATGACACTTCGCAATGAATATTATATCCTATCATGAATCATAGAAATGAGATGCGATATGACGATTTAAGAAGCATTAGAACACTATTGCTTCGATACGTAGACATCTGCAAACGCTATTTCCGAGCAAGGAAGTGTCGTATTTACATTCTTTTGAAAGGAATACGAAGTATACATGACACTTCGCAATGAATATTATATCATATCACGAAACATAGAAATGAAATGCGATATCGCGAATTAAGAAGTATCAGAACACTATTTCTACGTTACGGAGACATCTACAAACGCTATTTCCTAGCAAGGTATTGTCGCATTTACTTTCTTTTGAAGTGAATACGAGGAGTACATAACACAGCACATTGAATATTATATCTTATTATGAAGCATAGGAATGAGATGCGATATCGCTTTTTGAGAAGGATTAGAACTCTATTGCTTCGATACGTAGACATCTGCCAACGCTAGTTCCTAGCAAGGAAGTGTCGCATTTACATTCTTCTGAAGGGAATACGAGGTATACATGACACTTCGCAATGAATATTATATCTTATCATGAAACGCAGATATGAGATGCGATATGACGACTTAAGAAGTATCAGAACACTATTTCTTCGTTACGGAGACATCTGCAAACGCTATTTCCTAGCAAGGTATTGTCGCAGTTACTGTCTTTAGAAGTGAATACGAGGAGTACATAACACTGCACATTGAATATTATATCTTATCATGAAACATAGAAATGAGATGCGATATCGCGATTTAAGAAGCATTAGAACTCTATTGCTTCAGTACGTAGACATCTGCAAACGCTACTTCGTAGCAAGGAAGTGTCGCACTTACATTCTTTTCAAGTGGATACGAGGTATACATAACACAGCACAATGAATAATATATCTTATCATGAAACACAGAAATGAGATGCGATATCGCGATTTAAGAAGCATTAGAACTCTATGGCTTCGATACGTAGACATCTGCAAACGCTATTTCCTAGCAAGGAAGTGTCGCATTTACACTCATTTGAAGTGTATGCGAGGTATACATGACACTTTGCAGTGAATACTATATATTATCATGAATCATAGAAATGAGAAGCGATATGGCGATTTAAGAAGCATTAGATCCCTATTGCTTCGATACGTAGACATCTGCAAACGCTACTTCCTAGCAAGGAAGTGTCGCATTTACTTTCTTTTGAAGTGAATACGAGGAGTACATAACACTGCACATTGAATATCATATCTTATCATGAAACATAGGAATGAGATGCGATATCGCTTTTTGAGAAGGATTAGAACTCTATTGCTTCGATACGTAGACATCTGCCAACGCTAGTTCCTAGGAAGGAAGTGTCGCATTTACATTCTTCTGAAGGGAATACGAGGTATACATGACACTTCGCAATGAATATTATATCCTATCATGAAACATAGAAATGAGATGCGATATGACGATTTAAGAAGCATTAGAACACTATTGCTTCGATACGTAGACATCTGCAAACGCTATTTCCGAGCAAGGAAGTGTCGTATTTACATTCTTTTGAAAGGAATACGAAGTACACATGACACTTCGCAATGAATATTATATCATATCACGAAACATAGAAATGAGATGCGATATCGCGATTTAAGAAGTATCAGAACACTATTTCTTCGTTACGGAGACATCTGCAAACGCTATTTCCTACGAAGGAAGTGTCGCTATTACATTCATTAGGAAGTGTATGCGAGGTATACATGACACTTCGCAGTGAGTATTATATCTTATCATGAAACATAGGAATGAGATGCGATATGGCGATTTAAGAAGCATTAGAGCACTATTGCTACGATACATAGACACCTGCAAACGCTATTTCCTAGCAAGGAAGTGTCACATTTACATTCTTTTCAAGTGAATACGAGGTATACATAACACTGCACAGTGAATATTATGTCTTATCATGAAACATAGAAGTGTGGTGCGATATGGCGATCTAAGAAGCATTAGAACTCTATTGCTTCGATACGTAGAAATCTGCAAACGGTATTTCCAAGCAAGGAAGTGTCGCATTTACATTCTTTTGAAGTGAATGCGAGGTATTCATAACACTGCAAAATGAATATTATATATTATCATGAAACATAGAAATGAGATGAGATATCGCTATTTAAGAAGCATTAGAACTCTATTGCTTCGATACGTAGACATCTGCCAACGCTCTTTCCTAGCAAGGAAGTGTCGCATTTACATTCTTTTGAAAGGAATACGAGGTATAAATGACACTTCGCAATGAATATTATATCTTATCATGAAACATAGTAATGAGTAGCGATATCGGGTTTTGAGAAGCATTAGAACTCTAATGCTACGATACGTAGACATCTGCTAACGCTACTTCCTAGCAAGGAAGTGTCGCATTTTCATTCATTTGAAGTGTATGCGAGGTACACATGACACTTCGCAGTGAATATTATATATTGTCATGAAACATAGAAATGAGAAGCGATATGGCGATTTTGAAGCATTAGATCCCTATTGCTTCGATACGTAGACATCTGCGAACGCTATTTCCTACCAAGGAAGTGTCGCATTTACATTGTTTTCAAGTGAATACGAGGTATACATTACACTGCACAATGAATATTATATCTTATCATGAAATATAGAAATGAGATGCGATATCGCGATTTAAGAAGCATTAGAACTCTATTGCTTCGATACGTAGACATCTGCAAACGCTACTTCCTAGGAAGGAAGTGTCGCATTTTCATTCATTTGAAGTGTATGCGAGGTACACATGACACTTCGCAGTGAATATTATATATTGTCATGAAACATAGAAATGAGAAGCGATATGGCGATTTAAGAAGCATTAGATCCCTATTGCTTCGATACGTAGACATCTGCGAACGCTATTTCCTAGCAAGGAAATGTCGCTTTTACATTCTTTTGAAAGGAATACGAGGTGTACATGACACATCGCAATGAATATTATATCTTATCATGAAACATAGAAATGAGACGCGATATGACGATTTAAGAAGCATTAGAACACTATTGCTTCGGTACGTAGACATCTGCAAACGCTACTTCCTAGCAAGGAAGTGTCGCATTTACATTCTTATCAAATGAATACGAGGTATACATAACACTGCACAATGAATATTATATCTTATCATGAAACATAGAAATGAGATGCGATATCGCGATTTAAGAAGCATTAGAACACTATTGCTTCGATACGTAGACATATGCAAACGCTATTTCCTACGAAGGAAGTGTCGCTATTACATTCATTAGGAAGTGTATGCGAGGTATACATGACACTTCGCAGTGAGTATTATATATTATCATGAAACATAGAAATGAGAAGCGATATGGCGATTTAAGAAGCAATTGATCCTTATTGCTTCGATACGTAGACATCTGCAAACGCTACTTCCTTGCAAGGAAGTGTCGCATTTACATTCTCCTGTAAGGAATACAATGTATACATGTCACTTCGCAATGAATATTATATCTTATCATGAAACATAGGTATGAGATGCGATATCGCGATACAAAAAGCATTAGAACACTATTGCTTCGATACGCAGACATGTGCAAACGCTATTTCCTAGCAAGGAAGTGTCGTATTTACAATCATTTGAAGCGTATGCGACGTATACATGACACTTCGCAGTGAATATTATATGTTATCATGAAACATAGAAATGAGATGCGATATCGCGATTCAAAAAGCATTAGAACACTATTGCTTCGATACGTAGACATGTGCAAACGCTATTTCCTAGCAAGGAAGTGTCGCATTTACATTCTTTTGAAGTGAATGCGAGGTATTCATAACACTGCAAAATGAATATTATATATTATCATGAAACATAGAAATGAGATGAGATATCGCTATTTAAGAAGCATTAGAACTCTATTGCTTCGATACGTAGACATCTGCCAACGCTCTTTCCTAGCAAGGAAGTGTCGCATTTACATTCTTTTGAAAGGAATACGAGGTATAAATGACACTTCGCAATGAATATTATATCTTATCATGAAACATAGTAATGAGTAGCGATATCGGGTTTTGAGAAGCATTAGAACTCTAATGCTACGATACGTAGACATCTGCTAACGCTACTTCCTAGCAAGGAAGTGTCGCATTTTCATTCATTTGAAGTGTATGCGAGGTACACATGACACTTCGCAGTGAATATTATATATTGTCATGAAACATAGAAATGAGAAGCGATATGGCGATTTTGAAGCATTAGATCCCTATTGCTTCGATACGTAGACATCTGCGAACGCTATTTCCTACCAAGGAAGTGTCGCATTTACATTGTTTTCAAGTGAATACGAGGTATACATTACACTGCACAATGAATATTATATCTTATCATGAAATATAGAAATGAGATGCGATATCGCGATTTAAGAAGCATTAGAACTCTATTGCTTCGATACGTAGACATCTGCAAACGCTACTTCCTAGGAAGGAAGTGTCGCATTTTCATTCATTTGAAGTGTATGCGAGGTACACATGACACTTCGCAGTGAATATTATATATTGTCATGAAACATAGAAATGAGAAGCGATATGGCGATTTAAGAAGCATTAGATCCCTATTGCTTCGATACGTAGACATCTGCGAACGCTATTTCCTAGCAAGGAAATGTCGCTTTTACATTCTTTTGAAAGGAATACGAGGTGTACATGACACATCGCAATGAATATTATATCTTATCATGAAACATAGAAATGAGACGCGATATGACGATTTAAGAAGCATTAGAACACTATTGCTTCGGTACGTAGACATCTGCAAACGCTACTTCCTAGCAAGGAAGTGTCGCATTTACATTCTTATCAAATGAATACGAGGTATACATAACACTGCACAATGAATATTATATCTTATCATGAAACATAGAAATGAGATGCGATATCGCGATTTAAGAAGCATTAGAACACTATTGCTTCGATACGTAGACATATGCAAACGCTATTTCCTACGAAGGAAGTGTCGCTATTACATTCATTAGGAAGTGTATGCGAGGTATACATGACACTTCGCAGTGAGTATTATATATTATCATGAAACATAGAAATGAGAAGCGATATGGCGATTTAAGAAGCAATTGATCCTTATTGCTTCGATACGTAGACATCTGCAAACGCTACTTCCTTGCAAGGAAGTGTCGCATTTACATTCTCCTGTAAGGAATACAATGTATACATGTCACTTCGCAATGAATATTATATCTTATCATGAAACATAGGTATGAGATGCGATATCGCGATACAAAAAGCATTAGAACACTATTGCTTCGATACGCAGACATGTGCAAACGCTATTTCCTAGCAAGGAAGTGTCGTATTTACAATCATTTGAAGCGTATGCGACGTATACATGACACTTCGCAGTGAATATTATATGTTATCATGAAACATAGAAATGAGATGCGATATCGCGATTCAAAAAGCATTAGAACACTATTGCTTCGATACGTAGACATGTGCAAACGCTATTTCCTAGCAAGGAAGTGTCGTATTTACAATCATTTGAAGTGTATGCGAAGTATACATGACACTTCGCAGTGAATATTATATATTATCATGAAACATAGAAATGAGAAGCGATATGGCGATTTAAGAGGTATTAGAACACTATTGCTTCGGTACGTAGACATCTGCAAACGCTACTTCCTACCAAGGAAGTGTCGCATTTACATTGTTTTCAAGTGAATACGAGGTATACATTACACTGCACAATGAATATTATATCTTATCATGAAATATAGAAATGAGATGCGATATCGCGATTTAAGAAGCATTAGAACTCTATTGCTTCGATACGTAGACATCTGCAAACGCTACTTCCTAGGAAGGAAGAGTCGCATTTTCATTCATTTGAAGTGTATGCGAGGTACACATGACACTTCGCAGTGAATATTATATATTGTCATGAAACATAGAAATGAGAAGCGATATGGCGATTTAAGAAGCATTAGATCCCTATTGCTTCGATACGTAGACATCTGCAAACGCTACTTCCTTGCAAGGAAGTGTCGCATTTACAATCTCCTGTAAGGAATACAATGTATACATGTCACTTCGCAATAAATATTATATCTTATCATGAAACGTAGACATGAGATGCGATATCGCGATTTAAAAAGCATTAGAACACTATTTCTTCGATACGTATACTTCTGCAAACGCTACTTCCTACCAAGGAAGTGTCGCATTTACATTGTTTTCAAGTGAATACGAGTTATACATTACACTGCACAATGAATATTATATCTTATCATGAAACATAGAAATGTGATGCGATATCGCGATTTAAGAAGCTTTAGAAATATATTGCTCCGATACTAGATATCTGCAAACACTACTTCCTAGCAAGGAACTGTCGCATTCACATTCATTTGAAGTGTATGCGAGGTATACATGACACTTCGCAATGAATATTATATATTATTATGAAACATAGGTATGAGATGCGATATCGCGATACAAAAAGCATTAGAACACTATTGCTTCGATACGCAGACATGTGCAAACGCTATTTCCTAGCAAGGAAGTGTCGTATTTACAATCATTTGAAGTGTATGCGACGTATACATGACACTTCGCAGTGAATATTATATGTTATCATGAAACATAGAAATGAGAAGCGATATGGCGATTTAAGAAGCATTAAATCCCTATTGCTTCGATACGTAGACATCTGCAAACGCTACTTCCTCGCAAGGAAGTGTCGTACTTACGTTCTTTTGAAAGGAATACGAGGTATACATGACACCACGCAATGAATATTATATCTTATCAAGAAACGTAGATATGAGATGCGATATGACGATCTAAGAAACATTAGAAAGCTATTGCTTCGATACGTAGGCATCTGCAAACGATATTTCCTAGCAAGGAAGTGTCGCATTTATATTCTTTTGAAGTGAATACGAGGTATTCTTAACACTGTACTACGAATATGATATCTTATCATGAAACATAGAAATGTTATGTGATATCGCGATTTAAGAAGCATTAGAACACTATTCCTTCGATAAGTAGACATCTGCAAACGCTACTTCCTAGCAAGGAAGTGTCGCATTTACATTCTTTTGAAAGGAATACGAGGTATACATGACACCTCGCAATGAATATTATATCTTATCATGAAACATAGAAATGAGATGCGATATGACGATTTGAGAAGCATTAGAACTCTATTGCTTCCATACGTAGTCATCTGCAAACGCTACTTCTTAACAAGGAAGTGTCGCATTTACATTCTTTTGAAGTGAATACGAGGTGTACATAACACTCCACAATGAATATTATATATTATAATGAAACATGGTAATGGGAGGCGATATCGCGTTTTGAGAAGCATTAGAACTCTAATGGTACGATACGTAGACATCTGCAAACGCTATTTCCTGGCAACGAAGTGTCGCTTTTATATTCTTTTGAAGTGAATACGAGGTATACATAACACTGCAAAATGAATATTATACCTTATCATGAAACATATAAATGTGATGCGATATGACGATTTAAGAAGCATTAGAACTCTATTGCTTCGATACGTAGACATCTGCAAACACTATTTCCCAGCAAGGAACTGTCGCTTCACATTCGTTTGAATTGTATGCTAGGTACACACTAAACTTCGTAATGAATGTTATATATTGTCATGAAACACAGATATGAGATTCGATATCGCGAATTAGCAAGCTTTAGAAATCTATTGCTTCGATACGTAGACATCTGCAAACGCTATTTCCTAGCAAGGAAGTGTCGCATTTACATTCATTTTAAGTGTATGCGAGGTATACATGACACTTCGCAATGAATATTATATATTGTCATGAAACATAGAAATGAGATGCGATATCGCGATTTAAGAAGCATTAGAACACTATTGCTTCGATACGTAGACATCTGCAAACGCTATTTCCTAGCAAAGAAGTGTCGCATTCATATTCTTTTGAAGTGAATTGGAGGTATACATAACACTCCACAATGAATATTATATCTTATCACGAAACATAGAAATGAGATGCGATATCGCGATTTAAGAAGCTTTGGAACTCTATTGCTTCGATACTAGATGTCTGCAAATACTATTTCCTAGCAAGAAACTGTCGCATTCACATTCATTTGAAGTGTATGCGAGGTATACATGACACTTCGCAATGAATGTTACATATTATCATGAAACATAGGTATGAGAAGCGATATGGCGATTTAACAAGCTTTAGGACACTATAGCTTCGATATGTAGACATCTGCAAACGCTATTTCCTAGCAAGGAAGTGTCGCATTCACATTCTTTTGACACGAATACGAGGTACACATAACACTCGACAATGAATATTATATCTTATCATCAAACATAGAAATGAGATGCGATATCGCGATTTACGATGCTTTGGAACTCTATTGCTTCGATACTAGATATCTGCAAATACTATTTCCTAGCAAGAAACTGTCGCATTCACATTCATTTGAAGTGTATGCGAGGTATACATGACACTTCGCAGTGAATGTTACATATTATCATGAAACATAGATATGAGATGCGATATCGCGACTTAAGAAGCATTAGAACACTATTGCTCCGATACGTAGACATCTGGAAACGCTATTCCCTAGCAAGGAAGTGTCGCATTTACATTCATTTTAAGTGTATGCGAGGTAAACATGACCCTTCGCAATGAATATTATATATTGTCATGAAACATAGAAATGAGATGCGATATCGCTATTTAAGAATCATTAGAACACTATTGCTTCGACACGTAGACATCTGCAAACGCTACTTCCTAGCAAGGACGTGTCGCATTTACATTCTTTTGAAACGAATACGAGGTATACATAACACTCGACAATGAATATTATATCTTATCATCAAACATAGAAATGAGATGCGATATCGCGAATTAGAAAGCTTTGGAACTCTATTGCTTCGATACGTAGACATCTGCAAACGCTATTTCCTAGCAAGGAAGTGTCGCATTTGCATTCTTTTGAAGTGAATACGAGGTATACATAACACTCCACAATGAATATTATATCTTATCATGAAACATAGAAATGTGATGTAATATGGCGATTTAAGAAGCATTAGAACACTATTGCTTCGATACCTGGACATCTGCAAACCCTACTTCCTAGCAAGGAAGTGTCGCATTTACATTCTTTTGAAGTGAATACGAGGTATACATAACACTGCACAATGAGTACTATATCTTATCATGAAAAATAGAAATGAGATGTGATATCGTGATTTAAGAAGCATTAGAAATCTATTGCTTCGATACGTAGACATCTGCAATCACTATTTCCTAGCAAGGAACTGTCGCATTCACATTCGTTTGAATTGTATGCGAGGTACACACTAAACTTCGTAATGAATGTTATATATTGTCATGAAACACAGATATGAGATTCGATATCGCGAATTAGCAAGCTTTAGAAATCTATTGCTTCGATACGTTGACATCTGCAAACGCTATTTCCTAGCAAGGAAGTGTCGCATTTACATTCTATTGAAATGTATATGAGGTATACATAACACTGCACGATGAATATTATATATTATCATGAAACAAAGTAATGAGTATCGCTATCGCGTTTTGAGAAGCATTAGAACTCTAATGCCACGATAAGTAGACATCTGCAAACGGTATTTCCTAGCAAGGAAGTGTCGCATTTACATTCATTTCAAGTGTATGCGAGGTATACATGACACTTCGCAATGAATATTATATATTGTCATGAAACATAGAAATGAGATGCGATATCGCGATTTAAGAAGCATTAGAAATCTATTGCTTCGATACGTAGACATCTGCAAGCGCTATTTCCTAGGAAGGAAGTGTCGCATGTACATTCAATTGAAGTGTATGCGAGGTATACATGGCACTTCGCTATGAATATTATATCTTATCATGAAACATAGAAATGAAATGCGATATGGCGATTTAAGAAGCATTAGAACTCTATTGCTTCGATAAGTAGACATCTGCAAACGCTACTTCCTAGCAAGGAAGTGTCGCATTTACATACTTTTGAAAGGAATACGAGCTATACGTGACACTTCGCAATGAATGTTGTATCTTATCATGAAACATAGGAATGAGATTCGATATGACGATTTAAGAAGCATTAGAACTCTATTGCTTCGATACGTAGACATCTGCAAACACTATTTCCCAGCAAGGAACTGTCGCATTCACAGTCGTTTGAATTGTATGCGAGGAATATATGAAACTTCGCAATGAATATTATATATTATCATGAAACATAGATATATGATGCGATATCGCGAATTAGCGAGCTTTAGAAATCTACTGCTTCGATAAGTAGACATCTGCAAACGCTATTACCTAGCAAGGAAGTTTCGCATTTACATACTTTTGAAGTGAATACGAGGTATACATAACACTCCGCAATGATTATTATATCTTATCATGAAACGTAGATATGAGATGCGATATGACGATTTAAGCAGCATTAGAAAACTATTGCTTCGATACGTTGACATCTGCAAACGCTATTTCCTAGCAAGGAAGTGTCGCATGTATATTCAGTTGAAGTATAGACGAGGTATACATGACACTTCGCAGTGAATATTATATATTATCATGAAAAATAGAAATGAGATGCGATATGGCGATTTAAGAAGCATTAGATCCCTATTGCTTCGATACGTAGACACCTGCAAACGCTACTTCCTAGCAAGGAAGTGTCCCATTTACATTCTTTTGAAAGGAATGCGAGGTATACATGACACTTCGCAATGAATATTATGTGTTATCATGAAACGCAGATATGAGATGCGATATGAGAATATAAGAAGCATTACAATTTTATTACTTCGATACATAGACATCTGCGAACGCTATTTGCTAGCAAGGAAGTGTCGCAATTACATTCATTTGAAGTGTATGCGAGGTATAAGTCACATTTCGCAATGAATATTATATCTTGTCACGAAACACAGAAATGAGATGCGATATCGCGGTTTAAGAAGCATTAGAACACTATTGCTTCCATACGTAGATATCTGCAAACGCTATTTCCTAGCAAGGTATTGTCGCATTTACATTCATTTGAAGTGTATGCGAGGTATACATGACACTTCGCAGTGAATATTATATATTATCGTGAAACATTGAAATGAGAAGCGATATGGCGATTTAAGAAGCATTAGATCCCTATTGCTTCGATACGTAGACATCTGCAAACGCTACTTCCTAGCAAGGAAGTGTCGCGTCTACATTCTTTTGAAGTGAATACGAGGAGTACATAACACTGCACATTGAATATTATATCTTATCATGAAACATAGGAATGATATGCGATATCGCTTTTTGAGAAGGATTAGAACTCTATTGCTTCGATACGTAGACATCTGCCAACGCTAGTTCCTAGCAAGGAAGTGTCGCATTTACATTCTTCTGAAGGAAATACGAGGTATACATGACACTTCGCAATGAATATTATATCCTATCATAAAACATAGAAATGAGATGCGATATGACGATTTAAGAAACATTAGAACACTATTGCTTCGATACGTAGACATCTGCAAACGCAATTTCCGAGCAAGGAAGTGTCGTATTTACATTCTTTTGAAAGGAATACGAGGTATACATGACACTTCGCAATGAATATTATATCATATCACGAAACATAGATATGCGATGCGATATCGCGATTCAAGAAGTATCAGAACACTATTTCTTCGTTACGGAGACATCTGCAAACGCTATTTCCTAGCAAGGTATTGTCGCATTTACTTTCTTTTGAAGTGAATACGAGGAGTACATAACACTAAACATTGAATATTATATCTTATCACGAAACATAGGAATGAGATGCGATATCGCTTTTTGAGAAGGATTAGAACCCTATTGCTTCGATACGTAGACATCTGCCAACGCTAGTTCCTAGCAAGGAAGTGTCGCATTTACATTCTTCTGAAGGGAATACGAAATATACATGACACTTCGCAATGAATATTATATCTTATCATGAAACATAGAAATGAGATGCGATATGGCGATTTAAGAAGCATTAGAAATCTATTGCTTCGATACGTAGACATCTGCGAACGCTATATCCTAGCAAGGAAGTGTCGCATTTACATTCTTTTGAAAGGAACACGAGGTATACATGACACTTCGCAGTGAATATTATATCTTGTCATGAAACGTAGATATGAGATGCGATATGACGATTTAAGAAGCATTAGAAAACAATCGTTTCGATACGTAGACATCTGCAAACGCTATTGCCTAGCAAGGAAGTGTCGCATTTACATTCTTTTGAAGTGTATGCGAGGTATACATGACACTTCGCAGTGAATATTATATATTATCGTGAAACATAGAAATGAGAAGCGATATGGCGATTTAAGAAGCATTAGATCCCTATTGCTTCGATACGTAGACATCTGCAAACGCTACTTCCTAGCAAGGAAGTGTCCCATTTACATTCTTTTGAAAGGAATACGAGGTATACATGACACTTCGCAAAGAATATTATGTCTTATCATGAAACGTAGATATGAGATGCGATATGAAAATGTAAGAAGCATTACAATTTTATTGCTTCGGTACGTAGAGATCTGCAAATGCTACTTCCTAGCAAGGAAGTGTCGCATTTACATTCTTTTCAAGTGAATACGAGGTATACATAACACTGCCCAATAAATATTATGTCTTATCATGAAACATAGAAATGAGATGCGATATGACGATTTCAGAAGCGTTAGAACACTATTGCTTCCATACGTAGACATCTGCAAACGCTATTTCCTAGGAAGGAATTGTCGCATTTACATTCATTTGAAGTGTATGCGAGGTATACATGACACTCCGCAGTGAATATTATATATTATCGTGAAACATTGAAATGAGAAGCGATATGGCGATTTAAGAAGCATTAGATCCCTATTGCCTCGATACGTAGACATCTGCAAACGCTACTTCCTAGCAAGGAAGTGTCGCGTTTACATTCTTTTGAAAGGAATACGAGGTATACATGACACTTCGCAATGAATATTATATCATATCACGAAACATAGAAATGCGATGCGATATCGCGATTCAAGAAGTATCAGAACACTATTTCTTCGTTACGGAGACATCTGCAAACGCTATTTCCTAGCAAGGTATTGTCGCATTTACTTTCTTTTGAAGTGAATACGAGGAGTACATAACACTGCACATTGAATATTATATCTTATCATGAAACATAGGAATGAGATGCGATACCGCTTTTTGAGAAGGATTAGAACTCTATTGCTTCGATACGTAGACATCTGCAAACGCTACTTCCTAGCAAGGAAGTGTCGCGTTTACATTCTTTTGAAAGGAATACGAGGTATACATGACACTTCGCAATGAATATTATATCTTATCATGAAACATAGAAATGAAATGCGATGTCGCGATTTAAGAAGCATTAGAACTCTATTGCTTCCATACGTAGACATCTGCAAACGCTACTTCCTAGCAAGGAAGTGTCGCATTTACATTCATTTGAAGTATAGACGAGATATACATAATACTGCACAATGAATATTATATCTTGTCACCAAACATTGAAATGAGATGCGATATCGCGATTTAAGAAGCATTAGAAATCTATTGCTTCGATACGAAGCAATCTGCAAACGCTATTTCCTAGCAAGGAAGTGTCTCAATTACATTCGTCTGAAGTGTATACGAGGTTAACATGACACTTCGCAGTGAATATTATATCTTAACATGAAGCATAGAAATGAGATGCGACATCGCGTTTTGAGATGCATTAGAACTCTATTGCTACGATACGTAGATATCTGTAAACGATATTTACTAGCAAGGAAGTGTCGCAATTACATACTTTTGAAATGAATACGAAGTAAGCATGACACTTCCCAATGAATATTATATCTTATCATGAATCATAGAAATGAGATGCGATATCGCGATATAAGAAGCATTAGAAAACAAACGTTTCGATACGTAGACATCTGCAAACGCTACTTCCTAGCAAGGAAGTGTCGCGTTTACATTCTTTTGAATGGAACACGAGGAATACATGACATTTCGCAATGAATATTATATCTTATCATGAAACGTAGATATGAGATGCGATATGACGATTTCAGAAGCATTAAAATTCTATTGCTTCGATACGTAGACATCTGCAATCGCTATTTCCTAGCAAGGAAGTGTCGCATTTACATTCATTTTAAGTGTATGCGAGGTATATATAACACTGCACAATGAATATTATATCTTATCATAAAACATAGAAATGAGATGCGATATGGCGATTTAAGAAGCATTAGAAATCCATTGGTTCGATACCGAGACATCTGCAAACGCTACTTCCTAGCAAGGAAGTGTCGTATTTACATTCTTTTGAAAGGAATACGAGGTATACATGACACTTCGCAATGAATATTGTATCTTATCGTGAACCATAGAAGTGAGATGCGATATGACGATTTAAGAAGCATTAGAACTCTATTGCTTCGATACGTAGACATTTGCAATCGCTATTTCCTAGCAGAGAAGTGTCG
Organism: Xylocopa sonorina; assembly: GCF_050948175.1. Taxonomy (NCBI): domain Eukaryota; kingdom Metazoa; phylum Arthropoda; class Insecta; order Hymenoptera; family Apidae; genus Xylocopa; species Xylocopa sonorina. Next base: position 1,838,948 of record NW_027490091.1, read on the forward strand.
CATTTACATTCTTTTGAAGTGAATACGAAATATTCATAACACTGCACAATGAATATTATATCTTATCATGAAACATAGAAATGAGATGCGATATCGCGATTTAAGAAGCTTTAGAACTCTATTGCTTCGATACGTAGATATCTGCAAACATTATTTCCTAGCAAGGAACTGTCGCATTCACATTCATTTGAAGTGTTTGCGAGGTATACATGACACTTCGCAATGAATATTATATATTATCATGAAACATAGATTTGAGATGCGATATCGCGAATTAGCAAGCTATAGAAACCTATTTCTACGATACGTAGATATCTGCAAACGCTATTTCCTAGCAAGGAAGTGTCGCATTTAGATTCTTTTGAAGTGAATACGGGGTATACATAACACTCCACAATGAGTATCATATATTATCATGAAACATAGTAATGAGTAGCGATATCGGGTTTTGAGAAGCATTAGAACCCTAATGCTACGATACGTAGACATCTGCTAACGCTACTTCCTAGCAAGGAAGTGTCGCATTTACAGTCTTTTCAAGTGAATACGAGGAATACATAACACTGCACAATGAATATTATATCTTATAATGAAACATAGGAATGAGATGCGATATCGCTATTTAAGAAGCATTAGAACCCTATTGCTTCGATACGTAGACATCTGCCAACGCTCTTTCCTTGCAAGGAAGTGTCGCATTTACATTCTTTTGAAAGGAATACGAGGTATACGTTACACTTCGCAATGAATATTATATCTTATCACGAAACATAGAAATGAGATGCTATATGGCGATTTATGAAGCATTAGAATTCTATTGCTTCGATACGAAGACATCTGCAAACGCTATTTCCTAGCAGGGAAGTGTCGCATTTACATTCTTTTGAAAGGAATACGAGGTATTCATGACACTTCGCAATGAATATTACATCTTATCGTGAAACATAGAAATGAGATGCTATATGGCGCTTTATGAAGCATTAGAATTCTATTGCTTCGATACGTAGACATCTCCAAACGCTATTTCCTAGGAAGGAAGTGTCGCATTTACATTCCTTTGAAAGGAATACGAGGTATACATGACACTTCGCAATGAATATTACATCTTATCGTGAAACATAGAAATGAAATGCTATATGACGCTTTATGAAGCATTAGAATTCTATTGCTTCGATACGTAGACATCTCCAAACGCTATTTCCTAGCAAGGAAGTGTCGCATTTACATTCATTTGAAGTGTATGCGAGGTGTACATGACATTACGCACTGAATATTATATACTATCATGAAACATAGAAATGAGAAACGATGTCGCGTTTTGAGAAGCATTAGTGCACTAATGCTACGATACGTAGACATCTGCAAACGCTATTTCCTGGCAAGGAAGTGTCGCATTTACATTTATTTCATGTATAGACGAGATATACATAACACTGCACAATGAATATTATATCTTATCGTGAAACATAGAAATGAGATGCAACATGGCGATTTAAGAAGCATTAGAATTCTATTGCTTCGATACGTAGACATCTGCAAACCCTACTTCCTAGGAAGGAAGTGTAGCATTTACATTCATTTGAAGTGTATGCGAGGCATACATGACACTTCGCAATGAATATTGTATCGTATCGTGAAACATAGAACTGAGAGTTGATATCCCGTTTAAAGAAGCATTGGAAATCAATTGCTTCGATACGTAGACATCTGCAAACGCTATTTCCTAGCAAGCAAGTGTCGCATGTATATTCAGTTGAAGTGTAGACGAGGTATACATGACACTTCGCAGTGAATATTATATCATGTCATGAAACGTAGATATGAGATGCGATATGACGATTTAAGAAGCATTAGAAAACAATCGTTTCGATACGTAGACATCTGCAAACGCTATTGTCTAGCAAGGAAGTGTCGCATTTACATTCTATTGAAGTGAATACGAAATATTCATAACACTGCACAATGAATATTATATCTTATCATGAAACATAAAAATGAGATGCGATATCGCGATTTAAGAAGCTTCAGAACTCTATTTCTCCGATAGGGAGACATCTGCAAACGTGTATTTCCTAGCAAGGTATTGTCGCATTTACTTTCTTTTGAAGTGAATACGAGGAGTACATAACACTGCACATTGAATATTATATCTTATCATGAAACATAGGAATGAGATGCGATATCGCTTCTTGAGAAGCATTAGAAATCTATTGCTTGGATACGTAGTCATCTGGCAACGCTATTTCCTAGCAAGTTAGTGTCGCATTTACATTCTCTTGAAAGGAATACGAGGTATACAGGACAGTTCGCAATGAATATTATATCCTATCATGAAACATAGAAATGAAATGCGACATGACGATTTAAGAAGCATTAGAACTCTATTGCTTCGGTACGTAGACATCTGCAAACGCTACTTCCTAGCAAGGAAGTGTCGCATTTACAGTCTTTTCAAGTGAATACGAGGAATACATAACACTGCGCAATGAATATTATATCTTATCATGAAACATAGAAATGAGATGCGATGTCGCGATTTAAGAAGCATTAGAACACCATTGCTTCGATACGTGGACATGTGCAAACGCTATTTCCTAGCAAGGAAGTGTCGCATTTACATTCTTTTGAAGTGAATACGAGGTATTCGTAACACTGCACAATGAACATTATATCTTATCATGAAACATAGAAATGAGATGCGACATCGCGATTTAAGAAGCTTTAGAACTTCATTGCTTCGATACGTAGACATCTGCCAACGCTCATTCCTAGCAAGGAAGTGTCGCATTTACATTCCTTTGAAAGTAATACGAGGTATACGTTACACTTCGCAATAAATATTATATCTTATCACGAAACATAGAAATGAGATGCGATATCGAGATTTAAAAAGCATTAGAACACTATTTCTTCGGTATGTAGACATCTGCCAACGCTATTTCCATGCAAGGTAGTGTCGCATTTACATTCTTTTGAAAGGAAAACGAGGGATAAATGACACTTCGCAATGAATATTATATCTTATCATGAAACGAAGATATGAGATGCGGTATGACTATTTAAGAAGCATTTGAATACCATTGCTTCGATACGTAGACATCTGCAAACGCTATTTCCAAGCAAGGAAGTGTCGCATTTACATTCTTTTGAAGTGAATACGAGGTATTCATAACACTGCACAATGAACATTATATCTTATCATGAAACATAGAAATGAGATGCGATATCGCGATTTAAGAAGCTTTAGAACTCTATTGCTTCGATACGTAGATATCTGCAAACATTATTTCCTAGCAAGGAACTGTCGCATTCACATTCATTTGAAGTGTTTGCGAGGTATACATGACACTTCGCAATGAATATTATATATTATCATGAAACATAGATTTGAGATGCGATATCGCGAATTAGCAAGCTATAGAAACCTATTTCTACGATACGTAGATATCTGCAAACGCTATTTCCTAGCAAGGAAGTGTCGCATTTAGATTCTTTTGAAGTGAATACGGGGTATACATAACACTCCACAATGAGTATCATATATTATCATGAAACATAGTAATGAGTAGCGATATCGGGTTTTGAGAAGCATTAGAACCCTAATGCTACGATACGTAGACATCTGCTAACGCTACTTCCTAGCAAGGAAGTGTCGCATTTACAGTCTTTTCAAGTGAATACGAGGAATACATAACACTGCACAATGAATATTATATCTTATAATGAAACATAGGAATGAGATGCGATATCGCTATTTAAGAAGCATTAGAACCCTATTGCTTCGATACGTAGACATCTGCCAACGCTCTTTCCTTGCAAGGAAGTGTCGCATTTACATTCTTTTGAAAGGAATACGAGGTATACGTTACACTTCGCAATGAATATTATATCTTATCACGAAACATAGAAATGAGATGCTATATGGCGATTTATGAAGCATTAGAATTCTATTGCTTCGATACGAAGACATCTGCAAACGCTATTTCCTAGCAGGGAAGTGTCGCATTTACATTCTTTTGAAAGGAATACGAGGTATTCATGACACTTCGCAATGAATATTACATCTTATCGTGAAACATAGAAATGAGATGCTATATGGCGCTTTATGAAGCATTAGAATTCTATTGCTTCGATACGTAGACATCTCCAAACGCTATTTCCTAGGAAGGAAGTGTCGCATTTACATTCCTTTGAAAGGAATACGAGGTATACATGACACTTCGCAATGAATATTACATCTTATCGTGAAACATAGAAATGAAATGCTATATGACGCTTTATGAAGCATTAGAATTCTATTGCTTCGATACGTAGACATCTCCAAACGCTATTTCCTAGCAAGGAAGTGTCGCATTTACATTCATTTGAAGTGTATGCGAGGTGTACATGACATTACGCAATGAATATTATATACTATCATGAAACATAGAAATGAGAAACGATGTCGCGTTTTGAGAAGCATTAGTGCACTAATGCTACGATACGTAGACATCTGCAGACGCTATTTCCTGGCAAGGAAGTGTCGCATTTACATTTATTTCATGTATAGACGAGATATACATAACACTGCACAATGAATATTATATCTTATCGTGAAACATAGAAATGAGATGCAACATGGCGATTTAAGAAGCATTAGAATTCTATTGCTTCGATACGTAGACATCTGCAAACCCTACTTCCTAGGAAGGAAGTGTAGCATTTACATTCATTTGAAGTGTATGCGAGGCATACATGACACTTCGCAATGAATATTGTATCGTATCGTGAAACATAGAACTGAGAGTTGATATCCCGTTTAAAGAAGCATTGGAAATCAATTGCTTCGATGCTTTGACATCTGGAAACGCTATTTATTAGCAAGGAAGTGTGGCATTTACATTCTTTTGTAGTGGAGACGAAGTATACATAACACTTTGCAATGAATATTGTATCTCATCATCAAACATAGAACTGCGATGCTACATTGCTTTTTAAGAAGCATTAGAAATCTATTGCTTCGATACGTAGATATCTGCTAACGCTACTTCCTAGCAAAGTGTACCGCCTGCCAACCTCAGACGGCGCTCGCCAAACTCGACGGCCACAGATCAGCATCCGCATCTCCTCCAGCATACGGATCCCCTACACGCTGGCAACGCGCATACTCGCCGCCACGGAACGGGGATGCGACGCCACACATACGCGAGGGAGGATTCCACTCCACGCTACGAGGATGAGGAGAGCTACGACGCCTGGAGCATCGAAAGGTAAGTTGCACGTCTTTGTAACGGGTAAATCGAGTCTTGTCCGCCGACGAACCCAGCTCTGCGCAATTCGCTTCGATTTCGGGAACGGCTACGATAAGTGTCCACGTGACGAGCGCTTTCGCGACTTCAGGACGTGACACTTCAAAAAAATGTAACTGCGACACTTCCTTGCTAGAAAATAGCGTTTGCAGATACCTCCGTAACGAAGCAATACTGTTCTAGTGCTTCTTAAAACGATATGTTGCATCTCATTTCTACGTTTCATGATTAGATATAATATTCATTGTAAAGTGTCATGTATACCAAGCATACACTTCAAATGAACGTAAATGCGGCATTTCCTTTGCTAGGAAATAGCGTCTGCAGGTGTCTACGTATCGACTCAATAGAGCTCTAATGCTTCTCAAAACGCGATATCGCATCTCATTTCTACGTTTCATGATGAGATATAATATTCATTGCAAAGTGTCTTGTTTACCTCGCATACACTTCAAATGATCGTAAATGTGACACTTCCATCCTAGGAAATAGCGTTTTCAGATGTCTACGTATGCAAAAAATAGAGTTCTAATGCTTCTTATAACGAGATGTTGCATATAATTTATACGTTTCATGATAAGATATAATATTCATTGCGAAGTATCATGTCTACCTCGTATTCCGTCCAAAAGAATGTAAATGCGACACTTCCTTGCAAGGAAATTACGATTGAAGATATCTACGTCTAGTAGCAATAGAGTTCTAATGCTTCTCAAAACGCGATATCGCATCTCATTTCTTTGCTTCATAATAAGATATAATGTTCATTGGGAAGTGTCATGTATTCCTCGTATTCACTCCATAAGAATGTAAATGCGACACTTCCATGCTAGGAAATAGCGTTTGCAGATGTCTCCGCATCGAGGCAATAGGGTTCTAATGCTTCTTAAGACGCGATATCGTACCTCACTTCTATGTTTCATGATAAGATATAATATTCATGGCGAAGTGTCATGTATTCCACGTACTCACTTCAAAAGAATGTAAATGCGACACTTCCTTGCTAGGAAATAGCGTTTTCAGATGTTTTCTTATGGAAACAATAGAGTTCTAATGCTTCTCAAAACGCGACATCGCATCTCATTTCTATGTTTCATGATAAGATATAATATTCATTGCGAAGTGTCATGTATACCTCGACCTCCGTTCAAAAGAATGTAAATGCAACACTTCCTTGCTAGGAAATAACGTTTGCAGATGTCTCCGCAAAGAGGCAACAGTGTCCTAATTCTTCTTAAAACGCGACACCGCATCTCACTTCTATGTTTCATGATAAGATGTATTGTTCATTGCGAAGTGTCATGTATACCTCGTATTCACTTCAAAAGAATGTAAATACGGCACGTCCTTGCTAGGAAATAGCGTATCCAGACCTCTATGTATCGAAGCAATAGAGTTCTATTGCTACTTAAATCGCGATATCGCATTTCACTTGTATGTTTCATGATAAGGTATAATATTCATTGCGAAGTGTCATGTATACCACCTATTCACTTCAAAAGAATGTAAATGCGAAACTTCCTTCCTAGGAAATAGCGTTTACAGATGTCTACCTATGGTAGCAATAGAGTGCTAATGCTTCTTAAAACGGGAAATCGCATCTCATTTCTATGTTTCATGATAAGATATAATATTCATCGCGAAGTGTCATGCATGCCTCGTACTCACTTCAAATGAATGTAAATGCGAAACTTCCTTCCTAGGAAATAACGTTTTCAGATGTCTACGTTTGCAAAAAATAGAGTTCTAATGCTTCTTATAACGAGATGTTGCATATCATTTCTACGTTTCATGATAAGATATAATATTCATTGTAAAGTGTCATGTATACCTCGCATGCACATCAAATGAACGTAAATGCGACACTTCCTTGCTAGTAAATAGAGTTTGCAGATGTCCAGGTATCGTAGCAATAGAGTTCTAATGTTTCTTAAATCGCGATATCGCATCTCATTTCTATATTTCATAATAAGATGTAATATCCATTGCGAAGTGTCATGTATACATCGTATTCACTTCAAAAGAATGTAAATGCGACACTTCCATGCTAGGAAATAGCGTTGGCAGATGTCTACGTATCGTAGCAATAGTGTTCTAATACCGTTTAAAATGCGATATCGCACCTCACTTCTATGTTCCATGATAAGATATAAAATTCATTGCGAAGTGTCATGTATACCTCGCATACACTTCAAATGAATGTAAATGCGGCATTTCCCTGCTAGGATATAGCGTTTCCAGATGTCTACGTTTCGAAGCAATAGAGTTGTAGTGCTTCTTAAAACGCGATATCGCATCTGAGCTCTATGTTGCATGATAAGATATAATGTTCATTGCGATGTGAGACATAGAAATGAGATGCGATATCGCGTTTTAAGAAGCATTAGAACTCTAATGACACGATACGAAGACATCTGCAAACACTATTTCCTAGCAAGGAAGCGTCGCATTTACATTCATTTGTAGTATAGACTAGATATACATAACACTGCACAATGAATATTATATCTTATCATGAAACATAGAAATGAGATGCGATATGGCCATTTAAGAAGCATTAGAAATCTATTGGTTCGATACGTAGACATCTACAAACGCTATTTCCAAGGAAGGAAGTGTCGCATTTACATTCTTTTGAAAGGAATACGAGGTATACATGGCACTTCGCAATGAATATTATATATTATCATGAGACATAGAAATGAGAAGCGATATTGCGTTTTGAGAAGCATTAGAACTCTAATGCCACGATACGCAGACATCTGCAAGCGCTATTTCCTAGCAAGGAAGTGTCGCATTTACATTCATTTGAAGTATAGATCAGATATACCTAACACTGCACAATGAATATTATATCTTATCATGAAACATAGAAATGAGATGCGATATCGCGGTTTAAGAAGCATTAGAACTCTATTGCTTCTATTCGTAGACATCTGCAAACGCTATTTCCTAGCAAGGAAGTGTCGCATTCACATTCATTTGAAGTGTATGCGAGGTATACATGACACTACGCAATGAATACTATATACTAGCATGAAACATAGAAATGAGATGCGATATGACGATTTAAGAAGCATTAGAATTCTATTGCTTCGATACGTAGACATCTGCAAACGCTATGTCCTAGCAAGGATGTGTCGCATGTACATTCAATTGAAGTGTATGCGAGGTATACATAACACTCCACAATGAATATTATATCCTATCACGAAATATTGAAATGAGATGCGATATCGCGTTTTAAGAAGCATTAGAACCCTATTGCTTCAATCCGCAGACATCTGGAAACGCTACATCCTAGCAAGGAAGTGTCACATTTACATTCTTTTGAAGTGAATACGAGGTATGCATAACACTGCACAATGAATATTATATTATATCACGAAACATGGAAATGAGATACGATATCGCGATTTATGAAGCATTAGAACAATGCTGCTTCGATACGTAGACATCTGCAAACGCTATTTCCTAGCAAGGAAGTGCCGCATTTACATTCATTTGAAGTGCATGCGAGTTATACATGATACTTCGCAATGAATATTGTATCTTATCATGAAACATAGATATGCGATGCGATATGACGATATAAGAAGCATTAGAGCTCTATTGCTTCGATACGTAGACTTCTGCAAACGCTACTTCCTAGCAAGGAAGTGTCGCATTTACATTCTTCTGAAAGGAATACGTGGTATACATGAAACTGGGCAATGAATATTATATCTTATCATAAAACATAGAAATGAGATGCGATATCGCGTTGCGAGAAGCTATAGAACTCAATTGCTTCGATACATAGGCGTCTGGAAAAGTTACTCCCTAGAAACGAAGTGTCGCATTTACATTCTTTTGAATTGAATACGAGGTATACATGACACTTCGCAATGAATATTATACCTTATCATGAAACATAGAAATGGGAAGCGATATCGCGATTTAAGATGCACCAGAACTGTAATGCTTCGATACGTGGACATCTGCAAACGCTACTTCCTAGCAAGGAAGTGTCGCATTTACATTCTTTGCAAGTGGGTACGAGGTATACGTGGCACTTCGCAATGAATATTATACCTTATCATGAGTCATAGAAATGGGATGCGATATCGCGTTGTAAGGAGCATTAGAACTCTATTGCTTCGATACATAGGCGTCTGGAAACGTTATTTCCTAGAAACGAAGTATCGCATTTACATTTATTTGAAGTGTATGCCAGGTATACATGACACTTCGCAATGAACATTATATCTTATCATGGAACATAGATATGAGATACGATATTTCGATTTAAGAAGTATTAGAACTGTATTGTTTCGATACATAGACATCGCACACGCTATTTCCTAGCAAGGAAGAGTCGCATTTACATTCATTTGAAGTATAGACGAGATATACATAACACTGCACTATGAATATTATATCTTATCATGAAACATAGAAATGAGATGCGAAATGGCGATTTAAGAAGCTTTAGAACTCTATTGCCTCGATACGTAGATATCTGCAAATACTATTTCCTAGCAAATAACAGTCGCATTCACATTCATTTGAAGTGTATGCGAGGTATACATGACACTTCGCAATGAATATTATATATTATCATGAAACATAGATATGAGATGCGATATCGTGAATTAGCAAGCTTTAGAAATCTATTGCCTCGATACGTAGACATCTGCAAACGCTACTTCCTAGCAAGGAAGTGTCGCATTTACATTCTTGTGAAGTGAATATGAGGTATACATAACACTGCACAATGAATATTATATCTTATCATGAAACATAGAAATGATATGCGATATGGCGATTTAAAAAGCATTAGAACACTATTGCTTCGATACGTAGATATCTGCAAACGCTACTTCCTAGGAAGGAAGTGTCGCATTTACATTCTTTTGAAAGGAATACGAGGTATACATGACACTTCGCAATGAATATTATATCTTATCATGAAACATAGAAATGAGATGCGATATGACGATTTAAGAAGCATTAGAAATCTATTGCTTCGATACGTAGACATCTGCAAACGCTACTTCCTAGCAAGGAAGTGTCGCATTCACATTCTTTTGAAAGGAATACGAGGTATACAAGACACTTAGCAATGAATATTATATCTTATCATGAAACATAGAAATGAGATGCGATATGACGTTTTAAGAAGCATTGGAACTCTATTGCTTCGATACATATACATCTGCAAACTCTACTTCCTAGGAAGGAAGTGTCGCATTTACATTCTTTTCAAGTGAATACGAGGTATACATAACACTGCACAATGAATATTATATCTTATCATGAAACATAGAAATGAGAAGCGATATGGCGGTTTAAGAAGCATTAGATCCCTATTGCTTCGATACGTAAACATCTGCAAGCGCTACTTCCTAGCAAGGAAGTGTCGCATTTACTATCTTTTGAAAGGAATACGAGGTATACATGACACTTCGCAGTGAATATTATATCTTATCACGAAACATAGAAATGAGATGCGATATGACGATTTAAGAAGCATTGGAACTCTATTGCTTCGATACATATGCATCTGCAAACGCTATTTCCTAGCAAGGAAGTGTCGCATTTACACTCTTTTGAGGTGAATACGAGGTATACATAACACTGCACAATGAATATTATATCTTTTCATGAAACATAGAAATGAGATGCGATATCGCTATATAAGAAGCATTAGAACTCTATTGCTTCGATACGTAGTCATCTGCAAACGCTATTTACTAGCAAGGAAGTGTCGCATTTACAATCATTTGAAGTGTATGCGACGTATACATGACACTAAGCAGTGAATATTATATATTATCATGAAACATAGAAATGAGATGCAATATGGCGATTTAAGAAGCATTAGAACTCTATTGCTTCGATACGTAGACATATGCAAACGCTATTTCCAAGCAAGGCAGGGTCGCACTTACATTCTTTTGAAGTGAATACGACGTATACATAACACTCCACAATGAATATTATATATTATCATATAACATAGTAATGAGTTGCGATATCGCGTTTTAAGAAGCATTAGAACTCTAATGCTACGATACGTAGACATCTGCAAACGCTATTTCACAAGAAGGAAGTGTCGCATTTACATTCATTTGAAGTGTATGCGAGGTATAGATGACACTGAGCAATGAATATTATATATTACCATGAAACATAGAAATGAGAAACGATATCGCGTTTTGAGAAGCATTAGAACTCTATTGCTTCAATACGTAGACATCTGCCAACGCTATTTCCTAGCGAGGAAGTGTCGCATTTACATTCCTTTGAAAGGAATACGAGATACACATGACACTTCGCAATGAATATTATATCTTATCATGAAACATAGAAATGAGATGCGATATGACGAATTAAGATGCATTGGAAATCTATTGCTTCGATACATATACATCTGCAAACGCTATTTCCTAGCAAGGAAGTGTCGCATTTACACTCTTTTGAGGTGAATACGAGGTATACATAACACTGCACAATGAATATTATATCTTATCATGAAACATAGAAATGAGATGTGGTATCGCGGATTAGCAAGTTTTAGTACTCCATTGCTTCGATACGTAGACATCTGCAAACGCTATTTCCAAGCCAGGAAGTGTCGCATTTACATTCTTTTGAAGTGAATACGAAGTATACATAACACTCCACAATGAATATTATATATTATCTTGAAACATAGTAATGAGTAGCGATATCGCGTTTTGAGAAGCATTAGAACTCTATCGCTTCGATACGTAGACATCTGCAAACCCTATTTCCTAGCTAGGAGCTGTCGCATTCGCATTCATTTGAAGTGTATGCGAGGTATACATGACAATTCGCAATGAATATTATAAATTACCATGAAACATAGCAATGTGATGCGATATCGCGAATTAGCAAGCATTAGAAATCTATTGCTTCGATACGTAGACATCTGCAAACGCTATTTCCAAGCAAGGAAGTGTCGCATTTACATTCTTTTGAAGTGAATACGAGGTATAAATGCCACTTCGCAATGAATATTATATATTTTCATGAAACATAGTAATGAGTAGCGATATCGCGTTTTGAGAAGCATTGGAAATCTCATGCTACGATATGTAGACATCTGCAAACGCTACTTCCGGGCAAGGAAGGGTCGCGTTTACATTCTTTTGAAGTGAATACGAGGTATACATGACACTTCAGAGTGATTATTATATCTTATCATGAAGCATAGAAATGAGATGCAATATAGCGATTTAAGAAGCATTAGAACTCTATTGCCTCGGTACGTAGACATCTGCAAACACTATTCCCTAGCAAGGAACTGTCGCACTCACATTCATTTGAAGTGTATGCGAGGTATACATGACACTTCGCAATGAATATTATATATTATCATGAAACTTAGTAATGAGTAGCGATATCGCGTTTTGGGAAGCCTTAGAACACCCATGCTACGATATGTAGACATCTGCAAACGCTACTTCCTGGCAAGGAAGTGTCGCGTTTACATTCTAATGAAGTGAATACGAGGTATACATAACACTCCACAATGAATATTATTTCTTATCGTGAAACATAGAAGTGAGATGTAATATGGCGATTTCTGAAGCATTAGAACTCTATTGCTTCGATACGTAGACAGCTGCAAACGCTACTTCCTAGGAAGGAAGTGTCGCATTTACATTCTTTTGAAAGGAATACGAGGTGTACATGACACTTCGCAATGAATATTACATCTTGTCATGAAACATAGAAATGAGATGCGATATGACGATTTAGGAAGCATTAGAATACTATTGCTACGATACGTAGATATCTGCAAACGCTCTTTCCCAGCAAGGAAGTGTCGCATTTACATTCTTTTGAAGTGAATACGAGGTATACATAACACTCCACAATGAATATAATATATTATCATGAGACATAGTAATGGGTAGCGATATCGCGTTTTGAGAAGCATTAGAACTCTGATGCTACGATATGTAGACATCTGCAAACGCTACTTCCTGGCAAGGATGTGTCGCGTTTACATTCATTTGAAGTATAGTCTAGATATACATAACACTGCACAATGAATATTATATCTTATCTTGAAACATAGAAATGAGATGCGATATGGCCATTTAAGAAGAATTAGAAATTTATTGGTCCGATACGTAGACATCTGCAAACGCTATTTCCAAGGAAGGTAGTGTCGCATTTACATTCTTTTGAAAGGAATACGAGGTATACATGACACTTCGCAATGAATATTATATCATATCACGAAACATAGAAATGAAATGCGATATCGCGAATTAAGAAGTATCAGAACACTATTTCTACGTTACGGAGACATCTACAAACGCTATTTCCTAGCAAGGTATTGTCGCATTTACTTTCTTTTGAAGTGAATACGAGGAGTACATAACACTGCACATTGAATATTATATCTTATCATGAAGCATAGGAATGAGATGCGATATCGCTTTTTGAGAAGGATTAGAACTCTATTGCTTCGATACGTAGACATCTGCCAACGCTAGTTCCTAGCAAGGAAGTGTCGCATTTACATTCTTCTGAAGGGAATACGAGGTATACATGACACATCGCAATGAATATTATATCTTATCATGAAACGCAGATATGAGATGCGATATGACGACTTAAGAAGTATCAGAACACTATTTCTTCGTTACGGAGACATCTGCAAACGCTATTTCCTAGCAAGGTATTGTCGCATTTACTTTCTTTAGAAGTGAATACGAGGAGTACATAACACTGCACATTGAATATTATATCTTATCATGAAACATAGAAATGAGATGCGATATCGCGATTTAAGAAGCATTAGAACTCTATTGCTTCAGTACGTAGACATCTGCAAACGCTACTTCCTAGCAAGGAAGTGTCGCACTTACATTCTTTTCAAGTGGATACGAGGTATACATAACACAGCACAATGAATAATATATCTTATCATGAAACACAGAAATGAGATGCGATATCGCGATATAAGAAGCATTAGAACTCTATGGCTTCGATACGTAGACATCTGCAAACGCTATTTCCTAGCAAGGAAGTGTCGCATTTACACTCATTTGAAGTGTATGCGAGGTATACATGACACTTTGCAGTGAATACTATATATTATCATGAATCATAGAAATGAGAAGCGATATGGCGATTTAAGAAGCATTAGATCCCTATTGCTTCGATACGTAGACATCTGCAAACGCTACTTCCTAGCAAGGAAGTGTCGCATTTACTTTCTTTTGAAGTGAATACGAGGAGTACATAACACTGCACATTGAATATCATATCTTATCATGAAACATAGGAATGAGATGCGATATCGCTTTTTGAGAAGGATTAGAACTCTATTGCTTCGATACGTAGACATCTGCCAACGCTAGTTCCTAGCAAGGAAGTGTCGCATTTACATTCTTCTGAAGGGAATACGAGGTATACATGACACTTCGCAATGAATATTATATCCTATCATGAAACATAGAAATGAGATGCGATGTGGCGATTTAAGAAGCATTAGAAATCTATTTCTTCGATACGTAGACATCTGCAAACGCTATTGCCTAGCAAGGATGTGTCGCATTTACATTCTTTTGAAGTGAATACGAAATATTCATAACACTGCACATTGAATATTATATCTTATCATGAAACATAGGAATGAGATGCGATATGGCGATTTAAGAAGCATTAGAAAACTATTGCTTCGATATGTAGATATCTGCAATCGCTATTTCCTGCAGTCGCATTTACATTCATTTCAAGTGTATGCGAGGTGTACATGACACTGCACAATGAATATTATATCTCACCATGAAACATAGAAATGAGATGCGATATGGCGATTTATGAAGCATTAGAGCACTATTGCTACGATACATAGACACCTGCAAACGCTATTTCCTAGCAAGGAAGTGTCACATTTACATTCTTTTCAAGTGAATACGAGGTATACATAACACTGCACAGTGAATATTATGTCTTATCATGAAACATAGAAGTGTGGTGCGATATGGCGATCTAAGAAGCATTAGAACTCTATTGCTTCGATACGTAGAAATCTGCAAACGGTATTTCCAAGCAAGGAAGTGTCGCATTTACATTCTTTTGAAGTGAATGCGAGGTATTCATAACACTGCAAAATGAATATTATATATTATCATGAAACATAGAAATGAGATGAGATATCGCTATTTAAGAAGCATTAGAACTCTATTGCTTCGATACGTAGACATCTGCCAACGCTCTTTCCTAGCAAGGAAGTGTCGCATTTACATTCTTTTGAAAGGAATACGAGGTATAAATGACACTTCGCAATGAATATTATATCTTATCATGAAACATAGTAATGAGTAGCGATATCGGGTTTTGAGAAGCATTAGAACTCTAATGCTACGATACGTAGACATCTGCTAACGCTACTTCCTAGCAAGGAAGTGTCGCATTTTCATTCATTTGAAGTGTATGCGAGGTACACATGACACTTCGCAGTGAATATTATATATTGTCATGAAACATAGAAATGAGAAGCGATATGGCGATTTAAGAAGCATTAGATCCCTATTGCTTCGATACGTAGACATCTGCGAACGCTATTTCCTACCAAGGAAGTGTCGCATTTACATTGTTTTCAAGTGAATACGAGGTATACATTACACTGCACAATGAATATTATATCTTATCATGAAATATAGAAATGAGATGCGATATCGCGATTTAAGAAGCATTAGAACTCTATTGCTTCGATACGTAGACATCTGCAAACGCTACTTCCTAGGAAGGAAGTGTCGCATTTTCATTCATTTGAAGTGTATGCGAGGTACACATGACACTTCGCAGTGAATATTATATATTGTCATGAAACATAGAAATGAGAAGCGATATGGCGATTTAAGAAGCAATTGATCCCTATTGCTTCGATACGTAGACATCTGCAAACGCTACTTCCTAGCAAGGAAGTGTCGCATTTACTTTCTTTTGAAGTGAATACGAGGTGTAGATAACACTGCACATTGAATATTATATATTATCATGAAACATAGAAATGAGAAGCGACATGACGATTTAAGAAGCATTAGAACTCTATTGCTTCGATATGTAGACATCTGCAAACGCCACTTCCTAGCAAGGAAGTATCGCATTTACATTCTTTTCAAGTGAATACGAGGTATACATAACACTGCACAATGAATATTATATCACATCACGAAACATAGGAATGAGATGCGATATCGCGATTTAAGAAGCATTAGAAATCTATTTCTTCGATAGGGAGACATCTGCAAACGCTATTTCCTAGCAAGGTATTGTCGCATTTACTTTCTTTTGAAGTGAATACGAGGAGTACATAACACTGCACATTGAATGTTATATCTTATCATGAAACATAGGAATGAGATGCGATATCGCTTTTTGAGAAGCATTAGAACTCTATTGCTTCGATACGTAGACATCTGCCAACGCTACTTCCTAGCAAGGAAGTGTCGCATTTACAATCTTTTGAAAGAAATACGAGGTATACATGACACTTCGCAATGAATATTATATCCTATCATGAAACATAGAAATGAAGTGCGATATGACGATATAAGAAGCATTGGAACTCTATTGCTTCGGTACGTAGACATCTGCAAACGCTACTTCCTAGCAAGGAAGTGCCGCACTTACATTCTTTTGAAGTGGATGCGAGGTATACATAGCACAGCACAATGAATAATATATCTTATCATGAAACATAGAAATGAGATGCGATATCGCGATTTAAGAAGCATTAGAACTCTATTGCTTCGATACGTAGACATCTGCAAACGCTATTTCCTAGCAAGGAAGTGTCGCATTTACACTCATTTGAAGTGTATGCGAGGTATACATGACACTTTGCAGTGAATATTATATATTATCATGAATCATAGGAATGAGAAGCGATATGGCGATTTAAGAAGCATTAGATCCCTATTGCTTCGATACGTAGACATCTGCAAACGCTATTTCCTTGCAAGGAAGTGTCGCATTTACATTCATTTTAAGTGTATGCGAGGTATACATGACACTTCGCAATGAATATTAAATATTGTCATGAAACATAGAAATGAGATGCGATATCGCGATTTAAGAAGCATTAGAACACTATTGCTTCGATACGTAGACATCTGCAAACGCTACTTCCTAGCAAGGAAGTGTCGCATTTACATTCTTTTGTAAGGAATACAATGTATAAATGTCACTTCGCAATGAATATTATATCTTATCATGAAACGTAGACATGAGATGCGATATCGCGAATTAAGAAGCATTAGAACACTATTTCCTCGATACGTAGACATCTGTAAACGCTACTGCCTAGCAAGGAAGTGTCGCATTTACATTCTTCTCAAGTGAATACGAGGTATACTTAACACTGCACAATGAATATTATATCTTATCATGAAACATAGGAATGAGATGCGATATCGCTTTTTGAGAAGCATTAGAACTCTATTGCTTCGATACGTAGACATCTGCAAACGTTATTTCCTAGCAAGGAAGTGTCGCATTTACATACATTTGAAATATAGACGAGATATACGTAACACTGCACAATGAATATTATATCTTATCATGAAACACAGAAATGAGATGCGATATGACGATTTAAGAAGCATTAGAAATCTATTTCTTCGATAGGGAGACATCTGCAAACGCTATTTCCTAGCAAGGTATTGTCGCATTTACTTTCTTTTGAAGTGAATACGAGGAGTACATAACACTGCACATTGAATGTTATATCTTATCATGAAACATAGGAATGAGATGCGATATCGCTTTTTGAGAAGCATTAGAACTCTATTGCTTCGATACGTAGACATCTGCCAACGCTACTTCCTAGCAAGGAAGTGTCGCATTTACAATCTTTTGAAAGAAATACGAGGTATACATGACACTTCGCAATGAATATTATATCCTATCATGAAACATAGAAATGAAGTGCGATATGACGATATAAGAAGCATTAGAACTCTATTGCTTCGGTACGTAGACATCTGCAAACGCTACTTCCTAGCAAGGAAGTGCCGCACTTACATTCTTTTGAAGTGGATGCGAGGTATACATAGCACAGCACAATGAATAATATATCTTATCATGAAACATAGAAATGAGATGCGATATCGCGATTTAAGAAGCATTAGAACTCTATTGCTTCGATACGTAGACATCTGCAAACGCTATTTCCTAGCAAGGAACTGTCGCTTCACATTCGTTTGAATTGTATGCGAGGTATACATGAAACTTCGCAATTAATATTATATATTATCATGAAACATAGATATGAGATGCGATATCGCGAATTAGCAAGCTTTAGAAATCTATTGCTTCGATACGTAGACATCTGCAAACGCTATTTCCTAGCAAGGAAGTGTCGCATTTACATTCATTTTAAGTGTATGCGAGGTATACATGACACTTCGCAATGAATATTATATCTTATCATGAAACATAGGAATGAGATGCGATATCGCTTTTTGAGAAGGATTAGAACTCTATTGCTTCGATACGTAGACATCTGCCAACGCTAGTTCCTAGCAAGGAAGTGTCGCATTTACATTCTTCTGAAGGGAATACGAGGTATACATGACACTTCGCAATGAATATTATATCCTATCATGAAACATAGAAATGAGATGCGATGTGGCGATTTAAGAAGCATTAGAAATCTATTTCTTCGATACGTAGACATCTGCAAACGCTATTGCCTAGCAAGGAAGTGTCGCATTTACATTCTTTTGAAGTGAATACGAAATATTCATAACACTGCACATTGAATATTATATCTTATCATGAAACATAGGAATGAGATGCGATATGGCGATTTAAGAAGCATTAGAAAACTATTGCTTCGATATGTAGATATCTGCAATCGCTATTTCCTAGCAAGGAAGTGTCGCATTTACATTCATTTCAAGTGTATGCGAGGTGTACATGACACTGCACAATGAATATTATATCTCACCATGAAACATAGAAATGAGATGCGATATGGCGATTTATGAAGCATTAGAGCACTATTGCTACGATACATAGACACCTGCAAACGCTATTTCCTAGCAAGGAAGTGTCACATTTACATTCTTTTCAAGTGAATACGAGGTATACATAACACTGCACAGTGAATATTATGTCTTATCATGAAACATAGAAGTGTGGTGCGATATGGCGATCTAAGATGCATTAGAACTCTATTGCTTCGATACGTAGAAATCTGCAAACGGTATTTCCAAGCAAGGAAGTGTCGCATTTACATTCTTTTGAAGTGAATGCGAGGTATTCATAACACTGCAAAATGAATATTATATATTATCATGAAACATAGAAATGAGATGAGATATCGCTATTTAGGAAGCATTAGAACTCTATTGCTTCGATACGTAGACATCTGCCAACGCTCTTTCCTAGCAAGGAAGTGTCGCATTTACATTCTTTTGAAAGGAATACGAGGTATAAATGACACTTCGCAATGAATATTATATCTTATCATGAAACATAGTAATGAGTAGCGATATCGGGTTTTGAGAAGCATTAGAACTCTAATGCTACGATACGTAGACATCTGCTAACGCTACTTCCTAGCAAGGAAGTGTCGCATTTTCATTCATTTGAAGTGTATGCGAGGTACACATGACACTTCGCAGTGAATATTATATATTGTCATGAAACATAGAAATGAGAAGCGATATGGCGATTTAAGAAGCATTAGATCCCTATTGCTTCGATACGTAGACATCTGCGAACGCTATTTCCTAGCAAGGAAGTGTCGTATTTACAATCATTTGAAGTGTATGCGACGTATACATGACACTTCGCAGTGAATATTATATGTTATCATGAAACATAGAAATGAGAAGCGTTATGGCGATTTAAGAAGCATTAAATCCCTATTGCTTCGATACGTAGACATCTGCAAACGCTACTTCCTCGCAAGGAAGTGTCGTACTTACGTTCTTTTGAAAGGAATACGAGGTATACATGACACCACGCAATGAATATTATATCTTATCAAGAAACGTAGATATGAGATGCGATATGACGATCTAAGAAACATTAGAAAGCTATTGCTTCGATACGTAGGCATCTGCAAACGATATTTCCTAGCAAGGAAGTGTCGCATTTATATTCTTTTGAAGTGAATACGAGGTATTCTTAACACTGTACTACGAATATGATATCTTATCATGAAACATAGAAATGTTATGTGATATCGCGATTTAAGAAGCATTAGAACACTATTCCTTCGATAAGTAGACATCTGCAAACGCTACTTCCTAGCAAGGAAGTGTCGCATTTACATTCTTTTGAAAGGAATACGAGGTATACATGACACCTCGCAATGAATATTATATCTTATCATGAAACATAGAAATGAGATGCGATATGACGATTTGAGAAGCATTAGAACTCTATTGCTTCCATACGTAGTCATCTGCAAACGCTACTTCTTAACAAGGAAGTGTCGCATTTACATTCTTTTGAAGTGAATACGAGGTGTACATAACACTCCACAATGAATATTATATATTATAATGAAACATGGTAATGGGAGGCGATATCGCGTTTTGAGAAGCATTAGAACTCTAATGGTACGATACGTAGACATCTGCAAACGCTATTTCCTGGCAACGAAGTGTCGCTTTTATATTCTTTTGAAGTGAATACGAGGTATACATAACACTGCAAAATGAATATTATACCTTATCATGAAACATATAAATGTGATGCGATATGACGATTTAAGAAGATTTAGAAATCTATTGCTTCGATACGTAGACATCTGCAAACGCTATTTCCTAGCAAAGAAGTGTCGCATTTATATTCTTTTGAAGTGAATTGGAGGTATACATAACACTCCACAATGAATATTATATCTTATCACGAAACATAGAAATGAGATGCGATATCGCGATTTAAGAAGCTTTGGAACTCTATTGCTTCGATACTAGATGTCTGCAAATACTATTTCCTAGCAAGAAACTGTCGCATTCACATTCATTTGAAGTGTATGCGAGGTATACATGACACTTCGCAATGAATGTTACATATTATCATGAAACATAGATATGAGAAGCGATATGGCGATTTAACAAGCTTTAGGACACTATAGCTTCGATATGTAGACATCTGCAAACGCTATTTCCTAGCAAGGAAGTGTCGCATTCACATTCTTTTGACACGAATACGAGGTACACATAACACTCGACAATGAATATTATATCTTATCATCAAACATAGAAATGAGATGCGATATCGCGATTTACGATGCTTTGGAACTCTATTGCTTCGATACTAGATATCTGCAAATACTATTTCCTAGCAAGAAACTGTCGCATTCACATTCATTTGAAGTGTATGCGAGGTATACATGACACTTCGCAGTGAATGTTACATATTATCATGAAACATAGATATGAGATGCGATATCGCGACTTAAGAAGCATTAGAACACTATTGCTCCGATACGTAGACATCTGGAAACGCTATTTCCTAGCAAGGAAGTGTCGCATTTACATTCATTTTAAGTGTATGCGAGGTAAACATGACCCTTCGCAATGAATATTATATATTGTCATGAAACATAGAAATGAGATGCGATATCGCTATTTAAGAATCATTAGAACACTATTGCTTCGACACGTAGACATCTGCAAACGCTACTTCCTAGCAAGGACGTGTCGCATTTACATTCTTTTGAAACGAATACGAGGTATACATAACACTCGACAATGAATATTATATCTTATCATCAAACATAGAAATGAGATGCGATATCGCGAATTAGAAAGCTTTGGAACTCTATTGCTTCGATACGTAGACATCTGCAAACGCTATTTCCTAGCACGGAAGTGTCGCATTTGCATTCTTTTGAAGTGAATACGAGGTATACATAACACTCCACAATGAATATTATATCTTATCATGAAACATAGAAATGTGATGTAATATGGCGATTTAAGAAGCATTAGAACATTATTGCTTCGATACCTGGACATCTGCAAACCCTACTTCCTAGCAAGGAAGTGTCGCATTTACATTCTTTTGAAGTGAATACGAGGTATACATAACACTGCACAATGAGTACTATATCTTATCATGAAAAATAGAAATGAGATGTGATATCGTGATTTAAGAAGCATTAGAAATCTATTGCTTCGATACGTAGACATCTGCAATCACTATTTCCTAGCAAGGAACTGTCGCATTCACATTCGTTTGAATTGTATGCGAGGTACACACTAAACTTCGTAATGAATGTTATATATTGTCATGAAACACAGATATGAGATTCGATATCGCGAATTAGCAAGCTTTAGAAATCTATTGCTTCGATACGTTGACATCTGCAAACGCTATTTCCTAGCAAGGAAGTGTCGCATTTACATTCTATTGAAATGTATATGAGGTATACATAACACTGCACAATGAATATTATATATTATCATGAAACAAAGTAATGAGTATCGCTATCGCGTTTTGAGAAGCATTAGAACTCTAATGCCACGATAAGTAGACATCTGCAAACGGTATTTCCTAGCAAGGAAGTGTCGCATTTACATTCATTTCAAGTGTATGCGAGGTATACATGACACTTCGCAATGAATATTATATGTTATCATGAAACATAGAAATGAGAAGCAATATGGCGATTTAAGAAGCATTAAATCCCTATTGCTTCGATACGTAGACATCTGCAAACGCTACTTCCTCGCAAGGAAGTGTCGTACTTACGTTCTTTTGAAAGGAATACGAGGTATACATGACACCACGCAATGAATATTATATCTTATCAAGAAACGTAGATATGAGATGCGATATGACGATCTAAGAAACATTAGAAAGCTATTGCTTCGATACGTAGGCATCTGCAAACGATATTTCCTAGCAAGGAAGTGTCGCATTTATATTCTTTTGAAGTGAATACGAGGTATTCTTAACACTGTACTACGAATATGATATCTTATCATGAAACATAGAAATCTTATGTGATATCGCGATTTAAGAAGCATTAGAACACTATTCCTTCGATAAGTAGACATCTGCAAACGCTACTTCCTAGCAAGGAAGTGTCGCATTTACATTCTTTTGAAAGGAATACGAGGTATACATGACACCTCGCAATGAATATTATATCTTATCATGAAACATAGAAATGAGATGCGATATGACGATTTGAGAAGCATTAGAACTCTATTGCTTCCATACGTAGTCATCTGCAAACGCTACTTCTTAACAAGGAAGTGTCGCATTTACATTCTTTTGAAGTGAATACGAGGTGTACATAACACTCCACAATGAATATTATATATTATAATGAAACATGGTAATGGGAGGCGATATCGCGTTTTGAGAAGCATTAGAACTCTAATGGTACGATACGTAGACATCTGCAAACGCTATTTCCTGGCAACGAAGTGTCGCTTTTATATTCTTTTGAAGTGAATACGAGGTATACATAACACTGCAAAATGAATATTATACCTTATCATGAAACATATAAATGTGATGCGATATGACGATTTAAGAAGCTTTAGAAATCTATTGCTTCGATACGTAGACATCTGCAAACGCTATTTCCTAGCAAGGAAGTGTCGCATTTACATTCATTTTAAGTGTATGCGAGGTATACATGACACTTCGCAATGAATATTATATATTGTCATGAAACATAGAAATGAGATGCGATATCGCGATTTAAGAAGCATTAGAACACTATTGCTTCGATACGTAGACATCTGCAAACGCTATTTCCTAGCAAAGAAGTGTCGCATTTATATTCTTTTGAAGTGAATTGGAGGTATACATAACACTCCACAATGAATATTATATCTTATCACGAAACATAGAAATGAGATGCGATATCGCGATTTAAGAAGCTTTGGAACTCTATTGCTTCGATACTAGATGTCTGCAAATACTATTTCCTAGCAAGAAACTGTCGCATTCACATTCATTTGAAGTGTATGCGAGGTATACATGACACTTCGCAATGAATGTTACATATTATCATGAAACATAGATA
Source organism: Xylocopa sonorina (assembly GCF_050948175.1). Classification (NCBI taxonomy): domain Eukaryota; kingdom Metazoa; phylum Arthropoda; class Insecta; order Hymenoptera; family Apidae; genus Xylocopa; species Xylocopa sonorina. The sequence continues at coordinate 1,863,281 of NW_027490091.1, forward strand.
TGAGAAGCGATATGGCGATTTAACAAGCTTTAGGACACTATAACTTCGATATGTAGACATCTGCAAACGCTATTTCCTAGCAAGGAAGTGTCGCATTCACATTCTTTTGACACGAATACGAGGTACACATAACACTCGACAATGAATATTATATCTTATCATCAAACATAGAAATGAGATGCGATATCGCGATTTACGATGCTTTGGAACTCTATTGCTTCGATACTAGATATCTGCAAATACTATTTCCTAGCAAGAAACTGTCGCATTCACATTCATTTGAAGTGTATGCGAGGTATACATGACACTTCGCAGTGAATGTTACATATTATCATGAAACATAGATATGAGATGCGATATCGCGACTTAAGAAGCATTAGAACACTATTGCTCCGATACGTAGACATCTGGAAACGCTATTTCCTAGCAAGGACGTGTCGCATTTACATTCTTTTGAAGTGAATACGAGGTATACATAACACTCCACAATGAATATTATATCTTATCATGAAACATAGAAATGAGATGCGATATGGCGATTTAAGAAGCATTAGATCTCTACTGCTTCGATAAGTAGACATCTGCAAACGCTATTACCTAGCAAGGAAGTTTCGCATTTACATACTTTTGAAGTGAATACGAGGTATACATAACACTCCGCAATGATTATTATATCTTATCATGAAACGTAGATATGAGATGCGATATGACGATTTAAGCAGCATTAGAAAACTATTGCTTCGATACGTAGACATCTGCAAACGCTATTTCCTAGCAAGGAAGTGTCGCATGTATATTCAGTTGAAGTATAGACGAGGTATACATGACACTTCGCAGTGAATATTATATATTATCATGAAAAATAGAAATGAGATGCGATATGGCGATTTAAGAAGCATTAGATCCCTATTGCTTCGATACGTAGACATCTGCAAACGCTACTTCCTAGCAAGGAAGTGTCCCATTTACATTCTTTTGAAAGGAATGCGAGGTATACATGACACTTCGCAATGAATATTATGTGTTATCATGAAACGTAGATATGAGATGCGATATGAGAATATAAGAAGCATTACAATTTTATTGCTTCGATACATAGACATCTGCGAACGCTATTTGCTAGCAAGGAAGTGTCGCAATTACATTCATTTGAAGTGTATGCGAGGTATAAGTCACATTTCGCAATGAATATTATATCTTGTCACGAAACACAGTAATGAGATGCGATATCGCGGTTTAAGAAGCATTAGAACACTATTGCTTCGATACGTGGACATCTGCAAACGCTACTTCCTAGCAAGGAAGTGTCGTGTTTACATTCCATTCAAGTGAATACGAGGTATACATGACACTGCACAATGAATATAATATCTTATCATGAAACATAGGAATGAGCTGCGATATCGCGATTTAAGAAGCAGTAGAACACTACTGCTTCGATACGCAGACATCTGCAAACGCTATTTCCTAGCAAGGAAGTGTCCCATTTACATTCTTTTGAAAGGAATACGAGGTATACATGACACTTCGCAATGAATATTATGTGTTATCATGAAACGCAGATATGAGATGCGATATGAGAATATAAGAAGCATTACAATTTTATTACTTCGATACATAGACATCTGCGAACGCTATTTGCTAGCAAGGAAGTGTCGCAATTACATTCATTTGAAGTGTATGCGAGGTATAAGTCACATTTCGCAATGAATATTATATCTTGTCACGAAACACAGAAATGAGATGCGATATCGCGGTTTAAGAAGCATTAGAACACTATTGCTTCCATACGTAGATATCTGCAAACGCTATTTCCTAGCAAGGAAGTGTCGCATGTACATTCAATTGAAGTGTATGCGAGGTATACATGGCACCTCGCAATGAATATTATATCTTATCATGAAACATAGATATGAGATGTAATATGGCCGTTTAAGATGCATTAGAACTCTATTGCTTCGATAAGTAGACATCTGCAAACGCTACTTCCTAGCAAGGAAGTGTCGCATTTACATACTTTTGAAAGGAATACGAGGTATACGTGACACTTCGCAATGAATGTTATATCTTCTCATGAAACATAAGAATGAGATGCGATATGACGATTTAAGAAGCATTAGAACTCTATTGCTTCGATACGTAGACATCTGCAAACACTATTTCCCAGCAAGGAACTGTCGCATTCACAGTCGTTTGAATTGTATGCGAGGAATATATGAAACTTCGCAATGAATATTATATATTATCATGAAACATAGATATGAGATGCGATATCGCGAATTAGCGAGCTTTAGAAATCTATTGCTTCGATACGTAGATATTTGCAAACGCTACTTCCTAGCAAGGACGTGTCGCATTTACATTCTTTTGAAGTGAATACGAGGTATACATAACACTCCGCAATGATTATTATATCTTATCATGAAACGTAGATATGAGATGCGATATGACGATTTAAGCAGCATTAGAAAACTATTGCTTCGATACGTAGACATCTGCAAACGCTATTTCCTAGCAAGCAAGTGTCGCATGTATATTCAGTTGAAGTGTAGACGAGGTATACATGACACTTCGCAGTGAATATTATATCTTGTCATGAAACGTAGATATGAGATGCGATATGACGATTTAAGAAGCATTAGAAAACAATCGTTTCGATACGTAGACATCTGCAAACGCTATTGTCTAGCAAGGAAGTGTCGCATTTACATTCTATTGAAGTGAATACGAAATATTCATAACACTGCACAATGAATATTATATCTTATCATGAAACATAAAAATGAGATGCGATATCGCGATTTAAGAAGCTTTAGAACTCTATTTCTCCGATAGGGAGACATCTGCAAACGTGTATTTCCTAGCAAGGTATTGTCGCATTTACTTTCTTTTGAAGTGAATACGAGGAGTGCATAACACTGCACATTGAATATTATATCTTATCATGAAACATAGGAATGAGATGCGATATCGCTTCTTGAGAAGCATTAGAAATCTATTGCTTGGATACGTAGACATCTGGCAACGCTATTTCCTAGCAAGTTAGTGTCGCATTTACATTCTCTTGAAAGGAATACGAGGTATACATGACAGTTCGCAATGAATATTATATCCTATCATGAAACATAGAAATGAGATGCGAAATGGCGATTTAAGAAGCTTTAGAACTCTATTGCCTCGATACGTAGACATCTGCAAACGCTACTTCCTAGCAAGGAAGTGTCGCATTTACATTCTTGTGAAGTGAATATGAGGTATACATAACACTGCACAATGAATATTATATCTTATCATGAAACATAGAAATGATATGCGATATGGCGATTTAAAAAGCATTAGAACACTATTGCTTCGATACGTAGATATCTGCAAACGCTACTTCCTAGGAAGGAAGTGTCGCATTTACATTCTTTTGAAAGGAATACGAGGTATACATGACACTTCGCAATGAATATTATATCTTATCATGAAACATAGGAATGAGATGCGATATGACGATTTAAGAAGCATTAGAAATCTATTGCTTCGATACGTAGACATCTGCAAACGCTACTTCCTAGCAAGGAAGTGTCGCATTTACATTCTTTTGAAAGGAATACGAGGTATACAAGACACTTAGCAATGAATATTATATCTTATCATGAAACATAGAAATGAGATGCGATATGACGTTTTAAGAAGCATTGGAACTCTATTGCTTCGATACATATACATCTGCAAACTCTACTTCCTAGGAAGGAAGTGTCGCATTTACATTCTTTTCAAGTGAATACGAGGTATACATAACACTGCACAATGAATATTATATCTTATCATGAAACATAGAAATGAGAAGCGATATGGCGGTTTAAGAAGCATTAGATCCCTATTGCTTCGATACGTAAACATCTGCAAACTCTACTTCCTAGCAAGGAAGTGTCGCATTTACATTCCTTTGAAAGGAATACGAGGTATACATGACACTTCGCAATGAATATTATATCTTATCATGAAACATAGAAATGAGATTCGATATGGCGATTTAAGAAGCTTTAGATCTCTATTGCTTCGATACGTAGATATCTGCAAACACTATTTCCTAGCAAGGAACTGTCGCACTCACATTCATTTGAAGAGTATGCGAGGTATACATGACACTTCGCAATGAATATTATATATTGTCATGAAACATAGGTATGAGATGCGATGTCGCGTATTAGCAAGCTTTAGAAATCTATTGCTTCGATACGTAGACATCTGCAAACGCTATTTCCTAGCAACGAAGTGTCACATTTACATTATTTTGAAGTGAAAACGAGGTATATATAACACTCAACAATGAACATTATATATTATCATGAAACATGGTAGTGAGTAGCGATATCGCGTTTTGAGAAGCATTATAACTCTAATGCTACTATACGTAGACATCTGCAAACTCTACTTCCTAGCAAGGAGCTGTCGCATTCGCATTCATTTGAAGTGTATGCGAGTTATACATGACACATCGCAATGAATATTATAAATTATCATGAAACATAAATATGGGATGCGATATCGCGAATTAGCAAGTTTTAGAAATCTATTGCTTCGATACGTAGACATCTGCAAACGTTATTTCCAAGCAAGGAAGTGTCGCGTTTACATTCTTTTGAGGTGAATACGAGGTATACATAACACTCCACAATGAATATTATATATTATCATGAAACATAGTAATGAGTAGCGATATCACGTTTTGAGAAGCATTAGAACTCTAATGCTACGATACGTAGACATCTGCAAACGCTATTTCCTGGCAAGGTAGTGTCGCGTTTACAATCTTTTGAAGTGAATACGAGGTATACATAACACTCCACATTGAATATTATATCTTATCATGAATCATAGAAATGTGATGCAATATGGCGATTTAAGAAGCATTAGAACTCTATTGCTTCGATACGTAGACATCTGCAAACGCTACTTCCAAGCAAGGAAGTGTCGCATTAACATCCTTTGGAAGTGAATACGAGGTATACATAACACTTCGCAATGAATATTACATATTATCATGAAACATAGAAATGAGAAGCGATATCGCGTTTTGAGAAGCATTAGAACTCTAATGACACTATACGAAGACATCTGCAAAGACTATTTCCTAGCAAGGAAGCGTCGCATTTACATTCATTTGAAGTATAGTCTAGATATACATAACACTGCACAATGAATATTATATCTTATCTTGAAACATAGAAATGAGATGCGATATGGCCATTTAAGAAGAATTAGAAATTTATTGGTCCGATACGTAGACATCTGCAAACGCTATTTCCAAGGAAGGTAGTGTCGCATTTACATTCTTTTGAAAGGAATACGAGGTATACATGGCACTTCGCAATGAATATTATATATTATCATGAAACATAGAAATGAGAAGCGATATTGCGTTTTGAGAAGCATTGGAACTCTAATGCCACGATACGCAGACATCTGCAAGCGCTATTTCCTAGCAAGGAAGTGTCGCATTTACATTCATTTGAAGTATAGATCAGATATACCTAACACTGCACAATGAATATTATATCTTATCATGAAACATAGAAATGAGATGCGATATCGCGATTTAAGAAGCATTAGAACTTTATTGCTTCGATTCGTAGACATCTGCAAACGCTATTTCCTAGCAAGGAAGTGTCGCATTTACATTCATTTGAAGTGCATGCGAGGTATACATGACACTACGCAATGAATACTATATACTACCATGAAACATAGAAATGAAATGAGATATGGCGATTTAAGAAGCATTAGAACTCTATTGCTTCGATACGTAGACATCTGCAAACGCTATATCCTGGCAAGGAAGTTTCGCGTTTACATTCTTTTGAAGTGAATACGCGGTATACATAACACTTCGCAATAAAAATTATATATTATCATGAAACATAGAAATGAGAAACGATATCGCGTTTTGAGAAGCATTAGAACTCTAATGCCACGGAACGTAGATATCTGCAAACGCTATTTCCAAACAAGGAAGTGTCGCATTTACATTCTTTTGAATTTAATACGAGGTAATCATAACACTGCACAATGAATATCATATCTTACCATGAAACGCAGAAATGAGATGCGATATGGCGATTTAAGAAGCATTAGAAGTCTATTGTTTCGATACGTAGACATCTGCAAACGCTACTTCCTAGCAAGGAAGTGTCGCATTTACATTCTTTTGAAAGGAATACGAGGTATACATGACACTTCGCAATGAATATTATATCTTATCATGAAACATAGAAATGATATGCGATATCGCAAATTAAGTAGCATTAGAACACTATTGCTTCGATACGTAGGCATTTGCAAACGTTATTTCCTAGCAAGGAAGTGTCGCATTTACATACATTTGAAGTGTATGCGAGGTATACATAACAGTCCACAATGAATATGATATCTTATCATGATACATAGAAGTGAGATGCGATATCGCGTTTTAAGAAGTATTAGAAATCTATTGCTTGTATACGTAGTTATCCCGCAAGCGGTATATCCTAGCAAGGAAGTGTCGCATTTACATTCCTTTGAAGTGAATACCAGGTACACATGACACTACGCAATGAATGTTATATATTGTCATGAAACATAGAAATGAGATGCGATATCGCCATTTAAGAAGCATTAGAACACCATTGCTTCGAAACGTAGATATCTGCAAACACTATTTCCTAGCAAGGAACTGTCGCATTCACATTCATTTGAAGTGTATGCGAGGTATACATAACACTTCGCAATGAATATTACATACTATCGTGAAACACAGATATGAGATGCGATATCGCGAACTAGCAAGCATTAGAAATCTATTGGTTCGATACGTAGACATCTGCAAACGCTATTTCCTAGCAAGGAAGTGTCGCATTTACATTCTCTTGAAGTGAATACGAGGTATACATAACACTCAACAATAAATATTATATTTTATCATGAAACATAGAAATGTGATGTAATATGGCGATTTAAGAAGCATTAGAACTCTATTGCTTCGATACGTAGATATCTGCGAACGCTACTTCCTAGCAAGGAAGTGTCGCATTTACATTCTTTTGAAGTGAATACGAGGTATTCATAACACTGCACAATGAATGCTATATCTTATCATGAAACATAGAAATGAGATGCGATATGACGATTTAAGAAGCATTAGAACTCTATTGCTTCGATACGTAGACATCTGCAAACGCTATTTCCTAGCAAGGAAGTGTCGCATTTACATTCATTTTAAGTGTATGCGAAGTATACATGACACTTCGCAATGAATATTATATATTGTCATGAAACATCGAAATGAGATGCGATATGGCTATTTAAGAAGCATTAGAACTCTATTGCTTCGATACGTAGACATCTGCGAACGCTATTTCCTAGCAAGGATGCGTCGCATTTGCATTCTTTTGAAGTGAATACGAAGTATACATAACACTCAACAATGAATACTATATATTATCATGAAACACAGTAATGAGTAGCGATATCGCGTTTTGAGAGGCATTAGAACTCTAATGCCACGATACGTAGACATCTGCAAACGCTATTTCCTAGCAAGGAAGTGTCGCATTTACATTCATTTGAAGTACAGATGAGATAAACATAACACTACACAATGAATATTATATCTTATCATGAAACATAGGAATGAGGTGCGATATGGCGTTTTAAGAAGCATTAGAACTGTGCAGCTTCGATACGTAGACATCTGCAAACGCTATTTCCTAGCAAGGAAGTGTCGCATTTACATTCATTTAAAAGGAATACGAGGTATACATGACACTTCGCAATGAATATTATATCTTATCATGGAACATAGGAATGAGATGCAATATGGCGACTTAAGAAGCATTAGAACTCTAATGCCACGATACGCATAAGTCCGCAAACGCTATTTCCTAGCAAGGAAGTGTCGCATTTATATTCATTTGAAGTATAGATGAGATAAACATAACACTACACAATGAATATTATTTCTTATCGTGAAACATAGAAATGAGATGCGATATCGCGATTTAAGAAGCACTAGAGCACTATTGCTTCGATACGTAGACATCTGCAAACGCTACTTCCTAGCAAGGAAGTGTCGCATTTACATTCTTTTGAAAGGAATACGAGGTATACATGACACTTCGCAATGAATATTATATCTTGTCATGAAACATAGGAATGAGATGCGATATCGCGATTTAAGAAGCATTAGAACAGTATTGCTTCGATACGTAGACATCTACAAACGCTACTTCCTAGCAAGGAAGTGTCGCATTTACATTCATTTGAAGTATAGATGAGATAAACATAACACTACACAATGAATATTATATCTTATCATGAAACATAGAAATGAGGTGCGATATCGCGATTTAAGAAGCATTGGAACTCTATTGCTTCGATACGTAGAAATCTGCAAACGCTACTTCCTAACAAGGAAGTGTCGCATTTACATTCCTTTGAAACAAATACGAGGTATACATGACACTCCACAATGAATATTATATCTTGTCATGAAACATAGAAATGTGGTGCGATATCGCGAATTAGAAAGATTTAGAAATCTATTGCTTCGGTACGTAGACATCTGCAAACGCTATTTCCTAGCAAGGAAGTGTCGCATTTGCATTCTATTGAAGTGAATACGAGGTATACATAACACTCCACAATGAGTATTATATATTATCATGAAACAAAGTAGTGAGTAGCGATATCGCGTTTTGAGAAGCATAAGAACTGTAATGCCACGATACGTAGACATCTGCAAACGCTATTTCCTAGCAAGGAAGTGTCGCATTTACATTCATTTTAAGTGTATGCGAGGTATTCATGACACTTCGCAATGAATATTATATATTGTCATGAAACATAGAAATGAGATGCGATATCGCGTTTTGAGAAGCATTAGAACTCTAATGCCACGATACGCATACGTCCGCAAACGCTATTTCCTAGCAAGGAAGTGTCGCATTTATATTCATTTGAAGTATAGATGAGATAAACATAACACTACACAATGAATATTATTTCTTATCGTGAAACATAGAAATGAGATGCGATATCGCGATTTAAGAAGCACTAGAGCACTATTGCTTCGATACGTAGACATCTGCAAACGCTACTTCCTAGCAAGGAAGTGTCGCATTTACATTCTTTTGAAAGGAATGCGAGGTATACGTGACACTTCGCAATGAATATTATATCTTATCATGGAACATAGAAATGAGATGCGATATCGTGATTTATGAAGCATTAGATGTCTATTGCTTCGATACGTAGACATCTGCAAACGCTATTTCCTAGCAAGGAAGTGTTGCATTTACATTCTTTTGAAAGGAGTACGAGGTATACATGACACTTCGCAATGAATATTATATCTTATCATGAAACATAGAAATGTGATGTAATATGGCGAGTTAAGAAGCATTAGAATTCAATTGCTACGATACGTAGACATCTGCAAACGCTACTTCCTAGCAAGGAAGTGTCGCATTTACTTTCTTTTGGAGTGAATACGAGGTATACATAACACTCCACAATGAATATTATATTTTATCATGAAACATAGAAATGTGATGTAATATGGCGATTTAAGAAGCATTAGAACTCTATTGCTTCGATACGTAGACATCTGCAATCGCTACTTCCTAGCAAGGAAGTGTCGCATTTACATTCTCTTGAAGTGAATACGAGGTATACATAACACTCAACAATAAATATTATATTTTATCATGAAACATAGAAATGTGATGTAATATGACGATTTAAGAAGCATTAGAACTCTATTGCTTCGATACGTAGACATCTGCAAACGCTATTTCCTAGCAAGGAAGTGTCGCATTTACATTCATTTTAAGTGTATGCGAAGTATACATGACACTTCGCAATGAATATTATATATTGTCATGAAACATCGAAATGAGATGCGATATGGCTATTTAAGAAGCATTAGAACTCTATTGCTTCGATACGTAGACATCTGCAAACGCTACTTCCTAGCAAGGAAGTGTCGCATTTACATTCTTTTGAAAGGAATACGAGGTATACATGACACTTCGCAATGAATATTATATCTTGTCATGAAACATAGGAATGAGATGCGATATCGCGATTTAAGAAGCATTAGAACAGTATTGCTTCGATACGTAGACATCTACAAACGCTACTTCCTAGCAAGGAAGTGTCGCATTTACATTCATTTGAAGTATAGATGAGATAAACATAACACTACACAATGAATATTATATCTTATCATGAAACATAGAAATGAGGTGCGATATCGCGATTTAAGAAGCATTGGAACTCTATTGCTTCGATACGTAGAAATCTGCAAACGCTACTTCCTAACAAGGAAGTGTCGCATTTACATTCCTTTGAAACAAATACGAGGTATACATGACACTCCACAATGAATATTATATCTTGTCATGAAACATAGAAATGTGGTGCGATATCGCGAATTAGAAAGATTTAGAAATCTATTGCTTCGGTACGTAGACATCTGCAAACGCTATTTCCTAGCAAGGAAGTGTCGCATTTACATTCTATTGAAGTGAATACGAGGTATACATAACACTCCACAATGAGTATTATATATTATCATGAAACAAAGTAATGAGTAGCGATATCGCGTTTTGAGAAGCATAAGAACTGTAATGCCACGATACGTAGACATCTGCAAACGCTATTTCCTAGCAAGGAAGTGTCGCATTTACATTCATTTTAAGTGTATGCGAGGTATACATGACACTTCGCAATGAATATTATATCTTATCATGAAACATAGGAATGTGATGTAATATGGCGATTTAAGATGCATTAGAACTCTATTGCTTCGATACGTAGACATCTGCAAACGCTACTTCCTAACAAGGAAGTGTCGCATTTACATTCTTTTCAAGTGAATACGAGGTATACATAACACTGCACAATGAATATTATATCTTATCATGAAACATAGAAATGAGATGCGATATGACGATTTAAGAAGCATCAGAACGCTGTTGCTTCGATACGTAGACATCTGCAAACACTATTTCCCACAAGGAACTGTCGCATTCACATTCGTTTGAATAGTATGCGAGGTATACATGAAACTTTGCAATGAATATTATATATTATCATGAAACATAGATATAAGGTGCGATATCGCGAATTAGCAAACTTTAGAAATCTATTGCTTCGATACGTAGACATCTGCACACGCTACTTCCTAGCAAGGAAGTGCCGCATTTACATTCTTTTGAAACGAGTACGAGGTATACATAACACTCCACAGTGTATATTATATCTTATCATGAAACATAGAAATGAGATGCGATATCGCGAATTAGAAAGATTTAGAACGCTATTGCTTCGATACGTAGACATCTGCAAACGCTATTTCCTAGCAAGGAAGTGTCGCATTTGCATTCTTTTGAAGTGAATACGAGGTATACATAACACTCCACAATGAATATTATGTATTATCATGAATCATAGTAATGAGTAGCGATATCGCGTTTTGAGAAGCATTAGAATTCTAATGCCACGATACGTAGACATCTGCAAACGCTATTTCCTAGCAAGGAAGTGTCGCATTTACATCCATTTGAAGTATAGACGAGAAATACATAACACTGCACAATGAATATTATATCTTATCATGAAACATAGAAATGAGATGCGATATCGCGATTTAAGAAGCATTAGAACACTATTGCTTCGATACGTAGACATCTGCAAACGCTACTTCCTAGCAAGGAAGTGTCGCATTTACATTCTTTTGAAGTGTGTGCGAGGTATACATGACACTTCGCAGTGAATATTATATATTATCATGAAACATAGAAATGAGAAGCGATATGGCGATTTAAGAAGCAATAGATCTCCATTGCTTCGATACGCAGACATCTGCAAACGCTACATCCTTGCAAGGAAGTGTCGCATTTACATTCTTTTGTAAGGAATACAATGTATACATGTCACTTTGCAATGAATATTATATCTTATCATGAAACGTAGACATGGGATGCGATATCGCGATTTAAGAAGCATTAGAACACTATTTCTTCGATACGGAGACATCTGCAAACGCTCTTTCCCAGCAAGGTATTGTCGCATTTACTTTCTTTTGAAGTGAGTACGAGGAGTACATAACACTGCACATTGAATATTATATCTTATCATGAAACATAGAAATGAGATGCGATATCGCGATTTAAGAAGCATTAAAACACTATTTCTTCGATACGGAGACATCTGCAAACGCTACTTCCTAGCAAGGTATTGTCGCATTTATTTTCTTTTGAAGTGAATACGAGCAGTACATAACACTGCACATTGAATATTATATCTTATTATGAAACATAGGAATGAGACGTGATATCTCGTTTTGAGAAGCATTAGAAATCTATTGCTTCGACACGTAGACATCTGCCAACGCTATTTCCTAGCAAGGAAGTGTCGCATTTACTGTCTTTTGAAGTGAGTACGAGGAGTACATAACACTGCACATTGAATATTATATCTTATCATGAAATATAGAAATGAGATGCGATATGACGATTTAAGAAGCATTAGGACTCTATTGCTTCGATACGCAGACATCTGCAAACGCTACTGCCTAGCAAGGAAGTGTCGCATTTACATTCTTTTCAAGTGAATACGAGGTATACTTAACACTGCACAATGAATATTATATCATATCATGAAACATAGGAATGAGATGCAATATCGCTTTTTGAGAAGCATTAGAACTCTATTGCTTCGATACGTAGACATCTGCCAACGCTATTTCCTTGCAAGGAAGTGTCGCATTTACTGTCTTTTGAAGTGAGTACGAGGAGTACATAACACTGCACATTGAATATTATATCTTATCATGAAACATAGAAATGAGATGCGATATGACGATTTAAGCATTAGAACTCTATTGCTTCGATACGTAGACATCTGCCAACGCTATTTCCTAGCAAGGAAGTGTCGCATTTACATTCTTTTGAAAGGAATACGAGGTATACATGACACATCGCAATGAATATTATATCTTATCATGAAACATAGAAATGAGATGCGATATGACGATTTAAGAAGCATTAGAACGCTGTTGCTTCGATACGTAGACATCTGCAAACACTATTTCCCACAAGGAACTGTCGCATTCACATTCGTTTGAATTGTATGCGAGGTATACATGAAACTTCGCAATGAATATTATATATTATCATGAAACATAGATATGAGGTGCGATATCGCGAATTAGCAAGCTTTTGAAATCTATTGCTTCGATACGTAGGCATCTGCAAACGCTATTTCCTAGCAAGGAAGTGTCGCATTTACATCCATTTGAAGTATAGACGAGAAATACATAACACTGCACAATGAATATTATATCTTATCATGAAACATAGAAATGAGATGCGATATCGCGTTTTGAGAAGCATTAGAACTCTAATGCCACGATACGCATACGTCCGCAAACGCTATTTCCTAGCAAGGTAGTGTCGCATTTACATTCATTTGAAGTATACATGAGATAAACATAACACTACACAATGAATATTATATCTTATCGTGAAACATAGAAATGAGATGCGATATCGCAATTTAAGAAGCACTAGAACACTATTGCTTCGATACGTAGACATCTGCAAACGCTACTTCCTAGCAAGGAAGTGTCGCATTTACATTCATTTTAAGTGTATGCGAGGTATACATGACACTCCACAATGAATATTATATCTTGTCATGAAACATAGAAATGAGGTGCGATATCGCGATTTAAGAAGCACTAGAACACTATTGCTTCGATACGTAGACATCTGCAAACGCTACTTCCTAGCAAGGAAGTGTCGCATTTACATTGTTTTGAAGTGTGTGCGAGGTATACATGACACTTCGCAGTGAATATTATATATTATCATGAAACATAGAAATGAGAAGCGATATGGCGATTTAAGAAGCAATAGATCCCTATTGCTTCGATACGTAGACATCTGCAAACGCTACATCCTAGCAAGGAAGTGTCGCATTTATATTCTTTTGTAAGGAATACAATGTATACATGTCACTTTGCAATGAATATTATATCTTATCATGAAACGTAGACATGAGATGCGATATCGCGATTTAAGAAGCATTAGAACACTATTTCTTCGATACGGAGACATCTGCAAACGCTCTTTCCCAGCAAGGTATTGTCGCATTTACTTTCTTTTGAAGTGAGTACGAGGAGTACATAACACTGCACATTGAATATTATATCTTATCATGAAACATAGAAATGAGATGCGATATGACTATTTAAGAAGCATTAGATCTCTAATGCTTCGATACGTAGACATCTGCAAATGCTACTGCCTAGCAAGGAAGTGTCGCATTTACATTCTTTTCAAGTGAATACGAGGTATACTTAACACTGCACAATGAATATTATATCTTATCATGAAACATAGGAATGAGATGCAATATCGCTTTTTGAGAAGCATTGGAACTCTATTGCTTCGATACGTAGACATCTGCCAACGCTATTTCCTAGCAAGGAAGTGTCGCATTTACATTCTTTTGAAAGGAATACGAGGTATACATGACACATCGCAATGAATATTATATCTTATCATGAAACATAGAAATGAGATGCGATATGACGATTTAAGAAGCATTAGAACACTATTGCTTCGGTACGTAGACATCTGCAAACGCTACTTCCTAGCAAGGAAGTGTCGCATTTACATTCTTTTCAAGTGAATACGAGGTATACATAACACTGCACATTGAATATTATATCTTATCATGAAACATAGAAATGAGATGCGATATGACGATTTAAGAAGCATTAGAACTCTATAGCTTCGATACGTAGACATCTGCAAACGCTACTGCCTAGCAAGGAAGTGTCGCATTTACATTCTTTTCAAGTGAGTACGAGGTATACTTAACACTGCACAATGAATATTATATCTTATCATGAAACATAGGAATGAGATGCAATATCGCTTTTTGAGGAGCATTAGAACTCTATTGCTTCGATACGTAGACATCTGCCAACGCTATTTCCTAGCAAGGAAGTGTCGCATTTACATTCTTTTGAAAGGAATACGAGGTATACATGACACATCGCAATGAATATTATATCTTATCATGAAACATAGAAATGAGATGCGATATGACGATTTAAGAAGCATTAGAACACTATTGCTTCGGTACGTAGACATCTGCAAACGCTACTTCCTAGCAAGGAAGTGTCGCATTTACATTCTTTTCAAGTGAATACGAGGTATACATAACACTGCACAATGAATATTATATATTATCATGAATCATAGTAATGAGTAGCGATATCGCGTTTTGAGAAGCATTAGAATTCTAATGCCACGATACGTAGACATCTGCAAACGCTATTTCCTAGCAAGGAAGTGTCGCATTTACATCCATTTGAAGTATAGACGAGAAATACATAACACTGCACAATGAATATTATATCTTATCATGAAACATAGAAATGAGATGCGATATCGTGTTTTGAGAAGCATTAGAACTCTAATGCCACGATACGCATACGTCCGCAAACGCTATTTCCTAGCAAGGAAGTGTCGCATTTACATTCATTTGAAGTATAGATGAGATAAACATAACACTACACAATGAATATTATATCTTATCGTGAAACGTAGAAATGAGATGCGATATCGCGATTTAAGAAGCACTAGAACACTATTGCTTCGATACGTAGACATCTGCAAACGCTACTTCCTAGCAAGGAAGTGTCGCATTTACATTCTTTTCAAAGAAATACGAGGTATACGTGACACTTCGCAATGAATATTATATCTTATCATGAAGCATAGAAATGTGATGTAATATGGCGATTTAAGAAGCATTAGAACTCTATTGCTTCGATACGTAGACATCTGCAATCGCTACTTCCTAGAAAGGAAGTGTCGCATTTACATTCTCTTGAAGTGAATACGAGGTATACATAACACTCAACAATAAATATTATATTTTATCATGAAACATAGAAATGTGATGTAATATGGCGATTTAAGAAGCATTAGAACTCTATTGCTTCGATACGTAGATATCTGCGAACGCTACTTCCTAGCAAGGAAGTGTCGCATTTACATTCTTTTGAAGTGAATACGAGGTATTCATAACACTGCACAATGAATACTATATCTTATCATGAAACATAGAAATGAGATGCGATATGACGATTTAAGAAGCATTAGAACCCTATTGCTTCGATACGTAGACATCTGCAAACGCTATTTCCTAGCAAGGAAGTGTCGCATTTACATTCATTTTAAGTGTATGCGAAGTATACATGACACTTCGCAATAAATATTATATTTTATCATGAAACATAGAAATGTGATGTAATATGGCGATTTAAGAAGCATTAGAACTCTATTGCTTCGATACGTAGATATCTGCGAACGCTACTTCCTAGCAAGGAAGTGTCGCATTTACATTCTTTTGAAGTGAATACGAGGTATTCATAACACTGCACAATGAATACTATATCTTATCATGAAACATAGAAATGAGATGCGATATGACGATTTAAGAAGCATTAGAACCCTATTGCTTCGATACGTAGACATCTGCGAACGCTATTTCCTAGCAAGGATGCGTCGCATTTGCATTCTTTTGAAGTGAATACGAAGTATACATAACACTCAACAATGAATACTATATATTATCATGAAACATAGTAATGTGTAGCGATATCGCGTTTTGAGAGGCATTAGAACTCTAATGCCACGATACGTAGACATCTGCAAACGCTATTTCCTAGCAAGGAAGTGTCGCATTTACATTCATTTGAAGTACAGATGAGATAAACATAACACTACACAATGAATATTATATCTTATCATGAAACATAGGAATGAGGTGCGATATGGCGTTTTAAGAAGCATTAGAACTGTGCAGCTTCGATACGTAGACATCTGCAAACGCTATTTCCTAGCAAGGAAGTGTCGCATTTACATTCATTTAAAAGGAATACGAGGTATACATGACACTTCGCAATGAATATTATATCTTATCATGAAACATAGGAATGAGATGCAATATGGCGACTTAAGAAGCATTAGAACTCTATTGCTTCGATACGTAGACATGTGCAAACGCTATTTCCTAGCAAGGAAGTGTCGCATTTACATTCATTTTAAGTGTATGCGAGGTATACATGACACTTTGCAATGAATATTATATATTGTCATGAAACATAGAAATGAGATGTGATATCGCGATTTAAGAAGCATTAGAACACTATTGCTTCGATACGTAGACATCTGCAAACGCTACTTCCTAGCAAGGAAGTGTCGCATTTACATTCTTTTGAAAGGAATACGAGGTATACATGACACTTCGCAATGAATATTATATCTTGTCATGAAACATAGGAATGAGATGCGATATCGCGATTTAAGAAGCATTAGAACAGTATTGCTTCGATACGTAGACATCTACAAACGCTACTTCCTAGCAAGGAAGTGTCGCATTTACATTCATTTGAAGTATAGATGAGATAAACATAACACTACACAATGAATATTATATCTTATCATGAAACATAGAAATGAGGTGCGATATCGCGATTTAAGAAGCATTGGAACTCTATTGCTTCGATACGTAGAAATCTGCAAACGCTACTTCCTAACAAGGAACTGTCGCATTTACATTCCTTTGAAACAAATACGAGGTATACATGACACTCCACAATGAATATTATATCTTGTCATGAAACATAGAAATGAGGTGCGATATCGCGAATTAGAAAGATTTAGAAATCTATTGCTTCGGTACGTAGACATCTGCAAACGCTATTTCCTAGCAAGGAAGTGTCGCATTTACATTCTATTGAAGTGAATACGAGGTATACATAACACTCCACAATGAGTATTATATACTATCATGAAACAAAGTAATGAGTAGCGATATCGCGTTTTGAGAAGCATAAGAACTGTAATGCCACGATACGTAGACATCTGCAAACGCTATTTCCTAGCAAGGAAGTGTCGCATTTACATTCATTTTAAGTGTATGCGAGGTATACATGACACTTCGCAATGAATATTATATATTGTCATGAAACATAGAAATGAGATGCGATATGGCTGTTTAAGAAGCATTAGAACTCTATTGCTTCGATACGTAGACATCTGCAAACGCTACTTCCTAGCAAGGAAGTGTCGCATTTACATTCTTTTGAAAGGAGTACGAGGTGTACATGACACTTCGCAATGAATATTATATCTTATCATGAAACATAGAAATGTGATGTAATATGGCGATTTAAGAAGCATTAGAACTCTATTGCTTCGATACGTAGACATCTGCAAACGCTACTTCCTAACAAGGAAGTGTCGCATTTACATTCTTTTGAAGTGTGTGCGAGGTATACATGACACTTCGCAGTGAATATTATATATTATCATGAAACATAGAAATGAGAAGCGATATGGCGATTTAAGAAGCAATAGATCTCCATTGCTTCGATACGTAGACATCTGCAAACGCTACATCCTTGCAAGGAAGTGTCGCATTTACATTCTTTTGTAAGGAATACAATGTATACATGTCACTTTGCAATGAATATTATATCTTATCATGAAACATAGAAATGAGATGCGATATGACGATTTAAGAAGCATCAGAACGCTGTTGCTTCGATACGTAGACATCTGCAAACACTATTTCCCACAAGGAACTGTCGCATTCACATTCGTTTGAATAGTATGCGAGGTATACATGAAACTTTGCAATGAATATTATATATTATCATGAAACATAGATATAAGGTGCGATATCGCGAATTAGCAAGCTTTAGAAATCTATTGCTTCGATACGTAGACATCTGCACACGCTACTTCCTAGCAAGGAAGTGCCGCATTTACATTCTTTTGAAACGAGTACGAGGTATACATAACACTCCACAGTGTATATTATATCTTATCATGAAACATAGAAATGAGATGCGATATCGCGAATTAGAAAGATTTAGAACGCTATTGCTTCGATACGTAGACATCTGCAAACGCTATTTCCTAGCAAGGAAGTGTCGCATTTGCATTCTTTTGAAGTGAATACGAGGTATACATAACACTCCACAATGAATATTATGTATTATCATGAATCATAGTAATGAGTAGCGATATCGCGTTTTGAGAAGCATTAGAATTCTAATGCCACGATACGTAGACATCTGCAAACGCTATTTCCTAGCAAGGAAGTGTCGCATTTACATCCATTTGAAGTATAGACGAGAAATACATAACACTGCACAATGAATATTATATCTTATCATGAAACATAGAAATGAGATGCGATATCGCGATTTAAGAAGCATTAGAACACTATTGCTTCGATACGTAGACATCTGCAAACGCTACATCCTAGCAAGGAAGTGTCGCATTTACATTCTTTTGAAGTGTGTGCAAGGTATACATGACACTTCGCAGTGAATATTATATATTATCATGAAACATAGAAATGAGAAGCGATATGGCGATTTAAGAAGCAATAGATCTCCATTGCTTCGATACGTAGACATCTGCAAACGCTACATCCTTGCAAGGAAGTGTCGCATTTACATTCTTTTGTAAGGAATACAATGTATACATGTCACTTTGCAATGAATATTATATCTTATCATGAAACGTAGACATGGGATGCGATATCGCGATTTAAGAAGCATTAGAACACTATTTCTTCGATACGGAGACATCTGCAAACGCTCTTTCCCAGCAAGGTATTGTCGCATTTACTTTCTTTTGAAGTGAGTACGAGGAGTACATAACACTGCACATTGAATATTATATCTTATCATGAAACATAGAAATGAGATGCGATATCGCGATTTAAGAAGCATTCAAACACTATTTCTTCGATACGGAGACATCTGCAAACGCTATTTCCTAGCAAGGTATTGTCGCATTTATTTTCTTTTGAAGTGAATACGAGCAGTACATAACACTGCACATTGAATATTATATCTTATTATGAAACATAGGAATGAGACGTGATATCTCGTTTTGAGAAGCATTAGAAATCTATTGCTTCGACACGTAGACATCTGCCAACGCTATTTCCTAGCAAGGAAGTGTCGCATTTACTGTCTTTTGAAGTGAGTACGAGGAGTACATAACACTGCACATTGAATATTATATCTTATCATGAAATATAGAAATGAGATGCGATATGACGATTTAAGAAGCATTAGGACTCTATTGCTTCGATACGCAGACATCTGCAAACGCTACTGCCTAGCGAGGAAGTGTCGCATTTACATTCTTTTCAAGTGAATACGAGGTATACTTAACACTGCACAATGAATATTATATCTTATCATGAAACATAGGAATGAGATGCAATATCGCTTTTTGAGAAGCATTAGAACTCTATTGCTTCGATACGTAGACATCTGCCAACGCTATTTCCTTGCAAGGAAGTGTCGCATTTACTGTCTTTTGAAGTGAGTACGAGGAGTACATAACACTGCACATTGAATATTATATCTTATCATGAAACATAGAAATGAGATGCGATATGACGATTTAAGAAGCATTAGAACTCTATTGCTTCGATACGTAGACATCTGCCAACGCTATTTCCTAGCAAGGAAGTGTCGCATTTACATTCTTTTGAAAGGAATACGAGGTATACATGACACATCGCAATGAATATTCTATCTTATCATGAAACATAGAAATGAGATGCGATATGACGATTTAAGAAGCATTAGAACGCTGTTGCTTCGATACGTAGACATCTGCAAACACTATTTCCCACAAGGAACTGTCGCATTCACATTCGTTTGAATTGTATGCGAGGTATACATGAAACTTCGCAATGAATATTATATATTATCATGAAACATAGATATGAGGTGCGATATCGCGAATTAGCAAGCTTTTGAAATCTATTGCTTCGATACGTAGGCATCTGCAAACGCTATTTCCTAGCAAGGAAGTGTCGCATTTACATCCATTTGAAGTATAGACGAGAAATACATAACACTGCACAATGAATATTATATCTTATCATGAAACATAGAAATGAGATGCGATATCGCGTTTTGAGAAGCATTAGAACTCTAATGCCACGATACGCATACGTCCGCAAACGCTATTTCCTAGCAAGGTAGTGTCGCATTTACATTCATTTGAAGTATAGATGAGATAAACATAACACTACACAATGAATATTATATCTTATCGTGAAACATAGAAATGAGATGCGATATCGCGATTTAAGAAGCACTAGAACACTATTGCTTCGATACGTAGACATCTGCAAACGCTACTTCCTAGCAAGGAAGTGTCGCATTTACATTCATTTTAAGTGTATGCGAGGTATACATGACACTCCACAATGAATATTATATCTTGTCATGAAACATAGAAATGAGGTGCGATATCGCGATTTAAGAAGCACTAGAACACTATTGCTTCGATACGTAGACATCTGCAAACGCTACTTCCTAGCAAGGAAGTGTCGCATTTACATTGTTTTGAAGTGTGTGCGAGGTATACATGACACTTCGCAGTGAATATTATATATTATCATGAAACATAGAAATGAGAAGCGATATGGCGATTTAAGAAGCAATAGATCCCTATTGCTTCGATACGTAGACATCTGCAAACGCTACATCCTAGCAAGGAAGTGTCGCATTTATATTCTTTTGTAAGGAATACAATGTATACATGTCACTTTGCAATGAATATTATATCTTATCATGAAACGTAGACATGAGATGCGATATCGCGATTTAAGAAGCATTAGAACACCATTTCTTCGATACGGAGACATCTGCAAACGCTCTTTCCCAGCAAGGTATTGTCGCATTTACTTTCTTTTGAAGTGAGTACGAGGAGTACATAACACTGCACATTGAGTATTATATCTTATCATGAAACATAGAAATGAGATGCGATATCGCGATTTAAGAAGCATTAAAACACTATTTCTTCGATACGGAGACATCTGCAAACGCTATTTCCTAGCAAGGTATTGTCGCATTTATTTTCTTTTGAAGTGAATACGAGCAGTACATAACACTGCACATTGAATATTATATCTTATTATGAAACATAGGAATGAGACGTGATATCTCGTTTTGAGAAGCATTAGAAATCTATTGCTTCGACACGTAGACATCTGCCAACGCTATTTCCTAGCAAGGAAGTGTCGCATTTACTGTCTTTTGAAGTGAGTACGAGGAGTACATAACACTGCACATTGAATATTATATCTCATCATGAAATATAGAAATGAGATGCGATATGACGATTTAAGAAGCATTAGGACTCTATTGCTTCGATACGCAGACATCTGCAAACGCTACTGCCTAGCAAGGAAGTGTCGCATTTACATTCTTTTCAAGTGAATACGAGGTATACTTAACACTGCACAATGAATATTATATCTTATCATGAAACATAGGAATGAGATGCAATATCGCTTTTTGAGAAGCATTAGAACTCTATTGCTTCGATACGTAGACATCTGCCAACGCTATTTCCTTGCAAGGAAGTGTCGCATTTACTGTCTTTTGAAGTGAGTACGAGGAGTACATAACACTGCACATTGAATATTATATCTTATCATGAAACATAGAAATGAGATGCGATATGACGATTTAAGCATTAGAACTCTATTGCTTCGATACGTAGACATCTGCCAACGCTATTTCCTAGCAAGGAAGTGTCGCATTTACATTCTTTTGAAAGGAATACGAGGTATACATGACACATCGCAATGAATATTATATCTTATCATGAAACATAGAAATGAGATGCGATATGACGATTTAAGAAGCATTAGAACGCTGTTGCTTCGATACGTAGACATCTGCAAACACTATTTCCCACAAGGAACTGTCGCATTCACATTCGTTTGAATTGTATGCGAGGTATACATGAAACTTCGCAATGAATATTATATATTATCATGAAACATAGATATGAGGTGCGATATCGCGAATTAGCAAGCTTTTGAAATCTATTGCTTCGATACGTAGGCATCTGCAAACGCTATTTCCTAGCAAGGAAGTGTCGCATTTACATCCATTTGAAGTATAGACGAGAAATACATAACACTGCACAATGAATATTATATCTTATCATGAAACATAGAAATGAGATGCGATATCGCGTTTTGAGAAGCATTAGAACTCTAATGCCACGATACGCATACGTCCGCAAACGCTATTTCCTAGCAAGGTAGTGTCGCATTTACATTCATTTGAAGTATACATGAGATAAACATAACACTACACAATGAATATTATATCTTATCGTGAAACATAGAAATGAGATGCGATATCGCGATTTAAGAAGCACTAGAACACTATTGCTTCGATACGTAGACATCTGCAAACGCTACTTCCTAGCAAGGAAGTGTCGCATTTACATTCATTTTAAGTGTATGCGAGGTATACATGACACTCCACAATGAATATTATATCTTGTCATGAAACATAGAAATGAGGTGCGATATCGCGATTTAAGAAGCACTAGAACACTATTGCTTCGATACGTAGACATCTGCAAACGCTACTTCCTAGCAAGGAAGTGTCGCATTTACATTGTTTTGAAGTGAATACGAGGTATACATAACACTGCACATTGAATATTATATCTTATCATGAAACATAGAAATGAGATGCGATATGACGATTTAAGAAGCATTAGAACTCTATTGCTTCGATACGTAGACATCTGCAAACGCTACTTCCTAGCAAGGAAGTGTCGCATTTACATTCTTTTGAAAGGAATACGAGGTATACATGACACTTCGCAATGAATATTATATCTTGTCATGAAACATAGGAATGAGATGCGATATCGCGATTTAAGAAGCATTAGAACAGTACTGCTTCGATACGTAGACATCTACAAACGCTACTTCCTAGCAAGGAAGTGTCGCATTTACATTCATTTGAAGTATAGATGAGATAAACATAACACTACACAATGAATATTATATCTTATCATGAAACATAGAAATGAGGTGCGATATCGCGATTTAAGAAGCATTGGAACTCTATTGCTTCGATACGTAGAAATCTGCAAACGCTACTTCCTAACAAGGAAGTGTCGCATTTACATTCCTTTGAAACAAATACGAGGTATACATGACACTCCACAATGAATATTATATCTTGTCATGAAACATAGAAATGAGGTGCGATATCGCGAATTAGAAAGATTTAGAAATCTATTACTTCGGTACGTAGACATCTGCAAACGCTATTTCCTAGCAAGGAAGTGTCGCATTTGCATTCTATTGAAGTGAATACGAGGTATACATAACACTCCACAATGAGTATTATATATTATCATGAAACAAAGTAGTGAGTAGCGATATCGCGTTTTGAGAAGCATAAGAACTGTAATGCCACGATACGTAGACATCTGCAAACGCTATTTCCTAGCAAGGAAGTGTCGCATTTACATTCATTTTAAGTGTATGCGAGGTATTCATGACACTTCGCAATGAATATTATATATTGTCATGAAACATAGAAATGAGATGCGATATCGCGTTTTGAGAAGCATTAGAACTCTAATGCCACGATACGCATACGTCCGCAAACGCTATTTCCTAGCAAGGAAGTGTCGCATTTATATTCATTTGAAGTATAGATGAGATAAACATAACACTACACAATGAATATTATTTCTTATCGTGAAACATAGAAATGAGATGCGATATCGCGATCTAAGAAGCACTAGAGCACTATTGCTTCGATACGTAGACATCTGCAAACGCTACTTCCTAGCAAGGAAGTGTCGCATTTACATTCTTTTGAAAGGAATGCGAGGTATACGTGACACTTCGCAATGAATATTATATCTTATCATGGAACATAGAAATGAGATGCGATATCGTGATTTATGAAGCATTAGATGTCTATTGCTTCGATACGTAGACATCTGCAAACGCTATTTCCTAGCAAGGAAGTGTTGCATTTACATTCTTTTGAAAGGA
This sequence comes from Xylocopa sonorina, assembly GCF_050948175.1. Lineage (NCBI taxonomy): Eukaryota > Metazoa > Arthropoda > Insecta > Hymenoptera > Apidae > Xylocopa > Xylocopa sonorina. The sequence continues at coordinate 1,888,268 of NW_027490091.1, forward strand.
GTACGAGGTATACATGACACTTCGCAATGAATATTATATCTTATCATGAAACATAGAAATGTGATGTAATATGGCGAGTTAAGAAGCATTAGAATTCAATTGCTACGATACGTAGACATCTGCAAACGCTACTTCCTAGCAAGGAAGTGTCGCATTTACTTTCTTTTGGAGTGAATACGAGGTATACATAACACTCCACAATGAATATTATATTTTATCATGAAACATAGAAATGTGATGTAATATGGCGATTTAAGAAGCATTAGAACTCTATTGCTTCGATACGTAGACATCTGCAATCGCTACTTCCTAGCAAGGAAGTGTCGCATTTACATTCTCTTGAAGTGAATACGAGGTATACATAACACTCAACAATAAATATTATATTTTATCATGAAACATAGAAATGTGATGTAATATGGCGATTTAAGAAGCATTAGAACTCTATTGCTTCGATACGTAGATATCTGCGAACGCTACTTCCTAGCAAGGAAGTGTCGCATTTACATTCTTTTGAAGTGAATACGAGGTATTCATAACACTGCACAATGAATACTATATCTTATCATGAAACATAGAAAGGAGATGCGATATGACGATTTAAGAAGCATTAGAACTCTATTGCTTCGATACGTAGACATCTGCAAACGCTATTTCCTAGCAAGGAAGTGTCGCATTTACATTCATTTTAAGTGTATGCGAAGTATACATGACACTTCGCAATGAATATTATATATTGTCATGAAACATCGAAATGAGATGCGATATGGCTATTTAAGAAGCATTAGAACTCTATTGCTTCGATACGTAGACATCTGCAAACGCTACTTCCTAGCAAGGAAGTGTCGCATTTACATTCTTTTGAAAGGAATACGAGGTATACATGACACTTCGCAATGAATATTATATCTTGTCATGAAACATAGGAATGAGATGCGATATCGCGATTTAAGAAGCATTAGAACAGTATTGCTTCGATACGTAGACATCTACAAACGCTACTTCCTAGCAAGGAAGTGTCGCATTTACATTCATTTGAAGTATAGATGAGATAAACATAACACTACACAATGAATATTATATCTTATCATGAAACATAGAAATGAGGTGCGATATCGCGATTTAAGAAGCATTGGAACTCTATTGCTTCGATACGTAGAAATCTGCAAACGCTACTTCCTAACAAGGAAGTGTCGCATTTACATTCCTTTGAAACAAATACGAGGTATACATGACACTCCACAATGAATATTATATCTTGTCATGAAACATAGAAATGTGGTGCGATATCGCGAATTAGAAAGATTTAGAAATCTATTGCTTCGGTACGTAGACATCTGCAAACGCTATTTCCTAGCAAGGAAGTGTCGCATTTACATTCTATTGAAGTGAATACGAGGTATACATAACACTCCACAATGAGTATTATATATTATCATGAAACAAAGTAATGAGTAGCGATATCGCGTTTTGAGAAGCATAAGAACTGTAATGCCACGATACGTAGACATCTGCAAACGCTATTTCCTAGCAAGGAAGTGTCGCATTTACATTCATTTTAAGTGTGTGCGAGGTATACATGACACTTCGCAATGAATATTATATCTTATCATGAAACATAGGAATGTGATGTAATATGGCGATTTAAGATGCATTAGAACTCTATTGCTTCGATACGTAGACATCTGCAAACGCTACTTCCTAACAAGGAAGTGTCGCATTTACATTCTTTTCAAGTGAATACGAGGTATACATAACACTGCACAATGAATATTATATCTTATCATGAAACATAGAAATGAGATGCGATATGACGATTTAAGAAGCATCAGAACGCTGTTGCTTCGATACGTAGACATCTGCAAACACTATTTCCCACAAGGAACTGTCGCATTCACATTCGTTTGAATAGTATGCGAGGTATACATGAAACTTTGCAATGAATATTATATATTATCATGAAACATAGATATAAGGTGCGATATCGCGAATTAGCAAACTTTAGAAATCTATTGCTTCGATACGTAGACATCTGCACACGCTACTTCCTAGCAAGGAAGTGCCGCATTTACATTCTTTTGAAACGAGTACGAGGTATACATAACACTCCACAGTGTATATTATATCTTATCATGAAACATAGAAATGAGATGCGATATCGCGAATTAGAAAGATTTAGAACGCTATTGCTTCGATACGTAGACATCTGCAAACGCTATTTCCTAGCAAGGAAGTGTCGCATTTGCATTCTTTTGAAGTGAATACGAGGTATACATAACACTCCACAATGAATATTATGTATTATCATGAATCATAGTAATGAGTAGCGATATCGCGTTTTGAGAAGCATTAGAATTCTAATGCCACGATACGTAGACATCTGCAAACGCTATTTCCTAGCAAGGAAGTGTCGCATTTACATCCATTTGAAGTATAGACGAGAAATACATAACACTGCACAATGAATATTATATCTTATCATGAAACATAGAAATGAGATGCGATATCGCGATTTAAGAAGCATTAGAACACTATTGCTTCGATACGTAGACATCTGCAAACGCTACTTCCTAGCAAGGAAGTGTCGCATTTACATTCTTTTGAAGTGTGTGCGAGGTATACATGACACTTCGCAGTGAATATTATATATTATCATGAAACATAGAAATGAGAAGCGATATGGCGATTTAAGAAGCAATAGATCTCCATTGCTTCGATACGTAGACATCTGCAAACGCTACATCCTTGCAAGGAAGTGTCGCATTTACATTCTTTTGTAAGGAATACAATGTATACATGTCACTTTGCAATGAATATTATATCTTATCATGAAACGTAGACATGGGATGCGATATCGCGATTTAAGAAGCATTAGAACACTATTTCTTCGATACGGAGACATCTGCAAACGCTCTTTCCCAGCAAGGTATTGTCGCATTTACTTTCTTTTGAAGTGAATACGAGCAGTACATAACACTGCACATTGAATATTATATCTTATTATGAAACATAGGAATGAGACGTGATATCTCGTTTTGAGAAGCATTAGAAATCTATTGCTTCGACACGTAGACATCTGCCAACGCTATTTCCTAGCAAGGAAGTGTCGCATTTACTGTCTTTTGAAGTGAGTACGAGGAGTACATAACACTGCACATTGAATATTATATCTTATCATGAAATATAGAAATGAGATGCGATATGACGATTTAAGAAGCATTAGGACTCTATTGCTTCGATACGCAGACATCTGCAAACGCTACTGCCTAGCAAGGAAGTGTCGCATTTACATTCTTTTCAAGTGAATACGAGGTATACTTAACACTGCACAATGAATATTATATCATATCATGAAACATAGGAATGAGATGCAATATCGCTTTTTGAGAAGCATTAGAACTCTATTGCTTCGATACGTAGACATCTGCCAACGCTATTTCCTTGCAAGGAAGTGTCGCATTTACTGTCTTTTGAAGTGAGTACGAGGAGTACATAACACTGCACATTGAATATTATATCTTATCATGAAACATAGAAATGAGATGCGATATGACGATTTAAGCATTAGAACTCTATTGCTTCGATACGTAGACATCTGCCAACGCTATTTCCTAGCAAGGAAGTGTCGCATTTACATTCTTTTGAAAGGAATACGAGGTATACATGACACATCGCAATGAATATTATATCTTATCATGAAACATGGAAATGAGATGCGATATGACGATTTAAGAAGCATTAGAACGCTGTTGCTTCGATACGTAGACATCTGCAAACACTATTTCCCACAAGGAACTGTCGCATTCACATTCGTTTGAATTGTATGCGAGGTATACATGAAACTTCGCAATGAATATTATATATTATCATGAAACATAGATATGAGGTGCGATATCGCGAATTAGCAAGCTTTTGAAATCTATTGCTTCGATACGTAGGCATCTGCAAACGCTATTTCCTAGCAAGGAAGTGTCGCATTTACATCCATTTGAAGTATAGACGAGAAATACATAACACTGCACAATGAATATTATATCTTATCATGAAACATAGAAATGAGATGCGATATCGCGTTTTGAGAAGCATTAGAACTCTAATGCCACGATACGCATACGTCCGCAAACGCTATTTCCTAGCAAGGTAGTGTCGCATTTACATTCATTTGAAGTATACATGAGATAAACATAACACTACACAATGAATATTATATCTTATCGTGAAACATAGAAATGAGATGCGATATCGCGATTTAAGAAGCACTAGAACACTATTGCTTCGATACGTAGACATCTGCAAACGCTACTTCCTAGCAAGGAAGTGTCGCATTTACATTCATTTTAAGTGTATGCGAGGTATACATGACACTCCACAATGAATATTATATCTTGTCATGAAACATAGAAATGAGGTGCGATATCGCGATTTAAGAAGCACTAGAACACTATTGCTTCGATACGTAGACATCTGCAAACGCTACTTCCTAGCAAGGAAGTGTCGCATTTTCATTCATTTGAAGAGTATGCGAGGTATACATGACACTTCGCAGTGAATATTATATATTGTCATGAAACATAGAAATGAGAACCGATATGGCGATTTAAGAAGCATTAGATCCCTGTTGCTACGATACGTAGACATCTGCAAACGCTATTTCCTAACAAGGAAGTGTCGCATTTACATTCATTTCAAGTATAGACGAGATATACATAACGCTGCACAACGGATATTATGTGTTATCATGAAACATAGAAATGAGATGCGGTATGACGATCTAAGAAGCATTAGAACTCTATTGCCTCGATACGTAGACATCTGCAAACGCTATTCCAAAGCAAGAAAGTGCCGCATTTACATTCATTTGAAGTGTGTGCGAGGTATACATGACACTTCGCAATGAATATTATATCTTATCATGAAACGTAGATATGAGATGCGATATGACGATTTATGAAGCATTAGAACTCTATTGCTTCGATACGTAGACATCTGCAAACGCTACTTCCTAGCAAGGAAGTGTCGCATTTACTTTCTTTTGAAGTGAATACGAGGAGTACATAACACTGCACATTGAATATCATATCTTATCATGAAACATAGGAATGAGATGCGATATCGCTTTTTGAGAAGGAATAGAACTCTATTGCTTCGATACGTACACATCTGCCAGCGCTAGTTCCTAGCAAGGAAGTATCGCATTTACATTCTTCTGAAGGGAATACGAGGTATACATGACACTTCGCAATGAATATTATATCCTATCATGAAACATAGAAATGAGATGCGATATGACGATTTAAGAAGCATTAGAACACTATTGCTTCGATACGTAGACATCTGCAAACGCTATTTCCGAGCAAGGAAGTGTCGTATTTACATTCTTTTGAAAGGAATACGAGGTATACATGACACTTCGCAATGAATATTATATCATATCACGAAACATAGAAATGCGATGCGATATCGCGATTTAAGAAGCATTATATCCCTATTGCTCCGATACGTAGACATCTGCAAACGCTACTTCCTAGCAAAGAAGTGTCGCGTTTACATTCTTTTGAAGGGAATACGAGGTATACATGACACTTCGCAACGAATATTATATCTTATCATGAAACATCGAAATGAAATGCGATACCGCGATTTAAGAAGCATCAGAACTCTATTGCTTCCATACGTAGACATCTGCAAACGCTACTTCCTAGCAAGGAAGTGTTGCATTTATATTCATTTGAAGTGTATGCGAGGTATACATGACACTTCACAATGTGTACTATATATTATCATGAAAAATAGAAATGTGATGCGATATGACGATTTGAGAAGCATTAGAAAACTATTGCCTCGATACGTAGACATCTATAAACGCTATTTCCAAGCAAGGAAGTGACGCATTTACTTTCTTTTGAAGTGAATACGAGGTATTCATAACACTACAAAATGAATATTATATCTTATCATGAAACATAGAAATGAGATGCGATATCGCGGTTTAAGAAGCTTTAGAACTCTATTGCTTCGATACGTAGACATCTGCAAACGGTATTTCGTAGCAAGGACTTGTCGCATTTACATTCATTTGAAGTATGGACGAGATATACATAACACTGCACAATGAATATTATATCTTATCATGAAACACAGAAATGATATGCGACATTGCGATTTAAGAAGCGTTAGAAGTCTATTCGTTCCATACGATGAAATCTGCAAACGCTACTTCCTAGCAAGGAAGTGTCGCATTTACATTCTTTTGAAAGGAATACGAGGTATACATGACACTTCACAATGAGTATTATTTATTATCATGAAACATAGAAATGTGATGCCATATGACGGTTTAAGAAGCATTAGAAAACTATTGCCTCGATACGTAGACATCTGCAAACGCTATATCCAAGCAAGGAAGTGTCGTATTTACATTCTTTTGAAGTGAATACGAGGTATTCATAACACTGCAAAATGAATATTATATCTTATCATGAAACATAGAAGTGAGATGCGATATCGCGATTTAAGAAGCTTTAGAACCCTATTGCTTCGATACGTAGATATCTGCAAACGCTATTTCCTAGCAAGGAAGTGTCGCAGTTACATTCCTTTGAGGTGAATACGAGGTATACATAACATTTCTCAATGAAAATTATATATTATAATGAAACATAGAAATGAGAAGCGATATCGCGATTTAAGAAGCATTAGAACACTATTGCTTCGATACGTAGACATCTGCAAACGCTATTTCCTAGCAAGGAAGTGTCGCATTTACATTCATTTGAAGTATAGACGAGATATACATAACACTGCACAACGGATATTATGTCTTATCATGAAACATAGAAATGAGATGCGGTATGACGATTTAAGAAGCATTAGAACTCTATTGCTTCGATACGTAGACATCTGCAAACGCTATTTCAAAGCAAGGAAGGGTCGCATTTACATTCTTTTGAAGTGAACACGAGGTATTCATAACACAGCACAATGAATATTATATCTTATCATGAAACATAGAAATGAGATGCGATATCGCGATTTAAGAAGCTTTAGAACACTATTGCTTCGATACTAGATATGTGCAAACACTATTTCCTAGCAAGGAACTGTCGCATTCACATTCATTTGAAGTGTATGCGAGGTATACATGACACTTCGCAATGAATATTATATATTATCATGAAACATAGATATGAGATTCGATATCGCGAATTAGCAAGATTTAAAAATCTATTGCTTCGATACGTAGACATCTGCAAACGCTATTTCCTAGCAAGGAAGAGTCGCATTTACATTCTTTTGAAGTGAATAAGAGGTATACATGACACTTCGCAATGAATATTATAAATTATCATGAAACATATATATGAGATTCGATATCGCGAATTAGCAAGATTTAAAAATCTATTGCTTCGATATGTAGACATCTGCAAACGCTATTTCCTAGCAAGGAAGTGTCGCAGTTACATTCCTTTGAGGTGAATACGAGGTATACATAACACTTCGCAATGAAAATTATATATTATCATGAAACATAGAAATGAGTAGTGATATCGCGTTTTGAGAAGCATTAGAACTGTAATGCCACGAAACGTAAACATCTGCAAACGCTATTTCCTAGCAAGGAATTGTCGCATTTACATTCATTACAAGTATAGACGAGATATACATAACACTGCACAACGGATATTATGTCTTATCATGAAACATAGAAATGAGATGCGGTAGGACGATTTAAGAAGCATTAGAACTCTATTGCTTCGATACGCAGACATCTGCAAACGCTATTTCAAAGCAAGGAAGTGCCGCATTTACATTCATTTGAAGTGTATGCGAGGTATACATGACACTTCGCAGTGAATATTATTTATTATCATGAAACATGGTAATGAGAATCGATATCGCGTTTTGAGAAGCATTAGAACTCTAATGCCACGAAACGTAGACATCTGCAAACGCTATTTACTAGCAGGGAAGTGTCGCAATTCCATTCATTTGAAGTATAGACGAGATATACATAACACTTCGCAATGAATATTGTATCTTATCATGAAACATAGAAATGAGATGCGATATGGCGATTTATGAAGCATTAGATGTCTATTGCTTCGATACGTAGACATCTGCCAACGCTATTTCCTAGCAAGGAAGTGTCGCAGTTACATTCCTTTGAGGTGAATACGAGGTATACATAACATTTCTAAATGAAAATTATATATTATAATGAAACATAGAAATGAGAAGCGATATCGCGATTTAAGAAGCATTAGAACACTATTGCTTCGATACGTAGACATCTGCAAACGCTATTTCCTAGCAAGGAAGTGTCGCATTTACATTCATTTGAAGTATAGACGAGATATACATAACACTGCACAACGGATATTATGTCTTATCATGAAACATAGAAATGAGATGCGGTATGACGATTTAAGAAGCATTAGAAATCTATTGCTTCGATACGTAGACATCTGCAAACGCTATTTCAAAGCAAGGAAGGGTCGCATTTACATTCATTTGAAGTGTGTGCGAGGTATACATGACACTTCGCAGTGAATATTATATATTATCATGAAACATAGAAATGAGAAGCGGTATGGCGATTTACGAAGCATTAGCTCCCTATTGCATCGATACGTAGGCATCTGCAAACGCAACTTGCTAGCAAGGAAGTGTCGCATTTACATTCTTTTGTAAGGAATACGAGGTATACATGACACTTCGCAATGAATATTATATCTTATCATGAAACGTAGATATGAGTTGCGATATGACGATTTATGAAGCATTAGAACTCTATTGCTTCGATACGTAGACATCTGCAAACGCTACTTCCTAGCAAGGAAGTGTCGCATTTACTTTCTTTTGAAGTGAATACGAGGAGTACATAACACTGCACATTGAATATCATATCTTATCATGAAACATAGGAATGAGATGCGATATCGCTTTTTGAGAAGGAATAGAACTCTATTGCTTCGATACGTACACATCTGCCAACGCTAGTTCCTAGCAAGGAAGTATCGCATTTACATTCTTCTGAAGGGAATACGAGGTACACATGACACTTCGCAATGAATATTATATCCTATCATGAAACATAGAAATGAGATGCGATATGACGATTTAAGAAGCATTAGAACACTATTGCTTCGATACGTAGACATCTGCAAACGCTATTTCCGAGCAAGGAAGTGTCGTATTTACATTCTTTTGAAAGGAATACGAGGTATACATGACACTTCGCAATGAATATTATATCATATCACGAAACATAGAAATGCGATGCGATATCGCGATTTAAGAAGCATTATATCCCTATTGTTTCGATACGTAGACATCTGCAAACGCTGCTTCCTAGCAAAGAAGTGTCGCGTTTACATTCTTTTGAAGGGAATACGAGGTATACATGACACTTCGCAACGAATATTATATCTTATCATGAAACATCGAAATGAAATGCGATACCGCGATTTAAGAAGCATCAGAACTCTATTGCTTCCATACGTAGACATCTGCAAACGCTACTTCCTAGCAAGGAAGTGTCGCATTTATATTCATTTGAAGTGTATGCGAGGTATACATGACACTTCACAATGAGTACTATATATTATCATGAAAAATAGAAATGTGATGCGATATGACGATTTGAGAAGCATTAGAAAACTATTGCCTCGATACGTAGACATCTATAAACGCTATTTCCAAGCAAGGAAGTGTCGCATTTACTTTCTTTTGAAGTGAATACGAGGTATTCATAACACTACAAAATGAATATTATATCTTATCATGAAACATAGAAATGAGATGCGATATCGCGATTTAAGAAGCTTTAGAACTCTATTGCTTCGATACGTAGATATCTGCAAACGCTATTTCCTAGCAAGGAACTGTCGCATTCACATTCATTTGAAGTGTATGCGAGGTATACATGACACTTCGCAATGAATATTATAAATTATCATGAAACATAGATATGAGATTCGATATCGCGAATTAGCAAGATTTAAAAATCTATTGCTTCGATATGTAGACATCTGCAAACGCTATTTCCTAGCAAGGAAGTGTCGCAGTTACATTCCTTTGAGGTGAATACGAGGTATACATAACACATCGCAATGAAAATTATATATTATCATGAAACATAGAAATGAGTAGCGATATTGCGTTTTGAGAAGCATTAGAACTCTAATGCCACGAAACGTAGACATCTGCAAACGCTATTTCCTAGCAAGGAAGTGTCGCATTTACATTCATTACAAGTATAGACGAGATATACATAACACTGCACAACGGATATTATGTCTTATCATGAAACATAGAAATGAGATGCGGTATGACGATTTAAGAAGCATTAGAACTCTATTGCTTCGATACGTAGACATCTGCAAACGCTATTTCAAAGCAAGGAAGTGCCGCATTTACATTCATTTGAAGTGTATGCGAGGTATACATGACACTTCGCAGTGAATATTATTTATTATCATGAAACATGGTAATGAGAAGCGATATCGCGTTTTGAGAAGAATTAGATCCCTATTGCTTCGATACGTAGACATCTGCCAACGCTACTTCCTAGCAAGGAAGTGTCGCATTTTCATTCATTTGAAGAGTATGCGAGGTATACATGGCACTTCGCAGTGAATATTATATATTGTCATGAAACATAGAAATGAGAACCGATATGGCGATTTAAGAAGCATTAGATCCCTATTGCTACGATACGTAGACATCTGCAAACGCTATTTCCTAGCAAGGAAGTGTCGCATTTACATTCATTTCAAGTATAGACGAGATATACATAACACTGTACAACGGATATTATGTGTTATCATGAAACATAGAAATGAGATGCGGTATGACGATTTAAGAAGCATTAGAACTCTATTGCTTCGATACGTAGACATCTGCAAACGCTATTTCAAAGCAAGGAAGGGTCGCATTTACATTCTTTTGAAGTGAATACGAGGTATTCATAACACAGCACAATGAATATTATATCTTATCATGAAACATAGAAATGAGATGCGATATCGCGATTTAAGAAGCTTTAGAACACTATTGCTTCGATACTAGATATGTGCAAACACTATTTCCTAGCAAGGAACTGTCGCATTCACATTCATTTGAAGTGTATGCGAGGTATACATGACACTTCGCAATGAATATTATATATTATCATGAAACATAGAAATGAGAAGCGATATCGCGTTTTGAGAAGCATTAGAACTCTAATGCCACGAAACGTAGACATCTGCAAACGCTATTTACTAGCAGGGAAGTGTCGCAATTCCATTCATTTGAAGTATAGACGAGATATACATAACACTGCACAACGGATATTATGTCTTATCATGAAACATAGAAATGAGATGCGGTATGACGATTTAAGAAGCATTAGAACTCTAATGCTTCGATACGTAGACATCTGCAAACGCTATTTCAAAGCAAGGAAGGGACGCATTTACATCCTTTTGAAGTGAATACGAGGTATTCATAACACTGCACAATGAATATTATATCTTATCATGAAACATAGAAATGAGATAAGATATGGCGATTTATGAAGCATATGATGTCTATTTCTTCGATACGTAGACATTTGCAAACGCTATTTCCTGGCAAGGAAGTGTCGCGTTTACATTCTTTTGAAGTGAATACGAGGTATACATAACACTTCGCAATGAAAATTATATATTATCATGAAACATAGAAATGAGAAGCGATATCGCGTTTTGAGAAGCATTAGAACTCTAATGCCACGAAACGTAGACATCTGCAAACGCTATTTACTAGCAGGGAAGTGTCGCAATTCCATTCATTTGAAGTATAGACGAGATATACATAACACTGCACAACGGATATTATGTCTTATCATGAAACATAGAAATGAGATGCGGTATGACGATTTAAGAAGCATTAGAACTCTAATGCTTCGATACGTAGACATCTCCAAACGCTATTTCAAAGCAAGGAAGGGACGCATTTACATTCTTTTGAAGTGAATACGAGGTATTCATAACACTGCACAATGAATATTATATCTTATCATGAAACATAGAAATGAGATAAGATATGGCGATTTATGAAGCATTTGATGTCTATTACTTCGATACGTAGGCATCTGCAAACGCTATTTCCTAGCAAGAAATTGTAGCATTTACATTCTTTTGAAGTGAATAATAGGTATACATAACACTGCACAATGAATATTATATCATATCATGAAACATAGAAATGAGATGCGATATCGCGATTTAAGAAGAATTAGAACACAATTGCTTCGAAACGTAGACATCTGCAAACGCTACTTCCTAGCAAGGAAGTGTCGCATTTACATTCTTTTGACAGGAATACGAGGTACACGTGACACTTTGCAATGAATGTTATATCTGATCATGAAACATAGGAATGAGATGCGATATGACGATTTAAGAAGCATTAGAACTCTATTGCTTCGATACGGTGACATCTGCAAACACTATTTCCCAGCAGCGAACTGTCGCATTCACATTCGTTTGAATTGTATGCGAGGAATACATGAAACTTCGCAATGAATATTATATATTATCATGAAACATAGATATGAGATGCGATATCGCGAATTAGCGAGCTTTAGAAATCTATTGCTTCGATACGTAGAAATCTGCGAACGCTATTTCCTAGCAAGGAAGTGTCGCATTTACATTCATTTTAAGTGTATGCAAGGTATACATGACCCTTCGCAATGAATATTATATATTGTCATGAAACATAGAAATGAGATGCGATATCGCGTTTTGAGAAGCATTAGAACTCTACTGCCACGATACGCAGACATCTGCAAACGCTGTTTCCTAGCAAGGAAGTGTCGCATTTACATTCATTTGAAGTATAGATGAGATAAACATAACACTACACAATGAATATTATATCTTATCATGATACATAGAAATGAGGTGCGATATGGCGATTTAAGAAGCATTAGAACTCTATTGCTTCGATACGTAGACATCTGCAAACGCTACTTCCTAGAAAGGAAGTGTCGCATTTACATTCTTTTGAAAGGAATACGAGGTATACGTGACACTTCGCAATGAATATTATATCTTATCATGAAACATAGAAATGCGATACGATATGAGGATTTATGAAGCATTAGAACTCTATTGCTCCGATACGTAGACATCTGCAAACACTATTTCCTAGCAAGGAAGTGTCGCATTTACATTCTTTTGAAGTGAATACGAGGTAAGCATAACACTGCACAATGAATATTATATGTTATCATGAAACATAGAAATGAGATGCGATATCGCGATTTAAGAAGCATTAGAACTCTACTGCCACGATACGCAGACATCTGCAAACGCTATTTCCTAGCAAGGAAGTGTCGCATTTACGTTTATTTGAAGTATAGATGAGATAAACATAACACTCCACAATGAATATTATATCTTATCATGAAACATAGAAATGTGATTGTAATATGGCGACTTAAGAAGCATTAGAACACTATTGCTTCGATACGTAGACATCTGCAAACACTATTTCCTTGCAAGGAACTGTCTCATTCACATCCATTTTAAGTGTATGCAAGGTATACATGACACTTCGCAATCAATATTATATCTTATCATGAAACATAGAAATGAGATGCGGTATGACGATTTAAGAAGCATTAGAACTCCATTGCTTCGATACGTAGACATCTGCAAAACTACTGACTAGCAAGGAAGTGTCGCATTTACATTCTTTTGAAAGGAATACGAGGTATACATGACACTTCGGAATGGATATTATATCTTATCATGAAACGTAGATATGAGATGTGATATGATGATTTAAGAAGCATTAGAACTCTATTGCTTCGATACGTAGACATCTGCAAACGCTATTGCCTAGCAAGGAAGTGTCGCATATACATTCTTTTGAAGTGAATACGAGGTATTCATAACACTGCAAAATGAATATTGTATCTTATCATAGAATATAACATAGAAATACGATGCGATATGGCGATTTATGAAGCATTAGATGTCTATTGCTTCGATACGTAGACATCTGCAAACGCTATTTCCAAGGAGGGAAGTGTCGCATTTACATCCATTTTAAGTGTATGCGAGGTATACATGACACTTCGCAATGAATATTATATCCTATCATGAAACACAGAAATGAGATGCGATATCGCTATTTAAGAAGCATTTGATCTCTATTGCTTCGATTCGTAGACATGTGCAAACGCTACTACCTTGCAAGGAAGTGTCGCATTTACATTCTTTTGAAGTGAATACAAGGTATACATGACACTTCGCAATGAATGTTATAACTTATCATGAAACATGGAAATGACATGCGATATCGAGTTTTAAGAAGCGTAGAACTCTATTGCTACGATACGTAGGCAACTGCAAACGCTATTTCCTAGCAAGGAAATGTCGCATTTACATTCTTCTGATGTGAAAACGAGGTATACATAACACTCCACAATGAATATTATATCTTACCATGAAACATAGGAATGAGATGCGATATCGCTATTTAAGAAGCATTTGATCTCTATTGCTTCGATTCGTAGACATCTGCAAACGCTACTACCTTGCAAGGACGAGTCGCATTTACATACTCTTGAAGTGAATACAAGGTATACATGACACTTCGCAATGAATATTATATCTCAACATGAAGCATGGAAATGGCATGCGATATCGCGTTTTGAGATGCATTAGAACTATAATCCCACGATACGTAGACATCTGCAAACGCTATTCAGTAGCAAGGAACTGTCGCATTTACATTCATTTGAAGTTTAGACGAGATATACGTAACATTGCACATTGAATATTATATATTATCATGAAACATATACATGAGATGTAGATATAACGATTTAAGAAGCATTAGAGAACTATTGCTTCGACACGTAGACATCTGCAAACGCTATTTCCAAGCAAGGAAGTGTCTCATTTACATTCTTTTGAAGTGAATGCGAGGTATTCATAACACTGCAAAATGAATATTATATATTATCTTGAAACATAGACATGAGATGTGATATCGCGAATTAGCAAGCTTTAGAAATCTATTGCTTCGATACGGAGACATCTGCAAACGCTATTTCCTACAAGGAGGTGTCTCATTTACATTCTTTTGAAGTGAATACGAGGTATACATAACACTCCACAATGAATATTATACATTATCATGAAACATAGTAATGAGTAGCGATATCGCGTATTGAGAAGCATTAGAAATCTATTGGTTCGATACGTAGACATCTGCAAACGCTACTTCCTAGCAAGGAAGTGTCGCATTTACATTCTTTTGAAAGGAATACGAGGTATACATGACACTTCGCAATGAATAATATATCTTATCATGAAACATAGAAATGAGATGCGATATCGCGATTTAAGAAGCATTAGAACAATATTGCTTCGATACGTATATATCTGCAAACGCTATATCCTAGCAAGGAAGTGTCGCATTCTCATTCTTTTGAGGTGAATACGAGGTATACATAACACTGCACAATGAATATTTTAACTTATCATGAAACATAGACATGAGATGCGATATGGCGATTTAAAAAGCATTAGAAATCTATTGGTTCGATACGTTGACATCTGCAAACGCTACTTCCTAGCAAGGAAGTGTCGCATTTACATTCTTTTGAAAGGAATACGAGGTATACATGACACTTCGCAGTGAATATTATATCTTATCATGTAACGTAGATATGAGATGCGATATGACGATTTAAGAAGCATTAGAAAACTATTGCTTCGATACGTAGACATCTGCAAATGCTATTGCCTAGCAAGGAAGTGTCGCATTTACATTCTTTTGAAGTGACTACGAAATATTCATAACAGAGCACAATGATTATTATATCTTATCATGAAACATAAAAATGAGATGCGGTATCGCGATTTAAGACGCTTTGTAACTCTATTGCTTCGATACGTAGATATCTGCAAACACTATTTCCTAGCAAGGAACTGACGCATTCACATTCATTTGAAGTGTATGCGAAGACATACATGACGCTTCGCAATGAATATTATATATTATCATGAAACATAAAAATGCGAAGCTATATCGCGTTTTGAGAAGCATTAGACCTCTAATGCGACGGTACGTAGACATCTGCAAACGCTATTTCCTCGCAAGGGGGAGTCGCATTTACATTCATTTGAAGTGTAGACGAGATACACATAACACGGCACAATGAATATTTTATATTATCATGGAAAATAGTAATGAGATGCGATATGGCGATTTATGAAGCATTGGCTGTCTGTTGCTTCGATACGTAGACATCTGCAGACGCTATTTCATAGCAAGGAAGTGTCGCATTTACATTCATTTGAAGTGTATGCGAGGTATACATGACACTTCGCAGTGAATATTATATATTATCATGAAACATAGAAATGAGTAGCGATATCGCGTTTTGAGAAGCATTAGAACCCTTATGCTTCGATACGTAGACATCTGCAAACGCTACTTCCTTGCAGGGAAGTGTCGCATTTACATTCTTTTGAAAGGAATGCGAGGTATACATGACACTTCGCAATGAATATTATATCTCATCATGAAACATAGAAATGAGATGCGATATGACGATTTCAGAAGCATTAGAAATCTATTGCTTCGATACGTAGACATCTGCAAACGCAACTTCCTAGCAAGGAAGTGTAGCATTTATATTCTTTTGAAGTGAATACGAGGTATTCATAACACTGCACAATGAATATGATATCTTATCATGAAACATAGAAATGTGATGCGATATCGCGGTTTAAGAAGCTTTAGAACTCTATTGCTTCGATACGTAGACATCTGCAAAACCAATTTCCTAGCAAGGAAGTGTCGCATTTGCATTCATTTGAAGTATAGACGAGATATACATAACACTGCACAATGAATATTATATCTTATCATGAAACATAGAAATGAGAGGCGATATGGCGACTTAAGAAGCATTAGAAACCTATTGGTTCGATACGTAGACATCTGCAAACGCTACTTCCAACAAGGAAGTGTCGCATTAACATTCTTTTGAAAGGAATACGAGGTATACATGGCACTTCGCAATGAATATTATATCTTATCATGAAACATAGAAATGAGATGCGATATGACGATTTAAGAAGCATTAGAAGTCTATTGCTTCGGTACGTAGACATCTGCAAACGCTATTTCCTAGCAAGGAAGTGTCGCATTTACATTCATTTGAAGTGTATGCGAGGTATACATGACACTTCGCAGTGAATAATATATATTATCATGAAACATAGAAATGAGTAGCGATATCGCGTTTTGAGAAGCATTAGAACCCTTATGCTTCGATACGTAGACATCTGCAAACGCTACTTCCTTGCAGGGAAGTGTCGCATTTACATTCTTTTGAAAGGAATGCGAGGTATACATGACACTTCGCAATGAATAATATATCTCATCATGAAACATAGAAATGAGATGCGATATGACGATTTCAGAAGCATTAGAAATCTATTGCTTCGATACGTAGACATCTGCAAACGCAACTTCCTAGCAAGGAAGTGTAGCATTTATATTCTTTTGAAGTGAATACGAGGTATTCATAACACTGCACAATGAATATGATATCTTATCATGAAACATAGAAATGTGATGCGATATCGCGGTTTAAGAAGCTTTAGAACTCTATTGCTTCGATACGTAGACATCTGCAAAACCAATTTCCTAGCAAGGAAGTGTCGCATTTGCATTCATTTGAAGTATAGACGAGATATACATAACACTGCACAATGAATATTATATCTTATCATGAAACATAGAAATGAGAGGCGATATGGCGACTTAAGAAGCATTAGAAACATATTGGTTCGATACGTAGACATCTGCAAACGCTACTTCCAACAAGGAAGTGTCGCATTAACATTCTTTTGAAAGGAATACGAGGTATACATGGCACTTCGCAATGAATATTATATCTTATCATGAAACATAGAAATGAGATGCGATATGACGATTTAAGAAGCATTAGAAGTCTATTGCTTCGGTACGTAGACATCTGCAAACGCTATTTCCTAGCAAGGAAGTGTCGCATTTACATTCATTTGAAGTGTATGCGAGGTATACATGACACTTCGCAGTGAATAATATATATTATCATGAAACATAGAAATGAGTAGCGATATCGCGTTTTGAGAAGCATTAGAACCCTTATGCTTCGATACGTAGACATCTGCAAACGCTACTTCCTAGCAGGGAAGTGTCGCATTTACATTCTTCTGAAAGGAATGCGAGGTATACATGACACTTCGCAATGAATATTATATCTCATCATGAAACATAGAAATGAGACGCGCTATGGCGATTTAAGAAGCTTTAGAACTTTATTGCTTCGATACGTAGATATCTGCAAACTCTATTTCCTAGCAAGGAGCTGTCGCACTCACATTCATTTGAAGTGTATGCGAGGTATACATGACACTTCGCAATGAATATTATATATTATCATGAATCATAGTAATGAGTAGCGATGTAGCGATTTAAGAAGCATTAGAACTCTATTGCTTCGATACGTAGACATCTGCAAACTCTACTTCCTAGCAAGGAAGTGTCGCATTAACATTCTTTTGAAAGGAATACGAGGTATACATGGCACATCGCAATGAATATTATATCTTATCATGAAACATAGAAATGAGATGCGATATGATGATTTAAGAAGCATTAGAATTCTATTGCTTCGATACGCAGACATCTGCAATCGCTATTTCCTAGCATGGAAGTGTCACATGTACATTCAATTGAAGTGTATGCGAGATATACATGACACTTCGTAATGAATATTATATCTTACCATGAAACATAGGAATGAGATGCGATATCGCGATTTAAGAAGCATTAGAATTCCATTGCTTCGATACGCTGACATCTGCAAACGCTATTTCCTAGCAAGGAAGTGTTGCATTTACATTCTTTTGAAGTGAGTACGAGGTATACATAACACTGCACAGTGAATATTATATCTTATCGTGAAACATAGAACATAGAGTTGATATCCCGTTTAAAGAAGCATTGGAATTCAATTGCTTCGGTGCTTTGACATCTGGAAACGCTATTTATTAGCAAGGAAGTGTGGCATTTACATTCTTTTGTAGTGCAGACGAAGTATACATAACACTTTGCAATGAATATTGCATCACATCATGAAAAATAGAACTGCGATGCAACATTGCTTTTTAAGAAGCGTTAGAAATCTATTGCTTCGATACGTAGATATCTGCTAACGCTACTTCCTAGCAAAGTGTACCGCCTGCCAACCTCAGACGGCGCCCGCCAACCTCGACGGCCACAGTTCAGCATCCGCATCTCCTCCAGCATCCGGATCCCCTACACGCTGGCAACCCGCATACTGGCCGCCACGGAACGGGGATGCGACGCCACACATACGAGAGGGAGGATTCCACTCCACGCTACGAGGATGAGGAGAGCTACGACGCCAGGATCATTGAAAGGTAAGTTGCACTTCTTTGTACCCGGTAATCGAGTCTTGTCCACCGACGAACCCAGCACTGCGCAATTAGCGTCGATTTCGGGAACGGCTACGAAAAGTGTCCACGTGACGAGCGCTTTCGCGACTTTAGAACGTGACACTTCAAAAAAATGTAAATGCGACACGTCCTTGCTAGGAAATAGCGTTTGCAGATGCCTCCGTAACGAAGCAATACTGTTCTAGTGCTTTTTAAAACGAGATATCGCATCTGATTTCTATGTTCCATGATAAGATATAATATTCATTGCGAAGTGTTATGTATACCTCGCTTAAACTTCAAATGAATGTAAATGCGACACTTCTTTGCTAGGAAGTAGCGTTTCCAGATGTCTACGTATCGCAGCAATAGAGTTCTAATGCTTCTCAAAACGCGATATCGCATACCATTTCTATGTTTCGTGATAAAATATAATATTCATTGCGAAGTATCATGTATACCTCGCCTTCACTTCAAATGAATGTAAAAGCGAAACTTCCTTCTTAGCATATAGCGTTTGCAGATCCCTACGTACCGTAGCAAAAGAGTTCTAATGCTTCTTAAAACGAGACGTTGCATCTCATTTCTACGTTTCATGATTAGATATAATATTCATTGTAAAGTGTCATGTATACCAAGCATACACATCAAATGAACGTAAATGCGACATTTCCTTTGCTAGGAAATAGCGTTTGCAGATGTCTACGTATCGTAGCAATTGTGTGCTAATGCTTCTTAAAACGGGATATCGCATCTCATTTCTATGTTTCATGATAAGATATTATATACATTGCGAAGTGTCATGCATACCCCGTATTCACTTCAAATGAACGTAAATGCGAGATTTCCTTTGCTAGGAAATAACGTTTCCAGATGACTACGTGTCGAAACAATAGAGATCTAATGATTCTTAAAACGAGATGTCGTATCTCATTTCTGTGTTTCGTGATAAGATATAATATTCATTGTGGAGTGTTATGTATACCTCGTATTCACTTCAAAAGAATGTAAACACTACACTTCCTTGCTAGGAAATATTGTTTGCAGATGTCTACGTACCGTAGCAATAGAGTTCTAGTGCTTCTTAAATCCCGATATCGAATATCATTTCTACGTTTCGTGATAAGGTATAGTATTCATTGCGATGTGTCATGTATACCTCGTATTCACATCAAAAGGATGTAAATGCGACACTTCCTTGCTCGGAAATAGCGTTTCCAGATGACCACGTATCGAAAGAATACAGTTCTAATACTTCCTAATACGAGATGTCGTATCTCATTTCTGTGTTTCATGATAAGATATAATACCCATTGCGAAGTGTCATGTATATCTCGTATTCACTGCAAAAGAATGTAAGTGCGGCATTTCCATGCTAGGAAATAGCGTTTGCAGATGTCTACGTATCGTAGCAATAGAGATCTAATGCTTCTTAAAACGAGATGTCGCATTTCATTTCTATATTTCGTGATAAGATATAATATTCATTGTGGAGTGTTATGTATACCTCGTATTTACTTCAAAAGAATGTAAATACGACACCTCCTTGCTAGGAAATATTGTTTGCAGATGTCTACGTATATTAGCAATAGAGTTCTAATGCTTCTCAAAACGCGATAACGCATCTCACTTCTATGTTTCATGATAACATATAATATTCATTGCGAAGTGTCATGTATACCTCGTATTCACTGCAAAAGAATGTAAATGCGACACTTACATGCTAGGAAATAGCGTTTTCAGATGTCTACGTATATTAGCAATAGAGTTCTAATGCTTCTCAAAACGCGATATCGCATCTCACTTCTATGTTTCATGATAAGATATAATATTCATTGCGAAGTGTCATGTATACCTCGTATTCACTTCAAGAGAATGTAAATGCGACGCTTCCATGCTAGGAAATAGCGTTTGCAGATGTCTACGCATCGTTGCAATAAAGTTCTAATGCTTCCTAAAACGCGATATCGCATCTCACTTGTATGTTTCATGGTAAGATATAATATTCATTGCGAAGTGTCATGTATACCTCGTATTCACTTCAAAAGAATGTAAATGCGACACTTACATGCTAGGAAATACCGTTTCCAGAAGTCTACGTATCGTAGCAAT
Organism: Xylocopa sonorina; assembly: GCF_050948175.1. Lineage (NCBI taxonomy): Eukaryota > Metazoa > Arthropoda > Insecta > Hymenoptera > Apidae > Xylocopa > Xylocopa sonorina. The sequence continues at coordinate 1,909,885 of NW_027490091.1, forward strand.
AGAGTTCTAATGCTTCTTAAAACGAGATGTCGCATTTCATTCCTATGTTTCGTGATAAGATATAATTTTCATTGTGGAGTGTTATGTATACCTCGCATTCGATTCAAAAGAATGTAAATGCGACACTTCCTTGCTTCGAAATACTGTTTGCAGATGTCTACGTATCGCAGAAATAGAGTTCTAATGCTTATTAAAACGAGATGTCGCATTTCATTTCTATGTTTCGTGATAGGATATAATATTCATTGCGAAATGTCATGTATACCTCGTATTAACTTCAAAAGAATGTAAGTGCGGCATTTCCATGCTAGGAAATAGCGTTTGCAGATGTCTACGCATCGTTGCAATAAAGTTCTAATGCTTCCTAAAACGCGATATCGAATCTCACCTCTATGTTTCATGATAAGATATAATATTCATTGCAAAGTGTCATGTATACCTCGTATTCACTTCAAAAGAATGTAAATGCGACACTTCCTTGCTAGGAAATAACGTTTGCAGATGTCTACGTATATTAGCAATAGAGTTCTAATGCTTCTCAAAACGCTATATCGCATCTCACTTCAATGTTTCATGATAAGATATAATATTCATTGCGAAGTGTCATGTATACCTCGTATTCACTTCAAGAGAATGTAAATGCGACGCTTCCATGCTAGGAAATAGCGTTTGCAGATGTCTACGCATCGTCGCAATAAAGTTCTAATGCTTCCTAAAACGCGATATCGCATCTCACTTGTATGTTTCATGATAAGATATAATATTCATTGCGAAGTGTCATGTATACCTCGTATTCACTTCAAAAGAATGTAAATGCGACACTTACATGCTAGGAAATAGCGTTTCCAGAAGTCTACGTATCGTAGCAATAGGGTTCTAATGCTTCATAAAACGAGATGTCGCATTTCATTCCTATGTTTCGTGATAAGATATAATATTGATTGTGGACTGTTATGTATACCTCGTATTCACTTCAAAAGAATGTAAATACGACACTTCCATGCTAGGAAATATTGTTTGCAGATGTCTACGTATCGTAGCAATAGAGTTCTAATGCTTCTTAGTACGCGATATCGCAACTCACTTCAATGTTTCATGATAAAATATAATATTCATTGCGAAGTGTCATGTATACCTCGTATTCGCTTCAAAAGAATGTAAGTGCGACACTTCCTTGCTCGGAAATAGCGTTTCCAGATGACCACGTATCGAAAGAATAGAGTTCTAATGCTTCTTAAAACGAGATGTCGTATCTCATTTCTGTGTTTCATGATAAGATATAATACCCATTGCGAAGTGTCATGTATATCTCGTATTCACTTCAAAAGAATGTAAGTGCGGCATTTCCATGCTAGGAAATAGCGTTAGCAGATGTCTACGTATCGTAGCAATAGAGTTCTAATGCTTCTCAAAACGCGATAACGCATCTCACTTCTATGTTTCATGATAAGATATAATATTCATTGCGAAGTGTCATGTATACCTCGTATTCACTGCAAAAGAATGTAAATGCGACACTTACATGCTAGGAAATAGCGTTTTCAGATGTCTACGTATCGCCGCAATAGAGTTCTAATGCTTCTTAAAACGAGATGTCGCATTTCATTTCTATATTTCGTGATAAGATATAATATTCATTGTGGAGTGTTATGTATACCTCGTATTCACTTCAAAAGAATGTAAATACGACACTTCCTTGCTAGGAAATATTGTTTGCAGATGTCTACGTATCGTAGAAATAGAGTTCTAATGCCTCTTAAAACGAGATGTCGCATTTCATTTCTAAGTTTCGTGATAAGATATAATATTCACTGTGGAGTGTAATATATACCTCGTATTCACTTCAAAAGAATGTAAGTGCGACACTTGCATGCTAGGAGGTAGCGTTTGCAGATGTCTACGTATCGAAGCAATAGAGTTCTAATGCTTCTTAAAACGCGATATCGAATCTCACTTCTATGTTTTATGATAAGATATAATATTCACTGCAAAGTGTCATGTATACCTCGTATTCACTCCAAAAGAATGTAAATACGACACTTCCTAGCTAGGAAATATTGTTTGCAGATGTCTACGTATCGCAGAAATAGAGTTCTGATGCTTCTTAAATCGCGATATCGCATCTTATTTCTATGTTTCATGATAAGATATAATATTCATTGTGCAGTGTTATGAATACCTCGTATTCACTTCAAAAGAATGTAAATGCGACACGTCCTTGCTAGGAAATAACGTTTGCAGATGTCTACGTATATTAGCAATAGAGTTCTAATGCTTCTCAAAACGCGATATCGCATCTCACTTGTATGTTTCATGATAAGATATAATATTCATTGCGAAGTGTCATGTATACCTCGTATTCACTTCAAAAGAATGTAAATGCGACACTTACATGCTAGGAAATACCGTTTCCAGAAGTCTACGTATCGTAGCAATAGAGTTCTAATGCTTCTTAAAACGAGATGTCGCATTTCATTCCTATGTTTCGTGATAAGATATAATTTTCATTGTGGAGTGTTATGTATACCTCGCATTCGATTCAAAAGAATGTAAATGCGACACTTCCTTGCTTCGAAATACTGTTTGCAGATGTCTACGTATCGCAGAAATAGAGTTCTAATGCTTATTAAAACGAGATGTCGCATTTCATTTCTATGTTTCGTGATAGGATATAATATTCATTGCGAAGTGTCATGTATACCTCGTATTAACTTCAAAAGAATGTAAGTGCGGCATTTCCATGCTAGGAAATAGCGTTTGCAGATGTCTACGCATCGTTGCAATAAAGTTCTAATGCTTCCTAAAACGCGATATCGAATCTCACCTCTATGTTTCATGATAAGATATAATATTCATTGCAAAGTGTCATGTATACCTCGTATTCACTTCAAAAGAATGTAAATGCGACACTTCCTTGCTAGGAAATAACGTTTGCAGATGTCTACGTATATTAGCAATAGAGTTCTAATGCTTCTCAAAACGCTATATCGCATCTCACTTCAATGTTTCATGATAAGATATAATATTCATTGCGAAGTGTCATGTATACCTCGTATTCACTTCAAGAGAATGTAAATGCGACGCTTCCATGCTAGGAAATAGCGTTTGCAGATGTCTACGCATCGTTGCAATAAAGTTCTAATGCTTCCTAAAACGCGATATCGCATCTCACTTGTATGTTTCATGATAAGATATAATATTCATTGCGAAGTGTCATGTATACCTCGTATTCACTTCAAAAGAATGTAAATGCGACACTTACATGCTAGGAAATAGCGTTTCCAGAAGTCTACGTATCGTAGCAATAGGGTTCTAATGCTTCATAAAACGAGATGTCGCATTTCATTCCTATGTTTCGTGATAAGATATAATATTGATTGTGGACTGTTATGTATACCTCGTATTCACTTCAAAAGAATGTAAATACGACACTTCCATGCTAGGAAATATTGTTTGCAGATGTCTACGTATCGTAGCAATAGAGTTCTAATGCTTCTTAGTACGCGATATCGCAACTCACTTCAATGTTTCATGATAAAATATAATATTCATTGCGAAGTGTCATGTATACCTCGTATTCGCTTCAAAAGAATGTAAGTGCGACACTTCCTTGCTCGGAAATAGCGTTTCCAGATGACCACGTATCGAAAGAATAGAGTTCTAATGCTTCTTAAAACGAGATGTCGTATCTCATTTCTGTGTTTCATGATAAGATATAATACCCATTGCGAAGTGTCATGTATATCTCGTATTCACTTCAAAAGAATGTAAGTGCGGCATTTCCATGCTAGGAAATAGAGTTAGCAGATGTCTACGTATCGTAGCAATAGAGTTCTAATGCTTCTCAAAACGCGATAACGCATCTCACTTCTATGTTTCATGATAAGATATAATATTCATTGCGAAGTGTCATGTATACCTCGTATTCACTTCAAAAGAATGTAAATGCGACACTTACATGCTAGGAAATAGCGTTTCCAGAAGTCTACGTATCGTAGCAATAGGGTTCTAATGCTTCATAAAACGAGATGTCGCATTTCATTCCTATGTTTCGTGATAAGATATAATATTGATTGTGGACTGTTATGTATACCTCGTATTCACTTCAAAAGAATGTAAATACGACACTTCCATGCTAGGAAATATTGTTTGCAGATGTCTACGTATCGTAGCAATAGAGTTCTAATGCTTCTTAGTACGCGATATCGCAACTCACTTCAATGTTTCATGATAAAATATAATATTCATTGCGAAGTGTCATGTATACCTCGTATTCGCTTCAAAAGAATGTAAGTGCGACACTTCCTTGCTCGGAAATAGCGTTTCCAGATGACCACGTATCGAAAGAATAGAGTTCTAATGCTTCTTAAAACGAGATGTCGTATCTCATTTCTGTGTTTCATGATAAGATATAATACCCATTGCGAAGTGTCATGTATATCTCGTATTCACTTCAAAAGAATGTAAGTGCGGCATTTCCATGCTAGGAAATAGCGTTAGCAGATGTCTACGTATCGTAGCAATAGAGTTCTAATGCTTCTCAAAACGCGATAACGCATCTCACTTCTATGTTTCATGATAAGATATAATATTCATTGCGAAGTGTCATGTATACCTCGTATTCACTGCAAAAGAATGTAAATGCGACACTTACATGCTAGGAAATAGCGTTTTCAGATGTCTACGTATCGCCGCAATAGAGTTCTAATGCTTCTTAAAACGAGATGTCGCATTTCATTTCTATATTTCGTGATAAGATATAATATTCATTGTGGAGTGTTATGTATACCTCGTATTCACTTCAAAAGAATGTAAATACGACACTTCCTTGCTAGGAAATATTGTTTGCAGATGTCTACGTATCGTAGAAATAGAGTTCTAATGCCTCTTAAAACGAGATGTCGCATTTCATTTCTAAGTTTCGTGATAAGATATAATATTCACTGTGGAGTGTAATATATACCTCGTATTCACTTCAAAAGAATGTAAATGCGACACTTGCATGCTAGGAGGTAGCGTTTGCAGATGTCTACGTATCGAAGCAATAGAGTTCTAATGCTTCTTAAAACGCGATATCGAATCTCACTTCTATGTTTTATGATAAGATATAATATTCATTGCAAAGTGTCATGTATACCTCGTATTCACTCCAAAAGAATGTAAATACGACACTTCCTAGCTAGGAAATATTGTTTGCAGATGTCTACGTATCGCAGAAATAGAGTTCTGATGCTTCTTAAATCGCGATATCGCATCTTATTTCTATGTTTCATGATAAGATATAATATTCATTGTGCAGTGTTATGAATACCTCGTATTCACTTCAAAAGAATGTAAATGCGACACTTCCTTGCTAGGAAATAACGTTTGCAGATGTCTACGTATATTAGCAATAGAGTTCTAATGCTTCTCAAAACGCGATATCGCATCTCACTTCTATGTTTCATGATAAGATATAATATTCATTTCGAAGTGTCATGTATACCTCGTATTCACTTCAAAAGAATGTAAATGCGACGCTTCCATGCTAGGAAATAGCGTTTGCAGATGTCTACGTATCACAGCAATAGAGTACTAATGCTTCTTAAAACGCGATATCGAATCTCACTTCTATGTTTCATGATAAGATATAATATTCATTGCAAAGTGTCATGTATACCTCGTATTCACTTCAAAAGAATGTAAATGCGACGCTTCCATGCTAGGAAATAGCGTTTGCAGATGTCTACGTATCGTAGCAATAGAGTTCTAATGCCTCTTAAAACGAGATGTCGCATTTCATTTCTAAGTTTCGTGATAAGGTATAATATTCACTGTGGAGTGTAATATATACCTCGTATTCACTTCAAAAGAATGTAAATGCGACACTTGCATGCTAGGAGGTAGCGTTTGCAGATTTCTACGTATCGAAGCAATAGAGTTCTAATGCTTCTTAAAACGCGATATCGAATCTCACTTCTATGTTTTATGATAAGATATAATATTCATTGCAAAGTGTCATGTATACCTCGTATTCACTCCAAAAGAATGTAAATACGACACTTCCTAGCTAGGAAATATTGTTTGCAGATGTCTACGTATCGCAGAAATAGAGTTCTAATGCTTCTTAAATCGCGATATCGCATCTTATTTCTATGTTTCATGATAAGATATAATATTCATTGTGCAGTGTTATGAATACCTCGTATTCACTTCAAAAGAATGTAAATGCGACACTTCCTTGCTAGGAAATAACGTTTGCAGATGTCTACGTATATTAGCAATAGAGTTCTAATGCTTCTCAAAACGCGATATCGCATCTCACTTGTATGTTTCATGATAAGATATAATATTCATTGCGAAGTGTCATGTATACCTCGTATTCACTTCAAAAGAATGTAAATGCGACACTTACATGCTAGGAAATACCGTTTCCAGAAGTCTACGTATCGTAGCAATAGAGTTCTAATGCTTCTTAAAACGAGATGTCGCATTTCATTCCTATGTTTCGTGATAAGATATAATTTTCATTGTGGAGTGTTATGTATACCTCGCATTCGATTCAAAAGAATGTAAATGCGACACTTCCTTGCTTCGAAATACTGTTTGCAGATGTCTACGTATCGCAGAAATAGAGTTCTAATGCTTATTAAAACGAGATGTCGCATTTCATTTCTATGTTTCGTGATAGGATATAATATTCATTGCGAAGTGTCATGTATACCTCGTATTAACTTCAAAAGAATGTAAGTGCGGCATTTCCATGCTAGGAAATAGCGTTTGCAGATGTCTACGCATCGTTGCAATAAAGTTCTAATGCTTCCTAAAACGCGATATCGAATCTCACCTCTATGTTTCATGATAAGATATAATATTCATTGCAAAGTGTCATGTATACCTCGTATTCACTTCAAAAGAATGTAAATGCGACACTTCCTTGCTAGGAAATAACGTTTGCAGATGTCTACGTATATTAGCAATAGAGTTCTAATGCTTCTCAAAACGCTATATCGCATCTCACTTCAATGTTTCATGATAAGATATAATATTCATTGCGAAGTGTCATGTATACCTCGTATTCACTTCAAGAGAATGTAAATGCGACGCTTCCATGCTAGGAAATAGCGTTTGCAGATGTCTACGCATCGTTGCAATAAAGTTCTAATGCTTCCTAAAACGCGATATCGCATCTCACTTGTATGTTTCATGATAAGATATAATATTCATTGCGAAGTGTCATGTATACCTCGTATTCACTTCAAAAGAATGTAAATGCGACACTTACATGCTAGGAAATAGCGTTTCCAGAAGTCTACGTATCGTAGCAATAGGGTTCTAATGCTTCATAAAACGAGATGTCGCATTTCATTCCTATGTTTCGTGATAAGATATAATATTGATTGTGGACTGTTATGTATACCTCGTATTCACTTCAAAAGAATGTAAATACGACACTTCCATGCTAGGAAATATTGTTTGCAGATGTCTACGTATCGTAGCAATAGAGTTCTAATGCTTCTTAGTACGCGATATCGCAACTCACTTCAATGTTTCATGATAAAATATAATATTCATTGCGAAGTGTCATGTATACCTCGTATTCGCTTCAAAAGAATGTAAGTGCGACACTTCCTTGCTCGGAAATAGCGTTTCCAGATGACCACGTATCGAAAGAATAGAGTTCTAATGCTTCTTAAAACGAGATGTCGTATCTCATTTCTGTGTTTCATGATAAGATATAATACCCATTGCGAAGTGTCATGTATATCTCGTATTCACTTCAAAAGAATGTAAGTGCGGCATTTCCATGCTAGGAAATAGAGTTAGCAGATGTCTACGTATCGTAGCAATAGAGTTCTAATGCTTCTCAAAACGCGATAACGCATCTCACTTCTATGTTTCATGATAAGATATAATATTCATTGCGAAGTGTCATGTATACCTCGTATTCACTTCAAAAGAATGTAAATGCGACACTTACATGCTAGGAAATAGCGTTTCCAGAAGTCTACGTATCGTAGCAATAGGGTTCTAATGCTTCATAAAACGAGATGTCGCATTTCATTCCTATGTTTCGTGATAAGATATAATATTGATTGTGGACTGTTATGTATACCTCGTATTCACTTCAAAAGAATGTAAATACGACACTTCCATGCTAGGAAATATTGTTTGCAGGTGTCTACGTATCGTAGCAATAGAGTTCTAATGCTTCTTAGTACGCGATATCGCAACTCACTTCAATGTTTCATGATAAAATATAATATTCATTGCGAAGTGTCATGTATACCTCGTATTCGCTTCAAAAGAATGTAAGTGCGACACTTCCTTGCTCGGAAATAGCGTTTCCAGATGACCACGTATCGAAAGAATAGAGTTCTAATGCTTCTTAAAACGAGATGTCGTATCTCATTTCTGTGTTTCATGATAAGATATAATACCCATTGCGAAGTGTCATGTATATCTCGTATTCACTTCAAAAGAATGTAAGTGCGGCATTTCCATGCTAGGAAATAGCGTTAGCAGATGTCTACGTATCGTAGCAATAGAGTTCTAATGCTTCTCAAAACGCGATAACGCATCTCACTTCTATGTTTCATGATAAGATATAATATTCATTGCGAAGTGTCATGTATACCTCGTATTCACTGCAAAAGAATGTAAATGCGACACTTACATGCTAGGAAATAGCGTTTTCAGATGTCTACGTATCGCCGCAATAGAGTTCTAATGCTTCTTAAAACGAGATGTCGCATTTCATTTCTATATTTCGTGATAAGATATAATATTCATTGTGGAGTGTTATGTATACCTCGTACTCACTTCAAAAGAATGCAAATACGACACTTCCTTGCTAGGAAATATTGTTTGCAGATGTCTACGTATCGTAGAAATAGAGTTCTAATGCCTCTTAAAACGAGATGTCGCATTTCATTTCTAAGTTTCGTGATAAGATATAATATTCACTGTGGAGTGTAATATATACCTCGTATTCACTTCAAAAGAATGTAAATGCGACACTTGCATGCTAGGAGGTAGCGTTTGCAGATGTCTACGTATCGAAGCAATAGAGTTCTAATGCTTCTTAAAACGCGATATCGAATCTCACTTCTATGTTTTATGATAAGATATAATATTCATTGCAAAGTGTCATGTATACCTCGTATTCACTCCAAAAGAATGTAAATACGACACTTCCTAGCTAGGAAATATTGTTTGCAGATGTCTACGTATCGCAGAAATAGAGTTCTGATGCTTCTTAAATCGCGATATCGCATCTTATTTCTATGTTTCATGATAAGATATAATATTCATTGTGCAGTGTTATGAATACCTCGTATTCACTTCAAAAGAATGTAAATGCGACACTTCCTTGCTAGGAAATAACGTTTGCAGATGTCTACGTATATTAGCAATAGAGTTCTAATGCTTCTCAAAACGCGATATCGCATCTCACTTCTATGTTTCATGATAAGATATAATATTCATTTCGAAGTGTCATGTATACCTCGTATTCACTTCAAAAGAATGTAAATGCGACGCTTCCATGCTAGGAAATAGCGTTTGCAGATGTCTACGTATCACAGCAATAGAGTACTAATGCTTCTTAAAACGCGATATCGAATCTCACTTCTATGTTTCATGATAAGATATAATATTCATTGCAAAGTGTCATGTATACCTCGTATTCACTTCAAAAGAATGTAAATGCGACGCTTCCATGCTAGGAAATAGCGTTTGCAGATGTCTACGTATCGTAGCAATAGAGTTCTAATGCCTCTTAAAACGAGATGTCGCATTTCATTTCTAAGTTTCGTGATAAGGTATAATATTCACTGTGGAGTGTAATATATACCTCGTATTCACTTCAAAAGAATGTAAATGCGACACTTGCATGCTAGGAGGTAGCGTTTGCAGATTTCTACGTATCGAAGCAATAGAGTTCTAATGCTTCTTAAAACGCGATATCGAATCTCACTTCTATGTTTTATGATAAGATATAATATTCATTGCAAAGTGTCATGTATACTTCGTATTCACTCCAAAAGAATGTAAATACGACACTTCCTAGCTAGGAAATATTGTTTGCAGATGTCTACGTATCGCAGAAATAGAGTTCTAATGCTTCTTAAATCGCGATATCGCATCTTATTTCTATGTTTCATGATAAGATATAATATTCATTGTGCAGTGTTATGAATACCTCGTATTCACTTCAAAAGAATGTAAATGCGACACTTCCTTGCTAGGAAATAACGTTTGCAGATGTCTACGTATATTAGCAATAGAGTTCTAATGCTTCTCAAAACGCGATATCGCATCTCACTTCTATGTTTCATGATAAGATATAATATTCATTGCGAAGTGTCATGTATACCTCGTATTCACTTCAAAAGAATGTAAATGCGACGCTTCCATGCTAGGAAATAGCGTTTGCAGATGTCTACGTATCACAGCAATAGAGTACTAATGCTTCTTAAAACGCGATATCGAATCTCACTTCTATGTTTCATGATAAGATATAATATTCATTGCAAAGTGTCATGTATACCTCGTATTCACTTCAAAAGAATGTAAATGCGACGCTTCCATGCTAGGAAATAGCGTTTGCAGATGTCTACGTATCGTAGCAATAGAGTTCTAATGCTTCTTAAAACGAGATGTCGCATGTCATTTCTATATTTCGTGATAAGATATAATATTCATTGTGGAGTGTTATGTATACCTCGCATTCGCTTCAAAAGGATGTAAATGCGACACTTCCTTGCTTGGAAATACTGTTTGCAGATGTCTACGTATCGCAGAACTAGAGTTCTAATGCTTCTTAAAACGAGAAGTCGCATTTCATTTCTATGTTTCGTAATAAGATATAATATTCATTGTGGTATGTTATGTATGCCTCGTATTCACTTCAAAAGAATGTAAATGCGACACTTCCTAGCTAGGATATTGCGTTTGCAGATGTCTACGTATCGTAGCAATAGTGTTCTAATGCTTCATAAAACGCGATAACGCATCTCATTTCTATGTTTCCTGATAAGATATAATATTCAGTGCGAAGTGTCATGTATATCTCGTACTCACACCATAAGAATGTAAATGCGACACTTCCATGCTAGGAAATAGCGTTTGCAGATGTCAACGTATCGTAGCAATAGACTTCTATTGCTTCTTAAATCGCGATATCGCATTTCACTACTATGTTTCATGATAAGATATAATATTCATTGCGAAGTGTCATGTATACCTCGTGCTCACTTCAAAGGAATGTAAATGCGACACTTCCTTGCTAGGAAATAGCGTTTCCAGATGTCTACGTACCGAAGCAATGCAGCTCTAATGCTCCTTAAAGCGACATGTCGCATCTCATTTCTATGTTTCATGATAAGATATAATATTCATTGCGAAGACTCATGTATACCTCATACTCACTTCAAAAGAATGTAAATGCGACACATCCTCGCTAGGAAATAGCGTTTGCAGATGTCTACGTATCGTAGCAATGGTGTTCTAATGCTTCTTAAATCGCAATATCGCATCTCATTTCTATGTTTCGTGATAACTTATAATATTCATTGCGAAGTGTCATGTATACTTCGTATTCACTTCAAGAAAATGTAAATGCGAATATTCCTTGCTAGGAAATAGCGTTTGCAGATGTCTACGTAACGTAGCCATAGATTTCTAATGCTGCTTAAATCGAGATATCGCATCTCATTCCTATGTTTCGCGATAAGTTATAATATTCATTGCTAAGTTTCATGTATACCTCGTATTCACTTCAAAAGAATGTAAATGCGAAACTTTCATGCTAGGAAATAGCGTTCGCGTATTGTCTAGGTATCGTAGCAATAGAGTTCTAATTCTACTTAAATCGCGATATCACATCACATTTCTATGATTCGTGGTAAGATATAATATTCATTGCGATTTGACATGTATACCTCGTATTCACTTCAAAAGAATGTAAATGCGACACATCCTTGCTAGGAAATAGCGTTTCCAGATATCTACGTATCTAAGCAATAGTGTTCTAATGCTTCTCAAAACGCGATATCGCATCTCATTTCTATGATTCATGATAAGATATAATAATCAATGCGGAGTGTTATGTATACCTAGTTTTCACTTCAAAAGAATGTAAATGCGACACTTCCTTGCTAGGAAATAGCGATTGTAGAATTCTACGTATCGAAGTAATAGTGTTCTGGTGCTTCTTAAAACGAGACATCGCATCTCATTTCCATGCTTCATGATAAGTTATAATATTCACAGCGAAGTGTTATGTATACCTCGTATACACTTCAAATGAATATAAATGCCACACTTCCTTGCTAGGGAATAGCGTTTCCAGATATCCACGTATAGAAGCAATAGCGTCTGAATGCTTCTTAAAGCGCGATATCGCACCTCAGTTCCATGTTGCACGATAAAACATAATATTCATTGCGAAACGTTACGCATACCTCGTCTACACTTCAAATGAATGTGAATGCCACACATTCTTGCTGGGGAATGCGTTTCCAGATGTCCACGTATCTAAGCAATACAGTTCTTATGCTTCTTAGAACGCGATATCTCCTCTCATTTCTATATTTCATGATATGATGTAATATTCATTGCAGAGCGTTATGGACACCTCGACTACACTTAAAAAGAATGTAAATGCCACACTTCCATGCCAGGAAATGCTTTCCTAATGACTATGTATCGATGCTACAGAGTTCTAATGCGTTTTAAAACGCGATACCGCTTCCCATTTCTGTGTTTCATGATAAGATGTAATATTCATTGCGAAGTGCTACGTATACCTGGTCTACACTTCAAAAGAATATAAATGCCACACTACCTTGCTAGGAAATGCGTTTCCTGATGTCTACGTATCGAAGCAATAAAGATTTAATGCTCCTTAAAGAGCGATAACGCATCTCATTTCCATGTTTCATGATAGGACATAATATTCATTGCGAGGTGTTATGTATGCTTTGTCTATACTTCAAAAGAATGTAAATGCCTCACTTCCTTGCTAGGAAATGCGTCTACAGATGTCTACGTATCGATGCAATGGAGTTCTAATGCTTCGTAAAACGCGAAATCGCATCGCAGTTCTATGTTTCATGATAAGATATAATATTCATTGCGAAGTGTTGTATATACCACTTGTGCTCTTCAAAAGAATGTAACTGCCACACTTCCTTCCTAGCAATTAGCGTTTCCCGATATCTACGGACCGTTGCCGTAGAGTTCTAACGCTTCCCAAAACGTGATATCATGCGTGTTCCATGATATGATAAACGTGTTTCATGATATGATATAATATCCATTGGGAAGTGTTATGTATGCCTCGTCTACACTTCAAAAGAATGCGAATGCCACACTTCCTTGCTAGGAAATGCGTATCCAGATGTCTACGTATCGGAGCATTAGTGTTCTAATGCTTCTTAAAACGCGATATCGAATCTCACTTCTATGTTTTATGATAAGATATAATATTCACTGCAAAATGTCATGTATACCTCGTATTCACTCCAAAAGAATGTAAATACGACACTTCCTAGCTAGGAAATATTGTTTGCAGATGTCTACGTATCGCAGAAATAGAGTTCTGATGCTTCTTAAATCGCGATATCGCATCTTATTTCTATGTTTCATGATAAGATATAATATTCATTGTGCAGTGTTATGAATACCTCGTATTCACTTCAAAAGAATGTAAATGCGACACTTCCTTGCTAGGAAATAACGTTTGCAGATGTCTACGTATATTAGCAATAGAGTTCTAATGCTTCTCAAAACGCGATATCGCATCTCACTTGTATGTTTCATGATAAGATATAATATTCATTGCGAAGTGTCATGTATACCTCGTATTCACTTCAAAAGAATGTAAATGCGACACTTACATGCTAGGAAATACCGTTTCCAGAAGTCTACGTATCGTAGCAATAGAGTTCTAATGCTTCTTAAAACGAGATGTCGCATTTCATTCCTATGTTTCGTGATAAGATATAATTTTCATTGTGGAGTGTTATGTATACCTCGCATTCGATTCAAAAGAATGTAAATGCGACACTTCCTTGCTTCGAAATACTGTTTGCAGATGTCTACGTATCGCAGAAATAGAGTTCTAATGCTTATTAAGACGAGATGTCGCATTTCATTTCTATGTTTCGTGATAGGATATAATATTCATTGCGAAGTGTCATGTATACCTCGTATTAACTTCAAAAGAATGTAAGTGCGGCATTTCCATGCTAGGAAATAGCGTTTGCAGATGTCTACGCATCGTTGCAATAAAGTTCTAATGCTTCCTAAAACGCGATATCGAATCTCACCTCTATGTTTCATGATAAGATATAATATTCATTGCAAAGTGTCATGTATACCTCGTATTCACTTCAAAAGAATGTAAATGCGACACTTCCTTGCTAGGAAATAACGTTTGCAGATGTCTACGTATATTAGCAATAGAGTTCTAATGCTTCTCAAAACGCTATATCGCATCTCACTTCAATGTTTCATGATAAGATATAATATTCATTGCGAAGTGTCATGTATACCTCGTATTCACTTCAAGAGAATGTAAATGCGACGCTTCCATGCTAGGAAATAGCGTTTGCAGATGTCTACGCATCGTTGCAATAAAGTTCTAATGCTTCCTAAAACGCGATATCGCATCTCACTTGTATGTTTCATGATAAGATATAATATTCATTGCGAAGTGTCATGTATACCTCGTATTCACTTCAAAAGAATGTAAATGCGACACTTACATGCTAGGAAATAGCGTTTCCAGAAGTCTACGTATCGTAGCAATAGGGTTCTAATGCTTCATAAAACGAGATGTCGCATTTCATTCCTATGTTTCGTGATAAGATATAATATTGATTGTGGACTGTTATGTATACCTCGTATTCACTTCAAAAGAATGTAAATACGACACTTCCATGCTAGGAAATATTGTTTGCAGATGTCTACGTATCGTAGCAATAGAGTTCTAATGCTTCTTAGTACGCGATATCGCAACTCACTTCAATGTTTCATGATAAAATATAATATTCATTGCGAAGTGTCATGTATACCTCGTATTCGCTTCAAAAGAATGTAAGTGCGACACTTCCTTGCTCGGAAATAGCGTTTCCAGATGACCACGTATCGAAAGAATAGAGTTCTAATGCTTCTTAAAACGAGATGTCGTATCTCATTTCTGTGTTTCATGATAAGATATAATACCCATTGCGAAGTGTCATGTATATCTCGTATTCACTTCAAAAGAATGTAAGTGCGGCATTTCCATGCTAGGAAATAGAGTTAGCAGATGTCTACGTATCGTAGCAATAGAGTTCTAATGCTTCTCAAAACGCGATAACGCATCTCACTTCTATGTTTCATGATAAGATATAATATTCATTGCGAAGTGTCATGTATACCTCGTATTCACTTCAAAAGAATGTAAATGCGACACTTACATGCTAGGAAATAGCGTTTCCAGAAGTCTACGTATCGTAGCAATAGGGTTCTAATGCTTCATAAAACGAGATGTCGCATTTCATTCCTATGTTTCGTGATAAGATATAATACTGATTGTGGACTGTTATGTATACCTCGTATTCACTTCAAAAGAATGTAAATACGACACTTCCATGCTAGGAAATATTGTTTGCAGATGTCTACGTATCGTAGCAATAGAGTTCTAATGCTTCTCAAAACGCGATAACGCAACTCACTTCAATGTTTCATGATAAAATATAATATTCATTGCGAAGTGTCATGTATACCTCGTATTCGCTTCAAAAGAATGTAAGTGCGACACTTCCTTGCTCGGAAATAGCGTTTCCAGATGACCACGTATCGAAAGAATAGAGTTCTAATGCTTCTTAAAACGAGATGTCGTATCTCATTTCTGTGTTTCATGATAAGATATAATACCCATTGCGAAGTGTCATGTATATCTCGTATTCACTTCAAAAGAATGTAAGTGCGGCATTTCCATGCTAGGAAATAGCGTTAGCAGATGTCTACGTATCGTAGCAATAGAGTTCTAATGCTTCTCAAAACGCGATAACGCATCTCACTTCTATGTTTCATGATAAGATATAATATTCATTGCGAAGTGTCATGTATACCTCGTATTCACTGCAAAAGAATGTAAATGCGACACTTACATGCTAGGAAATAGCGTTTTCAGATGTCTACGTATCGCCGCAATAGAGTTCTAATGCTTCTTAAAACGAGATGTCGCATTTCATTTCTATATTTCGTGATAAGATATAATATTCATTGTGGAGTGTTATGTATACCTCGTATTCACTTCAAAAGAATGTAAATACGACACTTCCTTGCTAGGAAATATTGTTTGCAGATGTCTACGTATCGTAGAAATAGAGTTCTAATGCCTCTTAAAACGAGATGTCGCATTTCATTTCTAAGTTTCGTGATAAGATATAATATTCACTGTGGAGTGTAATATATACCTCGTATTCACTTCAAAAGAATGTAAATGCGACACTTGCATGCTAGGAGGTAGCGTTTGCAGATGTCTACGTATCGAAGCAATAGAGTTCTAATGCTTCTTAAAACGCGATATCGAATCTCACTTCTATGTTTTATGATAAGATATAATATTCATTGCAAAGTGTCATGTATACCTCGTATTCACTCCAAAAGAATGTAAATACGACACTTCCTAGCTAGGAAATATTGTTTGCAGATGTCTACGTATCGCAGAAATAGAGTTCTGATGCTTCTTAAATCGCGATATCGCATCTTATTTCTATGTTTCATGATAAGATATAATATTCATTGTGCAGTGTTATGAATACCTCGTATTCACTTCAAAAGAATGTAAATGCGACACTTCCTTGCTAGGAAATAACGTTTGCAGATGTCTACGTATATTAGCAATAGAGTTCTAATGCTTCTCAAAACGCGATATCGCATCTCACTTCTATGTTTCATGATAAGATATAATATTCATTTCGAAGTGTCATGTATACCTCGTATTCACTTCAAAAGAATGTAAATGCGACGCTTCCATGCTAGGAAATAGCGTTTGCAGATGTCTACGTATCACAGCAATAGAGTACTAATGCTTCTTAAAACGCGATATCGAATCTCACTTCTATGTTTCATGATAAGATATAATATTCATTGCAAAGTGTCATGTATACCTCGTATTCACTTCAAAAGAATGTAAATGCGACGCTTCCATGCTAGGAAATAGCGTTTGCAGATGTCTACGTATCGTAGCAATAGAGTTCTAATGCCTCTTAAAACGAGATGTCGCATTTCATTTCTAAGTTTCGTGATAAGATATAATATTCACTGTGGAGTGTAATATATACCTCGTATTCACTTCAAAAGAATGTAAATGCGACACTTGCATGCTAGGAGGTAGCGTTTGCAGATGTCTACGTATCGTAGCAATAGAGTTCTAATGCTTCTTAAAACGAGATGTCGCATGTCATTTCTATATTTCGTGATAAGATATAATATTCATTGTGGAGTGTTATGTATACCTCGCATTCGCTTCAAAAGGATGTAAATGCGACACTTCCTTGCTTGGAAATACTGTTTGCAGATGTCTACGTATCGCAGAACTAGAGTTCTAATGCTTCTTAAAACGAGAAGTCGCATTTCATTTCTATGTTTCGTAATAAGATATAATATTCATTGTGGTATGTTATGTATGCCTCGTATTCACTTCAAAAGAATGTAAATGCGACACTTCCTAGCTAGGATATTGCGTTTGCAGATGTCTACGTATCGTAGCAATAGTGTTCTAATGCTTCATAAAACGCGATAACGCATCTCATTTCTATGTTTCCTGATAAGATATAATATTCAGTGCGAAGTGTCATGTATATCTCGTACTCACACCATAAGAATGTAAATGCGACACTTCCATGCTAGGAAATAGCGTTTGCAGATGTCAACGTATCGTAGCAATAGACTTCTATTGCTTCTTAAATCGCGATATCGCATTTCACTACTATGTTTCATGATAAGATATAATATTCATTGCGAAGTGTCATGTATACCTCGTGCTCACTTCAAAGGAATGTAAATGCGACACTTCCTTGCTAGGAAATAGCGTTTCCAGATGTCTACGTACCGAAGCAATGCAGCTCTAATGCTCCTTAAAGCGACATGTCGCATCTCATTTCTATGTTTCATGATAAGATATAATATTCATTGCGAAGACTCATGTATACCTCATACTCACTTCAAAAGAATGTAAATGCGACACATCCTCGCTAGGAAATAGCGTTTGCAGATGTCTACGTATCGTAGCAATGGTGTTCTAATGCTTCTTAAATCGCAATATCGCATCTCATTTCTATGTTTCGTGATAACTTATAATATTCATTGCGAAGTGTCATGTATACTTCGTATTCACTTCAAGAAAATGTAAATGCGAATATTCCTTGCTAGGAAATAGCGTTTGCAGATGTCTACGTAACGTAGCCATAGATTTCTAATGCTGCTTAAATCGAGATATCGCATCTCATTCCTATGTTTCGCGATAAGTTATAATATTCATTGCTAAGTTTCATGTATACCTCGTATTCACTTCAAAAGAATGTAAATGCGAAACTTTCATGCTAGGAAATAGCGTTCGCGTATTGTCTAGGTATCGTAGCAATAGAGTTCTAATTCTACTTAAATCGCGATATCACATCACATTTCTATGATTCGTGGTAAGATATAATATTCATTGCGATTTGACATGTATACCTCGTATTCACTTCAAAAGAATGTAAATGCGACACATCCTTGCTAGGAAATAGCGTTTCCAGATATCTACGTATCTAAGCAATAGTGTTCTAATGCTTCTCAAAACGCGATATCGCATCTCATTTCTATGATTCATGATAAGATATAATAATCAATGCGGAGTGTTATGTATACCTAGTTTTCACTTCAAAAGAATGTAAATGCGACACTTCCTTGCTAGGAAATAGCGATTGTAGAATTCTACGTATCGAAGTAATAGTGTTCTGGTGCTTCTTAAAACGAGACATCGCATCTCATTTCCATGCTTCATGATAAGTTATAATATTCACAGCGAAGTGTTATGTATACCTCGTATACACTTCAAATGAATATAAATGCCACACTTCCTTGCTAGGGAATAGCGTTTCCAGATATCCACGTATAGAAGCAATAGCGTCTGAATGCTTCTTAAAGCGCGATATCGCACCTCAGTTCCATGTTGCACGATAAAACATAATATTCATTGCGAAACGTTACGCATACCTCGTCTACACTTCAAATGAATGTGAATGCCACACATTCTTGCTGGGGAATGCGTTTCCAGATGTCCACGTATCTAAGCAATACAGTTCTTATGCTTCTTAGAACGCGATATCTCCTCTCATTTCTATATTTCATGATATGATGTAATATTCATTGCAGAGCGTTATGGACACCTCGACTACACTTAAAAAGAATGTAAATGCCACACTTCCATGCCAGGAAATGCTTTCCTAATGACTATGTATCGATGCTACAGAGTTCTAATGCGTTTTAAAACGCGATACCGCTTCCCATTTCTGTGTTTCATGATAAGATGTAATATTCATTGCGAAGTGCTACGTATACCTGGTCTACACTTCAAAAGAATATAAATGCCACACTACCTTGCTAGGAAATGCGTTTCCTGATGTCTACGTATCGAAGCAATAAAGATTTAATGCTCCTTAAAGAGCGATAACGCATCTCATTTCCATGTTTCATGATAGGACATAATATTCATTGCGAGGTGTTATGTATGCTTTGCCTATACTTCAAAAGAATGTAAATGCCTCACTTCCTTGCTAGGAAATGCGTCTACAGATGTCTACGTATCGATGCAATGGAGTTCTAATGCTTCGTAAAACGCGAAATCGCATCGCAGTTCTATGTTTCATGATAAGATATAATATTCATTGCGAAGTGTTGTATATACCACTTGTGCTCTTCAAAAGAATGTAACTGCCACACTTCCTTCCTAGCAATTAGCGTTTCCCGATATCTACGGACCGTTGCCGTAGAGTTCTAACGCTTCCCAAAACGTGATATCATGCGTGTTCCATGATATGATAAACGTGTTTCATGATATGATATAATATCCATTGGGAAGTGTTATGTATGCCTCGTCTACACTTCAAAAGAATGCGAATGCCACACTTCCTTGCTAGGAAATGCGTATCCAGATGTCTACGTATCGGAGCATTAGTGTTCTAATGCTTCTTAAAACGCGATATCGCATCCCATTTCTATGTTGCACGATAAGATATAATGTTCATTGCGAAGTGTTATGTATACGTCGTGTAAACTACAAAAGAATGTAAATTGCACACTTCCATCCTAGGAAATGCGTTTCCTGTTGTCCGCGTATCGAAGCAATGGAGGAATACTTCCCAGCAAGGAAGCGTGGCATTTACTTTCATTCGGAGTATAGGCGAAGTATACATAATACTTCGCAATGAATATTATATCTTATCATGAAACATCGAAGTAGGGAGCGATGTTGCGTTTTAAGAAGCAATAGAACTCTAATGCTTCGATACGTAGACATCTGGAAACGCTATTTCCTAGGATGAAAGTGTGGCATTTACATTCCTTTGATGTGCAGACGTGATATACATAACACTTCGGAACGAATACTACATCTTTTCATGAAGCATAGAAATGTGAAGCTATATCGCGTTTTAAGAAACATTAGAACTCCATTGCTTTTATACGTAGACAACTGGTAACCCTACTTCCTAGAAAGGATGTGTGGCCTTTACATTCTTTTGAAGGGCAAACGTGGTATACATAACAGTTCGCAATGGCAATTATATCGTATGATGAAACATAGAAATGAGACGCTATATCGCGTTTTAAGGAGCATTAGAACTTTATTGCTTCGATACGTGGATATCTGGAAACACATTTCCTAGCAAGGAAGTGTGGCATTTACATTCTTTTGATGTCTAGACGAGGTATACATACCACTTCGCAATGAATACTATATCTTAGCATGAGACATAGAAATGAGATGCGATATCGCGTTTTAAGAATAATTACAACTCTATTTCTTCGATACCTAGACATCTGGGAACGCTATTTCCTAGCATGGAAGTGTGGCATTTACAATCTGTTGAAGTGCAGATGAGGTATGCAAGGAAGTGTGGTATTTACAATCTTTTGAAATGCAGACGATGTATACATGACACTTCGCAATGAATAATATATCTTATCACGAAACATAGAAATGAGATGTGATATCGCGATTTAAGTAGTATTAGAACTCCATTGCTACAATAAGTAGACATCTGCAAGCGCTTTTTCCTAGCAAGGAATAGTCGCATTTACATTCTTTTGAAGTGAGTACGAGGTATACATAACACTTCGCATTGAATATTATATCTTATCACGAACCATAGAAATGAAATGCGACATCTCGTTTTAAGAAGCAGTAGGACTCTATTGCTTCGATACGTAGAAATCTGCAAACGCTATTTAATAGCAAGGAAGTGTCGCATTTACAATCTTTTGAAGTGAATACGAGGTATACACAACACTCCACAATGAAAATTATATCTGATCACGAAACATAGAAATGAGATGCGATATCGCGATTCAAGAAGCATTAGAGCCCTATTGCTTCGATACGGAGACATCTGCAAACGCTTGATCCTAGCAAGGAAGTGTCGCATTTTCATTCTTTTGAAGTGAATACGAGGTATACACAACACGCCACAATGAATATTATATCTTATCATGAAACATAGAAATGTGATGCGATATCTCATTTTATAAAGCATTAGAACCCTATTACTACGATACGTAGGCATCTGCAAGCGCTATTTCCTAGCAAGGAAGTGTCGGATTTACATTCTTTTGAAGTGAATACGAGGTATACATGACACTTCGGAATGAATATTATATCTTATCATTGAACATAGGAACGACATGCGATATCGCGTTTAAAGAAGCACTATAACTCTATTGCTTCAATGCGTAGACATCTGGAAACGCAATCTCCTAGCAAGAAAGAGTGGTATTTACATTCTTTTGAAGCGCCTACGACGTATACATAACACTTAGCAATGAATATTGTGTCTTATCATGAAACATGGAAATGAGATTCGATATAGCGATTTAACAAGCTCTAGAACTGTATTGCTTCGATACGGAGACATCAGCAAACGCTACTTCCTATCATGTAAGTGTCGCATTTGCATTCTTCGGAAGTGAATACGAGGTCTAAATGACACTTCACAATGAATATTATATCTGATCACGAAACATAGAAATGAGATGCGATATCGCGATTCAAGAAGCATTAGAGCCCTATTGCTTCGATACGGAGACATCTGCAAACGCTTGATCCTAGCAAGGAAGTGTCGCATTTTCATTCTTTTGAAGTGAATACGAGGTATACACAACACGCCACAATGAATATTATATCTTATCATGAAACATAGAAATGTGATGCGATATCTCATTTTATAAAGCATTAGAACCCTATTACTACGATACGTAGGCATCTGCAAGCGCTATTTCCTAGCAAGGAAGTGTCGGATTTACATTCATTTGAAGTATAGATGAGATAAACGTAACAATCCACAATGGATATTATATCTTATCATGAAACACAGAAATGTGAAGCGATATCGCGGTTTGAGAAGCATTAGAACTCTAATGCCACGATACGCAGACATCAGCAAACGCTAATTCCTAGCAAGGAAGTGTCGCATTTACATTCCTTTGAAAGGAATACGAGGTATACATGAAACTTCGCAGTGAATATTATATATTATCATGAAACATAGATATGAGATGCGATATCGCGAATTAGCAAGCTTTAGAAATCTATTGCTTCGATAAGTAGACATCTGCAAACGCTATTTCCTAGCAAGGAAGTGTCGCATTCACATTCATTTTTAGTGTATGCGAGGTACACATGACACTTCGCAAAGAATATTATATATTATCATGAAACATAGAAATGAGAAGCGATATCGCGTTTTGAGAAGCATTAGAACTCTAATGACACGATACGTAGACATCTGCAAACACTATTTCCTAGCAAGGAAGTGTCGCATTTACATTCATTAGAAGTACAGACTAGATATACATAACACTGCACAATGTATTATATCTTATCATGAAACATAGAAATGAGATGCGATATGGCCATTTAAGAAGCATTAGAAATCTATTGGTTCGATACGTAGACATATGCAAACGCTACTTCCAAGCAAGGAAGTGTCGCATTTACATTCTTTGGAAGTGAATACGAGGTATACATAACACTCCACAATGAGTATTATATATTATCATGAAACATAGTAATGAGTAGCGATATCGCGTTTTGAGAAGCATTAGAACTCTAATGCTACCATACGTAGACATCTGCAAACGCTATTTCCTGACAAGCAAGTGTCGCGTTTACATTCTTTTGAAGTGAATACGAGGTATACATAACACTCCACAATGAATATTATATCTTATCATGAAACATAGAAATGAGATGCAATTTGGCGATTAAAGAGGCATTAGAACTCTTATGCTACGATACGTGGACATCTGCAAACGCTATTTCCTGGCAAGGTACTGTCGCGTTTACATTCTTTTGAAGTGAATACGAGGTAGACATAACACTCCACATTGAATATTATATCTTATCATGAAACATAGAAATGAGATGCAATATGGCGATTTAAGAAGTATTAGAACTCTATTGCTTCGATACGTAGATATCTGCAAACACTATTTCCTAGCAAGGAACTGTCGCATTCACTTTCATTTGAAGTGTATGCGAGGTACACATGACACTTCGCAAAGAATATTATATATTATCATGAAACATAGAAATGAGAAGCGATATCGCGTTTTGAGAAGCATTAGAACTCTAATGACACGATACGTTGACATCTGCAAACACTATTTCCTAGCAAGGAAGTGTCGCATTTACATTCATTAGAAGTACAGACTAGATATACATAACACTGCACAATGTATATTATATCTTATCATGAAACATAGAAATGAGATGCGATATGGCCATTTAAGAAGCATTAGAAATCTATTGGTTCGATACGTAGACATATGCAAACGCTACTTCCTAGCAAGGAAGTGTCGCATTTACATTCTTTTGAAAGGAATTCGAGGTATACCTGACAATTCGCAATGAATATTATATCTTATCATGAAACATAGAAATGAGATGCGATATGACGATTTAAGAAGCATTAAAAATCAATTGGTTCGATACGTAGACATCTGCAAACGCCATTTCCTAGCAAGGAAGTGTCGCATTTACATTCTTTTGAAAGGAATACAAGGTATACATAACACTGCACTCTGAATATTATACCTTATCATGAAACATAGAGATGAGATGCGATATCGCGATTTAAGAAGCATTAGAACTCTAATGCCACAATACGTAGACACCTGCAAACGCTACTTCCTAGCAAGGAAGTGTCGCATTTACATTCTTTTGAGAGGAATACGAGGTATACGTGACACTTCGCAATCAATATTATATCTTATCATGAAACATAGAAATTAGATGCGATATGGCGATTTAAGAAGCATTAGAAATCTATTGGTTCGATACGTAGATATCTGCAAACGCTATTTCCTAGCAAGGAAGTGACGCATTTACATTCATTTGAAGTATAGACGAGATATACATAACACTGCACAATGAATATTATATCTTATCACGAAACATAGAAATGGGTTGCGATATGGCGATTTAAGAAGCATTAGAAATCTATTGGTTCGATACGTAGACATCTGCAAACGCTATTTCCTAGCAAGGAAGTGTCACATTTACATTCTTCTGGAGTGGATACGATGTATACATAACACTTCACAATGAGTATTATATATTAACATGAAACATAGAAATGTGATGCGATATGACGATTTAAGAAGCATTAGAAAACTATGACCTCGATACGTAGACATCTGCAAACGCTATTTCCTAGCAAGGAAGTGTCGCATTTACGTTCAATTGAAGTGTATGCGATGTATACATGACACTTCGCAGTGAATATTATATATTATCATGAAACATAGAAATGAGAAGCGATATGGCGATTTAAGAAGCATTAGATCCCTATTGCTTCGATACGTAGACATCTGCAAACGCTACTTCCTAGCAAGGAAGTGTCGCATTTACATTCTTTTGAAAGGAATACGAGGTATACATGACACTTCGCAATGAATACTATATCTTATCATGATACGTAGATATGAGATGCGATATGACGATTTAAGAAGCATTAGAAATCTATTGGTTCGATACGTAGATATCTGCAAACGCCATTTCCTAGCAAGGAAGTGTCGCATTTACATTCATTTGAAGTATAGACGAGATATACATAACACTACACAATGAATATTATATCTTATCATGAAACATAGAAATGAGATGCGATATGGCCATTTAAGAAGCATTAGAAATCTATTGGTTCGATACGTAGACATATGCAAACGCTACTTCCTAGCAAGGAAGTGTCGCATTTACATTCTTTTGAAAGGAATTCGAGGTATACCTGACAATTCGCAATGAATATTATATCTTATCAAGGAACATAGAAATTAGATGCGATATGGCGATTTAAGAAGGATTAGAAATCTATTGGTTCGATACGTAGACATCTGCAAACGCCATTTCCTAGCAAGGAAGTGTCGCATTTACATTCATTTGAAGTATAGACGAGATATACATAACACTGCACAATGAATATTATATCTTACCATGAAACATAGAAATTATATGCGATATGGCGATTTAAGAAGCATTAGATCTCTATTGCTTCGATACGTAGACATACGCAAACGCAATTTCTTAGCAAGGAAGTGTCGCATTTACATTCTTTTAAGGTGAATACGAGGTATACATAACACTGCACAATGAATATTATATCTTATCATGAAACATAGAAATGAGATGCGATATGGCGATTTATGAAGCATTAGATGTCTATTGCTTCGATACGTAGACATCTGCAAACTCTATTTCCAAGCAAGGAAGTGTCGCACTTACATTCTTTTGAAGTGAATACGAGGTATTCATAACACTGCACAATGAATATTATATCTTATCATGAAACATAGAAATGAGATGCGATATCGCGATTTAAGAAGCTTTAGGACACTATTGCTTCGATACGTAGATATCTGCAAACGCTATTTCCTAGCAAGGAAGTGTCGCATTTACATTCTTTTGAGGTGTATACGAGGTATACATAACACTGCACAATGAATATTATATCTTATCATGAAACATAGAAATGAGATGCAATATGGCGATTTATGAAGCATTAGATGTCTATTGCTTCGATACGTAGACAACTGCAAACGCTATTTCCTAGCAAGGAAGTGTCCCATTTACATTCATTTGAAGTGTATGCGAGGTATACATGACACTTCGCGGTGAATATTATATACTGTCATGAAACGTAGAAACGAGAAGTGATATGGCGATTTAAGAAGCATTAGATCCCTATTGCTTCGATACTTAGACATCTGCAAACGCCACTTCCTAGCAAGGAAGTGTCGCATTTACATTCTTTTGAAAGGAATACGAGGTATACATGACACTTCGCAATGAATACTATATCTTATCATGATACGTAGATATGAGATGCGATATGACGATTTAAGAAGCATTAGAAAACTATTGTGCTTCGATACGTAGACATCTGCAAACTCTATTTCCAAGCAAGGAAGTGTCGCATTTACATTCTTTTAAGGTGAATACGAGGTATACATAACACTGCACAATGAATATTATATCTTATCATGAAACATAGAAATGAGATGCGATATGGCGATTTATGAAGCATTAGATGTCTACTGCTTCGATACGTAGACATCTGCAAACTCTATTTCCAAGCAAGGAAGTGTCGCATTTACATTCTTTTGAAGTGAATACGAGGTATTCATAACACTGCACAATGAATATTATATCTTATCATGAAACATAGAAATGAGATGCGATATCGCGATTTAAGAAGCTTTAGGACACTATTGCTTCGATACGTAGATATCTGCAAACGCTATTTCCTAGCAAGGAAGTGTCGCATTTACATTCTTTTGAGGTGTATACGAGGTATACATAACACTGCACAATGAATATTATATCTTATCATGAAACATAGAAATGAGATGCAATATGGCGATTTATGAAGCATTAGATGTCTATTGCTTCGATACGTAGACAACTGCAAACGCTATTTCCTAGCAAGGAAGTGTCCCATTTACATTCATTTGAAGTGTATGCGAGGTATACATGACACTTCGCGGTGAATATTATATACTGTCATGAAACGTAGAAACGAGAAGTGATATGGCGATTTAAGAAGCATTAGATCCCTATTGCTTCGATACTTAGACATCTGCAAACGCCACTTCCTAGCAAGGAAGTGTCGCATTTACATTCTTTTGAAAGGAATACGAGGTATACATGACACTTCGCAATGAATACTATATCTTATCATGATACGTAGATATGAGATGCGATATGACGATTTAAGAAGCATTAGGAAACTATTGTGCTTCGATACGTAGACATCTGCAAACTCTATTACCAAGCAAGGAAGTGTCGCATTTACATTCTTTTGAAGTGAATACGAGGTATTCATAACACTGCACAATGAATATTATATCTTATCATGAAACATAGAAATGAGATGCGATATCGCGATTTAAGAAGCTTTGGGACACTATTGCTTCGATACGTAGATATCTGCAAACGCTATTTCCTAGCAAGGACGTGTCGCATTTACATTCTTTTGAGGTGTATACGAGGTATACATAACACTGCACAATGAATATTATATCTTATCATGAAACATAGAAATGAGATGCAATATGGCGATTTATGAAGCGTTAGATGTCTATTGCTTCGATACGTAGACAACTGCAAACGCTATTTCCTAGCAAGGAAGTGTCCCATTTACATTCATTTGAAGTGTATGCGAGGTATACATGACACTTCGCGGTGAATATTATATACTGTCATGAAACATAGAAACGAGAAGTGATATGGCGATTTATGAAGCATTAGATGTCTATTGCTTCGATACGTAGACATCTGCAAACGCTATTTCCAAGGAAGGAAGTGTCGCATTTACATTCATTTGAAGTGTATGCGAGGTATACATGACACTTCGCAATGAATATTATATCTTATCAAGGAACATAGAAATTAGATGCGATATGGCGATTTAAGAAGCATTAGAAATCAATTGGTTCGATACGTAGACATCTGCAAACGCCATTTCCTAGCAAGGAAGTGTCGCATTTACATTCATTTGAAGTATAGACGAGATATACATAACACTGCACAATGAATATTATATCTTATCATGAAACATAGAAATGTGATGCGATATGGCGATTTAAGAAGCATTAGAAAACTATGACCTCGATACGTAGACATCTGCAAACGCTATTTCCAAGCAAGGAAGTGTCGCATTTACATTCTTTTGAAAGGAATACAAGGTATACATAACACTGCACTCTGAATATTATACCTTATCATGAAACATAGAGATGAGATGCGATATGACGATTTAAGAAGCATTAGAAAACTATGACCTCGATACGTAGACATCTGCAAACGCTATTTCCTAGCAAGGAAGTGTCGCATTTACGTTCAATTGAAGTGTATGCGATGTATACATGACACTTCGCAGTGAA
This sequence comes from Xylocopa sonorina, assembly GCF_050948175.1. Classification (NCBI taxonomy): domain Eukaryota; kingdom Metazoa; phylum Arthropoda; class Insecta; order Hymenoptera; family Apidae; genus Xylocopa; species Xylocopa sonorina. Next base: position 1,938,565 of record NW_027490091.1, read on the forward strand.
TATTATATATTATCATGAAACATAGAAATGAGAAGCGATATGGCGATTTAAGAAGCATTAGATCCCTATTGCTTCGATACGTAGACATCTGCAAACGCTACTTCCTAGCAAGGAAGTGTCGCATTTACATTCTTTTGAAAGGAATACGAGGTATACATGACACTTCGCAATGAATACTATATCTTATCATGATACGTAGATATGAGATGCGATATGACGATTTAAGAAGCATTAGAAATCTATTGGTTCGATACGTAGATATCTGCAAACGCCATTTCCTAGCAAGGAAGTGTCGCATTTACATTCATTTGAAGTATAGACGAGATATACATAACACTACACAATGAATATTATATCTTATCATGAAACACAGAAATGAGATGCGATATGGCGATTTATGAAGCATTAGATATCTATTGCTTCGATACGTAGACATCTGCAAACGCTATTTCCTAGAAAGGAAGTGTCGCATTTACATTCATTTGAAGTGTATGCGAGGTATACATGACACTTCGCAATGAATATTATATCTTATCAAGGAACATAGAAATTAGATGCGATATGGCGATTTAAGAAGGATTAGAAATCTATTGGTTCGATACGTAGACATCTGCAAACGCCATTTCCTAGCAAGGAAGTGTCGCATTTACATTCATTTGAAGTATAGACGAGATATACATAACACTGCACAATGAATATTATACCTTACCATGAAACATAGAAATTATATGCGATATGGCGATTTAAGAAGCATTAGATCTCTATTGCTTCGATACGTAGACATACGCAAACGCAATTTCTTAGCAAGGAAGTGTCGCATTTACATTCTTTTAAGGTGAATACGAGGTATACATAACACTGCACAATGAATATTATATCTTATCATGAAACATAGAAATGAGATGCGATATGGCGATTTATGAAGCATTAGATGTCTATTGCTTCGATACGTAGACATCTGCAAACTCTATTTCCAAGCAAGGAAGTGTCGCATTTACATTCTTTTGAAGTGAATACGAGGTATTCATAACACTGCACAATGAATATTATATCTTATCATGAAACATAGAAATGAGATGCGATATCGCGATTTAAGAAGCTTTAGGACACTATTGCTTCGATACGTAGATATCTGCAAACGCTATTTCCTAGCAAGGAAGTGTCGCATTTACATTCTTTTGAGGTGTATACGAGGTATACATAACACTGCACAATGAATATTATATCTTATCATGAAACATAGAAATGAGATGCAATATGGCGATTTATGAAGCATTAGATGTCTATTGCTTCGATACGTAGACAACTGCAAACGCTATTTCCTAGCAAGGAAGTGTCCCATTTACATTCATTTGAAGTGTATGCGAGGTATACATGACACTTCGCGGTGAATATTATATACTGTCATGAAACGTAGAAACGAGAAGTGATATGGCGATTTAAGAAGCATTAGATCCCTATTGCTTCGATACTTAGACATCTGCAAACGCCACTTCCTAGCAAGGAAGTGTCGCATTTACATTCTTTTGAAAGGAATACGAGGTATACATGACACTTCACAATGAATACTATATCTTATCATGATACGTAGATATGAGATGCGATATGACGATTTAAGAAGCATTAGAAATCTATTGGTTCGATACGTAGATATCTGCAAACGCCATTTCCTAGCAAGGAAGTGTCGCATTTACATTCATTTGAAGTATAGACGAGATATACATAACACTACACAATGAATATTATATCTTATCATGAAACACAGAAATGAGATGCGATATGGCGATTTATGAAGCATTAGATATCTATTGCTTCGATACGTAGACATCTGCAAACGCTATTTCCTAGAAAGGAAGTGTCGCATTTACATTCATTTGAAGTGTATGCGAGGTATACATGACACTTCGCAATGAATATTATATCTTATCAAGGAACATAGAAATTAGATGCGATATGGCGATTTAAGAAGGATTAGAAATCTATTGGTTCGATACGTAGACATCTGCAAACGCCATTTCCTAGCAAGGAAGTGTCGCATTTACATTCATTTGAAGTATAGACGAGATATACATAACACTGCACAATGAATATTATATCTTACCATGAAACATAGAAATTATATGCGATATGGCGATTTAAGAAGCATTAGATCTCTATTGCTTCGATACGTAGACATACGCAAACGCAATTTCTTAGCAAGGAAGTGTCGCATTTACATTCTTTTAAGGTGAATACGAGGTATACATAACACTGCACAATGAATATTATATCTTATCATGAAACATAGAAATGAGATGCGATATGGCGATTTATGAAGCATTAGATGTCTATTGCTTCGATACGTAGACATCTGCAAACTCTATTTCCAAGCAAGGAAGTGTCGCATTTACATTCTTTTGAAGTGAATACGAGGTATTCATAACACTGCACAATGAATATTATATCTTATCATGAAACATAGAAATGAGATGCGATATCGCGATTTAAGAAGCTTTAGGACACTATTGCTTCGATACGTAGATATCTGCAAACGCTATTTCCTAGCAAGGAAGTGTCGCATTTACATTCTTTTGAGGTGTATACGAGGTATACATAACACTGCACAATGAATATTATATCTTATCATGAAACATAGAAATGAGATGCAATATGGCGATTTATGAAGCATTAGATGTCTATTGCTTCGATACGTAGACAACTGCAAACGCTATTTCCTAGCAAGGAAGTGTCCCATTTACATTCATTTGAAGTGTATGCGAGGTATACATGACACTTCGCGGTGAATATTATATACTGTCATGAAACGTAGAAACGAGAAGTGATATGGCGATTTAAGAAGCATTAGATCCCTATTGCTTCGATACTTAGACATCTGCAAACGCCACTTCCTAGCAAGGAAGTGTCGCATTTACATTCTTTTGAAAGGAATACGAGGTATACATGACACTTCGCAATGAATACTATATCTTATCATGATACGTAGATATGAGATGCGATATGACGATTTAAGAAGCATTAGAAAACTATTGTGCTTCGATACGTAGACATCTGCAAACTCTATTTCCAAGCAAGGAAGTGTCGCATTTACATTCTTTTGAAGTGAATACGAGGTATTCATAACACTGCACAATGAATATTATATCTTATCATGAAACATAGAAATGAGATGCGATATGGCGATTTATGAAGCGTTAGATGTCTATTGCTTCGATACGTAGACAACTGCAAACGCTATTTCCAAGCAAGGAAGTGTCGCATTTACATTCTTTTGAAGTGAATACGAGGTATTCATAACACTGCACAATGAATATTATATCTTATCATGAAACATAGAAATGAGATGCGATATCGCGATTTAAGAAGCTTTAGGACACTATTGCTTCGATACGTAGATATCTGCAAACGCTATTTCCTAGCAAGGAAGTGTCGCATTTACATTCTTTTGAGGTGTATACGAGGTATACATAACACTGCACAATGAATATTATATCTTATCATGAAACATAGAAATGAGATGCAATATGGCGATTTATGAAGCATTAGATGTCTATTGCTTCGATACGTAGACAACTGCAAACGCTATTTCCTAGCAAGGAAGTGTCCCATTTACATTCATTTGAAGTGTATGCGAGGTATACATGACACTTCGCGGTGAATATTATATACTGTCATGAAACGTAGAAACGAGAAGTGATATGGCGATTTAAGAAGCATTAGATCCCTATTGCTTCGATACTTAGACATCTGCAAACGCCACTTCCTAGCAAGGAAGTGTCGCATTTACATTCTTTTGAAAGGAATACGAGGTATACATGACACTTCGCAATGAATACTATATCTTATCATGATACGTAGATATGAGATGCGATATGACGATTTAAGAAGCATTAGAAAACTATTGTGCTTCGATACGTAGACATCTGCAAACTCTATTTCCAAGCAAGGAAGTGTCGCATTTACATTCTTTTGAAGTGAATACGAGGTATTCATAACACTGCACAATGAATATTATATCTTATCATGAAACATAGAAATGAGATGCGATATGGCGATTTATGAAGCGTTAGATGTCTATTGCTTCGATACGTAGACAACTGCAAACGCTATTTCCAAGCAAGGAAGTGTCGCATTTACATTCTTTTGAAGTGAATACGAGGTATTCATAACACTGCACAATGAATATTATATCTTATCATGAAACATAGAAATGAGATGCGATATCGCGATTTAAGAAGCTTTAGGACACTATTGCTTCGATACGTAGATATCTGCAAACGCTATTTCCTAGCAAGGAAGTGTCGCATTTACATTCTTTTGAGGTGTATACGAGGTATACATAACACTGCACAATGAATATTATATCTTATCATGAAACATAGAAATGAGATGCAATATGGCGATTTATGAAGCATTAGATGTCTATTGCTTCGATACGTAGACAACTGCAAACGCTATTTCCTAGCAAGGAAGTGTCCCATTTACATTCATTTGAAGTGTATGCGAGGTATACATGACACTTCGCGGTGAATATTATATACTGTCATGAAACGTAGAAACGAGAAGTGATATGGCGATTTAAGAAGCATTAGATCCCTATTGCTTCGATACTTAGACATCTGCAAACGCCACTTCCTAGCAAGGAAGTGTCGCATTTACATTCTTTTGAAAGGAATACGAGGTATACATGACACTTCGCAATGAATACTATATCTTATCATGATACGTAGATATGAGATGCGATATGACGATTTAAGAAGCATTAGAAAACTATTGTGCTTCGATACGTAGACATCTGCAAACTCTATTTCCAAGCAAGGAAGTGTCGCATTTACATTCTTTTGAAGTGAATACGAGGTATTCATAACACTGCACAATGAATATTATATCTTATCATGAAACATAGAAATGAGATGCAATATGGCGATTTATGAAGCGTTAGATGTCTATTGCTTCGATACGTAGACAACTGCAAACGCTATTTCCTAGCAAGGAAGTGTCCCATTTACATTCATTTGAAGTGTATGCGAGGTATACGTGACACTTCGCGGTGAATATTATATACTGTCATGAAACATAGAAACGAGAAGTGATATGGCGATTTATGAAGCATTAGATGTCTATTGCTTCGATACGTAGACATCTGCAAACGCTACTTCCTAGGAAGGAAGTGTCGCATTTACATTCATTTGAAGTGTATGCGAGGTACACATGACACTTCGCAATGAATATTATATCTTATCAAGGAACATAGAAATTAGATGCGATATGGCGATTTGAGAAGCATTAGAAATCAATTGGTTCGATACGTAGACATCTGCAAACGCCATTTCCTAGCAAGGAAGTGTCGCATTTACATTCATTTGAAGTATAGACGAGATATACATAACACTGCACAATGAATATTATATCTTATCATGAAACATAGAAATGTGATGCGATATGGCGATTTAAGAAGCATTAGAAAACTATGACCTCGATACGTAGACATCTGCAAACGCTATTTCCAAGCAAGGAAGTGTCGCATTTACATTCTTTTGAAAGGAATACAAGGTATACATAACACTGCACTCTGAATATTATACCTTATCATGAAACATAGAGATGAGATGCGATATGACGATTTAAGAAGCATTAGAAAACTATGACCTCGATACGTAGACATCTGCAAACGCTATTTCCTAGCAAGGAAGTGTCGCATTTACGTTCAATTGAAGTGTATGCGATGTATACATGACACTTCGCAGTGAATATTATATATTATCATGAAACATAGAAATGAGAAGCGATATGGCGATTTAAGAAGCATTAGATCCCTATTGCTTCGATACGTAGACATCTGCAAACGCTACTTCCTAGCAAGGAAGTGTCGCATTTACATTCTTTTGAAAGGAATACGAGGTATACATGACACTTCGCAATGAATACTATATCTTATCATGATACGTAGATATGAGATGCGATATGACGATTTAAGAAGCATTAGAAAACTATTGTGCTTCGATACGTAGACATCTGCAAGCGCTATTTCCTAGCAAGGAAGTGTCGCATTTACATTCATTTGAAGTATAGACGAGATATAAATAACACTTCACAATGAGTATTATATATTAACATGAAACATAGAAATGTGATGCGATATGACGATTTAAGAAGCATTAGAAAACTATGACCTCGATACGTAGACATCTGCAAACGCTATTTCCTAGCAAGGAAGTGTCGCATTTACGTTCAATTGAAGTGTATGCGATGTATACATGACACTTCGCAGTGAATATTATATATTATCATGAAACATAGAAATGAGAAGCGATATGGCGATTTAAGAAGCATTAGATCCCTATTGCTTCGATACGTAGACATCTGCAAACGCTACTTCCTAGCAAGGAAGTGTCGCATTTACATTCTTTTGAAAGGAATAAGAGGTATACATGACACTTCGCAATGAATACTATATCTTATCATGATACGTAGATATGAGATGCGATATGACGATTTAAGAAGCATTAGAAATCTATTGGTTCGATACGTAGATATCTGCAAACGCCATTTCCTAGCAAGGAAGTGTCGCATTTACATTCATTTGAAGTATAGACGAGATATACATAACACTACACAATGAATATTATATCTTATCATGAAACACAGAAATGAGATGCGATATGGCGATTTATGAAGCATTAGATATCTATTGCTTCGATACGTAGACATCTGCAAACGCTATTTCCTAGAAAGGAAGTGTCGCATTTACATTCATTTGAAGTGTATGCGAGGTATACATGACACTTCGCAATGAATATTATATCTTATCAAGGAACATAGAAATTAGATGCGATATGGCGATTTAAGAAGGATTAGAAATCTATTGGTTCGATACGTAGACATCTGCAAACGCCATTTCCTAGCAAGGAAGTGTCGCATTTACATTCATTTGAAGTATAGACGAGATATACATAACACTGCACAATGAATATTATATCTTACCATGAAACATAGAAATTATATGCGATATGGCGATTTAAGAAGCATTAGATCTCTATTGCTTCGATACGTAGACATACGCAAACGCAATTTCTTAGCAAGGAAGTGTCGCATTTACATTCTTTTAAGGTGAATACGAGGTATACATAACACTGCACAATGAATATTATATCTTATCATGAAACATAGAAATGAGATGCGATATCGCGATTTAAGAAGCTTTAGGACACTATTGCTTCGATACGTAGATATCTGCAAACGCTATTTCCTTGCAAGGAAGTGTCGCATTTACATTCTTTTGAGGTGTATACGAGGTATACATAACACTGCACAATGAATATTATATCTTATCATGAAACATAGAAATGAGATGCAATATGGCGATTTATGAAGCATTAGATGTCTATTGCTTCGATACGTAGACAACTGCAAACGCTATTTCCTAGCAAGGAAGTGTCCCATTTACATTCATTTGAAGTGTATGCGAGGTATACATGACACTTCGCGGTGAATATTATATACTGTCATGAAACGTAGAAACGAGAAGTGATATGGCGATTTAAGAAGCATTAGATCCCTATTGCTTCGATACTTAGACATCTGCAAACGCCACTTCCTAGCAAGGAAGTGTCGCATTTACATTCTTTTGAAAGGAATACGAGGTATACATGACACTTCGCAATGAATACTATATCTTATCATGATACGTAGATATGAGATGCGATATGACGATTTAAGAAGCATTAGAAAACTATTGTGCTTCGATACGTAGACATCTGCAAACTCTATTTCCAAGCAAGGAAGTGTCGCATTTACATTCTTTTAAGGTGAATACGAGGTATACATAACACTGCACAATGAATATTATATCTTATCATGAAACATAGAAATGAGATGCGATATGGCGATTTATGAAGCATTAGATGTCTATTGCTTCGATACGTAGACATCTGCAAACTCTATTTCCAAGCAAGGAAGTGTCGCATTTACATTCTTTTGAAGTGAATACGAGGTATTCATAACACTGCACAATGAATATTATATCTTATCATGAAACATAGAAATGAGATGCGATATCGCGATTTAAGAAGCTTTAGGACACTATTGCTTCGATACGTAGATATCTGCAAACGCTATTTCCTAGCAAGGAAGTGTCGCATTTACATTCTTTTGAGGTGTATACGAGGTATACATAACACTGCACAATGAATATTATATCTTATCATGAAACATAGAAATGAGATGCAATATGGCGATTTATGAAGCATTAGATGTCTATTGCTTCGATACGTAGACAACTGCAAACGCTATTTCCTAGCAAGGAAGTGTCCCATTTACATTCATTTGAAGTGTATGCGAGGTATACATGACACTTCGCGGTGAATATTATATACTGTCATGAAACGTAGAAACGAGAAGTGATATGGCGATTTAAGAAGCATTAGATCCCTATTGCTTCGATACTTAGACATCTGCAAACGCCACTTCCTAGCAAGGAAAGTGTCGCATTTACATTCTTTTGAAAGGAATACGAGGTATACATGACACTTCGCAATGAATACTATATCTTATCATGATAGGTAGATATGAGATGCGATATGACGATTTAAGAAGCATTAGAAAACTATTGTGCTTCGATACGTAGACATCTGCAAACTCTATTTCCAAGCAAGGAAGTGTCGCATTTACATTCTTTTGAAGTGAATACGAGGTATTCATAACACTGCACAATGAATATTATATCTTATCATGAAACATAGAAATGAGATGCGATACCGCGATTTAAGAAGCTTTGGGACACTATTGCTTCGATACGTAGATATCTGCAAACGCTATTTCCTAGCAAGGACGTGTCGCATTTACATTCTTTTGAGGTGTATACGAGGTATACATAACACTGCACAATGAATATTATATCTTATCATGAAACATAGAAATGAGATGCAATATGGCGATTTATGAAGCGTTAGATGTCTATTGCTTCGATACGTAGACAACTGCAAACGCTATTTCCTAGCAAGGAAGTGTCCCATTTACATTCATTTGAAGTGTATGCGAGGTATACATGACACTTCGCGGTGAATATTATATACTGTCATGAAACATAGAAACGAGAAGTGATATGGCGATTTAAGAAGCATTAGATCCCTATTGCTTCGATACGTAGACATCTGCAAACGCTACTTCCTAGCAAGGAAGTGTCGCATTTACATTCTTTTGAAAGGAATACGAGGTATACATGACACTTCGCAATGAATACTATATCTTATCATGATACGTAGATATGAGATGCGATATGACGATTTAAGAAGCATTAGAAAACTATTGTGCTTCGATACGTAGACATCTGCAAACTCTATTTCCAAGCAAGGAAGTGTCGCATTTACATTCTTTTGAAGTGAATACGAGGTATTCATAACACTGCGCAATGAATATTATATCTTACCATGAAACATAGAAATGAGATGCAATATGGCGATTTATGAAGCATTAGAAATCTATTGGTTCGATACGTAGACATCTGCAAACGCTATTTCCTAGCAAGGAAGTGTCGCATTTACATTCTTTTCAAGTGAATACGAGGTATACATAACACTGCACAATGAATATTATATCCTATCATGAAACATAGAAATGAGATGCGATATGACGATTTATGAAGCATTAGATGTCTATTGCTTCGATACGTAGACATCTGCAAACGCTATTTCCTAGGAAGGAAGTGTCGCATTTACATTCATTTGAAGTGTATGCGAGGTATACATGACACTTCGCAATGAATATTATATCTTATCAAGGAACATAGAAATTACATGCGATATGGCGATTTAAGAAGCATTAGAAATCTATTGGTTCGATACGTAGATATCTGCAATCGCCATTTCCTAGCAAGGAAGTGTCGCATTTACATTCATTTGAAGTATAGACGAGATATACATAACACTGCACAATGAATATTATATCTTATCATGAAACATAGAAATGTGATGCGATATGGCGATTTAAGAAGCATTAGAAATCCATTTGTTCGATACGTAGACATCTGCAAACGCTATTTCCTAGCAAGGAAGTGTCGCATTTACATTCTTTTGAAGTGAATACGAGGTATACATAACACTCCACAATGAATATTATATATTATCATGAAACATAGTAATGAGTAGCGATATCGCGTTTTGAGAAGCATTAGAACTCTAATGCTACGATATGTAGACATCCGCAAACGCTATTTCCTAGCAAGGAAGTGTCGCATTTACGTTCAACTGAAGTGTATGCGATGTATACATGACACTTCGCAATGAATATTATATCTTATCAAGGAACATAGAAATTAGATGCGATATGGCGATTTAAGAAGCATTAGATCACAATTGCTTCGATACGTAGACATCTGTAAACGCTACTTCCTAACAAGGAAGTGTCGCATTTACATTCTTTTGAAAGGAATACGAGGTATACATGACACTTCGCAGTGAAGATTATTTCTTATCATGTAACGTAGATATGAGATGCGATATGACGATTTAAGAAGCATTAGAAACCTATTGCTTCGATACGTAGATATCTGCAAACACTATTTCCTAGCAAGGAATTGTCGCAATCACATCCATTTGAAGTGTATGCGAGGTATACATGACACTTCGCAGTGAATATTATATACTGTCATGAAACATAGAAATGTGAAGTGATATGGCGATTTAAGAAGCATTAGATCCCTATTGCTTCGATACGTAGACATCTGCGAACGCTACATCCCAGCAAGGAAGTGTCGCATTTACATTCTTTTGAAAGGATTACGAGGTATACATGACACTTCGCAATGAATATTATATCTTATCATGAAACGTAGATATGAGATGCGTTATGACGATTTAAGAAGCATTAGAACTCTATTGCTTCGATACGTAAACATCTGCAAACGCTACTTCCTGGTAAGGATGTATCGCATTTGCATTCCTTTGACGTGAATACGAGGTACACATGACACTTCGCAGTGATAATTATATCATATCATGAAACATAGAAATGAGATGCCATATCGCGTTTTAACAAGCATTAGAACTATATTGCTACGATAGTCAGACATCAGCAAGCGCTCTTTCCTAGCAAGGAAGTGTCGCATTAACATTCTTTTGAAGTGAATACATGACACATGAATACATGAGGTATACATGACACATCGCAATGAATATTATATCTTATCATGAAACATAGGAATGAGATGCGATATCTCATTTTAAGAAGCATTTGAACTCTATTGCATCGATACGTAGACACCTGCAAGCGCTATTTAATAGCAAGGAAGTGTCGCATTTACATTCCTTTGAAGTGAATACGAGGTATACATAAAACTCCACAATGAATATTATATCTTATCACGATACATAGAAATGAGATGCAATATGGCGATTTATGAAGCATTAGATGTCTATTGCTTCGATACGTAGACAACTGCAAACGCTATTTCCTAGCAAGGAAGTGTCCCATTTACATTCATTTGAAGTGTATGCGAGGTATACATGACACTTCGCGGTGAATATTATATACTGTCATGAAACGTAGAAACGAGAAGTGATATGGCGATTTAAGAAGCATTAGATCCCTATTGCTTCGATACTTAGACATCTGCAAACGCCACTTCCTAGCAAGGAAGTGTCGCATTTACATTCTTTTGAAAGGAATACGAGGTATACATGACACTTCGCAATGAATACTATATCTTATCATGATACGTAGATATGAGATGCGATATGACGATTTAAGAAGCATTAGAAAACTATTGTGCTTCGATACGTAGACATCTGCAAACTCTATTTCCAAGCAAGGAAGTGTCGCATTTACATTCTTTTGAAGTGAATACGAGGTATTCATAACACTGCACAATGAATATTATATCTTATCATGAAACATAGAAATGAGATGCGATATGGCGATTTATGAAGCGTTAGATGTCTATTGCTTCGATACGTAGACAACTGCAAACGCTATTTCCAAGCAAGGAAGTGTCGCATTTACATTCTTTTGAAGTGAATACGAGGTATTCATAACACTGCACAATGAATATTATATCTTATCATGAAACATAGAAATGAGATGCGATATCGCGATTTAAGAAGCTTTAGGACACTATTGCTTCGATACGTAGATATCTGCAAACGCTATTTCCTAGCAAGGAAGTGTCGCATTTACATTCTTTTGAGGTGTATACGAGGTATACATAACACTGCACAATGAATATTATATCTTATCATGAAACATAGAAATGAGATGCAATATGGCGATTTATGAAGCATTAGATGTCTATTGCTTCGATACGTAGACAACTGCAAACGCCACTTCCTAGCAAGGAAGTGTCGCATTTACATTCTTTTGAAAGGAATACGAGGTATACATGACACTTCGCAATGAATACTATATCTTATCATGATACGTAGATATGAGATGCGATAACACGTTTTAAGCAACATTAGAATTCTATTGCTTTGATACGTTGACATCTGTAAACGCTGCTTCCTAGCAAGGATGTGTCGGACTTACATTTTTTTGAAGTGAATACGGGGTATACATGACACTTCGCAATGAATGTTGTAACTTATCATGAAACATGGAAGTGACATGCGATATCGCGTTTTAAGAAGCGTTAGACCTCTATTGCTACGATACGTAGACATTTGCAACCGAAATTTCGTAGCAAAGAAGTATGGCATTTACATTCTTTTGAAGTGTATCCGAGGTATGCATGACACTTCGCAATGAGTTTTATATGTTACCATGGAACATGGAAATGGCAGGCTATATCGCGTTCTAAGGAGCATTAGAGCTCTATTGCTTCGATACGTAGACATCTGCAAACGCTATTTCCTAGGAAGGAAGTGTCGCATTTACATTCATTTGAAGTGTATCCGAGGTATACATGCCACTTCGCAATGAATATTACATCATATCACGAAACATGGATATGAGATGCGACATCTCGTTTTAGGAAGCGTTGGAACTCTATTGCTTCGATACGTAGACATCTGCAAACGCTACTTCCTAGCATGGAAGTGTCGCATTTACATTCATTTGATGTGCATGCGAGGTATGCATTACACTTCGCAGTGAATATTATATCTCATCATAAAACATGGAAATGAGATGCGATATCCAGTTTGAAGAAGCATTAGAACTATACTGCTTCGATACGTAGATATGTGGAAACGTAACTTCCTAGCAAGGAAGTGTCGCAGTTACATTCTTTTGATGTAAATACGAGGTGTACATAACATTTCGCGATGAATGTTATATCTTATCATGAAACATTGAAATGAGAAGCGATATCTCGTATTACGAAACGTTAGAACTATATTCCTTCGATACGAGACATCTGAAAACGCTATTTCCTAGCAAGGAAGTGTCGCATTTACACTCTTTTGAAGTGAGCACGAGGTATACATGACACTTCGCAATGAATATTATACCTATTCATGAAACATAGAACTGAGATGCGATATTGTGTTTTAAGAAGCATTAGAAGCCTATTGCTACGATACGTAGACATCTGCAAACGCTATTTCCTAGCAAGGAAGTGTCGCATTTACATTCACTTGAAGCGCATACGAGGTATACATAACACTTCGCAATTAATATTATATCTTTTCATGAAACATAGAAATAGGATGCAACATCTCGCTTTAAGATGCAATAGAAACCTATTGTTTCGATACGTAGGCATCTGCAAACGCTATTTCCTAGCAAGGAAGTGTCGCATTTATATTCATTTGAAGTGTATGCGAGGTACAAGTGACACTTCGCAATGAATATTATATCATATCATGAAACATAGAAATGAGATGCGATATCGCGATTTATGAAGCACTAGAACACCATTGCTCCGATACGGAGACATCTGCAAACGCTATTTCCTAGAAATGAAATGGCGCATTTACATTCATTTGAAGTGTATGCGAGGTATAAGTGGCACTTCGCAATGAATATTATATCTTATCATGAAACATGGAAATGAGATGCGATATCCCGTTCTAAGAAGCATTAGTACTCTATAGCTTCGATACGTAGGCATCTGCAAACGCTATTTCCAAGCAATGAAGTGTCGCATTTACATTCATTTGAAGTGTATGCGAGGTATAAGCGACACTTCGCAATGAATATTATATCTTATCATGAAACGTAGATATGAGATGCGATATGACGATTTAAGAGGCATTAGAACACTATTGCTTCGATACGTAGGCATCTGCAAACGCTATTTCCCAGCAAGGAAGAGTCGCATTTACATTCTTTTCAAGTGAATAGGAGGTATACATGACGCTTCGCAATGAATATTATATCTTATCGTGAAGCATAGAAATATGATGCAACATCTCGTTTTAAGAAGCAATAGAACCCCATTGCGACGATACGTAGACATCTGTAAACGCTATTTCCTAGCAAAGAAATGTCGCATTTACATTCATTTGAAGGGTGTGCGAGGTATACATGACACTTCGCAATGAATATTGTATCCTATCATCAAACATAGAAATGAGATGCGATGTCGCGTTTTAAGAAGCATTAGAACTCCATTGCCACGATACGTAGACATCTGAAAACGCTATTTCCTAGCAAAGAAGTGTCGCATTTACATTCACCTGAAGTGTGTGCGAGGAATAGATGAATCTTTGCAATGAATATCATATGTCATCATGGAACATAGAAATGAGATGCGATATCGCGATTTAAAAAGCATTGGAACACTACAGCTTCGATACCGAGTGTACTGCAAACGCTATTTCCTAGCATGGAAGTGTCGCACTTACCACCTTTCGAAGTGAATACGAGGAATACATGACGCTTCGCAATGAATGTTATATCTTATCATGAAACATAGAAATAGGATGCAACATCTCGCATTAAGATGCAACAGAAACCTATTGTTTCGATACGTAGGCATCTGGAAACGCTTTTTCCAACAAGATAGTGTCGCATTTACATTCTTTTCAAGTGAATAGGAGGTATACATGATGCTTCGCAATGAATATTAAATTTTATCATGAAACATAGAAATGTAATGCAACATCTCGCTTTAAGATGCAATAGAAACCTATTATTTCGATACGTAGGCATCTGGAAACGCTTTTTCCTGCAAGATAGGGTCGCATTTACATTCTTTTGAAGTGAATACGAGGTATACATAACAGTCCACAATGAATAACCTATTGTTTCAATGCGTAGGCATGTGGAAACGCGTTTTCCTGCAAGATAGTGTCGCATTTACATTCTTTTGAAGTGAATACGAGGTATACATGACACTTCGCAATGAATATTATATCTTATCATGTAACATACAAATGAGATGCGATACCGCGATATAAAGGGCATATGAACACTATTGTTACGATACGTAGACATCTGCAAACTCTACTTCCTAGCAAGGAAGTGTCACATTTACATTCATTTGAAGTGAATATGAGCTATACAAGACACTTCGCTATGGATATTATATCATATCATGAAACATAGAAATGAGATGCGATATCGCGTATTAAGAAGCACTAGAAACCAATTGCTTCGATACGTAGACATCTGCAAATGCAACTTCTTAGCAAGGAAGTGTCGCATTTACATTCTTTTGAAAGGAATACGTTGTATACATGACACTCCGCAACGAATATTATATCTTAGCATGAAACATAGAAATGAGATGCGATATCTCGTTTAGGAAGCATTACAACACTATTTCTTCAATAAGTAGACATATGCAAACGCTATTTGCTAGCAAGGAAGTGTCGCATTTACATTCACTTGAAGCGCATGCGAGGAATACATGATACTTCGCAATGGATATTATATGTTATCATGAAATATAGAAATGAGATCCGATATCGAGTTTTGAGAAGCACTAGAACTCTATTGCTTGGATACGTAGACATCTGCAAACGCTATTTCTTTGCAAGGAAGTGTCGCATTTACATTCATTTGAAGTGTATGCGAGGTATAAGCGACACTTCGCAATGAATTTTATATCTTATCATGAGACATAGAAATGAGACGCGATATCTCGTTCTTAGAAGCATTAGAACTCTATTGCTTCGATACGTAAACATCTGCCAACGCTATATCCTAGCAAGTAAGTTTCGCATTTACATTCTTTTGAAGTGAATACGATGTATACATAACACTAAACAATGAATATTATGCCTTATCATGCATCATAGAAATGAGATGCGGTATCGCGTTATAAAATGCACTTGAAATCTATTGCCTCGTTACGTAGACATCTGCCAACGCTACTTCCTAGCAAGGAATTGTCGCATTTACATTCATTTGATGTGTAGACGAGGAATACGTAACACTTCGCAATGAATATTATATCTTATCATGAGACATAGAAATGTGATGCGATATCGCAGTTTTAAGATGCATTAGAACTCTATTGCTTCGATAGGTAACATCGCAAGCGCTGTTTCCTAGCAAGGAAGTGTCGCATTTACATCCATTTGAAGTATAGACGAGATATACATAACACTGCACAATGAATATTATATCTTATCATGAAACATAGAAATTAGATGCGATATCGCGATTTAAGAAACATTAGAACACTATTTCTTCGTTACGGAGACATCTGTAAACGCTATTTGCTAGCAATGTATTGTCGCATTTACTTTCTTTTGATGTGAATGCGAGGAGTACATAACACTGCAGATTGAATATTATATCTTATCATGAAACATAGGAATGAGATGCGATATCATGTTTTGAGAAGCATTAGAATTCTATTGCTTCGATACGTAGACGCAATGAATATTATATCTTACCATGAAACATTGAAATGAGATGCGATATCGCTATTTAAGAAGCATTTGATCTCTATTGCTTCGTTTCGTAGACATCTGCAAACGCTACTACCTTGCAAGGAAGTGTCGCATTTACATACTTTTGAAGTGAATACAATGTATACATGACACTTAGCAATGAATATTATATCTTATCATGAAACATAGAAATGAGTTGCGATATCGCGTTTGAAGAAGCATTAGAACTTTGTTGCTACGATACGTAGATATCTGCAATCGCTATTTCCTAGCAGGGTATTGTCACATTTACATTCTTTTGAAGTGAATACGAGGTATACATAACACTGCACAATGAATATTATATCATATCATGAAACGTAGAAATGAGATGCGATATCGCGATTTAAGGAGCATTAGAACACTATTGCTGCGATACGTAGACATCTGCAAACGCTACATCCTAGCAGGGAAGTGCCGCATTTACGTTCTTTTGAAAGGAATACGAGGTATACATGACACTTCGCAATGAATATTATATCTTATCATGAAACGAAGATATGAGATGCGATATCGCGAACTAGCAAGCATTAGAAATCTATTGCTTCGATACGTAGACATCTCCAAACGCTATTTCCTAGCAAGGAAGTATACATTCGTTTGAAGTGAATACGAGGTATACATAACACTCCACAATGAATATTATATGTTATCATGAAACATAGAAATGATATGCGATATCGCAATTTAAGAAGCTTTAGTACTCTATTGCTTCAAAACGTAGATATCTGCAAACACTATTTCCTAGCAAGGAACTGTCGCATTCATATTCATTTGAAGTGTATGCGAGGTATACATAACACTTCGCAATGAATATTATATATTATCATGAAACATAGAACTGAGATGCGATATCGCGATTTATGAAGCATTAGATGTCTGTTGCTTCGATATGTGGACATCTGCAAACGGTATTTCCTAGCAAGGAGGTGTCGCATTTTCATTCCTTTGAAAGGAATACGAGGTATACATGACACTTGGCAATGAATATTATATCTTATCATGAAACATAGAAATGAGATGCGATATGGCGATATATGATGCATTTCATGTCCATTACTTCGATACGTAGACATCTGCAAACGCTATTTCCTAGCAAGAAATTGTAACATTTACATTCTTTTTAAGTGAATAACGGGTATACATAACACTGCACAATGAATATTATATCATATCATGAAACGTAGAAATGAGATGCGATATCGCGAACTGGCAAGCATTAGAAATCTATTGCTTCGATACGTAGACATCAGCAAACGCTATTTCCTAGCAAGGAAGTGTCGCATTTACATTCATTTTAAGTGTATGCGAGGTATACATGACACTTCGCAATGAATGTTACATATTGTCATGAAACATAGAAATGAGATGCGATATCGCCATTTAAGAAGCATTAGAACACTATTGCTTCGATACGTAGACATCTGCAAATGCTATTTCCTAGGAAGGAAGTATCGCATTTACATTCCTTTGACGTAAATACGAGGGATACATGACACTTCGCAATGAATATTATATCTTATCATGAAACATAGAAATGAAATGCGATATCGAGATTTATGAAGCATTAGGACCCTATTGCTCCGATAGGTAGACATCTGCAAACCCCATTTCCTAGCATGGAAGTGTCGCATTTACATTCTTTTGAAGTGAATACGAGGGATACATAACACTCCACAATGAATATTATATCTTATCATGGAACATAGAAATGAGATGCGATATCACGTTTTAAGAAGCATTAGAAATCTATTGCTTCGATACGTAGACATCTGCAATCGCTATTTCCTAGCAAGGAAGTGTCGCATTTACATTCTTCTGATGTGAATACGAGGTATACATAACACTCCACATTGAATATTATATCCAATCATGAAACATAGAAATGCGATGCGATATCGCGAATTAGCAAGCTTTAGAAATCTATTGCTTCGATACGTAGACATCTGCAAACGCTATTTCCTAGCAAGGAAGTGTCGCGTTTACATTCTTTTGAAGTGAATACGAGGTATACATAACACTCCACTGTGAATATTATATATTATCATGAAACATAGTAATGAGTAGCGATATTGCGTTTTGAGAAGCATTAGAGCACTAATGCTGCGATACGTAGACATCTGCAAACGCTATTTCCTAGCAAGGAAATGTCGCATTTACATTCATTTGAAGTATAGACGAGATATACATAACACTGCACAATGAATATTATATCTTATCATGAAACATAGAAATGAGATGCGGTATGACGATTTAAGAAGTATTAGAACTCTATTGCTTCGTTACGTGGACATATGCAAACGCTATTTCCTAGCAAGGAATTGTAGCATTTACATTCTTTTGAAAGGAAAACGAGGTATACATAGCACTTCACAATGAATATTGTATCTTATCAAGAAATGTAGATATGAGATGCAATATCGCGATTTAAGAGGCATTAGAACACTATTGCTTCGATACGTAGACATCTGCAAACGCTATTTCTTAGTAAAGAAGTGTCGCATTTACATTCTTTTGAAGTGAATACGAGGTATACATAACAGTCCACAATGAATATGATGTCTTATCATGAAATATAGAAACGAGGTGCGATATAGCGTTTTAAGAAGTATTAGAGCTCTATTGCTTGGATACGTAGTTATCGCGCAAGCGCTATTTCCTAGCAAGGAAGTGTCGCATTTACATTCTTTTGAAGTGTATACGAGGTATACATGACACTTCGCAATGAATCTTATACCTTGTCATGAAACGTAGAAATGAGAACCGATATCGCGATTTAAAAAGCACTAGAACTCTATTGCTTCGATACGTAGACATCTCCAAACGCTATTTCGTAACATGGAAGTGTCGCATTTACATTCTTTCGAAGTGAATACGAGGTATTCATGACACTTCGCAATTAATATTATATCATATCATGAAACAAAGAAATGAGATGCGACATTCCGTTTTAAGAAGCATTAGCTCTCTATTGCTTCGATACGTACACATCTGCAAACACTATTTCCTAGCATGGAATTGTCGCATTTACATTCTTTTGAAGTGAATACGAGGTATACACGACACTTGGCAATGAATATTATATATTATAAAGAGACATAGAAATGAGAAGCGATATCGCGTTTTGAGAAGCATAGAGCACTAATGCTGCGATACGTAGACATCTGCAAACGCTATTTCCTAGCAAGGAAATGTCGCATTTACATTCTTTTGAAAGGAATACGAGGTATACATGACACTTCGCAATGAATATTATATCTTATCATGAAACATAGAAATGAGATGCGATATGACGATTTAAGAATCATTAGAACTCTATTGCTTCGATATGCAGACACCTGCAAACGCTATTTCCTTGCAAGGAAGTGTCGCATTTACATTCTTTTGAAGTGAATACGAGGTATACATAACACTCCACAGTGAATATTATATATTATCATAAAACATAGTAATGAGTAGCTATATCGCGTTTTCAGAAGCATTAGAACTCTAATGCTACGATGCGTAGACATCTGCAAACGCAACTTCCTTTCAAGGTAGTTTGGCATTTACATCCTTTTGAAGTGAATGCGAGGTATACATGCCATATCGCAATGAATATTATATCTTATAATGAGACATAGAAATGAGATGCTATATCGCGTTTTGACAAGCAATAGAATACTGTTGCTGCGATACGTGGACATCTGCAAACGATACTTCCTAGCAAGGAAGTGTCTCATTTAAATTTTTTGACGTGTATGCGAGGTGTACATGACACTTCGCAATGAATATTATATATTATCATGAAACACAGAAATGAGATGCGACCTCGCGTTTTGTGAAGTCTTAGAACTCTATTGCTACGATACGTAGACATCTGCAAACGCTATTTCCAAGCAAGGAAGTGTCGCATTTACATTCATTTTAAGTGTATGCGTGGTGTACATGACATTTCGCAATGAATATTATATATTATCATGAAACATAGATACGAGATGCGATATCGTGAATTAGCAAGCTTTAGCAATCTATTGCTTCGATACGTAGACATCTGCAAACGCTATTTCATAGCAAGGAAGTGTCGCATTTACATTCTTTTGAAGTGAATACGAGGTATACATAGCACTCCACAATGAATATTATATATTATCATGAAACATGGTAATGAGTAGCGATATCGTGTTTTGAGAAGCATTAGAACGCTAATGCTACGATACGTCGACATCTGCAAACGCTATTTCCTGGCAGGGAAGTGTCGCATTTACATTCATTTGAGGTGTATGCGAGGTATACATGACACTTCGCAGTGAATATTACATATTATCATGAAACATAGAAATGGGATGCCATATGGCGATTTAAGAAACATTAGATCCCAATTGCTTCGATACGTAGACATCTGCAAACGCTACTTCCTAGCAAGGAAGTGTCGCATTTACATTCTTTTGATGTGAATACGAGGTATGCATAACACTGCACAATGAAAATTATATCTTATCATGAAACATAGAAATGAGATGCGACATGACGATTTGAGGAGCATTAGAAAACAATTGCTTCGATACGTAGACATCTGCAAACGCTATGTCCTAGCAAGGAAGTGCCGCATTTACATTCATTTGAAGTGTATGCGAGGTATACATGACACTTCGCAGTGAATATTATATATTATTATGAAACATAGAAATGGGATGCGATATGGCGATATAAGAAACATTAGATCCCAATTGCTTCGATACGTAGACATCTGCAAACGCTACTTCCTAGCAAGGAAGTGTCGCATTTACATTCCTTTGAAGTGAATACGAGGTATACATAACACGGCACAATGAATATTATATATTATCATGAAACATAGAAATGAGATGCGATATCGCGATTTAAGAAGCTTTAGAACTCTATTGCTTCGATACGTAGATATCTGCAAGCACTATTTCCTAGAAAGGAACTGTCGCATTCACATTCATTTGAAGTGTATGCGAGGTATACATGACACTTCGCAATGAATATTATATATTATCATGAAACATATATATGAGATGCGATATCGCGAATTAGCAAGCGTTAGAAGTCTATTGCTTCGATACGTAGACATCTGCAAACGCTACTTCCTAGCAAGGAAGTGTCGCATTTACATTCTTTTGAAAGGAATACGAGGTATACATGACACTTCGCAATGAATATTATATCTTAACGTGTAGCATAGAAATGAGATGCGACATCTTGTTTTGAGAAGCATTAGAACTATAATGCCACGATACATAGACATCTGCAAACGCTATTTCCTAGCAAGAAACTGTCGCATTCACATTAATTTGAATTTTGTGCGATGTATACATGACACTCCGCAATGAATATTATATCTTATCACGAAACATAGAAATGAGATGCGGTATCGCGAATTAGCAAGCTTTAGAAACCTATTGCTTCCATACGTAGACATATGCAAACGCTATTTCCTAGCAAGGAAGTGTCGCATTTACATTCACTTGAAGTATAGACGAGATATACATAACACTGCACAATGAAAATTATATCTTATCATGAAACATAGAAATGATATGCGATATCGCTATTTAAGAAGCATTAGAACTCTATTGCTTCGATACGTAGACATCTCCAAACGCTACTTCCTAGCAAGGAAGTGTCGCATTTACATTCTTTTGAAGTGAATACGTGGTATACATAACACACCACAATGAATATTATATATTATCATGAAACATAGTAATGAGTAGCGATATCGCGTTTTGAGAAGCATTAGAACTCTATTGCTTCGATATGTAGACATCTGCAAACGCTTCTACCTAGCAAGGAAGTGTCGCATTTACATTCTTTTGAAAGGAATACGAGGTATACATGACACTTCGCAATGAATATTATATCTTATCATGAAACATAGAAATGAGATGCGATATGACGATTTAAGAATCATTAGAACTCTATTGCTTCGATACGCAGACATCTGCAAACGCTATTTCCTTGCAAGGAAGTGTCGCATTTACATTCATTTGAACTGTAGACGAGATATACATAACACTGCACAGTGGATATTATATCATATAATGAAACATAGAAATGAGATGCGATATGGCGATTTAAGAAGCATTAGAACACTATTGCTTCGATACGTAGACATCTGCAAACGCTACTACCTACCAAGGAAGTGTCGCATTCACATTCTTTTGAAGTGAATACGAGGTATACATAACACACCACAATGAATATTATATATTATCATGAATCGTAGTAATGTGTAGCGATATCGCGTTTTGAGAAGCATTAGAACTCTATTGCTTCGATACGTAGACATCTGCAAACGCTATTTCCTAGGAAGGAATTGTCGCATGTACATTCTTTTGAGGTGAATACGAGGTATACATAACACTGCACAATGAATATTATATCTTATCATGAAACATAGAAATGAGATGCGATATGGCGAATTGAGAGGCATTAGAATTCTATTGCTTCGATACGTAGACATCTGCAGACGCTACTTCCTAGCAAGGAAGTGGCGCATTTACATTCTTTTGAAAGGAATACGAGGTATACATGACACTTCGCAATGAATATTATATCTTATCATGAAACATAGAAATGAGATGGGATATGACGATTTAAGAATCAGAACTCTATTGCTTCGATACGCAGACATCTGCAAACGCTATTTCCTTGCAAGGAAGTGTCGCATTTACATTCATTTGAAGTGTAGACGAGATATACATAACACTGCACAATGAATATTATATCTTATCATGAAACATAGAAATGGGATGCGATATGGCGATTTAAGATGCATTAGACAATTATTGCTTCGATACGTAGACACCTGCAAACGCTATTTCCTAGCAATGAAGCGTCGCAATTACATTTATTTGAAGTGTATGCGAGGTATATGTCTCATTTCGCAATGAATATTATATCTTGTCACGAAACATAGGAATGAGATGCGATGTCGCGATTTAAGAAGCATTATAACTCTAATGCTACGATACGTAGACATCTGCAACCGCTACATCCTAGCAAGGAAGTGTCGCATTTACATTCTTTTGAAACGAATACGAGGTATACATGACACGTCGCAATGACTATTATATCTTATCATGAAACATAGAAATGAGTTGCGATCTCGCGTTTGAAGAAGCGTTAGAGCTCTATTGCCATGATACATAGACACCTGCAAACGCTATTTCCTAGGAAGGAAGTGTCGCAATTACATTCATTTGAAGTGTATGGGAGGTATAAGTGACATTTCGCAATGAATATTATCTCTTATCATGAGACATAGAAATGAAATGCGATATCGCGTTTTAGAAGCATTAGAACTCTATTGCTACGTTACATAGACATCTAGAAACGCTATTTCCTAGCATGGAAGTGTCGAACTTACATTCTTCTGAAGTGTAGACGAGGAATACATAACACTTCGCAATGAATATTATATCTTATCACGAATCATAGAAATGAGATGCGAAATCGCGTTTTAAGGAGCTTTAGAACTCTATTGCTACGATACATAGACATCTGCAGACGCTATTTCCTAGCAAGGAAATGTCGCATTTACATTCATTTGATGTGAAGGCGAGGTATAGATAACACTCAGCAATGAATATTATATCTTATCACGGAACATAGAAATGAGATGCGATATCGCGTTTTAAGGGGCATTAGGACTCTGTAGCTTCGATACAGATATATCTGGGAACGTAGTTTCATAGAAAGGAAATATCGCATTTTGTGACGTCAGGCGTACCGCCTGCCACCCATCAACCTCCTCGCACCCCCCAGCATCAACCCCTGGACGCATGCAACCAGTCAAACTCGCCTGCAGATCCAGCAACTGGAAGTGTTCGCGCGCGCATACCTGCACGCGCTTACTCCTACCGAGTTCCGCTGCCTCACTCGCACCGCCGATTATACCTGTCTCGCTCGTAACGGGCAGTGTCTCATTCGCACCACCGAGTATACCTGTCTCGCCCGCACCAAGCACGGGCAGCCCCATCTCACTCGCACCGAGGATTCCGTCCTGCAGGAGGACGTAGCCGCAGCCCATCACCTGAATGGTGACTTTTCCAATTCCGGGAACAGAATCTGCTAGAACCTATATATTACTTCTAAGCTAGCACATACATACCATATCATGACGCATATATAAGAAACCCTAGATCTAAGTTACACACGACACGAATGTAAGACACAAACAACACACACATAATTCTAAGTCCATGTTGTATTTGCTCATAAGTGAAACGCGTAAGATGCATCCGGCCAGCGGCATGCGCCGCTAGCCCCACCACGAGCCGCGAGTCCCCACTCGCTGGACCGCGCGCTCACCGCCACGAGACTCGAGTTCCCCACTCGCGGTACCGCGATCTCCCTACCACGAGCGTCCGCGACCGTAGCGTCTCGCGAACCGAGGAGGACCGAGACGCTTCTCCAGAGCACAAACTCTGACTTGAGATCTCCTACCGAGGAGTCGAAACCTCTAGTTCTAGATCGTTAGCCACCTCAATGTGGGGTTCAGACATCGTGTTTCTATTTCCATTTTAACTTAGTCTTAGTCTTAGAATAATTCCAGTTCATGTATACTTTACACCTAGAATACATTTTATTTTTACTTTTACTATATCCAAGTACAATTTCTTTTACCAAGTCTACTATTTCCACATCCATTAATTTTATCAAGTGTTTATAATACTAGTTCTACTTTTACCATTACATTTAACTACGAATTCTTCCACGGGTTCTTCCATACAACTGGGGTTGCTCTTCATCACCTTGAAGGAGTATAGAAAACGGCTTTGTGACGTTGAGATAGAGCGGATCGCCGCTTATCCTTCAGATCTTAGTCAAAAGTACAGGAAAACCTGATGAATGAATCGTGCTTCCGGTTTGTGAAGAACGCGACGTGCGGGTAGGATGAATTTCTTACGATCACTTGTGCGTGAATATTTGGAGGACATTCCGAGAGTCCTCGTATACCAGCGACCTGCCTTCGCACCAGCCCAGCCGCCGCTTTCCCAAGCGACCGTCGACGCTTCCAAACCAGACACCACGACGCATCACGCCGATTCTGCCACATTCGCAGCCGAAGCTGCTACTATCACCGCTGGTTCCTCTGCATCATCGCTGAATTCCGACCGCCGCCCTCCTCTTCGCTGGCGACTGATCCGGATTTCCGTAGCAGCCAACCGACCGAACTCCGCTACGATCCCAGCGAACGATCCTCGACGCCGTTTCTACGTACAAATCGAGATAGAAGTCATCGAAAGGTAGGGTCATTCCCTTACCATCGCGAGTGTTTTCGCTAGTGTCGCGTCAGCCGAAATTGTCGGACCCGGTCTTAACGCGATCCCGCGGACCGAATTACCGAAAAATAGGCTGGTGTCGTAAAGCCTACGGAGCAACGGAAAATAGTTTCGCCGGACGTGACACCTCGTACTCACCTCAAAAGAATGTAAATGCGACACTTCCTTCCTAGGAAATAGCAATTGCATATGGCTACGTATCGTAGTAATAGAGTTTTATGCTTCTAAAAACGCGATATCGCATCTCATTTCTATGTTTCATGATAAGATATAATATTCATTGCGAAGTGTCATGTATTCCTCGTATTCACTTCAAAAGAATGGAAACGCGACACTTCCTTGCTAGGAAATAGCGTTTCCAGATATCTATGTATCGTAGCAAGAGTTCTAATGCTTCTTAAGACGCGATATCGAATCTCATTTCTATGTTTCATGATAAGGTATAATATTCATTGTGGAGCGTTATATCTTCCTCCTATTCACTTCAAAAGATTGTAAATGAGACAATTCCTTGCTAGGAAATAGCGTTTGCAGATGTCTACGTATCGTAGCAATAGAATTCTAATGCTTCATAAAACGCGATATTGCATCTCATTTCTATGTTTCATGAAAAGACATAATATTCATTGTGGAGTGTTATGTATACCTCGCATACACTTTACATGGATGTAAATGTGACACTTCCTTCCTGGGAAATAGCGTTTGCTGATAGCTATGTATCGAAGCAATATGGTTCTAATATTTCTTAAAACGAGATATCGCATCCCATTTCTATGTCTCATGATAAGATATAATATTCACTGCAAAGTGTTATGTATTTCTTGTATTCACTTCAGAAGAATGTAAATGCGACAATTCCTTGCTAGCAAGCAACTCTTGCAGATGTCTACGTATCGTAGCAATAGAGATCTAATGCTTCTCAAAACGCGATATCGCATCTCCTTTCTATGTTTCATGATAAGGTATAGTATTCATTGTGGAGCGTTATGTCTTCCTCCTATTCACTTCAAAAGATTGTAAATGAGACAATTCCTTGCTAGGAAATAGCGTTTGCAGATGTCTACGTATCGTAGCAATAGAATTCTAATGCTTCATAAAACGCGATATTGCATCTCATTTCTATGTTTCATGAAAAGACATAATATTCATTGCGAAGTGTCATGTATACCTCGTATTCACTTCATCAATAGAATGTAAATGCGACACTTCCTTGCTAGGATGTAGCGATTGCAGATGTCTACGTATCGAAGCAAGAGAGTTCTAATGCTTGGTCAAATGACATATCGCATTTCATTTCTATGTTTCATTATACGATACAATATTCATTGCGAAGTGTCATGTATACCTCGTATTCACTTCAAAAGCATGTAAATGCGACACTTCCTTGCTAGGAAATAACGTTGGCAGATGTCTACGTATCGTAGCAATAGGGTTCTAATGCTTCTTAAAGCGGGACATCGCATCTCATATCTATGTTTCATGATTAGATATAATATTCTTTGCGAAGTGTCATGTGTACCTCGTATTCACTTCAAAAGAATGTAAATGCGACACTTTCTTGCTAAGAAATAGCGTTTCCAGATGTCTGCGTAACGAAGCAATAGAGTACTGAGGCTACTGAAAATGCGATATCGCATCTCATTTCTATGTTTCATGATAATATGTAATATTCATTGCGAAGTGTTATGTATACCTCGTCTACACTTCAAAAGAATGTAAATGCCATAATTCCTTGCTAGGAAATAGCGTTTCCAGGTGTCTAAGTATCGAAGCAATAGAGTTGTAATGCTTCTTAAAACGCGATATAGCATCTCTGTTCTATGTTTGATGGTAAGATGTAATATTCATTACGAAGTGTTATGTATACCTCGTCTACATTTCAAAGGAATGTAAATGTCACACTTCTTTGCTAGGAAATAGCGTTTCCAGATGTCTGCGTATCGAAGCAATAGAGTTCTAATGCTTTTTAGGACACAATATCGCATCCCATTCCTACGTTTCATGACAAGATATAATATTCATTGCGATGTGTTAGGTGTACCTCGTCTAGACTTCAAAAGAATGTAAATGCCACACTTCCTTGCTAGGAAATAACGTTTCCAGATGTCTATGTATCGAAGCAATAGAGTTCTAATGCTTCTTAAGTCGCGATGTCGCACCACATTCCTATGTTTCATTATAAGATATAACATTCATTGCGAATTGTAATGAATACCTCGTCTACACTTCAAAATAATATAAATGTCACTCTTCTTGGCTAGGAAATAGCGTTTCCAGATGTCTACGTATCGAAGCAATAGAGTTGTAATGCTTCTTAAAACACGATATCGCAGCTCTTTTCTATGTTTGCTGGTAAGATATAATATTCATTACGAAGTGTTATGTATACCTTGTCTAGACTTCAAAAGAATGTAAATGCCACACTTCCTTGCGACGGAATAGCGTTTCTAGATGTCTACGCATCGATGCAATAGATTTCTATCTCTTTATAAAACGCGATATCGCACATCAGTTCTATGTCACATGATAAGATGTAATTTCAATGCATCGCGTAATGTATATCTCCTCTACACTTCAAATGAATGTAGATGC
Source organism: Xylocopa sonorina (assembly GCF_050948175.1). Lineage (NCBI taxonomy): Eukaryota > Metazoa > Arthropoda > Insecta > Hymenoptera > Apidae > Xylocopa > Xylocopa sonorina. The sequence continues at coordinate 1,967,264 of NW_027490091.1, forward strand.
ATCACTTCCTTGCTACGGAATATCGTTTCTATATCTGAAGGTTTGGAAGCAATAGAGTTCTAATGCTTCGTAAAACGCGGCTGCGCATCTTACTTCTATATTTCATGATAAGATGTAATATTCATGGCATCGCATTAAGTTTATCTGCTTCTGCACATGAATTGAGTGTAAACCCTACAATTTCTTGCCCGGGGATAGCGTTTCTAGATGTCCAGGTGCCGAAGCATTTAATTTGTCATGCTTCATGCACCGCAATATCATATAAGCCGCATTTCATATAAACAGTTCAAAGTAAGTTAGAAGGTTGTAAAGCTCTATGCATCGCATTATGTTTATCTGCTTCTGTGCTTTATAATGCTCTGGGATGTGAGAAGGTCCTCAATCCTTAACCCCCTAAAGGGAAGTCAAAAGTCCAGCGGCCCTGCAGGTGGGCCATGGGAGCGCGGCGCGCGAGGCGCTACGCAATTTAAATGATCAGGAGTATCCCCTCAGGGACACCCAAGAAGGCGAGAAGAGGAAATCGCCGAAGTCCACTGATCGATGGACCCGAACAATACCGAAGCCTACAGCCCACTCCACCAAGGAGCCCCGAGGAGGATCCAGGAGACCCGAGGACCATCAGCGAATTCAAGGAACCTGAAGAAGAGAACGTGAGAGCTTATTCGCTAAAGCGTCCCATTTCTTGTGTCGCATATTGTATATTGTATCTTATACCGTGAAGCGAGTTATGATACCCGGTAATTCGCGGCGTGTTGCGTAGTTTCCCGTAACCCTTGTTAGTTAAACCCACGTCAAGACCATAAATAAACATGCCGTGACTTCAGTATCTCGCGATCTGAGTGTGTGTACTTGGCTAGTCATAGTCGAGAGGAGGAGCATTTCGAAGTTTCAAGAGTTGTTCCGCCCCAGGGTTCCCGGGGTCGTGTAGTCTATCCCTTTGCTACTTTCTGAGCAGCTGGCGCCCAAGAAAAGTTGTACGTGAGCGGATACCTTGGAACGATAGATCGCTTAGATTAAAGTACGTTTTACACCTTAAAGCATTTAGATAATTAACCCCTTCGAGCTTCCCTGACTTACTATATATAGGTTACCGTCACAACTAATAGGAACCGTCACTTTACATAGATATATAGAACACACATAGTTTTAAACGTAGAACTGAGAATTTGAGAACTTACTTTGAAACGTTAGTAGTGAGGAATTCCATCGGATTTCATAGAAATTCAGAACTTACTTGCTATGAAACATAGGCAGATAAGGGCCATCTCGTTGCTTAGAACTTTAGAACTTGCTTACTCCAACAAAGATTTCTATTGGCTTCGTCCGTTCTCTTAGAAGAGTTTTTGATAAACCACATACTTTTCACACTTCTGATATCTTTGAAAGTTCGCGAGATGGAATCGTTTAAGTTTTAAAATGATTACTTAGTGTGGATTATTATTTAGTAACTAGCTCATAAACGAGTCTGCATAGGATATAATCCATAAGTTTTTAAGCCTGGAATTTATGCAGTTATTTGTTATTCATTTATTGCTCAAACGACAAAGATTCTGACCACTTCAAAATGGTTGACTTTCATCAATTTTCTTAAAAATTGAAATACTGCCCAACTGCTTGCATTAAAGACTGTAATTAAAGCTTTCAAAACATTTTACCTCTTATAGATGAATTCTGGAATGTTTAAGTATTTTTCATATTCGTAATTATTAAAAATGTTTTACTTGATTCTTTAATTTAATATTTAGAATTTTCTGAGAAATATTTTTTATCGTAATGAACTATATAATTGCAATTATAATTCTTTATGAAATAATAATAACAGAAAGGTATGTATCCATTCTTGGAGTTTTGTCAAGAGTATTTAATCTTACTATCTAAAATGAAACATTGAGATCTGTTTACAATCTAATGGAATTTAATTACCTTTTGATTCAAATTCACAATGATAATCTTCGATAGTTCAACAATTTTGTGCGCTGTCCTCGGGAATCCGCAGCTCAGTACTTATAAAATGAACGACACAAAGAACAGCCTAACCAAACGTATTCGAACAAATTTTTCAATACTAATCTTATCATGTTTAATTTATGCTGCAAACTATTGAAATGCCCTTCGAAAAGTGTTTATTCACAGTGAAGTAAACGGTAAATGTTACGCCTTCCACCACTGTTTACAATACGTATGTTTCACTTCCTATCAAAACCGTGAGTACTATCGCCTTTCTTTACTTTTTGTAACCTTCAATGCCTTCATGTTACAGATGGTTAAACTTGCTTTAAAATGCTCTATCGTATTACGGAAGAATGGATATACCAATTCATTTTAAAAAATGAAGGTAATCTTCATATGTCCAACATAACTCCACTTACAAAAAAACTATTTTCATCAACGGATGGGCCCTTTGTACTATGCAATTTTATATTAGCAAAAACTTCTATGAAACTTATAGTTTCGTGGATATCTGAGGTGCTAATTATTACTGCCCCACCCTGTATACTGTTATGGATGTGTCCAACAAGGCAACGATGTTGCAACGAGTTAAATTTAATATTATGATGTTTATTATTTTACTTATAGTATATTTGTTTTTCTGGAATTTTGCCAAAAAACAATGTTCACGATGTCGACAGATGAATATATTTGCCTTAGAATTACAAGAGCCAACAATTTCGAAAGTAGAATATTTCTTTACTTCGCTAACCGAATCATTGCAAACGTTAAGTAAAGTGCGTGCCTTTCAAAACAGTCAGATGCAAATTACGATACAACGTTTTCAAGAAATGGTACGTGCCACTGTTTTTGAATTTCCGTTTATTTAATCAAAGGAAATTTAATTGAAATATCCGCAAAATTTGAGGACAAAAAGTTATTGTAATTTTACGCAACATATATGATGGTGATAAAGGATAAGTATACGGAACTGAAAATGGAAAGTAGCGAGCAGAAAAAGAAACTGATGGAGCTACAAAGTAGATTGATACATCCGTCAAATGATGATTCTAGGTTAATAAAATCTGTTAATCAAAAAACTATTGTAAAAATCAAGTATAATCAATATTACTTCTGCTCAAAGGCTATAATAGAATTGGACCGAAATGGGTACAAAACTGGCAATTATATCTATACGTTCTATTCTATGCAAAGGCAAATATATCAAAGAGAAAAGATGTGTTACTTACAAATTACTTATGTTCCTAGATATCTCACTAATTCAGGCTTCTTGTCTTGCAGAACTAATCATTCATTTAACATGTAAAGGGGTCGAAGAATAGTAAAAGATTTTTATATTTCATAGCCTCACTCGATACGTCGATTAGATCACGTAAAATATCGGACATTAATTGCATCTACATATTCAGACCTTAAATATATGATTGCAACAACATATTTAATAGCGTTTTAATAACATTTTTCTAATTGTTTATATCTATGTCTAATAAATATATATTAATCGAATAAGTTGCTTTACCAAAGAATAAAAGTATCTGAGGCTTACAAATCGGAGCATTACATAACAAACGTGCATCACATATATAATATTACATGTAACAAAAGATGAAGACCAAAAAGATCGTACATAAGTTGAATCCACAATGCGGTCATAGAGTTACAGAAACGGCAAAAATTCCAAACAATAATTTAAAAAATTCAAAAAGGGGGGAGTGAAAATCCATCTCCTTGACGATGATAAGGAACAAGTCTGCCTCATGCACTACAATATCCCAAACAGCCAGCGATTGGCACGCCAATGACAATGGATGGAACGAATTTCGTGACAGAACTGTGCTAACAAAGTGCTCCTACTCAGCTTTCGAAATGGCATACTGTTAGTGCTGGGGCGGCATTCGTATCACGGCACATTAAAGCACCGAGGGACAGCACACGGGCTACACGGCCGTGACAATGACACTATCAGCTCACCATAGCTACACGCGTGGTTGTGGCGTAGGCTGACATTTACTAATGGGGAAGCTGTTTCCATAAAAATTATAAGCAAATATGAAAAATGACTAAACTGCGCAATTTATTTATTTTGATTCCAAAATAGATACACCGGCACAAAACAAAGATATAAGAACTCGATTTTATTATTTTCTATAAACTAGCTCGATAGGGCGATTTTTTCCATAAAGTCGATAATTACTTTGTCATAAAAATATATACACTTATTTTATATATATTTTCTTCAATTTATTGTTACAAATTCATGCAATTGGGGGTTACATTAAATACGATGAGAGCATGTTACTTCAAAAATTACACAAGGCGAAGTTAGGGACGCAACAGCATGAATTTTTGTTTTATAAGTAATATTTTTTTATAAATAATATTTTTAGTCTATGATGGATTGAAAGAAACATATACGACTCGCTCAATAACTATAAATATAGGAAAACGACCATCAAAATGTCTATCAATACTCATATGCTGAACATCTACTGACATCTAACGGTTCTAATTTGTATGAAAGCACAGGTTCCCCATTGCCAAATGTGATCCTGCGTAATTGCTGAGGAGATTCATGAATGAAGCGATGATACGCGTGTCACCGTGGTGCTGGTACTGCGCGATTCGCTTGTCTAGAACGTGCTGGTAACACGTTCTGGCATTTTAGTTAACGAATCCGGTCACAGATGACTACGAATCAGTTGACACTCCTCGGAAGTGGCAATATAGTGCCGGCATGGTGTCGCTACCATCTTGCCGTTTGTTATCTGGGATGCTTTTTAGTGCATTATTCGGAATTTAATTTGAACACATAGCTACTTAATCGCGAATTTGTATGTATATAATTATACATGACTGCATAAAAAGGATATCATATACTTTTATAATCAGTCCGATATAAGTATATATCCGATAATATAAAACGAAGAACTATCCACTCCCATCAGGAGTAAAAACAATGTTTGGTACGGAAAGTTCATTGTAAAATATAATCAAGCAGTTAATATATCAAATCACAGCACACAATAAATCACTGAATGTATAACGATATGAATAGTAAGAAAAACATATTTACCTGTTAAATGTTTATAAATTCAAATTTAAAAGTCCAAGTCACATTTAATATATTATTGTTTAACAAGGTGATTTAATGATGTTTCAAATAGGCGTGCAGAACTAACTCGTACTTCTGTCAATGTAATTTCATTCGAAAAATACAAAGGATAAGAGGAAATATTCTCCAACATATAACATATATAAATCAACGGATGCAAGAGAGAACACTCGATCTCGGTATAACGAGACCGGGGCGTCATCCTGCAGTAATCGTATAACGCCTGTTCCGAGATGGCGTAGAGAGGAAATGTGGAGGGTGAAAAGCATAAAATAACAACAATGTAACTAAAGAGAAAGAGAAAGAAAATATGTGGAAGCATTGCATTTATTAAGAGGAAATCCTAGAAATATCAAACAACAGATTATATATTATACTGCAAAGGTAAGGTACAACGAAATAGACGATATCGTGAGAGAAACTAAAAAAATCGAGAAACTTAAAGAGAAAATAATAATTTAGATTGAGCGAATCAATATCACTGATCCCGGCAAGCTTAATGGAAAACGCATAACGATGAATCGGTTAGAGTATAAGATAGATGTTGGTCGCGGTTTGAGTGGCCCTGGGAATCCTTTGCCCGCATCAGGGCAAGCAGTAGGATGGTGGAGGGCCTGCCCTCCTGTTGCTTGGGTCTATAGAATTCTCATTCTTTTGTAGAGTAGAAGCAGATAATTATAATGCTTTTCATAGAAGATTAAAGCTTACTTATTTCGAAACGTTGAAATGAGATGAGTCATGGCATGGTATGATGCATTAGTACTCTATTGTCTCGACATGTAGACACTACGAAGGGCAATCCTGTTGCATGGAGCTGTAGAATTTACATTCTTATGAAGTTTTAAAGCAGATAAGCATAGAGCTATGCATAAGAGATTACAGCATTCTTACTTTAAAACGATGAAATGGGATGCGCCAGCGCATTGCATGGAGAATTCTAGCTCGATTGCTTTAAGAGACAGAAACTACGGAGCGCCATGCCGTTGTATGGAATTATATAGTTCACATTCTATTGAAGACCTCTAACAGTTAAGCATAATGTTATGGATATATGATTACAGATTCTTTGCTTTGAAACGTGTAAATGAGATGCGTCATTGCGCTGCATGAAGTATTAGAAATGTCTTGCTTGGACACGTAGAGATCTGGAAACGATATTCTGTTGCATGTAAGTATAGGATTCACATCCTTCTAAGGTCTAGATGCAGACAAATGTAACATATTGCATAGAACATTGCAATTTACCATGAATCATTGAAATGACTTGCGACATCGTGTTGAATGAAGCAATAGAACTCTATTGCTTCGAAAAGTAGATATCTAAGAACGCAATTCCCTCGCAAGGAAGTGTAGAAATCACAGTCTTTTGGCGTGTATGTGCAGACAAGCATAACGAGATGTGTAGAGTATTTTTATCTACTTACATACTTCGAACTGTTGATATCAAATGCGATATCGCGTTTTATATAGCATTAGAAATCTATTGCTTTAATACGTGCACATCTAGAAACGCTACCTCCTGGCAAGATATTGTAGGACTTTTATACTGTTGACGTGTAGAAGCAGATAAACGTAACGCGTTTCATTGAATATTAAATCTCAACACGCGGCATTGAAATGAGATGCGACATCGATCTGAATAAAGTAATAGAACTTTATTGCTTGGACAAGTAGATATCTAAAAACGCTATTCCCCTGCAAGGGAGTGTAGGGTTCAAATTCGCTAGAAGTGTTGAAAAGTTAAACGTAACGCGCTGCATTGAATATTACATCTTACATTACACATTAAAATGTGATGCGAGATCGTGATGAATGATGTATTAGAACACCATTGCTTCGACACATTTACAACCAGAATCGCTATCCTCTTGTCAGGAAGTGTGGAAACCACACTTTTGAGGCGCAGCAGCAGATGAGCATAATGATATATACAGTGCATTAAAATCTATATACATACTTCGAACTATTGATGTGAAATGCTATGTCGCGTTCCATGAAGCATTAGAAATCCTATGCCTCGATTCGTAGACATGTAGAAACACTGTTCCGTAGCAAGCAAGTGCGGTATTTGCATTATTTTCAAGTGCAGACGAGATATACGTAACGCTTGCGTTGACGTTGCATCTTAACATGAGACATAGATATGAGATGCGATATAGCGCTACATGAAGTATTAGAAATCTATTGCATCGATATGTAGAATTCTGGAAACGCTACTCCGAAGCAAGGAAGTGAGGCACTTACATTAGTTTGAAGTCTAGATGAGAGATACATAACTTTTTGCAATGAATAGTACATCTTATTGGGAGACATAGAAATGAGATGTGATATTGCGTTTTATGAAGCGTTAGAACTCTAATGCTTCGATACGTAGACATCTAGAAACGCGATTTCGTCGTAAAGAAGCGTGAGATTTACATTCCTTCGAAGTGCTGACAAGATATAATTAACACGATGCATTGATTTACATTTCAACATAAAACATAGAAATATGATGCAACATCGCACTTTATGTAGCATTAGAAATCTAATGCTTCGATATCTGGTCATTTAGAAGCGCTATTCCGTAGCAAGGAAGTGTGAGATTTACATTCCTCTTAAGCGTTGCCGAGATATACATAACGCGTTACATACAAATACATCTTGTCATTTTTCACAGAAATCATCTGCGAAATCGCGTTTAACGAAGCATTACAACTCTATTGCTCCGACACGTAGACATCTGCAAGCTATATTCCGTAGCAAGAAAGAGTGGGATTTACATTCATTTGAAGTGTGGACAAGATATACGTAACGTGTTGCTTTGTCTATTACATCTCATCATGCAACATAGAAATGAGATGCGATATCGCGTTTTAAGAAGCATTAGAACACCATTGCTTCGATACCTAGACACCTGGAAACGCATTTCCTAGCAAGGATGTGTGACATTTACCTTCTTTTGAAGTGTAGACGAGGCATACGTAATACTTCGCAATGAACAATATATCTTATCATGAAACATAGAAATGGGATGCGATATGGCGATTTAAGAAGCATTAGAAAACTATTGCTTCGATACGTAGACATCTGCAAACGCTACTCTATAGCAAGGAAGTGTCGCATTTACATTCTTTTGAAAGGAATACGAGCTATACATGACACTTCGCAATGAATATTATATCAACTCATGAAACACAGAAATGAGATGCGATATGGCAATTTATGAAGCATTAGAACGCTTTTGCTACGATACGTAAACATCTGCCAACGTTATTTCCTAGCAAGGAAGTGTCGCATTTACATTCTTTTGAAGTGAATACTAGGTATACATGACACTTCGCAATGAATATTATATCGTATAATGAAACATAGATTTGAAATGCGATATCTCATTTGAACAAGCATTAGAACTCTCTTGCTTCGATACGTAGACATCTACAATCGCTACATCCTAGCAAGGAAGTGTCGCATTTACATTCGTTTGAAGTGAATACGATGTATAAATAACGCTCCACAATGAATATCATATCTTATCTTGAAACATATAAATGAGATGAGATATCGTGCTTTAAGAAGCATTAGAAATCTATTGCTTCGATACGTGGATATCTGCGATCGCTATTTCCTAGCTAGGAAGTGTCGCATTTACATCCATTTAAAGTGTATCCGAGGTATACATAACACTTCGCTATGAATATTATATCTTATCATGAAACATAGAAATGAAATGCGATATCGCTTTTTAAGAAGCTTTAGAACTCTATCGCGTCGATACGTAGACATATGCAAACGCTATTTAATAGCATGGAAGTACCGCATTTACATTCTTTTGAAGTGTATACGATGTATATATGATACAACGCAATGAATATTATATCTTATCATGAAACATAGAAATGAGATGCGACATCTCGTTCTAAGAAGCATTAGAACTCTATTGTTTCGGTATGTAGACATCTGGAAACACTATTTCCTAAAAAGAAAGTATCGCATTTAAATTCTTTTGACGTGTATACGAGGTATACATGACACTTCGCAGTGAATATTATATCTTGTCATGAAACGTAGAAATGAGATGCGATATCGCGAATTAGCAAGCTTTAGAACTCCATTGCATCGATACGAAGACATCAGCAAACGCAATATCCTAGCAAGGAAGTGTCGCATTTACATTCATTTGAAGTGTATGCAAGATATACATGATACTACTCGATGAATATTATATACTATCATGAAACATAGAAATGAGAAACGCTGTCGCGTTTTGAGTATAATTAGAGCACTAATGCTACGATACGTAGACATCTGCAAACGTTATTTCCTAGCAAGGAAGTGTCGCATTTACATTCGTTTGAAGTGTATGCGAGGTATACGTGACACTTCGCAATGAATATTATATATTATCATGAAACATAGATATGAGATGCGATATCGCGAATTAGCAAGCTTTAGAAATCTATTGCTTCGATACGTAGACATCTGCAAACGCTATTTCCTAGCAAGGACGTGTCGCATTTACATTCTTTGAAGTGAATACGAGGTATACATAACACTCCACTGTGAATATTATATCTTATCATGAAGAATAGAAATGAGATGCAATATGGCGATTTAAGAAGCATTGGAACACTATTGCTTCGATACGTAGACATCTGCAAACGATATTTCCTAGCATTGAAGTGTCGCATTTGCATTCTTTTGAAATGAATACGAGGTATACATAACACTCCACAGTGAATATTATATATTATCATGAAACATAGTAGTGAATAGCGATATCGCGTTTTGAGAAGCATTAGAACTCTAATGCTACGATACGTAGACATCTGCAAACGCTATTTGCTGGCAAGGATGTGTCGCGATTACATTCTTTTGAAGTAAATACGACGTATACATAAGACTCCACAATGAATATTATATCTTATCATGAAACATAGAAATGAGATGCGATATCGCGATTTAAGAAGCTTTAGAATTCTATTGCTTCGATACGAAGACATCAGCAAACACTATTTTCTTGCAAGGAAGTGTCGCATTTACATTCATTTGAAGTGAATACGAGGTGTACATAACACTCCACAGTGAATATTATATATTATCATGAAACATAGAAATGAGATGCGATATGACGATCCAAGAAGCACTAGAATTCTATTGCTTCTATACGTAGACATCTGCAAACGCTACTTCCGAGCAAGGAAGTGTCGCATGTACATTCAATTGAAGTGTATGCGAGATATACATGGCACTTCGCAATGAATATTATATATTATCACGAAACATAGAAATGAGAAGCGATACCGCGTTTTGAGAAGCATTAGAACTCTAACGCCACGATACGCAGACATCTGTAAACGCTATTTCCTAGCAAGGAAGTGTCGCTTTTACATTCAATTGAAGTGTATGCGAGATATACATGGAACTTCGCAATGAATATTATATATTATCACGAAACATAGAAATGAATAGCGATACCGCGTTTTCAGAAGCATTAGAACTCTAATGCCACGATTCGCAGACATCTGCAAACGCTATTTCCTAGCAAGGAAGTGTCGCATTTACATTCATTTGAAGTATAGATCAGATATACATAACACTGCACTATGAATATTATATCTTATCATGAAACATAGAAATGAGAGGCGATATCGCGATTTAAGGAGAATTAGAACACTATTGCTTCGATACGTAGATATCTGCAAACGCTATTTCCTAGCAAAGAAGTGTCGCAATTACATTAATTTGAAGTATAGACGAGATATACATAACACTGCACAATGAATATTATATCGTATCATGAAACATAGAAATGAGATGCGATATGGCGATTTAAGAAGTATTAGAACTCTATTGCTTCGATACGCAGGCATCTGCAAACGCTACTTCCTAGCAAGGAAGTGTCGCATTTACATTCTTCTGATGTGAATACGAGGTATACATAACACTCCACAGTGAATATTATATATTATCATGAAACATAGTAACGAATAGCTATATCGCGTTTTGAGAAGCATTAGAACTCAAATGCCACGACACGCAGACATCTGCAAACGCTATTTCCTAGCAAGGAAGTGTCGCATTTACATTCAATTGCAGTGTATGCAAGGTATACATGACACTACTCGATGGATATTATATACTATCATGAAACATAGAAATGAGAAACGCTGTCGCGTTTTGAGAAGCATTAGAGCACTAACTCTATGATACGTAGACATCTGCAAACGGTATTTCCTAGCAAAGAAGTGTCGCATTTACACTCTTTTGAAATGAATACGAGGTATACATAGCACTCCACAGGGAATATTATATATTATCATGAAACATAGAAGTGAGATGCGATATGGCGATTTAAGAAGCATTAGAACTCCATTGCTTCGATACGTAGACATCTGCAAACGCTATTTCCAAGCAAGGAATTGTCGCATTTACATTCATTTGAAGTGTATGCGAGGTATACATGACACTACGCAATGCATATTATATACTTTCATGAAACATAGAAAGGAGCAACGATGTCGGGTTTTGAGAAGCATTAGAGCACTAATGCTACGATACATAGACTTCTGCAAACGCTATTTCCTAGCAAGGAAGTGTCGCATTTACATTCTTTTGAAGTGAATACGAGGTATACATAACACTGCACAGTGAATACTATATCCTATCATGAAACATAGAAATGAGATGCGATATGGCGATTTAAGAAGCATTAGAACTCTAATGCCACGATACGCAGACATCTGCAAACGCTATTTCCTAGCAAGGAAGTGTCGCATTTACATTCTTCTGATGTGAATACGAAGTATACATAACACTGCACAATGAATATTATTTCTTATCATGAAACATAGAAATGAGATGCGATATGGCGATTTAAGGGGCATTAGAACTTTATTGCTTCGATACGTAGACATCTGCAAACGCTACTTCCAAGCAAGCAAGTGTCGCATTTACATTCTTTTGAAAGGAATACAAGGTATACATGACACGACGCAATGAATACTATATATTATAAAGAAACATAGAAATGAGAAGCGATATCGCGTTTTTAGAAGATATAGAACTCTAATGCCACGATACGTAGACATCTGCAAACGCTATTTCCTAGCAAGGAAGTGTCGCATTTACAATCATTTGAAGTGTATGCAAGGTATACATGACACTACTCGATGAATATTATATACTATCATGAAACATAGAAATGAGAAACGCTGTCGCGTTTTGAGAAGCATTAGAGCACTAACTCTACGATACGTAGACATCTGCAAACGGTATTTCCTAGCAAGGAAGTGTCGCATTTACATTCTTTTGAAATGAATACGAGGTATACATAGCACTCCACAGGGATTATTATATATTATCATGAAACATAGTAACGAATAGCTATATCGCGTTTTGAGAAGCATTAGATCTCTAATGCTACGATACGTAGACATCTGCAAACGCTATTTCCTGGCAAGGAAGTGTCGCATTTACATACATTTGAAGTGTAGACGAGATATACATAACATTGCACAATGAATATTATATCTTATCATGAAACATAGAAATGAGATGCGATATGGCGATTTAAGAAGCATTAGAACTCTATTGCTTCGATACGTAGACATCTGCAAACGCTAGTTCCTAGCAAGGAAGTGTCGCATTTACATTCATTTGAAGTATAGACTAGATATACATAACACTGCAGAATGAATATTATACCTTATCATGAAACATAGGAATGAGATGCGATATGGCGATTTAAGAAGCATTAGAACTCTATTGCTTCGATACGTAGACATCTGCAAACGCTACTTCCTAGCGAGGAAGTGTCGCATTTACATTCTTCTGATGTGAATACGAGGTATACATAACCCTACACAGTGAATATTATTTCTTATCATGAAACATAGAAATGAGATGCGATAAGGCGATTTAAGAAGCTTTGGAACCTTAGTGCTTCGATACGAAGACATCAGCAAACGCTATTTCCTAGCAAGGAAGTTTCGCATTTACATTCATTTGAAGTGTATGCAAGGTATACATGACACTACTCGATGAATATTATATACTATCATGAAACATAGAAATGAGAAACGCTGTCGCGTTTTGAGAAGCATTAGAGCACTAACTCTACGATACATAGACATCTGCAAACGCTATTTCCTAGCAAAGAAGTGTCGCATTTACATTCCTTTGAAGTGAATACGAGGTATACATAACACTGCACAGTGAATATTACATCCTATCATGAAACATAGAAATGAGATGCGATATGGCGATTTAAGAAGCATTAGAACTCTATTGCTTCGATACGTAGACATCTGCAAACGCTACTTCCTAGCAAGGAAGAGTCGCATTTACATTCCTCTGATGTGAATACGAGGTATACATAACACTGCACAGTGAATATTATTTCTTATCATGAAACATAGAAATGAGATGCGATAAGGCGATTTAAGAAGATTTAGAACGTTATTGCTTCGATACAAAGACATCAGCAAACGCTACTTCCTAGCAAGGAAGTGTCGCATTTACATACATTGGAAGTGAATACGAGGTATACATAACACTCCACAATAAACATTATATCCTATCATGAAACATAGGAATGAGATGCAATATGGCGATTTAAGAAGCATTAGAACTCTATTGCTTCGATACGTAGACATCTGCAAACGCTATTTCCTAGCAAGGAAGTGTCGCATTTACATTCTTTTGAAATGAATACGAGGTATACATAACACTCAACAGTGAATATTATATATTATCATGAAACATAGTAATGAATAGCGATATCGCGTTTTGAGAAGCACTAGATCTCTAATGCTACGATACGTAGACACCTACAGACGCTATTTCCTGGCAAGGAAGTGTAGCATTTACATACATTGGAAGTGAATACGAGGTATACATAACACTCCACAATATACATTATATCCTATCATGAAACATAGGAATGAGATGCAATATGGCGATTTAAGAAGCATTAGAACTCTATTGCTTCGATACGTAGACATCTGCAAACGCTATTTCCTAGCAAGGAAGTGTCGCATTTACATTCATTTAAAGTATAGACGAGATATACATAACACTGCACAATGAATATTATATCTTATCATGAAACATAGAAATGAGATGCGATATGGCGATTTAAGAAGCATTAGAACTCTATTGCTTCGATACGTAGACATCTGCAAACGCTATTTCCCAGCAAGGAAGTGTCGCATTAACATACATTTGAGGTATAGACGAGATATACATAACACTGCACAATGAATATTATATCTTATCATGAAACATAGAAATGAGATGCGATATGGCGATTTAAGAAGTATTAGAACTCTATTGCTTCGATACGTAGACATCTGCAAACGTTAGTTCCTAGCAAGGAAGTGTCGCATTTACATTCTTTTGAAATGAATACGAGGTATACATAACACTCAACAGTGAATATTATATATTATCATGAAACATAGTAATGAATAGCGATATCGCGTTTTGAGAAGCATTAGATCTCTAATGCTACGATACGTAGACATCTACAAACGCTATTTCCTGGCAAGGAAGTGTAGCATTTACATACATTGGAAGTGAATACGAGGTATACATAACACTCCACAATAAACATTATATCCTATCATGAAACAAAGGAATGAGATGCAATATGGCGATTTAAGAAGCATTAGAACTCTATTGCTTCGATACGTAGACATCTGCAAACGCTATTTCCTAGCAAGGAAGTGTCGCATTTACATTCATTTGAAGTATAAACGAGATATACATAACACTGCACAATGAATATTATATCTTATCATGAAACATAGAAATGAGATGCGATATGGCGATTTAAGAAGCATTAGAACTCTATTGCTTCGATACGTAGACATCTGCAAACGTTAGTTCCTAGCAAGGAAGTGTCGCATTTACATTCTTCTGATGTGATTACGAGGTATACATAACACTGCACTGTGAATATTATTTCTTATCATGAAACTTAGAAATGAGATGCGATATGGCGATTTAAGAAGCATTAGAACTTTATTGCTTCGATACGTAGACATCTGCAAACGCTACTTCCTGGCAAGGAAGTGTCGCATTTACATTCTTCTGATGTGAATACGAGGTATACATAACACTCCACAGTGAATATTATATATTATCATGAAACATAGTAACGAATAGCTATATCGCGTTTTGAGAAGCATAAGAACTCTAATGCTACGATACGTAGACATCTGCAAACGCTATTTCCTGGCAAGGAAGTGTCGCATTTACATACATTTGAAGTGAGTACGAGGTATACATAAGAGTCCACAATAAATATTATATCATATCATGAAACATAGGAATGAGATGCAATATGGCAATATAAGAAGCATTAGAACTCTATTGCTTCGATACGTAGACATCTGCAAACGCTATTTCCTAGCAAGGAAGTGTCGCATTTACATTCATTTGAAGTATAGACGAGATATACATAACACTGCACAATGAATATTATATCTTATCATGAAACATAGAAATGAGATGCGATATGGCGATTTAAGAAGCATTAGAACTCCATTGCTTCGATACGTAGACATCTGCAAACGCTACTTCCTAGCAAGGAAGTGTCGCATGTACATTCAATTGAAGTGTATGCGAGATATACATGGCACTTCGCAATGAATATTATATATTATCACGAAACATAGAAATGAGAAGCGATACCGCGTTTTGAGAAGCATTAGAACTCTAATGCCACGATACGCAGACATCTGCAAACGCTATTTCCTAGCAAGTACATTCAATTGAAGTGAATGCGAGATATACATGGCACCTCGCAATGAATATTATATATTATCACGAAATATAGAAATGAGTAGCGATAGTGCATTTTGAGAAGCATTAGAACTCTAATGCCACGATTCGCAGACATCTGCAAACGCTATTTCCTGGCAAGGAGGTGTCGCGTTTACATTCTTTTGAAGTGAATACGAGGTATACATAACACTCCACAATGAATATTATATCTTAACATGAAACATAGAAATGAGATGCGATATGACGTTTTAAGAAGCATTAGAATTCTATTGCTTCGATACGTAGACATCTGCAAACGCTACTTCCTAGCAAGGAAGTGTCGCATTTACATTCTTTTGAAAGGAATTCGAGGTATACCTGACACTTCGCAATGAATATTATATATTATCATGAAACATAGTAATGAGTAGCGATATCACGTTTTGAGAAGCATTAGAACTCTAATGCTACGATACGTAGACATCTGCGAACGCTATTTCCTGGCAAGGTAGTGTCGCGTTTACAATCTTTCGAAGTGAATACGCGGTATACATAACACTCCACATTGAATATTATATCTTATCATGAAACATAGAAATGAGATGTAATATGGCGATTTAAGAAGCATCAGAACTCTTTTGCTTCGATACGTAGACATCTGCAAACGCTATTTCCAAGCAAGGAAGTGTCGCATTTACATTCGTTTGAAGCATAGACTAGATATACATAACACTGCACAATGAATATTATATCTTATCATGAAACATAGAAATGAGAAGCGATATGGCCATTTAAGAAGCATTAGAAATCTATTGGTTCGATACGTAGACATCTGCAAACGCTATTTCCAAGGAAGGAAGTGTCGCATTTACATTCTTTGGAAGTGAATACGAGGTATACAGAACACTCCACAATGAGTATTATATATTATCATGAAACATAGTAATGAGTAGCGATATCACGGTTTGAGAAGCATTAGAACCCTTATGCTACGATACGTAGCCATCTGCAAACGCTATTTCCTGGCAAGGTAGTGTCGCGTTTACATTCTTTTGAAGTGAATACGAGGTAGACATAACACTCCACATTGAATATTATATCTTATCATAAAACATAGAAATTAGATGCAATATGGCGATTTAAGAAGCATTAGAACACTATTGCTTCGATATGTAGACATCTGCAAACGCTATTTCCAGGGAAGGAAGTGTCGCATTTACATTCTTTGGAAGTGAATACGAGGTACACATAACACTCCACAATGAGTATTATATATTATCATGGAACATAGTAATGAGTAGCGATATCGCGTTTTGAGAAGCATTAGAACACTTATGCTACGATACGTAGACATCTGCAAACGCTATTAGCTGGCAAGGTAGTGTCGCGTTTACATTCTTTCGAAGTGAATACGAGGTATACATAACACTCCACAATGAATATTATATCTTGTCATGAAACATAGAAATGAGATGCGATATGACGATTTAAGAAGCTTTAGAACTCTATTGCTTCGATACGTAGATATCTGCAAACACTATTTCCTACCAAGGAACTGTCGCATTCACATTCATTTGAAGTGTATGCGAGGTATACATGACAGTTCGCAATGAATATTATATATTATCATGAAACACAGATATGTGATGCGATATCGCGAATTAGCAAGCTTTAGAAACATATTGCTTCGATACGTAGACATCTGCAAACGCTATTTCCTAGCAAGGAAGTGTCGCATTTACATTCTTTTGAACTGAGTACGAGGTATACATAACACTGCACAATGAATATTATATCTTATCATGAAACATAGGAATGAGATGCGATATCGCGATTTAAGAAGCATTAGAACAATATTGCTTCGATACGTAGACATCTGCAAACGCTATTTCCTAGCAAGGAAGTGTCGCATTTACTTTCTTTCGAAGTGAATACGAGGTACACATAACACTCCACAATGAATATTATATATTATCATGAAACGTAGTAATGAGTAGCGATATCGCGTTTTGAGAAGCATTAGAACTCTAATGCTACCATACGTAGACATCTGCAAACGCTATTAGCTGGCAAGGTAGTGTCGCGTTTACATTCTTTCGAAGTGAATACGAGGTATACATAACACTCCACAATGAATATTATGTCTTATCAAGAAACATAGAAATGAGATGCGATATGACGATCTAAGAAGCTTTAGAAATCTATTGCTTAGATACATAGATATCTGCAAACACTATTTCTTAGAAAGGAACTGTCGCATTCACATTCATTTGTAGTGTATGCGAGGTATACATGACACTTCGCAATGAATATTATATATTATCACGAAACATATACATGAGATGCGATATCGCGAATTAGCAAGCTTTAGAAATCTATTGCTTCGATACGTAGACATCTGCAAACGCTGTTTCCAAGCAAGGAAGTGTCGCATTTACATTATTTGGAAGTGAATACGAGGTATACATAGCACTCCACAATGAGTATTATATATTATCATGAAACATAGTAATGAGTAGCGATATCGCGTTTTGAGAAGCATTAGAACTCTAATGCTACCATACGTAGACATCTGCAAACGCTATTTCCTGGCAAGAAAGTGTCGCGTTTACATTCTTTTGAAGTGAATACGAGGTATACATAACACTCCACAATGAATATTATATCTTATCATGAAACATAGAAATGAGATGCGATATGACGATCTAAGAAGCTTGAGAAATCTATTGCTTCGATACGTAGATATCTGCAAACACTATTTTCTAGAAAGGAACTGTCGCATTCACATTCATTTGTAGTGTATGCGAGGTATACATGACACTTCGCAATGAATATTATATATTATCATGAAACATAGATAAGAGATGCGATATCGCGATTTAAGAAGCATTAGAACACTATTGCTTCGATACGTAGACATCTGCAAACGCTAATTCCTAGCAAGGAAGTGTCGCATTTACATACTTTTGAAGTGAATACGAGGTATACATAACACTTCGCAATGAATATTATATATTACAATGAAACATTGTAATGAGTAGCGATATCGCGTTTTGAGAAGCATTAGAACTCTAATGGTACGATACGTAGACGTCTGCAAACGCTATTTCCTGGCAAGGAAGTGTCACATTTACATTCATTTGAAGTGTAGACGAGATATACATAACACTGCACAACGGATATTATATCTTATCATGAAACATATAAACGAGATGCGATATGGCGATTTAAGAAGCATTAGAAGCCTACTGTTTCGATACGTAGACATCTGTAAACGCTACTTCCTAGCAAGGAAGTGTCGCATTTACATTCTTTTGAAAGGAATACGAGGTATACATGACACTTCGCAATGAATATTATATCTTATCATGAAACATAGAAATGAGATGCGGTATGACGATTTAAGAAGCATTAGGACCCTATTGCTTCGATACGTAGACATCTGCAAACGCTACTTCCTAGCAAGGAGGTGTCGCATTTACATCCTTTTCTAAGGAATACGAGGTATACATGACACTTCGCAATGAATATTATATCTTATCAGGAAACGTAGATATAAGATGCAATATGACGATTTCAGAAGCATTAGAATTCTATTGCTTCGATACGTAGACATCTGCAAACGCTATTTCCTAGCAAGGAAGTGTCGCATTTACATTCATTTGAAGTATATGCGATGTATACATGACACTTCGCAGTGAAAATTATATATTATCATGAAACACAGAAATGAGAAGCGATCTGGCGATTTAAGAAGCATTTGATCCCAATTGCTTCGATACGTAGACATCTGCAAACGCTACTTCCTAGCAAGGAAGTGTCGCATTTACATTCTTTTGAAAGGAATACGAGGTATACAAGACACTTCGCAGTGAATATTATATATTATCAGGAAACGTAGATATAAGATGCGATATGACGATTTAAGAAGCATTAGAACACTATTGCTTCGATACGTAGACATCTGCAAACGCTACTTCCTAACAAGGAAGTGTCGCATTTACATTCTTTTGAAATGAATACGAGGTATACAAGACACTTCGCAGTGAATATTATATATTATCAGGAAACGTAGATATAAGATGCGATATGACGATTTAAGAAGCATTAGAACCCTATTGCTTCGATACGTAGACATCTGCAAACGCTATTTCCTAGCAAGGAAGTGTCGCATTTACATTCATTTGAAAGGAATACGAGGTATACAAGGCACTTCGCAGTGAATATTATATATTATCAGGAAACGTAGATATAAGATGCGATATGACGATTTAAGAAGCATTAGAACACTATTGCTTCGATACGTAGACATCTGCAAACGCTACTTCCTAGAAAGGAAGTGTCGCATTTACATTCTTTTGAAATGAATACGAGGTATACAAGACACTTCGCAGTGAATATTATATATTATCAGGAAACGTAGATATAAGATGCGATATGACGATTTAAGAAGCATTAGAACCCTATTGCTTCGATACGTAGACATCTGCAAGCGCTATTTCCTAGCAAGGAAGTGTCGCATTTACATTCTTTTGAAGTGAATACGAGGTATACATAACACTCCACAATGAATATTATATGTTATCATGAAACATAGTAATGAGTAGCGATATGGCAATTTAAGAAGCATTTGATCGCAATTGCTTCGATACGTAGACATCTGCAAACGCTACTTCCTAGCAAGGAAGTGTCGCATTTACATTCTTTTGAAAGGAATACGAGGTATAGAAGACACTTCGCAATGAATATTCTATCTTATCAGGAAACGTAGATATAAGATGCTATATGACGATTTAAGAAGCATTAGAACTCTATTGCTTCGATACGTAGACATCTGCAAACGCTATTTCCTAGCAAGGAAGAGTCGCATGTACATTCATTTGAAGTGTATGCGATGTATGCATGACACATCGCAGTGAATATTATATATTATCATGAAACATAGAAATGGGAAGCGATATGGCGATTTAAGAAGCATTAGATCCCAATTGCTTCGATACGTAGACATCTGCAAACGCTATTTCCTAGCGAGGAAGTGTCGCATTTACATTCTTTTGAAGTGAATACTAGGTACACATATCACTTCGCAATGAATATTATATCTTATCATGAAACATAGAAATGAGGTGCGATATGGCGATTTATGAAGCATTAGATGTCTATTGCTTCGATACGTAGACATCTGCCAACGCTACTTCCTATCAAGGAAGTGTCGCATTTACATTCATTTGAAGTGTATGCGAGGTATACATGACACGTCGCAGTGAATATTATATATTGTCATGAAACATAGAAATGAGAAGCGATATGGCGATTTAAGAAGCATTAGATCCCTATTGCTTCGATACGTAGACATCTGAAAACGCTACTTCCTGCCAAGGAAGTGTCGCGTTTACATTCTTTTGAAGCGAATACGAGGTATACATAACACTTCGCAATGAAAATTATATATTATCATGAAACATAGAAATGAGAAGCGATATCGCGTTTTGAAAAGCATTAGAACTCTAATGAAACGAAACGTAGACATCTGCAAACGCTATTTCCTAGCAAGGAAGTGTCACATTTACATTCATTTGAAGTGTAGACGAGATATACATAACACTGCACAACGGATATTATATCTTATCATGAAACATATAAACGAGATGCGATATGGCGATTTAAGAAGCATTAGAAGCCTACTGTTTCGATACGTAGACATCTGTAAACGCTACTTCCTAGCAAGGAAGTGTCGCATTTACATTCTTTTGAAAGGAATACGAGGTATACATGACACTTCGCAATGAATATTATATCTTATCATGAAACATAGAAATGAGATGCGGTATGACGATTTAAGAAGCATTAGGACCCTATTGCTTCGATACGTAGACATCTGCAAACGCTACTTCCTAGCAAGGAGGTGTCGCATTTACATCCTTTTCTAAGGAATACGAGGTATACATGACACTTCGCAATGAATATTATATCTTATCAGGAAACGTAGATATAAGATGCAATATGACGATTTCAGAAGCATTAGAACTCTATTGCTTCGATACGTAGACATCTGCAAACGCTATTTCCTAGCAAGGAAGTGTCGCATTTACATTCATTTGAAGTATATGCGATGTATACATGACACTTCGCAGTGAAAATTATATATTATCATGAAACATAGAAATGAGAAGCGATCTGGCGATTTAAGAAGCATTTGATCCCAATTGCTTCGATACGTAGACATCTGCAAACGCTACTTCCTAGCAAGGAAGTGTCGCATTTACATTCTTTTGAAAGGAATACGAGGTATACAAGACACTTCGCAGTGAATATTATATATTATCAGGAAACGTAGATATAAGATGCGATATGACGATTTAAGAAGCATTAGAACACTATTGCTTCGATACGTAGACATCTGCAAACGCTACTTCCTAACAAGGAAGTGTCGCATTTACATTCTTTTGAAATGAATACGAGGTATACAAGACACTTCGCAGTGAATATTATGTATTATCAGGAAACGTAGATGTAAGATGCGATATGACGATTTAAGAAGCATTAGAACCCTATTGCTTCGATA
Source organism: Xylocopa sonorina (assembly GCF_050948175.1). Lineage (NCBI taxonomy): Eukaryota > Metazoa > Arthropoda > Insecta > Hymenoptera > Apidae > Xylocopa > Xylocopa sonorina. Next base: position 1,989,640 of record NW_027490091.1, read on the forward strand.
CGTAGACATCTGCAAACGCTATTTCCTAGCAAGGAAGTGTCGCATTTACATTCATTTGAAAGGAATACGAGGTATACAAGGCACTTCGCAGTGAATATTATATATTATCAGGAAACGTAGATATAAGATGCGGTATGACGATTTAAGGAGCATTAGAACACTATTGCTTCAATACGTAGACATCTGCAAACGCTACTTCCTAGCAAGGAAGTGTCGCATTTACATTCTTTTGAAATGAATACGAGGTATACAAGACACTTCGCAGTGAATATTATATATTATCAGGAAACGTAGATATAAGATGCGATATGACGATTTAAGAAGCATTAGAACCCTATTGCTTCGATACGTAGACATCTGCAAGCGCTATTTCCTAGCAAGGAAGTGTCGCATTTACATTCTTTTGAAGTGAATACGAGGTATACATAACACTCCACAATGAATATTATATGTTATCATGAAACATAGTAATGAGTAGCGATATGGCAATTTAAGAAGCATTTGATCCCAATTGCTTCGATACGTAGACATCTGCAAACGCTACTTCCTAGCAAGGAAGTGTCGCATTTACATTCTTTTGAAAGGAATACGAGGTATACAAGACACTTCGCAATGAATATTCTATCTTATCAGGAAACGTAGATATAAGATGCTATATGACGATTTAAGAAGCATTAGAACTCTATTGCTTCGATACGTAGACATCTGCAAACGCTATTTCCTAGCAAGGAAGAGTCGCATGTACATTCATTTGAAGTGTATGCGATGTATGCATGACACATCGCAGTGAATATTATATATTATCATGAAACATAGAAATGGGAAGCGATATGGCGATTTAAGAAGCATTAGATCCCAATTGCTTCGATACGTAGACATCTGCAAACGCTATTTCCTAGCGAGGAAGTGTCGCATTTACATTCTTTTGAAGTGAATACTAGGTACACATATCACTTCGCAATGAATATTATATCTTATCATGAAACATGGAAATGAGATGCGATATGGCGATTTATGAAGCATTAGATGTCTATTGCTTCGATACGTAGACATCTGCCAACGCTACTTCCTATCAAGGAAGTGTCGCATTTACATTCATTTGAAGTGTATGCGAGGTATACATGACACGTCGCAGTGAATATTATATATTGTCATGAAACATATAAACGAGATGCGATATGGCGATTTAAGAAGCATTAGAAGCCTACTGTTTCGATACGTAGACATCTGTAAACGCTACTTCCTAGCAAGGAAGTGTCGCATTTACATTCTTTTGAAAGGAATACGAGGTATACATGACACTTCGCAATGAATATTATATCTTATCATGAAACATAGAAATGAGATGCGGTATGACGATTTAAGAAGCATTAGGACCCTATTGCTTCGATACGTAGACATCTGCAAACGCTACTTCCTAGCAAGGAGGTGTCGCATTTACATCCTTTTCTAAGGAATACGAGGTGTACATGACACTTCGCAATGAATATTATATCTTATCAGGAAACGTAGATATAAGATGCAATATGACGATTTCAGAAGCATTAGAATTCTATTGCTTCGATACGTAGACATCTGCAAACGCTATTTCCTAGCAAGGAAGTGTCGCATTTACATTCATTTGAAGTATATGCGATGTATACATGACACTTCGCAGTGAAAATTATATATTATCATGAAACATAGAAATGAGAAGCGATCTGGCGATTTAAGAAGCATTTGATCCCAATTGCTTCGATACGTAGACATCTGCAAACGCTACTTCCTAGCAAGGAAGTGTCGCATTTACATTCTTTTGAAAGGAATACGAGGTATACAAGACACTTCGAAGTGAATATTATATATTATCAGGAAACGTAGATATAAGATGCGATATGACGATTTAAGAAGCATTAGAACACTATTGCTTCGATACGTAGACATCTGCAAACGCTACTTCCTAACAAGGAAGTGTCGCATTTACATTCTTTTGAAATGAATACGAGGTATACAAGACACTTCGCAGTGAATATTATATATTATCAGGAAACGTAGATATAAGATGCGATATGACGATTTAAGAAGCATTAGAACCCTATTGCTTCGATACGTAGACATCTGCAAACGCTATTTCCTAGCAAGGAAGTGTCGCATTTACATTCATTTGAAAGGAATACGAGGTATACAAGGCACTTCGCAGTGAATATTATATATTATCAGGAAACGTAGATATAAGATGCGATATGACGATTTAAGAAGCATTAGAACACTATTGCTTCGATACGTAGACATCTGCAAACGCTACTTCCTAGCAAGGAAGTGTCGCATTTACATTCTTTTGAAATGAATACGAGGTATACAAGACACTTCGCAGTGAATATTATATATTATCAGGAAACGTAGATATAAGATGCGATATGACGATTTAAGAAGCATTAGAACCCTATTGCTTCGATACGTAGACATCTGCAAGCGCTATTTCCTAGCAAGGAAGTGTCGCATTTACATTCATTTGAAGTATATGCGATGTATCCATGACACATCGCAATGAAAATTATATATTATCATGAAACATAGAAATGAGAAGCGATATCGCGTTTTGAGAAGCATTAGAACTCTAATGCCACGAAACGTAGACATCTGCAAGCGCCATTTCCTTGCAAGGAAGTGTCGCATTTACATTCATTTGAAGTATAGACGAGATATACATAACACTGCACAACGGATATTATATCTTATCATGAATCATAGAAACGAGATGCGATATGGCGATTTAAGAAGCATTAGAAGTCTATTGGTTCGATACGAAGACATGTGCAAACGCTACTTTCTAGCAAGGAAGTGTCGCATTTACATTCATTTGAAGTATAGACGAGATATACATAACACTGCACAATGGATATTATATCTTATCATGAAATACAGAAATGATATGCGATAAGGCGATTTAAGAAGCATTAGAAGTCTATTGTTTCGATACGTAGACATCGGCAAAAGCTACTTCCTAGCAAGGAAGTATCGCATTTACATTCTTTTGAAAGGAATACGTGGCATACATGACACTTCGCAATGAATATTATATCTTATCAGGAATCGTATATATAAGATGCAATATGACGATTTAAGAAGCTTTAGAAAACTATTGCTTCGATACGTAGACATCTGCAAACGCTATTTCCAAGCACGGTAGTTTCGCGTTTACGTTCTTTTGAAGTGAATACGAGGTATACATAACACTCCACAATGAATATTATATCTTATTATGAAACATAGAAATGAAGTTCGATATGGCGATTTACGAAGCATTTGATGTCTAGAGCTTCGATACGTAGACATCTGCAAACGCTATTTCCTAGCAACAAAGTGTCGCATTTACATTCTTTTGAAAGGAATACGAGGTACACAAAACACTCCACAATGAATATTATATATTATCATGAAACACAGATATGAGATGCGATATCGCGAACTAGCAAGCTTTAGAAATCCATTGCTTCGATACCTAGACATCTGCAAACGCTATTTCCTAGCAAGGAAGTGTCGCATTTACATTCTTTTGAAGTGAATACGAGGTATACATAACACTCCACAATGAATATTATATGTTATCATGAAACATAGTAATGAGTAGCGATATGGCAATTTAAGAAGCATTTGATCCCAATTGCTTCGATACGTAGACATCTGCAAACGCTACTTCCTAGCAAGAAAGTGTCGCATCTACATTCTTTTGAAAGGAATACGAGGTATACAAGACACTTCGCAATGAATATTCTATCTTATCAGGAAACGTAGATATAAGATGCAATATGACGATTTAAGAAGCATTAGAACTCTATTGCTTCGATACGTAGACATCTGCAAACGCTATTTCCTAGCAAGGAAGTGTCGCATGTACATTCATTTGAAGTGTATGCGATGTATGCATGACACATCGCAGTGAATATTATATATTATCATGAAACATAGAAATGGGAAGCGATATGGCGATATAAGAAGCATTAGATCCCAATTTCTTCGATACGTAGACATCTGCAAACGCTATTTCCTAGCGAGGAAGTGTCGCATTTGCATTCTTTTGAAGTGAATGCTAGGTACACATATCACTTCGCAATGAATATTATATCTTATCATGAAACATAGAAATGAGATGCGATATGGCGATTTATGAAGCATTAGATGTCTATTGCTTCGATACGTAGACATCTGCCAACGCAACTTCCTATCAAGGAAGTGTCGCATTTACATTCATTTGAAGTGTATGCGAGGTATACATGACACGTCGCAGTGAATATTATATATTGTCATGAAACATAGAAATGAGAAGCGATATGGCGATTTAAGAAGCATTAGATCCCTATTGCTTCGATACGTAGACATCTGAAAACGCTACTTCCTGCCAAGGAAGTGTCGCGTTTACATTCTTTTGAAGCGAATACGAGGTATACATAACACTTCGCAATGAAAATTATATATTATCATGAAACATAGAAATGAGAAGCGATATCGCGTTTTGAAAAGCATTAGAACTCTAATGACACGAAACGTAGACATCTGCAAACGCTATTTCCTAGCAAGGAAGTGTCACATTTACATTCATTTGAAGTGTAGACGAGATATACATAACACTGCACAACGGATATTATATCTTATCATGAAACATATAAACGAGATGCGATATGGCGATTTAAGAAGCATTAGAAGCCTACTGTTTCGATACGTAGACATCTGTAAACGCTACTTCCTAGCAAGGAAGTGTCGCATTTACATTCTTTTGAAAGGAATACGAGGTATACATGACACTTCGCAATGAATATTATATCTTATCATGAAACATAGAAATGAGATGCGGTATGACGATTTAAGAAGCATTAGGACCCTATTGCTTCGATACGTAGACATCTGCAAACGCTACTTCCTAGCAAGGAGGTGTCGCATTTACATCGTTTTCTAAGGAATACGAGGTATACATGACACTTCGCAATGAATATTATATCTTATCAGGAAACGTAGATATAAGATGCAATATGACGATTTCAGAAGCATTAGAATTCTATTGCTTCGATACGTAGACATCTGCAAACGCTATTTCCTAGCAAGGAAGTGTCGCATTTACATTCATTTGAAGTATATGCGATGTATACATGACACTTCGCAGTGAAAATTATATATTATCATGAAACATAGAAACGAGAAGCGATCTGGCGATTTAAGAAGCATTTGATCCCAATTGCTTCGATATGTAGACATCTGCAAACGCTACTTCCCGGCAAGGAAGTGTCGCATTTACATTCTTTTGAAAGGAATACGAGGTATACAAGACACTTCGCAGTGAATATTATATATTATCAGGAAACGTAGATATAAGATGCGATATGACGATTTAAGAAGCATTAGAACACTATTGCTTCGATACGTAGACATCTGCAAACGCTACTTCCTAGCAAGGAAGTGTCGCATTTACATTCTTTTGAAATGAATACGAGGTATACAAGACACTTCGCAGTGAATATTATATATTATCAGGAAACGTAGATATAAGATGCGATATGACGATTTAAGAAGCATTAGAACCCTATTGCTTCGATACGTAGACATCTGCAAACGCTATTTCCAAGCAAGGAAGTGTCGCATTTACATTCATTTGAAGTATATGCGATGTATACATGACACATCGCAATGAAAATTATATATTATCATGAAACATAGAAATGAGAAGCGATATCGCGTTTTGAGAAGCATTAGAACTCTAATGCCACGAAACGTAGACATCTGCAAGCGCTATTTCCTAGCAAGGAAGTGTCGCATTTACATTCATTTGAAGTATAGACGAGATATACATAACACTGCACAACGGATATTATATCTTATCATGAATCATAGAAACGAGATGCGATATGGCGATTTAAGAAGCATTAGAAGTCTATTGGTTCGATACGAAGACATGTGCAAACGCTACTTTCTAGCAAGGAAGTGTCGCATTTACATTCTTTTGAAAGGAATACGAGGGATACATGACACTTCGCAATGAATATTATATCTCATCATCAAACATAGAAATGAGATCCGGTACGACGATTTAAGAAGCATTAGAACTCTATTGCTTCGATACGTAGACACCTGCAAACGTTATTTCCAAGCAAGGAAGTGTCGCATTTACATTCTTTTGAAGTGAAGACGAGGTATTCAAAACACTGCACAATGAATATTATATCTTATCATGAAACATAGAAATGAGATGCGATATCGCGATTTAAGAAGCTTTAGAACTCTATTGCTTCGATACTAGATATGTGCAAACACTATTTCCTAGCAAGGAACTGTCGCATTCACATTCATTTGAAGTGTATGCGAGATGTACATGACACTTCGCAGTGAATATTATATATTTTCATGAAACATAGATAAGAGATGCGATATCGCGATTTAAGAAGCATTAGAACACTATTGCTTCGATACGTAGACATCTGCAAACGCTATTTCCTAGCAAGGAAGTGTCGCATTTACATACTTTTGAAGTGAATACGAGATATACATAACACTTCGCAATGAATATTATATATTACAATGAAACATGGTAATAAGTAGCGATATCGCGTTTTGAAAAGCATTAGAACTCTTATGTTACGATACGTAGACGTCTGCAAACGCTATTTCCTGGCAAGGAAGTGTCGCATTTACATTCATTTTAAGTGTATGCGAGATATACATAACACTGCACAATGAATATTATATGTTATCATGAAACACAGAAATGAGATGCGATAAGGCGATTTAAGAAGCATTAGAAGTCTATTGTTTCGATACGTAGACATCGGCAAAAGCTACTTCCTAGCAAGGAAGTGTCACATTTACATTCTTTTGAAAGGAATACGTGGCATACATGACACTTCGCAATGAATATTATATCTTATCAGGAATCGTAGATATAAGATGCAATATGACGATTTAAGAAGATTTAGAAAACTATTGCTTCGATACGTAGACATCTGCAAACGCTATTTCCAAGCAAGGTAGTTTCGCGTTTACGTTCTTTTGAAGTGAATACGAGTTATACATAACACTCCACAATGAATATTATATGTTATCATGAAACATAGCAATGAGTAGCGATATGGCGATTTAAGAAGCATTAGAACACTATTGCTTCGATACGTAGACATCTGCAAACGCTACTTCCTAGCAACAAAGTGTCGCATTTACATTCTTTTGAAAGGAATACGAGGTACACATAACAATCCACAATGAATATTATATGTTATCATGAGACATAGTAATGAGTAGCGATATGGCGATTTAAGAAGCATTAGATGTCTATTGCTTCGATACGTAGACATCTGCCATCGCTACTTCCTATCAAGGAAGTGTCGCATTTACATTCATTTGAAGTGTATGCGAGGAATACATGACACTTCGCAGTGAATATTATATATTGTCATGAAACATAGAAATGAGAAGCGATATGGCGATTTAAGAAGCATTAGATCCCTATTGCTTCGATACGTAGACATCTGCAAACACTATTTCCTAGTAAGGAACTGTCGCATTCACATTCTTTTGAAGTGAATACGAGGTATACATAACACTCCACAATGAATATTATATATTATCATGAAACACAGATATGAGATGCGATATCGCGAACTAGCAAGCTTTAGAAATCCATTGCTTCGATACCTAGACATCTGCAAGCGCTATTTCCTAGCAAGGAAGTGTCGCATTTACATTCATTTGAAGTATATGCGATGTATCCATGACACATCGCAATGAAAATTATATATTATCATGAAACATAGAAATGAGAAGCGATATCGCGTTTTGAGAAGCATTAGAACTCTAATGCCACGAAACGTAGACATCTGCAAGCGCCATTTCCTTGCAAGGAAGTGTCGCATTTACATTCATTTGAAGTATAGACGAGATATACATAACACTGCACAACGGATATTATATCTTATCATGAATCATAGAAACGAGATGCGATATGGCGATTTAAGAAGCATTAGAAGTCTATTGGTTCGATACGAAGACATGTGCAAACGCTACTTTCTAGCAAGGAAGTGTCGCATTTACATTCATTTGAAGTATAGACGAGATATACATAACACTGCACAATGGATATTATATCTTATCATGAAATACAGAAATGAGATTCGATAAGGCGATTTAAGAAGCATTAGAAGTCTATTGTTTCGATACGTAGACATCGGCAAAAGCTACTTCCTAGCAAGGAAGTATCGCATTTACATTCTTTTGAAAGGAATACGTGGCATACATGACACTTCGCAATGAATATTATATCTTATCAGGAATCGTATATATAAGATGCAATATGACGATTTAAGAAGCTTTAGAAAACTATTGCTTCGATACGTAGACATCTGCAAACGCTATTTCCAAGCACGGTAGTTTCGCGTTTACGTTCTTTTGAAGTGAATACGAGGTATACATAACACTCCACAATGAATATTATATCTTATTATGAAACATAGAAATGAAGTTCGATATGGCGATTTACGAAGCATTTGATGTCTAGAGCTTCGATACGTAGACATCTGCAAACGCTATTTCCTAGCAACAAAGTGTCGCATTTACATTCTTTTGAGAGGAATACGAGGTACACATAACACTCCACAATGAATATTATATATTATCATGAAACACAGATATGAGATGCGATATCGCGAACTAGCAAGCTTTAGAAATCCATTGCTTCGATACCTAGACATCTGCAAACGCTATTTCCTAGCAAGGAAGTGTCGCATTTACATTCTCTTGAAGTGAATACGAGGTATACATAACACTCCACAATGAATATTATATGTTATCATGAAACATAGTAATGAGTAGCGATATGGCAATTTAAGAAGCATTTGATCCCAATTGCTTCGATACGTAGACATCTGCAAACGCTACTTCCTAGCAAGGAAGTGTCGCATTTACATTCTTTTGAAAGGAATACGAGGTATACAAGACACTTCGCAATGAATATTCTATCTTATCAGGAAACGTAGATATAAGATGCTATATGACGATTTAAGAAGCATTAGAACTCTATTGCTTCGATACGTAGACATCTGCAAACGCTATTTCCTAGCAAGGAAGTGTCGCATGTACATTCATTTGAAGTGTATGCGATGTATGCATGACACATCGCAGTGAATATTATATATTATCATGAAACATAGAAATGGGAAGCGATATGGCGATTTAAGAAGCATTAGATCCCAATTTCTTCGATACGTAGAAATCTGCAAACGCTATTTCCTAGCGAGGAAGTGTCGCATTTGCATTCTTTTGAAGTGAATGCTAGGTACACATATCACTTCGCAATGAATATTATATCTTATCATGAAACATAGAAATGAGATGCGATATGGCGATTTATGAAGCATTAGATGTCTATTGCTTCGATACGTAGACATCTGCCAACGCAACTTCCTATCAAGGAAGTGTCGCATTTACATTCATTTGAAGTGTATGCGAGGTATACATGACACGTCGCAGTGAATATTATATATTGTCATGAAACATAGAAATGAGAAGCGATATGGCGATTTAAGAAGCATTAGATCCCTATTGCTTCGATACGTAGACATCTGAAAACGCTACTTCCTGCCAAGGAAGTGTCGCGTTTACATTCTTTTGAAGCGAATACGAGGTATACATAACACTTCGCAATGAAAATTATATATTATCATGAAACATAGAAATGAGAAGCGATATCGCGTTTTGAAAAGCATTAGAACTCTAATGACACGAAACGTAGACATCTGCAAACGCTATTTCCTAGCAAGGAAGTGTCACATTTACATTCATTTGAAGTGTAGACGAGATATACATAACACTGCACAACGGATATTATATCTTATCATGAAACATATAAACGAGATGCGATATGGCGATTTAAGAAGCATTAGAAGCCTACTGTTTCGATACGTAGACATCTGTAAACGCTACTTCCTAGCAAGGAAGTGTCGCATTTACATTCTTTTGAAGTATATGCGATGTATACATGACACTTCGCAGTGAAAATTATATATTATCATGAAACATAGAAATGAGAAGCGATCTGGCGATTTAAGAAGCATTTGATCCCAATTGCTTCGATACGTAGACATCTGCAAACGCTACTTCCTAGCAAGGAAGTGTCGCATTTACATTCTTTTGAAAGGAATACGAGGTATACAAGACACTTCGCAGTGAATATTATATATTATCAGGAAACGTAGATATAAGATGCGATATGACGATTTAAGAAGCATTAGAACACTATTGCTTCGATACGTAGACATCTGCAAACGCTACTTCCTAGCAAGGAAGTGTCGCATTTACATTCTTTTGAAATGAATACGAGGTATACAAGACACTTCGCAGTGAATATTATATATTATCAGGAAACGTAGATATAAGATGCGATATGACGATTTAAGAAGCATTAGAACCCTATTGCTTCGATACGTAGACATCTGCAAACGCTATTTCCTAGCAAGGAAGTGTCGCATTTACATTCATTTGAAGTATATGCGATGTATACATGACACATCGCAATGAAAATTATATATTATCATGAAACATAGAAATGAGAAGCGATATCGCGTTTTGAGAAGCATTAGAACTCTAATGCCACGAAACGTAGACATCTGCAAGCGCTATTTCCTAGCAAGGAAGTGTCGCATTTACATTCATTTGAAGTATAGACGAGATATACATAACACTGCACAACGGATATTATATCTTATCATGAATCATAGAAACGAGATGCGATATGGCGATTTAAGAAGCATTAGAAGTCTATTGGTTCGATACGAAGACATGTGCAAACGCTACTTTCTAGCAAGGAAGTGTCGCATTTACATTCTTTTGAAAGGAATACGAGGGATACATGACACTTCGCAATGAATATTATATCTCATCATGAAACATAGAAATGAGATCCGGTACGACGATTTAAGAAGCATTAGAACTCTATTGCTTCGATACGTAGACACCTGCAAACGTTATTTCCAAGCAAGGAAGTGTCGCATTTACATTCTTTTGAAGTGAATACGAGGTATTCATAACACTGCACAATGAATATTATATCTTATCATGAAACATAGAAATGAGATGCGATATCGCGATTTAAGAAGCTTTAGAACTCTATTGCTTCGATACTAGATATGTGCAAACACTATTTCCTAGCAAGGAACTGTCGCATTCACATTCATTTGAAGTGTATGCGAGATGTACATGACACTTCGCAGTGAATATTATATATTTTCATGAAACATAGATAAGAGATGCGATATCGCGATTTAAGAAGCATTAGAACACTATTGCTTCGATACGTAGACATCTGCAAACGCTATTTCCTAGCAAGGAAGTGTCGCATTTACATACTTTTGAAGTGAATACGAGGTATACATAACACTTCGCAATGAATATTATATATTACAATGAAACATGGTAATAAGTAGCGATATCGCGTTTTGAAAAGCATTAGAACTCTTATGTTACGATACGTAGACGTCTGCAAACGCTATTTCCTGGCAAGGAAGTGTCGCATTTACATTCATTTTAAGTGTATGCGAGATATACATAACACTGCACAATGAATATTATATGTTATCATGAAACACAGAAATGAGATGCGATAAGGCGATTTAAGAAGCATTAGAAGTCTATTGTTTCGATACGTAGACATCGGCAAAAGCTACTTCCTAGCAAGGAAGTGTCGCATTTACATTCTTTTGAAAGGAATACGTGGCATACATGACACTTCGCAATGAATATTATATCTTATCAGGAATCGTAGATATAAGATGCAATATGACGATATAAGAAGCTTTAGAAAACTATTGCTTCGATACGTAGACATCTGCAAACGCTATTTCCAAGCAAGGTAGTTTCGCGTTTACGTTCTTTTGAAGTGAATACGAGGTATACATAACACTCCACAATGAATATTATATGTTATCATGAAACATAGCAATGAGTAGCGATATGGCGATTTAAGAAGCATTAGAACACTATTGCTTCGATACGTAGACATCTGCAAACGCTACTTCCTAGCAACAAAGTGTCGCAATTTACATTCTTTTGAAAGGAATACGAGGTACACATAACAATCCACAATGAATATTATATGTTATCATGAGACATAGTAATGAGTAGCGATATGGCGATTTAAGAAGCATTAGATGTCTATTGCTTCGATACGTAGACATCTGCCATCGCTACTTCCTATCAAGGAAGTGTCGCATTTACATTCATTTGAAGTGTATGCGAGGTATACATGACACTTCGCAGTGTATATTATATATTGTCATGAAACATAGAAATGAGAAGCGATATGGCGATTTAAGAAGCATTAGATCCCTATTGCTTCGATACGTAGACATCTGCAAACACTATTTCCTAGTAAGGAACTGTCGCATTCACATTCTTTTGAAGTGAATACGAGGTATACATAACACTCCACAATGAATATTATATATTATCATGAAACACAGATATGAGATGCGATATCGCGAACTAGCAAGCTTTAGAAATCCATTGCTTCGATACCTAGACATCTGCAAGCGCTATTTCCTAGCAAGGAAGTGTCGCATTTACATTCTTTTAAAAGCAATACGGGGTATACATGACACTTCGCAATGAATATTATATCTTGTCATGAACTGTAGATATGAGATGCGATATGACGATTTACGAAGCATTAGAAAACAAGCGTTTCGATACGTAGACATCTGAAAACGCTATTTCCTAGCAAGGAAGTGTCGCACTTACATTCATTTGAAGTGTATGCGAGGTATACATGACACTTCTCAGTGAATATTATATATTATCATGAAACATAGATATGAGAAGCGGGATAGCGATTTACGAAGCATTAGATCCCTATTGCTTCGATACGTAGGCATCTGCAAACGCAACTTCCTAGCAAGGAAGTGTCGCATTTACATTCTTTTGTAAGGAATACGAGGTATACATAACACTGCACAATGAATATTATATCTTATCATGAAACATAGAAATGAGATGCGATATCGCGATATAAGAAGCATTAGAACTCTATTGCTTCGATACGTAGACATCTGCAAACGCTATTTCCTAGCAAGGAGGTGTCGCATTTACATTCTTTTGAAGTGTATGCGAGGTATACATGACACTTCGCAGTGAATATTATATATTATCATGAAACATAGAAATGAGATGCGATATGGCGATTTAAGAAGCATTAGATCCCTATTGCTTCGATACGTAGACATCTGCAAACGCTACTTCCTAGCAAGGAAGTGTCGCATTTACATTCTTTTGTAAGGAATACGAGGTATACATGATACTTCGCAATGAATATTATATCCTATCATGAAACGTAAGTATGAGATGCGAAATGACGATTTAAGTAGTATCAGAACACTATTTCTTCGTTACGGAGACATCTGCAAACGTTATTTCCTAGCAAGGTATTGACGCATTTACTTTCTTCTTAAGTGAATACGAGGAGTACATAACACTGCACATTGAATATTATATCTTATCATGAAACAGAAATATGAGATGCGATATGACGATTTAAGAAGCATTAGAACACTATTGCTTCGGTACGTAGACATCTGCAAACGCTACTTCCTAGCAAGGAAGTGTCGCATTTACGTTCTTTTGATGTGAGTACGAGGTATACATAACACTGCACAATGAATATTATATGTTATCATGAAACATAGTAATGAGTAGCGATATGGCAATTTAAGAAGCATTTGATCCCAATTGCTTCGATACGTAGACATCTGCAAACGCTACTTCCTAGCAAGGAAGTGTCGCATTTACATTCTTTTGAAATGAATACGAGGTATACAAGACACTTCGCAGTGAATATTATATATTATCAGGAAACGTAGATATAAGATGCGATATGACGATTTAAGAAGCATTAGAACCCTATTGCTTCGATACGTAGACATCTGCAAGCGCTATTTCCTAGCAAGGAAGTGTCGCATTTACATTCATTTGAAGTATATGCGATGTATCCATGACACATCGCAATGAAAATTATATATTATCATGAAACATAGAAATGAGAAGCGATATCGCGTTTTGAGAAGCATTAGAACTCTAATGCCACGAAACGTAGACATCTGCAAGCGCCATTTCCTAGCAAGGAAGTGTCGCATTTACATTCGTTTGAAGTATAGACGAGATATACATAACACTGCACAACGGATATTATATCTTATCATGAATCATAGAAACGAGATGCGGTATGGCGATTTAAGAAGCATTAGAAGTCTATTGGTTCGATACGAAGACATGTGCAAACGCTACTTTCTAGCAAGGAAGTGTCGCATTTACATTCATTTGAAGTATAGACGAGATATACATAAAACTGCACAATGAATATTGTATCTTATCATGAAATACAGAAATGAGATGCGATAAGGCGATTTAAGAAGCATTAGAAGTCTATTGTTTCGATACGTAGACATCGGCAAAAGCTACTTCCTAGCAAGGAAGTATCGCATTTACATTCTTTTGAAAGGAATACGTGGCATACATGACACTTCGCAATGAATATTATATCTTATCAGGAATCGTAGATATAAGATGCAATATGACGATTTAAGAAGCTTTAGAAAACTATTGCTTCGATACGTAGACATCTGCAAACGCTATTTCCAAGCACGGTAGATTCGCGTTTACGTTCTTTTGAAGTGAATACGAGGTATACATAACACTCCACAATGAATATTATATCTTATTATGAAACATAGAAATGAAGTTCGATATGGCGATTTACGAAGCATTGGATGTCTAGAGCTTCGATACGTAGACATCTGCAAACGCTATTTCCTAGCAACAAAGTGTCGCATTTACATTCTTTTGAAAGGAATACGAGGTACACATAACACTCCACAATGAATATTATATATTATCATGAAACACAGATATGAGATGCGATATCGCGAACTAGCAAGCATTAGAAATCCATTGCTTCGATACCTAGACATCTGCAAACGCTATTTCCTAGCAAGGAAGTGTCGCATTTACATTCTTTTGAAGTGAATACGAGGTATACATAACACTCCACAATGAATATTATATGTTATCATGAAACATAGTAATGAGTAGCGATATGGCAATTTAAGAAGCATTTGATCCCAAATGCTTCGATACGTAGACATCTGCAAACGCTACTTCCTAGCAAGGAAGTGTCGCATTTACATTCTTTTGAAAGGAATACGAGGTGTACAAGACACTTCGCAATGAATATTCTATCTTATCAGGAAACGTAGATATAAGATGCTATATGACGATTTAAGAAGCATTAGAACTCTATTGCTTCGATACGTAGACATCTGCAAACGCTATTTCCTAGCAAGGAAGTGTCGCATGTACATTCATTTGAAGTGTACGCGATGTATGCATGACACATCGCAGTGAATATTATATATTATCATGAAACATAGAAATGGGAAGCGATATGGCGATTTAAGAAGCATTAGATCCCAATTTCTTCGATACGTAGACATCTGCAAACGCTATTTCCTAGCGAGGACGTGTCGCATTTGCATTCTTTTGAAGTGAATACTAGGTACACATATCACTTCGCAATGAATATTATATCTTATCATGAAACATAGAAATGAGATGCGATATGGCGATTTATGAAGCATTAGATGTCTATTGCTTCGATACGTAGACATCTGCCAACGCAACTTCCTATCAAGGAAGTGTCGCATTTACATTCATTTGAAGTGTATGCGAGGTATACATGACACGTCGCAGTGAATACTATATATTGTCATGAAACATAGAAATGAGAAGCGATATGGCGATTTAAGAAGCATTAGATCCCTATTGCTTCGATACGTAGACATCTGAAAACGCTACTTCCTGCCAAGGAAGTGTCGCGTTTACATTCTTTTGAAGCGAATACGAGGTATACATAACACTTCGCAATGAAAATTATATATTATCATGAAACATAGATATGAGAAGCGATATCGCGTTTTGAAAAGCATTAGAACTCTAATGGCACGAAACGTAGACATCTGCAAACGCTATTTCCTAGCAAGGAAGTGTCACATTTACATTCATTTGAAGTGTAGACGAGATATACATAGCACTGCACAACGGATATTATATCGTATCATGAAACATATAAACGAGATGCGATATGGCGATTTAAGAAGCATTAGAAGCCTACTGTTTCGATACGTAGACATCTGTAAACGCTACTTCCTAGCAAGGAAGTGTCGCATTTACATTCTTTTGAAAGGAATACGAGGTATACATGACACTTCGCAATGAATATTATATCTTATCATGAAACATAGAAATGAGATGCGGTATGACGATTTAAGAAGCATTAGAACCCTATTGCTTCGATACGTAGACATCTGCAAACGCTATTTCCTAGCAAGGAAGTGTCGCATTTACATTCATTTGAAGTATATGCGATGTATACATGACACTTCGCAGTGAAAATTATATATTATCATGAAACATAGAAATGAGAAGCGATCTGGCGATTTAAGAAGCATTTGATCCCAATTGCTTCGATACGTAGACATCTGCAAACGCTACTTCCTAGCAAGGAAGTGTCGCATTTACATTCTTTTGAAAGGAATACGAGGTATACAAGACACTTCGCAGTGAATATTATATATTATCAGGAAACGTAGATATAAGATGCGATATGACGATTTAAGAAGCATTAGAACACTATTGCTTCGATACGTAGACATCTGCAAACGCTACTTCCTAACAAGGAAGTGTCGCATTTACATTCTTTTGAAATGAATACGAGGTATACAAGACACTTCGCAGTGAATATTATATATTATCAGGAAACGTAAATATAAGATGCGATATGACGATTTAAGAAGCATTAGAACCCTATTGCTTCGATACGTAGACATCTGCAAACGCTATTTCCTAGCAAGGAAGTGTCGCATTTACATTCATTTGAAGTATATGCGATGTATACATGACACATCGCAATGAAAATTATATATTATCATGAAACATAGAAATGAGAAGCGATATCGCGTTTTGAAAAGCATTAGAACTCTAATGCCACGAAACGTAGACATCTGCAAGCGCTATTTCCTAGCAAGGAAGTGTCGCATTTACATTCATTTGAAGTATAGACGAGATATACATAACACTGCACAACGGATATTATATCTTATCATGAATCATAGAAACGAGATGCGATATGGCGATTTAAGAAGCATTAGAAGTCTATTGGTTCGATACGAAGACATGTGCAAACGCTACTTTCTAGCAAGGAAGTGTCGCATTTACATTCTTTTGAAAGGAATACGAGGGATACATGACACTTCGCAATGAATATTATATCTCATCATGAAACATAGAAATGAGATCCGGTACGACGATTTAAGAAGCATTAGAACTCTATTGCTTCGATACATAGACACCTGCAAACGTTATTTCCAAGCAAGGAAGTGTCGCATTTACATTCTTTTGAAGTGAATACGAGGTATACATAACACTTCGCAATGAATATTATATATTACAATGAAACATGGTAATAAGTAGCGATATCGCGTTTTGAAAAGCATTAGAACTCTAATGTTACGATACGTAGACGTCTGCAAACGCTATTTCCTGGCAAGGAAGTGTCGCATTTACATTCATTTTAAGTGTATGCGAGATATACATAACACTGCACAATGAATATTATATGTTATCATGAAACACAGAAATGAGATGCGATAAGGCGATTTAAGAAGCATTAGAAGTCTATTGTTTCGATACATAGACATCGGCAAAAGCTACTTCCTAGCAAGGAAGTGTCGCATTTACATTCTTTTGAAAGGAATACGTGGCATACATGACACTTCGCAATGAATATTATATCTTATCAGGAATCGTAGATATAAGATGCAATATGACGATTTAAGAAGCTTTAGAAAACTATTGCTTCGATACGTAGACATCTGCAAACGCTATTTCCAAGCAAGGTAGTTTCGCGTTTACGTTCTTTTGAAGTGAATACGAGGTATACATAACACTCCACAATGAATATTATATGTTATCATGAAACATAGCAATGAGTAGCGATATGGCGATTTAAGAAGCATTACAACACTGTTGCTTCGATACGTAAACATCTGCAAACGCTACTTCCTAGCAACAAAGTGTCGCATTTACATTCTTTTGAAAGGAATACGAGGTACACATAACAATCCACAATGAATATTATATGTTATCATGAGACATAGTAATGAGTAGCGATATGGCGATTTAAGAAGCATTAGATGTCTATTGCTTCGATACGTAGACATCTGCCATCGCTACTTCCTATCAAGGAAGTGTCGCATTTACATTCATTTGAAGTGTATGCGAGGTATACATGACACTTCGCAGTGAATATTATATATTGTCATGAAACATAGAAATGAGAAGCGATATGGCGATTTAAGAAGCATTAGATCCCTATTGCTTCGATACGTAGACATCTGCAAACACTATTTCCTAGTAAGGAACTGTCGCATTCACATTCTTTTGAAGTGAATACGAGGTATACATAGCACTCCACAATGAATATTATATATTATCATGAAACACAGATATGAGATGCGATATCGCGAACTAGCAAGCTTTAGAAATCCATTGCTTCGATACCTAGACATCTGCAAACGCTATTTCCTAGCAAGGAAGTGTCGCATTTACATTCTTTTAAAAGGAATACGAGGTATACATGACACCTCGCAATGAATGTTATATCTTGTCATGAACTGTAGATATGAGATGCGATATGACGATTTAAGAAGCATTAGAAAACAAGCGTTTCGATACGTAGACATCTGAAAACGCTATTTCCTAGCAAGGAAGTGTCGCACTTACATTCATTTGAAGTGTATGCGAGGTATACATGACACTTCTCAGTGAATATTATATATTATCATGAAACATAGATATGAGAAGCGGGATAGCGATTTACGAAGCATTAGATCCCTATTGCTTCGATACGTAGGCATCTGCAAACGCAACTTCCTAGCAAGGAAGTGTCGCATTTACATTCTTTTGTAAGGAATACGAGGTATACATAACACTGCACAATGAATATTATATCTTATCATGAAACATAGAAATGAGATGCGATATCGCGATATAAGAAGCATTAGAACTCTATTGCTTCGATACGTAGACATCTGCAAACGCTATTTCCTAGCAAGGAGGTGTCGCATTTACATTCTTTTGAAGTGTATGCGAGGTATACATGACACTTCGCAGTGAATATTATATATTATCATGAAACATAGAAATGAGATGCGATATGGCGATTTAAGAAGCATTAGATCCCTATAGCTTCGATACGTAGACATCTGCAAACGCTACTTCCTAGCAAGGAAGTGTCGCATTTACATTCTTTTGTAAGGAATACGAGGTATACATGATACTTCGCAATGAATATTATATCCTATCATGAAACGTAAGTATGAGATGCGAAATGACGATTTAAGAAGTATCAGAACACTATTTCTTCGTTACGGATACATCTGCAAACGTTATTTCCTAGCAAGGTATTGACGCATTTACTTTCTTCTTAAGTGAATACGAGGAGTACATAACACTGCACATTGAATATTATATCTTATCATGAAACAGAAATATGAGATGCGATATGACGATTTAAGAAGCATTAGAACACTATTGCTTCGGTACGTAGACATCTGCAAACGCTACTTCCTAGCAAGGAAGTGTCGCATTTACGTTCTTTTGATGTGAGTACGAGGTACACATAACACTGCACAATGAATATTATATGTTATCATGAAACACAGAAATGAGATGCGATAAGGCGATTTAAGAAGCATTAGAAGTCTATTGTTTCGATACATAGACATCGGCAAAAGCTACTTCCTAGCAAGGAAGTGTCGCATTTACATTCTTTTGAAAGGAATACGTGGCATACATGACACTTCGCAATGAATATTATATCTTATCAGGAATCGTAGATATAAGATGCAATATGACGATTTAAGAAGCTTTAGAAAACTATTGCTTCGATACGTAGACATCTGCAAACGCTATTTCCAAGCAAGGTAGTTTCGCGTTTACGTTCTTTTGAAGTGAATACGAGGTATACATAACACTCCACAATGAATATTATATGTTATCATGAAACATAGCAATGAGTAGCGATATGGCGATTTAAGAAGCATTACAACACTGTTGCTTCGATACGTAAACATCTGCAAACGCTACTTCCTAGCAACAAAGTGTCGCATTTACATTCTTTTGAAAGGAATACGAGGTACACATAACAATCCACAATGAATATTATATGTTATCATGAGACATAGTAATGAGTAGCGATATGGCGATTTAAGAAGCATTAGATGTCTATTGCTTCGATACGTAGACATCTGCCATCGCTACTTCCTATCAAGGAAGTGTCGCATTTACATTCATTTGAAGTGTATGCGAGGTATACATGACACTTCGCAGTGAATATTATATATTGTCATGAAACATAGAAATGAGAAGCGATATGGCGATTTAAGAAGCATTAGATCCCTATTGCTTCGATACGTAGACATCTGCAAACACTATTTCCTAGTAAGGAACTGTCGCATTCACATTCTTTTGAAGTGAATACGAGGTATACATAGCACTCCACAATGAATATTATATATTATCATGAAACACAGATATGAGATGCGATATCGCGAACTAGCAAGCTTTAGAAATCCATTGCTTCGATACCTAGACATCTGCAAACGCTATTTCCTAGCAAGGAAGTGTCGCATTTACATTCTTTTAAAAGGAATACGAGGTATACATGACACCTCGCAATGAATGTTATATCTTGTCATGAACTGTAGATATGAGATGCGATATGACGATTTAAGAAGCATTAGAAAACAAGCGTTTCGATACGTAGACATCTGAAAACGCTATTTCCTAGCAAGGAAGTGTCGCACTTACATTCATTTGAAGTGTATGCGAGGTATACATGACACTTCTCAGTGAATATTATATATTATCATGAAACATAGATATGAGAAGCGGGATAGCGATTTACGAAGCATTAGATCCCTATTGCTTCGATACGTAGGCATCTGCAAACGCAACTTCCTAGCAAGGAAGTGTCGCATTTACATTCTTTTGTAAGGAATACGAGGTATACATAACACTGCACAATGAATATTATATCTTATCATGAAACATAGAAATGAGATGCGATATCGCGATATAAGAAGCATTAGAACTCTATTGCTTCGATACGTAGACATCTGCAAACGCTATTTCCTAGCAAGGAGGTGTCGCATTTACATTCTTTTGAAGTGTATGCGAGGTATACATGACACTTCGCAGTGAATATTATATATTATCATGAAACATAGAAATGAGATGCGATATGGCGATTTAAGAAGCATTAGATCCCTATAGCTTCGATACGTAGACATCTGCAAACGCTACTTCCTAGCAAGGAAGTGTCGCATTTACATTCTTTTGTAAGGAATACGAGGTATACATGATACTTCGCAATGAATATTATATCCTATCATGAAACGTAAGTATGAGATGCGAAATGACGATTTAAGAAGTATCAGAACACTATTTCTTCGTTACGGATACATCTGCAAACGTTATTTCCTAGCAAGGTATTGACGCATTTACTTTCTTCTTAAGTGAATACGAGGAGTACATAACACTGCACATTGAATATTATATCTTATCATGAAACAGAAATATGAGATGCGATATGACGATTTAAGAAGCATTAGAACACTATTGCTTCGGTACGTAGACATCTGCAAACGCTACTTCCTAGCAAGGAAGTGTCGCATTTACGTTCTTTTGATGTGAGTACGAGGTACACATAACACTGCACAATGAAAATTATATCTTATCATGAAACATAGAAATGAGATGCGATATCGCTATTTAAGAAGCATTTGATCTCTATTGCTTCGATTCGTAGACATGTGCAAACGCTACTACCTTGCAAGGAAGTGTCGCATTTACATTCTTTTGATGTGAAAACGAGGTATACATAACACTGCACAATGAAAATTATATCTTATCATGAAACATAGAAATGAGATGCGATGTCGCTATTTAAAAAGCATTTGATCCCTATTGCTTCGATTCGTAGACATGTGCAAACGCTACTACCTTGGAAGGAAGTGACGCATTTACATTCTTTTGAAGTGAATACAAGGTATACATGACACTTCGCAATGAATATTATAACTTATCATGAAACATGGAAATGATGTGCGATATCGCGTTTTAAGAAGCGTTAGAACTCTATTGCAACGACACGTAGACACCTGCAAACGCTACTTCCCAGGAAGGAACTGTCGCATTTACATTCTTTTGAACGGAATATGAGGTATACGTGACACTTCGCAATGAATATTATATCTTATCGTGAAACATAGAAATGAGAAGCGATATGGCGATTTAAGAAGCAATAAATCCCTATTGCTTCGATACGTAGACATCAGCAAACGCTACTTCCTAGCAAGGAAGTGTCGCATTTACATTCTTTTGTAGGGAATACAATGTATACATGTCACTTCGCAATAAATATTATATCTTATCATGAAACGTAGACATGAGATGCGATATCGCGATTTAAGTAGCATTAGAACTCTATTGCTTCGATACGTAGACATCTGCAAAAGCTATTGCCTAGCAAGGAAGTGTCGCATTTACATACATTTGAAGTATAGACGAGATATACATAACACTGCACAATGAATATTATATCTTATCATGAAACATAAATATGAGATGCGATATGACGATTTAAGAGGCATTAGAACTCTATTGCTTTGATACGTAGACATCTGCAAAACTACTTCCTAGCAAGGGAGTGTTGCATTTACATTCTTTTGAAAGGAACAGGAGGTATACATGACACTTCGCAATGAATACTATACCTTATCATGAAACGTAGATATGAGATGCGATATGACGATTTAAGAAGCATTAGAAAACAATTGCTTCGATACGTAGACATCTCTAAACACTACTTCCTAGCAAGGAAGTGTCGCATTTACACTCCTTTCAAGTGAATACGAGGAGCACATATCACTTCCCAATGAATATTATATCTTATCATGAAACATGGAAACGAGATGTTTTATCGCGCTTCAAGAAGCATTAGAACTCTATTTCTTCAATACGAAGACAATTGCAAACCCTACTTCCAAGCAAGGGAGTCTCGCACTTTCATTCATTTCAAGTGTATACGAGATATGCGTAACACATCGCAATGAGTTTTATATCTTATCATGAAACATAGGAATGAGCTGCGATCTCGCGTTTCTAGAAGCACTGGAACTCCATTGCTTCGATGCGTAGACATCTGAAAATGCTATTTCCTAGCAAGGAAGTGTCGCATTTACAGACTTTTGAGGTGAATACGAGCTATACATAACACTGCACAATGAATATTATATCTTATCATGAAACATAGAAATGAGATGCGATATCGCGTTTTAAGAATCATTTGAACACTTTTGCTACGATACGTAGACATCTGCAATCGCTATTTCCTAGCAAGGTATTGTCGCACTTACATTATTTTGATGTGAGTACGATGTATACATAACACTGCACAATGAAAATTATATCTTATCAGGAAACATAGAAATGAGATGCGATATCGCTATTTAAGAAGCATTTGATATCGATTGCTTCGATTCGTAGACATCTGCAAATGCTACTACCTTGCAAGGAAGTGTAGCATTTACATTCATTTGAAGAGTAGACGAGATATACATAACACTTCGCAATGAATATTATATCTTATAATGAAACATAGAAATGTCATGCGATATCGTGTCCTGAGAAGCATTAGAACCCTTTTGCTACGATACGTAGACATCTGCAATCGCTATTTCCTAGCAAGGTATTGTCGCACTTACATTATTTTGATGTGAGTACGATGTATGCATAACACTCCACAATGAATATTATATCTTATCATGAAACATACAAATGAGATGCGATATGACGATTTAAGAAGCATTAGAACCCTGTTGCTTGGATACGTAGACATCTGCAAACACTATTTCCCTGCAAGGAACTGTCGCATTCACATTCGTTTGAATTGTATGCGAGGTATACATGACACTTCGCAATGAATATTATATATTGTCATGAAACATGGATATGAGATGCGATATCGCGATTTAAGAAGCATTAGAACACTATTGCTTCGATACGTAGCCATCTGCAAATGCTACTTCCTAGCAAGGAAGCATTTACATTCTTTTGAAACGAATACGAGGTATACATAACACTCCACAATGAATATTATATCTTATCATGAAACATAGAAATGAGGTGCGATATCGCGATTTAAGAAGCATTAGAACTCTATTGCTTCGATACGTAGAAATCTGCAAACGCTACTTCCTAGCAAGGAAGTGTCGCATTTACATTCTTTTGAAAGGAATACGAGGTATACATGACACTTCGCAATGAATATTATATCTTATAATGAAACATAGGAATGAGATGCAATATGGCGATTTAAGAAGCATTAGAACTCTATTGCTTCGATACGTAGGCATCTGCAAACGTTATTTCGTAGCAAGGAAGTGGTGTATTTACATTCATTTGAAGTGTATGCGAGGTATACGTGACACTTCGCAGTGAATATTATATATTATCATGAAACATGGAAATGAGAAGCGATATGACGATTTAAGAAGCATTAGATCCCTATTGCTTCGATACGTAGACATCAGCAAATGCTACTTCCTAGCAAGGAACTGTCGCATTCACATTCGTTTGAATTGTATGCGAGGTATACATGACACTTCGCAATGAATATTATATATTATAATGAAACATGGTAATGAGTAGCGATATCGCGTTTTGAGAAGCATTAGTACTCTAATCGTACGATACGTAGATATCTGCAAACGCTATTTCCTAGCAAGGAACTGTCGCATTCGCATTCATTTGAATTGTATGCGAAGGTATGCATGACGCTTCGCAATGAATATTATATATTATCATGAAACATAAAAATGCGAAGCGATATCGCGTTTTGAGAAGCATTAGACCTCTAATGCCACGATACGTAGACATCTGCAAACGCTATTTCCTAGCAAGGAAGAGTCGCATTTATATTCATTTGAAGTATAGACGAGATATATATAACACTGCACGATGAATATTATATATTATCATGGAACATAGTAATGAGTAGCGATATCGCGATTTAAGAAGAATTAGAACACAATTGCTTCGATACGTAGACATCTGCAAACGCTACCTCCTAGCAAGGAAGTGTCGCATTTACATTCTTATGAAAGGAATACGAGGTATACGTGACACCTCGCAATGAATGTTATATCTTATCATGAAACATAGGAATGAGATGCGATATGACGATTTAAGAAGCATTAGAACTCTATTCCTTCGATACGTAGATATCTGCAGACACTATTTCCCAGCAAGGAACTGTCGCATTCACATTCGTTTGAATTGTATGCGAGGAATACATGAAACTTCGCAATGAATATTATATATTATCATGAAACATAGATATGAGATGCGATATCGCGAATTAGCGAGCTTTAGAAATCTATTGCTCCGATGCGTAGACATCTGCAAACACTATTTCCTAGCAAGGAAGTGTCGCATTTACATTCTTTTGTAAGGAATACGAGGTATACATGACACTTGGCAATGAATATTATATATTATCATGAAACATAGTAATGCGAAGCGATATCGCGTATTGAGAAGCATTAGACCTCTAATGCCACGATACGTAGACATCTGCAAACGAAATTTCCCAGGTGGGAAGTGTCGCATTTACATTCATTTGCAGTATAGACGAGATATACATGACACTGCATAATGAATATTATATCTTATCATGAAACATAGAAATGAGATGCGATATGGCGATTTAAGAAGCATTAGAAATCTATCGGTTCGATACGTAGACATCTACAAACGCTACTTCCTAGCAAGGAAGTTTCGCATTTACATTCTTTTGAAGTGAATACGAGGTAAGCATAACACTGCACAATGAATATTATATCTTATCATGAAACATAGAAATGAGATGCGATATCGCGATTTAAGAAGCATTAGAACTCTGTTGCTTCGACACGTAGACATTGGCAATCACTATTTCCTAGCAAGGAACTGTCGCATTCACATTCGTTTAAATTGTATGCGAGGTACACATGAAACTTCACAATGAATATTATATATTATCATGAAACACAGATATGAGATTCGATATCGCGAATTAGCAAGCTTTAGAAATCTATTGCTTCGATACGTAGACATCTGCGAACGCTATTTCCTAGCAAGGAAGTGTCGCATTTACATTATTTTGAAGTGAATACGAGGTAAGGATAACACTGCACAATGAATATTATATCTTATCATGAAACATAGAAATGAGATGCGATATCGCGATTTAAGAAGCATTAGAACTCTACTGCCACGATACGCAGACATCTGCAAACGCTATTTCCTAGCAAGGAAGTGTCGCATTTACATTCATTTGAAGTATAGATGAGATAAACATAACACTCCACAATGAATATTGTATATTATTTTGAAACATAGAAATGTGATGCGATATGACGATTTAAGAAGCATTAGAAAACTATTGCCTCGATACGTAGACATCTGCAAACGCTATTTCCAAGCAAGGAAGTGTCGCATTTACTTTCTTTTGAAGTGAATACGAGGTATTCATAACACTACAAAATGAATATTATATCTTATCATGAAACATAGAAATGAGATGCGATATCGCGATTTAAGAAGCTTTAGATCTCTATTGCTTCGATACGTAGATATCTGCAAACGCTATTTCCTAGCATGGAACTGTCGCATTCACATTCTTTTGAAGTGAATACGAGGTATACGTAACACTTCGCAATGAATATTATATATTATAATGAAACATGGTAATGAGTAGCGATATCGCGTTTTGAGAAGCATTAGTACTCTAATCGTACGATACGTAGATATCTGCAAACGCTATTTCGTATCAAGGACTTGTTGCATTTACATTCATTTGAAGTATGGACGAGATATACATAACACTGCACAATGAATATTATATCTTATGATGAAACATAGAAATGAGATGCGATATGGCGGTTTAAGAAGCCTTAGAAATCTATTGGTTCCATACGATGAAATCTGCAAACGCTACTTCCTAGCAAGGAAGTGTCGCATTTACATTCTTTTGAAAGGAATACGAGGTATACATGACACTTGACAATGAGTATTATATATTATCATGAAACATAGAAATGTGATGCGATATGACGATTTAAGAAGCATTAGAAAACTATTGCCTCGATACGTAGACATCTGCAAACGCTATATCCAAGCAAGGAAGGTCGCATTTACATCCATCTGAAGTACAGACGATATATACATAACACTGCACAATGAATATTATATCCTATCATGATACATAGAAATGAGATGCGATATGGCGATTTATGAAGCATTAGATGTCTATTTCTTCGATACGTAAACATCTGCAAACGCTACTTCCTAGCAAGGAAGTGTCGCATTTACATTCTTTTGAAGTGAATACGAGGTATACATAAAACTCCACAGTGAATATTATATATTATAATGAAATATGGTAATGAGTAGCGATATCGCGTTTTGAGAAGCATTAGAACTCTAATGGTACGATACGTAGACATCTGCAAAAGCTATTTCCTAGCAAGGAAGTGTGGCATTTACATACTTTTGAAGTGAATACGAGGTAAGAATAACACTGCACAATGAATATTATTTCTTATCATGAAACATAAAAATGAGATGCGATATCGCGAATTAGAAAGATTTAGAACTCTATTGCTTCGATACGTAGACATATGCAAACGCTACTTCCTAGCAAGGAAGTGTCGCATTTACATTCTTTTGAAGTGAATACGAGGTATACATAACACTCCACAATGAATATTATATATTATCATGAAATATAGTAATGAGTAAAAATATCGCGTTTTGAGAAGCATTAGAACTCTACTGCTTCGATACGTAGACATCTGCAAACGCTACTTCCTAGCAAGGGAGTGTCACATTTACATTCTTTTGAATTGTATGCGTGGTATACATGACACTTGGCAATGAATATTATATATTATCATGAAACATAGTAATGCGAAGCGATATCGCGTATTGAGAAGCATTAGACCTCTAATGCCACGATACGTAGATATCTGCAAACGCTATTTCCTAGCAAGGAGCTGTCGCATTCACATTCATTTGAAGTGTATGCGAGGTATACATAACACTCCACAATGAATATTATATATTATCATGAAACATAGTAATGAGTAGCGATTTCGCGTTTTGAGAAGCATTAGAACTCTACTGCCACGATACGCAGACATCTGCAAACGCTATTTCCTAGCAAGGAAGTGTCGCATTTACATTCATTTGAAGTATAGATGAGATAAACATAACACTACACAATGAATATTATATTTTATCATGAAACATAGAAATGAGGTGCGATATCGCGGTTTAAGAAGCATTAGAACTCTATTGCTTCGATACGTAGACATCTGCAAACGCAACCTCCTAGCAAGGAAGTGTCGCATTTACATTCTTTTGAAAGGAATACGAGGTATACGTGACACTTCGCAATGAATATTATATCTTATCATGAAACATA
This sequence comes from Xylocopa sonorina, assembly GCF_050948175.1. Lineage (NCBI taxonomy): Eukaryota > Metazoa > Arthropoda > Insecta > Hymenoptera > Apidae > Xylocopa > Xylocopa sonorina. Next base: position 2,018,288 of record NW_027490091.1, read on the forward strand.
GATTTGAGATGCGATATCGCGAATTAGCAAGCTTTAGAAATCTATTTCTTCGATACGTAGACATCTGCAAACGCTATTGCCTAGCAAGGAAGTGTCGCATTTACATTCTTTTGAAGTGAATACGAAATATTCATAACACTGCACATTGAATACTATATCTTATCATGAAACATAGGAATGAGATGCGATATGGCGATTTAAGAAGCATTAGAAAACTATTGCTTCGATATGTAGATATCTGCAATCGCTATTTCCTAGCAAGGAAGTGTCGCATTTACATTCATTTCAAGTGTATGCGAGGTGTACATGACACTGCACAATGAATATTATATCTCACCATGAAACATAGAAATGAGATGCGATATGGCGATTTATGAAGCATTAGAGCACTATTGCTACGATACATAGACACCTGCAAACGCTATTTCCTAGCAAGGAAGTGTCACATTTACATTCTTTTCAAGTGAATACGAGGTATACATAACACTGCACAGTGAATATTATGTCTTATCATGAAACATAGAAGTGTGGTGCGATATAGCGATCTAAGAAGCATTAGAACCCTATTGCTTCGATACGTAGAAATCTGCAAACGGTATTTCCAAGCAAGGAAGTGTCGCATTTACATTCTTTTGAAGTGAATACGAGGTATTCATAACACTGCAAAATGAATATTGTATCTTATCATGAAACATAGAAATGCGATGCGATATGGCGATTTATGAAGCATTAGATGTCTATTGCTTCGATACGTAGACATCTGCAAACGCTATTTCCAAGGACGGAAGTGTCGCATTTACATTCATTTTATGTGTATGCGAGGTATACATGACACTTCGCAATGAATATTATATCTTACCATGAAACATAGAAATGAGATGCGATGTTGCTATTTAAGAAGCATTTGATCTCTATTGCTTCGATACGTAGACATCTGCAAACCCTATCTCCTAGCAAGGAAGTGTCGCATTTACATTATTTTGAAGTGAGTACGAGGTATACATGACACTTCGCAATGAATATTATATCTTATCATGAAGCATGGAAATGGCATGCGACATCGCGTTTTGAGAAGCATTAGAACTCTATTGCTACGATACGTAGATATCTGTAAACGCTATTTCCTAGCAAGGTATTGTCGCATTTACATTCATTTGAAGTGTATGCGAGGTATACATGACACTTCGCAGTGAATATTATATATTATCGTGAAACATTGAAATGAGAAGCGATATGGCGATTTAAGAAGCATTAGATCCCTATTGCTTCGATACGTAGACATCTGCAAACGCTACTTCCTAGCAAGGAAGTGTCGCGTTTACATTCTTTTGAACTGAATACGAGGAGTACATAACACTGCACATTGAATATTATATCTTATCATGAAACATAGGAATGAGATGCGATATCGCTTTTTGAGAAGGATTAGAACTCTATTGCTTCGATACGTAGACATCTGCCAACGCTAGTTCCTAGCAAGGAAGTGTCGCATTTACATTCTTCTGAAGGGAATACGAGGTATACATGACACTTCGCAATGAATATTATATCTTATCATGAAACATAGAAATGAGAAGCGACATGACGATTTATGAAGCATTAGAACTCTATTGCTTTGATAGGTAGACATCTGCAAACGCTTCTTCCTAGCAAGGAAGTGTCGCATTTACATTCTTTTGTAAGAAATACGAGGTATACAAGACACTTCGCAATGAATATTATATCCTATCATGAAACGTAGATATGAGATGCGATATGACGATTTAAGAAGCATTAGAACTCTATTGCTTCGATACGTAGACATCTGCAAACGCCACTGCCTACCAAGGAAGTATCGCATTTACATTCTTTTCAAGTGAATACGAGGTATACATAACACTGCACAATGAATATTATATCATATCACGAAACATAGGAATGAGATGCGATATCGCGATTTAAGAAGCATTAGAACTCTATTTCTCCGATAGGGAGACATCTGCAAACGTTATTTCCTAGCAAGGTATTGTCGCATTTACTTTCTTTTGAAAGGAAAACGAGGTGTAAATGACACTTCGCAATGAATATTATATCTTATCATGAAACGAAGATATGAGATGCGGTATGACTATTTAAGAAGCATTAGAATACCATTGCTTCGATACGTAGACATCTGCAAACGCTATTTCCAAGCAAGGAAGAGTCGCATTTACATTCTTTTGAAGTGAATACGAGGAATACATAACACTGCGCAATGAATATTATATCTTATCATGAAACATAGAAATGAGATGCGATGTCGCGATTTAAGAAGCATTAGAACACCATTGCTTCGATACGTGGACATGTGCAAACGCTATTTCCTAGCAAGGAAGTGTCGCATTTACATTCTTTTGAAGTGAATACGAGGTATTCGTAACACTGCACAATGAACATTATATCTTATCATGAAACATAGAAATGAGATGCGACATCGCGATTTAAGAAGCTTTAGAATTTCATTGCTTCGATACGTAGACATCTGCCAACGCTTATTCCTAGCAAGGAAGTGTCGCATTTACATTCCTATGAAAGTAATACGAGGTATACGTTACACTTCGCAATAAATATTACATCTTATCGTGAAACATAGAAATGAAATGCTATATGACGCTTTATGAAGCATTAGAATTCTATTGCTTCGATACGTAGACATCTCCGAACGCTATTTCCTAGCAAGGAAGTGTCGCATTTGCATTCATTTGAAGTGTATGCGAGGTGTACATGACATTACGCAATGAATATTATATACTATCATGAAACATAGAAATGAGAAACGATGTCGCGTTTTGAGAAGCATTAGTGCACTAATGCTACGATACGTAGACATCTGCAAACGCTATTTCCTGGCAAGGAAGTGTCGCATTTACATTTATTTCATGTATAGACGAGATATACATAACACTGCACAATGAATATTATATCTTATCGTGAAACATAGAAATGAGATGCAACATGGCGATTTAAGAAGCATTAGAATTCTATTGCTTCGATACGTAGACATCTGCAAACCCTACTTCCTAGGAAGGAAGTGTAGCATTTACATTCATTTGAAGTGTATGCGAGGCATACATGACACTTCGCAATGAATATTGTATCGTATCGTGAAACATAGAACTGAGAGTTGATATCCCGTTTAAAGAAGCATTGGAAATCAATTGCTTCGATGCTTTGACATCTGGAAACGCTATTTATTAGCAAGGAAGTGTGGCATTTACATTCTTTTGTAGTGCAGACGAAGTATACATAACACTTTGCAATGAATATTGTATCTCATCATCAAACATAGAACTGCGATGCAACATTGCTTTTTAAGAAGCATTAGAAATCTATTGCTTCGATACGTAGATATCTGCTAACGCTACTTCCTATCAAAGTGTACCGCCTGCCAACCTCAGACGGCGCTCGCCAAACTCGACGGCCACAGATCAGCATCCGCATCTCCTCCAGCATCCGGATCCCCTACACGCTGGCAACGCGCATACTCGCCGCCACGGAACGGGGATGCGACGCCACACATACGCGAGGGAGGATTCCACTCCACGCTACGAGGATGAGGAGAGCTACGACGCCTGGAGCATCGAAAGGTAAGTTGCACGTCTTTGTAACGGGTAAATCGAGTCTTGTCCGCCGACGAACCCAGCTCTGCGCAATTCGCTTCGATTTCGGGAACGGCTACGATAAGTGTCCACGTGACGAGCGCTTTCGCGACTTCAGGACGTGACACTTCAAAAAAATGTAACTGCGACACTTCCTTGCTAGGAAATAGCGTTTGCAGATACCTCCGTAACGAAGCAATACTGTTCTAGTGCTTCTTAAAACGAGATGTCGCATCTGATTTCTATGTTTTATGATAAGATATAATATTAATTGGGAAGTGTTATATATACCTCGCATAAACTTCGAATGAATGTAAATGCGACACTTCCTTGCTAGGAAATAGCTTTTTCAGATGTCTTCGTATGGAAACAGTAGAGTTCTAATGCTTCTTAAAACGAGATGTTGCATCTCATTTCTACGTTTCATGATTAGATATAATATTCATTGTAAAGTGTCATGTATACCAAGCATACACTTCAAATGAACGTAAATGCGGCATTTCCTTTGCTAGGAAATAGCGTCTGCAGGTGTCTACGTATCGACTCAATAGAGCTCTAATGCTTCTCAAAACGCGATATCGCATCTCATTTCTACGTTTCATGATGAGATATAATATTCATTGCAAAGTGTCTTGTATACCTCGCATACACTTCAAATGATCGTAAATGTGACACTTCCATCCTAGGAAATAGCGTTTTCAGATGTCTACGTATGCAAAAAATAGAGTTCTAATGCTTCTTATAACGAGATGTTGCATATAATTTCTACGTTTCATGATAAGATATAATATTCATTGCGAAGTATCATGTCTACCTCGTATTCCGTCCAAAAGAATGTAAATGCGACACTTCCTTGCAAGGAAATTACGATTGAAGATATCTACGTCTAGTAGCAATAGAGTTCTAATGCTTCTCAAAACGCGATATCGCATCTCATTTCTTTGCTTCATAATAAGATATAATATTCATTGTGAAGTGTCATGTATTCCTCGTATTCACTCCATAAGAATGTAAATGCGACACTTCCATGCTAGGAAATAGCGTTTGCAGATGTCTCCGCATCGAGGCAATAGGGTTCTAATGCTTCTTAAAACGCGATATCGTACCTCACTTCTATGTTTCATGATAAGATATAATATTCATGGCGAAGTGTCATGTATTCCACGTACTCACTTCAAAAGAATGTAAATGCGACACTTCCTTGCTAGGAAATAGCGTTTTCAGATGTTTTCTTATGGAAACAATAGAGTTCTAATGCTTCTCAAAACGCGACATCGCATCTCATTTCTATGTTTCATGATAAGATATAATATTCATTGCGAAGTGTCATGTATACCTCGTCCTCCGTTCAAAAGAATGTAAATGCAACACTTCCTTGCTAGGAAATAACGTTTGCAGATGTCTCCGCAAAGAGGCAACAGTGTCCTAATTCTTCTTAAAACGCGACACCGCATCTCACTTCTATGTTTCATGATAAGATGTATTGTTCATTGCGAAGTGTCATGTATACCTCGTATTCACTTCAAAAGAATGTAAATACGGCACGTCCTTGCTAGGAAATAGCGTATCCAGACCTCTATGTATCGAAGCAATAGAGTTCTATTGCTACTTAAATCGCGATATCGCATTTCACTTGTATGTTTCATGATAAGGTATAATATTCATTGCGAAGTGTCATGTATACCTCCTATTCACTTCAAAAGAATGTAAATGCGAAACTTCCTTCCTAGGAAATAGCGTTTACAGATGTCTACCTATGGTAGCAATAGAGTTCTAATGTTTCTTAAAACGCGATATCGCTCCTCATTTCTATGTTTCATGATAAGATGTAATATTCATTGTGGAGTGTTATGTATATCTCGTAATCACCTCAAAAGAATGTAAATGAGATACTTCCTTTCCAGGAAATAGCGTTTGCAGATATCTGCGAATCGTAGCAAATGAGTTCTAATGCTTCTTAAAACGCGATATCGCTCCTCATTTCTATGTTTCATGATAAGATGTAATATTCATTGTGGAGTGTTATGAATATCTCGTAATCACCTCAAGAGAATGTAAATGAGATACTTCCCTTCCAGGAAATAGCGTTTGCAGATATCTGCGTATCGTAGCAAAAGAGTTCTAATGCTGCTTAAAACGCGATATCGCATCTCATTTCTATGTTTCGTGATAAGGTATATTATTCATTTTGAAGTGTCATGTATACCTCGTATTCACTTCAAGAGAATGTAAATGCGCCACTTCCTTGCTAGTAAATAGAGTTTGCAGATGTCTACGTATCATAGCAAAAGAGTTCTAATGTTTCTTAAAACGCGATATCGCATTTCATTTCTATGCTTCATGATAAGAAATAATATTCAATGTGCAGTGTTGTGTATACCACATATTCACTTCAAAAGAATGTAAATGCAACAGTTCCTTGATAGGAAACAGCGTTTGTAGATGTCTACGTATCGTAGCAATAGAGCTCTAATACTACATAAAATGCGATATCGCGTCTCATTTCTATGTTTCGTGATAAGGTATATTATTCATTGCGAAATGTCATGTATACCTCGTATTCACTTCAAGGGAATGTAAATGCGCCACTTTCTTGCTAGGAAATATCGTTTGCAGATGTCTACGTATCGTAGCAATAGGGTTCTAATGCTTCTCAAAACGCGATAACGCACATCATTTCTGCGTTTCATGATAAGGTATAATATTCATTGCGAAGTGTCATGTATACCTCGTATCCACTTCAAAGGAATGTAAATGCGACACTTCCTTTCTAGGAAAAAGCGTTTGCAGATGCCTACGTATCGTAGTAATAGAGTTCTAATGCTCTTAAATCGCGATATCACATCTCATTTCTATGTTTCGTGATAAGATATAATATTCATTGCGAAGTGTCATGTATATCTCGTATTCACTTCAAAAGAATGCAAATGCGACACTTCCTTGCCAGGAAATATCATTTCCAGATACCTACGTATCCAAGCAATTGAGTTCTAATACTTCTTAAAACGCGATAACACATCCCATTCCTATGTTTCGTGATAAGGTATACTATTCATTGTTGACTGTTATGTATACCTGGTATTCACTTCAAATGATTGTAAATGCGACACTTCCTTGCTAGGAAATAGCGCTTGCAGATGTCTACGTGTCGTAGCAATAGTGTTCTAATACCGTTTAAAATGCGATATCGCACCTCACTTCTATGTTCCATGATAAGACATAAAATTCATTGCGAAGTGTCATGTATACCTCGCATACACTTCAAATGAATGTAAATGCGGCATTTCCCTGCTAGGATATAGCGTTTCCAGATGTCTACGTTTCGAAGCAATAGAGTTGTAGTGCTTCTTAAAACGCGATATCGCATCTGAGGTCTATGTTGCATGATAAGATATAATGTTCATTGCGAAGTGAGACATAGAAATGAGATGCGATATCGCGTTTTAAGAAGCATTAGAACTCTAATGACACGATACGAAGACATCTGCAAACACTATTTCCTAGCAAGGAAGCGTCGCATTTACATTCATTTGAAGTATAGACTAGATATACATAACATTGCACAATGAATATTATATCTTATCATGAAACATAGAAATGAGATGCGATATCGCTATATAAGAAGCATTAGAACTCTATTGCTTCGATACGTAGTCATCTGCAAACGCTATTTACTAGCAAGGAAGTGTCGCATTTACAATCATTTGAAGTGTATGCGAGGTATACATGACGCTAAGCAGTGAATATTATGTATTATCATGAAACATAGAAATGAGATGCAATATGGCGATTTAAGAAGCATTAGAACTCTATTGCTTCGATACGTAGACATATGCAAACGCTATTTCCAAGCAAGGCAGGGTCGCACTTACATTCTTTTGAAGTGAATACGACGTATACATAACACTCCACAATGAATATTATATATTATCATATAACATAGTAATGAGTAGCGATATCGCGTTTTAAGAAGCATTAGAACTCTAATGCTATGATACGTAGACATCTGCAAACGCTATTTCACAGGAAGGAAGTGTCGCATTTACATTCATTTGAAGTGTATGCGAGGTATAGATGACACTAAGCAATGAATATTATATATTACCATGAAACATAGAAATGAGAAACGATATCGCGTTTTGAGAAGCATTAGAACTCTATTGCTTCAATACGTAGACATCTGCCAACGCCATTTCCTAGCGAGGAAGTGTCGCATTTACATTCTTTTGAAAGGAATACGAGGTACACATGACACTTCGCAATGAATATTATATCTTATCATGAAACATAGAAATGAGATGCGATATGACGATTTAAGATGCATTGGAAATCTATTGCTTCGATACATATACATCTGCAAACGCTATTTCCTAGCAAGGAAGTGTCGCATTTACACTCTTTTGAGGTGAATACGAGGTATACATAACACTGCACAATGAATATTATATCTTATCATGAAACATAGAAATGAGATGTGATATCGCGGATTAGCAAGTTTTAGTACTCCATTGCTTCGATACGTAGACATCTGCAAACGCTATTTCCAAGCCAGGAAGTGTCGCATTTACATTCTTTTGAAGTGAATACGAAGTATACATAACACTCCACAATGAATATTATATATTATCTAGAAACATAGTAATGAGTAGCGATATCGCGTTTTGAGAAGCATTAGAACTCTATCGCTTCGATACGTAGACATCTGCAAACCCTATTTCCTAGCTAGGAGCTGTCGCATTCGCATTCATTTGAAGTGTATGCGAGGTATACATGACAATTCGCAATGAATATTATAAATTACCATGAAACATAGCAATGTGATGCGATATCGCGAATTAGCAAGCATTAGAAATCTATTGCTTCGATACGTAGACATCTGCAAACGCTATTTCCAAGCAAGGAAGTTCGCATTTACATTCTTTTGAAGTGAATACGAGGTATACATGCCACTTCGCAATGAATATTATATATTGTCATGAGACATAGTAATGAGAAGCGATATCGCGTTTTGAGAAGCATTGGAAATCTCATGCTACGATATGTAGACATCTGCAAACGCTACTTCCGGGCAAGGTAGTGTCGCGTTTACAATCTTTTGAAGTGAATACGAGGTATACATAACACTCCACATTGAACATTATATCTTATCATGAATCATAGAAATGTGATGCAATATCGCGATTTATGAAGCATTAGAACAATGCTGCTTCGATACGTAGACATCTGCAAACGCAATTTCCTAGCAAGGAAGCGCCGCATTTACATTCTTTTGAAGTGAATACGAGGTATTCATAACACTGCACAATGAATATTATATCTTATCATGAAACATAGAAATGAGATGCGATATCGCGATTTAAGAAGCTTTAGAACTCAATTGCTTCGATACTAGATATCTGCAAACACTGCTTCCTAGCAAGGAACTGTCGCATTCACATTCATTTGAAGTGTATGCGAGGTATACATGACACTTCGCAAAGAATATTATATATTACCATGAAACATAGATATGAGATGCGATATCGCTATTTAAGAAGCATTAGAACACTATTGCTTCGATACGTAGACATCTGCAAACGCTACTTCCTAGCACGGAAGTGTCGCATTTACATTCATTTGAAGTGTATGCGAGGTATACATGACACTTCGCAGTGAATATTATATATTATCATGAAACATATATATGAGATGCGATATCGCGAATTAGCAAGCTTTGGAAACCTATTGCTTCGATACGTGGACATATGCAAACGCTATTTCCTAGCATGCAAGTGTCACATTTACATTCTTTTGAAAGGAATACGAGGTATACATGACACTTCGCAATGAATATTATATCTTATCATGTAACATATAAATGAGATGCGATATGGCATTTTAAGAAGCATCAGAACTCTATTGCTTCGATACGTAGACATATGCAAACGCTATTTCCTAGCAAGGAAGTGTCGCATTTTCACTCTTTTGAAAGGAATACGAGGTATACATGACACATCGCAGCGAATATTATATCTTATCATGAAACATAGAAATAGGATGCAACATCTCGCTTTAAGATGCAATAGAAACATATTGCTTCGATACGTAGGCGTCTGGAAACGCTTTCTCCTACAAGATAGTGTCGCATTTACATTCTTTTCAAGTGAATATGAGGTATACATGACGCTTCGCAATGAATATTATATATTGTCATGAAACATAGAAATGAGATGCGATATCGCGATTTAAGAAGAATTAGAACTCTATGGCTTGGATACGTGGGTATCTGCAAACGCTATTCCCTACCAAGGAAGTGTTGCATTCACATTCACTTGAAGCGCATGCGAGGTATACGTGACACTTCGCAATGAATATTATATCTTATCATGAAACGTAGATATGAGATGCGAAATCGCGAACTAGCAAGCATTAGAAATCTATTGCTTCGATACGTAGCCATCTGCAAACGCTACTTCCTAGCAAGGAAGTGTCGCATTTACATTCTTTTGAAACGAATACGATGTATACATTACACTCCACAATGAATATTGTATCTTATCATGAAACATAGAAATGAGATGCGATATCGCGTTTTGAGAAGCATCAGAACTCCGATGCCACGATACGTAGACATCTGCAAACGCTATTTCCTAGCAAGGAAGTGTCGCATTTACATTCATTTGAAGGGTGTGCGAGGTATACATGACGCTTCGCAATGAATATTATATCTTATCATGAAGCATAGAAATATAATGCAACATCTCGTTTTAAGAAGCAATAGAAACCTATAGTTTCGATAAGTAGACATTTGGAAACGCTACTTCCTAGCAATGAAGTGACGCATTTACATTCTTTTCAAGTGAATACGAGGTATACATAACACTGCACAATGAATATTATATCTTATCATGAAACATAGAAATGAGATGCAATATGGCGATTTAAGAAGCATTAGATCCCCATTGCTTCGATACGTAGACATCTGCAAACGCTACTTCCTAGCAAGGAAGTGTCGCATTTACATTCTTTTGAAAGGAATACGAGGTATACATGACACTTCGCCTTGGATATTATATCTTATCATGAAACGTAGATATGAGATGCGATATGACGAATTAAGAAGCATTAGAAAACTATTGCTTCGATACGTAGACATCTGCAAACGCTATTTCCAAGCAAGGAAGTGTCGCATTTACGTTCATTTGAAGTGTATGCGAGGTATACATAACACTTCGCAATGAATGTTATATATTATCATGAAACATAGATATGAGATGCGATACCGCGAATTAGCAAGCTTTTGAAATCTATTGCTTCGATACGTAGACATCTGCAAACGCTATTACCTAGCAAGGAAGTGTCCCATTTATATTCATTTGAAGTATAGATGAGATAAACATAACACTACATAATGAATATTATATCTTATCATGAAACATAGAAATGAGGTGCGATATGGCGATATATGAAGCACTTGATGTCTATTACTTCGATACGTAGACATCTGCAAACGCTACTTCCTAGCAAGAAATTGTAGCATTTACATTCTTTTGAAGTGAATAAGGGGTATACATAACACTGCACAATGAATATTATATCATTTCATGAAACGTAGAAAAGAGATGCGATATCGCGATTTAAGAAGCATTAGAACACTATTGCTGCGATACGTAGACATCTGCAAACGCTACTTCCTAGCAGGGAAGTGCCGCATTTACATTCTTTTGAAAGGAATACGAGGTATACATGACACTTCGCAATGAATATTATATCTTATCATGAAACGTAGATATGAGATGCGATATCGCGAACTAGCAAGCATTAGAAATCTATTGCTTCGATACGTAGACATCTGCAAATGCTATTTCCTAGGAAGGAAGTGTGGCATTTACATTAATTTTAAGTGTATGGGAGGCATACATGACACTTCGCAATGACAATTATATCTTATCATGAATCATAGAAAGGAGATGCGATATGACGATTTAAGAAGCATTAGAACTCTATTGCTTCGATACGTAGACATCTGCCAACGCTATTTCCTAGCAAGGAAGTGTCGCATTTACTGTCTTTTGAAGTGAGTACGAGGAGTACATAACACTGCACATTGAATATTATATTTTATCATGAAACATAGAAATGAGATGCGATATGACGATTTAAGAAGCATTAGAACTCTATTGCTTCGATACGTAGACATCTGCCAACGCTATTTCCTAGCAAGGAAGTGTCGCATTTACATTCTTTTGAAAGGAATACGAGGTATACATGACACATCGCAATGAATATTATATCTTATCATGAAACATAGAAATGAGATGCGATATCGCGATTTACGAAGCATTAAAACACTATTTCTTCGATGCGGAGACATCTGCAAACGCTATTTCCTAGCAAGGTATTGTCGCATTTATTTTCTTTTGAAGTGAATACGAGCAGTACATAACACTGCACATTGAAAATTATATCTTATTATGAAACATAGGAATGAGACGTGATATCGCGTTTTGAGAAGCATTAGAACTCTATTGCTTCGATACGTAGACATCTGCAAACGCTACTGCCTAGCAAGGAAGTGTTGCATTTACATTCTTTTCAAGTGAATACGAGGTATACTTAACACTGCACATTGAATATTATATCTTATTATGAAACATAGGAATGAGACGTGATATCGCGTTTTAAGAAGCATTAGAACTCTACTGCTTCGACACTTAGACATCTGCCAACTCTATTTCCTAGCAAGGAAGTGTCGCATTTACATTCTTTTGAAAGGAATGCGAGGTATACGTGACACTTCGCAATGAATATTATATCTTATCATGGAACATAGAAATGTGATGCGATATCGTGATTTATGAAGCATTAGATGTCTATTGCTTCGATACGTAGACATCTGCAAACGCTATTTCCTAGCAAGGAAGTGTTGCATTTACATTCTTTTGAAAGGAGTACGAGGTATACATGACACTTCGCAATGAATATTATATCTTATCATGAAACATAGAAATGAGGTGCGATATCGCGATTTAAGAAGCACTAGAAAACTATTGCTTCGATACCTAGACATCTGCACACGCTACTTCCTAGCAAGGAAGTGCCGCATTTACATTCTTTTGAAACGAATACGAGGTATACATAACACTCCACAGTGTATATTATATCTTATCATGAAACATAGAAATGAGATGCGATATCGCGAATTAGAAAGATTTAGAACGCTATTGCTTCGATACGTAGACATCTGCAAACGCTATGTCCTAGCAAGGAAGTGTCGCATTTGCATTCTTTTGAAGGGAATACGAGGTATACATAACACTCCACAATGAATATTATATATTATCATGAATCATAGTAATGAGTAGCGATATCGCGTTTTGAGAAGCATTAGAATTCTAATGCCACGATACGTAGACATCTGCAAACGCTATTTCCTAGCAAGGAAGTGTCGCATTTACATCCATTTGAAGTATAGACGAGAAATACATAACACTGCACAATGAATATTATATCTTATCATGAAACATAGAAATGAGATGCGATATCGTGATTTATGAAGCATTAGATGTCTATTGCTTCGATACGTAGACATCTGCAAACGCTACTTCCTAGCAAGGAAGTGTCGCATTTACATTCATTTGAAGTACAGATGAGATAAACATAACACTACACAATGAATATTATATCTTATCATGAAACATAGAAATGAGGTGCGATATGGCGTTTTAAGAAGCATTAGAACTCTGCAGCTTCGATACGTAGACATCTGCAAACGCTATTTCCTAGCAAGGAAGTGTCGCATTTACATTCATTTTAAGTGTATGCGAGGTATACATGACACTCCACAATGAATATTATATCTTGTCATGAAACATAGAAATGAGGTGCGATATCGCGATTTAAGAAGCACTAGAACACTATTGCTTCGATACGTAGACATCTGCAAACGCTATTTCCTAGCAAGGAAGTGTTGCATTTACATTCTTTTGAAAGGAGTACGAGGTATACATGACACTTCGCAATGAATATTATATCTTATCATGAAACATAGAAAAGTGATGTAATATGGCGAGTTAAGAAGCATTAGAATTCAATTGCTACGATTCGTAGACATCTGCAAACGCTACTTCCTAGCAAGGAAGTGTCGCATTTACTTTCTTTTGAAGTGAATACGAGGTATACATAACACTCCACAATGAATATTATATTTTATCATGAAACATAGAAATGTGATGTAATATGGCCATTTAAGAAGCATTGGAATTCTATTGCTTCGATACGTAGACATCTGCATTCGCTACTTCCTAGCAAGGAAGTGTCGCATTTACATTCTCTTGAAGTGAATACGAGGTATACATAACACTCAACAATGAATATTATATTTTATCATGAAACATAGAAATGTGATGTAATATGGCGATTTAAGAAGCATTAGAACTCTATTGCTTCGATACGTAGATATCTGCAAACGCTACTTCCTAGCATTGAAGTGTCGCATTTACATTCATTTGAAAGGAATACGAGGTATTCATGACACTTCGCAATGAATATTATATCTTATCATGAAACATAGGAATGAGATGCAATATGGCGACTTAAGAAGCATTAGAACTCTATTGCTTCGATACGTAGACATGTGCAAACGCTATTTCCTAGCAAGGAAGTGTCGCATTTACATTCATTTGAAGTATAGATGAGATAAACATAACACTACACAATGAATATTATATCTTATCACGAAACATAGAAATGAGGTGCGATATCGCGATTTAAGAAGCATTGGAACTCTATTGCTTCGATACGTAGAAATCCGCAAACGCTACTTCCTAACAAGGAAGTGTCGCATTTACATTCCTTTGAAACGAATACGAGGTATACATGACACTCCACAATGAATATTATATCTTGTCATGAAACATAGAAATGAGGTGCGACATCGCGAATTAGAAAGATTTAGAAATCTCTTGCTTCGGTACGTAGACATCTGCAAACGCTATTTCCTAGCAAGGAAGTGTCGCATTTACATTCTATTGAAGTGAATACGAGGTATACATAACACTCCACAATGAGTATTATATATTATCATGAAACAAAGTAATGAGTAGCGATATCGCGTTTTGAGAAGCATTAGAACTGTAATGCCACGATACGTAGACATCTGCAAACGCTATTTCCTAGCAAGGAAGTGTCGCATTTACATACATTTGAAGTGAATACGAGGTATACATAAGAGTCCACAATAAATATTATATCTTATCATGAAACATTGGAATGAGATGCAATATGGCGATTTAAGAAGCATTAGAACTCTATTGCTTCGATACGTAGACATCTGCAAACTATATTTCCTAGCAATGAAGTGTCGCATTTACATTCATTTGAAGTATAGACGAGATATACATAACACTGCACAATGAGTATTATATCTTATCATGAAACATAGAAATGAGGTGCGATATGGCGATTTAAGAAGCATTAGAACTCCATTGCTTCGATACGTAGACATCTGCAAACGCTACTTCCGAACAAGGAAGTGTTGCATGTACATTCAATTGAAGTGTATGCGAGATATACATAGCACTTCGCAGTGAATATTATATCTTATCATGAAACATAGAAATGAGATGCGAAATGGCGATTTAAGAAGCATTACAAATCTATTGCTTCGATACGTAGACATCTGCAAACGCTACTTCCTAGCAAGGAAGGGTCGCATTTACATTCGATTGATAGGAATACCAGGTATACATGACACTTCGCAATGAATATTATATATTATCATGAACCACCTTTTTATCGCGATTTTAGAACTCTTTTGCATCGATACGTAGATATCAGCAAACGCTATTTCCCAGCAAGGATCTGTCGCATTTACATTCATTTGAAGTGCATGCGAGGTATACATGTCTCATCGCAATGAATATTATATATTATCATGAACCATAGAAATGAGAAGCGATATCGCGTTTTGAGAAGCAGTGGATCTCTAATCCCACGATACGTAGACATCTGCAAACGCTATTTCCTAGCAAGGAAGTGTCGCATTTACATTCATTTCAAGTATAGACGAGATATACATAACACTGCATAATGAATATTATATCTTATCATGAAACATAGAAATGAGATGCGATATAGCTGTTTAAGGAGCATTAGAACTCTATTGCTTCGATACGTAGACATCTGCAAACGCTACTTCCTAGCAAGGAAGTGTTGCATTTACATTCATTTGAAGTGTATGCGAGGTATACATAACACCCCACAATGAATATTATATCTTATCGTGAAAAATAGAATTGAGATGTAATATGGCGATCTAAGAAGCATTAGAACCCTATTGCTCCGATACGTAGACATCTGCAAACGCTATTTCCAAGCAAGGAAGTGTCGCATTTTTATTCTTTTGAAGTGAATACGAGGTACACATAACACACCACAATGAATATCATATATTATCATGAGACATAGAAATGAGATGCGATATCGCGATTTAAGAAGTTTTACAACTCTATTGCTTCGATACGTAGATATCTGCAAACACTATTTCTTAGGAAGGAACTGTCGCATTTACATTCTTTTGAAGTGAATACGAGGTATACATAACACTCCACAAAGAATATTATATATTATCATGAAACATAGAAATGAGATGCGAAATCGCAATTTAAAAAGCTTTCGAACTCTATTGCTTCGATACGTAGATATCTGCAAACACTATTTCCTAGCATGGAACTGTCGCATTCGCATTCATTTGAAGTGTATGCGAGGTATACATGACACTTCGCTGTGAATATTATATATTATCATGAAATATAGAAATGAGATGCGATATGGCGATTTAAGAAGCATTAGATCCCTATTGCTTCGATACGTAGACATCTGCAAACGCTACTTCCTAGGAAGGAAGTGTCGCATTTACATTCTTTTGAAAGAAATACGAGGTATACATGACATTTCGCAATGAATATTATATCTTATCATGAAACATAGATATGAGATGCGATATGACGATTTAAGAATCATTACAACTCTATTGCTCCGATACGTAGACATCTACAAACGCTACTTCCTAGCAAGGAGGTGTCGCATTTACATTCTTTTGAAAGGAATACGAGGTATACATGACACTTCGCAATGAATATTATAACTTATCATGAAACGCAGAAATGAGATGCGATATGGCGATTTATGAAGCATTAGATGTCTATTTCTTCGATACGTAGACATCTGCAAACGCTATTTCCTAGGAAGGAAGTATCGCATTTACATTCATTTTAAGTGTATGCGAGGTATACATGACACTCCACAATGAATATTATATATTATCATGCAACATGGTAATGAGTAGCGATATCGCGTTTTGAGAAGCATTAGAACTCTGATGCTACGATACGAAGACATCTGCAAACGCTATTTCCTGGCAAGGAAGTGTCGCGTTTACATTCTTTCGAAGTGAATACGAGGTATACATAACACTCCACAACGAAAATTATATCTTATCATGAAACATAGAAATGAGATGTAATATGGCGATTTAAGAAGCACTAGAACTCTATTGCTTCGATACGTAGACATCTGCAAACGCTACTTCCTAGCAAGGAAGTGTCGCATTTACATTCTTTTGAAAGGAAAACGAGGTATACATGACACTTCGCAATGAATAATATATCTTATCATGAAACATAGAAATGAGATGCGATATTGCGATTTAAGAATCATTACAACTCTATTGCTCCGATACGTAGACATCTACAAACGCTACTTCCTAGCAAGGAGGTGTCGCATTTACATTCTTTTGAAAGGAATACGAGGTATACATGACACTTCGCAATGAATATTATAACTTATCATGAAACGCAGAAATGAGATGCGATTTGGCGATTTATGAAGCATTAGATGTCTATTTCTTCGATACGTAGACATCTGCAAACGCTATTTCCTAGGAAGGAAGTGTCGCATTTACATTCATTTTAAGTGTATGCGAGGTATACATGACACTCCACAATGAATATTATATATTATCATGAAACATGGTAATGAGTAGCGATATCGCGTTTTGAGAAGCATTAGAACTCTGATGCTACGATACGAAGACATCTGCAAACGCTATTTCCTGGCAAGGAAGTGTCGCGTTTACATTCTTTCGAAGTGAATACGAGGTATACATAACACTCCACAACGAAAATTATATCTTATCATGAAACATAGAAATGAGATGTAATATGGCGATTTAAGAAGCACTAGAACTCTATTGCTTCGATACGTAGACATCTGCAAACGCTACTTCCTAGCAAGGAAGTGTCGCATTTACATTCTTTTGAAAGGAAAACGAGGTATACATGACACTTCGCAATGAATAATATATCTTATCATGAAACATAGAAATGAGATGCGATATTGCGATTTAAGATGTAATAGAACACTATTGCTTCGATACTTAGACATCTGCAAGTGCTACTTCTTAGCACGGAAGTGTCGCATTTGTATTCTTTTCAGGTGAGTACGAGGTATACATAACACGCCACAATGAATATTACATCTTTTCATGAGACATAGGGCTGAGATGCGACAGGGTGTTTTAAGATGCATTAGAACTCTATTGCTTCGATACGTAGACATCTGCCAATGCTACTTCCTAGCAAGGAAGTGCCGCATTGTCAGTCTTCTGAAGTGAATACTAGGTATACATGACGCTTCACAATAACTATTATATCTTATCATGAAACATAGAAATGATATGCGATTTCGCGTTTTAAGAAGCACTAGAACACTATTGCTTCGGTACATAGACATCCGGTAACTTAATTTCCTAGGAAGGAAGTCTAGCATTTACATTCTTTTGAAACGAATACGACTTATACATAACACTCCACAATGTATAATACATCTTATCATAAAACATAGAAAAGAGATGCGATATCTCGTTTTATGATACGAACGACGAATATTCATTCGAAGTGTATGCGTGGTATACATGACACTTTTCAATGAATATTATATATTATCATGAAACATAGATATGAGATGCGATATCGTGAATTAGCAAGCATTAGAACTCTATTGCTTCGATACGTAGACATCTGCAAACGCTATATCCTAGCAAGGAAGTGTCGCATTTACATTCTCTTGAGGTGAATACGAGGTATACATAACACTGCACAATGAAAATTATATCTTATCATGAAACATAGAGATGAGATGCGATATCGCGATTTAAGAAGCATTAGAACACTACTGCTCCGATACGGAGACATCTGCAAGCGCTATTTCCTAGCAAGGAAGTGTCGCATTTACATTCATTTGAAGAGTATGCGAGGTATACATGACACTTCGCAATGAATATTATATATTATCATGAAACATAGGAATGGGAAGCGATATGGCGATTTAAGTAGCATTAGATCCCTATTGCTTCGACACGTAGATATCTGCAAACGCTATTTCCTAGCAAGGAAGTGTCGCATTTACATTCTTTTGAGGTGAATACGAGGTATACATAACACTGCACAATGAATATTATATCTTATCATGAAACATTGAAATGAGATGCGATATGGCGATTTATGAAACATTAGATGTCTATTGCTTCGACACGTAGACATCTGCAAACGCTATTTCCTAGCAAGGAAGTGTTGCATTTACATTCATTTGAAGTGTATGCGATGTATACATGACACATCGCCGTGAATATTATATATTATCATGAATCATAGAAATGAGAAGCGATATGGCGATTTAAGAAGCATTAGAAAACTATTGCCTCGATACGTAGACATCTGCAAACGCTATATCCAAGCAAGGAAGCGTCGCATTTACATTCATTTGAAGTATAGACTAGATATACATAACATTGCACAATGAATATTATATCTTATCATGAAACATAGAAATGAGATGCGATATCGCTATATAAGAAGCATTAGAACTCTATTGCTTCGATACGTAGTCATCTGCAAACGCTATTTACTAGCAAGGAAGTGTCGCATTTACAATCATTTGAAGTGTATGCGAGGTATACATGACGCTAAGCAGTGAATATTATATATTATCATGAAACATAGAAATGAGATGCAATATGGCGATTTAAGAAGCATTAGAACTCTATTGCTTCGATACGTAGACATATGCAAACGCTATTTCCAAGCAAGGCAGGGTCGCACTTACATTCTTTTGAAGTGAATACGACGTATACATAACACTCCACAATGAATATTATATATTATCATATAACATAGTAATGAGTAGCGATATCGCGTTTTAAGAAGCATTAGAACTCTAATGCTATGATACGTAGACATCTGCAAACGCTATTTCACAGGAAGGAAGTGTCGCATTTACATTCATTTGAAGTGTATGCGAGGTATAGATGACACTAAGCAATGAATATTATATATTACCATGAAACATAGAAACGAGAAACGATATCGCGTTTTGAGAAGCATTAGAACTCTATTGCTTCAATACGTAGACATCTGCCAACGCTATTTCCTAGCGAGGAAGTGTCGCATTTACATTCTTTTGAAAGGAATACGAGGTACACATGACACTTCGCAATGAATATTATATCTTATCATGAAACATAGAAATGAGATGCGATATGACGATTTAAGATGCATTGGAAATCTATTGCTTCGATACATATACATCTGCAAACGCTATTTCCTAGCAAGGAAGTGTCGCATTTACACTCTTTTGAGGTGAATACGAGGTATACATAACACTGCACAATGAATATTATATCTTATCATGAAACATAGAAATGAGATGTGATATCGCGGATTAGCAAGTTTTAGTACTCCATTGCTTCGATACGTAGACATCTGCAAACGCTATTTCCAAGCCAGGAAGTGTCGCATTTACATTCTTTTGAAGTGAATACGAAGTATACATAACACTCCACAATGAATATTATATATTATCTTGAAACATAGTAATGAGTAGCGATATCGCGTTTTGAGAAGCATTAGAACTCTATCGCTTCGATACGTAGACATCTGCAAACCCTATTTCCTAGCTAGGAGCTGTCGCATTCGCATTCATTTGAAGTGTATGCGAGGTATACATGACAATTCGCAATGAATATTATAAATTACCATGAAACATAGCAATGTGATGCGATATCGCGAATTAGCAAGCATTAGAAATCTAGTGCTTCGATACGTAGACATCTGCAAACGCTATTTCCAAGCAAGGAAGTTCGCATTTACATTCTTTTGAAGTGAATACGAGGTATACATGCCACTTCGCAATGAATATTATATATTGTCATGAGACATAGTAATGAGAAGCGATATCGCGTTTTGAGAAGCATTGGAAATCTCATGCTACGATATGTAGACATCTGCAAACGCTACTTCCGGGCAAGGTAGTGTCGCGTTTACAATCTTTTGAAGTGAATACGAGGTAAACATAACACTCCACATTGAATATTATATCTTATCATGAATCATAGAAATGTGATGCAATATCGCGATTTAAGAAGCATTAGAACTTTATTGCTTCGATTCGTAGACATCTGCAAACGCTATTTCCTAGCAAGGAAGTGTCGCATTTACATTCATTTGAAGTGCATGCGAGGCATACATGACACTACGCAATGAATACTATATACTACCATGAAACATAGAAATGAGATGCGATATGACGATTTAAGAAGCATTAGAATTCTATTGCTTCGATACGTAGACATCTGCAAACGCTATGTCCTAGCAAGGAAATGTCGCATGTACATTGAATTGAAGTGTATGCGAGGTATACATGGCACTTCGCAATGAATATTATATATTATCATGAAACACAGAAATGAGAAGCGATATCGCGTTTTGAGAAGCATTAGAACCGTAATGCCACGATACGCAGACATCTGCAAACACTATTACCTAGCAAGGTAGTGTCGCATTTACATTCTTCTGAAAGGAATACGAGGTATACATGACACTCCGCAAAGAATATTACATCTTATCATGAAACATAGAAATGGGATGAGCTATGGCGATTTAAGAAGCATTAGAAATCTATTGCTTCGATACGTAGACATCTGCAAACGCTATTTCCAAGCAAGGAAGTGTCGCATTTACATTCTTTTGAAGTGAATACGAGGTATACATAACACTCCACTATGAATATTATATATTATCATGAAACATAGAAATGAGATGCGATATGACGATTTAAGAAGCATTAGAATTCTATTGCTTCGATACGTAGACATCTGTAAACGCGATTTCCTAGCAAGGAAGTGTTGCATGCACATTCAATTGAAGTGTATGCAATGTATACATGGCACTTCGCAATGAATATTATATCTTATCATGAAACATAGAAATGAAATAAGATATGGCGATTTAAGAAGCATTAGAACTCTATTGCTTCGATACGTAGACATCTGCAAACGCCACTTCCTAGCAAGGAAATGTCGCATTTACGTTCTTTTGAAAGGAATACGAGGTATGCATAACACTGCACAATGAATATTATATTATATCACGAAACATGGAAATGAGATGCGATATCGCGATTTATGAAGCATTAGAACAATGCTGCTTCGATACGTAGACATCTGCAAACGCAATTTCCTAGCAAGGAAGCGCCGCATTTACATTCTTTTGAAGTGAATACGAGGTATTCATAACACTGCACAATGAATATTATATCTTATCATGAAACTTAGAAATGAGATGCGATATCGCGATTTAAGAAGCTTTAGAACTCAATTGCTTCGATACTAGATATCTGCAAACACTGCTTCCTAGCAAGGAACTGTCGCATTCACATTCATTTGAAGTGTATGCGAGGTATACATGACACTTCGCAAAGAATATTATATATTACCATGAAACATAGATATGAGATGCGATATCGCTATTTAAGAAGCATTAGAACACTATTGCTTCGATACGTAGACATCTGCAAACGCTACTTCCTAGCACGGAAGTGTCGCATTTACATTCATTTGAAGTGTATGCGAGGTATACATGACACTTCGCAGTGAATATTATATATTATCATGAAACATATATATGAGATGCGATATCGCGAATTAGCAAGCTTTGGAAACCTATTGCTTCGATACGTGGACATATGCAAACGCTATTTCCTAGCATGCAAGTGTCACATTTACATTCTTTTGAAAGGAATACGAGGTATACATGACACTTCGCAATGAATATTATATCTTATCATGTAACATATAAATGAAATGCGATATGGCATTTTAAGAAGCATCAGAACTCTATTGCTTCGATACGTAGACATATGCAAACGCTATTTCCTAGCAAGGAAGTGTCGCATTTTCACTCTTTTGAAAGGAATACGAGGTATACATGACACATCGCAGCGAATATTATATCTTATCATGAAACATAGAAATAGGATGCAACATCTCGCTTTAAGATGCAATAGAAACATATTGCTTCGATACGTAGGCGTCTGGAAACGCTTTCTCCTACAAGATAGTGTCGCATTTACATTCTTTTCAAGTGAATATGAGGTATACATGACGCTTCGCAATGAATATTATATATTGTCATGAAACATAGAAATGAGATGCGATATCGCGATTTAAGAAGAATTAGAACTCTATGGCTTGGATACGTGGGTATCTGCAAACGCTATTCCCTACCAAGGAAGTGTTGCATTCACATTCACTTGAAGCGCATGCGAGGTATACGTGACACTTCGCAATGAATATTATATCTTATCATGAAACGTAGATATGAGATGCGAAATCGCGAACTAGCAAGCATTAGAAATCTATTGCTTCGATACGTAGACATCTGCAAACGCTACTTCCTAGCAAGAATGTGTCGCATTTACATTCTTTTGAAAGGCATACGAGGTATACATGACACTTCGCAATGAATATTATATCTTATCATGAAACATAGAAATGAGATGCGATATGACGATATAAGAAGCATTAGAACTCTATTGCTTCGATACGTAGACATTTGAAAACGCCACTTCCTAACAAGGAAGTGTCGCATATACATTCTTTTGAAGTGAATACGAGGTATACATAACACTGCACAATGAATATTATATCTTATCATAAAACATAGATATGGGATGCGATAACGCGATTTAAGAAGCATTAGAACACTATTGCTTCGATACGTAGACATCTGCAAACGCTATTTCCTAGCAAGGAAGTGTCGCAATTACATTCATTTGAAGTTTATGCTAGGTATACATGACACTTCGCAGTGAATATTATATTTTATCATGAAACATAGAAATGAGAAGCTATATGGCGATTTAAGAAGCATTAGATCCCTATTGCTTCGATACGTAGACATCTGCAAACGCTACTTCCTAGCAAGGCAGTGTCGCGTTTACATTCTTTTGAGAGGAATACGAGGTGTACATGGCACTTCGCAATGAATATTATATCTTATCATGAAGCGTAGGCATGAAATGCGATATCGCTTTTTGAGAAGCATAAGAACACTATTGCTTCGATACGTATATATCTGCCAACGCTACTTCCTAGCAAGGAAGTGTCGCATTTACATTCTTTAGAAAGGAGTACGAGGTATACATGACACATCGCAATGAATATTATATCTTATCATGAAACATAGAAATGAGATGCGATATGACGATTTAAGAAGCAGTAGAACACTATTGCTTCGGTACGTAGACATCTGCAAACGCTACTTCCTAGCAAGTTAGTGTCGCATTTACATTCTTTTCAAATGAATACGAGGTATACATAACACTGCACAATGAATATTATATCTTATCATGAAACATTGAAATGAGATGCGATATCGCGATTTAAGAAGCATTAGAACTCTATTGCTTCGATACGTAGACATCTGCAAACACTATTTCCCAGCAAGGAATTGTCGTATTCAGACTCGTTTGATTTGTATGCGAGGTATACATGAAACTTCACAATTAATATTATATATTATCATGAAACATAGATATGATATGCGATATCGCCGATTAGCAAGCTTTAGTAATCTATTGCTTCGATACGTAGACATCTGCAAACGCTATTTCCCAGCAAGGAAGTGTCGCATTTACATTCATTTTAACTGTATGCGAGGTATACATGACACTTCGCAATGAATATTATATATTGTCATGATACATAGAAATGAGATGCGATATCGCGATTTAAGAAGCATTAGAACACTATTGCTTCAATACGTAGACATCTGCACACGCTACTTCCTAGCAAGGAAGTGTCGCATTTACATTCTTTTGAAACGAATACGAGGTATACATAACACTCCACAGTGTATATTATATCTTATCATGAAACATAGAAATGAGATGCGATATCGCGAATTAGAAAGATTTAGAACACTATTGCTCCGATACGTAGACACCTGCACACGCTATTTCATAGCAAGGAAGTGTCGCATTTGCATTCTTTTGAAGTGAATACGAGGTATACATAACACTCCACAATGAATATTATATATTATCATGAATCATAGTAATGAGTAGCGATATCGCATTTTGAGAAGCATTAGATCTCTAATGCCACAATACGTAGACATATGCAAACGCTATTTCCTAGCAAGGAAGTGTCGCATTTACATCCATTTGAAGTATAGACGAGAAATACATAACACTGCACAATGAATATTATACCTTATCATGAAACATAGAAATGAGATGCGATATCGCGTTTTGAGAAGCATTAGAACTCTAATGCCACGATACGCATACGTCCGCCAACGCTATTTCCTAGCAAGGAAGTGTCGCATTTACATTCATTTGAAGTATAGATGAGATAAACATAACACTACACAATGAATATTATATCTTATCGTGAAACATAGAAATGAGATGCGATATCGAGATTTAAGAAGCATTAGAACACTATTGCTTCGATACGTAGACATCTGCAAACGCTACTTCCTAGCAAGGAAGTGTCGCATTTACATTCTTTTGAAGTGTGTGCGAGGTATACATGACACTTCGCAGTGAATATTATATATTATCATGAAACATAGAAATGAGAAGCGATATGGCGATTTAAGAAGCAATAGATCTCTATTGCTTCGATACGTAGACATCCGCAAACGCTACATCCTTGCAAGGAAGTGTCGCATTTACATTCTTTTGTAAGGAATACAATGTATACATGTCACTTTGCAATGAATATTATATCTTATCATGAAACGTAGACATGGGATGCGATATCGCGATTTAAGAAGCATTAGAACACTATTTCTTCGATACGGAGACATCTGCAAACGCTCTTTCCCAGCAAGGTATTGTCGCATTTACTTTCTTTTGAAGTGAGTACGAGGAGTACATAACACTGCACATTGAATATTATATCTCATCATGAAACATAGAAATGAGATGCGATATCGCGATTTAAGAATCATTAAAACACTATTTCTTCGATACGGAGACATCTGCAAACGCTATTTCCTAGCAAGGTATTGTCGCATTTATTTTCTTTTGAAGTGAATACGAGCAGTACATAACACTGCACATTGAATATTATATCTTATTATGAAGCATAGGAATGAGACGTGATATCTCGTTTTGAGAAGCATTAGAACTCTATTGCCTCGACACGTAGACATCTGCCAACGCTATTTCCTAGCAAGGAAGTGTCGCATTTACTGTCTTTTGAAGTGAGTACGAGGAGTACATAACACTGCACATTGAATATTATATCTTATCATGAAATATAGAAATGAGATGCGATATGACGATTTAGGAAGCATTAGAACTCTATTGCTTCGATACGTAGACATCTGCAAACGCTACTGCCTAGCAAGGAAGTGTCGCATTTACATTCTTTTCAAGTGAATACGAGGTATACTTAACACTGCACAACGAATATTATATCTTATCATGAAACATAGGAATGAGATGCAATATCGCTTTTTGAGAAGCATTAGAACTCTATTGCTTCGATACGTAGACATCTGCCAACGCTATTTCCTAGCAAGGAAGTGTCGCATTTACTGTCTTTTGAAGTGAGTACGAGGAGTACATAACACTGCACATTGAATATTATATTTTATCATGAAACATAGAAATGAGGTGCGATATGACGATTTAAGAAGCATTAGAACTCTATTGCTTCGATACGTAGACATCTGCCAACGCTATTTCCTAGCAAGGAAGTGTCGCATTTACATTCTTTTGAAAGGAATACGAGGTATACATGACACATCGCAATGAATATTATATCTTATCATGAAACATAGAAATGAGATGCGATATCGCGATTTACGAAGCATTAAAACACTATTTCTTCGATGCGGAGACATCTGCAAACGCTATTTCCTAGCAAGGTATTGTCGCATTTATTTTCTTTTGAAGTGAATACGAGCAGTACATAACACTGCACATTGAAAATTATATCTTATTATGAAACATAGGAATGAGACGTGATATCGCGTTTTGAGAAGCATTAGAACTCTATTGCTTCGATACGTAGACATCTGCAAACGCTACTGCCTAGCAAGGAAGTGTTGCATTTACATTCTTTTCAAGTGAATACGAGGTATACTTAACACTGCACATTGAATATTATATCTTATTATGAAACATAGGAATGAGACGTGATATCGCGTTTTAAGAAGCATTAGAACTCTATTGCTTCGACACTTAGACATCTGCCAACGCTATTTCCTAGCAAGGAAGTGTCGCATTTACATTCTTTTGAAAGGAATACGAGGTATACATGACACATCGCAATGAATATTATATCTTATCATGAAACATAGAAATGAGATGCGATATGACGATTTAAGAAGCATTAGAACACTACTGCTTCGGTACGTAGACATCTGCAAACGCTACTTCCTAGCAAGGAAGTGTCGCATTCACATTCGTTTGAATTGTATGCGAGGTATACATGAAACTTCGCAATGAATATTATATATTATCATGAAACATAGATATGAGGTGCGATATCGCGAATTAGCAAGCTTTTGAAATCTATTGCTTCGATACGTAGACATCTGCAAACGCTATTTCCTTGCAAGGAAGTGTCGCATTTGCATTCATTTTAAGTGTATGCGAGGTTTACATGACACTTCGCAATGAATATTATATATTGTCATGAAACATAGTAATGAGTAGCGATATCGCGTTTTGAGAAGCATTAGAACTCTAATGCCACGATACGTAGACATCTGCAAACGCTATTTCCTAGCAAGGAAGTGTCGCATTTACATCCATTTGAAGTATAGACGAGAAATACATAACACTGCACAATGAATATTATATCTTATCATGAAACATAGAAATGAGATGCGATATCGCGTTTTGAGAAGCATTAGAACTCTAATGCCACGATACGCATACGTCCGCAAACGCTATTTCCTAGCAAGGAAGTGTCGCATTTAATTCATTTGAAGTATAGATGAGATAAACATAACACTACACAATGAATATTATATCTTATCGTGAATCATAGAAATGAGATGCGATATCGCGATTTAAGAAGCACTAGAACACTATTGCTTCGATACGTAGACATCTGCAAACGCTACTTCCTAGCAAGGAAGTGTCGCATTTACATTCATTTTAAGTGTATGCGAGGTATACATGACACTCCACAATGAATATTATATCTTGTCATGAAACATAGAAATGAGGTGCGATATCGCGATTTAAGAAGCACTAGAACACTATTGCTTCGATACGTAGACATCTGCAAACGCTACTTCCTAGCAAGGAAGTGTCGCATTTACATTGTTTTGAAGTGTGTGCGAGGTATACATGACACTTCGCAGTGAATATTATATATTGTCATGAAACATAGAAATGAGATGCGATATCGCGATTTAAGAAGCATTAGAACACTATTGCTTCGATACGTAGACATCTGCAAATGCTACTTCCTAGCAAGGAAGTGTCGCATTTACATTCTTTTGAAACGAATACGAGGTATACTTAACACTCCACAATGAATATTATATCTTATCATGACACATAGGAATGAGGTGCGATATCGCGAATTAGAAAGATTTAGAACTCTATTGGTTCGATGCGTAGACACCTGCAAACGCTATTTCCTAGCAAGGATGCGTCGCATTTGCATTCTTTTGAAGTGAATACGAGGTATACATAACACTCCCCAATGAATATTATATATTATCATGAAACATAGTAATGAGTAGCGATATCGCGTTTTGAGAAGCATTAGAACTCTAATGCCACGATACGTAGACATCTGCAAACGCTATTTCCTAGCAAGGAAGTGTCGCATTTACATCCATTTGAAGTATAGACGAGAAATACATAACACTGCACAATGAATATTATATCTTATCATGAAACATAGAAATGAGATGCGATATCGCGTTTTGAGAAGCATTAGAACTCTAATGCCACGATACGCATACGTCCGCAAACGCTATTTCCTAGCAAGGAAGTGTCGCATTTATATTCATTTGAAGTATAGATGAGATAAACATAACACTACACAATGAATATTATTTCTTATCGTGAAACATAGAAATGAGATGCGATATCGCGATTTAAGAAGCACTAGAGCACTATTGCTACGATACGTAGACATCTGCAAACGCTACTTCCTAGCAAGGAAGTGTCGCATTTACATTCTTTTGAAAGGAATGCGAGGTATACGTGACACTTCGCAATGAATATTATATCTTATCATGGAACATAGAAATGTGATGCGATATCGTGATTTATGAAGCATTAGATGTCTATTGCTTCGATACGTAGACATCTGCAAACGCTATTTCCTAGCAAGGAAGTGTTGCATTTACATTCTTTTGAAACGAATACGAGGTATACATAACACTCCACAGTGTATATTATATCTTATCATGAAACATAGAAATGAGATGCGATATCGCGAATTAGAAAGATTTAGAACGCTATTGCTTCGATACGTAGACATCTGCAAACGCTATGTCCTAGCAAGGAAGTGTCGCATTTGCATTCTTTTGAAGGGAATACGAGGTATACATAACACTCCACAATGAATATTATATATTATCATGAATCATAGTAATGTGTAGCGATATCGCGTTTTGAGAAGCATTAGAATTCTAATGCCACGATACGTAGACATCTGCAAACGCTATTTCCTAGCAAGGAAGTGTCGCATTTACATCCATTTGAAGTATAGACGAGAAATACATAACACTGCACAATGAATATTATATCTTATCATGAAACATAGAAATGAGATGCGATATCGTGATTTATGAAGCATTAGATGTCTATTGCTTCGATACGTAGACATCTGCAAACGCTACTTCCTAGCAAGGAAGTGTCGCATTTACATTCTTCCGAAAGGAATACGAGGTATACGTGACACTTCGCAATGAATATTATAACTTATCATGAAACATAGAAATGAGATGCGATATCGTGATTTATGAAGCATTAGATGTCTATTGCTTCGATACGTAGACATCTGCAAACGCTATTTCCGCGCAAGGAAGTGTCGCATTTACATTCATTTGAAGTACAGATGAGATAAACATAACACTACACAATGAATATTATATCTTATCATGAAACATAGAAATGAGGTGCGATATGGCGTTTTAAGAAGCATTAGAACTCTGCAGCTTCGATACGTAGACATCTGCAAACGCTATTTCCTAGCAAGGAAGTGTCGCATTTACATTCATTTTAAGTGTATGCGAGGTATACATGACACTCCACAATGAATATTATATCTTGTCATGAAACATAGAAATGAGGTGCGATATCGCGATTTAAGAAGCACTAGAACACTATTGCTTCGATACGTAGACATCTGCAAACGCTATTTCCTAGCAAGGAAGTGTTGCATTTACATTCTTTTGAAAGGAGTACGAGGTATACATGACACTTCGCAATGAATATTATATCTTATCATGAAACATAGAAAAGTGATGTAATATGGCGAGTTAAGAAGCATCAGAATTCAATTGCTACGATTCGTAGACATCTGCAAACGCTACTTCCTAGCAAGGAAGTGTCGCATTTACATTCATTTGAAAGGAATACGAGGTATTCATGACACTTCGCAATGAATATTATATCTTATCATGAAACATAGGAATGAGATGCAATATGGCGACTTAAGAAGCATTAGAACTCTATTGCTTCGATACGTAGACATGTGCAAACGCTATTTCCTAGCAAGGAAGTGTCGCATTTACATTCATTTGAAGTATAGATGAGATAAACATAACACTACACAATGAATATTATATCTTATCACGAAACATAGAAATGAGGTGCGATATCGCGATTTAAGAAGCATTGGAAATCTATTGCTTCGATACGTAGAAATCCGCAAACGCTACTTCCTAACAAGGAAGTGTCGCATTTACATTCCTTTGAAACGAATACGAGGTATACATGACACTCCACAATGAATATTATATCTTGTCATGAAACATAGAAATGAGGTGCGACATCGCGAATTAGAAAGATTTAGAAATCTCTTGCTTCGGTACGTAGACATCTGCAAACGCTATTTCCTAGCAAGGAAGTGTCGCATTTACATTCTATTGAAGTGAATACGAGGTATACATAACACTCCACAATGAGTATTATATATTATCATGAAACAAAGTAATGAGTAGCGATATCGCGTTTTGAGAAGCATTAGAACTGTAATGCCACGATACGTAGACATCTGCAAACGCTATTTCCTAGCAAGGAAGTGTCGCATTTACATACATTTGAAGTGAATACGAGGTATACATAAGAGTCCACAATAAATATTATATCTTATCATGAAACATTGGAATGAGATGCAATATGGCGATTTAAGAAGCATTAGAACTCTATTGCTTCGATACGTAGACATCTGCAAACTATATTTCCTAGCAATGAAGTGTCGCATTTACATTCATTTGAAGTATAGACGAGATATACATAACACTGCACAATGAGTATTATATCTTATCATGAAACATAGAAATGAGGTGCGATATGGCGATTTAAGAAGCATTAGAACTCCATTGCTTCGATACGTAGACATCTGCAAACGCTACTTCCGAACAAGGAAGTGTCGCATGTACATTCAATTGAAGTGTATGCGAGATATACATGGCACTTCGCAATGAATATTATATATTATCACGAAACAAAGAAATGAGAAGCGATACCGCGGTTTGAGAAGCATTAGATCTCTAATGCCATGATACGCAGACATCTGCAAACGCTATTTCCTAGCAAGGAAGTGTCGCATTTACATTCAATTGAAGTGTATGCGAGATATACATAGCACTTCGCAGTGAATATTATATCTTATCATGAAACATAGAAATGAGATGCGATATGGCGATTTAAGAAGCATTACAAATCTATTGCTTCGATACGTAGACATCTGCAAACGCTACTTCCTAGCAAGGAAGGGTCGCATTTACATTCGATTGATAGGAATACCAGGTATACATGACACTTCGCAATGAATATTATATATTATCATGAACCACCTTTTTATCGCGATTTTAGAACTCTTTTGCATCGATACGTAGATATCAGCAAACGCTATTTCCCAGCAAGGATCTGTCGCATTTACATTCATTTGAAGTGCATGCGAGGTATACATGTCTCATCGCAATGAATATTATATATTATCATGAACCATAGAAATGAGAAGCGATATCGCGTTTTGAGAAGCAGTGGATCTCTAATCCCACGATACGTAGACATCTGCAAACGCTATTTCCTAGCAAGGAAGTGTCGCATTTACATTCATTTCAAGTATAGACGAGATATACATAACACTGCATAATGAATATTATATCTTATCATGAAACATAGAAATGAGATGCGATATAGCTGTTTAAGGAGCATTAGAACTCTATTGCTTCGATACGTAGACATCTGCAAACGCTACTTCCTAGCAAGGAAGTGTTGCATTTACATTCATTTGAAGTGTATGCGAGGTATACATAACACCCCACAATGAATATTATATCTTATCGTGAAAAATAGAAATGAGATGTAATATGGCGATGTAAGAAGCATTAGAACCCTATTGCTCCGATACGTAGACATCTGCAAACGCTATTTCCAAGCAAGGAAGTGTCGCATTTTTATTCTTTTGAAGTGAATACGAGGTACACATAACACACCACAATGAATATCATATATTATCATGAGACATAGAAATGAGATGCGATATCGCGATTTAAGAAGTTTTACAACTCTATTGCTTCGATACGTAGATATCTGCAAACACTATTTCTTAGCAAGGAACTGTCGCATTTACATTCTTTTGAAGTGAATACGAGGTATACATAACACTCCACAAAGAATATTATATATTATCATGAAACATAGAAATGAGATGCGAAATCGCAATTTAAAAAGCTTTCGAACTCTATTGCTTCGATACGTAGATATCTGCAAACACTATTTCCTAGCATGGAACTGTCGCATTCGCATTCATTTGAAGTGTATGCGAGGTATACATGACACTTCGCTGTGAATATTATATATTATCATGAAATATAGAAATGAGATGCGATATGGCGATTTAAGAAGCATTAGATCCCTATTGCTTCGATACGTAGACATCTGCAAACGCTACTTCCTAGGAAGGAAGTGTCGCATTTACATTCTTTTGAAAGAAATACGAGGTATACATGACACTTCGCAATGAATATTATAACTTATCATGAAACGCAGAAATGAGATGCGATATGGCGATTTATGAAGCATTAGATGTCTATTTCTTCGATACGTAGACATCTGCAAACGCTATTTCCTAGGAAGGAAGTGTCGCATTTACATCCATTTGAAGTATAGACGAGAAATACATAACACTGCACAATGAATATTATATCTTATCATGAAACATAGAAATGAGATGCGATATCGCGTTTTGAGAAGCATTAGAACTCTAATGCCACGATACGCATACGTCCGCAAACGCTATTTCCTAGCAAGGAAGTGTCGCATTTATATTCATTTGAAGTATAGATGAGATAAACATAACACTACACAATGAATATTATTTCTTATCGTGAAACATAGAAATGAGATGCGATATCGCGATTTAAGAAGCACTAGAGCACTATTGCTACGATACGTAGACATCTGCAAACGCTACTTCCTAGCAAGGAAGTGTCGCATTTACATTCTTTTGAAAGGAATGCGAGGTATACGTGACACTTCGCAATGAATATTATATCTTATCATGGAACATAGAAATGTGATGCGATATCGTGATTTATGAAGCATTAGATGTCTATTGCTTCGATACGTAGACATCTGCAAACGCTATTTCCTAGCAAGGAAGTGTTGCATTTACATTCTTTTGAAACGAATACGAGGTATACATAACACTCCACAGTGTATATTATATCTTATCATGAAACATAGAAATGAGATGCGATATCGCGAATTAGAAAGATTTAGAACGCTATTGCTTCGATACGTAGACATCTGCAAACGCTATGTCCTAGCAAGGAAGTGTCGCATTTGCATTCTTTTGAAGGGAATACGAGGTATACATAACACTCCACAATGAATATTATATATTATCATGAATCATAGTAATGTGTAGCGATATCGCGTTTTGAGAAGCATTAGAATTCTAATGCCACGATACGTAGACATCTGCAAACGCTATTTCCTAGCAAGGAAGTGTCGCATTTACATCCATTTGAAGTATAGACGAGAAATACATAACACTGCACAATGAATATTATATCTTATCATGAAACATAGAAATGAGATGCGATATCGTGATTTATGAAGCATTAGATGTCTATTGCTTCGATACGTAGACATCTGCAAACGCTACTTCCTAGCAAGGAAGTGTCGCATTTACATTCTTCCGAAAGGAATACGAGGTATACGTGACACTTCGCAATGAATATTATAACTTATCATGAAACATAGAAATGAGATGCGATATCGTGATTTATGAAGCATTAGATGTCTATTGCTTCGATACGTAGACATCTGCAAACGCTATTTCCGCGCAAGGAAGTGTCGCATTTACATTCATTTGAAGTACAGATGAGATAAACATAACACTACACAATGAATATTATATCTTATCATGAAACATAGAAATGAGGTGCGATATGGCGTTTTAAGAAGCATTAGAACTCTGCAGCTTCGATACGTAGACATCTGCAAACGCTATTTCCTAGCAAGGAAGTGTCGCATTTACATTCATTTTAAGTGTATGCGAGGTATACATGACACTCCACAATGAATATTATATCTTGTCATGAAACATAGAAATGAGGTGCGATATCGCGATTTAAGAAGCACTAGAACACTATTGCTTCGATACGTAGACATCTGCAAACGCTATTTCCTAGCAAGGAAGTGTTGCATTTACATTCTTTTGAAAGGAGTACGAGGTATACATGACACTTCGCAATGAATATTATATCTTATCATGAAACATAGAAAAGTGATGTAATATGGCGAGTTAAGAAGCATCAGAATTCAATTGCTACGATTCGTAGACATCTGCAAACGCTACTTCCTAGCAAGGAAGTGTCGCATTTACATTCATTTGAAAGGAATACGAGGTATTCATGACACTTCGCAATGAATATTATATCTTATCATGAAACATAGGAATGAGATGCAATATGGCGACTTAAGAAGCATTAGAACTCTATTGCTTCGATACGTAGACATGTGCAAACGCTATTTCCTAGCAAGGAAGTGTCGCATTTACATTCATTTGAAGTA
This sequence comes from Xylocopa sonorina, assembly GCF_050948175.1. Classification (NCBI taxonomy): domain Eukaryota; kingdom Metazoa; phylum Arthropoda; class Insecta; order Hymenoptera; family Apidae; genus Xylocopa; species Xylocopa sonorina. The sequence continues at coordinate 2,053,525 of NW_027490091.1, forward strand.
TAGATGAGATAAACATAACACTACACAATGAATATTATATCTTATCACGAAACATAGAAATGAGGTGCGATATCGCGATTTAAGAAGCATTGGAAATCTATTGCTTCGATACGTAGAAATCCGCAAACGCTACTTCCTAACAAGGAAGTGTCGCATTTACATTCCTTTGAAACGAATACGAGGTATACATGACACTCCACAATGAATATTATATCTTGTCATGAAACATAGAAATGAGGTGCGACATCGCGAATTAGAAAGATTTAGAAATCTCTTGCTTCGGTACGTAGACATCTGCAAACGCTATTTCCTAGCAAGGAAGTGTCGCATTTACATTCTATTGAAGTGAATACGAGGTATACATAACACTCCACAATGAGTATTATATATTATCATGAAACAAAGTAATGAGTAGCGATATCGCGTTTTGAGAAGCATTAGAACTGTAATGCCACGATACGTAGACATCTGCAAACGCTATTTCCTAGCAAGGAAGTGTCGCATTTACATACATTTGAAGTGAATACGAGGTATACATAAGAGCCCACAATAAATATTATATCTTATCATGAAACATTGGAATGAGATGCAATATGGCGATTTAAGAAGCATTAGAACTCTATTGCTTCGATACGTAGACATCTGCAAACTATATTTCCTAGCAATGAAGTGTCGCATTTACATTCATTTGAAGTATAGACGAGATATACATAACACTGCACAATGAGTATTATATCTTATCATGAAACATAGAAATGAGGTGCGATATGGCGATTTAAGAAGCATTAGAACTCCATTGCTTCGATACGTAGACATCTGCAAACGCTACTTCCGAACAAGGAAGTGTCGCATGTACATTCAATTGAAGTGTATGCGAGATATACATGGCACTTCGCAATGAATATTATATATTATCACGAAACAAAGAAATGAGAAGCGATACCGCGGTTTGAGAAGCATTAGATCTCTAATGCCATGATACGCAGACATCTGCAAACGCTATTTCCTAGCAAGGAAGTGTCGCATTTACATTCAATTGAAGTGTATGCGAGATATACATAGCACTTCGCAGTGAATATTATATCTTATCATGAAACATAGAAATGAGATGCGATATGGCGATTTAAGAAGCATTACAAATCTATTGCTTCGATACGTAGACATCTGCAAACGCTACTTCCTAGCAAGGAAGGGTCGCATTTACATTCGATTGATAGGAATACCAGGTATACATGACACTTCGCAATGAACATTATATATTATCATGAACCACCTTTTTATCGCGATTTTAGAACTCTTTTGCATCGATACGTAGATATCAGCAAACGCTATTTCCCAGCAAGGATCTGTCGCATTTACATTCATTTGAAGTGCATGCGAGGTATACATGTCTCATCGCAATGAATATTATATATTATCATGAACCATAGAAATGAGAAGCGATATCGCGTTTTGAGAAGCAGTGGATCTCTAATCCCACGATACGTAGACATCTGCAAACGCTATTTCCTAGCAAGGAAGTGTCGCATTTACATTCATTTCAAGTATAGACGAGATATACATAACACTGCATAATGAATATTATATCTTATCATGAAACATAGAAATGAGATGCGATATAGCTGTTTAAGGAGCATTAGAACTCTATTGCTTCGATACGTAGACATCTGCAAACGCTACTTCCTAGCAAGGAAGTGTTGCATTTACATTCATTTGAAGTGTATGCGAGGTATACATAACACCCCACAATGAATATTATATCTTATCGTGAAAAATAGAAATGAGATGTAATATGGCGATGTAAGAAGCATTAGAACCCTATTGCTCCGATACGTAGACATCTGCAAACGCTATTTCCAAGCAAGGAAGTGTCGCATTTTTATTCTTTTGAAGTGAATACGAGGTACACATAACACACCACAATGAATATCATATATTATCATGAGACATAGAAATGAGATGCGATATCGCGATTTAAGAAGTTTTACAACTCTATTGCTTCGATACGTAGATATCTGCAAACACTATTTCTTAGCAAGGAACTGTCGCATTTACATTCTTTTGAAGTGAATACGAGGTATACATAACACTCCACAAAGAATATTATATATTATCATGAAACATAGAAATGAGATGCGAAATCGCAATTTAAAAAGCTTTCGAACTCTATTGCTTCGATACGTAGATATCTGCAAACACTATTTCCTAGCATGGAACTGTCGCATTCGCATTCATTTGAAGTGTATGCGAGGTATACATGACACTTCGCTGTGAATATTATATATTATCATGAAATATAGAAATGAGATGCGATATGGCGATTTAAGAAGCATTAGATCCCTATTGCTTCGATACGTAGACATCTGCAAACGCTACTTCCTAGGAAGGAAGTGTCGCATTTACATTCTTTTGAAAGAAATACGAGGTATACATGACATTTCGCAATGAATATTATATCTTATCATGAAACATAGATATGAGATGCGATATGACGATTTAAGAATCATTACAACTCTATTGCTCCGATACGTAGACATCTACAAACGCTACTTCCTAGCAAGGAGGTGTCGCATTTACATTCTTTTGAAAGGAATACGAGGTATACATGACACTTCGCAATGAATATTATAACTTATCATGAAACGCAGAAATGAGATGCGATATGGCGATTTATGAAGCATTAGATGTCTATTTCTTCGATACGTAGACATCTGCAAACGCTATTTCCTAGGAAGGAAGTGTCGCATTTACATCCATTTGAAGTGTAGACGAGAAATACATAACACTGCACAATGAATATTATATCTTATCATGAAACATAGAAATGAGATGCGATATCGCGTTTTGAGAAGCATTAGAACTCTAATGCCACGATACGCATACGTCCGCAAACGCTATTTCCTAGCAAGGAAGTGTCGCATTTATATTCATTTGAAGTATAGATGAGATAAACATAACACTACACAATGAATATTATTTCTTATCGTGAAACATAGAAATGAGATGCGATATCGCGATTTAAGAAGCACTAGAGCACTATTGCTACGATACGTAGACATCTGCAAACGCTACTTCCTAGCAAGGAAGTGTCGCATTTACATTCTTTTGAAAGGAATGCGAGGTATACGTGACACTTCGCAATGAATATTATATCTTATCATGGAACATAGAAATGTGATGCGATATCGTGATTTATGAAGCATTAGATGTCTATTGCTTCGATACGTAGACATCTGCAAACGCTATTTCCTAGCAAGGAAGTGTTGCATTTACATTCTTTTGAAACGAATACGAGGTATACATAACACTCCACAGTGTATATTATATCTTATCATGAAACATAGAAATGAGATGCGATATCGCGAATTAGAAAGATTTAGAACGCTATTGCTTCGATACGTAGACATCTGCAAACGCTATGTCCTAGCAAGGAAGTGTCGCATTTGCATTCTTTTGAAGGGAATACGAGGTATACATAACACTCCACAATGAATATTATATATTATCATGAATCATAGTAATGAGTAGCGATATCGCGTTTTGAGAAGCATTAGAATTCTAATGCCACGATACGTAGACATCTGCAAACGCTATTTCCTAGCAAGGAAGTGTCGCATTTACATCCATTTGAAGTATAGACGAGAAATACATAACACTGCACAATGAATATTATATCTTATCATGAAACATAGAAATGAGATGCGATATCGTGATTTATGAAGCATTAGATGTCTATTGCTTCGATACGTAGACATCTGCAAACGCTACTTCCTAGCAAGGAAGTGTCGCATTTACATTCTTCCGAAAGGAATACGAGGTATACGTGACACTTCGCAATGAATATTATAACTTATCATGAAACATAGAAATGAGATGCGATATCGTGATTTATGAAGCATTAGATGTCTATTGCTTCGATACGTAGACATCTGCAAACGCTATTTCCGCGCAAGGAAGTGTCGCATTTACATTCATTTGAAGTACAGATGAGATAAACATAACACTACACAATGAATATTATATCTTATCATGAAACATAGAAATGAGGTGCGATATGGCGTTTTAAGAAGCATTAGAACTCTGCAGCTTCGATACGTAGACATCTGCAAACGCTATTTCCTAGCAAGGAAGTGTCGCATTTACATTCATTTTAAGTGTATGCGAGGTATACATGACACTCCACAATGAATATTATATCTTGTCATGAAACATAGAAATGAGGTGCGATATCGCGATTTAAGAAGCACTAGAACACTATTGCTTCGATACGTAGACATCTGCAAACGCTATTTCCTAGCAAGGAAGTGTTGCATTTACATTCTTTTGAAAGGAGTACGAGGTATACATGACACTTCGCAATGAATATTATATCTTATCATGAAACATAGAAAAGTGATGTAATATGGCGAGTTAAGAAGCATCAGAATTCAATTGCTACGATTCGTAGACATCTGCAAACGCTACTTCCTAGCAAGGAAGTGTCGCATTTACATTCATTTGAAAGGAATACGAGGTATTCATGACACTTCGCAATGAATATTATATCTTATCATGAAACATAGGAATGAGATGCAATATGGCGACTTAAGAAGCATTAGAACTCTATTGCTTCGATACGTAGACATGTGCAAACGCTATTTCCTAGCAAGGAAGTGTCGCATTTACATTCATTTGAAGTATAGATGAGATAAACATAACACTACACAATGAATATTATATCTTATCACGAAACATAGAAATGAGGTGCGATATCGCGATTTAAGAAGCATTGGAAATCTATTGCTTCGATACGTAGAAATCCGCAAACGCTACTTCCTAACAAGGAAGTGTCGCATTTACATTCCTTTGAAACGAATACGAGGTATACATGACACTCCACAATGAATATTATATCTTGTCATGAAACATAGAAATGAGGTGCGACATCGCGAATTAGAAAGATTTAGAAATCTCTTGCTTCGGTACGTAGACATCTGCAAACGCTATTTCCTAGCAAGGAAGTGTCGCATTTACATTCTATTGAAGTGAATACGAGGTATACATAACACTCCACAATGAGTATTATATATTATCATGAAACAAAGTAATGAGTAGCGATATCGCGTTTTGAGAAGCATTAGAACTGTAATGCCACGATACGTAGACATCTGCAAACGCTATTTCCTAGCAAGGAAGTGTCGCATTTACATACATTTGAAGTGAATACGAGGTATACATAAGAGTCCACAATAAATATTATATCTTATCATGAAACATTGGAATGAGATGCAATATGGCGATTTAAGAAGCATTAGAACTCTATTGCTTCGATACGTAGACATCTGCAAACTATATTTCCTAGCAATGAAGTGTCGCATTTACATTCATTTGAAGTATAGACGAGATATACATAACACTGCACAATGAGTATTATATCTTATCATGAAACATAGAAATGAGGTGCGATATGGCGATTTAAGAAGCATTAGAACTCCATTGCTTCGATACGTAGACATCTGCAAACGCTACTTCCGAACAAGGAAGTGTCGCATGTACATTCAATTGAAGTGTATGCGAGATATACATGGCACTTCGCAATGAATATTATATATTATCACGAAACAAAGAAATGAGAAGCGATACCGCGGTTTGAGAAGCATTAGATCTCTAATGCCATGATACGCAGACATCTGCAAACGCTATTTCCTAGCAAGGAAGTGTCGCATTTACATTCAATTGAAGTGTATGCGAGATATACATAGCACTTCGCAGTGAATATTATATCTTATCATGAAACATAGAAATGAGATGCGATATGGCGATTTAAGAAGCATTACAAATCTATTGCTTCGATACGTAGACATCTGCAAACGCTACTTCCTAGCAAGGAAGGGTCGCATTTACATTCGATTGATAGGAATACCAGGTATACATGACACTTCGCAATGAATATTATATATTATCATGAACCACCTTTTTATCGCGATTTTAGAACTCTTTTGCATCGATACGTAGATATCAGCAAACGCTATTTCCCAGCAAGGATCTGTCGCATTTACATTCATTTGAAGTGCATGCGAGGTATACATGTCTCATCGCAATGAATATTATATATTATCATGAACCATAGAAATGAGAAGCGATATCGCGTTTTGAGAAGCAGTGGATCTCTAATCCCACGATACGTAGACATCTGCAAACGCTATTTCCTAGCAAGGAAGTGTCGCATTTACATTCATTTCAAGTATAGACGAGATATACATAACACTGCATAATGAATATTATATCTTATCATGAAACATAGAAATGAGATGCGATATAGCTGTTTAAGGAGCATTAGAACTCTATTGCTTCGATACGTAGACATCTGCAAACGCTACTTCCTAGCAAGGAAGTGTTGCATTTACATTCATTTGAAGTGTATGCGAGGTATACATAACACCCCACAATGAATATTATATCTTATCGTGAAAAATAGAAATGAGATGTAATATGGCGATGTAAGAAGCATTAGAACCCTATTGCTCCGATACGTAGACATCTGCAAACGCTATTTCCAAGCAAGGAAGTGTCGCATTTTTATTCTTTTGAAGTGAATACGAGGTACACATAACACACCACAATGAATATCATATATTATCATGAGACATAGAAATGAGATGCGATATCGCGATTTAAGAAGTTTTACAACTCTATTGCTTCGATACGTAGATATCTGCAAACACTATTTCTTAGCAAGGAACTGTCGCATTTACATTCTTTTGAAGTGAATACGAGGTATACATAACACTCCACAAAGAATATTATATATTATCATGAAACATAGAAATGAGATGCGAAATCGCAATTTAAAAAGCTTTCGAACTCTATTGCTTCGATACGTAGATATCTGCAAACACTATTTCCTAGCATGGAACTGTCGCATTCGCATTCATTTGAAGTGTATGCGAGGTATACATGACACTTCGCTGTGAATATTATATATTATCATGAAATATAGAAATGAGATGCGATATGGCGATTTAAGAAGCATTAGATCCCTATTGCTTCGATACGTAGACATCTGCAAACGCTACTTCCTAGGAAGGAAGTGTCGCATTTACATTCTTTTGAAAGAAATACGAGGTATACATGACATTTCGCAATGAATATTATATCTTATCATGAAACATAGATATGAGATGCGATATGACGATTTAAGAATCATTACAACTCTATTGCTCCGATACGTAGACATCTACAAACGCTACTTCCTAGCAAGGAGGTGTCGCATTTACATTCTTTTGAAAGGAATACGAGGTATACATGACACTTCGCAATGAATATTATAACTTATCATGAAACGCAGAAATGAGATGCGATATGGCGATTTATGAAGCATTAGATGTCTATTTCTTCGATACGTAGACATCTGCAAACGCTATTTCCTAGGAAGGAAGTGTCGCATTTACATTCATTTTAAGTGTATGCGAGGTATACATGACACTCCACAATGAATATTATATATTATCATGAAACATGGTAATGAGTAGCGATATCGCGTTTTGAGCAGCATTAGAACTCTGATGCTACGATACGAAGACATCTGCAAACGCTATTTCCTGGCAAGGAAGTGTCGCGTTTACATTCTTTCGAAGTGAATACGAGGTATACATAACACTCCACAACGAAAATTATATCTTATCATGAAACATAGAAATGAGATGTAATATGGCGATTTAAGAAGCACTAGAACTCTATTGCTTCGATACGTAGACATCTGCAAACGCTACTTCCTAGCAAGGAAGTGTCGCATTTACATTCTTTTGAAAGGAAAACGAGGTATACATGACACTTCGCAATGAATAATATATCTTATCATGAAACATAGAAATGAGATGCGATATTGCGATTTAAGATGTAATAGAACACTATTGCTTCGATACTTAGACATCTGCAAGTGCTACTTCTTAGCACGGAAGTGTCGCATTTGTATTCTTTTCAGGTGAGTACGAGGTATACATAACACGCCACAATGAATATTACATCTTTTCATGAGACATAGGGCTGAGATGCGACAGGGTGTTTTAAGATGCATTAGAACTCTATTGCTTCGATACGTAGACATCTGCCAATGCTACTTCCTAGCAAGGAAGTGCCGCATTGTCAGTCTTCTGAAGTGAATACTAGGTATACATGACGCTTCACAATAACTATTATATCTTATCATGAAACATAGAAATGATATGCGATTTCGCGTTTTAAGAAGCACTAGAACACTATTGCTTCGGTACATAAACATCCGGTAACTTAATTTCCTAGGAAGGAAGCGTAGCATTTACATTCTTTTGAAACGAATACGACTTATACATAACACTCCACAATGTATAATACATCTTATCATAAAACATAGAAATGAGATGCGATATCTCGTTTTATGATACGAACGACGAATATTCATTCGAAGTGTATGCGTGGTATACATGACACTTTTCAATGAATATTATATATTATCATGAAACATAGATATGAGATGCGATATCGTGAATTAGCAAGCATTAGAACTCTATTGCTTCGATACGTAGACATCTGCAAACGCTATATCCTAGCAAGGAAGTGTCGCATTTACATTCTTTTGAAGGGAATACGAGGTATACATGACACTTCGCAATGAATAATATATCTTATCATGAAACATAGAAATGAGATGCGAAATTGCGATTTAAGATGTAATAGAACACTATTGCTTCGATACGTAGACATCTGCCAATGCTACTTCCTAGCAAGGAAGTGCCGCATTGTCAGTCTTCTGAAGTGAATACTAGGTATACATGACACTTCACAATAACTATTATATCTTATCATGAAACATAGAAATGATATGCGATTTCGCGTTTTAAGAAGCACTAGAAATCTATTGCTTCGGTACATAGACATCCGGTATCTTAATTTCCTAGGAAGGAAGTGTAGCATTTACATTCTTTTGAAACGAATACGACTTATACATAACACTCCACAATGTATAATACATCTTATCATAAAACATAGAAATGAGATGCGATATCTCGTTTTATGAAGCATTAGAACTCTGTTGCTTCGATACGTTGACATCTGCCATCGCTATTTCCTAGCAGGGAAGTGTCACATTTATATTCGTTTGAGGTGAACACGAGGTATACATAACACTCCACAATGAATACTATATATTATCATGTAACATGGTAATGAGTAGCGGTATCGCGTTTCGAGAAGCATTAGAACTCTAATGCTACGATACGTAGACATCTGCAAACGCTATTTCCTGGTAAGGAAGTGTCGCGTTTACATTCTCTTGAAGTATAAACGAGATATACATAACAATGCACAATGAATATTATACCTTATCATGAAACATAGAAATGAGATGCGATATGGCGATTTAAGAAGCATTAGAAGTCTATTGTTTCGATACGTAGACATCTGCAAACGCTACTTCTTAGCACGGAAGTGTCGCATTAACATTCTTTTGAAAGGAATACGAGGTATACATGACACTTCGCAATGAATCTTATATCTTGTCATGAAACATAAAAATGAGATGCGATATGACGATTTAAGAAGCATTAGAACACTATTGCTTCGTTACGTAGACATCTGCAAACGCTGTTTCCTAGCAAGGAAGTGACGCATTTACATCCATTTGAAGTGTATGCGAGGTATACATGACACTTCGCAATGAATATTATATCTTATCATGAAACACAGTAATGAGATGCGATTTGACGATTTAAGATGCATTAGAACTCTATTGCTTCGATACGTAGGCATCTGCAAACGCTATTTCCTAGCAAGGAAGTGTCGCATTTACATTCATTTGAAGTGTATGCGAGGTATACATGACACTTCGCAGTGAATATTATATATTATCATGAAACATAGGAATGGGAAGCGATATGGCGATTTAAGTAGCATTAGATCCCTATTGCTTCGATACGTAGATATCTGCAAACGCTATTTCCTAGCAAGGAAGTGTCGCATTTACATTCTCTTGAGGTGAATACGAGGTATACATAACACTGCACAATGAAAATTATATCTTATCATGAAACATAGAGATGAGATGCGATATCGCGATTTAAGAAGCATTAGAACACTACTGCTCCGATACGGAGACATCTGCAAGCGCTATATCCAAGCAATGAAGTGTCGCATTTACATTCATTTGAAGAGTATGCGAGGTATACATGACACTTCGCAATGAATATTATAAATTATCATGGCACATAGATACGGCATGCGATATCGCGAATTAGCAAGCTTTAGAAATCTATTGCTTCGATACGTAGACACCTGCAAACGCTATTTCCAAGCAAGGAAGTGTCGTATTTACTTTCTTTTGAAGTGAATACGAGCCATACATAACACTCCACAATGAATATTATATATTATCATGAAACATAGTAATGAGTAGCGATATCGCTCTTTGAGAAGCATTAGAACTCTAATGCTAGGATACGTAGACATCTGCAAACGCTATTTCCTGGCAAGGAAGTGTCGCGTTTACATTCTTCTGAAGTGAAAACGAGGTATACATAACACTCCGCAATGAATATTATATCTTATCATGAAGCATAGAAGTGAGATGCGATATGGCGATTTAAGAAGCATTAGAAATCTATTGGTTCGATACGTAGACATCTGCAAACGCTACTTTCTAGCAAGCAAGTGTCGCATTTACATTCATTTGAAGTGCATGCTAGGTATACATGACACTTCGCAGTGAATATTATATATTATCATGAAACATAGGAATGGGAAGCGATATGGCGGTTTAAGTAGAATTAGATCCCTATTGCTTCGATACGTAGACATCCGCAAACGCTACTTCCTAGCAAGGAAGTGTCGCATTTACATTCTTTTGAAAGGAATACGAGGTATACATGACACTTCGCAATGAATACTATATCTTATCATGAAACGTAGATATGAGATGCGATATGACGATATAAGAAGCATTAGAAAACTATTGCTTCGATTCGTAGACATCTGCAAACGCTATTTCCTAGCAAGGAAGTGTCCCATTTACATTCTTTTGAAGTGAATACGAGGTATACATAACACTCCACAATGAATATTATATATTATAATGAAACATGGTAATGAGAAGCGATATCGCGTTTTGAGAAGCATCAGAAATCTAAATGTACGATACGTAGACATTTGCAAACGCTATTTCCTGGCAACGAAGTGTCGCGTTTACATTCTTTTGAAGTGAATACGAGGTATACATAACACTGCACAATGAAAATTATATCTTATCATGAAACATAGAGATGAGATGCGATATCGCGATTTAAGAAGCATTAGAACACTACTGCTCCGATACGGAGACATCTGCAAGCGCTATTTCCTAGCAAGGAAGTGTCGCATTTACATTCATTTGAAGTGTATGCGAGGTATACATGACACTTCGAGTGAATATTATATATTATCATGAAACATAGGAATGGGAAGCGATATGGCGATTTAAGTAGCATTAGATCCCTATTGCTTCGACACGTAGATATCTGCAAACGCTATTTCCTAGCAAGGAAGTGTCGCATTTACATTCTTTTGAGGTGAATACGAGGTATACATAACACTGCACAATGAATATTATATCTTATCATGAAACATTGAAATGAGATGCGATATGGCGATTTATGAAACATTAGATGTCTATTGCTTCGACACGTAGACATCTGCAAACGCTATTTCCTAGCAAGGAAGTGTTGCATTTACATTCATTTGAAGTGTATGCGATGTATACATGACACATCGCCGTGAATATTATATATTATCATGAATCATAGAAATGAGAAGCGATATGGCGATTTAAGAAGCATTAGAACTCTATTGCTTCGATACGTAGACATCTGCAAACACTATTTCCTAGTAAGGAACTGTCGCACTCACATTCTTTTGAAGTGAATACGAGGTATACATAACACTCCACAATGAATATTATATATTATCATGAATCACAGATATGAGATGCGATATCGCGAACTAGCAAGCTTTAGAAATCTATTGCTTCGATACCTAGACATCTGCAAACGCTACTTCCTAGCAACGAAGTGTCGCATTTACATTCTTTAGAAAGGAATACGAGGTATACAAGACACTTCGCAATGAATATTCTATCTTATCAGGAAACGTAGATATAAGATGCAATATGACGATTTAAGAAGCATTGGAATTCTATTGCTTCGATACGTAGACATCTGCAAACGCTATTTCCTAGCAAGGAAGTGTCGCATTTACATTCATTTGAAGTGTATGCGATGTATACATGACACATCGCAGTGAATATTATATATTATCATGAATCATAGAAATGAGAAGCGATATGGCGATTTAAGAAGCATTAGATCCCAATTGCTTCGATACGTAGACATCTGCAAACGCTATTTCCTAGCCAGGAAGTGTCGCATTTACATTCTTTTGAAGTGAATACTAGGTATACATATCACTTCGCAATGAATATTATATCTTATCATGAAACATAGAAACGAGATGCGATATGGCGATTTATGAAGCATTAGATGTCTATTGCTTCGATACGTAGACATCTGCCAACGCTACTTCCTATCAAGGAAGTGTCGCATTTACATTCATTTGAAGTGTATGCGAGGTATACATGACACTTCGCAGTGAATATTATATACTGTCATGAAATATAGAAATGAGAAGCGATATGGCGATTTAAGAAGCATTAGATCCCTATTGCTTCGATACGTAGACATCTGCAAACGCTATTTCCTAGCAAGGAAGTGTCGGATTTACATTCTTTTGAAGTGAATACGAGGTATACATGACACTTCGCAATGAATATTATATCTTATCATGAAACATAGAAATGAGATGCGATATGACGATTTAAGAAGCATTAGAACTCTATTGCTTCGATACGTGGATATCTGCAAACGCTACTTCCTATCAAGGAAGTGTCGCATTTACATTCATTTGTAGTGTATGCGAGGTATACGTGACACTTCGCAGTGAATATTATATATTGTCATGAAACATAGAAATGAGAAGCGATATGGCGATTTAAGAAGCATTAGATCCCTATTGCATCGATACGTAGACATCTGCAAACGCTATTTCCTAGCAAGGAAGTGTCGCATTTACATTCTTTTGAAGTGAATACGAGGTATACATAACACTCCACAGTGAATATTATATATTATAATGAAACATGGTAATGAGTAGCGATATCGCGTTTTGAGAAGCATTAGAACTCTAATGGTACGATACGTAGACATCTGCAAACGCTATTTCGTAGCAAGGACTTGTCGCATTTACATTCATTTGAGGTACAGACGAGATATACATAACACTGCACAATGAATATTATATCTTATCATGAAACACAGAAATGATATGCGACATTGCGATTTAAGAAGCGTTAGAAGTCTATTGGTTCCATACGATGAAATCTGCAAACGCTACTTCCTAGCAAGGAAGTGTCGCATTTACATTCTTTTGAAAGGAATACGAGGTATTCATAACACTACAAAACGAATATTATATCTTATCATGAAACACAGAAATGAGATGCGATATCGCGACTTAAGAAGATTTAGAACTCTAGTGCTTCGATACGTAGATATCTGCAAACGCTACTTCCTAGCAAGGATGTGTCGCATTTACATTCTTTTGGAAGGAATACGAGGTATACGTGACACTTCGCAATGAATATTATATCTTATCATGAAACATAGAAATGAGATGCGATATTGCGAATTAGAAAGATTTAGAACTCTATTGCTTCTATACGTAGACATCTGCAAACGCTATTTCAAAGCAAGGAAGTGTCGCATTTACATTCTTTTGAAGTGAATACGAGGTATACATAACACTTCACAATGAATATTATATATCATCATGAAACATAGTAATGAGTAGCGATATCGCGTTTTGAGAAGCATTAGAACTCTATTGCTTCGATACGTAGACATCTGCAAACGCTACGTCCTAGCAAGGAAGTGTCGCATTTACATTCTTTTGGAACAAATACAAGGTATACATGACACTTCGCAATTAATATTATATTTTAACATGAAGCATAGAAATGAGATGCGACATCGCGTTTTGAGAAGCATTAGAACTCTATTGCTACGATACGTAGATATCTGCAAACGCTATTTCCTAGCAAGGAACTGTCGCATTCACATTCATTTGAAGTGTATGCGAGGTATACATGACACTTCGCAATGAATATTATATATTGTCATGAAACATAGAAATGAGATGCGATATCGCGATTTAAGAAGCATTAGAACACTATTGCATCGATACGTAGATATCTGCAAACGCTACTTCCTAGCAAGGAAGTGTCACATTTTCATTGTTTTGAAACAAATACGAGGTATACATAACACTGCACTGTGAATATTATATCTTATCATGAAACATAGAAATGAGATGCGATATCACGTTTTGAGAAGCATTAGAACTCTAATGCCACGATACATAGATATCTGCAAACGCTATTTCCTAGCAAGGAAGTGTCGCATTTACATCCATTTGAAGTATAGACGAGATACACATAACACTGCACAATGAATATTATATCTTATCATGAAACATAGAAATGAGATGCGATATGACGATTTAAGAAGCATTACAACTCTATTGCTTCGATACGTAGACATCTGCAAACACTACTTCCCAGCAAGGAAGTGTCGCATTTACATTCATTTGAAGTGTATGCGAGGTGTACATGACATTACGCAATGAATATTATATACTATCATGAAACATAGGAATGAGAAACGATGTCGCGTTTTGAGAAGCATTAGAGCACTAATGCTACGATACGTGGACATCAGCAAACGCTATTTCCTGGCAAGGAAGTGTCGCGTTTACACTCTTTGGAAGTAAATACGAGGAATACATGACACTCCACAATGAATTTTATATCTTATCATGAAACATAGAAATGTGATGCAATATGGCGATTTAAGAAGCATTAGGATTCTATTGCTTCGATACGTAGACATCTGCAAACGCTATTTCCTAGCAAGGAAGTGTCGCATTTACATCCATTTGAAGTGGATGCGAGGTATACATGACACTTCGCAATGAATATTATATATTATCATGAAACACAGAAATGAGATGCGACCTCGCGTTTTGTGAAGCATTAGAACTCTATTGCTACGATACGTAGATATCTGTAAACGCTATTTCCTAGCAAGGAAGAGTCGCATTTACATTCCTTTGAAATGAGTACGAGGTATACATGACACGTCGCAATGAATATTATATTTCATTATGGAACATGGAAATGAGATGCGATATCTCGCCTAAAGAAGCGTTAGAACACTATTTTTTCGATACCTAGACCTCTGGAAACGCTATTTCCTAGCAAAGAAGTGTCGCATTTACATTCTTTTGAAGTGAACACGAGGTATACATGACACTTCGCAATGAATATTACATCTTATCACGAAACATAGAAATGAGATGCGATATGGCGATTTAAGAAGCATTAGAACTCTATTGCTTGGACACGTAGTCATCTGCAAACACTATTTCCTAGCAAGGAACTGTCGCATTCACATTCATTTGAAGTGTATGCGAGGTATACATGACACTTCGCAATGAATATTATATATTATCATGAAACATAGATATGTGATGCGATATTGCGAATTAGCAAGCTTTAGAAATCTATAGCTTCGATACGTAGACATCTGCAAACGCTATTTCCTAGCAAGGAAGCGTCGCATTTACATTCTGTTGAAGTGAATACGAGGTATACATAACACTGCACAATGAACATTATATCTTACCATAAAACATAGAAATGAGATGCGATATGGCGATTTATGAAGCATTAGAAGTCTATTGCATTGATACGTAGACATCTGCAAACGCTATTTCCTAGCAAGGAAGTGTCTCATTTACATTCATTTGAAGTATAGACGAGATATACATAACACTGCACAATGAATATTATATCTTATCATGAAACACAGAAATGAGATGCGATATCGCGATTTAAGAAGCATTAGAACACTATTGCTTCGATACGTAGGCATCTGCAAACGCTATTTCCTAGCAAGCAAGTGTCGTATTTACATTCATTTGAAAGGATTACGAGGAATACAAGACACTTCGCAATGAATATTATATTTTGTCATGAAACATAGAAATGGGATGCGATATGACGGTTTAAGAAGCATTAGAACTCTATTGCTTCGATACGTAGACATCTGCAAACGCTATTTCCTAGCAAGCAAGTGTCGCATTTACATTCATTTGAAGTGGATGCGAGGTATACATGACACTTCGCAATGAAAATTAAATCTTATCGTGGAACATAGAAATGGGATGCGATATCGCGATTTAAGAAGCATTAGAACGCTATTGCTTCGATACGTAAACATCTGCAAACGCTATTTCCTAACAAGGAAGCGTCGCATTTGCATTCATTTGAAGTGTATTCGAGGTTTACATAACACTTCGCTATGAATATTGTATCTTTTCATGAAACACTGCAGTGAGATGCGATATCGTGTTTTAAGAAGCATTAGAGCTCTGCTGCTTCGATACGGTGACTTGTGCTAAGGCTATTTCCTAGCAAGGAAGTTTCGCATTTACATTCATTTGAAGTGTAGACGAAGAATACATAACACTTGGCAATGATTATTATATCTTATCATGAAACATAGTAATGAGTAGCGATATCGCGTTTTGAGAAGCATTAGAACTCTATTGCCTCGATACGTAGACATCTGCTAACGCTTTTTCCTAACAAAGGAGTGTCGCATTTACATTCACTTGAAAGGAATACGAGGTATACATAGCACTTCGCAATGAATATTATATCTTATCAAGAAACGTAGATATGAGATGCGATATGACGATTTAAGAAGCATTAGAACTCTAATGCTACGATACGTAGACATCTGCGAACGCTATTTCCTGGCAAGGTAGTGTCGCATTTACATACTTTTGAAAGGAATACGAGGTATACATGATACTTCGCAATGAATATTATATCTTATCATGAAACATAGCAATGAGATGCGATATGACGATTTATGAAGCATTGGATGTCTATTGCTTCGATACGTAGACATCTGCAAACGCTATTTCCAAGCAAGGAATTGTCGCATTTACATTCATTTGAAGTGTATGCGAGGTATACATGGCACTACGCAATGAATATTATATACTATCATGAAGCATAGAAAGGAGAAACGATGTCGCGTATTGAGAAGCATTAGAGCACTAATGCTACGATACGTGGACATCTGGAAACGCTATTTCCTAGCAAGGAAGTGTCGCATTTACATTCTTTTGAAGTGAATACGAGGTATACATAAAACTGCACATTGAATATTATATCTTATCATGAAACATTGAAATGAGATGCGATATGGCGATTTAAGAAGTATCTATTGCTTCGATACGTAGACATCTGCAAACGCTACTTCCTAGCAAGGAAGTGTCGCGTTTACATTCTTTTGAAGTGAATACGAGGTATACATAATACTCCACAATGAATATTATATCTTATCATGAAACACAGAAATGAGATGCGATATCGCGATTTAAGAAGCTTTGGAATTCTATTGCTTCAATACGTAGACATCTGCCAACGCTATTTCCTAGCAAGGAAGTGTCGCATTTATATTCATTTGAAGTGTATGCGAGGTGTACATAACACTGCACAATGAATATTATATCTTATCATGAAACATAGAAATGAGATGCGATATCGCGATTTAAGAAGCTTTAGAACATTATTGCTTCGATACGAGGACATCAGCAAACGCTACTTCCAAGCAAGCAAGTGTCGCATTTACATTCTTTTGAAAGGAATACAAGGTATGCATGACACTTCGCAATGAACACTATATATTATAAAGAAACATAGAAATGAGAAGCGATATCGCGTTTTTAGAAGATACAGAACTCTAATGCCACGATACGTAGACATCTGCAAACGCTATTTCCTGGCAAGGAAGTGTCGCATTTACATTCATTCGAAGTGTATGCGAGGTATACATGGCACTACGCAATGAATATTATATACTATCATGAAACATAGAAAGGAGAAACGATGTCGCGTATTGAGAAGCATTAGAGCACTAATGCTACGATACGTAGACATCTGCAAACGCTATTTCCTAGCAAGGAAGTGTCGCATTTACATTCTTTTGAAGTGAATACGAGGTATACATAAAACTGCACATTGAATATTATATCTTATCATGAAACATTGAAATGAGATGCGATATGGCGATTTAAGAAACATTAGAACTCTATTGCTTCGATACGTAGGCATCTGCAAACGCTACTTCCTAGCAAGGAAGTGTCGCATTTACATTCTTCTGATGTGAATACGAGGTATACATAACACTCCACAATAAATATTATATCTTATCATGAAACATAGGAATGAGATGCAATATGGCGATTTGAGAAGCATTAGAACTCTATTGCATCGATACGTAGGCATCTGCAAACGCTATTTCCTAGCAAGGGAGTGTCGCATTTACATTCATTTGAAGTATAGACTAGATATACATAACACTGCACAATGAATATTATACCTTATCATGAAACATAGGAATGAGATGCGATATGGCGATTTAAGAAGCATTAGAACTCTATTGCTTCGATACGTAGACATCTGCAAACGCTACTTCCTAGCAAGGAAGTGTCGCATTTACATTCTTCTGATGTGAATACGAGGTATATATAGCACTGCACAGTGAATATTATTTCTTATCATGAAACATAGAAATGAGATGCGATAAGGCGATTTAAGAAGCTTTAGAACGTTATTGCTTCGATAAGAAGACATCAGCAAACGCTATCTCCTAGCAAGGAAGTGTCGCATTTACATTCATTTGAAGTGAATGCAAGGTATACATGACACTACTCGATGAATATTATATACTATCATGAAACATAGAAATGAGAAACGCTGTCGCGTTTTGAGAAGCATTAGAGCACTAACTCTACGATACATAGACATCTGCAAACGCTATTTCCTAGCAAGGAAGTGTCGCATTTATATACCTTTGAAGTGAATACGAGGTATACATAGTACTCCACAATGAATATTATATCTTATCATGAAACATAGAAATGAGATGCGATATCGCGATTTAAGAAGCTTTGGAATTCTATTGCTTCGATACGTAGACATCTGCAAACGCTATTTCCTAGCAAGGAAGTGTCGCACGTACATTCAATTGAAGTGTTTGCGAGATATGCATAACCCTCCCCAATGAATATTATATATTACCATGAAACATAGCATTGAGTAGCGATATCGCGTTTTTAGAAGCATTAGAACTCTAATGCTACGATACGTAGACATCTGCAAATGCTATTTCCTAGCAAGAAAGCGTCGCATTTACATTCTTTTGAAGTGAATACGAGGTATACATGATACTCTGCAATGAATATTATATCTTATCATGAAACATAGAAATGAGATGCGATATGGCGATTTAAGAAGCATTAGAAATATATTGGTTCGATACGTAGACATCTGCAAACGCTACTTCCTAGCAAGGAAGTGTCGCATTTACTTTTCTTTTGAATTGAATGCGAGGTACACGTAACACTGCACAATGAATATTATATCTTATCAAGAAACATAGAAATGAGATGCGATATGGCGATTTAAGAAGCATTAGAAATATATTGCTTCAATACGTAGACATCTGAAAACGCTACTTCCTAGCAAGGTAGTGTCGCATTTACGTTCTTTTGAAGTGAATACGAGGTATACGTAACACTACACTCTGAATATTATATCTTATCATGAAATATAGAAATGGGGTGCGATATCGCGATTTATGAAGCATTAGAACTCTATTGCTTCGATACGTAGACATCTGCAAACGCTATTTCCTAGCAAGGAAGTGTCGCATTTACATTCTTTTGAAGTGAATACGAGGTATTTGTAACACTGCACAAAGAATATTATATCTTATAATGAAACATAGAAATGAGATGCAATATCGCGATTTAAGAAGCTTTAGGACACTATTTCTTCGATACGTAGATATCTGCAAACGCTATTTCCTAGCAAGAAAGTATCGCATTTACATTCTTTTGAAAGGAATACGCGGTATACATGACACATCGCAATGAATATTATATCTTATCATGAAACATAGAAATGAGATGCGATATCGCGATTTAAGGAGCATTAGAACACTATTGCTTCGATACGCAGACATCTGCAAACGCTATTTCCTAGCAAGGAGGTGTTGCATTTTCGTTCGTTTGAAGTGTATGCGAGGTATACATAACACTGCACAATGAATATTATATTTTATCATGAAACATAGAAATGAGATGCGATATGGCGATTTAAGAAGCATTAGAAATATATTGCTTCGATACGTAGATATCTGCAAACGATATATCCCAGCAAGGAAGTGTCGCATTTACATACTTTTGAGGTGAATACGAGGTATACAAAACACTGCACAATGAATATTATATTTTATCATGAAACATAGAAATGAGATGCGATATGGCGATTTAAGAAGCATTAGAAATATATTGGTTCTATACGTAGACATCTGCAACCGCTACTTCCTAGCAAGGAAGTGTCGCACTTACATTCTTTTGAACGGAATACGAGGTATACATGACACTTCGCAATGAATATTATATCTTATCAGGAAACGTAGATATGAGATGCGATATGACGATTTAAGAAGCATTAGAACTCTATTGCTTCGATACGTAGACATCTGCAAACGCTATTTCCTAGCAAGGAAGTGTCGCATTTACATTCATTTGAAGTGTATGCGACGTATACATGACACTTCGCTGTCAATGTTATATATTATCATGAAACATAGAAATGAGAAGCGATCTGGCGATTTAAGAAGCATTAGATCCCTATTGCTTCGATACGTAGACATCTGCAAACGCTACTTCCTAGCAAGGAAGTGTCGTACTTACGTTCTTTTGAATGGAATACGAGGTATACATGACACTTCGCAATGAATATTATATATTATCATGAAACATAGATATGAGATGCGATATCGCGTATTAAGAAGCATTAGAACTCTATTGCTTCGTAACGTAGACATCTGAAATCGCTACTCCCTAGCAAGGAACTGTCGCAATTACATTCATTTGAAGTGTATGCGAGGTATACATGACACTTCGCAATGAATATTATATATTATCATGAAACATATATATGAGATGCGATATCGCGAATTAGCAAGCTTTAGAAATCTATTGCTTCGATACGTAGATATCTGCAAGCGCTATTTCCTAGCAAGGAAGTGTCGCATTTACATTCTCTTGAGGTGAATACGAGGTATACATGGCACTTCGCAATGAATATTATATATTATCATGAAACATATATAAGAGATGCGATATCGCGAATTAGCAAGCTTTAGAAATCTATTGCTTCGATATGTAGACATCTGCAAACGCTATTTCCAAGCAAGGAAGTGTCGCATTTACATTCATTTGAAGCGTATGCGAGGTATACATGACACTTCGCAATGAATATTATATATTATCATGAAACATAGATATGAGATGCGATATCGCGTATTAAGAAGCATTAGAACTCTATTGCTTCGTAACGTAGACATCTGAAATCGCTATTCCCTAGCAAGGAACTGTCGCAATTACATTCATTTGAAGTGTGTGCGAGGTATACATGACACTTCGCAATGAATATTATATATTATCATGAAACATATATATGAGATGCGATATCGCGAATTAGCAAGCTTTAGAAATCCATTGCTTCGATACGTAGATATCTGCAAGCGCTATTTCCTAGCAAGGAAGTGTCGCATTTACATTCTCTTGAGGTGAATACGAGGTATACATGGCACTTCGCAATGAATATTATATATTATCATGAAACATATATAAGAGATGCGATATCGCGAATTAGCAAGCTTTAGAAATCTATTGCTTCGATATGTAGACATCTGCAAACGCTATTTCCAAGCAAGGAAGAGTCGCACTTACATTCATTTTAAGTGTATGCGAGGTATACATGACACTTCGCAATGAGTATTATATCTTATCATGAAACATAGAAATGAGGTGCGATATGACGATTTAAGATGCATTGGAACACTATTGCTTCGATACATATACTTCTGCAAACGCTACTTCCTAGGAAGGAAGTGTCGCATTTACATTCTTTTCAAGTGAATACGAGGTATACATAACACTGCACTATGAATATTATATCTTATCATGAAACATAGAAATGAGAAGAGATAAGGCGGTTTAAGAAGCATTAGAACTCTATTGCTTCGATACGTAGACATCTGCAAACGCTATTTCCAAGCAAGG
This sequence comes from Xylocopa sonorina, assembly GCF_050948175.1. Lineage (NCBI taxonomy): Eukaryota > Metazoa > Arthropoda > Insecta > Hymenoptera > Apidae > Xylocopa > Xylocopa sonorina. The sequence goes on from NW_027490091.1 coordinate 2,075,836, forward strand.
CAGTGTCGCACTTACATTCTTTTGAAGTGAATACGACGTATACATAACACTCCACAATGAATATTATATATTATCATGAAACATAGTAATGAGTAGCGATATCGCGTTTTAAGAAGCATTAGAACTCTAATGCTACGATACGTAGACATCTGCAAACGCTATTTCACAGGAAGTGTCGCATTTAATTCATTTGAAGTGTATGCGAGGTATACATGACACTTCGCAATGAATATTATATATTATCATGAAACATATATACGAGATGCGATATCGCGAATTAGCAAGCTTTAGAAACCTATTGCTTCGATACGTAGATATCTGCAAGCGCTATTTCCTAGCAAGGAAGTGTCGCATTTACATTCTCTTGAGGTGAATACGAGGTATACATGACACTTCGCAATGAATATTATATATTATCATGGAACATATATAAGAGATGCGATATCGCGAATTAGCAAGCTTTAGAAATCTATTGCTTCGATACGTAGACATCTGCAAACGCTATTTCCAAGCAAGGCAGTGTCGCACTTACATTCTTTTGAAGTGAATACGACGTATACATAACACTCCACAATGAATATTATATCTTATCATGAAACATAGAAATGAGATGCGATATCGCGATTTAAGGAGCATTAGAACACTATTGCTTCGATACGCAGACATCTGCAAACGCTATTTCCTAGCAAGGAGGTGTTGCATTTTCGTTCGTTTGAAGTGTATGCGAGGTATACATAACACTGCACAATGAATATTATATTTTATCATGAAACATAGAAATGAGATGCGATATGGCGATTTAAGAAGCATTAGAAATATATTGCTTCGATACGTAGATATCTGCAAACGATATATCCCAGCAAGGAAGTGTCGCATTTACATACTTTTGAGGTGAATACGAGGTATACAAAACACTGCACAATGAATATTATATTTTATCATGAAACATAGAAATGAGATGCGATATGGCGATTTAAGAAGCATTAGAAATATATTGGTTCTATACGTAGACATCTGCAACCGCTACTTCCTAGCAAGGAAGTGTCGCACTTACATTCTTTTGAACGGAATACGAGGTATACATGACACTTCGCAATGAATATTATATCTTATCAGGAAACGTAGATATGAGATGCGATATGACGATTTAAGAAGCATTAGAACTCTATTGCTTCGATACGTAGACATCTGCAAACGCTATTTCCTAGCAAGGAAGTGTCGCATTTACATTCATTTGAAGTGTATGCGACGTATACATGACACTTCGCTGTCAATGTTATATATTATCATGAAACATAGAAATGAGAAGCGATCTGGCGATTTAAGAAGCATTAGATCCCTATTGCTTCGATACGTAGACATCTGCAAACGCTACTTCCTAGCAAGGAAGTGTCGTACTTACGTTCTTTTGAATGGAATACGAGGTATACATGACACTTCGCAATGAATATTATATATTATCATGAAACATAGATATGAGATGCGATATCGCGTATTAAGAAGCATTAGAACTCTATTGCTTCGTAACGTAGACATCTGAAATCGCTATTCCCTAGCAAGGAACTGTCGCAATTACATTCATTTGAAGTGTATGCGAGGTATACATGACACTTCGCAATGAATATTATATATTATCATGAAACATATATATGAGATGCGATATCGCGAATTAGCAAGCTTTAGAAATCTATTGCTTCGATACGTAGATATCTGCAAGCGCTATTTCCTAGCAAGGAAGTGTCGCATTTACATTCTCTTGAGGTGAATACGAGGTATACATGGCACTTCGCAATGAATATTATATATTATCATGAAACATATATAAGAGATGCGATATCGCGAATTAGCAAGCTTTAGAAATCTATTGCTTCGATATGTAGACATCTGCAAACGCTATTTCCAAGCAAGGAAGTGTCGCATTTACATTCATTTGAAGCGTATGCGAGGTATACATGACACTTCGCAATGAATATTATATATTATCATGAAACATAGATATGAGATGCGATATCGCGTATTAAGAAGCATTAGAACTCTATTGCTTCGTAACGTAGACATCTGAAATCGCTATTCCCTAGCAAGGAACTGTCGCAATTACATTCATTTGAAGTGTATGCGAGGTATACATGACACTTCGCAATGAATATTATATATTATCATGAAACATATATATGAGATGCGATATCGCGAATTAGCAAGCTTTAGAAATCTATTGCTTCGATACGTAGATATCTGCAAGCGCTATTTCCTAGCAAGGAAGTGTCGCATTTACATTCTCTTGAGGTGAATACGAGGTATACATGGCACTTCGCAATGAATATTATATATTATCATGAAACATATATAAGAGATGCGATATCGCGAATTAGCAAGCTTTAGAAATCTATTGCTTCGATATGTAGACATCTGCAAACGCTATTTCCAAGCAAGGAAGTGTCGCATTTACATTCATTTGAAGCGTATGCGAGGTATACATGACACTTCGCAATGAATATTATATATTATCATGAAACATAGATATGAGATGCGATATCGCGTATTAAGAAGCATTAGAACTCTATTGCTTCGTAACGTCGACATCTGAAATCGCTATTCCCTAGCAAGGAACTGTCGCAATTACATTCATTTGAAGTGTATGCGAGGTATACATGACACTAAGCAGTGAATATTATATATTATCATGAAACATAGATATGAGATGCGATAACGCGAATTTGCATGCATTATAAATCTATTGTTTCGATACGTAGGCATCTGCAAACGCTATATCCTAGCAAGGAAGAGTCGCACTTACATTCATTTTAAGTGTATGCGAGGTATACATGACACTTCGCAATGAGTATTATATCTTATCATGAAACATAGAAATGAGGTGCGATATGACGATTTAAGATGCATTGGAACACTATTGCTTCGATACATATACTTCTGCAAACGCTACTTCCTAGGAAGGAAGTGTCGCATTTACATTCTTTTCAAGTGAATACGAGGTATACATAACACTGCACTATGAATATTATATCTTATCATGAAATATAGAAATGAGAAGAGATAAGGCGGTTTAAGAAGCATTAGAACTCTATTGCTTCGATACGTAGACATCTGCAAACGCTATTTCCAAGCAAGGCAGTGTCGCACTTACATTCTTTTGAAGTGAATACGACGTATACATAACACTCCACAATGAATATTATATATTATCATGAAACATAGTAATGAGTAGCGATATCGCGTTTTAAGAAGCATTAGAACTCTAATGCTACGATACGTAGACATCTGCAAACGCTATTTCACAGGAAGTGTCGCATTTAATTCATTCGAAGTGTATGCGAGGTATACATGACACTAAGCAATGAATATTATATATTACCATGAAAAATAGAAATGAGATGCGATATCGCGATTTAAGAAGCATTAGAACTCTATTGCTTCGTAACGTAGACATCTGAAATCGCTATTCCCTAGCAAGGAACTGTCGCAATTACATTCATTTGAAGTGTATGCGAGGTATACATGACACTTCGCAATGAATATTATATATTATCATGAAACATATATACGAGATGCGATATCGCGAATTAGCAAGCTTTAGAAACCTATTGCTTCGATACGTAGATATCTGCAAGCGCTATTTCCTAGCAAGGAAGTGTCGCATTTACATTCTCTTGAGGTGAATACGAGGTATACATGACACTTCGCAATGAATATTATATATTATCATGGAACATATATAAGAGATGCGATATCGCGAATTAGCAAGCTTTAGAAATCTATTGCTTCGATACGTAGACATCTGCAAACGCTATTTCCAAGCAAGGAAGTGTCGCATTTACATTCTTTTGAAGTGAATACGAGGTATACATAACACTCCAAAATGAATAGTATATCTTATCATGAAACATAGAAATGAGATGCGATATGACGATTTAAGTGGCTTTAGAAATCTATTGCTTCGATACGTAGACATCTGCAAACGCTATTTCCAAGCAAGGAAGTGTCGCATTTACATTCTTTGGAAGTGAATATGAGGTATACATAACACTCCACAATGAGTATTATATACTATCATGAAACATAGTAATGAGTAGCGATATCGCGTTTTGAGAAGCATTAGAACCCTAAAGCTACCATACGTAGACATCTGCAAACGCTATTTCCTGGCAAGGAAGTGTCCCGTTTACATTCATTTGAAAGGAATACGAGCTATACATGACACTTCGCAATGAATATTATATCTTATCATGAAACATAGAAATGAGATGCGATATGACGATTTAAGAAGCATTAGAAATCTATTGCTTCGATACGTGGACATCTGCAAGCGATATTTCCTAACAAGGAAGTTTCGCATTTACATTCTTTTCAAGTGATTGCGAGGTATACATGACACTTCGCAATGAATATTACAACTTATCATGAAACATAAAAATTAGGAGGGATATCGCGATTTAAGAAGCTTTAGAATTCTATTGCTACGATACGTAGACATCTGCAAATGACATTTCCTAGCAAGGAAGTGTCGCGTTTACATTCTTTCGAAGTGATTACGAGGTATACATGAAATTTCGCAATGAATACTATATCTTATCATGAAACATAGAAAAGAGATGCGATATCGTGTTAGAAGAAGCGCTAGAACACTATTGCTTCGATACGTAGACATGTGCAAACGCTATTTCCTAGGCAAGAAATGTCGCATTTACATTCTTTTGATGTGTATGCGAGGTATAAGTGACATTTCGCAATGAATATTATATCTCATCGTGAAACATAGAAGTGAGGTGCGATATCGCGTTTCAAGAAGCATTTAAAATCTATTGCTACGATACCTAGAGATCTGCAAACGCTACTTCCTAGCAAGGAAGTGTCGCATTTACATTCTTTTGAAGTGAGTACGAGGTATACATGTCACTTCGCATTGAACATTACATCTTATCATGAAACATAAAGATTAGGGGAGATATCGCGATTTAAGAAGCATTAGAATTCTATTGCTACGATACGTAGACATCTGCAAATGCTATTTCCTAGCAAGGTAGTGTCGCATTTACATTCTTTCGAAGTAAATACGGGTATACATAACAATCCACAATGAAGACTATATCTTATCATGAAACATAGAAAGGAGATGCGATGTCGTGTTAGAAGAACCATTAGAACTCTATTGCTTCGATACGTAGACATTTGCAAACGCTATTTCCTAGGAAGGATGTGTCGCGTTTACATTCTTTTGAAGTGTATGCGAGGTGTAAGTGACATTTCGCAATGAATATTATATCTTATCATGAAACATAGAAGTGAGATGCGATATCGCGTTTTAAGATGCATTAGGAATTTATTGGTACGATACGTAGACATGCGCAAACGCTATATCCTAGCATGGAAGTGTCACATTTACATTCCTCTGAAGTGAATACGAGGTATACATGACACTTCGCATTGAATATTATATCTTATTATGAAACATAGAAATGAGATGCGATATCGCGTTTTAAGAAGCATTAGAACCCTCTTGCTACGATACGTAGACATCTGCTAACGCTATTTCCTAGCAAGGAAGTGTCGCATTTACAATCTTTTGAAGTGGATATGAGGTATACATAACACTGCACAATGAATATTATACCTTGTCATGAAACATAGATATGCGGGGCGATACCGCGTTTTTGCAAGCATTAGAACACTATTGCTTCGATACGTGGACATCTGCAAACGCTGTATCCTAGGAAGGAAGTGTCGCATTAACATTCTTTTGAAGTGAATACGAGGTATACATAACACTGCACAATGAATATCATATCCTATCATAAAACATAGAAATGAGGTGCGATATCGCGTTTCAAGAAGCATTTGAACACTGTTGCTACCATACGTAGACATCTGCAGACGCTATTTCCTAGCAAGGAAGTGTCGCATTTACATTCAATTGAAGTGAATACGAGGTATACATGACACTTCGCAATGAATATTATATCTTATCATGACACATAGAAATGAGATGCGATATCTCGTTTTAAGAGACATTAGAACTCTATTGCATCAAGACGTAGACATTTGCAGACGCTATTCCCTAGGAAGGAATTGTCGCATTTACATTCAATTGAAGTGAATACGAAGTATACATAACACTTTGCAGTGAATATTGTATCGTATAATGAAACATAGAAATGGGATGCGATATCTCATTTTAACAAGAATTAGAACTCTATTGCTTCGATACGTGGACATCTGCAAACGCTATTTCTTGGCAGGGAAGTGTCGCGTTTACATTCTTTTGAAGTGAATACGAGGTATACATAACACTCCACAATGAATATTATATCTTACCATGAAACATAGAAATGAGATGGAATATGGAGATTTAAGAAGCATTAGAAATCTATTGGTTCGATACGTAGACATCTGCAAACGCTACTTCCTAGCAAGGAAGTGTCGCATTTACATTCATTTGAAGTGAATGCGAGGTATACATGCCACTTCGCAATGAATATTATATCTTATCATGAAACATAGGAGTGAGATGCGATATCGTGTTTTGAGAATAGTCAGAACACTATTGCTTCGAAACGGAGGCATTTGCAAACGCTATTTCCTAGCAAGGAAGTGTCGCATTTACATTCAGTTGAAGTGTAGACGAGCTATACAAGCAACGTCGCAATGAATATTACATTTTATCACGAAACATGTATACGAGATGCGATATCGCGATTTAAGAAGCATTAGATCTCTATTGCTTCTATACGGAGACATCTGCAAACGCTATTTCCTAGTAAGGAAGCGTCGCATTTACATTCTTATGAAGTGAATGCGAGGGAAGCATTATACTCCACAATGAATATAATGTCTTATCATGGAACATAGAAATGGGAAGAGATATCGCGATTTAAGAAGCATTAGAACACTATTGCTTCGATACGTAGACATCTGCAAACCCTACTTCCTAGCAAGGAATTGTCGTATTTGCATTCTTTTGGAGTGAATACGAGGTATACATGACACTTCGCAATGAATATTATACCTTATCATGAAACATTTAAATGAGGTGCGATATCTCGTTTTAAGAAGCATTAGAATTCTATTGCTTCGATATTTTGAAATCTGCAAACGCTCTTTCCTAGCAAGGATGTGTAGCAGTTACATTCATTTGAAGTGTATGCGAGGTACACGTGACACTTCGCAATGAATATTATATCTTGTCATGAAACATAGAAATGCGACGCGATATCCCGTTTTAAGAAGCATTAGAACTCTATTGCTACGATACGTAGACCTCTGCAAACGCTATTTCCTAGCATGGAAGTGTCGCATTTACATTCATTTGAAGTGTAGACGAGGAATACATAACACTTCGCAATGAGTATTATATCTTATCACGAAACATAGAAATGAAATGCGACATCTCGTTTTAAGAAGCATTAGAACTCTAATGCTACGATACGTAGACATCTGCAAACGCTATTTCCTAGCAAGGAAGTGTCGCATTTACATTCATTTGATGTGTGTGCGAGGTATACATGACACTTCGCAACGAGTATTATACATTATCATGAAACATAGAAATGAGAAGCGATATCGCGTTTTGAGAAGCATTAGACCCCTAATGCTACGATGCGTAGACATTTGCAAACGCTATTACCTAGCATGCAAGTGTCGCATTTACATTCTTTTGAACTGAATACGAGGTATACATAACAGTCCACAATGAATATTATATCTTATCATGAAACATAGAAGTGAGATGCGATTTCGCGATTTAACAAGCATTAGAACTCTATTGCTACGATACGTGGACATCTGCAAACGCTATTTCCTAGTAAGGAAGTGACGCATTTACACTCAGTTGAAGTGTAAGCGAGGTATACATGACACTTCGCAATGAGTATTATATATTATGATAAAACATAGAAATGAGAAGCGATATTGCGATTTATGGAGCATAAGATCTCTATTGCTTCGATACGTAGACATCTGCAAACGCTATTTCCTAGAGAGGAAGTGTCACATTTACATTCATTTGAAGTGTAGGCGAGGAATACATAACACTTCGCAATGAATGCTATATCTTATCACGAGACATAGAAATGAGATGCGATATCGCGTTTTAAGAAGCACTAGAACTCTATTGCTTCGATACGTAGACATCTGCAAATGCAATTTCCTAGCAAGGAAGTGTAGCATTTACATTCAATTGAAGTGTAGACGCGTTATACAAGCCACGTCGCAATGAATATTACATTTTATCACGAAACATGTATACGAGTTGCGATATCGCGATTTAAGAAGCATTAGATCTCTATTGCTTCTATACGGAGACATCTGCAAACGCTATTTCCTAGTAAGGAAGCGTCGCATTTACATTCTTATGAAGTGAATGCGAGGGACGCATAATACTCCACAATGAATATAATATCTTATCATGGAATATAGAAATGAGAAGCGATATCGCGATTTAAGAATCATTAGAACACTATTGCTTCGATACGTAGACATCTGCAAACGCTATTTCCTACCATGGAAGTGTCGAATTAACATACATTTGAAGTGTACGCGAGGTATATGTGACACTTCGCAATGAATATTATATCTTGTCATGAAACGTAGAAATGAGATGCGATATCGCGTTTTAAGTAGCATTAGAACACTATTGCCTCGATTCGAAGACATATGCAAACTCTATTTGCTAGCAAGGAGGTGTCGCATTTACATTCACTCGAAGTGAATACGAGGTATAAGTGACACTTCGCAATGAATATTATATCTTATCATGAAACATAGAAATTAGATGCGATACCCCGTTTTAGGAAGCGTTAGAGATCTAACGCCTCGATACGTAGACATCTGCAATCGCTATTTCCTAGCAAGGACGTGTCGCATGTACATTCAATTAAATTGTATGCGAGGTATACATGGCACTTCGCAGTGAATACTATATATTATCATGAAACATAGAAATGAGAAGCGATATCGCGTTTTGAGAAGCATTAGAACCCTAATGCTACGATACGTGGACATCTGCAAACGCTATTTCCTAGCAAGGAAGTGTCGCATTTACATTCATTTGAAGTATAGACGAGATATACATAACACTGCACAATGAATAATATCTTATCATGACACATAGGAATGAGATGCAATATGGCGATTTAAGAAGCATTAAAACTCTATTGCTTCGAAACGTAGACATCTCCAATCGCTAATTCCTAGCACGGAAGTGTCGCATTTACATCCTTTTGAAAGGAATACGAGGTATAAATGACACTTCCCAATGAATATTATATATTATCATGAAACATAGAAATGAGATGCGATATCGCGAATTAGCAAGCTTTAGAACTCTATTGCATCGATTCGTAGACATCTGCAAACGCTATTTCCTAGCACGGAAGTGTCGCATTTACATTCTTTAGAAGTGAATACGAGGTATTCTTAACACTGCACTGAAATGAGATGCGATATGACGATTTAAGAAGCATTAGGTCCCTATTGCTTCGATACGTAGACATCTGCAAACGCTATTTCCTAGCAAGGATGTGTCGCATTTACATTCTTTTGAAGTGAATACGAGGTATACATGACACTTAGCAATGAATATTATATCTTATCATGAAACATAGAAATGAGATGCGATGTGACGATTTATGAAGCATTAGATGTCTAATGCTTCGATACGTAGACATCTACAAACGCTATTTCCTAGCAAGGAAGTGTCGCATTTACATTCTCTTGAAGTGAATGCGAGGTATACATAACACTGCACAGTGAATATTATATCTTATCATGAAACATAGAAATGAGATGCGATATGACGATTTAAGAAGCATTAGATATCTATTGCTTCGATGCGTAGACATCTGCAAACGCTATTTCCTAGCAAGGAAGTGGCGCATTTACATTCATTTGAAGTGTATGCAAGGTATACATGACACTTCGCAATGAATATTATATCTTATCATGAAACATAGAAATGAGATGTAATATGGCGATTTAAGAAGCATATGAACTCTATTGCTTCGTTACGTAGATATCTGCAAACGCTACTTCCTAGCGAGGAAGTGTCGCATTTACATTCTTCTGAAAGGAATACGAGGTATACATGACACTTCGCAAAGAATATTATATCTTAACATGAAACATAGGAATGATATGCGATATGACGATTTAAGAAGCATTAGAATTCTACGGCTTCGATACGTAGACATCTGCAAACGCTATTTCCTAGTAGGGAAGTGTCGCATTTACATTCCATTGAGGTGAATACGAGGTATACATAACACTGCACAATGAATATTATATCTGATCATGAAACATAGAAATGAGATGCGATATGGCGATTTAAGAAGCATTAGATATCTATTCCTTCGATACGTAGACATCTGCAAGCACTATTTCCTAGAAAGAAACTGTCGCATTCACATTCATTTGAAGTGTATGCGAGGTGTACATGACACTTCGCAATGAATATTATATATTATCATGAAACATAGATATGAGATGCCATATCGCAAATTAGCAAGCTTCAGAAATCTATTGTTTCTATACGTAGACATCTATAAACGATATTTCCTAGCAAGGAAGTGTCGCATTTACATTCTTTTGAAGTGAGTACGAGGTATACATAACACTCCACGATGAATATTGTATATTATCATGAAAGATAGTAATGAGTAGCGATATCGCGTTTTGAGAAGCATTAGAACTCTAATGCTACGATACGTAGACATCTGCAAACGCTGTTTCCTGGCAAGGAAGTGTCGCGTTTACATTCCTTTAAGGTGAATACGAGGTATACATAACACTGCACAATGAATATTATATCTGATCATGAAACATAGAAACGAGATGCAATATGGCGATTTATGAAGCATTAGATGTCTAATACTTCGATACGTAGATATCTACAAACGCTATTTCCTAGCAAGGAAGTGTCGCATTTACATTCTTTTGAAGTGAATGCGAGGTATACATAACACTGCACAGTGAATATTATATTTTATCTAGAAACATAGAAATGAGATTCGATATGACGATTTAAGAAGCATTAGATATCTATTGCTTCGATGCGTAGACATCTGCAAACGCTATTTCCTAGCAAGGGAGTGTCGCATTTACATTCTTTTGAAGTGAATACGAGGTATACATAACACTCCCCAATGAATATTATATATTACAATGAAACATGGTAATGAGTAGCGATATCGCGTTTTGCGAAGCATTAGATTTCTAATGGTACGATACGTAGACATCTGCAAACGCTATTTCCTGGCAACGAAGTGTCGCGTTTACATTCTTTTGAAGAGAAACGGAGGTATTCATAACACTGCACACTGAATATTATATCTTATCATGAAACATAGAAAAGAGATCCGATATCGCGATTTAAGAAGCATTAGAACACTATTGCTTCGATACGTAGATATCTGCAAACGCTATTGCCTAGCAAGGAAGTGTCGCATTTACATACGTTTGAGGTGAATACGAGGTATACATAGCACTGCACAATGAATATTATATCTTACCATGAAACATAGAAATGATATGCGATATCGCGATTTAAGAAGCTTTAGAACTCTATAGCTACGATACGTAGACATCTGCAAACGCTATTTGCTAGCAAGCAATAGTCGCATTTACATTCTTTTGAAGTGAATTCGAGGTTTACATGACACTTCGGAATGAATATTATATCTTATCACGAAACATATAAATGAGATGCGATATCGCGATCTAAGAAGCATTAGAACGCTATTGCTACGCTACCTAGACATCTGTAAACGCTATTTCCTAGCAAGCAATAGTCGCATTCACATTCTTTTGAAGTGAATACGAGGTATACATGACACTTCGCAATGAATATTATATCTTATCATGAAGCATAGAAATGAGATACGATATCGCGTTTTGAGAAGCATTAGAACTCTATTGCTACGATACGTAGACATCTGCAAACGCTATTTCCTAGCAAGGAAGTGTCACATTTACATTCTTTTGTAGTGAATACGAGGTATACATAACACTTCACAATGAGTATTATATATTATCGTGAAACATGGAAATGTGATGCGATATGACGATTTAAGATGCATTCGAAAACTATTACCTCGATACGTAGGCATCTGCAAACGCTATTTCCAAGCAAGGAAGTATCGCATTTACATTCATTTGAAGTATAGACGAGATATACATAACACTGCACAATGAATATTATATCTTATCATGAAACATAGAAACGAGATGCGATATGGCGATTTAAGAAGCATTAGAAGGCTATTGGTTCGATACGTACACATCTGCATTCGCTATTTCCTAGGAAGGAAGTGTCGCATTTACATTCTTTTGAAAGGGATACGAGGTATACATGTCAATTCGCAATGAATATTATATCTTATCATGAAACATAGAAATGAGATGCGATATAACGATTTAAGAAGCATTAGAACCCTATTGCTTCGATACGTAGACATCTGCAAAACTACTACCTAGCAAGGAAGTGTCGCATTTACATTCTTTTGAAGTGAATACGAGGTATACATAACACTTCACAATGAATATTATATATCATCATGAAACATAGTAATGAGTAGCGATATCGCGTTTTGAGAAGCATTAGAACTCTAATGCTACGATACGTAGACATCTGCAAACGCTATTTCCTGGCAAGGAAGTGTCGCATTTACATTCTTTTGAAGTGAATACGAGGTATACATAACACTCCACAAAGAATATTATATATTATCATGAAACATAGAAATGAGATGCGAAATCGCAATTTAAAAGGCTTTCGAACTCTATTGCTTCGATACGTAGATATCTGCAAACACTATTTCCTAGCAAGGAACTGTCGCATTCACATTCATTTGAAGTGTATGCGAGGTATACATGACACTTCGCTGTGAATATTATATATTATCATGAAATATAGAAATGAGAAGCGATATGGCGATTTAACAAGCATTAGAACTCCAATGCTACGATACGTAGACATCTGCAAACGCTATTTCCTGGCAAGGAAGTGTCGCGTCTACATTCTTTCGAAGTGAATACGAGGTATACATAACACTCCACAATGAATATTATATCTTATTATGAAACATAGAAATGAGATGTAATATGGCGATTTCACAAGCATTAGAACTCTATTGCTTCGATACGGAGACATCTGCAAACGCTATTTCCTAGCATGGATGTGTCGCATTTGTATTCTTTTGAAAGGAATACGAGGTATACATGACACTTCGCAATGAATATTATATCCTATCACGAAACATAGAAATGAGATGCGATTTCGCGATTTAAGAAGCATTAAAACACTACTGCTTCGATACGTAGACATCTGCAAACGCTATTTCCTGGCAACGAAGTGTCGCATTTACATTCTTTTGAAGTGAATACGAGGTATACACAACACTGCACAATGAATATTATATCTTATTATGAAACATAGAAATGCGATGTAATATGGCGATTTAAGGAGCATTAGAACTCTATTGCTTCGGTACTTAGACATCTGCAGACGCTACTTCCTAACAAGGAAGTGTCGCATTTACATTCTTTTGAAAGGAATACGAGGTATACATGACTCTTGGCAATGAATATTATATCTTATCATGAAACATAGAAATGAGAATCGATATGACGATTTAAGAAGCATTAGATCACAATTGCTTCGATACGTAGACATCGGCAAACGCTACTTCCTAGCAAGGAAGTGTCGCATTTACATTCTTTGGACGTGAATACGAGGTATTCATAACACTGCACAATGAATATTATATCTTACCATGAAACATAGAAATGGTATGCGATATCGCGATTGAAGAAGCTTTAGAACTCTACTGCTTCGATACGTAGATATCTGCAAACACTATTTCCCAGCAAGGAACTGTCGCATTTACATTCTTTTGAAGTGAATACGAGGTATACATAACACTCCACAAAGAATATTATATATTATCATGAAACATAGAAATGAGATGCGAAATCGCAATTTAAAAAGCTTTCGAACTCTATTGCTTCGATACGTAGATATCTGCAAACACTATTTCCTAGCATGGATGTGTCGCACTTGTATTCTTTTGAAAGGAATACGAGGTATACATGACACTTCGCAATGAATATTATATCCTATCACGAAACATAGAAATGAGATGCGATTTCGCGACTTAAGAAGCATTAGAACACTATTTCTTCGATACGGAGACATCTGCATTCGCTATTTCCTAGGAAGGAAGTGTCGCATTTACATTCTTTTGAAAGGGATACGAGGTATACATGTCAATTCGCAATGAATATTATATCTTATCATGAAACATAGAAATGAGATGCGATATAACGATTTAAGAAGCATTAGAACCCTATTGCTTCGATACGTAGACATCTGCAAAACTACTACCTAGCAAGGAAGTGTCGCATTTACATTCTTTTGAAGTGAATACGAGGAATACATAACACTGCACAATGATTATTATATCTTATCATGAAACTTAGAAATGAGATGCGATATCGCGATTTAAGAAGCATTAGAACACTATTGCTTCGATACGTAGACATCTGCAAACGCTACATCCTAGCAAGGAAGTGTCGCATTTACATTCTCTTGAAGTGAATACGATTTATACATGACACCTCGCAATATATATTATATCTTATCGTGAGATATAGAAAGGGGATGCAATATCCCGTTTTAAGAAGCTTTAGAACTGTATTTCTTCGATACGTAGACATCTGCAAACGCTATTTCCTAGCAAGGTAGTATCCCATTTACATTCATTTGAAGTGAGTACGAGGTATACATGACACTTCGCAATGAATATTATATCTTATCATGAAACATAGGATTGGTTTGCGATATCTCGCTTTAGGAAGCATTGGAACTCTATTGCTTCGATACGTAGACATCTGCAAACGCTATTTCCTAGCAAGGAAGTGTCGCATTTACATTCATTTCAAGTATAGACGAGATATACATAGCACTGCATAATGAATATTATATTTTATCATGAATCATAGAAATGAGATGCGATATAGCTATTTAAGAAGCATTAGAACTCTATTGCTTCGATACGTAGACATCTGCAAACGCTACTTCCTAGCAAGGAAGTGTCGCATTTACATTCCTTTGAAGTGAATACGAGGTATACGTAACACCCCACAATGAATATGATATCTTATCGTGAAACATAGAAATGAGATGCGAAATGGCGATTTTAGAAGCATTAGAACTCTATTGCTACGATACGTAGATATCTGCAAACGCTACTTCCTTACAAGGAAGTGTCGCATTTACATTCTTTTGATAGGAATACCAGGAATACATGACACTTCGCAATGAATATTATATCTTATCATGAAACATAGAAATGAGAAGCGATATCGCGTTTTGGGAAGCATTGGATCTCTAATCCCACAATACGTAGACATCTGCAAACGCTATTTCCTAGCAAGGAAGTGTCACATTTACATTCTTTTGAAGTGAATACCAGGTATACATAACACTCCACAATGAATATTATATCCTATCGTGAAAAATAGAAATGAGATTTAATATGGCGATTTAAGAAGCATTAGAACTCTATTGCTTCGATACGTAGACATCTGCAAACGCTATTTCCAAGCAAGGAAGAGTCGCATTTACATTCTTTTGAAAGGAATACGAGGTATACATGACACTTCGCAATGAAGATTATATCTTATCATGAAACATAGAAATGAGATGCGATATGACGATTTAGGAAGCATTAGAAATCTATTGCTTCGATACGTAGACATCTGCAAACGCTATTTCCTTGCAAGGAAGTGTCGCGTTTACATTATTTTGATGTGAATACGAGGTATACATAACACTCCACAATAAATATTATATCTTATCATGAAACATAGAAATGAGATGTAATATGGCGATTTACGAAGCATTAGGACCCTATTGCTTCGATACGTAGACATCTGCAAACGCTACTTCCTAGCAAGGAAGTGTCCCATTTACATTCTTTTGAAAGGAATACGAGGTATACATGACACATCGCAATGAATATTATGTCTTATCATGAAACATAGAAGCGGGATCAGGTTTTAAGAAGCATTAGAATTCTATTGCTACGATACGTAGACATCTGCAAACGACATTTCCTAGCAAGGAAGTATCGCGTTCACATTCTTTTGAAGTGTATGCGA
The DNA here is from genome assembly GCF_050948175.1 of Xylocopa sonorina. Lineage (NCBI taxonomy): Eukaryota > Metazoa > Arthropoda > Insecta > Hymenoptera > Apidae > Xylocopa > Xylocopa sonorina. Next base: position 2,092,003 of record NW_027490091.1, read on the forward strand.
GGTGTACGTGACACCTCGCAATGAATATTATATCTTATCAGGAAACATAAAAATGTGATGCGATATCACGATTTAAGAAGAATTAGAACTCTATTGCTTGGATACGTAGACATCTGCAAACGCTATTTCCTAGCGAGGAAGTGTCGCACTTACATTCCTTTGAAGTGAATACGAGGTATATATGACACTTCGCAATGAATATTATACTTTCTCATGAAACATGGAAATGAGATGCGTTATCGCGTTTTAAGGAGCATTAGAACTCTATTGCTTCGAAGCGGAGGCATCTGCAAACGCTATTTCCTAGCAAGGAAGTGTCGCATTTACATTCATTTGAGGTGAATACGAGGTATACATGACACTCCACAGTTAATATTATATTTTATCATGAAACATAGGAATCAGGTGCGATATCGCGATTTAAGAAGCATTAGATCTGTGTTGCTACGATACGTAGACATCTGCAAACACTTTTTCCTGGCAAGGAAGTGTCGCACTTACATTCCTTTGAGGTGAATACGATGTTGACATAACTTTCTACAATTAATATTATATCTTATCACGATATATAGAAATAAGATGCGATATCGTGTTTTAAGAAGTATTAGAACTCTATTGCTGCGAGTCGTAGACATCTGGAAACGCCATTTCCTATAAAGGAAGTGTCGCAAATACGTTCATTTGAAGTGAATACGAGGTACACATAACACTCCACAATGTATATTATATCGTATCATGAAACATAGAAATGAGGTGCGATATCGCGTTTTAAGAAGCATCAGAACCATATTGCCTCGATACGTAGACATCTGCAAACGTTATTTCCTAGCAAGGAAGTATCGCATATACATTCTTTTGAAGTGAATACGGGGTATACATAACACTGCACAACGAATATTATTTCTTATCACGAAACATGTATACGAGATGCGATATCGCGATTTAAGAAGCATTAGAACACTATTGCTTCGATACGTAGACATCTGCAAACGCTACGTCCTAGCAAGGAATTGTCGTATTTGCATTCTTTTGAAGTGAATACGAGGTATACATGACACTTCGCAATGAATATTATACCTTATCATGAAACATGGAAATGAGGTGCGATATCTCGTTTTAAGAAGCATTAGGACTCTATTGCTTCGATACTTTGAAATCTGCAAACGCTCTTTCCTAACAAGGAAGTGTAGCATTTACATTCATTTGAAGTGTATGCGAGGTATGTGTGACACTTCGCAATGAATATTATACCTTATCATGAAACATGGAAATGAGGTGCGATATCTCGTTTTAAGACGCATTAGAGATCTAATGCCTCGATACGTAGACATCTGCAAACGCTATTTCCCAGGAAGGAAGTGTCGCATTTACATTCGTTTGAAGTGAATACGAGGTGTACATGACACTTCGCAATGAATATTATATCTTGTCATGAAACATAGTAATGCCAGGCGATATCCCGTTTTAAGAAGCATTAGAACTCTATTGCTACGATACGTAGACTTCTGCAAACGCTATTTCCTAGCATGGAAGTGACACATTTACATTCATTTGAGGTGTAGACGAGGAATACATAACACTTCGCAATGAATATTATACCATACCATGAGTCATGGAAATGAGATGCGACATCTCGTATTAAGAACCATTAGAACTCTATTGCTTCGATACGTAGACATCTGCAAACACTACTTCCTAGCATGGAAGTGTCGCATTTACATTCTTTTGAAGTGAATACGAGGTATTCACGACACTTCGCAATTAATATTACACAATATCATGAAACAAAGAAATGAGATGCGATATCCCGTTTAAAGAAGCACTAGCACCCTGTTGCATCGATACTTAGACATCTGCAAACACTATTTCCTAGCATGGAAGTGTCGCATTTACATACTTTTCAAGTGAATCTGAGGTATACATGACACTTCGCAATGAATATTATATCTTATCTTGAAGCATAGAAATGAGATGCGATATCGCGCTCTAAGAAGCATTAGTACTCTATTGCTAGGATACGTGGACATCTGCAAACGCTATTTCCTAGCAAGGAAGTGTTGCATTTACATTCACTTGAAGTGTATGAGAGGTATACATGACACTTCGCATTGAATATTATATCTTATCTTGAAACATAGAAATGAGATGCGATATCGCGTTTTAAGATGCATTAGAAATCTATTGCTACGACAAGTAGACATCTGCAAACCCTATTTCCTAGAAAGGAAGTGGCGCACTTACATTATTTTGAAGCGAATACGAGGTATACATGACACTTCGCAATAAATATTGTATCTTATCATGAAATATAGAAACGAGATGCAACACCTTGTTTTAAGAAGCATTAGAACTCCATTGCTTCGAGACGTAGACATCTGCAAACGCTATTTCCTAGCAAGGAAGTGTAGCATTTACATTCACTTGAAGAGTATGCGAGGTATACATGACACTTCGCAATGAATATTATATCTTATATTGAAACATAGAATTGAGATGCGATATCGCTTTATAGGAAGCATTAGAACTCTATTGCTACGATACGTAGACATCTGCAAACGCTATTTCCTAGCAAGGAAGTGTCGCATTTACATTCTTTTGAATTGAATACGAGGTATACATGACACTTCGCAATGAATATTATACCTTATCATGAAACATAGAAGTGAGATGCGTTGTCGCGTTTTAAGAAGCATTGGAAGTCTATTGCTACGATACGTTGACATCTGCAAACGCTATTTCCTTGCAAGGAAGTGTCGCATTTAAATTCTTCAGGAGCGAATACCAGGTATTCATAACACAGCACAATGAACATTATATCATATCATGAAACGTAGAAATGAAATGCGATATCGTGATTTAAGAAGCATTAAAGCTCTATTGCTTCGATACGTAGACATATGCAAACGCTATTTCCTAGCAAGGAAGCGTCGCATTTATATTCTTTTGAAGTGAATATGATGTATTCATAACACTGCACAATGAATATTATATTTTATCAGGAAACATAGAAATGGGATGCGATATGGCGATTTAAGTAGCATTAGAACTCTATTGCTTCGATACGTAGACATATGCAAACGCTATTTCCTAGCAAGGTATTGTCGCATTTACATTCTTTGGAGGTGAATACGAGGTATACATAACACTCCACGATGAATATTATATCTTATTATGAAACATAGAAATGAGATGCGGTATCACGTTTTAAGAAGCATTGGAACCCTATTGCTTCGATACGTAGACATCTGCAGACGCTGTTTCCTAGCAAGGAAGTGTCGCATTTACATTCTTCTGAAATGAATAGGAGGTATACATAACACACCACAATGAATATTATATATTATCATGAAACGTAGAAATGAGATGCGATATGACGATTTAAGAAGCATTAGAACTCTATTGCTTCGATACGAAGACATCTGCAAACGCTACTTCCTAGCAAGGAAGTGTCGCATTTACATCCTTTTGAAAGGAATACGAGGTATACGTGACACATCGCAATGAATATTATATCTTATCATGAAGCATAGAAATGCGATGCGATATGACGATTTATGAAGCATTAGAACTCTATTGCTCCGATACGTAGACATCTGCAAACACTATTTCCTAGCAAGGAACTGTTGCATTCACATTCGTTTGAATTGTATGCGAGGTATACATGAAACTTCGCAATGAATATTATATATTATCATGAAACATAGATATGAGATGCGATATCGCGTATTAGCAAGCGTTAGAAATATATTGCTTCGATACGAAGACATTTGCAAACGCTATTTCCTAGCAAGGCAGTGTCGCATTTACATTCATTTTAAGTGTATGCGAGGTACACATGACCATTCGCAATGAATATTATATATTGTCATGAAACATAGAAATGAGATGCGATATCGCGATTTAAGAATCACTAGAACACTATTGCTTCGATACGTAGACATCTGCAAACGCTACTTCCTAGCAAGGACGTGTCGCATTTACATTCTTTTGAAACGAATACGAGGTATAGATGACACATCGCAATGAATATTATAACTTATCATGAAACATAGAAATGAGATGCGATATGGCGATTTATGAAGCATTAGATGCCAATTGCTTCGATACGTAGACATCTGCAAACGCTACTTCCTAGCAAAGAAGTGTAGCGTTTACATTCTGTTCAAGTGAATAGGAGGTATACACAACAATGCACAATGAATATTATATCTTATCATGAAACATAGAAATGAGATGCGATATCGCGATTTAAGATGCATTAGAACACTATTTCTTCGATACGGAGACATCTGCATTCGCTATTTCCTAGCAAGGTATTGTCGAATTTACTTTCTAATTGAAGTGAATACGAGGAGTATATAACACTACACATTGAATATTATATCTTATCATGAAACATAGGAATGAGATGCGATATCGCTTTTTGAGAAGGATTAGAACTCTATTGCTTCGATACGTAGACATCTGCCAACGCTAGTTCCTATCAAGGAAGTGTCGCATTTACATTCTTCTGAAGGGAATACGAGGTATACATGACAATTCGCAATGAATATTATATCCTATCATGAAACATTGAAATGAGAAGCGATATGGCGATTTAAGAAGCATTAGATCCCTATTGCTTCGATACGTAGACATCTGCAAACGCTACTTCCTAGCAAGGAAGTGTCGCGTTTACATTCTTTTGAAAGGAATACGAGGTATACATGACACTTCGCAATGAATATTATATCTTATCATGAAACATAGAAATGAGATGCGATATCGCGATTTAAGAAGCATTAGAACTCTATTGCTTCGATACGTAGACATCCGCTGTCACTATTTCCTAGCAAGGAACTGTCGCATTCACATTAGTTCGAATTGTACGCGAGGTACACATGACACTTCGCAATAAATATTATACATTATCATGAAACACAGATATGAGATTCGACATCGCGAATTAGCAAGCTTTAGAAATCTATTGCTTCGATTCGTAGACATCTGCAAACGCTATTTCCTAGCAAGGAAGTGTCGCATTTACATTCTATTGAAAAGAATACGAGGTATACATAGCACTCCACAATGAATATTGTATATTATCATGAAACAAGGTAATGAGTAGCGATATCGCATTTTGAGAAGCATTAGAACTCCAATGCCACGATACGTAGATATATGCAAACGCTATTTCCTAGCAAGGAACTGTCGCATTCACATTCATTTGAAGTACATGCGAGGCATACATAACACTCCTCAATGAATATTATATATTATCATGAAACATAGTAATGAGTAGCGATTTCGCGTTCTGAGAAGCATTAGGATTATAATGCCACGATACGTAGACATCTGCAAACGCTATTTCTTGGCAAGGAAGTGTCGCATTTACATCCATTTGAAGTATAGGCGAGATATACATAACACTGCGCAATGAATATTATATCTTATCATGAAACATTGAAGTGATATGCAATATCGCGATTTAAGAAGCTTTAGAACTCTATTGCTTCGAAACGTAGATATCTGCAAACACTGTTTCCTAGCAAGGAACTGTCGCATTCACATTCATTTGAAGCGTATGCGAGGTATACATGACACTTCGCAATGAATATTATATCTTATCATGAAACATAAATATGAGATGCGATATGACGACTTAGGAAGCATTAGAGCTCTATTGCTTCGATACGTAGACATCTGCAAACGCTACTACCTTGCAAGGAAGTGTCGCATTTACATTCTTTTGAAGTGAATACAAGGTATAGATGACACATCGCAATGAATATTATAACTTATCATGAAACATGTAAATGACGTGCGATATCGCGTTTTGAGAAGCATTAGACCTCTAATGCCACGATACGTAGACATCTGCAAACTCTATTTCCTAGCAAGGAAGAGTCGCATTTATATTCATTTGAAGTATAGACGAGATATACGTAACACTGCACGATGAATATTATATATTATCATGGAACATAGTAATGAGTAGCGATATCGCGCTTTGAGAAGCATTAGAACTCAATTGCTTCGATACGTACACATCTGCAAACGCTATTTCCTAGCAAGGAAGTGTCGCATTTACATTCTTTTGTGGTGAATACGAGGTATACATAACACTGCACAGTGAATATTATATCTTATCATGAAACATAGAAATGAGATGCGATATGGCGATTTAAGAAGCATTGGAAATCTATTGCTTCGATACGTAGACATCTGCAAACGCTATTTCCTAGCAAGGAATTGTCGCATTTACATTCATTTGAAGTGTATGCGAGGTATACATGACACTTCGCAGTGAATATTATATATTATCATGAAACATTGAAATGAGAAGCGATATGGCGATTTAGGAAGCATTAGATCCCTATTGCTTCGATGCGTAGACATCTGCAAACGCTACTTCCTAGCAAGGAAGTGTCCCGTTTACATTCTTTTGAAAGGAATACGAGGTATACATGACACTTCGCAATGAATACTATATCTTATCATGAAACATAGAAATGAGATGCGATATCGCGATTTAAGAAGCATTAGCACTCAATTGCTTCGATACGTACACGTCTGCAAACGCTATTTCCTAGCAAGGAAGTGTCGCATTTACATTCTTTTGTGGTGAATACGAGGTATACATAACACTGCACAATGAATATTATATCTTATCATGAAACATAGAAATGTGATGTAATATGGCGATTTAAGAGGCATTAGAACACTACTGCTTCGATACGTAGACATCTGCAAACGCTACTTCCTAGCATGGAAGTGTCGCATTTACATTCTTTTGAACTGAATACGAGGTATACATAACACTCCACAATGAATATTATATATTATCATGAATCGTAGTAATGAGTAGCGATATCGCGTTTTGAGAAGCATTAGAACTCTATTGCTTCGATACGTAGACATCTGCAAACGCTACTTCCTAGCAAGGAAGTGTCGCATTTACATTCTTTTGTAAGGAATACGAGTTATACGTGACACTTCGCAATGATTATTATATCTTATCATGAATCATAGAAATGAGATGCGATATCGCGAATTGGAAAGATTTAGAACTCTATTGCTTCTATACGTAGACATCTGCAAACGCTACTTCCTAGCAAGGAAGTGTCGCATTTACATTCATTTGGAACAAATACGAGGTATACATAACACTGCACTGTGAATATTATATCTTATCATGAAACATAGAAATGAGATGCGATATCGCGATTTAAGAAGCATTAGAACTCTATTGCTTCGATACGTAGAAATCTGCAGAATCTTCTTCCTAGCCAGGAAGTGTCGCATTTACATTCTTTTGAAAGGAATACGAGGTATACATGGCACTTCGCAATGAATATTATATGTTATCAGGAAACGTAGAGATGGGATGCGATATGACGATTTAAGAAGAATTAGAACTCTATTGCTTCGATACGTAGACATCTGCAAACCCTATTTCCTAGCAAGGAACTGTCGCATTCACATTCATTTGAAGCGGATGCGAGGTATACATATCACTTCGCAATGAATATTATATATTATCATGAATCACAGATATGAGATGCGATATCGCGAACTAGCAAGCATTAGAAATCCATTGCTTCGATACGTAGACATCTGCAAACGCTATTTCCTAGCAAGGAAGTGTCGCATTTACATTCATTTTAAGTGTATGCGAGGTGTACATGACACTTCGCAATGAATATTATATCTTATCATGAAACATAGAAATGAGATGCGATATGGCGATTTATGACATATGTCACTTCGCAATGAATATTATATCTTATCAGGAGACGTAGATATAAGATGCGATGTGACGATTTAAGAAGTATTAGAACTCCATTCCTTCGATACGTAGGCATCTGCAAACGTTATTTCGTAGCAACGAAGTGGTGTATTTACATTCATTTGAAGTGTATGCGAGGTATACATGACACTTCGCAGTGAATATTATATATTATCATGAAACATAGAAATGAGAAGCGATATGGCGATTTAAGAAGCATTGGGTCCCTATTGCTTCGATAGGTAGACATCAGCAAATGCTATTTCCTAGCAAGGAAGTGTCGCATTTACATTCTTTTCAAAGGAATACGAGGTATACGTGACACTTCGCAATGAATATTATATCTTATCATGAAACATAGAAATGAGATGCGATATGGCGATTCATGAAGCATTAGATGTCTATTGCTTCAATACGTAGACATCTGCAAACGCTATTTCCTAGCAAGGAAGTGTGGCATTTACATTCATTTTAAGTGTATGCGAGGTGTACATGACACTTCGCAATGAATATTATATCTTATCATGAAACATAGAAATGAGATGCGATATGGCGATTTATGACATATGTCACTTCGCAATGAATATTATATCTTATCAGGAGACGTAGATATAAGGTGCGATATGACGATTTAAGAAGTATTAGAACTCTATTCCTTCGATACGTAGGCATCTGCAAACGTTATTTCGTAGCAAGGAAGTGGTGTATTTACATTCATTTGAAGTGTATGCGAGGTATACGTGACACTTCGCAGTGAATATTATATATTATCATGAAACATAGAAATGAGAAGCGATGTGGCGATTTAAGAAGCATTAGAAATCTATTGGTTCGATACGTAGACATCTGCAAACGCTACTTCCTAGCAAGGAAGTGTCGCATTTACATTCTTTTGAAGTGAATACGAGGTAAGCATAACACTGCACAATGAATATTATATCTTATCATGAAACATAGAAATGAGATGCGATATCGCGATTTAAGAAGCATTAGAACTCTATTGCTTCGATACGTAGACATCCGCTGTCACTATTTCCTAGCAAGGAACTGTCGCATTCACATTCGTTCGAATTGTACGCGAGGTACACATGAAACTTCGCAATAAATATTATACATTATCATGAAACACAGATATGAGATTCGACATCGCGAATTAGCAAGCTTTAGAAATCTATTGCTTCGATTCGTAGACATCTGCAAACGCTATTTCCTAGCAAGGAAGTGTCGCATTTACATTCTATTGAAAAGAATACGAGGTGTACATAGCACTCCACAATGAATATTGTATATTATCATGAAACAAGGTAATGAGTAGCGATATCGCATTTTGAGAAGCATTAGAACTCCAATGCCACGATACGTAGATATATGCAAACGCTATTTCCTAGCAAGGAACTGTCGCATTCACATTCATTTGAAGTACATGCGAGGCATACATAACACTCCTCAATGAATATTATATATTATCATGAAACATAGTAATGAGTAGCGATTTCGCGTTCTGAGAAGCATTAGGATTATAATGCCACGATACGTAGACATCTGCAAACGCTATTTCCTGGCAAGGAAGTGTCGCATTTACATCCATTTGAAGTATAGGCGAGATATACATAACACTGCGCAATGAATATTATATCTTATCATGAAACATAGAAGTGATATGCAATATCGCGATTTAAGAAGCTTTAGAACTCTATTGCTTCGAAACGTAGATATCTGTAAACACTGTTTCCTAGCAAGGAACTGTCGCATTCACATTCATTTGAAGTGTATGCGAGGTATACATGACACTTCGCAGTGAATATTGTATATTATCATGAAACATAGGAATGAGATGCGATATCGCGATTTAAGGAGCATTAGAAGTCTATTGGTTCGATACGTAGACATCTGCAAACGCTACTTCCTAGCAAGGAAGTGTCGCATTTACATTCTTTTGAAAGGAATACGAGGTATACATGACACTTCGCAATGAATATTATATCTTATCATGAAACATAAATATGAGATGCGATATGACGACTTAGGAAGCATTAGAGCTCTATTGCTTCGATACGTAGACATCTGCAAACGCTATTTCCTAGCAAGGAAGTGTCGCATTTATATTCTTTTGAAGTGAATACGAGGTATTCATAACACTGCACAATGAATATGATATCTTATCATGAAACATAGAAATGTTATGCGATATCGCGATTTAAGATGCATTAGAACACTATTTCTTCGATACGTAGACATCTGTAAACGCTACTTCCTAGCAAGTAAGTGTCGCGTTTACAGTCTTTTGAAAGGAATACGAGGTATTCATGACACTTCGCAATGAATATTATATCTTATCATGAAACGTAGATATGAGATGCGATATGACGATTTAAGAAGCATTAGAACTCTATTGCTTCGATACGTAGACATCTGCAAACACTATTTCCCAGCAAGGAACTGTCGCTTCACATTCGTTTGAATTGTATGCGAGGTATACATGAAACTTCGCAATTAATATTATATATTATCATGAAACATAGATATGAGATGCGATATCGCGAATTAGCAAGCTTTAGAAATCTATTGCTTCGATACGTAGACATCTGCAAATACTATTTCCTAGCAACAGACTGTCGCATTCACATTCATTTGAAGTGTATGCGAGGTACACATAACAGTCCACAATGAATATTATATCTTATCATGAAACATAGAAATGAGAAGCGATATGGCGATTTAAGAAGCATTAGAACACTATTGCTTCGATACCTGGACATCTGCAAACCCTACTTCCTAGCAAGGAAGTGTCGCATTTACATTCTTTTGAAGTGAATACGAGGTATACATAACACTGCACAATGAATACTGTATCTTATCATGAAACATAGAAATGTGATGCGATATGACGATTTAAGAAGCATTAGAACTCTATTGCTTCGATACGTAGACATCTGCAAACACTATTTACCAGCAAGGAACTGTCGCATTCACATTCGTTTGAATTGTATGCGAGGTATACATGAAACTTTGCAATTAATCTTATATATTATCATGAAACATAGATATGAGATGCGATATCGCGAATTAGCAAGATTTAGAAATCTATTGCTTCGATACGTAGACATCTGCAAACGCTATTTCCTAGCAAGGAAGTTTCGCATTTACATTCATTTTAAGTGTATGCGACGTATACATGACACTTCGCAATGAATATTATATATTGTCATGAAACATAGAAATGAGATGCGATATCGCGATTTAAGAAGCATTAGAACACTATTGCTTCGATACGTAGACATCTGCACGCGCTACTTCCTAGCAAGGAGGTGTCGCATTTACATTCTTTTGAAACGAGTACGAGGTATACATAACACTCCACAATGAATATTATATCTTATCATGAAACATTGAAATGAGATGCGACATCGCGATTTAACAAGCATTAGAACACTATTGCTTCGATACGTAGACATCTGGAAACGCTATTTCCTAGCAAGGAAGTGTCGCATCTACGTTCATTTGAAGTGTATGTGAGGTATACATGACACTTCGCAGTGAATATTGTATATTATTATGAAACATAGAAATGAGAAGCGATATGGCGATTTAAGAAGCTTTAGGACACTATAGCTTCGATACGTAGACATCTGCAAACGCTATTTCCTAGCAAGGAAGTGTCGCATTTACATTCATTTGAAGTATAGACGGGATATACATAACACTGCACAATGAATATTATATCTTATCATGAAACGTAGATATGAGATGCGATATGGCGATTTAAGAAGCATTAGATCCCTATTGCTTCGATACGTAGACATCTGCAAACTCTATTTCCTAGCTAGGAAGTGTCGCATTTACATTCTTTCGAAGTGAATACGAGGTATACATAACACTGCACTGTGTATATTATATATTATCATGAAACATAGATATGAGATGCGATATCGCGAATTAGCAGGCTTTAGAAATCTATTGCTTCGATACGTAGACATCTGCAAAAGCTACTTCCTAGCAAGGAAGTGTCGCATTTACATTCTTTTGAAACTAATACTTGGTACACATGACACTTCGCAATGAATATTATATCTTATCATGAAACATAGAAATGAGATGCGATATGGCGATTTAAGAAGCATTAGATCTCTACTGCTTCGATAAGTAGACATCTGCAAACGCTATTACCTAGCAAGGAAGTTTCGCATTTACATACTTTTGAAGTGAATACGAGGTATACATAACACTCCGCAATGATTATTATATCTTATCATGAAACGTAGATATGAGATGCGATATGACGATTTAAGCAGCATTAGAAAACTATTGCATCGATACGTAGACATCTGCAAACGCTATTTCCTAGCAAGGAAGTGTCGCATGTATATTCAGTTGAAGTATAGACGAGGTATACATGACACTTCGCAGTGAATATTATATATTATCATGAAAAATAGAAATGAGAAGCGATAGGGCGATTTAAGAAGCATTAGATCCCTATTGCTTCGATACGTAGACATCTGCAAACGCTATTTCCTAGCAAGGAAGTGTCGCATGTATATTCAGTTGAAGTATAGACGAGGTATACATGACACTTCGCAGTGAATATTATATATTATCATGAAACATAGAAATGAGAAGCGATATGGCTATTTATGAAGCATTAGATCCCTATTGCTTCGATACGTAGACACCTGCAAACGCTACTTCCTAGCAAGGAAGTGTCCCATTTACATTCTTTTGAAAGGAATGCGAGGTATACACGACACTTCGCAATGAATATTATGTCTTATCTTAAAACATAGAAGTGAGATGCGATATGACGATTTAAGAAGCATTAGAACTCTATTGCTTTGATCCGTAGACATCTGCAAACGCTATTTCCTAGCAAGGAAGTGTCGCATTTACATCCATTTGAAGTATAGACGAGATATACATAACACTCCGCAATGATTATTATATCTTATCATGAAACGTAGATATGAGATGCGATATGGCGATTTAAGAAGCATTAGATCCCTATTGCTTCGATACGTAGACATCTGCAAACTCTATTTCCTAGCTAGGAAGTGTCGCATTTACATTCTTTCGAAGTGAATACGAGGTATACATAACACTGCACTGTGTATATTATATATTATCATGAAACATAGATATGAGATGCGATATCGCGAATTAGCAGGCTTTAGAAATCTATTGCTTCGATACGTAGACATCTGCAAAAGCTACTTCCTAGCAAGGAAGTGTCGCATTTACATTCTTCTGAAACTAATACTTGGTACACATGACACTTCGCAATGAATATTATATCTTATCATGAAACATAGAAATGAGATGCGATATGGCGATTCAAGAAGCATTAGATCTCTACTGCTTCGATAAGTAGACATCTGCAAACGCTATTACCTAGCAAGGAAGTTTCGCATTTACATACTTTTGAAGTGAATACGAGGTATACATAACACTCCGCAATGATTATTATATCTTATCATGAATCGTAGATATGAGATGCGATATGGCGATTTAAGAAGCATTAGATCCCTATTGCTTCGATACGTAGACATCTGCAAACGCTATTTCCTAGCAAGGAAGTGTCGCATGTATATTCAGTTGGAGTATAGACGAGGTATACATGACACTTCGCAATGAATATTATATATTATCATGAAACATAGAAATGAGAAGCGATATGGCGATTTAAGAAGCATTAGATCCCTATTGCTTCGATACGTAGACACCTGCAAACGCTACTTCCTAGCAAGGAAGTGTCCCATTTACATTCTTTTGAAAGGAATGCGAGGTATACATGACACTTCGCAATGAATATTATGTCTTATCATGTAACGTAGATATGAGATGCGATATGAGAATATAAGAAGCATTACAATTTTATTGCTTCGATACATAGACATCTGCGAACGCTATTTGCTAGCAAGGAAGTGTCGCAATTACATTCATTTGAAGTGTATGCGAGGTACAAGTCACATTTCGCAATGAATATTATATCTTGTCACGAAACACAGAAATGAGATGCGATATCGCGGTCTAAGAAGCATTAGAACACTATTGCTTCGATACGTGGACATCTGCAAACGCTACTTCCTAGCAAGGAAGTGTCGTGTTTACATTCCATTCAAGTGAATACGAGGTATACATGACACTGCACAATGAATATTATATCTTATCATGAAACATAGAAATGAGCTGCGATATCGCGATTTAAGAAGCAGTAGAACACTACTGCTTCGATACGCAGACATCTGCAAACGCTATTTCCTAGCAAGGGAGTGTTGCATTTACATTCATTGGAAGTGTATGCGAGGTATACATGACACTTCGCGGTGGATATTATATATTATCATGAAACATAGAAATGAGAAGCGATATGGCGATTTAAGAAGCATTAGATCCCTATTGCTTCGATACGTAGACATCAGGCAAACGCTACTTCCTAGCAAGGAAGTGTCCCGTTTACATTCTTTTGAAAGGAATACGAGGTATACATGACACTTCGCAATTAATATTATATCCTATCATGAAACGTAGATATGAGATGCGATATGACGATTTAAGAAACATTAGAAAGCTATTGCTTCGATACGTAGGCATCTGCAAACGCTATTTCCTAGCAAGGAAGTGTCGCATTTATATTCTTTTGAAGTGAATACGAGGTATTCTTAACACTGTACTCAGAATATGATATCTTATCATGAAACATAGAAATGTTATGTGATATCGCGGTTTAAGAAGCATTAGAACACTATTGCTTCGATAAGTAGACATCTGCAAACACTACTTCCTAGCAAGGAAGTGTCGCATTTACATTCTTTTGAAAGGAATACGAGGTATACATGACACCTCGCAATGAATATTATATCTTATCATGAAACATAGAAATGAGATGCGATATGACGATTTGAGAAGCATTAGAACTCTATTGCTTCCATACGTAGTCATTTGCAAAGGCTACTTCTTAACAAGGAGGCGTCGCATTTACATTCTTTTGAAGTGAATACGAGGTATACATAACACTGCACAATGAATATTATATCTTATCATGAAACATAGAAATGAGATGCGATATCGCGAATTGGAAAGTTTTAGAACTCTATTGCTTCGATACGTAGACATCTGCAAACGCTATTTCCTAGCAAGGAAGTGTCGCATTTATATTCTTTTGAAGTGAATACGAGGTATTCATAACACTGCACAATGAATATGATATCTTATCATGAAACATAGAAATGTTATGCGATATCGCGATTTAAGATGCATTAGAACACTATTTCTTCGATACGTAGACATCCGTAAACGCTACTTCCTAGCAAGTAAGTGTCGCGTTTACAGTCTTTTGAAAGGAATACGAGGTATTCATGACACTTCGCAATGAATATTATATCTTATCATGAAACGTAGATATGAGATGCGATATGACGATTTAAGAAGCATTAGAACTCTATTGCTTCGATACGTAGACATCTGCAAACACTATTTCCCAGCAAGGAACTGTCGCTTCACATTCGTTTGAATTGTATGCGAGGTATACATGAAACTTCGCAATTAATATTATATATTTTCATGAAACATAGATGTGAGATGCGATATCGCGAATTAGCAAGCTTTAGAAATCTATTGCTTCGATACGTAGACATCTGCAAATACTATTTCCTAGCAAGAAACTGTCGCATTCACATTCATTTGAAGTGTATGCGAGGTATACATGACACTTCGCAATGAAAGTTACATATTATCATGAAACATAGATATGAGAAGCGATATGGCGATATAAGAAGCTTTAGGACACTATAGCTTCGATACGTAGACATCTGCAAACGCTATTTCCTAGCAAGGAAGTGTCGCATTCACATTCTTTTGAAACGAATACGAGGTACACATAACACTCGACAATGAATATTATATCTTATCATCAAACATAGAAATGAGATGCGATATCTCGATTTAAGAAGCTTTGGAAATCTATTGCTTCGATACTAGATATCTGCAAATACTATTTCCTAGCAAGAAACTGTCGCATTCACATTCATTTGAAGTGTATGCGAGGTATACATAACAGTCCACAATGAATATTATATCTTATCATGAAACATAGAAATGTGATGTAATATGGCGATTTAAGAAGCATTAGAACACTATTGCTTCGATACCTGGACATCTGCAAACCCTACTTCCTAGCAAGGAAGTGTCGCATTTACATTCTTTTGAAGTGAATACGAGGTATACATAACACTGCACAATGAATACTGTATCTTATCATGAAACATAGAAATGTGATGCGATATGACGATTTAAGAAGCATTAAAACTCTATTGCTTCGATACGTAGACATCTGCAAACACTATTTCCCAGCAAGGAACTGTCGCATTCACATTCGTTTGAATTGTATGCGAGGCATACATGAAACTTTGCAATTAATCTTATATATTATCATGAAACATAGATATGAGATGCGATATCGCGAATTAGCAAGCTTTACAAATCTATTGCTTCGATACGTAGACATCTGCAAACGCTATTTCCTAGCAAGGAAGTGTCGCATTTACATTCATTTTAAGTGTATGCGACGTATACATGACACTTCGCAATGAATATTACATATTGTCATGAAACATAGAAATGAGATGCGATATCGCGATTTAAGAAGCATTAGAACACTATTGCTTCGATACGTAGACATCTGCACGCGCTACTTCCTAGCAAGGAAGTGTCGCATTTACATTCTTTTGAAACGAGTACGAGGTATACATAACACTCCACAATGAATATTATATCTTATCATGAAACATTGAAATGAGATGCGACATCGCGATTTAACAAGCATTAGAACACTATTGCTTCGATATGTAGACATCTGGAAACGCTATTTCCTTGCAAGGAAGTGTCGCATCTACGTTCATTTGAAGTGTATGCGAGGTATACATGACACTTCGCAGTGAATATTGTATATTATTATGAAACATAGAAATGAGAAGCGATATGGCGATTTAAGAAGCTTTAGGACACTATAGCTTCGATACGTAGACATCTGCAAACGCTATTTCCTAGCAAGGAAGTGTCGCATTTACATTCATTTGAAGTATAGACGGGATATACATAACACTGCACAATGAATATTATATCTTATCATGAAACATAGAAATGAGATGCGATATGGCTATTCAAGAAGCATTGGAACTCTATTGCTTCGATACGTAGACATCTGCAAACGCTATTTCCTAGCAAGGAATTGTCGCATTTACATCCATTTGAAGTATAGACGAGATATACATGACACTGCACAATGAATATTATATCTTATCGTGAAACATAGAAATGAGATGCGATGTGGCGATTTAAGAAGCATTAGAAATCTATTGGTTCGATACGTAGACATCTGCAAACGCTACTTCCTAGCAAGGAAGTGTCGCATTTACATTCCTTTGAAGTGAATATGAGGTAAGCATAACACTGCACAATGAATATTATATCTTATCATGAAACATAGAAATGAGATGCGATATCGCGATTTAAGAAGCATTAGAAATCTATTGCTTCGATTCGTAGACATCTGCAATCACTATTTCCTAGCAAGGAACTGTCGCATTCACATTCGTTTGAATTGTATGCGAGGTACACACTAAACTTCGCAATGAATGTTATATATTGTCATGAAACACAGATATGAGATTCGATATCGCGAATTAGCAAGCTTTAGAAATCTATTGCTTCGATACGCTGACATCTGCAAACGCTATTTCCTAGCAAGGAAGTGTCGCATTTACATTCTATTGAAATGTATACGAGGTATACATAACACTGCACGATGAATATTATATATTATCATGAAACAAAGTAATGAGTAGCGCTATCGCGTTTTGAGAAGCATTAGAACTCTAATGCCACGATACGTAGACATCTGCAAACGCTATTTCCTAGCAAGGAAGTGTCGCATTTACATTCATTTCAAGTGTATGCTAGGTATACATGACACTTCGCAGTGAATATTATATATTATCATGAAACATAGAAATGAGAAGCGATATGGCGATTTAAGAAGCATTAGATCCCTATTGCTTCGATACGTAGACACCTGCAAACGCTACTTCCTAGCAAGGAAGTGTCCCATTTACATTCTTTTGAAAGGAATGCGAGGTATACATGACACTTCACAATGAATATTATGTCTTATCATGAAACGTAGATATGAGATGCGATATGAGAATATAAGAAGCATTACAATTTTATTGCTTCGATACATAGACATCTGCGAACGATATTTGCTAGCAAGGAAGTGTCGCAATTACATTTATTTGAAGTGTATGCGAGGTATAAGTCACGTTTCGCAATGAATATTATATCTTGTCACGAAACACAGAAATGAGATGCGATATCGCGGTTTAAGAAGCATTAGAACACTATTGCTTCGATACGTGGACATCTGCAAACGCTACTTCCTAGCATGGAAGTGTCGTGTTTACATTCCATTCAAGTGAATACGAGGTATACATGACACTGCACAATGAATATTATATCTTATCATGAAACATAGAAATGAGCTGCGATATCGCGATTTAAGAAGCAGTAGAACACTACTGCTTCGATACGCAGACATCTGCAAACGCTATTTCCTAGCAAGGGAGTGTTGCATTTACATTCATTTGAAGTGAATACGAGGTATACATAACACTCCGCAATGATTATTATATCTTATCATGAAACGTAGATATGAGATGCGATATGGCGATTTAAGAAGCATTAGATCCCTGTTGCTTCGATACGTAGACATCTGCAAACGCTATTTCCTAGCAAGGAGGTGTCGCATGTATATTCAGTTGGAGTATAGACGAGGTATACATGACACTTCGCAGTGAATATTATATATTATCATGAAACATAGAAATGAGAAGCGATATGGCGATTTAAGAAGCATTAGATCCCTATTGCTTCGATACGTAGACACCTGCAAACGCTACTTCCTAGCAAGGAAGTGTCCCATTCACATTCTTTTGAAAGGAATGCGAGGTATACATGACACTTCGCAATGAATATTATGTCTTATCATGTAACGTAGATATGAGATGCGATATGAGAATATAAGAAGCATTACAATTTTATTGCTTCGATACATAGACATCTGCGAACGCTATTTGCTAGCAAGGAAGTGTCGCAATTACATTCATTTGAAGTGTATGCGAGGTACAAGTCACATTTCGCAATGAATATTATATCTTGTCACGAAACACAGAAATGAGATGCGATATCGCGGTCTAAGAAGCATTAGAACACTATTGCTTCGATACGTGGACATCTGCAAACGCTACTTCCTAGCAAGGAAGTGTCGTGTTTACATTCCATTCAAGTGAATACGAGGTATACATGACACTGCACAATGAATATTATATCTTATCATGAAACAAAGAAATGAGCTGCGATATCGCGATTTAAGAAGCAGTAGAACTCTACTGCTTCGATACGTAGACATCTGCAAACGCTATTTCCTAGCAAGGGAGTGTTGCATTTACATTCATTGGAAGTGTATGCGAGGTATACATGACACTTCGCGGTGGATATTATATATTATCATGAAACATAGAAATGAGAAGCGATATGGCGATTTAAGAAGCATTAGATCCCTATTGCTTCGATACGTAGACATCAGGCAAACGCTACTTCCTAGCAAGGAAGTGTCCCGTTTACATTCTTTTGAAAGGAATACGAGGTATACATGACACTTCGCAATTAATATTATATCCTATCATGAAACGTAGATATGAGATGCGATATGACGATTTAAGAAACATTAGAAAGCTATTGCTTCGATACGTAGGCATCTGCAAACGCTATTTCCTAGCAAGGAAGTGTCGCATTTATATTCTTTTGAAGTGAATACGAGGTATTCTTAACACTGTACTCAGAATATGATATCTTATCATGAAACATAGAAATGTTATGTGATATCGCGGTTTAAGAAGCATTAGAACACTATTGCTTCGATAAGTAGACATCTGCAAACACTACTTCCTAGCAAGGAAGTGTCGCATTTACATTCTTTTGAAAGGAATACGAGGTATACATGACACCTCGCAATGAATATTATATCTTATCATGAAACATAGAAATGAAATGCGATATGACGATTTGAGAAGCATTAGAACTCTATTGCTTCCATACGTAGTCATTTGCAAAGGCTACTTCTTAACAAGGAGGCGTCGCATTTACATTCTTTTGAAGTGAATACGAGGTATACATAACACTGCACAATGAATATTATATCTTATCATGAAACATAGAAATGAGATGCGATATCGCGAATTAGAAAGTTTTAGAACTCTATTGCTTCGATACGTAGACATCTGCAAACGCTATTTCCTAGCAAGGAAGTGTCGCATTTATATTCTTTTGAAGTGAATACGAGGTATTCATAACACTGCACAATGAATATGATATCTTATCATGAAACATAGAAATGTTATGCGATATCGCGATTTAAGATGCATTAGAACACTATTTCTTCGATACGTAGACATCCGTAAACGCTACTTCCTAGCAAGTAAGTGTCGCGTTTACAGTCTTTTGAAAGGAATACGAGGTATTCATGACACTTCGCAATGAATATTATATCTTATCATGAAACGTAGATATGAGATGCGATATGACGATTTAAGAAGCATTAGAACTCTATTGCTTCGATACGTAGACATCTGCAAACACTATTTCCCAGCAAGGAACTGTCGCTTCGCATTCGTTTGAATTGTATGCGAGGTATACATGAAACTTCGCAATTAATATTATATATTTTCATGAAACATAGATGTGAGATGCGATATCGCGAATTAGCAAGCTTTAGAAATCTATTGCTTCGATACGTAGACATCTGCAAATACTATTTCCTAGCAAGAAACTGTCGCATTCGCATTCATTTGAAGTGTATGCGAGGTATACATGACACTTCGCAATGAAAGTTACATATTATCATGAAACATAGATATGAGAAGCGATATGGCGATATAAGAAGCTTTAGGACACTATAGCTTCGATACGTAGACATCTGCAAACGCTATTTCCTAGCAAGGAAGTGTCGCATTCACATTCTTTTGAAACGAATACGAGGTACACATAACACTCGACAATGAATATTATATCTTATCATCAAACATAGAAATGAGATGCGATATCTCGATTTAAGAAGCTTTGGAACTCTATTGCTTCGATACTAGATATCTGCAAATACTATTTCCTAGCAAGAAACTGTCGCATTCACATTCATTTGAAGTGTATGCGAGGTATACATAACAGTCCACAATGAATATTATATCTTATCATGAAACATAGAAATGTGATGTAATATGGCGATTTAAGAAGCATTAGAACACTATTGCTTCGATACCTGGACATCTGCAAACCCTACTTCCTAGCAAGGAAGTGTCGCATTTACATTCTTTTGAAGTGAATACGAGGTATACATAACACTGCACAATGAATACTGTATCTTATCATGAAACATAGAAATGTGATGCGATATGACGATTTAAGAAGCATTAGAACTCTATTGCTTCGATACGTAGACATCTGCAAACACTATTTCCCAGCAAGGAACTGTCGCATTCACATTCGTTTGAATTGTATGCGAGGTATACATGAAACTTTGCAATTAATCTTATATATTATCATGAAACATAGATATGAGATGCGATATCGCGAATTAGCAAGCTTTACAAATCTATTGCTTCGATACGTAGACATCTGCAAACGCTATTTCCTAGCAAGGAAGTGTCGCATTTACATTCATTTTAAGTGTATGCGACGTATACATGACACTTCGCAATGAATATTACATATTGTCATGAAACATAGAAATGAGATGCGATATCGCGATTTAAGAAGCATTAGAACACTATTGCTTCGATACGTAGACATCTGCACGCGCTACTTCCTAGCAAGGAAGTGTCGCATTTACATTCTTTTGAAACGAGTACGAGGTATACATAACACTCCACAATGAATATTATATCTTATCATGAAACATTGAAATGAGATGCGACATCGCGATTTAACAAGCATTAGAACACTATTGCTTCGATATGTAGACATCTGGAAACGCTATTTCCTTGCAAGGAAGTGTCGCATCTACGTTCATTTGAAGTGTATGCGAGGTATACATGACACTTCGCAGTGAATATTGTATATTATTATGAAACATAGAAATGAGAAGCGATATGGCGATTTAAGAAGCTTTAGGACACTATAGCTTCGATACGTAGACATCTGCAAACGCTATTTCCTAGCAAGGAAGTGTCGCATTTACATTCATTTGAAGTATAGACGGGATATACATAACACTGCACAATGAATATTATATCTTATCATGAAACATAGAAATGAGATGCGATATGGCTATTTAAGAAGCATTGGAACTCTATTGCTTCGATACGTAGACATCTGCAAACGCTATTTCCTAGCAAGGAATTGTCGCATTTACATCCATTTGAAGTATAGACGAGATATACATGACACTGCACAATGAATATTATATCTTATCGTGAAACATAGAGATGAGATGCGATGTGGCGATTTAAGAAGCATTAGAAATCTATTGGTTCGATACGTAGACATCTGCAAACGCTACTTCCTAGCAAGGAAGTGTCGCATTTACATTCCTTTGAAGTGAATATGAGGTAAGCATAACACTGCACAATGAATATTATATCTTATCATGAAACATAGAAATGAGATGCGATATCGCGATTTAAGAAGCATTAGAAATCTATTGCTTCGATTCGTAGACATCTGCAATCACTATTTCCTAGCAAGGAACTGTCGCATTCACATTCGTTTGAATTGTATGCGAGGTACACACTAAACTTCGCAATGAATGTTATATATTGTCATGAAACACAGATATGAGATTCGATATCGCGAATTAGCAAGCTTTAGAAATCTATTGCTTCGATACGCTGACATCTGCAAACGCTATTTCCTAGCAAGGAAGTGTCGCATTTACATTCTATTGAAATGTATACGAGGTATACATAACACTGCACGATGAATATTATATATTATCATGAAACAAAGTAATGAGTAGCGCTATCGCGTTTTGAGAAGCATTAGAACTCTAATGCCACGATACGTAGACATCTGCAAACGCTATTTCCTAGCAAGGAAGTGTCGCATTTACATTCATTTCAAGTGTATGCTAGGTATACATGACACTTCGCAGTGAATATTATATATTATCATGAAACATAGAAATGAGAAGCGATATGGCGATTTAAGAAGCATTAGATCCCTATTGCTTCGATACGTAGACACCTGCAAACGCTACTTCCTAGCAAGGAAGTGTCCCATTTACATTCTTTTGAAAGGAATGCGAGGTATACATGACACTTCACAATGAATATTATGTCTTATCATGAAACGTAGATATGAGATGCGATATGAGAATATAAGAAGCATTACAATTTTATTGCTTCGATACATAGACATCTGCGAACGATATTTGCTAGCAAGGAAGTGTCGCAATTACATTTATTTGAAGTGTATGCGAGGTATAAGTCACGTTTCGCAATGAATATTATATCTTGTCACGAAACACAGAAATGAGATGCGATATCGCGGTTTAAGAAGCATTAGAACACTATTGCTTCGATACGTGGACATCTGCAAACGCTACTTCCTAGCATGGAAGTGTCGTGTTTACATTCCATTCAAGTGAATACGAGGTATACATGACACTGCACAATGAATATTATATCTTATCATGAAACATAGAAATGAGCTGCGATATCGCGATTTAAGAAGCAGTAGAACACTACTGCTTCGATACGCAGACATCTGCAAACGCTATTTCCTAGCAAGGGAGTGTTGCATTTACATTCATTTGAAGTGAATACGAGGTATACATAACACTCCGCAATGATTATTATATCTTATCATGAAACGTAGATATGAGATGCGATATGGCGATTTAAGAAGCATTAGATCCCTGTTGCTTCGATACGTAGACATCTGGAAACGCTATTTCCTAGCAAGGAATTGTCGCATGTATATTCAGTTGGAGTATAGACGAGGTATACATGACACTTCGCAGTGAATATTATATATTATCATGAAACATAGAAATGAGAAGCGATATGGCGATTTAAGAAGCATTAGATCCCTATTGCTTCGATACGTAGACACCTGCAAACGCTACTTCCTAGCAAGGAAGTGTCCCATTCACATTCTTTTGAAAGGAATGCGAGGTATACATGACACTTCGCAATGAATATTATGTCTTATCATGTAACGTAGATATGAGATGCGATATGAGAATATAAGAAGCATTACAATTTTATTGCTTCGATACATAGACATCTGCGAACGCTATTTGCTAGCAAGGAAGTGTCGCAATTACATTCATTTGAAGTGTATGCGAGGTACAAGTCACATTTCGCAATGAATATAATATCTTGTCACGAAACACAGAAATGAGCTGCGATATCGCGATTTAAGAAGCAGCAGAACTCTACTGCTTCGATACGTAGACATCTGCAAACGCTATTTCCTAGCAAGGGAGTGTTGCATTTACATTCATTTGAAGTGTATGCGAGGTATACATGACACTTCGCGGTGGATATTATATATTATCATGAAACATAGAAATGAGAAGCGATATGGCGATTTAAGAAGCATTAGATCCCTATTGCTTCGATACGTAGACATCTGCAAACGCTACTTCCTAGCAAGGAAGTGTCCCGTTTACATTCTTTTGAAAGGAATACGAGGTATACATGACACTTCGCAATGAATATCATATCCTATCATGAAACATAGAAATGAGATGCGATATGACGATTTAAGAAACATTAGAACACTATTGCTTCGATACGTAGACATCTGCAAACGCAATTTCCGAGTAAGGAAGTGTCGTATTTACATTCTTTTGAAAGGAATACGAGGTATACATGACACTTCGCAATGAATATTATATCATATCACGAATCATAGAAATGCGATGCGATATCGCGATTCAAGAAGTATCAGAACACTATTTCTTCGTTACGGAGACATCTGCAAACGCTATTTCCTAGCAAGGTATTGTCGCATTTACTTTCTTTTGAAGTGAATACGAGGAGTACATAACACTGCACATTGAATATTATATCTTATCATGAAACATAGGAATGAGATGCGATATAGCTTTTTGAGAAGGATTAGAACTCTATTGCTTCGATACGTAGACATCTGCCAACGCTAGTTCCTAGCAAGGAAGTGTCGCATTTACATTCTTCTGAAGGGAATACGAGGTATACATGACACTTCGCAATGAATATTATATCTTATCATGAAACATAGAAATGAGATGCGATATGGCGATTTAAGAAGCATTAGAAATCTATTGCTTCGATTCGTAGACATCTGCGAACGCTATTTCCTAGCAAGGAAGTGTCGCATTTACATTCATTTGAAGTGTATGCGAGGTATACATGACACTTCGCAGTGAATATTATATATTATCATGAAACATAGGAATGCGAAGCGATATGGCGATTTAAGAAGCATTAGATCCCTATTGCTTCGATACGTAGACATCTGCAAACGCTACTTCCTAGCAAGGAAGTGTCGCGTTTACATTCTTTTGAAAGGAATACGAGGTATACATGACACTTCGCAATGAATATTATATCTTATCATGAAACATAGAAATGAAATGCGATATCGCGATTTAAGAAGCATTAGAACTCTATTGCTTCCATACGTAGACATCTGCAAACGCTACTTCCTAGCAAGGAAGTGTCGCATTTACATTCATTTGAAGTATAGACGAGATATACATAATACTGCACAATGAATATTATATCTTGTCACCAGACATAGAAATGAGATGCGATATCGCGATTTAAGAAGCATTAGAAATCTATTGCTTCGATACGAAGCAATCTGCAAACGCTATATCCTAGCAAGGAAGTGTCTCAATTACATTCATTTGAAGTGTATGCGAGGTTAACATGACACTTCGCAGTGAATATTATATCTTAACATGAAGCATAGAAATGAGATGCGACATCGCGTTTTGAGATGCATTGGAACTCTATTGCTAGGATACGTAGATATCTGTAAACGATATTTACTAGCAAGGAAGTGTCGCAATTACATACTTTTGAAATGAATACGAGGTAAGCATGACACTTCGCAATGAATATTATATCTTATCATGAATCATAGAAATGAGATGCGATATCGCGATTTAAGAAGCATTAGAAAACAAACGTTTCGATACGTAGACATCTGCAAACGCTATTTCCTAGCAAGGAAGTGTCGCATTTACATTCATTTGAAAGGAATACGAGGTATACATGACACTTCGCAATGAATATTATATCTTGCCACGAAACACAGAAATGAGATGCGATGTCGCCGTTTAAGAAGCATTAGAAGACTATTGCTTCGATACGTGGACATCTGCAAACGCTACTTCCTAGCAAGGAAGTGTCGTGCTTACATTCCTTTCAAGTGAATACGAGGTATACATGACACTGCACAATGAATATTATATCTTATCATGAAACATAGAAATGAGCTGCGATATCGCGATTTAAGAAGCAGTAGAACTCTACTGCTCCGATACGTAGACATCTGCAAACGCTATTTCCTAGCAAGGGAGTGTTGCATTTACATTCATTTGAAGTGTATGCGAGGTATACATGACACTTCGCGGTGGATATTATATATTGTCATGAAACATAGAAATGAAATGCGATATCGCGATTCAAGAAGCATTAGAACTCTATTGCTTCCAAACCTAGACATCTGCAAACGCTACTTCCTAGCAAGGAAGTGTCGCATTTACATTCATTTGAAGTATAGACGAGATATACATAATACTGCACAATGAATATTATACCATATCATGAAACATAGAAATGAGATGCGATATGGCGATTTAAGGAGCATTAGAAATCTATTGCTTCGATTCGTAGACATCTGCGAACGCTATTTCCTAGCAAGGAAGTGTCGCATTTACATTCTTTTCAAAGGAACACGAGGTATACATGACACTTCGCAGTGAATATTATATCTTGTCATGAAACGTAGATATGAGATACGATATGACGATTTAAGAAGCATTAGAAAACAATCGTTTCGATACGTAGACATCTGCAAACGCTATTGCCTAGCAAGGAAGTGTCGCATTTACATTCTTTTGAAGTGAATACGAAATATTCATAACATTGCACAATGAATATTATATCTTATCATGAAACATAAAAATGAGATGCGATATCGCGATTTGAGAAGCTTTGGAGCTCTACTGCTTCGTTACGTAGATATCTGCAAATACTATTTCCTAGCAAGGAACTGTCACATTCTCATTCTTTAGAAAGGAATACGATGTATACGTGACACTTCGCAATGAATATTATATCTTATCAGGAAACGTTGATATGATATGCGATATGACGATTTCAGAAGCATTAGAATACTATTGCTTCCATACGTAGACTTCTGCAAACGCTATTCCCTAGCAAGGAATTGTCGCATTTACATTCATTTGAAGTGTATGCGAGGTATACATGACACTTCGCAGTGAATATTATATATTATCATGAAACATAGAAATGAGAAGCGATATGGCGATTTAAGAAGATCCCTATTGCTTCGATACGTAGACATCTGCAAACGCTACTTCCTAGCAAGGAAGTGTCCCATTTACATTCTTTTGAAAGGAATACGAGGTATACATGACACTTCGCAAAGTATATTATGTCTTATCATGAAACGTAGATATGAGATGCGATATGAAAATATAAGAAGCATTACAATTTTATTGCTTCGGTACGTAGAGATCTGCAAATGCTACTTCCTTGCAAGGAAGTGTCGCATTTACATTCTTTTCAAGTGAATACGAGGTATACATAACACTGCCCAATAAATATTATGTCTTATCATGAAACATAGAAATGAGATGCGATATGACGATTTCAGAAGCATTAGAACACTATTGCTTCCATACGTAGACATCTGCAAACGCTAGTTCCTAGCAAGGAATTGTCGCATTTACATTCATTTGAAGTGTATGCGAGGTATACATGACACTTCGCAGTGAATATTATATATTATCGTGAAACATTGAAATGAGAAGCGATATGGCGATTTAAGAAGCATTAGATCCCTATTGCTTCGATACGTAGACATCTGCAAACGCTACTTCCTAGCAAGGAAGTGTCGCGTTTACATTCTTTTGAAAGGAATACGAGGTATACATGACACTTCGCAATGAATATTATATCATATCACGAAACACAGAAATGCGATGCGATATCGCGATTCAAGAAGTATCAGAACACTATTTCTTCGTTACGGAGACATCTGCAAACGCTATTTCCTAGCAAGGTATTGTCGCATTTACTTTCTTTTGAAGTGAATACGAGGAGTACATAACACTGCACATTGAATATTATATCTTATCATGAAACATAGGAATGAGATGCGATACCGCTTTTTGAGAAGGATTAGAACTCTATTGCTTCGATACGTAGACATCTGCCAACGCTAGTTCCTAGCAAGGAAATGTCGCATTTACATTCTTCTGAAGGGAATACGAGGTATACATGACACTTCGCAATGAATATTATATCCTATCATGAAACATAGAAATGAGATGCGATATGACGATTTAAGAAGCATTAGAACACTATTGCTTCGATACGTAGACATCTGCAAACGCTATTTCCTAGCAAGGAAGTGTCGCATTTACATTCATTTGAAGTGTATGCGAGGTATACATGACACTTCGCAGTGAATATTATATATTAGCATGAAACATAGGAATGCGAAGCGATATGGCGATTTAAGAGGCATTAGATCCCTATTGCTTCGATACGTAGACATCTGCAAACGCTACTTCCTAGCAAGGAAGTGTCGCGTTTACATTCTTTTGAAAGGAATACGAGGTATACATGACACTTCGCAATGAATATTATATCTTATCACGAAACATAGAAATGAGATGCGATATCGCTATTTAGGAAGTATCAGAACACTATTTCTTCGTTACGGAGACATCTGCAAACGCTACTTCCTAACAAGGTATTGTCGCATTTACTTTCTTTTGAAGTGAATACGTGGAGTACATAACACTGCACATTGAATATTATATCTTATCATGAAACATAGAAATGGGATGCGATATCGCGATTTAAGAAGCATTAGAACACTATTGCCTCGATACGTAGACATCTGCAAATGCTACTTCCTAGCGAGGAAGTGTCGCATTTATGTTCATTTGAAGTGTATGCGAGGTATACATGACACTTCGCAGTAAATATTATATATTATCATGAAACATAGAAATGAGAAGCGACATGACGATTTATGAAGCATTAGAACTCTATGGCTTCGATAGGTAGACATCTGCAAACGCTACTTCCTAGCAAGGAAGTGTCGCATTTACATTCTTTTGTAAGAAATACGAGGTATACATGACACTTCGCAATGAATATTATATCTTATCATGAAACATAGGAATGAGATGCGATATCGCTTTTTGAGAAGCATTAGAAATCTATTGCTTCGGTACGTCGACATCTGGCAACGCTATTTCCTAGCAAGGTAGTGTCGCATTTACATTCTCTTGAAAGGAATACGAGGTATACATGACACTTCGCAATGAATATTATATCCTATCATGAAACATAGAAATGAAATGCGACATGACGATTTAAGAAGCATTAGAACTCTATTGCTTCGGTACGTAGACATCTGCAAACGCTACTTCCTAGCAAGGAAGTGTCGCATTTACAGTCTTTTCAGGTGAATACGAGGAATACATAACACTGCGCAATGTATATTATATCTTATCATGAAACATAGGAATGAGATGCGATATCGCGATTTAAGAAGCATTAGAACACTATTGCTTCGATACCTGGACATCTGCAAACGCTATTTCCTAGCAAGGAAGTGTCGCGTTAACATTCTTTTCAAGTGGATACGAGGTATACATAACACTGCACAATGATTATTATATCTTATCATGAAACATAGAAATGAGATGCGATATCGCTATTTAAGAAGCATCAGAACTCTATTGCTTCGATACGTAGACATCTCCAAACGCTATTTCCTAGCAAGGAAGTGTCGCATTTACATTCATTTGAAGTGTATGCGAGGTGTACATGACATTACGCAATGAATATTATATACTATCATGAAACATGGAAATGAGAAACGATGTCGCGTTTTGAGAAGCATTAGAGCACTAATGCTACGATACGTGGACATCAGCAAACGCTATTTCCTGGCATGGAAGTGTCGCGTTTACACTCTTTTGAAGTAAATACGAGGAATACAAAACACTCCACAATGAATATTATATCTTATCATGAAACATAGAAATGTGATGCAATATGGCGATTTAAGAAGCATTAGGATTCTATTGCTTCGATACGTAGATATCTGCAAACGCTATTTCCTAGCAAGGAACTGTCGCATTCACATTCATTTGAAGCGTATGCGAGGTATACATGATACTTCGCATTGAATATTATATATTATCATGAAACATAGAAAGGAAATGCGATATCGGGAATTAGCAAGCTTTAGAACTCTATTGCTTCGATACGTAGACACCTGAAAACGCTGTTTCCTAGCAAGGAAGTGTCGAATTTACATTCTGTTGAAGTGAATAAGAGGTATACATGACACTTCGCAATGAATATTATATATTATCATGAAACATAGATATGAGATGCGATATCGCGAACTAGCAAGCATTAGAAATCTATTGCTTCGATACGTAAACATCTGCAAACGCTATTGCCTAGCAAGGAAGTGTCGCATTTACATTCTTTTGAAGTGAATACGAAATATTCATAACATTGCACAATGAATATTATATCTTATCATGAAACATAAAAATGAGATGCGATATCGCGATTTGAGAAGCTTTGGAGCTCTACTGCTTCGATACGTAGATATCTGCAAATACTATTTCCTAGCAAGGAACTGTCACATTCTCATTCTTTAGAAAGGAATACGATGTATACGTGACACTTCGCAATGAATATTATATCTTATCAGGAAACGTTGATATGAGATGCGATATGACGATTTCAGAAGCATTAGAATACTATTGCTTCCATACGTAGACTTCTGCAAACGCTATTCCCTAGCAAGGAATTGTCGCATTTACATTCATTTGAAGTGTATGCGAGGTATACATGACACTTCGCAGTGAATATTATATATTATCATGAAACATAGAAATGAGAAGCGATATGGCGATTTAAGAAGATCCCTATTGCTTCGATACGTAGACATCTGCAAACGCTACTTCCTAGCAAGGAAGTGTCCCATTTACATTCTTTTGAAAGGAATACGAGGTATACATGACACTTCGCAAAGAATATTATGTCCTATCATGAAACGTAGATATGAGATGCGATATGAAAATATAAGAAGCATTACAATTTTATTGCTTCGGTACGTAGAGATCTGCAAATGCTACTTCCTTGCAAGGAAGTGTCGCATTTACATTCTTTTCAAGTGAATACGAGGTATACATAACACTGCCCAATAAATATTATGTCTTATCATGAAACATAGAAATGAGATGCGATATGACGATTTCAGAAGCATTAGAACACTATTGCTTCCATACGTAGACATCTGCAAACGCTATTTCCTAGCAAGGAATTGTCGCATTTACATTCATTTGAAGTGTATGCGAGGTATACATGACACTTCGCAGTGAATATTATATATTATCGTGAAACATTGAAATGAGAAGCGATATGGCGATTTAAGAAGCACTAGATCCCTATTGCTTCGATACGTAGACATCTGCAAACGCTACTTCCTAGCAAGGAAGTGTCGCGTTTACATTCTTTTGAAAGGAATACGAGGTATACATGACACTTCGCAATGAATATTATATCATATCACGAAACATAGAAATGCGATGCGATATCGCGATTCAAGAAGTATCAGAACACTATTTCTTCGTTACGGAGACATCTGCAAACGCTATTTCCTAGCAAGGTATTGTCGCATTTACTTTCTTTTGAAGTGAATACGAGGAGTACATAACACTGCACATTGAATATTATATCTTTCATGAAACATAGGAATGAGATGCGATATCGCTTTTTGAGAAGGATTAGAACTCTATTGCTTCGATATGTAGACATCTGCCAACGCTAGTTCCTAGCAAGGAAGTGTCGAATTTACATTCTTCTGAAGGGAATACGAGGTATACATAACACTTCGCAATGAATATTATATCTTATCATGAAACATAGAAATGAAATGCGATATCGCGATTCAAGAAGCATTAGAACTCTATTGCTTCCATACGTAGACATCTGCAAACGCTACTTCCTAGCAAGGAAGTGTCGCATTTACATTCATTTGAAGTTTAGACGAGATATACATAATACTGCACAATGAATATTATATCTTATCATGAAACATAGAAATGAGATGCGATATGGCGATTTAAGAAGCATTAGAAATCTATTGCTTCGATTCGTAGACATCTGCGAACGCTATTTCCTAGCAAGGAAGTGTCGCATTTACATTCTTTTGAAAGGAACACGAGGTATACATGACACTTCGCAGTGAATATTATATCTTGTCATGAAACGTAGATATGAGATGCGATATGACGATTTAAGAAGCATTAGAAAACAATCGTTTCGATACGTAGACATCTGCAAACGCTATTGCCTAGCAAGGAAGTGTCGCATTTACATTCTTTTGAAGTGAATACGAAATATTCATAACACTGCACAATGAATATTATATCTTATCATGAAACATAAAAATGAGATGCGATATCGCGATTTGAGAAGCTTTGGAGCTCTACTGCTTCGATACGTAGATATCTGCAAATACTATTTCCTAGCAAGGAACTGTCACATTCTCATTCTTTAGAAAGGAATACGATGTATACGTGACACTTCGCAATGAATATTATATCTTATCAGGAAACGTTGATATGAGATGCGATATGACGATTTCAGATGCATTAGAATACTATTGCTTCCATACGTAGACATCTGCAAACGCTATTCCCTAGCAAGGAATTGTCGCATTTACATTCATTTGAAGTGTATGCGAGGTATACATGACACTTCGCAGTGAATATTATATATTATCATGAAACATAGAAATGAGAAGCGATATGGCGATTTAAGAAGATCCCTATTGCTTCGATACGTAGACATCTGCAAACGCTACTTCCTAGCAAGGAAGTGTCCCATTTACAATCTTTTGAAAGGAATACGAGGTATACATGACACTTCGCAAAGAATATTATGTCTTATCATGAAACGTAGATATTAGATGCGATATGAAAATATAAGAAGCATTACAATCTTATTGCTTCGGTACGTAGAGATCTGCAAATGCTACTTCCTTGCAAGGAAGTGTCGCATTTACATTCTTTTCAAGTGAATACGAGGTATACATAACACTGCCCAATAAATATTATGTCTTATCATGAAACATAGAAATGAGATGCGATATGACGATTTCAGAAGCATTAGAACACTATTGCTTCCATACGTAGACATCTGCAAACGCTATTTCCTAGCAAGGAATTGTCGAATTTACATTCATTTGAAGTGTATGCGAGGTATACATGACACTTCGCAGTGAATATTATATATTATCGTGAAACATTGAAATGAGAAGCGATATGGCGATTTAAGAAGCATTAGATCCCTATTGCTTCTATACGTAGACATCTGCAAACGCTACTTCCTAGCAAGGAAGTGTCGCGTTTACATTCTTTTGAAAGGAATACGAGGTATACATGACACTTCGCAATGAATATTATATCATATCACGAAACATAGAAATGCGATGCGATATCGCGATTCAAGAAGTATCAGAACACCATTTCTTCGTTACGGAGACATCTGCAAGCGCTATTTCCTAGCAAGGTATTGTCGCATTTACTTTCTTTTGAAGCGAATACGAGGAATACATAACACTGCACATTGAATATTATATCTTGTCACCAAACATAGAAATGAGATGCGATATCGCGATTTAAGAAGCATTAGAAATCTATTGCTTCGATACGAAGCAATATGCAAACGCTATTTCCTAGCAAGGAAGTGTCTCAATTACATTCATTTGAAGTGTATGCGAGGTTAACATGAACTTCGCAGTGAATATTATATCTTAACATGAAGCATAGAAATGAGATGCGACATCGCGTTTTGAGATGCATTAGAACTCTATTGCTAGGATACGTAGATATCTGTAAACGATATTTACTAGCAAGGAAGTGTCGCAATTACATACTTTTGAAATGAATACGAGGTAAGCATGACACTTCGCAATGAATATTATATCTTATCATGAATCATAGAAATGAGATGCGATATCGCGATTTAAGAAGCATTAGAAAACAAACGTTTCGATACGTAGACATCTGCAAACGCTATTTCCTAGCAAGGAAGTGTCGCATTTACATTCATTGGAAGTGTATGCGAGGTATACATGACACTTTGCAGTGAATATTATATATTATCATGAAACATAGAAATGAGAATCGATATGGCGATTTAAGAAGCACTAGATCCCTATTGCTTCGATACGTAGACATCTGCAAACGCGACATCCTAGCAAGGAAGTATCGCATTTACTTTCTTTTGAAGTGAATACGAGGTATACATAACACTCCACAATGAATATTATATGTTATCATGAAACATAGTAATGTGTAGCGATATGGCGATTTAAGAAGCATTAGAACACTATTGCTTCGATACGTAGACATCTGCAGACGCTACTTCCTAGCAAGGAAGTGTCGCATTTACATTCTTTTGAAGTGAATACGAGGTATACATAACACTCCACAATGAATATTATATGTTATCATGAAACATAGTAATGTGTAGCGATATGGCGATTTAAGAAGCATTAGAACACTATTGCTTCGATACGTAGACATCTGCAGACGCTACTTCCTAGCAAGGAAGTGTCGCATTTACATTCTTTTGAAGTGAATACGAGGTATACATAACACTCCACAATGAATATTATATGTTATGATGAAACATAGTAATGTGTAGCGATATGGCGATTTAAGAAGCATTAGAACACTATTGCTTCGATACGTAGACATCTGCAAACGCTACTTCCTAGCAAGGAAGTGTCGCATTTACATTCTTTTGAAAGAAATACGAGGTATACATGACACTTCGCAATGGATATTATATCTTATCATGAAACGTAGATATGAGATGCGATATGACGAATTAAGAAGCATTAGAAAACTATTGCTTCGATACGTAGACATCTGCAAACGCTATTTCCAAGCAAGGAAGTGTCGCATTTACGTTCATTTGAAGTGTATGCGAGGTATACATGACACTTCGCAGTGAATATTATATATTATCATGAAACATAGAAATGAGAAGCGATATCGCGATTTATGAAGCAT
The DNA here is from genome assembly GCF_050948175.1 of Xylocopa sonorina. Classification (NCBI taxonomy): domain Eukaryota; kingdom Metazoa; phylum Arthropoda; class Insecta; order Hymenoptera; family Apidae; genus Xylocopa; species Xylocopa sonorina. The sequence goes on from NW_027490091.1 coordinate 2,127,186, forward strand.
TAGATGTCTGTTGCTTCGATACGTAGACATCTGCAAACGCTATTTCCTAGCAAGAAATTGTAGCATTTACATTCTTTTGAAGTGAATAAGGGGTATACATAACACTGCACAATGAATATTATATCTTATCATGAAACGTAGATATGAGATGCGATATCGCGAACTAGCAAGCATTAGAAATCTATTGCTTCGATACGTAGACATCTGCAAACGCTATTTCCTAGCAAGGAAGTGTCCCATTTACATTCATTTGAAGTATAGATGAGATAAACATAACACTACATAATGAATATTATATCTTATCATGAAACATAGAAATGAGGTGCGATATGGCGATATATGAAGCATTTGATGTCTATTACTTCGATACGTAGACATCTGCAAACGCTACTTCCTAGCAAGAAATTGTAGCATTTACATTCTTTTGAAGTGAATAAGATGTATACATAACACTGCACAATGAATATTATATCATATCATGAAACTTAGAAATGAGATGCGATATCGCGATTTAAGAAGCATCAGAACACTATTGCTTCGATACGTAGACATCTGCAAATGCTATTTCCTAGGAAGCAAGTGTCGCATTTACATTCATTTTAAGTGTATGGGAGGCAAACATGACACTTCGCAATGACTATTATATCTTATCATGAATCATAGAAAGGAGATGCGATATGACGATTTAAGAAGCATTAGAACTCTATTGCTTCGATACGTAGACATCTGCAAACACTATTTCCCAGCAAGGAACTGTCGCATTCACATTCGTTTGAATTGTATGCGAGGTATACATGAAACTTCGCAATGAATATTATATATTATCATGAAACATAGATATGAGATGCGATATCGCGAATTAGCAAGCTTTAGAAATCTATTGCTTCGATACGCAGACATCTGCAAACGCTATTTCCTAGCAAGGAAGTGTCGCATTTACATTCATTTCAAGTGTATGCGAGGTACACATGACACTACGCAATGAATATTATATACTATCATGAAACATAGAAAGGAGAAAAGATATCGCGTTTTGAGAAGCATTAGAGCACTAATGCAACGATACGTAGACATCTGCAAACGCTATTTCCTAGCAAGGAAGTGTCGCATTTACATTCTTTTCAAATGAATACGAGGTATACATAACACTTCACAGTGAATATTATATCTTATCATGAAACATAGAAATGAGATGCGATATGGCGATCTAAGAAGCATTAGAACTCTATTGCTTCGATACGTAGACATCTGCAATCGCTACTTCCTAGCAAGAATGTGTCGCATTTACATTCTTTTGAAAGGAATACGGGGTATACATGACACTTCGCAATGAATATTATATCTTATCATGAAACATAGAAATGAGATGCGATATGACGATATAAGAAGCATTAGAAATCTATTGCTTCGATACGTAGACATTTGAAAACGCTACTTCCTAACAAGGAAGTGTCGCATTTACATTCTTTTGAAGTGAATACGAGGTATACATAACACTGCACAATGAATATTATATCTTATCATAAAACATAGAAATGGGATGCGATATCGCGATTTAAGAAGCATTAGAACACTATTGCTTCGATACGTAGACATCTGCAAACGCTATTTCCTAGCAAGGAAGTGTCGCAATTACATTCATTTGAAGTTTATGCTAGGTATACATGACACTTCGCAGTGAATATTATATTTTATCATGAAACATAGAAATGTGAAGCTATATGGCGATTTAAGAAGCATTAGATCCCTATTGCTTCGATACGTAGACATCTGCAAACGCTACTTCCTTGCAAGGCAGTGTCGCGTTTACATTCTTTTGAAAGGAATACGAGGTATACATGACACTTCGCAATGAATATTATATCTTATCATGAAACGTAGATATGAGATGCGATATGACGATTTAGGAAGCACTAGAAAACTATTGCTTCGATACATAGACGTCTGCAATCTCTATTTCCTAGTAAGGAAGTGTCGCATTTACATTCATTTTAAGTGTATGCGAGATATACATAACACTGCAAATTGAATATTATATCTTATCATAAAACATAGAAATGAGATGCGATATGGCGATTTAAGAAGCACTAGAAATCTATTGGTTCGATACCTAGACATCTGAAAACGCTACTTCCTAGCAAGGAAGTGTCGCATTTACATACATTTGAAGTATAGACGAGATATACATAACACTGCACAATGAATATTATATCTTATCATGAAACATAGTAATGAATTGCGGTATCGCGTTTTGAGAAGCATTAGAACACTAATGCCACGATACGTAGACATCTGCAAACGCTATTTCCTAGCAAGGAAGTGTCGCATTTACATCCATTTGAAGTATAGACGAGATATACATAACACTGCACAATGAATATTATATCTTATCATGAAACATAGAAATGAGATGCGATATGGCTTTATAAGAAGCATTAGAACCCTATTGCTTCGATTCGTAGACATCTGCAGACTCTTCTTCCTAGCCAGGAAGTGTCGCATTTACATTCTTTTGAAAGGAATACGAGGTATACATGGCACTTCGCAATGAATATTATATCTCATCAAGAAACGTTGAAATGGGATGTGATATGTCGATTTAAGAAGAATTAGATCTCTGTTGCTTCGATACGTAGACATCTGCAAACCCTATTTCCTAGCAAAGAAGTGTCGCATTTACATTCATTTGAAGTATAGACGAGATATACATAACACTGCACAATGAATATTATATCTTATCATGAAACATAGAAATGAAATGCGATATGGCGATCTAAGAAGCATTAGAAATCTATTGGTTCGATACGTAGATATCTGCAAACGCTACTTCCTAGCAAGAAAGTGTCGCATTTACATTCTTTTGAAAGGAATACGCGGTATACATGACACATCGCAATGAATATTATATCTTATCATGAAACATAGAAATGAGATGCGATATCGCGATTTAAGAAGCATTAGAACACTATTGCTTCGATACGTAGACATCTGCAAACGCTATTTCCTAGGAAGGAATTGTCGCATTTACATTCATTTGGAGTGTATGCGAGGTATACATGACACTTCGCAGTGAATATTATATATTATCATGAAACATACAAATGAAAAGCGATATGGCGATTTAAGAAGCATTAGATCCCTATTGCTTCGATACGTAGACATCAGCAAACGCTACTTCCTAGCAAGGAAGTGTCGCATTTACATTCATTTTAAGTGTATGCGAGGTATACATAACACTGCACATTGAATATTATATCTTATCATGAAACATAGAAATGAGATGCGATATGACGATTTAAGAAGCATTAGAACTCTATTGCTTCGATACGTAGACATCTGCAAACGCTACTGCCTAGCAAGGAAGTGTCGCATTTATATTCTTTTCAAGTAAATACGAGGTATACTTAACACTGCACTATAAATATTATATCTTATCATGAAACATAGGAATGAGATGCAATATCGCTTTTTGAGAAGCATTAGAACTCTATTGCTTCGATACGCAGACATCTGCCAACGCTATTTCCTAGCAAGGAAGTGTCGCATTTACATTCTTTTGAAAGGAATACGAGGTATACATGACACATCGCAATGAATATTATGTCTTATCATGAAACGTAGAAATGAGATGCGATATGACGATTTAAGAAGCATTAGAACACTATTGCTTCGGTACGTAGACATCTGCAAACGCTACTTCCTAGCAAGGAAGTGTCGCATTTACATTCTTTTCAAGTGAATACGAGGTATACATAACACTGCACAATGAATATTATATCTTATCATGAAACATACAAAGGAGATGCGATATGACGATCTAAGAAGCATTAGAACGCTGTTGCTTCGATACGTAGACATCTGCAAACACTATTTCCCACAAGAAACTGTCGCATTCACATTCGTTTGAATTGTATGCGAGGTATACATGAAACTTCGCAATGAATATTATATATTATCATGAAACATAGATATGAGGTGCGATATCGCGAATTAGCAAGCTTTAGAAATCTATTGCTTCGATACGTAGACATCTGCAAACGCTATATCCTTGCAAGGAAGTGTCGCATTTGCATTCATTTTAAGTGTATGCGAGGTTTACATGACACTTCGCAATGAATATTATATATTGCCATGAAGCATAGAAATGAGATGCGATATCGCGATTTAAGAAGCATTAGAACACTATTGCTTCGATACGTAGACATCTGCAAATGCTACTTCCTAGCAAGGAAGTGTCGCACTTACATTCTTTTGAAACGAATACGAGGTATACTTAACACTCCACAATGAATATTATATCTTATCATGACACATATGAATGAGATGCGATATCGCGAATTAGAAAGATTTAGAACTCTATTGGTTCGATGCGTAGACACCTGCAAACGCTATTTCCTAGCAAGGATGCGTCACATTTGCATTCTTTTGAAGTGAATACGAGGTATACATAACACTCCCCAATGAATATTATATATTATCATGAAACATAGTAATGAGTAGCGATATCGCGTTTTGAGAAGCATTGGAACTCTAATGCCACGATACGTAACCATCTGCAAACGCTATTTCCTAGCAAGGAAGTGTCGCATTTACATCCATTTAAAGTATAGACGAGAAATACATAACACTGCACAATGAATATTATTTCTTATCATGAAACATAGAAATGAGATGCGATATCGCGTTTTGAGAAGCATTAGAACTCTAATGCCACGATACGTAGACATCTGCAAACGCTATTTCCTAGCATGGAAGTGTCGCATTTACATCCATTTGAAGTATAGACGAGATATACATAACACTGCACAATGAATATTATATCTTATCATGAAACATATAAATGAGATGCGATATCGCGTTTTGAGAAGCATTAGAACTCTAATGCCACGATACGCATACGTCCGCAAACGCTATTTCCTAGCAAGGAAGTGTCGCATTTACATTCATTTGAAGTATAGATGAGATAAACATAACACTACACAATGAATATTATATCTTATCGTGAAACATAGAAATGAGATGCGATATCGCGATTTAAGAAGCATTAGAACACTGTTGCTTCGATACGTAGACATCTGCAAACGCTACTTCCTAGCAAGGAAGTGTCGCATTTACATTCTTTTGAAAGGAATACGAGGTATACGTGACACTTCGCAATGAATATTATATTTTATCATGAAACATAGAAATGTGATGTAATATGGCGATTTAAGAAGCATTAGAACTCTATTGCTTCGATACGTAGACATCTGCAATCGCTACTTCCTAGCAAGGAAGTGTCGCATTTACATTCTCTTGAAGTGAATACGAGGTATACATAACACTCAACAATGAATATTATATTTTATCATGAAACATAGAAATGTGATGTAATATGGCGATTTAAGAAGCATTAGAACTCTATTGCTTCGATACGTAGATATCTGCAAACGCTACTTCCTAGCAAGGAAGTGTCGCATTTACATTCATCTGAAGTATAGATGAGATAAACATAACACTACACAATGAATATTATATCTTATCATGAAACATAGAAATGAAGTGCGATATCGCGATTTAAGAAGCATTAAAACTCTATTGCTTCGATACGTAGAAATCAGCAAACGCTACTTCCTAGCATTGAAGTGTCGCATTTACATTCATTTGAAAGGAATACGAGGTATACATGACACTTCGCAATGAATATTATATCTTATCATGAAACATAGGAATGAGATGCAATATGGCGATTTAAGAAGCATTAGAACTCTATTGCTTCGATACGTAGACATCTGCAAACGCTATTTCCTAGCAAGGAAGTGTCGCATTTACATTCATTTTAAGTGTATGCGAGGTATACATGACACTTTGCAATGAATATTATATATTGTCATGAAACATAGAAATGAGATGCGATATCGCGACTTAAGAAGCATTAGAACACTATTGCTTCGATACGTAGACATCTGCAAAGGCTACTTCCTAGCAGGGAAGTGTCGCATTTACATTCATTTGAAGTATAGATGAGATAAACATAACACTACACAATGAATATTATATCTTATCATGAAACATAGAAATGAGGTGCGATATCGCGATTTAAGAAGCATTAGAACTCTATTGCTTCGATACGTAGAAATCTGCAAACGCTACTTCCTAGCAAGGAAGTGTCGCATTTACATTCTTTTGAAAGGAATACGAGGTATACATGACACTTCGCAATGAATATTATATCTTGTCATGAAACATGGGAATGAGATGCGATATCGCGATTTAAGAAGCATTAGAACAGTATTGCTTCGATACGTAGACATCTGCAAACGCTACTTCCTAGCAAGGAAGTGTCGCATTTACATTCATTTTAAGTGTATGCGAGGTATACATAACACTGCACATTGAATATTATATCTTATCATGAAACATAGAAATGAGATGCGATATGACGATTTAAGAAGCATTGGAACTCTATTGCTTCGATACGTAGAAATCTGCAAACGTTACTTCCTAACAAGGAAGTGTCGCATTTACATTCCTTTGAAACGAATACGAGGTATACATGACACTCCACAATGAATATTATATCTTGTCATGAAACATAGAAATGAGGTGCGATATCGCGAATTAGAAAGATTTAGAAATCTATTGCTTCGGTACGTAGACATCTGCAAACGCTATTTCCTAGCAAGGAAGTGTCGCATTTACATTCTATTGAAGTGAATACGAGGTATACATAACACTCCACAATGAGTATTATATATTATCATGAAACAAAGTAATGAGTAGCGATATCGCGTTTTGAGAAGCATTAGAACTGTAATGCCACGATACGTAGACATCTGCAAACGCTATTTCCTAGCAAGGAAGTGTCGCATTTACATTCATTTTAAGTGTATGCGAGGTATACATGACACTTCGCAATGAATATTATATATTATCATGAAACATAGTAATGAGAAGCGATATCGCGGTTTAAGAAGCATTAGAACTCTATTGCTTCGATACGTAGAAATCTGCAAACGCTACTTCCTAGCAAGGAAGTGTCGCATTTACATTCTTTTGAAAGGAACACGAGGTATACATAACACTGCACTCTGAATATTATATCTTATCATGAAACATAGGAATGAGATGCGATATGGCGATTTCAGAAGCATTAGAACTTTACTGCTTCGATACGTAGACATCTGCAAACGCTATTTCCTAGCAAGGAAGTGTCGCATTTACATTCTTTTGAAAGGAGTACGAGGTATACATGTCACTTCGCAATGAATATTATATCTCATCATGAAACATAGAAATGTGATGTAATATGGCGAGTTAAGAAGCATTAGAATTCTATTGCTTCGATACGTAGACGTCTGCAAACGCTACTTCCTAGCAAGGAAGTGTCGCATTTACATTCTTTTGAAGTGAATACGAGGTATACATAACACTGCACTCTGAATATAATATCTTATCATGAAACGTAGAAATGAGGAGCGATATCGCGTTTTAAGATACATTAGAACTCCATTGCTACGATACGTAGACATCTGGAAACGCTATTTCCTAGCAAGGAAGTGTCGTATTTGCATTCTTTTGAAGTGAATACGAGGTATACATGACACTTTGCAACGAGTATTATATCTTATCATAAAACATAGAAATGGGATGCGATATCGCGTTTTGAGAAGCATTAGAACTCTATTACTGCGATACGTAGACATCTGGAAACGCTACTTCCTAGCAAGGAAGTGTCGCATTTACATTCATTTGAAGTTTAAGCGAGGTATACATAACACTTCGCAATGAATATTATATCTTATCATGGAACATAGAAATCAGATGCGATATCTCGTTTTAAGAAGCACTAGAACAGTATTGCTTCGTTACGGAGGCATCTGCAAACGCTATTTCCTAGCAAGGACGTGTCGCATTTACATTTTTTTGAAGTGTCACGTTCTAAAGTCGCGAAAGCGCTCGTCACGTGGACACTTTTCGTAGCCGTTCCCGAAATCGAAGCGAATTGCGCAGTGCTGGGTTCGTCGGTGGACAAGACTCGATTACCGGGTACAAAGAAGTGCAACTTACCTTTCGATGCTACTGGCGTCGTAGCTCTCCTCATCCTCGTAGCGTGGAGTGGAATCCTCCCTCGCGCATGTGTGGCGTCGCATCCCCGTTCCGTGGCGGCCAGTATGCGGGTTGCCAGCGTGTAGGGGATCCGGATGTTGGAGGAGATGCGGATGCTGATCGGTGGCCGTCGAGGTTGGCGGGCGGCGTCTGAGGGTGGCAGGCGGTACGCCTGACGTCACAAAATGCGACACTTTGCTAGGAAGTAGCGTTAGCAGATATCTACGTATCGAAGCAATAAATTTCTAATGCTTTTTAAAACGCGATATCGAATTTCATTTCTATGTCTCATGATAAGATATAATATTCATTGCGAAGTGTTATGTATACCTCGTATTCACTTCAAAAGAATGAAAATGAGTCACTGCCTTCCTATTAAATAGCGTTTGCAGATATCTACGTATCGTAGCAATAGAGATCTGATGCTTCCTAAAACGCGATATCGCATCTCATTTCTATGTCCCATGATATGATATAATATCCATTGCGAAGTGTTATGTATTCCTCGTCTACACCACAACAGAATGTAAATGCGACACTTCCTTGCTAGGAAATAGCGCTTGCAAATGTCTACGTTTCGAAGCAATAGGGTTCTAATGCTTTTTATATCGTCATATCGCATCTCATATCTACGTTTCCTGATAAGATATAATATTCATTGCAAAGTGTCATGTATACCTCGTATTCCTTTCAAATGAATGTAAATGCGGCACTTCCTTGCTTTGCAGATGTCTACGTATCGGAGCAATAGAGTTCTAATGCTTCTTAAATCGCCATATCGCATCTCATTTCTATGTTTCATTATAAGATATAATATTCACTGTGCAGTGTTATGTATGCCTCGTATTCACTTCAAAAGACTGTAAATGCGACACTTCCTTGCTGGGAAATAGCGTTTGCAGATGTCTACGTATCGTAGCATTAGAGCTCTAATGCTTCTCAAAACGCGACATCGTTTCTCAATCCTATGTTTCATGATAGTATATAATATTTATTGCGTAGTGTCATGTATACCTCGCATACACTTCAAAAGAATGCAGATGCGACACTTCCTTGCTAGGAAATAGCGTTTGCAGATGTCTACGTATCGAAGCAATAGAGTTCTAATGCTTCTTAAATCGTCATATCGCATCTCATATCTACGTTTCCTGATAAGATATAATATTCATTGCGAAGTGTCATGTATACCTCGTATTCCTTTCAAAAGAATGTAAATGCGACACTTCCTTGCTAGGAAGCAGCGTTTGCAGATGTCTACGTATCGAAGCAATAGGGATCTAATGCTTCATAAATCGCCATATCGTATCACATTTCTATGTTGCATGATCAGATATAATATTCAATGTGTAGTGCTATGTATACCTCGTATTCACCTCAAAGCAATGTAAATGCGACACTTCCTTGCTAGGAAGCAGCGTTTGCAGATGTCTACGTATCGAAGCAATAGGGATCTAATGCTTCATAAATCGCCATATCGCATCACATTTCTATGTTACATGATCAGATATAATATTCAATGTGTAGTGCTATGTATACCTCGTATTCACCTCAAAGTAATGTAAATGCGACACTTCCTTGCTAGGAAATAGCGTTTGCAGATGTCTACGTATCGTAGCACTAGTGCTCTAATGCTTCTCAAAACGCGACATCGTTTCTCATTTCTATGTTTAATGATAGTATATAATATTCATTGCCTAGTGTCATGTACACCTCGCATACACTTCAAATGAATGTAAATGCGACACTTCCTTGCTAGGAAATAGCGTTTGCAGATGTCTACGTATCGAGGCAATAGAATTTTAATGCTTCATAAATCGCCATATCGCATCTCATTTCTATGTTTCATGATAAGTTGTAATATTCATTGCGAAGTGTCGTGTATACCTCGTATTCCTTTCAAAAGAATGTAAATGCGACACTTCCTTGCTAGGAAATAGCGTTTCCAGTTGTTTACTTATCGGAGCAATGGAGTTCTATTGCTTCATTCAACACGACGTCGCAAGTCATTTCAATGATTCATGGTAAATTGCATTGTTCTATGCAATATGTTACATTTGTCTGCATCTAGACCTTAGAAGGATGTGAATCCTATACTTACTTGCAACAGAATATCTTTTCCAGATCTCTACGTGTCCAAGCAAGACATTTATAATACTTCATGCAACGCAATGTCGCATCTCATTTCAACGTTTTAAAGCAAGGAATCTGTAATCATATATCCATAACATTATGCTTAACTGTTAGAGATCTTTAATGGAATGTGAACTATGTAATTCCATGCAACGGCATGGCGCTCCGTAGTGTCTGTCTGTTAAAGCAATCGGGCTAGAATTCTCCATGCAATGCGCTGGCGCATCCCATTTCATCGTTTTAAAGTAAGAATGCTGTAATCTCTTATGCATAGCTCTATGCTTATCTGCTTTAAAACTTCATAAGAATGTAATTTCTATAGCTCCATGCAACAGGATTGCCCTTCGTAGTGTCTACATGTCGAGACAATAGAGTACTAATGCATTATACAATGCCATGACTCATCTCATTTCAACGTTTCGAATTAAGTAAGCTGTAATCTTCTATGAAAAGCATTATAATTATCTGCTTCTACTCTACAATAGAATGTGAATTCTATAGATCCAAGCAACAGGAGGGCAGGACCTCCACCATCCTACTGCCTGCCCTGATGCGGGCAAAGGATTCCCAGGGCCACTCAAACCGCGACCAACATCTATCTTATACTCTAACCGATTCATCGTTATGCGTTTTCCATTAAGCTTGCCGGGATCAGTGATATTGATTCGCTCAATCTAAATTATTATTTTCTTTTTAAGTTTCTCGATTTTTTTAATTTCTCTCACGATATCGTCTATTTCGTTGTACCTTACCCTTACAGTATGGTATATAATCTGTTGTTTGATATTTCTAGGATTTCCTCTTAATAAATACAATGCTTCCACATATTTTCTTTCTCTTTCTCTTTAGTTACATTGTTGTTATTTTATGCTTTTCACCCTCCACATTCCCTCTCTACACCATCTCGGAACAGGCTTTATACGATTACTGCAGGATGACGCCCCGGTCTCGTTACACCGAGATCGAGTGTTCTCTCTTGCATCCGTTGATTTATATATGTTATATATTGGAGAATATTTCCTCTTATCCTTTGTATTTTTTGAATGAAATTACATTGACAGAGGTACGAGCTAGTTCTGCACGCCTATTTGAAACAACATTAAATCACCTTGTTAAACAATAATATATTAAATGTGACTTGGACTTTTAAATTTGAATTTATAAACATCTAACAGGTAAATATGTTTTTCTTACTATTCATATCATTATACATTCAGTGATTTATTGTGTGCTGTGATTTGATATATTAACTGCTTGATTATATTTTGCAATGAACTTTGCGTACCAAACATTGTTTATACTCCTGATGGGAGTGGATAGTTCTTCGTTTTATATTCTTATATCGCATTCATTATAAAAGTATATGATATCCTTCTTATGCAGTCATGTATAATTATGTACTGTGACGGTTTTTCCCGTTTCAATCCTCAAGAAAAGGGTATATAGAACCAATAATAACGGGGTATCAGAAGTTTAATCCGGGGTTATATCGGGGTACAGAATATCCGCGTGATTCGGCAACGCGAAGTACAGAACAATAAATTTCCTATCCAGCGAGTATTTCGAAGCTGCGAGGCTGGGACTTTTTGTGCGCCAGCTACTCAAAAAGTAGCAAAAACTAGTAAACCACGCAACCCGGAGAAACCCGGTTCAGGACAACCCTCGAAATTTCGAAATACTCTTTCGCTCGATTGCTTCTAGCCGAGTGCGCAAATTAGGGTCGCGGGATACTGAACTCACGGCTTCTTTCTAGATTGCCTCGACGCGGTATTACAAAAGGGTATACGACACGCCACGAATGACCGTGGATCACCACCCGTTATACAATACAAATTACAATACGCGATATCACAATTGCGGCAGGGAACAAATGGGACTCTTTAGCGTATAAGGACTCACGTACTCGTTTCCAACAAATATGGATCTCGTTCAGTCCGTCTACCTCTCTCTCCCTCTCCCTCTCTCTCTCCTCCGAATCGGTCCGTATAATCGCTTGCTCGGTTGCTCGCTGAGTAGTCGCTAAGTCGTTGAGAAGAATGAGAGGCTGTCTTCGTGCTGGCTAGCTCATTATATAGGTTTGCTGGGGGTCTTCGGATCCCCTTAGATCCTCCTTAGGGCTCCTTGGTGGGGTAGGGCCATACGCTTCGGTATTGTTCGGGGCATCGATCGGTGGATTTCGGCGATCTTCCCTGATCGCCCCCTTTGGTGTGTCTAGAGGGGGTCCTCTGGATTATTTGAACTGCGGCGTGTCGCGCGCCGCGCTTTCCACGGCTCATCTGCAATTCCGCTGCGCATCTTGAGTTTTCCTCTCCATGGGCTCAGGGGAGGGGTGGAGGTCCTTCTCACACCCGAGAACCATCCTGTTCGTCTCCATGGACTATAGCAGCGGTCTTATAGTTGCAGGGCTCTGGATCGTATCCTTCGGGCTTCAGGGTCTCTTCTTGCTCACTTCCCGACTCCTCCACCGTCGAGCCCGTCATGCTACCTCGACGCACAGCTCTTCCGCGAACCTGCGGTCTTCTTCCATCAGCTCGCCAGTCTAATCCTTAGAACGGAGAGAGAGAAAAGAACGGAGGGGGGGGGGGGGGGGGGGGGAGGTTCTACCACCGTGTATTCCACGCTCCTCGCAAATACAGCAATCGCGATGGTCCGTGTCGCGCTTCTCGCATGGGTGGTGATCTGCGAGCTAGTTTAACCGAAGCAGGGAGGGGGGTCGTGAGCGAGCCTTGTGACGTCACCACGTCACAGTACACACAAATTCGCAATTAAGTAGCTATGTGTTCAAATTCAATTCCGAATAATGCACTAAAAAGCATCCCAGATAACAAACGGCAAGATGGTAGCGACACCATGCCGGCACTATATTGCCACTTCCGAGGAGTGTCAGCTGATTCGTAGTCATCTGTGACCGGATTCGTTAACTAAAATGCCAGAACGTGTTACCAGCACGTTCTAGACAAGCGAATCGCGCAGTACCAGCACCACGGTGACACGCGTATCATCGCTCCATTCATGAATTTCCTCAGCAATTACGCAGGATCACATTTGGCAATGGGGAACCTGTGCTTTCATACAAATTAGAACCGTTAGATGTTAGCAGATGTTCAGCATATGAGTATTGATAGACATTTTGATGGTCGTTTTCCTATATTTATAGTTATTGAGCGAGTCGTATATATTTCTTTCAATCCATCATAGACTAAAAGTATTATTTATATAAAAAATATTACTTATAAAATAAAAATTCATGCTGTTGCGTCCCTAACTTCGCCTTGTGTAATTTTTGAAACAACATGCTGTCATCGTATTTAATGTAACCCTCAATTGCATGAATTTGTAACAATAAATTGAAGAAAATATATATAAAATAAGTGTATATATTTTTATGACAAAGTAATTATCGACTTTATGGAAAAATCGCCCTATGGAGCTAGTTTATAGAAAATAATAAAATCGAGTTCTTATATCTTTGTTTTGTGCCCGTGTATCTAATTTGGAATCAAAATAAATAAATTGCGCAGTTTAGTCATTTTTCATATTTGCTTATAATTTTTGTGGAAACAGCTTCCCCATTAGTAAATGTCAGCCTACGCCACAACCACGCGTGTAGCTATGGTGAGCTGATAGTGTCATTGTCACGGCCGTGTAGCCCGTGTGCTATATCTCGGTGCTTTAATAGTGCCGTTATACGAATGCCGCCCCAGTACTAACAGTATACCATTTCGAAAGCTGAGTAGGAGCACTTTGTTAGCACAGTTCTGTCACGGAATTCGTTCCATCCGTTGTCATTGGCGTGCCAATCGCTGGCTGTTTGGGATATTGTAGTGCATGAGGCAGAATTGTTCCTTATCATCGTCATGGAGATGGATTTTCACTCCCCCCTTTTTGAATTTTTTAAATTATTGTTTGGAATTTTTGCCGTTTCTGTATCTCTATGACCGCATTGTGGATTCAACTTATGTACGATCTTTTTGGTCTTCATCTTTTCTTACATGTAATATTATATATGTGATGCACGTTTGTTATGTAATGCTCCGATTTGTAAGCCTCAGATACTTTTATTCTTTGGTAAAGCCACTTATTCGATTAAGATATATTTATTAGACATAGATATAAACAATTAGAAAAATGTTAATAAAACGCGATTAAATATGTTGTTGCAATTATATATTTATGGTCTGAAGATGTAGATGCAATTAATGTCCGATATTTTACGGCTATGAAATATAAAAATCTTTTACTATTCTTCGACCCCTTTACATGTTAAATGAATGATTAGTTCTGCAAGACAAGAAGCCTGAATTAGTGAGATATCTAGGAACATAAGTAATTTGTAAGTAACACATCTTTTCTCTTCGAAATATTTGCCTTTGCATAGAATAGAACGTATAGATATAATTGCCTGTTTTGTACCCATTTCGGTCCAATTCTATTATAGCCTTTGAGCAGAAGTAATATTGATTATACTTGATTTTTGCAATAGTTCTTTGATTAACAGATGTTATTAACCTAGAATCATCATTTGACGGATGTATCAATCTACTTTGTAGCTCCATCAGTTTCTTTTTCTGCTCGCTACTTTCCATTTTCAGTTCCGTATACTTATCCTTTATCATCATCATATATGTTGCGTAAAATTACAATAACTTTTTGTCCTCAAATTTTGCGGATATTTCAATTAAATTTCCTTTGATTAAATAAACGGAAATTAAGAAACAGTGGCACGTACCATTTCTTGGAAACGTTGTATCGTAATTTGCATCTGACTGTTTTGAAAGGCACGCACTTTACTTAACGTTTGCAATGATTCGGTTAGCGAAGTAAAGAAATATTCTACTTTCGAAATTGTTGGCTCTTGTAATTCTAAGGCAAATATATTCACCTGTCGACATCGTGAACATTGTTTTTTGGCAAAATTTCAGAAAAACAAATATATTATAAGTAAAATAATAGACATCATAATATTAAATTTAACTCTGTTCATCGTTGCCTTGTTGGACACATCCATAACAATATACAGGGTGGGGCAGTAATAATTAGCATCTCAGATATCCACGAAACTATAAGTTTCATAGAAGTTTTTGCTAATATAAAATTGCATAGTACAAAGGGCCCATCCGTTGATGAAAATAGTTTTTTTGTAAGTGGAGTTATGTTGGACATATGAAGGTTACCTTCATTTTTTGAAATGAATTGGTATGTCCATCCTTCCGTAATACGATAGAGCATTTTAAAGCAAGTTTATCGATCTGTAACATGAAGGCACTGAAGGTTACAAAAAGTAAAGAAAGGCGATAATACTCACGGTTTTGATAGTAATTGAAACATACGTATTGTAAACAGTGGTGGAAGGCGTAATACTTACCGTTTACTTCACTGTGAATAAACACTTTTCGAAGGGCATTTCAATAGCTTGCAGCATAAGTTAAACATGATAAGATTAGTATTGAAAAATCGGTTCGAATACGTTTGGTTAGGCTGTTCTCTGTGTCGTTCATTTTATAAGTACTGAGCTGCGGATTCCTGAGGACAGCTCACAAAATTGTTGAACTATGGAAGATTATCATTGTGAATCTGAATCAAAAGGTAATTAAATTCCATTAGATTGTAAACAGATCTCAATGTTTCATTTTAGATATTAAGATTAAATACTCTTTACAAAACTACAAGAATGGATACATACCTTTCTGTTATTATTATTTCATAAAGAATTATAATTGCAATTATATAGTTCATTACGATAAAAAATATTTCTCAGAAAATTCTAAATATTAAATTAAAGAATCAAGTAAAACATTTTTAATAATTACGAATATGAAAAATACTTGAACATTCCAATAGAAAGATGTCTAAACAGGAGTTAGAAAAGTCAAGCATTCAATTTCAATTCCAGAATTCATCTATAAGAGGTAAAATGTTTTGAAAGCTTTAATTACAGTCTCTAATGCAAGCAGTTGGGCAGTATTTCAATTTTTAAGAAAATTGATGAAAGTCAACCATTTTGAAGTGGTCAGAATCTTTGTCGTTTGAGCAATAAGTGAATAACAAATAACTGCATAAATTCCAGGCTTAAAACCTTATGGATTAAATCCTATGCAGACTCGTTTATGAGCGAGTTACTAAATAATAATCCACACTAAGTAATCATTTTAAAACTTAAACGATTACATCTCGCGAACTTTCGAAGATATCAGAAGCGTGAAAAGTATGTGGTTTATCAAAAACTCTTCTAAAAGAACGGACGAAGCCAATAGAAATCTTTGTTGAAGTAAGCAAGTTCTAAAGTTCTAAGCAACGCGATGGCCCTTATCTGCCTATGTTTCATAGCAAGTAAGTTCTGAATTTCTATGAAATCCGATGGAATTCCTCACTACTAACGTTTCAAAGTAAGTTCTAAAATTCTCAGTTCTACGTTTAAAACTATGTGTGTTCTATATATCTATGTAAAGTGATGGTTCCTATTAGTTGTGACGGAAACCTATATATAGTAAGTCAGGGAAGCTCGAAGGGGTTAATTATCTAAATGCTTTAAAGTATAAAACGTACTTTAATCTAAAGCGATCTATCGTTCCAAGGTATCCGCTCACATACAACTTTTCTTGGGCGCCAGCTGCTCAGAAAGTAGCAAAGGGATAGACTACACGACCCCCGGAACCCCGGGGCGGAACAACCCTTGAAATTTCGAAATGCTCCTCCTTTCGACTACGCCTAGCCAAGTACACACACTCAGGTCGCGAGATACTGAAGTGACGGCATGTTTATTTATGGTCTCGACGTGGATTTAACTAACAAGGGCTACAGGAAACTACGCAACACGCCGCGAATTACCGGGTATCATAACTCGCTTCACGATATAAGATACAATATACAATATGCGACACAAGAAATGGGACGCTTTAGCGAATAAGCTCTCACGTTCTCTTCTTCAGGTTCCTTGAATTCGCTGGTGGTCCTCGGATCTCCTGCATCCTCCTCGGGGCTCCTTGGTGGAGTGGGCTGTAGGCTTCGGTATTGTTCGGGTCCATCGATCAGTGGATTTCGGCGATTTCCTCTTCTCGACCGCTTGGGCGTCCCTGAGGGGATCCTCCTGATCATTTAAATTGCATAGCGCCTCGCGCGCCGTGCTCCCATGGCCCGCCTGCAGGGCCGCTGGACTTTTGACTTCTCTTTAGGCGGTTAAGGATGGTTGAGGACCTTCTCACATCCCAGAGCGTTATAAAGCACAAAAGCAGATAAGCATAATGCGATGCATAGAGCTTTACAACCTTCTAACTTACTTTGAACTGTTTACATGAAATGCGATACTGCGGTGCATGAAGCATGACAAATTAATTGCTTCGGCACCAGGACATCTAGAAACGCTATCCCCGGGCAAGAAAGTGTAGGGTTCACACTCAATTCATGTGCAGAAGCAGATAAACATAACGCGATGCTATGAATACTACATCTTATCATGAAATATAGAAGTAAGATGCGCAGCCGCGTTTTACGAAGCATTATAACTCTATTGCTTCTAAACCTTCAGATATAGAAACGATATTCCGTAGCAAGGAAGTGATGCAATTACATTCACTTGAAATGTAGAGGAGATATAAATAACGCGTTGCATTGAAATTACATCTTATCATATGACTTAGAACTGACATCCGATATTTTATAAAGAGTTAGAAATCTATTGCTTCGATGCGTAGACATCTAGAAACGCAATTTCCTAGCAAGGAAGTGTGGTATTTACATTCTTTTGAAGTGTAGTCGAGGTATAGATAACACTTCACAATGAATATTATATAATATCATGAAACATAGAAATGATATACGATATCGCGTTATAAGAAGCATTATCACTCTATTGCTTCGATACGTAGACATCTGCAAACACTATTTCCTAGCAAGGAAGTGTCGCATTTACATTCATTTGAAGTGTATGCGAGGTATACATAACACTTCGCAATGAATATTATATCTTATCATGAAACATAGGAATGAGATGCGATATCTCGTTTTAAGAAGCATTAGAACTCTAATGCTTCTCAAAACGCGATATCGCAACTCATTCCTATGTTTCATGATAAGATATAATATTCATTGCGAAGTGTCATGTATATCTCGTATTCACTTCAAAAGAATATAAATGCGACACTCCCTTGCTAGGAAATAGCGTTTGCAGATGTCTACGTATCGTAGCAATAGTGTTCTAATGCTTCTTAAAACGCCATATCGCATCTCACTTCTATATTTCATGATAAGATATAATATTCATTGCGAAGTGTCATGTATATCTCGCATTCACCTCAAAAGAATGTAAATGCGAAACTTCCATGCTAGGAAATAGCGTTTGCAGATGTCTACGTATCGTAGCGATAGAGTTCTAATGCTTCTTAAAACGCGATATCGCATCTCATTTCTATGTTTCATGATAAGATATAATTTTCATTGCGAAGTGCCATGTATACGTCGATTTCACTTCACAAGAATGCAAATGCACTTCCTTGCTAGGAAATATTGTTTGTAGATGTCTACGTATCACAGCAATAGAGTACTAAAGCTTAAAACGAGATGTCGTATTTCATTACTATGTTTCGTAATAAGATATAATATTCAGTGCGAAGTGTCATGTATACCTCGTATTCACTTCAAAAGAATGTAAATGCGACACTTCCTTGCTAGGAAATAGCGATTGCAGAATTCTACGTATCGAAGTAATAGTGTTCTGGTGCTTCTTAAAACGAGACATCGCATCTCATTTCCATGCTTCATGATAAGTTATAATATTCACAGCGAAGTGTTATGTATACCTCGTATACACTTCAAATGAATATAAATGCCACACTTCCTTGCTAGGGAATAGCGTTTCCAGATATCCACGTATAGAAGCAATAGCGTCTTAATGCTTCTTAAAGCGCGATATCGCACCTCAGTTCCATGTTGCACGATAAAACATAATATTCATTGCGAAACGTTACGTATACCTCGTCTACACTTCAAATGAATGTGAATGCCACACATTCTTGCTGGGGAATGCGTTTCCAGATGTCCACGTATCTAAGCAATACAGTTCTTATGCTTCTTAGAACGCGATATCTCCTCTCATTTCTATGTTTCATGATATGATGTAATATTCATTGCAGAGCGTTATGGACACCTCGACTACACTTAAAAAGAATGTAAATGCCACACATCCATGCCAGGAAATGCTTTCCTAATGACTATGTATCGATGCTACAGAGTTCTAATGCGTTTTAAAACGCGATACCGCTTCCCATTTCTGTGTTTCATGATAAGATGTAATATTCATTGCGAAGTGCTACGTATACCTGGTCTACACTTCAAAAGAATATAAATGCCACACTACCTTGCTAGGAAATGCGTTTCCTGATGTCTACGTATCGAAGCAATAAAGATTTAATGCTCCTTAAAGAGCGATAACGCATCTCATTTCCATGTTTCATGATAGGACATAATATTCATTGCGAGGTGTTATGTATGCTTTGTCTATACTTCAAAAGAATGTAAATGCCTCACTTCCTTGCTAGGAAATGCGTCTATAGATGTCTACGTATCGATGCAATGGAGTTCTAATGCTTCGTAAAACGCGAAATCGCATCGCAGTTCTATGTTTCATGATAAGATATAATATTCATTGCGAAGTGTTGTATATACCACTTGTGCTCTTCAAAAGAATGTAACTGCCACACTTCCTTGCTAGAAATGGCGTATCCAGATGTCTACTTATCGGAGCATTAGTGTTCTAATGCTTCTTAAAACGCGATATCGCATCTCATTTCTATGTTGCACGATAAGATATAATGTTCATTGCGAAGTGTTATGTATACGTCGTGTACACTACAAAAGAATGTAAATTGCACACTTCCATCCTAGGAAATGCGTTTCCTGTTGTCCGCGTATCGAAGCAATGGAGGAATACTTCCCAGCAAGGAAGCGTGGCATTTACTTTCATTCGGAGTATAGGCGAAGTATACATAATACTTCGCAATGAATATTATATCTTATCATGAAACATCGAAGTAAGGTGCGATGTTGCGTTTTAAGAAGCAATAGAACTCTAATGCTTCGATACGTAGACATCTGGAAACGCTATTTCCTAGGATGAAAGTGTGGCATTTACATTCTTTTGATGTGCAGACGAGATATACATAACACTTCGGAACGAATACTACATCTTTTCATGAAGCATAGAAATGTGAAGCTATATCGCGTTTTAAGAAACATTAGAACTCCATTGCTTTTATACGTAGACAACTGGTAACGCTACTTCCTAGAAAGGATGTGTGGCCTTTACATTCTTTTGAAGAGCAAACGTGGTATACATAACAGTTCGCAATGGCAATTATATCGTATGATGAAACATAGAAATGAGACGCTATATCGCGTTTTAAGGAGCATTAGAACTTTATTGCTTCGATACGTGGATATCTGGAAACACATTTCCTAGCAAGGAAGTGTGGCATTTACATTCTTTTGATGTCTAGACGAGGTATACATACCACTTCGCAACGAATACTATATCTTAGCATGAGGCATAGAAATGAGATGCGATATCGCCTTTTAAGAATAATTACAACTCTATTTCTTCGATACCTAGACATCTGGGAACGCTATTTCCTAGCATGGAAGTGTGGCATTTACAATCTGTTCAAGTGCAGATGAGGTATGCAAGGAAGTGTGGTATTTACAATCTTTTGAAATGCAGACGATGTATACATGACACTTCGCAATGAATAATATATCTTATCACGAAACATAGAAATGAGATGTGATATCGCGATTTAAGTAGTATTAGAACTCCATTGCTACAATAAGTAGACATCTGCAAACGCTTTTTCCTAGCAAGGAATAGTCGCATTTAGATTCTTTTGAAGTGAGTACGAGGTATACATGACACTTCGCAATTGGTATTAAATCGTAGCATAAAACATTGAAATGAGATGCGATATCGCAAAATAAAAAGCATTAGAACTCTATTACTAAGTTACGTAGAAATCTGCAAACACTATTTAATAGCAAGGAAGTGTAGCATTTACATTTTTTTGAAGTGAATACGAGGTATACATAACACTCCACAATGAATATTATGCCTTATCACGAAACATAGGAATGAGATGCGATGTCGAGATTTAAGAAGCATTAGAACTCTATCGCTTCGATGCGGAGACATCTGCAAACGCTATTTCTTAGCAAGGATGTGTCCCATTTACATTCCTTTGAAGTGAATACGAGGTATACATAACTTTGCACATTGAATATTATATCTTATAATGAAACATAGGAGTGAGCTGCGATGACGCTTGTTAAAAAGTATTAGAACTCTATTGCTGCGATACGTAGAAATCTGCAAACGCTATTTAATAGCAAGGAAGTGTCGCATTTACAATCTTTTGAAGTGAATACGAGGTATACACAACACGCCACAATGAATATTATATCTGATCACGAAACATAGGAATGAGATGCGATATCGCGATTCAAGAAGCATTAGAGCCCTATTGCTTCGATACGGAGACATCTGCAAACGCTTGATCCTAGCAAGGAAGTGTCGCATTTTCATTCTTTTGAAGTGAATACGAGGTATACACAACACGCCACAATGAATATTATATCTTATCATGAAACATAGAAATGTGATGCGATATCTCATTTTATAAAGCATTAGAACCCTATTACTACGATACGTAGGCATCTGCAAGCGCTATTTCCTAGCAAGGAAGTGTCGAATTTACATTCTTTTGAAGTGAATACGAGGTATACATAACACTGCAGTCTGATTATTATATCTTATCATGAAACATAGAAATGAGATGCGATATCGCGTTCTGAGAAGCATTAGAACACTAATGCCACGATACGCAGACATCTGCAAACGCTATTTCCTAGCAAGGAAGTGTCGCATTTACATTCTTTTGACGTAAATACGAGGAATACATAACACTCCACAATGAATATTATATCTTATCATGAAACATAGAAATGTGAAGCGATATCGCGTTTTGAGAAGCACTAGAAATCTAATGCCACGATACGCTGACATCTGCAAACGCTACATCCTAGCAAGGAAGTGTCGCATTTACATTCGTTTGAAGCGTAGACGAGGAATACACAACACTTCGCAATGAACACTATATATTATCATGAAACATAGAAGTCAGATGCGATATCCCGTTTTAAGAATAATTAGAACACAATTGCTTCGATACGTAGACATCTGCAAACGCTATTTGCTAGCATGGAAGTGTCGCGTTTACATTCTTTTGTAGTGAATACGAGGTATACATAACACTGCACTGTGAATATTATATCTTATCGTGAAACATAGAAATGAGATGCAATATGGCGATATAAGAAGTATTAGAACTCTATTGCTTCGATACGTAGATATCTGCAAACACTATTTCCTAGCAAGGAACTGTCGCATTCACTTTCATTTGAAGTGTATGCGAGGTACACATGACACTTCGCAAAGAATATTATATCTTATCATGAAACATAGAAATGAGATGCGATATGACGATTTAAGTAGCTTTAGAACTCTATTGCTTCGATACATAGATATCTGCAAACGCTACTTCCAAGCAAGGAAGTGTCGCATTTACATTCTTTGGAAGTGAATACGAGGTATACATAACACTCCACAATGAGTATTATATATTATCATGAAGCATAGTAATGAGTAGCGATATCGCGTTTTGAGAAGCATTAGAACTCTAATGCTACCATACGTAGACATCTGAAAACGCTATTTCCTGGCAAGGAAGTGTCGCGTTTACATTCTTTTGAAGTGAATACGAGGTATACATAACACTCCACAATGAATATTATATCTTAACATGAAACATAGAAATGAGATGCGATATGACGTTTTAAGAAGCATTAGAATTCTATTGCTTCGATACGTAGACATCTGCAAACGCTATTTCCAAGCAAGGAAGTGTCGCATTTACATCCTTTGGAAGTGAATACGAGGTATACATAACACTTCGCAATGAATATTATATATTATCATGAAACATAGAAATGAGAAGCGATATCGCGTTTTGAGAAGCATTAGAACTCTAATGACACGATACGAAGGCATCTGCAAACACTATTTCCTAGCAAGGAAGCGTCGCCTTTACATTCATTTGAAGTATAGACTAGATATACATAACACTCCATATTGAATATTATATCTTATCATGAAACATAGAAATGAGATGCAATATGGCGATTTAAGAAGCATTAGAACTCTATTGTTTCGATACGTAGACATCTGCAAACGCTATTTCCAAGCAAGGAAGTGTCGCGTTTACATTCTTTTGACAGGAATACGAGGTACACATGACACTTCACAATGAATATTATATCTTATCATGAAACATAGAAATGAGATGCGATATGACGATTTAAGAAGCATTAGAATTATACTGCTTCGATACGTAGACACCTGCAAACGCTATTTCCTAACAAGGGAGTGTCGCATGTACATTCAATTAAATTGTATGCGAGGTATACATGACACTTCGCAGCGAATATCATATATTATCATGAAACATAGAAATGAGAAGCGATATCGCGTTTTGAGAAGCATTAGAACCCTAATGCCACGATACATGGACATCTGCAAACGCTATTTCCTAGCAAGGAAGTGTCGCATTTACATTCATTTGAAGTATAGACGAGATATACATAACACTGCACAATGAACATTATATGTTAACGAGAAACATAGTAGTGAGATGCGATATCCCGTTTTAAGAAGCATTAGAACTCTATTGCTTCGATACGTAGACATCTGCAAACGCTATTTCCTAGCAAGGAACTGTCCCATTCACATTCATTCGAAGTGTATGAGAGGTATACATGACAATTCGCAATGAATATTATGTATTATCATGAAACATGGAAATGAGATGCGATATCGCGAATTAGCAAGCTTTAGAACTCTATTTCTTCGATACGTAGACATCTGCAAACGCCGTTTCCTAGCAAGAAAGTGTCGTGTTTACATTCTTTTGAAGTGAATACGAGGTATACATAACACACCACAATGAATATTATATCTTATTATGAAACATAGAAATGAGATGTAATATTGCGATTTAAGAAGCCTCAGAATTCTATTGCTTCGATACGTAGACATCTGCAAACGCTTCTTCCTAGCAAGGAAGTGTCGCATTTTCATTCTTTTGAAGTTAATAGGAGGTATACATAACAGTGCACAATGAATATTATATCATATCATGAAACATAGAAATGAGATGCGGTATCGCGTTTTAAGGATCGTTAGAACTCTATTGCTACGAAACGTAGACACCTGCAAACGCTATTTCCGAGCTAGGAAGTGTCGCATTTACATTCATTTGAAGTTTATGCGAGGTATACATGACACTCCGCAATGAATATTATACATTATCATGATACATAGAAATGACAAGCGATATCGCGTTTTGAGAAGCATTAGAACTCTAATGCCACGATACGTAGGCATCTGCAAACGCTATTTCCTGGCAAGGAAGTGTCGCATTTACATTCATTTGGAGTGAATACAAGGTACACGTGACACTTCGCAATGAATATTATATCTTATCATGGAACATAGAAGTGAGATGTAATACTGCGATTTAAGAAGCCTCAGAACTCTATTGCTTCGATACGTAGACATCTGCAAACGCTACTTCCTAACAAGGAAGTGTCGCATTTACATTCTTTTGAAAGGAATACGAGGTATAGATGATACCTCGCAATGAATATTATATCTTATCGTGAAACGTAAATATGGGATGCGATTTGACGATTTAAGAAGCGTTAGAAAACTATTGCTTCGATACGTAGACATCTGCAAACGCTACTTCCTAGCAAGGAAGTGTCGCATTTTCATTCTTTTGAAGTTAATAGGAGGTATACATAACGCTGCACAATGAATATTATATCTTATCATGAAACATAGAAATGACAAGCGATATCGCGTTTTGAGAAGCATTAGATCTCTAATGCCACGATACGTAGGCATCTGCAAACGCTATTTCCTGGCAAGGAAGTGTCGCGTTTACATTCTTTTGAAGTGAATACGAGGTATACATAACACTCCACAATGTATATTAAATCTTATTATGAAACATAGAAATGAGACGTAATATTGCGATTTAAGAAGCCTCAGAACTCTATTGCTTCGATACGTAGACATCTGCAAACGCTACTTCCTAACAAGGAAGTGTCGCATTTACATTCTTTTGAAAGGAATACGAGGTATAGATGACACTTCGCAATGAATATTATATCTTATCGTGAAACGTAGATATGGGATGCGATATGACGATTTAAGAAGCATTAGAAAACTATTGCTTCGATACGTAGACATCTGCAGACGCCATTTCCTAGCAAGGAAGTGTTCTATTTACATACTCTTGAAGTGAATACGAGGCATACATAACACTGCACGATGAATATTATATCTTATCATGAAACATAGAAATGAGATGCTATATCGCGTTTCAAGAAGCACTAGAACACCGTTGCTTCGATACGTAGACATCTGCAAACGCTACTTCCTAGCAAGGTAGTGTCGCATTTACATTCAATTGAAGCGTATGCGTGGTATACATGACACTTTGCAATGAATGTTATATCTTGTCTTGTATCACAGAAATGAGATGCGATATCGCGTTTTTTCTAGCATTGGAACAATATTGCTTCGATAAGGAGACATCTGCAAACGCTATTTCCTAGGAAGAAGTGTCGCAATATTATTTCGTATCATGAAACATAGAAATGGGATGCGATATCGCGTTTTAAGAAGCATTAGAAACCTATTGGTTCGATACGTAGACATCTGCAAACGCTATTTCCAAGCAAGGAAGTGTCGCATTTACATTCTTTTGAAGTGAATACGAGGTATTCATAACACTGCACAATGAATATTATATCTTATCATGAAACATAGAAATAAGATGCGATATCGCGATTTAAGAAGCATTGGAACTCTAATGCCACGATACGTTGACATCTGCATACGCTATTTCCTAGCAAGGAAGTGTCGCATTTACATCCATTTGAAGTGAATACGAGGTATACATAACACTCCACAATGAATATTATATCTTATCATGAAACATAGAAATGTGATGTAATATGGCGATTTAAGAAGCATTGGAATTCTATTGCTTTGATACGTATACATCTGCAAGCGCTACTTCCTAGCAAGGAAGTGTCGCATTTACATACTTTTGAAGTGAATACGAGGTATACATAACACTGCACTCTGAATATTATACCTTATCATGAAACATAGAGATGAGATGCGATATCGCGATTTAAGAAGCATTAGAACTCTAATGCCACAATACGTAGACATCTGCAAACGCTACTTCCTAGCAAGGAAGTGTCGCATTTACATTCTTTTGAGAGGAATACGAGGTATACGTGACACTTCGCAATCAATATTATATCTTATCATGAAACATAGAAATTAGATGCGATATGGCGATTTAAGAAGCATTAGAAATCTATTGGTTCGATACGCAGATATCTGCAAACGCTATTTCCTAGCAAGGAAGTGTCGGATTTACATTCATTTGAAGTATAGACGAGATATACATAACACTGCACAATGAATATTATATCTTATCATGAAACATAGAAATGTGTTGCGATATGGCGATTTAAGAAGCATTAGAAATCTATTGGTTCGATACGTAGACATCTGCAAACGCTATTTCCTAGCAAGGAAGTGTCACATTTACATTCTTTTGAAGTGGATACGATGTATACATAACACTTCACAATGAGTATTATATATTAACATGAAACATAGAAATGTGATGCGATATGACGATTTAAGAAGCATTAGAAAACTATGACCTCGATACGTAGACATCTGCAAACGCTATTTCCTAGCAAGCAAGTGTCGCATTTACATACTTTTGTAAGGAGTACGAAGTATACATGACACTTCGCTATGAATATTATATGTTATCATGAAACGTAGATATTAGATGCGTTATGACGATTTAAGAAGCATTAGAAGCCTATTGCTTCGATACGTAGACATCTGCAAACGCTACTTCCTAGCAAGGATGTGTCGCATTTACATTCTTTTCAAGTGAATACGAGGTATACATAACACTGCACAATGAACATTATATCTTATCATGACACATCGGAATGAGAAGCGATATGGCGACTTAAGAAGCATTAGATTCCTATTGCTTCAATACGTAGACACCTGCAAACGCTGTTTCCTAGCAAGGAAGTGTCGCATTGACATTCTTTTGAGGTGAATGCGAGGTATACATAACACTCCACAATGAATATTATATCCTATCATGAAAACTAGAAATGAGGTGCGATATCGCGTTTTGAGAAGCATTAGATCTCTAATGCCACGATACGTAGGCATCTGCAAACGCTATTTCCTGGCAAGGAAGTGTTGCGTTTACATTCTTTTGAAGTGAATACGAGGTATACATAACACTCCACAATGTATATTATATCTTATTATGAAACATAGAAATGAGACGTAATATGGCGATTTAAGAAGCATTAGAACTCTATTGCTTCGATACGTAGACATCTGCAAACCCTATTTCCTAGCAAGGAAGTGTCGCATTTACATTCATTTGAAGTATAGACGAGATATACATAACAATGCACAATGAATATTATATCTTATCATGAAACATAGGAATGGGATGCGATATGGCGATTTAAGAATCATTAGAAATCTATTGGTTCGATACGTAGACATCTGCAAACGCAACTTCCTAGAAAGGAACTGTCGCATTTACATTCATTTGATGTGTATGCGAGGTATACATGACATTACGCAGTGAATATTATACATTATCATGAAACATAGAAATGAGAAGCGATATGGCGACTTAAGAAGCATTATATCCCTATTGCTTCAATACGTAGACACCTGCAAACGCTATTTCCTAGCAAGGAAGTGTCGCATTGACATTCTTTTGAGGTGAATGCGAGGTATACATAACACTGCACAATGAATATTATATCTTATCACGAAACATTCAAATGAGATGCGATATCGCGATTTAAGAAGCATTAGATCCCTACTTCTTCGACACGTAGACACCTGCAAACGTTATTTCCTAGCAAGGATGTGTCGCATTTACATTCTTTTGAAGTGAATACGAGGTATACATAACACTCCACAATGAATATTATATATTATCATGAAACATAGAAATGTGATGCGATATGACGATTTAAGAAGCATTAGAAAACTATTGCCTCGATACGTAGACATCTGCAAACGCTATTTCCAAGCAAGGAAGTGTCGCACTTACATTCTTTTGAAGTGAATACGAGGTATTCATAACACTGCAAAATGAATATTATATCTTATCATGAAACATAGAAATGAGATGCGATATCGCGATTTAAGAAGCTTTAGAGCTCTATTGCTTCGATACGTAGATATCTGCAAACGCTATTTCCTAGCAAGGAACTGTCGCATTCACATTCATTTGTAGTGTATGCGAGGTACACATAACACTCCGCAATGAATATTGTATATTATCATGAAACATAGTAATGAGTAGCGATTTCGCGTTTTGAGAAGCATTAGACCTCTAATGCCACGATACGTAGACATCTGCAAACGACATTTCCCAGGAAGGAAGTGTCGCATTTACATTCATTTGAAGTATAGACGAGATAGACATGACACTGCACAATGAATATTACATCTTATCATGAAACATAGAAATGGGATGCGATATCGCGATTTAAGAAAAATTAGAACACTATTGCTTCGATACGTAGACATCTGCAAACGCTACTTCCTAGCCAGGAAGTGTCGCATTTACATTCTTTTGAAAGGAATACGAGGTATACATGGCACTTCGCAATGAATATTATATCTTATCAGGAAACGTAGAAATGGGATGCGATATGACGATTTAAGAAGCATTAGAACTCTATTGCTTCGATACGTAGAAATCTGCAAACCCTATTTCCTAGCAAGGAAGTGTCGCATTTACATTCATTTGAAGTATAGACGAGATATACATAACAATGCACAATGAATATTATATCTTATCATGAAACATAGAAATGGGATGCGATATGGCGATTTAAGAAGCATTAGAAATCTATTGGTTCGATACGTAGACATCTGCAAACGCAACTTCCTAGAAAGGAACTGTCGCATTTACATTCATTTGAAGTGTATGCGAGGTATACATGACATTACGCAGTGAATATTATACATTATCATGAAACATAGAAATGAGAAGCGATATGGCGACTTAAGAAGCATTAGATTCCTATTGCTTCAATACGTAGACACCTGCAAACGCTGTTTCCTAGCAAGGAAGTGTCGCATTGACATTCTTTTGAGGTGAATGCGAGGTATACATAACACTGCACAATGAATATTATATCTTATCACGAAACATTCAAATGAGATGCGATATCGCGATTTAAGAAGCATTAGATCCCTATTTCTTCGACACGTAGACACCTGCAAACGTTATTTCCTAGCAAGGATGTGTCGCATTTACATTCTTTTGAAGTGAATACGAGGTATACATAACACTCCACAATGAATATTATATCTTATCGTGAAAGATAGAAATGAGCTGCGAAATGGCGATTTAAGAAGCATTGGAACACTAGTGCTACGATACGTAGACATCTGCAAACGCTACTTCCTAGCCAGGAAGTGTCGCATTTACATTCTTTTGAAAGGAATACGAGGTATACATGGCACTTCGCAATGAATATTATATCTTATCAGGAAACGTAGAAATGGGATGCGATATGACGATTTAAGAAGCATTAGAACTCTATTGCTTCGATACGTAGAAATCTGCAAACCCTATTTCCTAGCAAGGAAGTGTCGCATTTACATTCATTTGAAGTATAGACGAGATATACATAACAATGCACAATGAATATTATATCTTATCATGAAACATAGAAATGGGATGCGATATGGCGATTTAAGAAGCATTAGAAATCTATTGGATCGATACGTAGACATCTGCAAACGCAACTTCCTAGAAAGGAACTGTCGCATTTACATTCATTTGAAGTGTATGCGAGGTATACATGACATTACGCAGTGAATATTATACATTATCATGAAACATAGAAATGAGAAGCGATATGGCGACTTAAGAAGCATTAGATTCCTATTGCTTCAATACGTAGACACCTGCAAACGCTGTTTCCTAGCAAGGAAGTGTCGCATTGACATTCTTTTGAGGTGAATGCGAGGTATACATAACACTGCACAATGAATATTATATCTTATCACGAAACATTCAAATGAGATGCGATATCGCGATTTAAGAAGCATTAGATCCCTATTTCTTCGACACGTAGACACCTGCAAACGTTATTTCCTAGCAAGGATGTGTCGCATTTACATTCTTTTGAAGTGAATACGAGGTATACATAACACTCCACAATGAATATTATATCTTATCGTGAAAGATAGAAATGAGCTGCGAAATGGCGATTTAAGAAGCATTGGAACACTAGTGCTACGATACGTAGACATCTGCAAACGCTACTTCCTAGCCAGGAAGTGTCGCATTTACATTCTTTTGAAAGGAATACGAGGTATACATGGCACTTCGCAATGAATATTATATCTTATCAGGAAACGTAGAAATGGGATGCGATATGACGATTTAAGAAGCATTAGAACTCTATTGCTTCGATACGTAGAAATCTGCAAACCCTATTTCCTAGCAAGGAAGTGTCGCATTTACATTCATTTGAAGTATAGACGAGATATACATAACAATGCACAATGAATATTATATCTTATCATGAAACATAGAAATGGGATGCGATATGGCGATTTAAGAAGCATTAGAAATCTATTGGATCGATACGTAGACATCTGCAAACGCAACTTCCTAGAAAGGAACTGTCGCATTTACATTCATTTGAAGTGTATGCGAGGTATACATGACATTACGCAGTGAATATTATACATTATCATGAATCATAGAAATGAGAAGCTATATGGTGACTTAAGAAGCATTAGATTCCTATTGCTTCAATACGTAGACACCTGCAAACGCTGATTCCTAGCAAGGAAGTGTCGCATTGACATTCTTTTGAGGTGAATGCGAGGTATACATAACACTGCACAATGAATATTATATCTTATCACGAAACATTCAAATGAGATGCGATATCGCGATTTAAGAAGCATTAGATCCCTATTTCTTCGACACGTAGACACCTGCAAACGTTATTTCCTAGCAAGGATGTGTCGCATTTACATTCTTTTGAAGTGAATACGAGGTATACATAACACTCCACAATGAATATTATATCTTATCGTGAAACATAGAAATGAGATGCGAAATGGCGATTTAAGAAGCATTGGAACACT
This sequence comes from Xylocopa sonorina, assembly GCF_050948175.1. Lineage (NCBI taxonomy): Eukaryota > Metazoa > Arthropoda > Insecta > Hymenoptera > Apidae > Xylocopa > Xylocopa sonorina. The sequence continues at coordinate 2,158,774 of NW_027490091.1, forward strand.
ATTGCTACGATACGTAGACATCTGCAAACGCTACGTCCTAGCAAGTAAGTGTCGCATTTACATTCATTTGATGTGTATGCGAGGTATACATGACACTTCGCAATGAATAATAAATATTATCATGAAACATAGGAAAGAAATGCGATATCGCGTTTTGAGAAGCATTGGATTTGTAATGCCACGATACGTAGACATCTGAAAACGCAATTTCCTAGGAAGGAAGCGTCGCATTCACATTGATTTCTTCGATACGTAGACATCTGCAAACGCTACTTCCTAGCAAGGAAGTGTCGCATTTACATTCCTTTGAAACGAATACGAGGTATACATGACACTCCACAATGAATATTATATCCTATCATGAAAACTAGAAATGAGGTGCGATATCGCGTTTTGAGAAGCATTAGATCTCTAATGCCACGATACGTAGGCATCTGCAAACGCTATTTCCTGGCAAGGAAGTGTCGCGTTTACATTCTTTTGAAGTGAATACGAGGTATACATAACACGGCACAATGAATATTATATATTATCATGAAACATAGAAATGAGATGTGATATCGCGATTTAAGAAGCTTTAGAACTCTATTGCTTCGATACGTAGATATCTGCAAGCACTATTTCCTAGAAAGGAACTGTCGCATTCACATTCATTTGAAGTGTATGCGAGGTATGCATGACACTTCGCAATGAATATTATATATTATCATGAAACATAGATATGAGATGCGATATCGCGTATTAGCAAGCTTTAGAAACCTATTTCTTGGATACGTAGACATCTGCAAACGCTACTTCCAAGCAAGGAAGTGTCGCATTTACATTCTTTTGAAGTGAATACGAGGTATTCATAATACGGCACAATGAACATTATATCTTATCATGAAACATAGAAATGAGATGCGATATCGCGATTTAAGAAGCTTCAGATCTCTATTGCTTCGATACGTAGATATATGCAAACACTATTTCCCAGCAAGGAACTGTCGCATTCACATTCATTTGAAGTGTATGCGAGGTATACATGACACATCGCAATGAATATTATATATTATCATGAAACATATATATGAGATGCGATATCGCGAATTAGCAAGCGTTAGAAGTCTATTGCTTCGATACGTAGACATCTGCAAACGCTATTTCCTAGCAAGGAAGTGTCGCATTTACATTCTTTTGAAGTAAATACGCGTTATACATGACACTCCACAATGTATACTATATCTTATCATGAAACATAGAAATGAGATGCAATATGGCGATTTAAGAAGCATTAGAACTCCATTGCTTCGATACGTAGACATCTGCAAACGCTACTACCTACCAAGGAAGTGTCGCATTTACATTCTTTTGAAGTGAATACGAGGTATACATAACACATCACAATGAATATTATATATTATCATGAAACATAGTAATGAGTAATGATATCGCGTTTTGAAAGCATTAGAAATCTAATGCCACGATACGTAGACATCTGCAAACGCTATTTCCTAGCAAGGAAGTGTCGCATTTACATCCATTTGAAGTATAGACGAGATATACATAACACTGCACAATGAATATTATATCTTATTATGAAACATAGAAATGAGATGCGATATCGCGATTTAAGAAGTATTAGAACACTATTTCTTCGACACGGAGACATCTGCGAACGCTATTTCCTAGCAAGGTATTGTCGCATTTACTTTCTTTTGAAGTGAATACGAGGAGTACATAACACTGCACATTGAGTAATATATCTTATCATGAAGCATAGGAATGTGATGCGATATCGCTTTTTGAGAAGCGTTAGAACTCTATTGCTTGGATACGTAGACATCTGCCAGCGCTATTTCCTAGCAAGGTATTGTCGCATTTACATTGTTTTGAACTGAATACGAGGAGTACATAACACTGCACATTGAATATTATATCTAATCATGAAACATAGGAATGAGATGCGATATCACGTTTTGAGATGCATTAGGACTCTATTGCTTCGATACGTAGATATCTGCAAACGCTATTTCCTAGCAAGGAAGTGTCGCATTTACATTCATTTGAAGTGTATGCGAGGTATACATGACACTTCGCAGTGAATACTATATTTTATCTCGAAACATAGAAATGAGACGCGATATCGCGATGTAAGAAGCATTAGAACACTATTGCTTCGATACGTAGACATCTGCAAACGCTTTTTCCTGGCAAGGATGTGTCGCATTTACATTATTTTGAAGTGAGTACCAGGTATACATGACACTTCGCAATGAATATTATATCGTAACATGAAGCATAGAAATGAGATGCGACATCGCGTTTTGAGAAGCATTAGAACCCTATTGCTACGATACGTAGATATCTGTAAACGCTATTTCCTAGCAAGGAAGTGTCGCATTTACATTCTTTCGAAATGAACACGAGGTAAGCATGACACTTCGCAATGTATATTATATCTTATCACGAAACATAGAAATGAGATGCGATATCGCGATTTAAGAAGCATTTGAACACTATTGCTTCGATACGTAGACATCTGCAAACGCTATTTCCTAGCAAGAAAGTATCGCATTTACGTTCATTTGAAGTGCATGCGAGGCATACAAGATAGTTCGCAATGAATATTATATCTTATCATGAAACATAAAAAATGAGACTCGATATGACGATTTAAGAAGCATTAGAATTCTATTGCTTCGATACGTAGACATCTGCAAACGCTATTTCCTACGAAGGAAGTGTCGCATTTACATTCATTTTAAGTGTATGCGAGGTATACATGACATTTCGCAATGAATATTATATATTATCCTGAAACATAGAAATGAGAAGCGATATCGCGTTTTGAGAAGCCTTAGAACTATAATGCCACGATACGTAGACATCTGCAAACGCTATTTCCTAGCAAGAAACTGTCGCATTCACATTAATTTGAATTTTGTGCGAGGTATACATGACACTTCGCAACGAATATTATATCTTATCACGAAACATAGAAATGAGATGCGGTATCGCGAATTAGCATGCTTTAGAAACCTATTGCTTCCATACGTAGACATATGCAAACGTTATTTCCTAGCAAGGAAGTGTCGCATTTACATTCACTTGAAGTATAGACGAGATATACATAACACTGCACAATGAAAATTATATCTTATCATGAAACATAGAAATGATATGCGATATCGCTATTTAAGAAGCATTAGAACTCTATTGCTTCGATACCTAGACATCTCCAAACGCTACTTCCTAGCAAGGAAGTGTCGCATTTACATTCTTTTGAAGTGAATACGTGGTATACATAACACACCACAATGAAGATTATATATTATCATGAAACATAGTAATGAGTAGCGATATCGCGTTTTGAGAAGCATTAGAACTCTATTGCTTCGATATGTAGACATCTGCAAACGCTTCTACCTAGCAAGGAAGTGTCGCATTTACATTCTTTTGAAAGGAATACGAGGTATACATGACACTTCGCAATGAATATTATATCTTATCATGAAACATAGAAATGAGATGCGATATGACGATTTAAGAATCATTAGAACTCTATTGCTTCGATACGCAGACATCTGCAAACGCTATATCCTTGCAAGGAAGTGTCGCATTTACATTCATTTGAACTGTGGACGAGATATACATAACACTGCACAATGAATATTATATCATATAATGAAACATAGAAATGAGATGCGATATCGCAATTTAAGAATCATTAGAACACTATTGCTTCGATACGTAGACAACTGCAAACGCTATTTCCCAGCAAGGAAGTGTCGCAGTTACATTCTTTTGAAGTGAATACGAGATATATATAACACTCCACAATGAATATTATATCTTATCATGACACATAGAAATGTGATGTAATATGGCGATTTAAGAAGCATTAGAACACAATTGCTTCGATACGTAGACATCTGCAAACGCTACTTCCTAGCAAGGAAGTGTCGCATTTACTTTCTTTTGAAGTGAATACGAGGAGTACATAACACTGCACATTGAGTAATATATCTTATCATGAAGCATAGGAATGTGATGCGATATCGCTTTTTGAGAAGCGTTAGAACTCTATTGCTTGGATACGTAGACATCTGCCAGCGCTATTTCCTAGCAAGGTATTGTCGCATTTACATTGTTTTGAACTGAATACGAGGAGTACATAACACTGCACATTGAATATTATATCTAATCATGAAACATAGGAATGAGATGCGATATCACGTTTTGAGATGCATTAGGACTCTATTGCTTCGATACGTAGATATCTGCAAACGCTATTTCCTAGCAAGGAAGTGTCGCATTTACATTCATTTGAAGTGTATGCGAGGTATACATGACACTTCGCAGTGAATACTATATTTTATCTCGAAACATAGAAATGAGATGCGATATCGCGATGTAAGAAGCATTAGAACACTATTGCTTCGATACGTAGACATCTGCAAACGCTTTTTCCTGGCAAGGATGTGTCGCATTTACATTATTTTGAAGTGAGTACCAGGTATACATGACACTTCGCAATGAATATTATATCGTAACATGAAGCATAGAAATGAGATGCGACATCGCGTTTTGAGAAGCATTAGAACCCTATTGCTACGATACGTAGATATCTGTAAACGCTATTTCCTAGCAAGGAAGTGTCGCATTTACATTCTTTCGAAATGAACACGAGGTAAGCATGACACTTCGCAATGAATATTATATCTTATCACGAAACATAGAAATGAGATGCGATATCGCGATTTAAGAAGCATTTGAACACTATTGCTTCGATACGTAGACATCTGCAAACGCTATTTCCTAGCAAGAAAGTATCGCATTTACGTTCATTTGAAGTGCATGCGAGGCATACAAGATAGTTCGCAATGAATATTATATCTTATCATGAAACATAAAAAATGAGACTCGATATGACGATTTAAGAAGCATTAGAATTCTATTGCTTCGATACGTAGACATCTGCAAACGCTATTTCCTACGAAGGAAGTGTCGCATTTACATTCATTTTAAGTGTATGCGAGGTATACATGACATTTCGCAATGAATATTATATATTATCCTGAAACATAGAAATGAGAAGCGATATCGCGTTTTGAGAAGCCTTAGAACTATAATGCCACGATACGTAGACATCTGCAAACGCTATTTCCTAGCAAGAAACTGTCGCATTCACATTAATTTGAATTTTGTGCGAGGTATACATGACACTTCGCAACGAATATTATATCTTATCACGAAACATAGAAATGAGATGCGGTATCGCGAATTAGCATGCTTTAGAAACCTATTGCTTCCATACGTAGACATATGCAAACGTTATTTCCTAGCAAGGAAGTGTCGCATTTACATTCACTTGAAGTATAGACGAGATATACATAACACTGCACAATGAAAATTATATCTTATCATGAAACATAGAAATGATATGCGATATCGCTATTTAAGAAGCATTAGAACTCTATTGCTTCGATACCTAGACATCTCCAAACGCTACTTCCTAGCAAGGAAGTGTCGCATTTACATTCTTTTGAAGTGAATACGTGGTATACATAACACACCACAATGAAGATTATATATTATCATGAAACATAGTAATGAGTAGCGATATCGCGTTTTGAGAAGCATTAGAACTCTATTGCTTCGATATGTAGACATCTGCAAACGCTTCTACCTAGCAAGGAAGTGTCGCATTTACATTCTTTTGAAAGGAATACGAGGTATACATGACACTTCGCAATGAATATTATATCTTATCATGAAACATAGAAATGAGATGCGATATGACGATTTAAGAATCATTAGAACTCTATTGCTTCGATACGCAGACATCTGCAAACGCTATTTCCCAGCAAGGAAGTGTCGCAGTTACATTCTTTTGAAGTGAATACGAGATATATATAACACTCCACAATGAATATTATATCTTATCATGACACATAGAAATGTGATGTAATATGGCGATTTAAGAAGCATTAGAACACAATTGCTTCGATACGTAGACATCTGCAAACGCTACTTCCTAGCAAGGAAGTGTCGCATTTACATTCTTTTGAAGTGAATACGAGGTATACATAACACTCCACAATGAATATTATATATTATCATGAATCGTAGTAATGTGTAGCGATATCGCGTTTTGAGAAGCATTACAACTCTATTGCTTCGATACGTAGACATCTGCAAACGCTATTTCCTAGGAAGGAATTGTCGCATGTACATTCTTTTGAGGTGAATACGAGGTATACATAACACTGCACAATGAATATTATATCATATAATGAAACATAGAAATGAGATGCGATATCGCAATTTAAGAATCATTAGAACACTATTGCTTCGATACGTAGACAACTGCAAACGCTATTTCCCAGCAAGGAAGTGTCGCAGTTACATTCTTTTGAAGTGAATACGAGATATATATAACACTCCACAATGAATATTATATCTTATCATGACACATAGAAATGTGATGTAATATGGCGATTTAAGAAGCATTAGAACACAATTGCTTCGATACGTAGACATCTGCAAACGCTACTTCCTAGCAAGGAAGTGTCGCATTTACATTCTTTTGAAGTGAATACGAGGTATACATAACACTCCACAATGAATATTATATATTATCATGAATCGTAGTAATGTGTAGCGATATCGCGTTTTGAGAAGCATTACAACTCTATTGCTTCGATACGTAGACATCTGCAAACGCTATTTCCTAGGAAGGAATTGTCGCATGTACATTCTTTTGAGGTGAATACGAGGTATACATAACACTGCACAATGAATATTATATCTTATCATGAAACATAGAAATGAGATGCGATATGGCGAATTAAGAGGCATTTGAATTCTATTGCTTCGATACGTAGACATCTGCAGACGCTACTTCCTAGCAAGGAAGTGGCGCATTTACATTCTTTTGAAAGGAATACGAGGTATACATGACACTTCGCAATGAATATTATATCTTATCATGAAACATAGAAATGAGATGGGATATGACGATTTAAGAATCAGAACTCCATTGCTTCGAAACGCAGACATCTGCAAACGCTATTTCCTTGCAAGGAAGTGTCGCATTTACATTCATTTGAAGTGTAGACGAGATATACATAACACTGCACAATGAATATTATATCTTATCATGAAACATAGAAATGGGATGCGATATGGCGATTTAAGATGCATTAGACAATTATTGCTTCGATACGTAGACACCTGCAAACGCTATTTCCTAGCAAGGAAGTGTCGCAATTACATTCTTTTGAAACGAATACGAGGTATACATGACACGTCGCAATGACTATTATATCTTATCATGAAACATAGAAATGAGATGCGATATGACGATTTAAGAAGCATTAGAATTCTGTTGCTTCGATACGTAGACATCTGCAAACGCTATTTCCTAGCTAGGAAGTGTCGCATTTACACTCCTTTGAAGTGAATACTAGGTATACATAACACTCAACAATGAATATTATATCTTATCATGAAGCAAAGAAATGAGGAGCGATTTCGCGCTTTAGGAGGCATTAGAATTCTATTGCTACGTTTCGTGGACATCTGCAAACGCTACTTCCTTGCGAGGAAGTGTCGCAATTACATTCTTTAGAAGTGAATACGAGGTATACATGACACCTCGCATTGAATATTATATGTATTCATGAAACATAGAAATAAGATGCGATATCGCTTCTTAAGAAGCATTAGAAACCTATTGCCACAATACGCAGACATCTGCAGACGCTATTTCCTGGCAAGGAAGTGTCGCGTTTACATTCTTTTGAAGTGAATACGAGGTATACATAACACTCCACAATGAATATTATATCTTATCATGAAACATAGAAGTGAGTTGCGATCTCGCGTTTGAAGAAGCGTTAGAGCTCTATTGCCATGATACATTGACACCTGCAAACGCTATTTCCTAGCAAGGAAGTGTCGCATTTACATTCATTTGAAGTGTATGCGACGTATACATGACACTTCGCAGTGAATATTATATATTATCATGAAACATAGAAATGAGAAGCGATATGGCGATATAAGAAGCATTAGAACCCTATTGCTTCGATACGTAGACATCTGCAAACGCTACTTCCTAGCAAGGAAGTGTCGTACTTACGTTCTCTTGAATGGAATACGAGGTATACATGACACTTCGCAATGAATATTACATCTTATCAAGAAACGTAGATATGAGATGCGATATGACGATTTAAGAAACATTAGAAAACAATTGCTTCGATACGTAGACACCTGCAAACGATACTTCCTAGCAAGGAAGTGTCGCATTTACTTTTCTTTTGAATTGAATGGGAGGTATACGTAACACTGCACAATGAATATTAAATCTTATCATGAAACATAGAATTGAGATGCGATATCACGATTTAAGGAGCATTAGAACACTATTGCTTCGATACGTCGAAATCTGCAACCGCTACTTCCTAGCAAGGAAGTGTCGCATTTACGTTCATTTGAAGTGTATAAGTGGTATACATGACACTTCGATGTGAATATTATATATTAACATGAAACATAGAAACTAGATGCGATATGGCGATTTAAGAAGCATTAGAAGTCTATTGGTTCGATACGTAGACATCTGTAAACGCTACTTCCTAGCAAGGATGTGTCGCGTTTACATTCTTTTGGAAGGAATACCAGGGTATACATGACACTTCGCAATGAATATTATATCTTATCATGAAAAATAGAAATGAGATGCGGTATGACGATTTAAGAAGCATTAGAACTCTATTGCGTCGATACGTAGACATCTGCAAAACTAATTCCTAGCAAGGAAGTGTCGCATTTACATTCTTTTGAAGTGAATACGAGGAATACATAACACTGCACAATGAATATTATATCTTATCATGAAACATAGAAATGAGATGCGACATCGCGATTTAAGATGCATTAAAACACTATTGCTTCGATACGCAGACATCTGCAAACGCTATTTCCTAGCAAGGAGGTGTCTCATTTTCGTTCGTTTGAAGTGTATGCGAGGTATACATAACACTGCACAATGAATATTATATTTTATCATGAAACATAGAAATGAGATGCGATATCGCGATTCAAGAAGCATTAGAAATATATTGCTTCGATACGTAGACATCTGCAAACGCTACTTCCTAGCAAGGAAGTGTCGCAGCTACATTCTCTGGAAGTGAATGCGAGGTATACATGACACTTCGCAATGAATATTATATATTATCATGAAACATAGTAATGAGTAGCAATATCGCGTTTTGTGAAGCATTAGAACTCTAATGCTACCATACGTAGACATCTGCAAACGCTATTTCCTATCAAGGAAGTGTCGCGTTTACATTCTTTTGAAGTGAATACGAGGTATAGATAACACTCCACAATGAATATTATATCTTAACATGAAACATAGAAATGACATGCGATATGACGATTTAGGAAGCATTAGAATTCAGTTGCTTCGATACGTAGACATCTGCAAACGCTATTTCCTAGCAAGGAAGTGTCGCATTTACATTCTTCTGATGTGAATACGAGGTATACATAACACTGCACAGTGAGTACTATATCTTATCATGAAACATAGAAATGAGATGCGATATGGCGATTTAAGAAGCATTAGAACTCCATTGCTTCGATACGTAGACATCTGCAAGCGCTACTTCCTAGCAAGGAAGTGTCGCATGTACATTCAATTGAAGTGTATGCGAGATATACATGGCACTTCGCAATGAATATTATATATTATCACGAAACATAGAAATGAGAAGCGATACCGCGTTTTGAGAAGCATTAGAACTCTAATGCCACGATACGCAGACATCTGCAAACGCTATTTCCTAGCAAGGAAGTGTCGCATTTACATTCAATTGAAGTGTATGCAAGGTATACATGACACTACTCGATGAATATTATATACTATCATGAAACATAGAAATAAGAAACGCTGTCGCGTTTTGAGAAGCATTAGAGCACTAACTCTACGATACGTAGACATCTGCAAACGGTATTTCCTAGCAAGGAAGTGTCGCATTTACATTCTTTTGAAATGAATACGAGGTATACATAGCACTCCACAGGGAATATTATATATTATCATGAAACATAGTAACGAATAGCTATATCGCGTTTTGAGATGCATTAGAACTCTAATGCTACGATACGTAGACATCTGCAAACGCTATTTCCTGGCAAGGAAGTGTCGCATTTACATACATTTGATGTGAATACGAGGTATACATAACACTCCACAATAAATATTATATCTTATAATGAAACATAGAAATGAGAAGCGATATGGCGATTTAAGAAGCATTAGAGCTCTATTGCTTCGATACGTAGACATCTGCAAACGCTATTTCCAAGCAAGGAATTGTCGCATTTACATTCATTTGAAGTGTATGCGAGGTATACATGACACTACGCAAAGCATATTATATACTATCATGAAACATAGAAAGGAGCAACGATGTCGGGATTTGAGAAGCATTAGAGCACTAATGCTACGATACATAGACATCTGCAAACGCTATTTCCTAGCAAGGAAGTGTCGCATTTACATTCTTCTGATGTGATTACGAGGTATACATAACACTGGACAGTGAATATTATTTCTTATCATGAAACATAGAAATGAGATGCGATATGGCGATTTAAGAAGCATTAGAAATTTATTGCTTCGATACGTAGACATCTGCAAACGCTACTTCCTAGCAAGGAAGTGTCGCATTTACATTCTTCTGATGTGAATACGAGGTATACATAACACTCCACAGTGAATATTATATATTATCATGAAACATAGTAACGAATAGCTATATCGCGTTTTGAGAAGCATAAGAACTCTAATGCTTCGATACGTAGACATCTGCAAACGCTATTTCCTAGCAAGGAAGTGTCGCATTTACATTCATTTGAAGTATAGACGAGATATACATAACACTGCAGAATGAATATTATATCTTATCATGAAACATAGAAATGAGATGCGATATGGCGATTTAAGAAGCATTAGAACTCCATTGCTTCGATACGTAGACATCTGCAAACGCTACTTCCCAGCAAGGAAGTGTCGCATGTACATTCAATTGAAGTGTATGCGAGATATACATGGCACTTCGCAATGAATATTATATATTATCACGAAACATAGAAATGAGAAGCGATACCGCGTTTTGAGAAGCATTAGAACTCTAATGCCACGATACGCAGACATCTGCAAACGCTATTTCCTGGCAAGGAAGTGTCGCATTTACATTCAATTGAAGTGTATGCAAGGTATACATGACACTACTCGATGAATATTATATACTATCATGAAACATAGAAATAAGAAACGCTGTCGCGTTTTGAGAAGCATTAGAGCACTAACTCTACGATACGTAGACATCTGCAAACGGTATTTCCTTGCAAAGAAGTGTCGCATTTACATTCTTTTGAAATGAATACGAGGTATACAAAGCACTCCACAGGAAATATTATATATTATCATGAAACATAGTAACGAATAGCTATATCGCGTTTTGAGATGCATTAAAACTCTAATGCTACGATACGTAGACATCTGCAAACGCTATTTCCTGGCAAGGAAGTGTCGCATTTACATACACTTGATGTGAATACGAGGTATACATAACACTCCACAATAAATATTATATCTTATAATGAAACATAGAAATGAGAAGCGATATGGCGATTTAAGAAGCATTAGATCTCTATTGCTTCGATACGTAGACATCTGCAAACGCTATTTCCAAGCAAGGAATTGTCGCATTTACATTCATTTGAAGTGTATGCGAAGTATACATGACACTACGCAATGTATATTATATACTATCATGAAACATAGAAAGGAGCAACGATGTCGGGTTTTGAGAAGCATTAGAGCACTAATGCTACGATACATAGACATCTGCAAACGCTATTTCCTAGCAAGGAAGTGTCGCATTTACAATCATTTGAAGTGTATGCAAGGTATACATGACACTACTCGATGAATATTATATACTATCATGAAATATAGAAATGAGAAACGCTGTCGCGTTTTGAGAAGCATTAGAGCACTAACTCTACGATACGTAGACATCTGCAAACGGTATTTCCTAGCAAGGAAGTGTCGCATTTACATTCTTTTGAAATGAATACGAGGTATACATAGCACTCCACAGGGAATATTATATATTATCATGAAACATAGTAACGAATAGCTATATCGCGTTTTGAGATGCATTAGAACTCTAGTGCTACGATACGTAGACATCTGCAAACGCTATTTCCTGGCAAGGAAGTGTCGCATTTACATTCTTTTGAAGTGAATGCGAGGTATACATAACACTGCACAGTGAATACTATATCTTATCATGAAACATAGAAATGAGATGCGATATGGCGATTTAAGAAGCATTAGAACTCTAATGCCACGATACGCAGACATCTGCAAACGCTATTTCCTAGCAAGGAAGTGTCGCATGTACATTCAATTGAAGTGTATGCGAGATATACATGGCACTTCGCAATGAATATTATATATTATCACGATACATAGAAATGAGAAGTGATACCGCGTTTTGAGAAGCATTAGAACTCTAATGCCACGATACGCAGATATCTGCAAACGCTATTTCCTAGCAAGGAAGTGTCGCATTTACATTCAATTGAAGTGTATGCGAGATATACATGGCACATCGCAATGAATATTATATATTATCACGATACATAGAAATGAGATGCAATATGGCGATTTAAGAAGCATTAGAACACTATTGCTTCGATACGTAGACATCTGCAAACGCTACTTCCTAGCAACAAAGTGTCGCATTTACATTCTTTTGAAAGGAATACGAGGTACACATAACAATCCACAATGAATATTATATGTTATCATGAGACATAGTAATGAGTAGCGATATGGCGATTTAAGACGCATTAGATGTCTATTGCTTCGATACGTAGACATCTGCCATCGCTACTTCCTATCAAGGAAGTGTCGCATTTACATTCATTTGAAGTGTATGCGAGGTATACAGGACACTTCGCAGTGAATATTATATATTGTCATGAAACATAGAAATGAGAAGCGATATGGCGATTTAAGAAGCATTAGATCCCAAATGCTTCTATACGTAGACATCTGCAAACGCTATTTCCTAGCGAGGAAGTGTCGCATTTACATTCTTTTGAAGTGAATACTAGGTATACATAACACTCCACAGTGAATATTATATATTATAATGAAACATGGTAATGAGTAGCGATATCGCGTTTTGAGAAGCATTAGAACTCTATTGCTTCGATACGTAGACACCTGCAAACGCCATTTCCTAGGAAGGAAGTGTCGCATTTGCATTCTTTTGAAGTGAATACGCGCTGTACGTGACACTTCGATGTGACTATTATATCTTATCATAAAGCATAGAAATGAGATTACGATATCTCGTTTAAAGAAGCATTGGAACTCTGTTGCTTCGATACGTAGGCATCTGCCATCTCTATATCCTAGCAAGGAAGTGTCGCATTTACATTCATTTGAAGTGTATGCGAGGTATACATGACACTTCGCAAGGAATATTATATCTTATCATGAAACATAGAAATGTCATGCGATATCGTGTCCTGAGAAGCATTAGAACCCTTTTGCTACGATACGTAGACATCTGCAATCGCTATTTCCTAGCAAGGTATTGTCGCATTTACATTCTTTTGATGTGAGTAAGAGGTATACATAACACTGCACAATTAAAATTATGTCTTATCATGAAACATAGAAATGAGATGCGATATCCCTCTTTAAGAAGCATTTGATCTCTATTGCTTCGATTCGTAGACATTTGCAAACGCTTCTACCTTGCAAGGATGTGTCGCGTTTACATTCTTTCGAAGTGAATACGAGGTACACATAACACTCCACAATGAATATTATATCTTATCATGAAACGTAGATATGAGATGCGATATGACGATTTAAGAAGAATTAGAAAACTATTGCTTCGATACGTAGATATCTACAATCGCTATTTCCTAGCAAGGAAGTGTCGCATTTGCATTCTTTTGAAGTGAATACGAGGTATACATAACACTACACAATGAATATTATATCTTATCATGAAACATTGAAATGTGATGTAATATGGCGATTTAAGAAGCATTAGAACCCTTTTGCTACGATACGTAGACATCTGCAATCGCTATTTCCTAGCAAGGTATTGTCGCACTTACATTATTTTGATGTGAGTACGATGTATACATAACACTGCACAATGAAAATTATATCTTATCAGGAAACATAGAAATGAGATGCGATATCGCTATTTAAGAAGCATTTGATATCTATTGCTTCGATTCGTAGACATCTGCAAATGCTACTACCTTGCAAAGAAGTGTAGCATTTACATTCATTTGAAGAGTAGACGAGATATACATAACACTGCACAATGAATATTATATCTTATCATAAAACATAGAAATGAGATGCGATATGGCGATTTAAGAAGCATTAGAACACTATTGCTTCGATACGTGGACATCTGCAAATGCTACTTCCTAGCAAGGAAGTGTCGCATTTACATTCTTTTGAAACGAATACGAGGTATACATAACACTCCACAATGAATATTATATCTTATCATGAAACATAGAAATGAGGTGCGATATCGCGATTTAAGAAGCATTAGTACTCTATTGCTTCGATACGTAGAAATCTGCAAACGCTACTTCCTAGCAAGGAAGTGTCGCATTTACATTCTTTCGAAAGGAATACGAGGTATACATGACACTTCGCAATGAATATTATATCTTATCATGAAACATAGGAATGAGATGCGATATCGCGATTTAAGAAGCATTAGAACACTATTGCTTCGATACGTAGACATCTGCAAACGCTATTTCCTAGCAAGGAAGTGTCGCATTTACTTTCTTTCGAAGTGAATACGAGGTACACATAACACTCCACAATGAATATTATATATTATCATGAAACATAGTAATGAGTAGCGATATCGCGTTTTGAGAAGCTTTAGAACTCTAATGCTACCATACGTAGACATCTGCAAACGCAATTTCCTGGCAAGGAAGTGTCGCGTTTACATTCTTTGGAAGTGAATACGAGGTATACATAACACTCCACAATGAATATTATGTCTTATCAAGAAACATAGAAATGAGATGCGATATGACGATCTAAGAAGCTTTAGAAATCTATTGCTTCGATACGTAGATATCTGCAAACACTATTTCTTAGAAAGGAACTGTCGCATTCACATTCATTTGTAGTGTATGCGAGGTATACATGACACTTCGCAATGAATATTATATATTATCATGAAACATATACATGAGATGCGATATCGCGAATTAGCAAGCTTTAGAAATCTATTGCTTCGATACGTAGACATCTGCAAACGCTGTTTCCAAGCAAGGAAGTGTCGCATTTACATTCTTTGGAAGTGAATACGAGGTATACATAACACTCCACAATGAGTATTATATATTATCATGAAACATAGTAATGAGTAGCGATATCGCGTTTTGAGAAGCATTAGAACTCTAATGCTACCATACGTAGACATCTGCAAACGCTATTTCCTGGCAAGGAAGTGTCGCGTTTACATTCTTTTGAAGTGAATACGAGGTATACATAACACTCCACAATGAATATTATATCTTATCGTGAAACATAGAAATGAGATGCGATATGACGATCTAAGAAGCTTTAGAAATCTATTGCTTCGATACGTAGATATCTGCAAACACTTTTTCCTAGAAAGGAACTGTCGCATTCACATTCATTTGTAGTGTATGCGAGGTATACATGACACTTCGCAATGAATATTATATATTATCATGAAACATATATATGAGATGCGTTATCGCGAATTAGCAAGCTTTAGAAATCTATTGCTTCGATACGTAGACATCTGCAAACGCTATTTCCAAGCAAGGAAGTGTCGCATTTACATTCTTTTGAAGTGAATACGATGTATACATAACACTTCGCAATGAGTATTATATATTATAATGAAACATGGTAATGTGTAGCGATATCGCGTTTTGAGAAGCATTAGTACTCTAATCGTACGATACGTAGATATCTGCAAACGCTATATCCAAGCAAGGAAGTGTCGCATTTACATCCATTTGAAGTACAGACGATATATACATAACACTGCACAATGAATATTATATCCTATCATGAAACATAGAAATGAGATGCGATATGGCGATTTATGAAGCATTAGATGTCTATTTCTTCGATACGTAGACATCTGCAAACGCTATTTCCTGGCAAGGAAGTGTCGCGTTTACATTCTTTTGAAGTGAATACGAGGTATACATGACACATCGCAATGAATATTATATATTATCATGAAACATAGATAAGAGATGCGATATCGCGATTTAAGAAGCATTAGAACACTATTGCTTCGATACGTAGACATCTGCAAACGCTATTTCCTAGCAAGGAAGTGTCGAATTTACATTCATTTGAAGTGTATGCGAGGTATACATGACACTTCGCAATGAATATTATATATTATCACGAAACATAGAAATGAGAAGCGATACCGCGATTTGGGAAGCATTAGAACTCTAATGCCACGATACGCAGACATCTGCAAACGCTATTTCCTAGCAAGGAAGTGTCGCATTTACATTCAATTGAAGTGTATGCAAGGTATACATGACACTACTCGATGAATATTATATACTATCATGAAACATAGAAATAAGAAACGCTGTCGCGTTTTGTGAAGCATTAGAGCACTAACTCTACGATACGTAGACATCTGCAAACGGTATTTCCTAGCAAAGAAGTGTCGCATTTACATTCTTTTGAAATGAATACGAGGTATACAAAGCACTCCACAGGAAATATTATATATTATCATGAAACATAGTAACGAATAGCTATATCGCGTTTTGAGATGCATTAGAACTCTAATGCTACGATACGTAGACACCTGCAAACGCTATTTCCTAGCAAGGAAGTGTCGCATTTACATTCATTTCAAGTATAGACGAGGTATACATAACACTTCACAATGAATATGATATCCTATCATGAAACATAGAAATGAGATGCGATATGGCTATTTATGAAGCATTAGATGTCTATTGCTTCGATACGTAAACATCTGCAAACGCTACTTCCTAGCAAGGACGTGTCGCATTTACATTCTTTTGAAGTGAATACGAGGTATACATAAAACTCCACAGTGAATATTATATATTATAATGAAACATGGTAATGAGTAGCGATATCGCGTTTTGAGAAGCATTAGAACTCTAATGGTACGATACGTAGACATCTGCAAAAGCTATTTCCTAGAAAGGAAGTGTGGCATTTACATTCTTTTGAAGTGAATACGAGGTAAGAATAACACTGCACAATGAATATTATTTCTTATCATGAAACATAGAAATGAGATGCGATATCGCGATTTAAGAAGCATTAGAACATTATTGCTTCGATACGTAGACATCTGCAAACGCTACTTCCTAGCAAGCATGTGTCGCATTTACATTCTTTTGGAAGGAATACGAGGTATACGTGACACTTCGCAATGAATATTATATCTTATCATGAAACATAGAAATGAGATGCGATATCGCGAATTAGAAAGATTTAGAACTCTATTGCTTCGATACGTAGACATATGCAAACACTATTTCCTAGCAAGGAACTGTCGCATTCACATTCATTTGAAGTGTTTGCGAGGTATACATGACACTTCGCAATGAATATTATATATTATCATGAAACATAGATTTGAGATGCGATATCGCGAATTAGCAAGCTATAGAAATCTATTTCTTCGATACGTAGATATCTGCAAACGCTATTTCCTAGCAAGGTAGTGTCGCATTTAGACTCTTTTGAAGTGAATACGAGGTATACATAACACTCCACAATGAGTATCATATATTATCACGAAACATAGTAATGAGTAGCGATATCGGGTTTTGAGAAGCATTAGAACTCTAATGCTACGATACGTAGACATCTGCTAACGCTACTTCCTAGCAAGGAAGCGTCGCATTTACAGTCTTTTCAAGTGAATACGAGGAATACATAACACTGCACAATGAATATTATATCTTACCATGAAACATAGGAATGAGATGCGATATCGCTATTTAAGATGCATTAGAACTCTATTGCTTCGATACGTAGACATCTGCCAACGCTCTTTCCTAGCAAGGAAGTGTCGCATTTACATTCTTTTGAAAGGAATACGAGGTATACGTTACACTTCGCAATGAATATTATATCTTATCACGAAACATAGAAATGAGATGCGATATCGCGATTTAAAAAGCATTAGAACACTATTTCTTCGGTACGTAGACATCTGCCAACGCTATTTCCAAGCAAGGTAGTGTCGCATTTACATTCTTTTGAAAGGAGAACGAGGTATAAATGACACTTCGCAATGAATATTTTATCTTATCATGAAACGTAGATATGAGATGCGGTATGTCTATTTAAGAAGCATTAGAATACCATTGCTTCGATACGTAGACATCTGCCAACGCTATTTCCTAGCAAGGAAGTGTCGCATTTACATTCTTTTGAAAGGAATGCGTAGTATACAAGATAGTTC
Source organism: Xylocopa sonorina (assembly GCF_050948175.1). Lineage (NCBI taxonomy): Eukaryota > Metazoa > Arthropoda > Insecta > Hymenoptera > Apidae > Xylocopa > Xylocopa sonorina. Next base: position 2,177,382 of record NW_027490091.1, read on the forward strand.
GCAATGAATATTATATCTTATCATGAAACATAGAAATGAGATGCGATATGACGATTTAAGAAGCATTATAACTCCATTGCTTCGGTACGTAGGCATCTGCTAACGCTACTTCCTAGCAAGGAAGTGTCGCATTTACAGTCTTTTCAAGTGAATACGAGGAATACATAACACTGCACAATGAATATTCTATCTTGTCATGAAACATAGAAATGAGATGCGATATCGCGATTTAAGAAGCATTAGAACACTATTGCTTCGATACCTGGACATCTGCAAACGCTATTTCCCAGCAAGGAAGTGTGGCATTTATATTCATTTGAAGTGTATGCGAGGTATACATGACACTTTGCAGTGAATATTATATATTATCATGAAACATAGAAATGAGAAGCGATTTGGCGATGTAAGAAGCATTAGATCCCTATTGCTTCGATACGTAGACATCTGCAAACGCTACTTCCTAGCAAGGAAGTGTCGCATTTACTTTCTTTTGAAGTGAATACGAGGTGTACATAACACTGCACATTGAATATTATATCTTATCATGAAACATAGAAATGAGATGCGATATCGCGATTTAAGAAGCATTAGAACACTATTGCCTCGATACGTAGACATCTGCAAACGCTATTTCCTAGCAAGGAAGTGTCGCATTTACATTCATTGGAAGTGTATGCGAGGTATACATGACACTTTGCAGTGAATATTATATATTATCATGAAACATAGAAATGAGAAGCGATATGGCGATTTAAGAAGCATTAGATCCCTATTGCTTCGATACGTAGACATCTGCAAACGCTACTTCCTAGCAAGGAAGTGTCGCATTTACTTTCTTTTGAAGTGAATACGAGGAGTACATAACACTGCACATTGAATATCATATCTTATCATGAAACATAGGAATGAGATGCGATATCGCATTTTGAGAAGGATTAGAACTCTATTACTTCGATACGTAGACATCTGCCAACGCTAGTTCCTAGCAAGGAAGTGTCGCATTTACATTCTTCTGAAGGGAATACGAGGTATACATGACACTTCGCAATGAATATTATATCTTATCATGAAACATAGAAATGAGATGCGATATCGCGATTTAAGAAGCATTAGAACACTATTGCTTCGATACCTGGACATCTAAAGACGCTATTTCCTAGCAAGGAAGTGTCGCATTTACATTCATTTGAAGTGTATGCGAGGTATACATGACACTTTGCAGTGAATATTATATATTATCATGAAACATAGAAATGAGAAGCGATTTGGCGATTTAAGAAGCATTAGATCCCTATTGCTTCGATACGTAGACATCTGCAAACGCTACTTCCTAGCAAGGAAGTGTCGCATTTACTTTCTTTTGAAGTGAATACGAGGTGTACGTAACACTGCACATTGAATATTATATCTTATCATGAAACATAGAAATGAGATGCGATGTCGCGATTTAAGAAGCATTAGAACACCATTGCCTCGATACGTAGACATCTGCAAACGCTACTTCCTAGCAAGGAAGTGTCGCATTTATGTTCATTTGAAGTGTATGCGAGGTATACATGACACTTCGCAGTGAATATTATATATTATCATGAAACATAGAAATGAGAAGCGACATGACGATTTATGAAGCATTAGAACTCTATTGCTTCGATACGTAGACATCTGCAAACGCTACTTCCTAGCAAGGAAGTGTCGCATTTACATTCTTTTGTAAGGAATACGAGGTATACATGACACTTCGCAATGAATATTATATCTTATCATGAAACGTAGATATGAGATGCGATATGACGATTTAAGATGCATTAGAACTCTATTGCTTCGATATGTAGACATCTGCAAACGCCACTTCCTAGCAAGGAAGTATCGCATTTACATTCTTCTCAAGTGAATACGAGGTATACATAACACTGCACAATGAATATTATATCATATCACGAAGCATAGGAATGAGATGCGATATCGCGATTTAAGAAGCATTAGAAATCTATTTCTTCGATAGGGAGACATCTGCAAACGCTATTTCCTAGCAAGGTTTTGTCGCATTTACTTTCTTTTGAAGTGAATACGAGGAGTACATAACACTGCACATTGAATATTATATCTTATCATGAAACATAGGAATGAGATGCGATATCGCTTTTTGAGAAGCATTAGAACTCTATTGCTTCGATACGTAGACATCTGCCAACGCTAGTTCCTATCAAGGAAGTGCCGCACTTACATTCTTTTGAAGTGGATGCGAGGTATGCATAGCACAGCACAATGAATATTATATCCTATCATGAAACATAGAAATGAGATGCGATATGACGATTTAAGAAGCATTAGAACACTATTGCTTCGATACGTAGACATCTGCAAACGCTACTTCCTAGCAAGGAAGTGCCGCATTTACATTCTTTTCAAGTGAATACGAGGTATACATAACACTGCACAGTGAATATTATGTCTTATCATGAAACATAGAAGTGTGGTGCGATATGGCGATCTAAGAAGCATTAGATCTCTATTGCTTCGATACGTAGACATCTGCAAACGGTATTTCCAAGCAAGGAAGTGTCGCATTTACATTCTTTTGAAGTGAATACGAGGTATTCATAACACTGCAAAATGAATATTGTATCTTATCATGAAACATAGAAATGCGATGCGATATGGCGATTTATGAAGCATTAGATGTCTATTGCTTCGATACGTAGACATCTGCAAACGCTATTTCCAAGGAGGGAAGTGTCGCATTTACATTCATTTTAAGTGTATGCGAGGTATACATGACACTCCACAATGTATATGATATCTTACCATGAAACACAGAAATGAGATGCGATATCGCTATTTAAGAAGCATTTCATCTCTATTGCTTCGATTCGTAGACATGTGCAAACGCTACTACCTTGCAAGGAAGTGTCGCATTTACATTCTTTTGAAGTGAATACAAGGTATACATGACACTTCGCAATGAATGTTATAACTTATAGTGAAACATGGAAATGACATGCGATATCGAGTTTTAAGAAGCGTTAGAACTCTACTGCTACGATACGTAGACACCTGCAAACGCTATTTCCTAGCAAGGAAATGTCGCATTTACATTCTTCTCATGTGATAACGAGGTATACATAACACTCCATAATGAATATTATATCTTACCATGAAACATAGGAATGAGATGCGATATCGCTATTTAAGAAGCATTTGATCTCTATTGCTTCGATTCGTAGACATCTGCAAACGCTACTACCTTGCAAGGACGAGTCGCATTTACATACTTTTGAAGTGAATACAAGGTATACATGACACTTCGCAATGAATATTATATCTCATCATGAAGCATGGAAATGGCATGCGATATCGCGTTTTGAGAAGCATTAGAACTCTAATCCCACGATACGTAGACATCTGCAAACGCTATTCAGTAGCAAGGAAGTGTCGCATTTACATTCATTTGAAGTTTAGACGAGATATACGTAACATTGCACATTGAATATTATATATTATCACGAAATATATATATGAGATGCGATATAACGATTTAAGAAGCATTAGAGAACTATTGCTTCGACACGTAGACATCTGCAAACGCTATTTCCAAGCAAGGAAGTGTCTCATTTACATTCCTTTGAAGTGAATGCGAGGTATTCATAACACTGCAAAATGAATATTATATATTATCTTGAAACATAGACATGAGATGCGATATCGCAAATTAGCAAGCTTTAGAAATCTATTGCTTCGATACGGAGACATCTGCAAACGCTATTTCCTAGAAGGAAGTGTCTCATTTACATTCTTTTGAAGTGAATACGAGGTATACATAACACTCCACAATGAATATTATATATTATCATGAAACATGGTAATGAGTAGCGATATCGCCTTCTGAGAAGCATTAGAACTCTAATGGTACGATACGTAGACATCTGCAACGCTATTTCCTGGCAACAAAGTGTCGCGTTTACATTCTTTTGAAGTGAATACGAGGTTTACATAACACTCCACAATGAATATTATATCTTACCATGAAACATAGAAATGAGATGCAATATGGCGATCTAAGAAGCATTAGAAATCTATTGCTTCGATACGTAGACATCTGCAAACGCTATTTCCAAGCAAGGAAGTGTCGCATTTACATTCTTTTGAAGTGAATACGAGGTATACATGACAATTCGCAGTGAAAATTATATCTTATCATGTAACGTAGAAATGAGATGCGATGTGGCGATCTAAGAAGCATTAGAACTCTATTGCTTCGATACGTAGACATCTGCAAAAGCTACGTCCTAGCAAGGAAGTGTCGCATTCACATTCTTTTGAAGTGAATACGAGGAATACATGACACTTCGCAATGAATATTATATCTTATCATGAAACATAGAAATGAGATGCGATATGACGATATAAGAAGCATTAGAACTCTATTGCTTCGATACGTAGACATCTGCAAACGCTACTTCCTAGCAAGGAAGTGTCGCATTTACATTCTTTTGAAGTGAATACGAGGTATTCATAACACTGCACAATGAATATTATATCTTATCATGAAACATAGAAATGAGATGCGACATGGCGATATATGAAGCATTAGATGTCTATTGCTTCGATACGTAGACATCTGCAAACGCTACTTCCTAGGAAGGAAGTGTCGCATTTACATTCATTTGAAGTGTATGCGAGGTATACGTGACACTTCGAAGTGAATATTATATATTATCATGAAACATAGAAATGAGATGTGATATCGCGAATTAAGAAGCTTTAAAACTCTATTGCTTCGATACTAGATATCTGCAAACACTATTTCCTAGCAAGGAACTGTCGCATTTACATTCATTTGAAGTGTATGCGAGGTATACATGACACTTCGCAATGAATATTATATATTATCTTGAAACATAGATATGAGATGCGATATCGCGATTTAAGAAGCATTAGAACACTATTGCTTCGATACGTAGACATCTGCAAACGCCATTTCCTAGCAAGGAAGTGTCGCATTTACATTCATTTGAAGTGTATGCGAGGTATACATAACACTTCGCAGAGAATATTATATATTGTCATGAAACCTAGAAATGAGAAGCGATATGGCGTTTTAAGAAGCATTAGATCCCAATTGCTTCGATACGTAGACATCTGCAAAAGCTATTTCCTAGCAAGGAAGTGTCGCATTTACATTCATTTTACGTGTATGCGAGGTATACATGACACTTCGCAGTGAATATTATATATTCTCATGAAACATAGAAATGATAAGCGATATGGCGATTTAAGAAGCATTAGATCCCTATTGCTTCGATAAGTAGACATCTGCAAACGCTATTTCCTAGCAAGTAAGTGTCGCATTTACATTCTTTTGAAAGGAATGCGAGGTATACATGACACTTCGCAATGAATATTATATCTTATCATGAAACATAGAAATGAGATGCGATTTGGCGATTTATGAAGCATTAGATGTCTATTTCTTCGATGCGTAGACATCTGCAAAGGCTATTACCTGGCAAGGAAGTGTCGCGTTTACTTTCCTTTGAAGTGGATACGAGGTATACATAACACTTCGCAATGAAAATTATATATTATCATGAAACATAGAAATGAGAAGCGGTATCGCGTTCTGAGAAGCATTAGAACTCTAATGCCACGAAACGTAGACATCTGCAGACGCTATTTCCTAGCAAGGAAGTGTCGCGTTTACATTCATTTGAAGTATAGACGAGATATACATAACACTGCACAACGGATATTATATCATATCATGAAACGTAGAAACGAGATGCAATATGGCGATTTAAGACGCTTTATAAGACTATTGGTTCGATACGAAGACATCTGCATACGTTACTTTCTAGCAAGGAAGTGTCGCATTTACATTCTTTTGAAAGGAATACGAGGAATACATGACACTTCGCAATGAATATTATATCTTATCATGGAACACAGAAATGAGATCCGGTACGACGATTTAAGAAGCACTAGAACTCTATTGCTTCGATACGTAGACACCTGCAAACGCTATTTCCAAGCAAGGAAGTGTCGCATTTACATTCTTTTGAAGTGAATACGAGGTATTCATAACACTGCACAATGAATATTATATCTTATCATATACCATAGAAATGAGATGCGATATGGCGATTTATGAAGCATTAGAAGTCTATTGCTTCAATACGTATACATCTGCTGACGCTATTTCCTAGCAAGGAAGTGTCGCATTTACATTCTTTTGAGGTGAATACGATCTATACATAACACTGCACAATGAATATTATATCTTATCATGAAACATAGAAATGAGATGCGATATCGCGCTTTAAGAATCATTTGAACTCTTTTGCTACGATACGTAGACATCTGCAATCGCTATTTCCTAGCAAGGTATTGTCGCACTTACATTATTTTGATGTGAGTACGATGTATACATAACACTGCACAATGAAAATTATATCTTATCAGGAAACATAGAAATGAGATGCGAAATCGCTATTTAAGAAGCATTTGATATCTATTGCTTCGATTCGTAGACATCTGCAAATGCTACTACCTTGCAAGGAAGTGTAGCATTTACATTCTTATCAAATGAATACGAGGTATACATAACACTGCACAATGAATATTATATCTTATCATGAAACATAGAAATGAGATGCGATATCGCGATTTAAGAAGCATTAGAACACTATTGCTTCGATACGTAGACATATGCAAACGCTATTTCCTACGAATGAAGTGTCGCTATTACATTCATTAGGAAGTGTATGCGAGGTATACATGACACTTCGCGGTGAGTATTATATATTATCATGAAACATAGAAAAGAGAAGCGATATGGCAATTTAAGAAGCAATTGATCCCTATTGCTTCGATACGTAGACATCTGCAAACGCTACTTCCTTGCAAGGAAGAGTCGCATTTACATTCTCCTGTAAGGAATACAATGTATACATGTCACTTCGCAATGAATATTATATCTTATCATGAAACGTAGACATGAGATGCGATATCGCGATTTAAAAAGCATTAGAACACTATTTCTTCGATACGTAGACATCTGCAAACGCTACTTCCTACCAAGGAAGTGTCGCATTTACATTGTTTTCAAGTGAATACGAGGTATACATTACACTGCACAATGAATATTATATCTTATCATGAAACATAGAAATGTGATGCGATATCGCGATTTAAGAAGCTTTAGAAATATATTGCTCCGATACTAGATATCTGCAAACACTACTTCCTAGCAAGGAACTGTCGCATTCACATTCATTTGAAGTGTATGCGAGGTATACATGACACTTCGCAATGAATATTATATATTATCATGAAACATACGTATGAGATGCGATATCGCGATTCAAAAAGCATTAGAACACTATTGCTTCGATACGCAGACATGTGCAAACGCAATTTCCTAGCAAGGAAGTGTCGTATTTACAATCATTTGAAGTGTATGCGACGTATACATGACACTTCGCAGTGAATATTATATGTTATCATGAAACATAGAAATGAGAAGCGATATGGCGATTTAAGAAGCATTAAATCCCTATTGCTTCGATACGTAGTCATCTGCGAACGCTACTTCCTCGCAAGGAAGTGTGGTACTTACGTTCTTTTGAACGGAATACGAGGTATACATGACACCACGCAATGAATATTATATCTTATGAAGAAACGTAGATATGAGATGCGATATGACGATCTAAGAAACATTAGAAAGCTTTTGCTTCGATACGTAGGCATCTGCAAACGATATTTCCTAGCAAGGAAGTGTCGCATTTATATTCTTTTGAAGTGAATACGAGGTATTCTTAACACTGTACTACGAATATGATATCTTATCATGAAACATAGAAATGTTATGTGATATCGCGATTTAAGAAGCATTAGAACACTATTCCTTCGATAAGTAGACATCTGCAAACGCTACTACCTAGCAAGGAAGTGTCGCATTTACATTCTTTTGAAAGGAATACGAGGTATACATGACACTACGCAATGAATATTATATGTTATCATGAAACATAGAAATGAGATGCGATATCGCGTTTTGAGAAGCATTAGAACTCTAATTCCACGATACGCAGACATCTGCAAACGCTATTTCCTAGCAAGGAAGTGTCGCATTAACATTCTTTTGAAAGGAATACGAGGTATACATGACACCTCGCAATGAATATTATATCTTATCATGAAACATTGAAATGAGATGCGATATGACGATTTGAGAAGCATTAGAACTCTATTGCTTCCATACGTAGTCATCTGCAAACGCTACTTCTTAACAAGGAAGTGTCGCATTTACATTCTTTTGAAGTGAATACGAGGTATACGTAACACTGCACAATGAATATTATATCTTATCATGAAACATAGAAATGAGATGCGATATCGCGAATTAGAAAGTTTTAGAACTCTATTGCTTCGATACGTAGACATCTGCAAACGGTACTTCCTAGCAAGGAAGTGTCGCGTGTACATTCTTTTGAAAGGAATACGAGGAATACATGACACTTCGCAATGAATATTATATCTTATCATGAAACATAGAAATGAGATGCGATATGACGATTCAAGAAGCATTAGAACTCTATTGCTTCCATACGTAGTCATCTGGAAACGCTACTTCCTAACAAGGAAGCGACGCATTTACATTCTTTTGAAAGGAATACGAGGTATACATGACACCTCGCAATGAATATTATATCTTATCATGAAACATAGAAATGAGATGCGATATGACGATTTAAGAAGCATTAGAACTCTATTGCTTCCATACGTAGTCATCTGCAAACGCTACTTCTTAACAAGGAAGTGTCGCATTTACATTCTTTTGAAGTGAATACGAGGTGTACATAACACTCCACAATGAATATTATATATTATAATGAAACATGGTAATGGGAGGCGATATCGCGTTTTGAGAAGCATTAGAACTCTAATGGTACGATACGTAGACATCTGCAAACGCTATTTCCTGGCAGCGAAGTGTCGCTTTTATATTCTTTTGAAGTGAATACGAGGTATACATAACACTGCACAATGAATATTATACCTTATCATGAAACATATAAATGTGATGCGATATGACGATTTAAGAAGCATTAGAACTCTATTGCTTCGATACGTAGATATCTGCAAACGCTATTTCCTAGCAAGGAAGTGTCGCATTTACATTCATTTTAAGTGTATGCGAGGTATACATGACACTTCGCAATGAATATTATATATTGTCATGAAACATAGAAATGAGATGCGATATCGCGATTTAAGAAGCTTTAGGGCACTATAGCTTCGATATGTAGACATCTGCCAACGCTATTTCCTAGCAAGGAAGTGTCGCATTCACATTCTTTTGACACGAATACGAGGTACACATAAAACTCGACAATGAATATTATATCTTATCATCAAACATAGAAATGAGATGCGATATCGCGATTTACGAAGCTTTGGAACTCTATTGCTTCGATACTAGATATCTGCAAATACTATTTCCTAGCAAGAAACTGTCGCATTCACATTCATTTGAAGTGTATGCGAGGTATACATAACACTTCGCAATGAATGTTACATATTATCATGAAACATAGATATGAGATGCGATATCGCGACTTAAGAAGCATTAGAACACTATTGCTCCGATACGTAGACATCTGGAAACGCTATTTCCTAGCAAGGAAGTGTCGCATTTACATTCATTTTAAGTGTATGCGAGGTAAACATGACCCTTCGCAATGAATATTATATATTGTCATGAAACATAGAAATGAGATGCGATATCGCTATTTAAGAATCATTAGAACACTATTGCTTCGACACGTAGACATCTGCAAACGCTACTTCCTAGCAAGGACGTGTCGCATTTACATTCTTTTGAAACGAATACGAGGTATACATAACACTCGACAATGAATATTATATCTTATCATCAAACATAGAAATGAGATGCGATATCGCGAATTAGAAAGCTTTGGAACTCTATTGCTTCGATACGTAGACATCTGCAAACGCTATTTCCTAGCATGGAAGTGTCGCATTTGCATTCTTTTGAAGTGAATACGAGGTATACATAACACTCCACAATGAATATTATATCTTATCATGAAACATAGAAATGTGATGTAATATGGCGATTTAAGAAGCATTAGAACACTATTGCTTCGATACCTGGACATCTGCAAACCCTACTTCCTAGCAAGGAAGTGTCGCATTTACATTCTTTTGAAGTGAATACGAGGTATACATAACACTGCACAATGAATAATATATCTTATCATGAAACATAGAAATGTGATGCGATATGACGATTTAAGAAGCATTAGAAATCTACTGCTTCGATACGTAGACATCTGCAAACACTATTTCCCAGCATGTAACTGTCGCATTCACATTCGTTTGAATTGTATGTGAGGTATACATGAAACTTCGTAATGAATATTATATATTATAATGAAACATAGGTATGAGATGCGATATCGCGAATTAGCAACCTTTAGAAATCTATTGCTTCGATACGTAGCCACCTGCAAACGCTATTTCCTAGCAAAGAAGTGTCGCATTTACATTCATTTCAAGTGTATGCGAGGTATACATGACACTTCGCAATGAATATTATATATTGTCATGAAACATAGAAATGAGATGCGATATCGCGATTTAAGAAGCATTAGAACTCTAATGCCACGAAACGTAGACATCAGCAAACGCTATTTCCTAGCAAGGAAGTGTTGCATTTACATCCATTTGAAGTATAGACGGGATATACATAACACTGCACAATGAATATTATATCTTATCACGAAACATAGAAATGAGATGCGATATGGCTATTTAAGAAGCATTAGAACTCTATTGCTTCGATACGTAGACATCTGCAAACGCTATTTTCTAGCAAGGAATTGTCGCATTTACATCCATTTGAAGTATAGACGAGATATACATGACACTGCACAATGAATATTATATCTTATCATGAAACATAGAAATGAGATGCGATGTGGCGATTTAAGAAGCATTAGAAATCTATTGGTTCGATACGTAGACATCTGCAAACGCTACTTCCTAGCAAGGAAGTGTCGCATTTACATTCTTTTGAATTGAATACGAGGTATAAATAACACTGCACAATGAATATTATATCTCATCATGAAACATAGGAATGAGATGCGATATGACGATTTAAGAAGCATTAGAAATCTATTGCTTCGATACGTAGACATCTGCAAATGCTATTTCCTAGCAAGGAACTGTCGCATTCAAATTCATTTGAAGTGTATGCGAGGTATACATGACACTTCGCAATGAATATTATATATTACCATGAAACAAAAATATGAGATGCGATATGGCGATTTAAGAAGTATTAGAACTCTATTGCTTCGATACGTGGACATATGCAGACGCTGTTTCCTAGCAAGGAATTGTAGCATTTACATTCTTTTAAAGTGAATACGAGGTATACATAACACTGCACAATGAATATTATATCTCATCATGAAACATAGAAATGAGATGCGATATGGCGATTTAAGAAGCATTAGAAATCTATTGGTTCGATACGTAGACATCTGCAAACGCTACTTCCTAGCAAGGAAGTGTCGCATTTTCACTCTTTTGAAAGGAATACGAGGTATACATGACACATCGCAATGAAAATTATATCTTATCATGAAACATGGAAATGAGATGCGGTATGACGATTTAAGAAGCATGAGAACACTATTGCTTCGATTCGTAGTCATCTGCAAACGCTACTTCCTAGCAAGGAAGTGTCACATTTACATTCATTTGAAGTGTATGCGAGGTATACATAACACTCCACAATGAATATTATATCTTAACATGAAACATAGAAATGAGATGCGATATGGCGATTTAAGAAGCGTTAGAACTATAATGCCACGATACGTAGACATCTACAAACGCTATTTCCTAGCAAGGATGTGTCGCATTTACATCCATTTGAAATATAGACGAGATATACATAACACTGCACAGTGAATATTATATCTTATCATGAAACATAGAAATGAGATGCGATATGGCTATTTAAGAAGCATTAGAACTCTATTGCTTCGATACGTAGACATCTGCAAACGCTATTTCCTAGCAAGGAATTGTCGCATTTACATCCATTTGAAGTATAGACGAGATATACATGACACTGCACAATGAATATTATATCTTATCGTGAAACATAGAAATGAGATGCGATGTGGCGATTTAAGAAGCATTAGAAATCTATTCGTTCGATACGTAGATATCTGCAAACGCTACTTCCTAGCAAGGAAGTGTCGCATTTACATTCTTTTGAAGTGAATATGAGGTAAGCATAACACTGCACAATGAATATTATATCTTATCATGAAACATAGAAATGAGATGCGATATCGCGATTTAAGAAGCATTAGAAATCTATTGCTTCGATACGTAGACATCTGCAATCACTATTTCCTAGCAAGGAACTGTCGCATTCACATTCGTTTGAATTGTATGCGAGATACACACTAAACTTCGCAATGAATGTTATATATTGTCATGAAACACAGATATGAGATTCGATATCGCGAAATAGCAAGCTTTAGAAATCTATTGCTTCGATACGTTGACATCTGCAAACGCTATTTCCTAGCATGGAAGTGTCGCATTTACATACTTTTGAAACGTATACAAGGTATATATAACACTCCACAATGAATATTGTATCTTATCATGAAACATAGAAATGAGATGCGAAATCGCGTTTTGAGAAGCATCAGAACTCTAATGCCACGATACGTAGACATCTGCAAACGCTATTTCCTAGCAGGGAAGTGTCGCATTTACATCCATTTGAAATATAGACGAGATATACATAACACTGCACAATGAATATTATATCTTATCATGAAACATAGAAATGAGATGCGATATCGCTATTTAAGAATCATTAGAACACTATTGCTTCGACACGTAGACATCTGCAAACGCTACTTCCTAGCAAGGACGTGTCGCATTTACATTCTTTTGAAACGAGTACGAGGTATACATAACACTCGACAATGAATATTATATCTTATCATCAAACATAGAAATGAGATGCGATATCGCGAATTAGAAAGCTTTGGAACTCTATTGCTTCGATACGTAGACATCTGCAAACGCTATTTCCTATCAAGGAAGTGTCGCATTTGCATTCTTTTGAAGTGAACACGAGGTATACATAACACTCCACAATGAATATTATATCTTATCATGAAACATAGAAATGTGATGTAATATGGCGATTTAAGAAGCATTAGAACACTATTGCTTCGATACCTGGACATCTGCAAGCCCTACTTCCTAGCAAGGAAGTGTCGCATTTACATTCTTTTGAAGTGAATACGAGGTATACATAACACTGCACAATGAATACTATATCTTATCATGAAACATAGAAATGTGATGCGATATGACGATTTAAGAAGCATTAGAACTCTATTGCTTCGATACGTAGACATCTGCAAATACTATTTCCCAGCAAGGAACTGTCGCATTCACATTCGTTTGAATTGTATGCGAGGTATACATGAAACTTTGCAATTAATCTTATATATTATCATGAAACATAGATATGAGATGCGATATCGCGAATTAGCAAGATTTAGAAATCTATTGCTTCGATACGTAGACATCTGCAAACGCTATTTCCTAGCAAGGAAGTGTCGCATTTGCATTCTTTTGAAGTGAACACGAGGTATACATAACACTCCACAATGAATATTATATCTTATCATGAAACATAGAAATGTGATGTAATATGGCGATTTAAGAAGCATTAGAACACTATTGCTTCGATACCTGGACATCTGCAAACCCTACTTCCTAGCAAGGAAGTGTCGCATTTACATTCTTTTGAAGTGAATACGAGGTATACATAACACTGCACAATGAATACTATATCTTATCATGAAACATAGAAATGTGATGCGATATGACGATTTAAGAAGCATTAGAACTCTATTGCTTCGATACGTAGACATCTGCAAACACTATTTCCCAGCAAGGAACTGTCGCATTCACATTCGTTTGAATTGTATGCGAGGTATACATGAAACTTTGCAATTAATCTTATATATTATCATGAAACATAGATATGAGATGCGATATCGCGAATTAGCAAGATTTAGAAATCTATTGCTTCGATACGTAGACATCTGCAAACGCTATTTCCTAGCAAGGAAGTGTCGCATTTGCATTCTTTTGAAGTGAACACGAGGTATACATAACACTCCACAATGAATATTATATCTTATCATGAAACATAGAAATGTGATATAATATGGCGATTTAAGAAGCATTAGAACACAATTGCTTCGATACCTGGACATCTGCAAACCCTACTTCCTAGCAAGGAAGTGTCGCATTTACATTCTTTTGAAGTGAATACGAGGTATACATAACACTGCACAATGAATACTATATCTTATCATGAAACATAGAAATGTGATGCGATATGACGATTTAAGAAGCATTAGAACTCTATTGCTTCGATACGTAGACATCTGCAAACACTATTTCCCAGCAAGGAACTGTCGCATTCACATTCGTTTGAATTGTATGCGAGGTATACATGAAACTTTGCAATTAATCTTATATATTATCATGAAACATAGATATGAGATGCGATATCGCGAATTTGCAAGATTTAGAAATCTATTGCTCCGATACGTAGACATCTGCAAACGCTATTTCCTAGCAAGGAAGTGTCGCATTTACATTCATTTTAAGTGTATGCGACGTATACATGACACTTCGCAATGAATATTATATATTGTCATGAAACATAGAAATGAGATGCGATATCGCGATTTAAGAAGCATTAGAACACTATTGCTTCGATACGTAGACATCTGCACGCGCTACTTCCTAGCAAGGAAGTGTCGCATTTACATTCTTTTGAAACGAGTACGAGGTATACATAACACTCCACAATGAATATTATATCTTATCATGAAACATTGAAATGAGATGCGACATCGCGATTTAGCAAGCTTTAGAACACTATTGCTTCGATACGTAGACATCTGGAAACGCTATTTCCTAGCAAGGAAGTGTCGCATCTACGTTCATTTGAAGTGTATGCGAGGTATACATGACACTTCGCAGTGAATATTGTATATTATCATGAAACATAGAAATGAGATGCGATATGGCTATTTAAGAAGCATTAGAACTCTATTGCTTCGATACGTAGACATCTGCAAACGCTATTTCCTAGCAAGGAATTGTCGCATTTACATCCATTTGAAGTATAGACGAGATATACATGACACTGCACAATGAATATTGTATCTTATCGTGAAACATAGAAATGAGATGCGATGTGGCGATTTAAGAAGCATTAGAAATCTATTGGTTCGATACGTAGACATCTGCAAACGCTACTTCCTAGCAAGGAAGTGTCGCATTTACATTCTTTTGAAGTGAATACGAGGTATAAATAACACTGCACAATGAATATTATATCTCATCATGAAACATAGAAATGAGATGCGATATGACGATATAAGAAGCATTAGAAATCTATTGCTTCGATACGTAGACATCTGCAAACGCAACATCCTAGCAAGGAAGTGTCGCATTTACATCCTTTTGAAGTGAATACGAGGTATACATAACATTGCACAATGAATATTATATCCTATCATGAGACATAGAAATGGGATGCGATATCGCGATTTTAGAAGCATTAGAACACTATTGCTTCGATGCGTAGACATCTGCAAATGCTATTTCCTAGCAAGGAACTGTCGCATTCAAATTCATTTGAAGTGTATGCGAGGTATACATGACACTTCGCAATGAATATTATATATTACCATGAAACAAAAATATGAGATGCGATATGGCGATTTAAGAAGTATTAGAACTCTATTGCTTCGATACGTGGACATATGCAGACGGTGTTTCCTAGCAAGGAATTGTAGCATTTACATTCTTTTAAAGTGAATACGAGGTATACATAACACTGCACAATGAATATTATATCTCATCATGAAACATAGAAATGAGATGCGATATGGCTATTTAAGAAGCATTAGAACTATAATGCCACGATACGTAGACATCTACAAACGCTATTTCCTAGCAAGGAAGTGTCGCATTTACATTCATTTGAAGTATGGACGAGATATACATAACACTGCACAATGAATATTATATCTTATCATGAAACATAGAAATGAGATGCAATATAGCGATTTAAGAAGCATTAGAACTCTATTGCTTCGATACGTAGACATCTGCAAACGCTACTTCCTAGCATGTAAGTGTTCCTAGCAAGGAAGTGTCGCATTTACATTCTTTTGAAGTGAATACGAGGTATACATAATACTGCACAATGAATACTATATCCTATCACGAAACATACAAATGAGATGCGATATCGCGATTTAAGAAGCATTAGAACTCTATTGCTTCGATACGTAGACATCTGCAAACGCTATTTCCTAGCAAGGAAGTGTCGCATTTACATTCATTTTAAGTGTATGCGAGGTATACATGACACTTCGCAATGAATATTATATATTGTCATGAAACATAGAAATGAGATGCGATATCGCGATTTAAGAAGCATTAGAACACTATTGCTTCGATACGTAGACATCTGCAAACGCTATTTCCTAGCAAAGAAGTGTCGCATTTATATTCTTTTGAAGTGAATTGGAGGTATACATAACACTCCACAATGAATATTATATCTTATCAGGAAACATTGAAATGAGATGCGATATCGCGATTTAAGAAGCTTTGGAACTCTATTGCTTCGATACTAGATGTCTGCAAATACTATTTCCTAGCAAGAGACTGTCGCATTCACATTCATTTGAAGTGTATGCGAGGTATACATGACACTTAGCAATGAATGTTACATATTATCATGAAACATAGATATGAGAAGCGATATGGCGATGTAAGAAGCTTTAGGGCACTATAGCTTCGATATGTAGACATCTGCAAACGCTATTTCCTAGCAAGGAAGTGTCGCATTCACATTCTTTTGACACGAATACGAGGTACACATAACACTCGACAATGAATATTATATCTTATCATCAAACATAGAAATGAGATGCGATATCGCGATGTACGAAGCTTTGGAACTCTATTGCTTCGATACTAGATATCTGCAAATACTATTTCCTAGCAAGAAACTGTCGCATTCACATTCATTTGAAGTGTATGCGAGGTATACATGACACTTCGCAATGAATGTTACATATTATCATGAAACATAGATATGAGATGCGATATCGCGACTTAAGAAGCATTAGAACACTATTGCTCCGATACGTAGACATCTGGAAACGCTATTTCCTAGCAAGGAAGTGTCGCATTTACATTCATTTTAAGTGTATGCGAGGTAAACATGACCCTTCGCAATGAATATTATATATTGTCATGAAACATAGAAATGAGATGCGATATCGCTATTTAAGAAACATTAGAACACTACTGCTTCGACACGTAGACATCTGCAAACGCTACTTCCTAGCAAGGACGTGTCGCATTTGCATTCTTTTGAAGTGAATACGAGGTATACATGACACTACACAATGAATATTATATATTGTCATGAAACATAGAAATGAGATGCGATATCGCGATTTAAGAAGCATTAGAACTCTAATGCCACGAAACGTAGACATCAGCAAACGCTATTTCCTAGCAAGGAAGTGTTGCATTTACATCCATTTGAAGTATAGACGGGATATACATAACACTGCACAATGAATATTATATCTTATCATGAAACATAGAAATGAGATGCGATATGGCTGTTTAAGAAGCATTAGAACCCTATTGCTTCGATACGTAGACATCTGCAAACGCTATTTCCTGGCAAGGAATTGTCGCATTTACATCCATTTGAAGTATAGACGAGATATACATGACACTGCACAATGAATATTATATCTTATCGTGAAACATAGAAATGGGATGCGGTATGACGATTTAAGAAGCATTAGAAATCTACTGCTTCGATACTTAAACATCTGCAAACACTATTTCCCAGCATGTAACTGTCGCATTCACATTCGTTTGAATTGTATGTGAAGTATACATGAAACTTCTTAATGAATATTATATATTATAATGAAACATAGGTATGAGATGCGATATCGCGAATTAGCAACCTTTAGAAATCTATTGCTTCGATACGTAGCCACATGCAAACGCTATTTCCTAGCAAAGAAGTGTCGCATTTACATTCATTTCAAGTGTATGCGAGGTATACATGACACTGCACAATGAATATTATATCTTATCATGAAACATAGAAATGAGATGCGATATCGCGATTTAAGAAGCATTAGAAATCTATTGCTTCGATACGTAGACATCTGCAATCACTATTTCCTAGCAAGGAACTGTCGCATTCACATTCGTGTGAATTGTATGCGAGATACACACTAAACTTCGCAATGAATGTTATATATTGTCATGAAACACAGATATGAGATTCGATATCGCGAATTAGCAAGCCTTAGAAATCTATTGCTTCGATACGTTGACATCTGCAAACGCTATTTCCTAGCAAGGAAGTGTCGCATTTACATTCTATTGAGATGTATACGAGGTATACATAACACTGCACGATGAATATTATATATTATCATGAAACAAAGTAATGAGTAGCGCTATCGCGTTTTGAGAAGCATTAGAACTCTAATGCCACGATACGTAGACATCTGCAAACGCTATTTCCTAGCAAGGATGTGTCGCATTCACATTCATTTGAAGTATAGACGAGATATGCATAACACTCCAGAATGATTATTATATCTTATCATGAAACATAGAAATGAGATGCGGTATGACGATTTAAGAAGCATTAGAAATCTACTGCTTCGATACGTAGACATCTGCAAACACTATTTCCCAGCAAGTAACTGTCGCATTCACATTCGTTTGAATTGTATGTGAGGTATACATGAAACTTCGTAATGAATATTATATATTATAATGAAACATAGATATGAGATGCGATATCGCGAATTAGCAACCTTTAGAAATCTATTGCTTCGATACGTAGCCACCTGCAAACGCTATTTCCTAGCAAAGAAGTGTCGCATTTACATTCATTTCAAGTGTATGCGAGGTATACATGACACTTCGCAATGAATATTATATATTGTCATGAAACATAGAAATGAGATGCGATATCGCGATTTAAGAAGCATTAGAACTCTAATGCCACGAAACGTAGACATCAGCAAACGCTATTTCCTAGCAAGAAAGTGTTGCGTTTACATCCATTTGAAGTATAGACGGGATATACATAACACTGCACAATGAATATTATATCTTATCATGAAACATAGAAATGAGATGCGATATGGCTATTTAAGAAGCATTAGAACTCTATTGCTTCGATACGTAGACATCTGCAAACGCTATTTCCTAGCAAGGAATTGTCGCATTCACATCCATTTGAAGTATAGACGAGATATACATGACACTGCACAATGAATATTATATCTTATCGTGAAACATAGAAATGAGATGCGATGTGGCGATTTAAGAAGCATTAGAACTATAATGCCACGATACGTAGACATCTACAAACGCTATTTCCTAGCAAGGAAGTGTCGCATTTACATTCATTTGAAGTATGGACGAGATATACATAACACTGCACAATGAATATTATATCTTATCATGAAACATAGAAATGAGATGCAATATAGCGATTTAAGAAGCATTGGAACTCTATTGCTTCGATACGTAGACATCTGCAAACGCTACTTCCTAGGATGTAAGTGTCGCATTTACATTCATTTCAAGTGTATGCGAGGTATACATGACACTTCGCAATGAATATTATATATTGTCATGAAACATATAAATGAGATGCGATATCGCGATTTAAGAAGCATTAGAACACTATTGCTTCGATACGTAGACATTTGCAAACGCTATTTCCTAGCAAGGAAGTGTCGCATTTACATTCATTTGAATTATAGATGAGATAAACATAACACTACACAATGAATATTATATCGTATCATGAAACATAGAAATGTGATGCAATATCGCGATTTAAGAAGCATTAGAACACTATTGCTTCGATACGTAGACATCTGCAAACGCAACTTCCTAGCAAGGAATTGTCGCATTTACAATCTTTTGAAGTGAATACGTGGTATACATAACACTGCACATTGAATATTATATCTTATCATGAAACATGGAAATGAGATGCAATATGGCGATTTAAGAAGCATTAGAACTCTATTGCTTCGATACGTAGACATCTGCAAACGCTGCTTCCTAGCAAGGAAGTGTCGTATTTACATTCTTTTGAAAGGAATACGAGGTATACATGTCACTTCGCAATGAATATTATATCTTATATAATATTAATATTATATATTATCATGGAACATAGTAATGAGTAGCGATATCGCGCTTTGAGAAGCATTAGAACTCTAGTGCTACGATACGTAGACAACTGGAAACGCTATTTCCTAGCAAGGAAGTGTCGCATTTACATCCATTTGAAGTATAGTCGAGATATACATAACACTGCACAATGAAAATTATATCTTATCGTGAAACATAGAAATGAAATGCGATATCGCGATTTAAGAAGCATTAGAACTCTATTGCTTCCATACGTAGACATCTGCAAACGCTACTTCCTAGCAAGGAAGTGTCGCGTTTACATTCTTTTGAATGGAACACGAGGAATACATGACACTTCGCAATGAATATTATATCTTATCATGAAACGTAGATATGAGATACGATATGACGATTTCAGAAGCATTAAAATTCTATTGCTTCGATACGTAGACATCTGCAATCGCTATTTCCTAGCAAGGAAGTGTCGCATTTACATTCATTTTAAGTGTATGCGATGTGTATATAACACTGCACAATGAATATTATATCTTATCATAAAACATAGAAATGAGATGCGATATGGCGATTTAAGAAGCATTAGAAATCCATTGGTTCGATACCCAGACGTCTGCAAACGCTACTTCCTAGCAAGGAAGTGTCGTATTTAAATTCTTTTGAAAGGAATACGAGGTATACATGACACTTCGCAATGAATATTGTATCTTATCATGAACCATAGAAGTGAGATGCGATATGACGATTTAAGAAGCATTAGAACTCTATTGCTTCGATACGTAGACATCTGCAATCGCTATTTCCTAGCAAGGAAGTGTCGCATTTACATTCTTTTGAAGTGAATACGAGGTATACATAACACTGCACTGTGTATATTATATATTATCATGAAACATAGATATGAGATGCGATATCGCGAATTAGCAAGGTTTAGAATTCTATTGCTTCGATACGTAGACATCTGCAAACGCTTTTTCCTAGGAAGGAAGTGTCGCATGTACATTCAATTGAAGTGTATGCGAGGTATACATGGCACGTCGCTATGAATATTATATCGTATCATGAAACATAGAAATGAGATGCGATATGACGATTTAAGAAGCATTAGAATTCTATTGCTTCGACACGCAGACATCTGCAAACGCTATTTCCTAGCAAGGAAGGGTCGCATTTACATTCAATTGAAGTGTATGCGAGGTATACGTGGCACCTCGCAATGAATATTATATCTTATCATGAAACATAGAAATGAGATGTAATATGGCCGTTTAAGATGCATTAGAACTCTATTGCTTCGATAAGTAGACATCTGCAAACGCTACTTCCTAGCAAGGAAGTGTCGCATTTACATACTTTTGAAAGGAATACGAGGTATACGTGACACTTCGCAATGAATGTTATATCTTATCATGAAGCATAGGAATGAGATGCGATATGACGATTTAAGAAGCATTAGAACCCTATTGCTTCGATACGTAGACATCTGCAAACACTATTTCCCTGCAAGGAACTGTCGCATTCACAGTCGTTTGAATTGTATGCGAGGAATATATGAAACTTCGCAATGAATATTATATATTATCATGAAACATAGATATGAGATGCGATATCGCGAATTAGCGAGCTTTAGAAATCTATTGCTTCGATACGTAGATATTTGCAAACGCTACTTCCTAGCAAGGAAGTGTCGTATTTAAATTCTTTTGAAAGGAATACGAGGTATACATAACACTCCACAATGAATATTATATCTTATCATGAAACATAGAAATGAGATGCGATATGGCGATTTAAGAAGCATTAGATCTCTACTGCTTCGATAAGTAGACATCTGCAAACGCTATTACCTAGCAAGGAAGTTTCGCATTTACATACTTTTGAAGTGAATACGAGGTATACATAACACTCCGCAATGATTATTATATCTTATCATGAAACGTAGATATGAGATGCGATATGACGATTTAAGCAGCATTAGAAAACTATTGCTTCGATACGTAGACATCTGCAAACGCAATTTCCTAGCAAGGAAGTGTCGCATGTATATTCAGTTGAAGTATAGACGAGGTATACATGACACTTCGCAGTGAATATTATATATTATCATGAAACATAGAAATGAGAAGCGATATGGCGATTTAAGAAGCAGTAGAACTCTACTGCTTCGATACGTAGACATCTGCAAACGCTATTTCCTAGCAAGGGAGTTCTGCATTTACATTCATTTGAAGTGTATGCGAGGTATACATGACACTTCGCGGTGGATATTATATATTATCATGAAACATAGAAATGAGAAGCGATATGGCGATTTAAGAAGCATTAGATCCCTATTGCTTCGATACGTAGACATCTGCAAACGCTACTTCCTAGCAAGAAAGTGTCCCGTTTACATTCTTTTGAAAGGAATACGATGTATACATGACACTTCGCAATGAATATTATGTCTTATCATGAAACGTAGATATGAGATGCGATATGAAAATATAAGAAGCATTACAATTTTATTGCTTCGGTACGTAGAGATCTGCAAAGGCTACTTCCTAGCAAGGAAGTGTCGCATTTACATTCTTTTCAAGTGAATACGAGGTATACATAACACTGACCAATAAATATTATGTCTTATCATGAAACATAGAAATGAGATGCGATATCGCGATATAAGAAGCATTAGATCTCTATTGCTTTGATACGTAGACATCTGCCAACGCTAGTTCCTAGCAAGGAAGTGTCGCATTTACATTCTTCTGAAGGGAAAACGAGGTATACATGACACTTCGCAATGAATATTATATCCTATCATGAAACATAGAAATGAGATGCGTTATGACGATTTAAGAAACATTAGAACACTATTGCTTCGATACGTAGACATCTGCAAACGCAATTTCCGAGCAAGGAAGTGTCGTATTTACATTCTTTTGAAAGGAATACGAGGTATACATGACACTTCGCAATGAATATTATATCATATTACGAAACATAGAAATGCGATGCGATATCGCGATTCAAGAAGTATCAGAACACTATTTCTTCGTTACGGAGACATCTGCAAACGCTATTTCCTAGCAAGGTATTGTCGCATTTACTTTCTTTTGAAGTGAATACGAGGAGTACATAACACTGCACATTGAATATTATATCTTATCATGAAACATAGAAATGAGATGCGATATCGCGATTTAAGAAGCATTAGATCTCTATTGCTTCGATACGTAGACATCTGCAAACGCTATTTCCTAGCAAGGAAGTGTCGCATTTACATTCATTGGAAGTGTATGCGAGGTATACATGACACTTAGCAGTGAATATTATATATTATCATGAAACATAGAAATGAGAAGCGATATGGCGATTTAAGAAGCACTAGATCCCTATTGCTTCGATACGTAGACATCTGCAAACGCTACTTCCTAGCAAGGAAGTATCGCATTTACTTTCTTTTGAAGTGAATACGAGGAGTACATAACACTGCACATTGAATATCATATCTTATCATGAAACATAGGAATGAGATGCGATATCGCCTTTTGAGAAGGATTAGAACTCTCTTGCTTCGATACGTAGACATCTGCCAACGCTAGTTCCTAGCAAGGAAGTGTCGCAATTACATTTTTCTGAAGGGAATACGAGGTATACATGACACTTCGCAATGAATATTATATCCTATCATGAAACATAGAATTGAGATGCGATATGACGATTTAAGAAGCATTAGAACACTATTGCTTCGATACGTAGACATCTGCAAACGCTATTTCCGAGCAAGAAAGTGTCGTATTTACATTCTTTTGAAAGGAATACGAGGAGTACATAACACTGCACATTGAATATTATATCTTATCATGAAACATAGAAATGAGATGCGATATCGCGATTTAAGAAGCATTAGAACACTATTGCCTCGATACGTAGACATCTGCAAATGCTACTTCCTAGCGAGGAAGTGTCGCATTTATGTTCATTTGAAGTGTATGCGAGGTATACATGACACTTCGCAGTGAATATTATATATTATCATGAAACATAGAAATGAGAAGCGACATGACGATTTATGAAGCATTAGAACACTATTGCTTCGATAGGCAGACATCTGCAAACGCTACTTCCTAGCAAGGAAGTGTCGCATTTACATTCTTTTGTAAGAAATACGAGGTATACAAGACACTTCGCAATGAATATTATATCCTATCATGAAACGTAGATATGAGATGCGATATGACGATTTAAGAATCATTAGAACTCTATTGCTTCGATACCTAGACATCTGCAAACGCCACTGCCTACCAAGGAAGTATCGCAATTACATTCTTTTCAAGTGAATACGAGGTATACATAACACTGCACAATGAATATTATATCATATCACGAAACATAGGAATGAGATGCGATATCGCGATTTAAGAAGCATTAGAACTCTATTTCTTCGATAGGGAGACATCTGCAAACGTTATTTCCTAGCAAGGTATGGTCGCATTTACTTTCTTTTGAAGTGAATACGAGGAGTACATAACACTGCACATTGAATATTATATCTTATCATGAAACATAGGAATGAGATGCGATATCGCTTTTTGAGAAGCATTAGAAATCTATTGCTTCGATACGTAGACATCTGGCAACGCTATTTCCTAGCAAGGTAGTGTCGCATTTACATTCTCTTGAAAGGAACACGAGGTATACATGACACTTCGCAATGAATATTATATCCTATCATGAAACACAGAAATGAAATGCGACATGACGATTTAAGAAGCATTAGAACTCTATTGCTTCGGTACGTAGATATCTGCAAACGCTACTTCCTAGCAAGGAAGTGTCGCATTTACAGTCTTTTCAAGTGAATACGAGGAATACATAACACTGCGCAATGAATATTATATCTTATCATGAAACATAGAAATGAGATGCGATGTCGCGATTTAAGAAGCATTAGAACACCATTGCTTCGATACGTGGACATGTGCAAACGCTATTTCCTAGCAAGGAAGTGTCGCATTTACATTTATTTGAAGTGTATGCGAGGTACACATGACACTTCGCAGTGAATATATATATTCTCATGAAACATAGAAATGAGAAGCGATAAGGCGATTTAAGAAGCATTAGATCCCTATTGCTTCGATACGTAGACATCTGCAAACGCTATTTCCTAGCAAGCAAGTGACGCTCTTACATTCATTTGAAGTGAATACGAGGAATACATGACACTTCGCAATGAATATTATATGTTATCATGAAACATAAATATAAGATGCGATATGCGAATTAGCAAGCTTTAGAAATCCATTGCTTCGATACGGAGACATCTGCAAACGCTATTTCCTAGCAAGGAAGTGTCGCATTTACATACATTTGAAGTGTATGCGAGGTATACATAACACTCCACAATGAATATTATATCCTATCACGAAATATTGAAATGAGATGCGATATCGCGTCTTAAGAAGCATTAGAACCCTATTGCTTCAATCCGCAGACATCTGGAAACGCTACATCCTAGCAAGGAATTGTCACATATACATTCTTTTGAAGTGAATACGAAGTATGCATAACACTGCACAATGAATATTATATTATATCACGAAACATAGAAGTGAGATGCGATATCGCGATTTAAGAAGCATTAGAACACTATTGCTTCGATACGTAGACATCTGCAAACGCTATTTCCTAGCAAGGAAGTGTCGCATTTACTTTCACTTGAAATGAATACGACGTACACATAACACTCCACAATGAATATTATATATTATCATGAAACATAGCAATGAGAAGCGATATCACGTTTTGAGAAGCATTAGAGCCCTTATGCTACTATACGTAGTTCATCTGCAAACGCTATTTCGTGGCAAGGTAGTGTCGCGTCTACATTCTTTTGAAGTGAATACGAGGTAATCATAACACTGCACAATGAATATTATATCTTACCATGAAACATAGAAATGAGATGCGATATGGCGATTTAAGAAGCATTAGAAGTCTACTGTTTCGATACGTAGACATCTGCAAACACTACTTCCTAGCAAGGAAGTGTCGCATTTACATTCTTTTGAAAGGAATACGAGGTATACATGACACTTCGCAATGAATATTATATCTTATCATGAAACATAGAAATGATATGCGATATCGCAAATTAAGTAGCATTAGAACACCATTGCTTCGATACGTAGACATTTGCAAACGTTATTTCCTAGCAAGGAAGTGTCGCATTAACATTTATTTGAAGTGTATGCGAGGTACACATGACACTTCGCAGTGAATATATATATTCTCATTAAACATAGAAATGAGAAGCGATAAGGCGATTTAAGAAGCATTAGATCCTTATTGCTTCGATACGTAGACATCTGCAAACGCTATTTCCGAGCAGGGAAGTGTGGCATTTACATTCATTTGAAGTGTATACGAGGTATACATAACACTCCACAATGAATATTATATCCTATCACGAAATATTGAAATGAGATTCGATATCGCGTTTTAAGAAGCATTAGAACCCTATTGCTTCAATCCGCAGACATCTGGAAACGCTACATCCTAGCAAGGAATTGTCACATATACATTCTTTTGAAGTGAATACGAAGTATGCATAACACTGCACAATGAATATTATATTATATCACGAAACATGGAAATGAGATACGATATCGCGATTTATGAAGCATTAGAACAATGCTGCTTCGATACGTAGACATCTGCAAACGCTATTTCCTAGCAAGGAAGTGCCGCATTTACATTCATTTGAAGTGCATGCGAGTTATACATGATACTTCGCAATGAATATTATATCTTATCATGAAACATAGATATGCGATGCGATATGACGATATAAGAAGCATTAGAACTCTATTGCTTCGATACGTAGACTTCTGCAAACGCTACTTCCTAGCAAGGAAGTGTCGCATTTACATTCTCCGGAAAGGAATACGTGGTATACATGACACTGGGCAATGAATATTATATCTTATCATAAAACATAGAAATGAGATGCGATATCGCGTTGCGAGAAGCTATAGATCTCAATTGCTTCGATACATAGGCGTCTGGAAAAGTTACTCCCTAGAAACGAAGTGTCGCATTTACATTCTTTTGAATTGAATACGAGGTATACATGACACTTCGCAATGAATATTATACCTTATCATGAAACATAGAAATGAGAAGCGATATCGCGATTTAAGATGCACCAGAACTGTAATGCTTCGATACGTGGACATCTGCAAACGCTACTTCCTAGCAAGGAAGTGTCGCATTTACATTCTTTGCAAGTGGGTACGAGGTATACGTGGCACTTCGCAATGAATATTATACCTTATCATGAGTCATAGAAATGGGATGCGATATCGCGTTGTAAGGAGCATTAGAACTCTATTGCTTCGATACATAGGCGTCTGGAAACGTTATTTCCTAGAAACGAAGTATCGCATTTACATTCATTTGAAGTGTATGCCAGGTATACATGACACTTCGCAATGAACATTATATCTTATCATGGAACATAGATATGAGATACGATATTTCGATTTAAGAAGTATTAGAACGGTATTGTTTCGATACATAGACATCTGCACACGCTATTTCCTAGCAAGGAAGTGTCGCATTTACATTCTTGTGAAGTGAATATGAGGTATACATAACACTGCACAATGAATAATATATCTTATCATGAAACATAGAAATGATATGCGATATGGCGATTTAAAAAGCATTAGAACACTATTGCTTCGATACGTAGATATCTGCAAACGCTACTTCCTAGGAAGGAAGTGTCGCATTTACATTCTTTTGAAAGGAATACGAGGTATACATGACACTTCGCAATGAATATTATATCTTATCATGAAACATAGAAATGAGATGCGATATGACGATTTAAGAAGCACTAGAAATCTATTGCTTCGATACGTAGACATCTGCAAACGCTACTTCCTAGGAAGGAAGTGTCGCATTTACATTCCTTTCAAGTGAATACGAGGTATACATAACACTGCACAATGAATATTGTACCTTATCATGAAACATAGAGATGAGAAGCGATATGGCGGTTTAAGGAGCATTAGATCCCTATTGCTTCGATACGAAAACATCTGCAAGCGCTACTTCCTAGCAAGGAAGTGTCGCATTTACATTCTTTTGAAAGGAATACGAGGTATACAAGACACTTAGCAATGAATATTATATCTTATCATGAAACATAGAAATGAGATGCGATATGACGATTTAAGAAGCATTGGAACTCTATTGCTTCGATACATATACATCTGCAAACTCTACTTCCTAGGAAGGAAGTGTCGCATTTACATTCTTTTCAAGTGAATACGAGGTATACATAACACTGCACAATGAATATTATATCTTATCATGAAACATAGAAATGAGAAGCGATATGGCGGTTTAAGAAGCATTAGATCCCTATTGCTTCGATACGTAAACATCTGCAAGCGCTACTTCCTAGCAAGGAAGTGTCGCATTTACAATCTTTTGAAAGGAATACGAGGTATACATGACACTTCGCAGTGAATATTATATCTTATCACGAAACATAGAAATGAGATGCGATATGACGATTTAAGAAGCATTGGAACTCTATTGCTTCGATACATATGCATCTGCAAACGCTATTTCCTAGCAAGGAAGTGTCGCATTTACACTCTTTTGAGGTGAATACGAGGTATACATAACACTGCACAATGAATATTATATCTTTTTATGAAACATAGAAATGAGATGCGATATCGCGATATAAGAAGCATTAGAACTCTATTGCTTCGATACGTAGTCATCTGCAAACGCTATTTACTAGCAAGGAAGTGTCGCATTTACAATCATTTGGAGTGTATGCGAGGTATACATGACACTAAGCAGTGAATATTATATATTATCATGAAACATAGAAATGAGATGCAATATGGCGATATAAGAAGCATTAGAACTCTATTGCTTCGATACGTAGACATATGCAAACGCTATTTCCAAGCAAGGCAGGGTCGCAATTACATTCTTTTGAAGTGAATACGACGTATACATAACACTCCACAATGAATATTATATATTATCATGTAACATAGTAATGAGTAGCGATATCGCGTTTTAAGATGCATTAGAACTCTAATGCTACGATACGTAGACATCTGCAAACGCTATTTCACAGGAAGGAAGTGTCGCATTTACATTCATTTGAAGTGTATGCGAGGTATAGATGACACTAAGCAATGAATATTATATATTACCATGAAACATAGAAATGAGAAACGATATCGCGTTTTGAGAAGCATTAGAACTCTACTGCTTCAATACGTAGACATCTGCCAACGCTATTTCTTAGCGAGGAAGTGTCGCATTTACATTCTTTTGAAAGGAATACGAGGTACACATGACACTTCGCAATGAATATTATATCTTATCATGAAACATAGAAATGGGATGCGATATGACGATTTAAGATGCATTGGAAATCTATTGCTTCGATACATATACATCTGCAAACGCTATTTCCTAGCAAGGAAGTGTCGCGTTTACACTCTTTTGAGGTGAATACGAGGTATACATAACACTGCACAATGAATATTATATCTTATCATGAAACATAGAAATGAGATGTGATATCGCGAATTAGCAAGTTTTAGTACTCCATTGCTTCGATACGTAGACATCTGCAAACGCTATTTCCAAGCCAGGAAGTGTCGCATTTACATTCTTTTGAAGTGAATACGAAGTATACATAACACTCCACAATGAATATTATATATTACCATGAAACATAGATATGAGATGCGATATCGCTATTTAAGAAGCATTAGAACACTATTGCTTCGATACGTAGACATCTGCAAACGCTACTTCCTAGCACGGAAGTGTCGCATTTACATTCATTTGAAGTGTATGCGAGGTATACATGACACTTCGCAGTGAATATTATATATTATCATGAAACATATATATGAGATGCGATATCGCGAATTAGCAAGCTTTGGAAACCTATTGCTTCGATACGTGGACATATGCAAACGCTATTTCCTAGCATGCAAGTGTCACATTTACATTCTTTTGAAAGGAATACGAGGTATATATGACACTTCGCAATGAATATTATATCTTATCATGTAACATATAAATGAGATGCGATATCGCGATATAAAGAGCATAAGAACCCTATTGTTACGATACGTAGACATCTGCAAACTCTACTTCCTAGCAAAGAAGTGTCGCATTTACTTTCCTTTGAAGTGAATAACGGGGCATAAGTGACACTTCGCAATGAATATTGTATCCTATCATCAAACATAGAAATGAGATGCGATATCGCGTTTTAAGAAGCATTAGAACTCTATTGCTTGGATACTTAGACACCTGCAAACGCTATTTCTTAGGAAAGAATTGTCGCATTTACATTCTTTTGAAGTGAATACGAGGTATACATAACAGTCCACAATTAATATGATGTCTTATCATGAAACATAGAAGTGGGATGCGATATCGCGTTTTAAGAAGTATTAGAACTCTATGGCTTGGACACGTAGGTATCTGCAAGCGCTATTTCCTAGCAAGGAAGTGTCGCATTTACATTCATTTCAAGTGTATGCGAGGTATACATGACACTTTGAGATGAATATTATATCTTATCATGAAACATAGGAATGAGATGCGATATCGCCTTTTAGGAGGCATAGGAACTCTATTGCTACGATACGTAGATACCTGCAAACGCTATTTCCTTGCATGGAAGTGTCGCATTTACATTCACTTGACGTGTGTGCGAGGTATAGATGAAACTGCAATGAATATTATATGTCATCATGGAACATAGAAATGAGATGTGATATCGCGATTTAAAAAGCATTGGAACACTACTGCTTCGATACGGAGACAACTGCAGACGCTATTTCCTAGCATAGAAGTGTCGCACTTACCACATTTTGAAGTGAATACAAGGAATACATGACGCTTCGCAATGAATATTATATCTTTTCATGAAACATAGAAATAGGGTGCAACATCTCGCTTTAAGATGCAATAGAAACCTGTAGTTTCGATACGTAGACATCTGGAAACGCTACTTCCTAGCAATGAAGTGACGCATTTGCATTCTTTTCAAATGAATACGAGGTATACATGACACTTCGCAATGAATATTATATCCTATCATGAAACATAGAAATGAGATGCGATATGAGGATTTAAGAAGCATTAGAACTCTGTTGCTTCGGTACGTAGACATCTGCAAACGCTACTTCTTGGCAAGGAAGTGTAGCATTTACATTCATTTGAAGTGTATGCGAGGTATACGTAACACTTCGCAATGAATATTATATATTATCATAAAACATAGATATGAGATGCGATATCGCGTTTTGAGAAGCATTAGAATTCTAATGGTACGATACGTAGGTATCTGCAAATGCTATTTCCTGGCAATGAAGTGTCGCGTTTACATTCTTTTGAAGTGAATACGAGGTATACATAGCACTGCACAATGAATATTATATCTTATCATAAAACATAGAAATGAGATGCGATATCGCGATTAAAGAAGCATTAGGACACTACTGCTTCGATACGTAGACATCTGCAAACGCTATTTCCTAGCAAGGAAGTGTCGCATTTTCGTTCATTTGAAGTGTATGCGAGGCATACATGACACTTCGCAGTGAATATTATATATAATTGTGAAACATAGAAATGAGAAGCGATATGGCGATTTAAGAAGCATTAGATCCCTATTGCTTCGATACGTAGACATCTGCAAACGCTACTTCCTAGGAAGGAAGAGTCGCATTTTCATTCTTTTGAAAGGAATACGAGGTATACATGACACCTCGCAATGAATATTATATCTTATCATGGAACATAGAAATGAGATGCGATATGGCGATATATGAAGCGTTTGATGTCTATTACTTCGATACGTAGACATCTGCAAACGCTATTTCCTAGCAAGAAATTGTAGCATTTACATTCTTTTGAAGTGAATAAGGGGTATACATAACACTGCACAATGAATATTATATCATATCATGAAACGTAGAATTGAGATGCAATATCGCGACTTATGAAGCATTAGAACACTATTGCTTCGATACGTAGACATCTGCAGACGCTACTTCCTAGCACGAAAGTGCCGCATTTACATTCTTTTGAAAGGAATACGAGGTATACGCGACACTTCGCAATGAATATTATATCTTATCATGAGACATTGAAATGAGATGCGATATTACGATTTAGGAAGCATTAGAACTCTATTGCTTCGATACGTAGACATCTGCAAACACTATTTCCCAGCAAGGAACTGTCGCAATCACATTCGTTTGCATTGTATGCGACGTATACATGAAACTTCGCAATGAATATTATATATTATCATGAAACATAGATGTGAGGTGCGATATCGCGAATTAGCAAGCTTTAGAAATCTATTGCTTCGATACGTAGACATCTGCAAACGCTATTTCCTAGCAAGGAAGTGTAGCATTTACATTCATTTTAAGTGTATGCGAGGTATACATGACACTTCGCAATGAATATTATATATTGTCATGAAACATAGAAATGAGATGCGATATCGCGATTTAAGAAGCATTAGAACTCTACGTCTTGGATACGTAGGTATCTGCAAACGCTATTCCCTACCAAGGAAGTGTTGCATTCACATTCACTTGAAGCGCATGCGGGGTATACATGACACTTCGCAATGAATATTATATCTTATCATGAAACGTAGATATGAGATGCGATATCGCGAAATAGCAAGCACTAGAAATCTATTGCTTCGATACGTAGACATCTGCAAACGCTATTTCCTAGCAAGGAAGTGTCGCATTTACATTCTTTTGAAGTGAATACGAGGTATACATAACACTCCACAATGAATATTATATGTTATCATGAAACATAGAAATGATATGCGATATCGCAATTTAAGAAGCTTTAGAACTCTATTGCTTCGAAACGTAGATATCTGCAAACACTATTTCCTAGCAAGGAACTGTCGCATTCACATTCATTTGAAGTGTATGCGAGGTATACATAACACTTCGCAATGAATATTATATATTATCATGAAACACAGATATGAGATGCGATATCGCGAACTAGCAAGCATTAGAAATCTATTGCTTCGATACGTACACATCTGCAAACGCCATTTCCCAGCAAGGAAGTGTCGCATTTACATTCTTTTGAAGTGAATACGAGGTATACATAACACTCCACAATGAATATTATATGTTATCATAGAACATAGTAATGTGTAGCGATATGGCGATTTAAGAAGCATTAGAACACTATTGCTTCGATACGTAGACATCTGCAAACGCTATTTCCAAGCAAGGAAGTGTCGCATTTACATTCTTTTGAAAGGAATACGAGGTATACATGACACTTCGCAATGAATACTATATCTTATCATGAAACGTAGATATGAGATGCGATATGACGATTTAAGAAGCATTAGAAAACTATTGCTTCGATACGTAGACAT
Organism: Xylocopa sonorina; assembly: GCF_050948175.1. Lineage (NCBI taxonomy): Eukaryota > Metazoa > Arthropoda > Insecta > Hymenoptera > Apidae > Xylocopa > Xylocopa sonorina. The sequence continues at coordinate 2,211,265 of NW_027490091.1, forward strand.
CTGCAAACGCTACTTCCTAGCAAGGAAGTGTCGCATTTACATTCTTTTGAAAGGAATGCGAGGTATACAAGACACTTCGCAATGAATATTATACCTTATCATGAAACATAAACATGAGATGTGATATGACGGTTTAAGAAGCATTAGAACTCTATTGCTTCGATACGTAGACATCTGCAAACGCTACTTCCTAGCAAGGAAGTGTCGCATTTACATTCTTTTGAAAGGAATACGAGGTATACATGACACTTCGCAATGAATATTATATCTTATCATGAAACATAGAAATGAGATGCGATATCGCGTTTTTAGGGAGCATTAAAACTCCATTACCCCGATACGTAGACATCTGCAAACGTTATTTCCTAGCAAGGAAGTGTCGCATGTACATTCGTTTGAAGTGAATTCGAGGTACAAGTGACGCTTCGCAATGAATATTATATCTTATCATGAGACATAGAAATGAGACGCGATATCATGATTTAAGAAGCATTAGAACACTATTTCTTCGTTACGGAGACATCTACAAACGCTATTTCCTAGCAATGTATTGTCGCATTTACTTTCTTTTGATGTGAATGCGAGGAGTACATAACACTGCACATTGAATATTATATCTTATCATGAAACATAAAAATGATATGCGATATCGTGTTTTGAGAAGCATTAGAATTCTATTGCTTCGATACGTAGACGCAATGAATATTATATCTTACCATGAAACATTGAAATGAGATGCGATATCGCTATTTAAGAAGCATTTGATCTCTATTGCTTCGATTCGTAGACATCTGCAAACGCTACTACCTTGCAAGGAAGTGTCGCATTTACATACTTTTGAAGTGAATACAATGTATACATGACACTTAGCAATGAATATTATATCTTATCATGAAGCATGGAAATGGCATGCGATATCGCATTTTGAGAAGCGTTAAAACTCTATTGCTACGATACGTAGACATCTGAAAGCGCTATTTCCTAGCAAGGAAGTGTCGCTTTTACAATCATTTGAAGTGTATGCGAGGTATACATGAGACATTTCGCAATGAATATTATATCTTATCATGAAACATGGAAATGAGTTGCGATATCGCGTTTGAAGAAGCATTAGATCTTTGTTGCTACGATACGTAGATATCTGCAATCGCTATTTCCTAGCAGGGTATTGTCACATTTACATTCCTTTGAAGTGAATACGAGGTATACATAACACTGCACAATGAATGCTATATCTTATCATGAAACATAGAAATGAGATGCGATATCGCGATTTAAGAAGCTTTAGGACACTATTGCTTCGATACGTAGATATCTGCAAACGCTATTTCCTAGCAAGGAAGTGTCGCATTTATATTCTTTTGAGGTGAATACGAGGTATACATAACACTGCACAATGAATATTATATCTTATCATGAAACATAGAAATGAGATGCAATATGGCGATTTAAGAAGCATTAGATCCCTATTGCTTCGATACGTAGACATCTGCAAACGCTACTTCCTAGCAAGGAAGTGTCGCATTTACATTCTTTTGAAAGGAATACGAGGTATACATGACACTTCGCCTTGGATATTATATCTTATCATGAAACGTAGATATGAGATGCGATATGACGAATTAAGAAGCATTAGAAAACTATTGCTTCGATACGTAGACATCTGCAAACGCTATTTCCAAGCAAGGAAGTGTCGCATTTACGTTCATTTGAAGTGTATGCGAGGTATACATGACACTTCGCACTGAATATTATATATTATCATGAAACATAGAAATGAGAAGCGTTATCGCGATTTATGAAGCATTAGATGTCTGCTGCTTCGATACGTAGACATCTGCAAACGCTATTTCCTAGCAGGAAATTGTAGCATTTACATTCTTTTGAAGTGAATAAGGGGTATACATAACACTGCACAATGAATATTATATCATATCATGAAACGTAGAAATGAGATGCGATATCGCGATTTAAGAAGCATTAGAACACTATTGCTGCGATACGTAGACATCTGCAAACGCTACTTCCTAGCAGGGAAGTGCCGCATTTACATTCTTTTGAAAGGAATACGAGGTATACATGACACTTCGCAATGAGTATTATATCTTATCATGAAACGTAGATATGAGATTCGATATCGCGAACTAGCAAGCATTAGAAGTCTATTGCTTCGATACGTAGACATCTGCAAACGCTATTTCCTAGCAAGGAAGTATACATTCGTTTGAAGTGAATACGAGGTATACATAACACTCCACAATGAATATTATATGTTATCATGAAACATAGAAATGATACGCGATATCGCAATTTAAGAAGCTTTAGAACTCTATTGCTTCGAAACGTAGATATCTGTAAACACTATTTCCTAGCATGGAACTGTCGCATTCACATTCATTTGAAGTGTATGCGAGGTATACATAACACTTCGCAATGAATATTATATATTATCATGAAACATAGATATGAGATGCGATACCGCGAATTAGCAAGCTTTAGAAATCTATTGCTTCGATACGTAGACATCTGCAAACGCTATTTCCTAGCAAGGAAGTGTCCCATTTACATTCATTTGAAGTATAGATGAGATAAACATAACACAACATAATGAATATTATATCTTATCATGAAACATAGAAATGAGGTGCGATATGGCGATATATGAAGCATTTGATGTCTATTACTTCGATACGTAGACATCTGCAAACGCTACTTCCTAGCAAGAAATTGTAGCATTTACATTCTTTTGAAGTGAATAAGGGGTACACATAACACTGCACAATGAATATTATATCATATCAGGAAACGTAGAAAAGAGATGCGATATCGCGATTTAAGAAGCATTAGAACACTATTGCTGCGATACGTAGACATCTGCAAACGCTACTTCCTAGCAGGGAAGTGCCGCATTTACATTCTTTTGATAGGAACACGAGGTATACATGACACTTCGCAATGAATATTATATCTTATCATGAAACGTAGATATGAGATGCGATATCGCGAATTAGCAAGCCTTAGAAATCTATTGCTTCGATACGTAGACATCTGCAAATGCTATTTCCTAGGAAGGAAGTGTCGCATTTACATTCTTTTGACGTAAATACGAGGTATACATAACACTCCACAATGAGTATTATATCTTATCATGAAACATAGAAATGAGATGCGATATCGCGTTTTGAGAAGCATTAGAACTCTAATGCCACGATACGCAGACATCTGCAAACGCTATTTCCTAGCAAGGAAGTGTCGCATTTACATTCATTTCAAGTGTATGCGAGGTATACATGACACTACGGAATGAATATTATATACTATCATGAAACATAGAAAGGAGAAAAGATATCGCGTTTTGAGAAGCATTAGAGCACTAATGCAACGATACGTAGACATCTGCAAACCCTATTTCCTAGCAAAGAAGTGTCGCATTTACATTCATTTGAAGTATAGACGAGATATACATAACACTGCACAATGAATATTATATCATATCATGAAACATAGAAATGAAATGTGATATGGCGATCTAAGAAGCATTAGAAATCTATTGGTTCGATACGTAGATAACTGCAAACGCTACTTCCTAGCAAGAAAGTGTCGCATTTACATTCTTTTGAAAGGAATACGCGGTATACATGACACATCGCAATGAATATTATATTTTATCATGAAACATAGAAATGAGATGCGATATCGCGATTTAAGAAGCATTAGAACACTATTGCTTCGATACGTAGACATCTGCAAACGCTATTTCCTAGGAAGGAATTGTTGCATTTACATTCATTTGGAGTGTATGCGAGGTATACATGACACTTCGCAGTGAATATTATATGTTATCATGAAACGTACAAATGAAAAGCGATATGGCGATTTAAGAAGCATTAGATCCCTATTGCTTCGATACGTAGACATCAGCAAACGCTACTTCCTAGCAAGGAAGTGTCGCATTTACATTCTTTTGTAAGGAATACGATGTATACATGACACTTCGCAGTGAATATTATATCTTATCATGAAACATAGAAATGAGATGCGATATGGCGATCTAAGAAGCATTAGAACTCTATTGCTTCGATACATAGACATCTGCAAACGCTACTTCCTAGCAAGAATGTGTCGCATTTACATTCTTTTGAAAGGAATACGAGGTATACATGACACTTCGCAATGAATATTATATCTTATCATGAAACAGAAATGAGATGCGATATGACGATATAAGAAGCATTAGAACTCTATAGCTTTGATACGTAGACATCTGCAAACGCTATTTCCTAGCAAGGAAGTGTCGCATTTACATTCCTTTGAAGTGAATACGAGGTATACATAACACTGCACTGTGAATATTATATCTTATCATGAAACATAGAAATGAGATGCGATACGGCGATATATGAAGCACTTGATGTCTATAACTTCGGTACGTAGACATCTGCAAACGCTATTTCCTAGCATGGAAGTGTCGCATTTACATTCTATTGAAAAGAATACGAGGTATACAGAACACTCCACAATGAATATTATATATTATCATGAAACAAGGTAATGAGTAGCGATATCGTGTTTTGAGAAGCATTAGAACTCTAATGCCACGATACGTAGACATCTGCAAACGCTATTTTCTGGCAAGGAAGTGTCGCATTTACATTATTTTCAAGTGAATACGAGGCATACATAACACTGCACAGTGAATATTATATCTTACCATGAAACCTAGAAATGAGATGCGATATGGCGATCTAAGAAGCATTAGAACCCTATTGCTTCGATACGTAGACATTTGCCAACGCTACTTCCTAGCAAGAAAGTGTCGCATTTACATTCTTTTGAAAGGAATACGAGGTATACATGACACTTCGCAATGAATATTATATCTTATCATGAAACATGGAAATGAGATGCGATATGACGATTTGGGAAGCATTAGAAAACTATTGCTTCGATACATAGACATCTGCAATCGCTACTCCCTAGCAAGGAAGTGTCGCACTTACATTCGTTTTAAGTGTATGCGAGGTATACATAACACTGCAAAATGAATATTATATCTTATCATAAAACATAGAAATGAGATGCGATATGGCGATTTAAGGAGCACTAGAAATCTATTGGTTTGATACCTAGACATCTGCAAATGCTACTTCCTAGCAAGGAATTGTAGCATTTACATTCTTTTGAAAGGAATACGAGGTATACATGACACTTCGCAATGAATATTATATCTTATCATGAACCATAAAAGTGAAATGCGATATGACGATTTAAGAAGCATTAGAACTCTATTGCTTCGATACGTAGACATCTGCAAACGCTATTTCCCAGCAAGTAAGTGTCGCATTTACATCCATTTGAAGTATAGACGAGATATACATAACACTGCACGATTATTATATCTTATCATGAAACATAGAAATGAGATGCGATATGGCGATTTAAAAAGCATTAGAACTCTACTGCTTCGATACGTAGACATCTGCAAACGCTAATTCCTAGCAAGGAAGTGTCGCATGTACATTCTTTTGAAGTGAATACGAGGTATACATGGCACTTCGCAATGAGTATTATATCTTATCAGGAAACGTAGAAGTGGGATGTGATATGACGATTTAAGAAGAATTAGAACTCTATTGCTTCGATACGTAGACATCTGCAAACCCTATTTCCTAGCAAAGAAGTGTCGCATTTACATTCATTTGAAGTATAGACGAGATATACATAACACTGCACAATGAATATTATATCATATCATGGAACATAGAAATGAAATGCGATATGGCGATCTAAGAAGCAATAGAAATCTATTGGTTCGATACGTAGATATCTGCAAACGCTACTTCCTAGCAAGGTAGTGTCGCATTTACATTCTTTTGAAAGGAATACGAGGTATACATGACACTTCGCCTTGGATATTATATCTTATCATGAAACGTAGATATGAGATGCGATATGACGAATTAAGAAGCATTAGAAAACTATTGCTTCGATACGTAGACATCTGCAAACGCTATTTCCAAGCAAGGAAGTGTCGCATTTACGTTCATTTGAAGTGTATGCGAGGTATACATGACACTTCGCACTGAATATTATATATTATCATGAAACATAGAAATGAGAAGCGTTATCGCGATTTATGAAGCATTAGATGTCTGCTGCTTCGATACGTAGACATCTGCAAACGCTATTTCCTAGCAGGAAATTGTAGCATTTACATTCTTTTGAAGTGAATAAGGGGTATACATAACACTGCACAATGAATATTATATCATATCATGAAACGTAGAAATGAGATGCGATATCGCGATTTAAGAAGCATTAGAACACTATTGCTGCGATACGTAGACATCTGCAAACGCTACTTCCTAGCAGGGAAGTGCCGCATTTACATTCTTTTGAAAGGAATACGAGGTATACATGACACTTCGCAATGAGTATTATATCTTATCATGAAACGTAGATATGAGATTCGATATCGCGAACTAGCAAGCATTAGAAGTCTATTGCTTCGATACGTAGACATCTGCAAACGCTATTTCCTAGCAAGGAAGTATACATTCGTTTGAAGTGAATACGAGGTATACATAACACTCCACAATGAATATTATATGTTATCATGAAACATAGAAATGATACGCGATATCGCAATTTAAGAAGCTTTAGAACTCTATTGCTTCGAAACGTAGATATCTGTAAACACTATTTCCTAGCATGGAACTGTCGCATTCACATTCATTTGAAGTGTATGCGAGGTATACATAACACTTCGCAATGAATATTATATATTATCATGAAACATAGATATGAGATGCGATACCGCGAATTAGCAAGCTTTAGAAATCTATTGCTTCGATACGTAGACATCTGCAAACGCTATTTCCTAGCAAGGAAGTGTCCCATTTACATTCATTTGAAGTATAGATGAGATAAACATAACACAACATAATGAATATTATATCTTATCATGAAACATAGAAATGAGGTGCGATATGGCGATATATGAAGCATTTGATGTCTATTACTTCGATACGTAGACATCTGCAAACGCTACTTCCTAGCAAGAAATTGTAGCATTTACATTCTTTTGAAGTGAATAAGGGGTACACATAACACTGCACAATGAATATTATATCATATCAGGAAACGTAGAAAAGAGATGCGATATCGCGATTTAAGAAGCATTAGAACACTATTGCTGCGATACGTAGACATCTGCAAACGCTACTTCCTAGCAGGGAAGTGCCGCATTTACATTCTTTTGATAGGAACACGAGGTATACATGACACTTCGCAATGAATATTATATCTTATCATGAAACGTAGATATGAGATGCGATATCGCGAATTAGCAAGCCTTAGAAATCTATTGCTTCGATACGTAGACATCTGCAAATGCTATTTCCTAGGAAGGAAGTGTCGCATTTACATTCTTTTGACGTAAATACGAGGTATACATAACACTCCACAATGAGTATTATATCTTATCATGAAACATAGAAATGAGATGCGATATCGCGTTTTGAGAAGCATTAGAACTCTAATGCCACGATACGCAGACATCTGCAAACGCTATTTCCTAGCAAGGAAGTGTCGCATTTACATTCATTTCAAGTGTATGCGAGGTATACATGACACTACGGAATGAATATTATATACTATCATGAAACATAGAAAGGAGAAAAGATATCGCGTTTTGAGAAGCATTAGAGCACTAATGCAACGATACGTAGACATCTGCAAACCCTATTTCCTAGCAAAGAAGTGTCGCATTTACATTCATTTGAAGTATAGACGAGATATACATAACACTGCACAATGAATATTATATCATATCATGAAACATAGAAATGAAATGTGATATGGCGATCTAAGAAGCATTAGAAATCTATTGGTTCGATACGTAGATAACTGCAAACGCTACTTCCTAGCAAGAAAGTGTCGCATTTACATTCTTTTGAAAGGAATACGCGGTATACATGACACATCGCAATGAATATTATATTTTATCATGAAACATAGAAATGAGATGCGATATCGCGATTTAAGAAGCATTAGAACACTATTGCTTCGATACGTAGACATCTGCAAACGCTATTTCCTAGGAAGGAATTGTTGCATTTACATTCATTTGGAGTGTATGCGAGGTATACATGACACTTCGCAGTGAATATTATATGTTATCATGAAACGTACAAATGAAAAGCGATATGGCGATTTAAGAAGCATTAGATCCCTATTGCTTCGATACGTAGACATCAGCAAACGCTACTTCCTAGCAAGGAAGTGTCGCATTTACATTCTTTTGTAAGGAATACGATGTATACATGACACTTCGCAGTGAATATTATATCTTATCATGAAACATAGAAATGAGATGCGATATGGCGATCTAAGAAGCATTAGAACTCTATTGCTTCGATACATAGACATCTGCAAACGCTACTTCCTAGCAAGAATGTGTCGCATTTACATTCTTTTGAAAGGAATACGAGGTATACATGACACTTCGCAATGAATATTATATCTTATCATGAAACAGAAATGAGATGCGATATGACGATATAAGAAGCATTAGAACTCTATAGCTTTGATACGTAGACATCTGCAAACGCTATTTCCTAGCAAGGAAGTGTCGCATTTACATTCCTTTGAAGTGAATACGAGGTATACATAACACTGCACTGTGAATATTATATCTTATCATGAAACATAGAAATGAGATGCGATACGGCGATATATGAAGCACTTGATGTCTATAACTTCGGTACGTAGACATCTGCAAACGCTATTTCCTAGCATGGAAGTGTCGCATTTACATTCTATTGAAAAGAATACGAGGTATACAGAACACTCCACAATGAATATTATATATTATCATGAAACAAGGTAATGAGTAGCGATATCGTGTTTTGAGAAGCATTAGAACTCTAATGCCACGATACGTAGACATCTGCAAACGCTATTTTCTGGCAAGGAAGTGTCGCATTTACATTATTTTCAAGTGAATACGAGGCATACATAACACTGCACAGTGAATATTATATCTTACCATGAAACCTAGAAATGAGATGCGATATGGCGATCTAAGAAGCATTAGAACCCTATTGCTTCGATACGTAGACATTTGCCAACGCTACTTCCTAGCAAGAAAGTGTCGCATTTACATTCTTTTGAAAGGAATACGAGGTATACATGACACTTCGCAATGAATATTATATCTTATCATGAAACATGGAAATGAGATGCGATATGACGATTTGGGAAGCATTAGAAAACTATTGCTTCGATACATAGACATCTGCAATCGCTACTCCCTAGCAAGGAAGTGTCGCACTTACATTCGTTTTAAGTGTATGCGAGGTATACATAACACTGCAAAATGAATATTATATCTTATCATAAAACATAGAAATGAGATGCGATATGGCGATTTAAGGAGCACTAGAAATCTATTGGTTTGATACCTAGACATCTGCAAATGCTACTTCCTAGCAAGGAATTGTAGCATTTACATTCTTTTGAAAGGAATACGAGGTATACATGACACTTCGCAATGAATATTATATCTTATCATGAACCATAAAAGTGAAATGCGATATGACGATTTAAGAAGCATTAGAACTCTATTGCTTCGATACGTAGACATCTGCAAACGCTATTTCCCAGCAAGTAAGTGTCGCATTTACATCCATTTGAAGTATAGACGAGATATACATAACACTGCACGATTATTATATCTTATCATGAAACATAGAAATGAGATGCGATATGGCGATTTAAAAAGCATTAGAACTCTACTGCTTCGATACGTAGACATCTGCAAACGCTAATTCCTAGCAAGGAAGTGTCGCATGTACATTCTTTTGAAGTGAATACGAGGTATACATGGCACTTCGCAATGAGTATTATATCTTATCAGGAAACGTAGAAGTGGGATGTGATATGACGATTTAAGAAGAATTAGAACTCTATTGCTTCGATACGTAGACATCTGCAAACCCTATTTCCTAGCAAAGAAGTGTCGCATTTACATTCATTTGAAGTATAGACGAGATATACATAACACTGCACAATGAATATTATATCATATCATGGAACATAGAAATGAAATGCGATATGGCGATCTAAGAAGCAATAGAAATCTATTGGTTCGATACGTAGATATCTGCAAACGCTACTTCCTAGCAAGGTAGTGTCGCATTAACATTCTTTTGAAAGGAATACGAGGTATACATGGCACTTCGCAATGAATATTATATCTTATCATAAAACATAGAAATTAGGTGCGATATGACGATTTAAGAAGAATTAGGAATCTATTGCTTCGATACGTAGACATCTGCAAACGCAACTTCCTAGCAAGGAAGTGTCGCATTTACATTGTTTTGAAGTGAATACGAGGTATACATAACACTCCGCAGTGTATATTATATCTTATCATGAAACATAGAAATGAGATGCGATATCGCGATATAAGAAGCATTAGAACACTATTGCTTCGGTACGTAGACATCTGCAAACGCTATTTCCTAGGAAGGAAGTGTCGCATTAACATTCTTTTGAAAGGAATACGAGGTATACATGGCACATCGCAATGAATATTATATCTTATCATGAAACATAGAAATGAGATGCGATATGACGATTTAAGAAGCATTAGAACACTATTGCTTCGGTACGTAGACATCTGCAAACGCTACTTCCTAGCAAGTTAGTGTCGCATTTACATTCTTTTCAAATGAATACGAGGTATGCATAACACTGCACAATGAATATTATATCTTATCATGAAACATTGAAATGAGATGCGATATCGCGATTTAAGAAGCATTAGAACTCTATTGCTTCGATACGTAGACATCTGCAAACACTATTTCCCAGCAAGGAATTGTCGCATTCAGACTCGTTTGATTTGTATGCGAGGTATACATGAAACTTCACAATTAATATTATATATTATCATGAATCATAGATATGATATGCGATATCGCCGATTAGCAAGCTTTAGTAATCTATTGCTTCGATACGTAGATATCTGCAAACGCTATTTCCCAGCAAGGAAGTGTCGCATTTACATTCATTTTAAGTGTATGCGAGGTATACATGACACTTCGCAATGAATATTATATATTGTCATGATACATAGAAATGAGATGCGATATCGCGATTTAAGAAGCATTAGAACACTATTGCTTCGATACGTAGACATCTGCACACGCTACTTCCTTGCAAGGAAGTGTCGCATTTACATTCTTTTGAAAGGAATACGAGGTATACATAACACTCCACAGTGTATATTATATCTTATCATGAAACATAGAAATGAGATGCGATATCGCGAATTAGAAAGATTTAGAACACTATACCTTCGATACGTAGACATCTGCACACGCTATTTCATAGCAAGGAAGTGTCGCATTTGCATTCTTTTGAAGTGAATACGAGGTATACATAACACTGCACAATGAATATTATATATTATCATGAATCATAGTAATGAGTAGCGATATTGCGTTTTGAGAAGCATTAGAACTCTAATGCCACAATACGTAGACATATGCAAACGCTATTTCCTAGCAAGGAAGTGTAGCATTTACATCCATTTGAAGTATAGACGAGAAATACATAACACTGCACAATGAATATTATATCTTATCATGAAACATAGAAATGAGATGCGATATCGCGTTTTGAGAAGCATTAGTACTCTAATGCCACGATACGCATACGTCCGCAAACGCTATTTCCTAGCAAGGAAGTGTCGCATTTACATTCATTTGAAGTATAGATGAGATAAACATAACACTACACAATGAATATTATATCTTATCGTGAAACATAGAAATGAGATGCGATATCGCGATTTAAGAAGCATTAGAACACTATTGCTTCGATATGTAGACATCTGCAAACGCTACTTCCTAGCAAGGAAGTGTCGCATTTACATTCTTTTGAAGTGTGTGCGAGGTATACATGACACTTCGCAGTGAATATTATATATTATCATGAAACATAGAAATGAGAAGCGATATGGCGATTTAAGAAGCAATAGATCTCTATTGCTTCGATACGTAGACATCTGCAAACGCTACATCCTAGCAAGGAAGTGTCGCATTTACATTCTTTTGTAAGGAATACAATGTATACATGTCACTTTGCAATGAATATTATATCTTATCATGAAACGTAGACATGAGATGCGATATCGCGATTTAAGAAGCATTAGAACACTATTTCTTCGATACGGAGACATCTGCAAACGCTCTTTCCCAGCAAGGTATTGTCGCATTTACTTTCTTTTGAAGTGAGTACGAGGAGTACATAACACTGCACATTGAATATTATATCTTATCGTGAAACGTAGAAATGAGATGCGATATGACGATTTAAGAAGCATTAGAACTCTATTGCTTCGGTACGTACACATCTGCAAACTCTACTTCCTAGCAAGGAAGTGTCGCATTTACTGTCTTTTGAAGTGAGTACGAGGAGTACATAACACTGCACATTGAATATTATGTCTTATCATGAAACATTGAAATGAGATGCGATATGACGATTTAAGAGGCATTAGAACTCTATTGCTTCGATACGTAGACATCTGCCAACGCTATTTCCTAGCAAGGAAGTGTCGCATTTACATTCTTTTGAAAGGAATACGAGGTATACATGACACATCGCAATGAATATTATATCTTATCATGAAACATAGAAATGAGATGCGATATGACGATTTAAGAAGCATTAGAACGCTGTTGCTTCGATACGTAGACATCTGCAAACGCTACTGCCTAGCAAGGAAGTGTCGCATTTACATTCTTTTCAAGTGAATACGAGGTATACTTTACACTGCACAATGAATATTATATCTTATCATGAAACATAGGAATGAGATGCAATATCGCTTTTTGAGAAGCATTAGAACTCTATTGCTTCGATACGTAGACATCTGTCAACGCTATTTCCTAGCAAGGAAGTGTCGCATTTACATTCTTTTGAAAGGAATACGAGGTATACATGACACATCGCAATGAATATTATATCTTATAATGAAACATAGAAATGAGATGCGATATGACGATTTAAGAAGCATTAGAACACTATTGCTTCGGTACGTAGACATTTGCAAACGCTACTTCCTAGCAAGGTAGTGTCGCATTTACATTCTTTTCAAGTGAATACGAGGTATACATAACACTGCACAATGAATATTATATCTTATCATGAAACATAGAAATGAGATGCGATATGACGATTTAAGAAGCATTAGAACGCTGTTGCTTCGATACGTAGACATCTGCAAACACTGTTTCCCACAAGGAACTGTCGCATTCACATTCGTTTGAATTGTATGCGAGGTATACATGAAACTTCGCAATGAATATTATATATTATCATGAAACATAGATATGAGGTGCGATATCGCGAATTAGCAAGCTTTAGAAATCTATTGCTTCGATACGTAGACATCTGCACACGCTACTTCCTAGCAAGGAAGTGCCGCATTTACATTCTTTTGAAACGAGTACGAGGTATACATAACACTCCACAGTGTATATTATATCTTATCATGAAACATAGAAATAAGATGCGATATCTCGAATTAGAAAGATTTAGAACACTATTGCTTCGATACGTAGACATCTGCAAACGCTATTTCCTAGCAAGGAAGTGTCGCATTTGCATTCTTTTGAAGTGAATACGAGAAATACATAACACTGCACAATGAATATTATATCTTATCATGAAACGTAGACATGGGATGCGATATCGCGATTTAAGAAGCATTAGAACACTATTTCTTCGATACGGAGACATCTGCAAACGCTCTTTCCCAGAAAGGTATTGTCGCATTTACTTTCTTTTGAAGTGAGTACGAGGAGTACATAACACTGCACATTGAATATTATATCTTATCATGAAACATAGAAATGAGATGCGATATCGCGATTTAAGAAGCATTAAAACACTATTTCTTCGATACGGAGACATCTGCAAACGCTATTTCCTAGCAAGGTATTGTCGCATTTATTTTCTTTTGAAGTGAATACGAGCAGTACATGACACTGCACATTGAATATTATATCTTATTATGAAACATAGGAATGAGACGTGATATCTCGTTTTGAGAAGCATTAGAACTCTATTGCTTCGACACGTAGACATCTGCCAACGCTATTTCCTAGCAAGGAAGTGTCGCATTTACTGTCTTTTGAAGTGAGTACGAGGAGTACATAACACTGCACATTGAATATTATATCTTATCATGAAATATAGAAATGAGATGCGATATGACGATTTAAGAAGCATTAGAACTCTATTGCTTCGATACGTAGACATCTGCAAACGCTACTGCCTAGCAAGGAAGTGTCGCATTTACAATCTTTTCAAGTGAATACGAGGTATACTTAACACTGCACAATGAATATTATATCTTATCATGAAACATAGGAATGAGATGCAATATCGCTTTTTGAGAAGCATTAGAACTCTATTGCTTCGATACGTAGACATCTGCCAACGCTATTTCCTAGCAAGGAAGTGTCGCATTTACATTCTTTTGAAACGAATACGAGGTATACATGACACATCGCAATGAATATTATATCTTATCATGAAACATAGAAATGAGATGCGATATGACGATTTAAGAAGCATTAGAACACTATTGCTTCGGTACGTAGACATCTGCAAACGCTACTTCCTAGCAAGGAAGTGTCGCATTTACATTCTTTTCAAGTGAATACAATGTATACACGTCACTTTGCAATGAATATTATATCTTATCATGAAACATAGAAATGAGATGCGATATGACGATTTAAGAAGCATTAGAACGCTGTTGCTTCGATACGTAGACATCTGCAAACACTATTTCCCACAAGGAACTGTCGCATTCACATTCGTTTGAATTGTATGCGAGGTATACATGAAACTTCGCAATGAATATTATATATTATCATGAAACATAGATATGAGGTGCGATATCGCGAATTAGCAAGCTCTTGAAATCTATTGCTTCGATACGTAGACATATGCAAACGCTATTTCCTTGCAAGGAAGTGTCACATATACATTCTTTTGAAGTGAATACGAAGTATGCATAACACTGCACAATGAATATTATATTATATCACGAAACATGGAAATGAGATTCGATATCGCGATTTATGAAGCATTAGAACAATGCTGCTTCAATACGTAGACATCTGCAAACGCTATTTCCTAGCAAGGAAGTGTCGCATTTGCATTCATTTTAAGTGTATGCGAAGTTTACATGACACTTCGCAATGAATATTATATATTGTCATGAAACATAGTAATGAGTAGCGATATCGCGTTTTGAGAAGCATTAGAACTCTAATGCCACGATACGCATACGTCCGCAAACGCTATTTCCTAGCAAGGAAGTGTCGCATTTACATTCATTTGAAGTATAGATGAGATAAACATAACACTACACAATGAATATTATATCTTATCGTGAAACATAGAAATGAGATGCGATATCGCGATTTAAGAAGCACTAGAACACTATTGCTTCGATACGTAGACATCTGCAAACGCTATTTCCTAGCAAGGAAGTGTCGCATTTACATACTTTTGAAGTGAATATGAGGTATACATAACACTGCACTGTGAATATTATATGTTATCATGAAACATAGATATGAGATGCGATATCGCGATTTATGAAGCATAGGATGTTTATTGCTTCGATACGTAGACATCTGCAAACGCTACTTCCTAGCAAGTTAGTGTCGCATTTACATTCTTTTCAAATGAATACGAGGTATACATAACACTGCACAATGAATATTATTTCTTATCATGAAACATTGAAATGAGATGCGATATCGCGATTTAAGAAGCAATCGAAATCTATTGCTTCGATACGTAGACATCTGCAAACACTATTTCCCAGCAAGGAATTGTCGCATTCAGACTCGTTTGATTTGTATGCGAGGTATACATGAAACTTCACAATTAATATTATATATTATCATGAAACATAGATATGATATGCGATATCGCCGATTAGCAAGCTTTAGTAATCTATTGCTTCGATACGTAGACATCTGCAAACGCTATTTCCCAGCAAGGAAGTGTCGCATTTACATTCATTTTAAGTGTATGCGAGGTATACATGACACTTCGCAATGAATATTATATATTGTCATGATACATAGAAATGAGATGCGATATCGCGATTTAAGAAGCATTAGAACACTATTGCTTCGATACGTAGACATCTGCACACGCTACTTCCTAGCAAGGAAGTGTCGCATTTACATTCTTTTGAAACGAATACGAGGTATACATAACACTCCACAGTGTATATTATATCTTATCATAAAACATAGAAATGAGATGCGATATCGCGATTTAAGAAGCATTAGAACACTATTGCTTCGATAAGTAGACATCTGCAAACGCTACTTCCTAGCAAGGAAGTGTCGCATTTACATTCATTTGAAGTATAGATGAGATAAACATAACACTACACAATGAATACTATATCTTATCATGAAACATAGAAATGAGGTGCGATATCGCGATTTAAGAAGCATTGGAACACTATTGCTTCGATACGTAGAAATCTGCAAACGCTACTTCCTAACAAGGAAGTGTCGCATTTACATCCCTTTGAAACGAATACGAGGTATACATGACACTCCACAATGAATATTATATCTTGTCATGAAACATAGAAATGAGGTGCGATATCGCGAATTAGAAAGATTTAGAAATCCATTGCTTCGGTACGTAGACATCTGCAAACGCTATTTCTTAGCAAGGAAGTGTCGCATTTACATTCTATTGAAAGGAATACGAGGTGTACATGACACTTCGCAATGAATATTATATCTTATCATGAAACATAGAAATGTGATGTAATATGGCGATTTAAGAAGCATTAGAACTCTATTGCTTCGATACGTAGACATCTGCAAACGCTACTTCCTAACAAGGAAGTGTCGCATTTACATTCTTTTGAAGTGAATACGAGGTATACATAACATTGCACTCTGAATATTATATCTTATCATGAAACATAGAAAAGATATGCGATATCGCGTTCTGAGAAGCATTAGAACTCTAATGCCACGATACGCAGACACTGCAAACGCTATTTCCTTGCAAGGAAGTGTCGCATTTACATTCTTTTGAAGTGAATACGAGGTATACATAACACTGCACAATGAATACTGTATCTTATCATGAAACATAGAAATGTGATGCGACATGACGATTTAGGAAGCTTTAGAACTCTATTGCTTCGATACGTAGACATCTGCAAACACTATTTCCCAGCAAGGAACTGTCGCATTCACATTCGTTTGAATTGTATGCGAGGTATACATGAAACTTCGCAATTAATATTATATATTATCATGAAACATAGATATGAGATGCGATATCGCGAATTAGCAAGCTTTAGAAATCTATTGCTTCGATACGGAGACATCTGCAAACGCTATTTCCTAGCAAGGAAGTGTCGCATTTACATTCATATTAAGTGTATGCGAGGTATACATGACACTTCGCAATGAATATTATATATTCTCATGAAACATATAAATGAGATGCGATATCGCGATTTAAGAAGCATTAGAACACTACTGCTTCGATACGTAGACATCTGCACACGCTACTTCCTAGCAAGGAAGTGTCGCATTTACATTCTTTTGAAACGAATACGACGTATACATAACACTCCACAATGAATATTATATCTTATCATGAAACATAGAAATGAGATGCGATATCGCGATTTATGAAGCTTTAGATGTCTATTGCTTCGATACGTAGACATCTGCAAACGCTATTTCCTAGCAAGGAAGTGTTGCATTTACATTCTTTTGAAAGGAGTACGAGGTATACATGACCCTTCGCAATGAATATTATATCTCATCATGAAACATAGAAATGTGATGTAATATGGCGAGTTAAGATGCATTAGAATTCTACTGCTTCGATACGTAGACATCTGCAAACCCTATTTCCTAGCAAGGAAGTGTCGCATTTACATTCTTTTGAAAGGAATACAAGGTACACATGACACTTCGCAATGAATATTATATCTTATCATGAAACATAGAAATGTGATGCCATATGACTATTTATGAAGCAATACAACTCTATTGCTTCGATACGTAGACATCTGCAAATGCTAGTTCCTAGCAAGGAAGTGTCGCATTTACAATCTTGTGAAGTGAATACGAGGTATACATAACACATCGCAATGAATATTATATCTTATCATGAAACGTAGATATGAGATGCGATATGACGATTTAAGAAGCATTAAAACTCTATTGCTTCGATACGTAGACATCTGCAAACGCTACTTCCTAGCAAGGAAGTGTCACATCTACATTCCTTTGAAGTGAATACAAGGTATACATAACACTTCGCAATGAATATTATATCTTATGATGAAACGTAGATAAGAGATGCTATATGACGATTTAAGAAGCATTAGAATTCTATTGCTTCGATACGTAGACATATGAAAACGCTATTTCCAAGCAAAGAAGTGTCGCAGTTACATTCCTTTGAAAGGAATTGGAGGTATACGTGACACATCGCAATGAATATTATATCATATCATGAAACATAGAAATGAGATGCGATATCGCGTTTTGAGAAGCATTAGAACTCTAATGCCACGATACGCATACGTCCGCAAACGCTATTTCCTAGCAAGGAAGTGTCGCATTTACATTCTTTTGAAGTATAGATGAGATAAACATAACACTACACAATGAATATTATATCTTATCGTGAAACATAGAAATGAGATGCGATATCGCGATTTAAGAAGCACTAGAACACTATGCTTCGATACGTACACATCTGCAAACGCTACTTCCTAGCAAGGAAGTGTCGCATTTACATTCTTTTCAAGTGAATACAATGTATACACGTCACTTTGCAATGAATATTATATCTTATCATGAAACATAGAAATGAGATGCGATATCGCGATTTATGAAGCTTTAGATGTCTATTGCTTCGATACGTAGACATCTGCAAACGCTATTTCCTAGCAAGGAAGTGTTGCATTTACATTCTTTTGAAAGGAGTACGAGGTATACATGACCCTTCGCAATGAATATTATATCTCATCATGAAACATAGAAATGTGATGTAATATGGCGAGTTAAGATGCATTAGAATTCTATTGCTTCGATACGTAGACATCTGCAAACCCTATTTCCTAGCAAGGAAGTGTCGCATTTACATTCTTTTGAAAGGAATACAAGGTACACATGACACTTCGCAATGAATATTATATCTTATCATGAAACATAGAAATGTGATGCCATATGACTATTTATGAAGCAATACAACTCTATTGCTTCGATACGTAGACATCTGCAAATGCTAGTTCCTAGCAAGGAAGTGCCGCATTTACAATCTTGTGAAGTGAATACGAGGTATACATAACACATCGCAATGAATATTATATCTTATCATGAAACGTAGATATGAGATGCGATATGACGATTTAAGAAGCATTAAAACTCTATTGCTTCGATACGTAGACATCTGCAAACGCTACTTCCTAGCAAGGAAGTGTCACATCTACATTCTTTTGAAGTGAATACAAGGTATACATAACACTTCGCAATGAATATTATATCTTATGATGAAACGTAGATAAGAGATGCTATATGACGATTTAAGAAGCATTAGAATTCTATTGCTTCGATACGTAGACATATGAAAACGCTATTTCCAAGCAAAGAAGTGTCGCAGTTACATTCCTTTGAAAGGAATTGGAGGTATACGTGACACATCGCAATGAATATTATATCATATCATGAAACGTAGATATGAGGTGCGATATGACGATTTTAGAAGCATTAGAACTCTTTTGCTTCGATACTTAGACATCTGCAAACCCTATTTCCAAGCAAGGAAGTGTCGCATTTACATTCTTTTGTAGTGAATACGCGTTATACATAACACTCCACAATGTATACTATATCTTATCATGAAACATAGAAATGAGATGCAATATGGCGATATAAGAAGCATTAGAACTCTAGTGCTTCGATACGTAGACATCTGCAAACGCTAATTCCTAGGAAGGAAGTGTCGCATTTACATTCTTTTGAAAGGAATACGAGGTATACATGACACTTCGCAATGAATATTATACCTTATCACGAAACATAGAAATGAGATGCGATATCGCGATTTAAGAAGTATTAGAAAACTATTTCTTCGACACGGAGACATCTGCAAACGCTATTTCCTAGCAAGGTATTGTCGCATTTACTTTCTTTTGAAGTGAATACGAGGAGTACATAACACTGCACATTGAGTAATATATCTTATCATGAAGCATAGGAATGAGATGCGATATCGCTTTTTGAGAAGCGTTAGAACTCTATTGCTTGGATACGTAGACATCTGCCAGCGCTATTTCCTAGCAAGGTATTGACGCATTTACATTGTTTTGAACTGAATACGAGGAGTACATAACACTTCACATTGAATATTATATCTAATCATGAAACATAGGAATGAGATGCGATATCACGTTTTGAGATGCATTATGACTCTATTGCTTCGATACGTAGATATCTGCAAACGCTATTTCCTAGCAAGGAAGTGTCGCATTTACATTCATTAGAAGTGTATGTGAGGTATACATGGCACTTCGCAGTGAATACTATATATTATCACGAAACATAGAAATGAGATGCGATATCGCGATGTAAGAAGCATTAGAACACTATTGCTTCGATACGTAGACATCTGCAAACGCTATTTCCTAGCAAGGAAGTGTCGCATTTACATTCATTTGAAGTATAGACGAGATACACATAACACTGCACAATGAATATTATATCTCATCATGAAACATAGTAATGAGATTTGATATCGCGAGTTAAGAATCATTAGAACTCTATTGCTTCGATACGTAGACATCTGCAAACGCTATTTCCTTGCAAGGAACTGTCGCATTTACATTCATTTTAAGTGTATGTGAGGTATACATGACACTGCACAATGAATATTATATCTTATCACGAAACATAGAAATGAGATGCGATATGGCGATTTAAGAAGCATTAGAATTCTATTGCTTCGATACGTAGACATCTGCAAACGCTACTTCCTAGCAAGGAAGTGTCGCATTTACATACATTTGAAGTTAATACGAGGTATACATAAGAGTCCACAATAAATATTATATCTTATCATGAAACATTGGAATGAGATGCAATATGGCGATTTAAGAAGCATTAGAACTCTATTGCTTCGATACGTAGACATCTGCAAACTATATTTCCTAGCAATGAAGTGTCGCATTTACATTCATTTGAAGTATAGACGAGATATACAAAACACTGCACAATGAGTATTATATCTTATCATGAAACATAGAAATGAGATGCGATATGGCGATTTAAGAAGCATTAGAACTCTATTGCTTCGATACGCAGGTATCTGCAAACGCTACTTCCTAGCAAGGAAGTGTCGCATTTACATTCTTCTGATGTGAATACGAGGTATACATAACACTCCACAGTGAATATTATATATTATCATGAAACATAGTAACGAATAGCTATATCGCGTTTTGAGAAGCATTAGAACTCTAATGCTACGATACGTAGACATCTGCAAACGCTATTTCCTGGCAAGGAAGTGTCGCATTTACATACATTTGAAGTGAATACGAGGTATACATAAGAGTCCACAATAAATATTATATCTTATCATGAAACATTGGAATGAGATGCAATATGGCGATTTAAGAAGCATTAGAACTCTATTGCTTCGATACTTAGACATCTGCAAACGCTATTTCCTAGCAAGGAAGTGTCGCATTTACATTCATTTGAAGTATAGACGAGATATACATAACACTGCACAATGAGTATTATATCTTATCATGAAACATAGAAATGAGATGCGATATGGCGATTTAAGAAGCATTAGAACTCTATTGCTTCGATACGCAGGCATCTGCAAACGCTACTTCCTAGCAAGGAAGTGTCGCATTTACATTCTTTTGAAAGCAATACAAGGTATACATGACACGTCGCAATGAATACTATATATTATAAAGAAACATAGAAATGAGAAGCGATATCG
Source organism: Xylocopa sonorina (assembly GCF_050948175.1). NCBI lineage: Eukaryota > Metazoa > Arthropoda > Insecta > Hymenoptera > Apidae > Xylocopa > Xylocopa sonorina. The sequence goes on from NW_027490091.1 coordinate 2,233,387, forward strand.
CGTTTTTAGAAGATATAGAACTCTAATGCCACGATACGTAGACATCTGCAAACGCTATTTCCTAGCAAGGAAGTGTCGCATTTACAATCATTTGAAGTGTATGCAAGGTATACATGACACTACTCGATGAATATTATATACTATCATGAAACATAGAAATGAGAAACGCTGTCGCGTTTTGAGAAGCATTAGAGCACTAACTCTACGATACGTAGACACCTTCAAACGGTATTTCCTAGCAAGGAAGTGTCGCATTTACATTCTTTTGAAATGAATACGAGGTATACATAGCACTCCACAGGGAATATTATATATTATCATGAAACATAGTAACGAATAGCTATATCGCGTTTTGAGATGCATTAGAACTCTAATGCTACGATACGTAGACATCTGCAAACGCTATTTCCTGGCAAGGAAGTGTCGCATTTACATTCTCTTGAAGTGAATACGAGGTATACATAACACTGCACAGTGAATACTATATCTTATCATGAAACATAGAAATGAGATGCGATATCGCGTTTTAAGAAGCATTAGAACTATATTGCCTCGATACGTAGACATCTGCAAACGATATTTCCTGGCAAGGAAGTATCGCATATACATTCTTTTGATGCGAATACGGGGTATACATAACACTGCACAACGAATATTAATTCTTATCACGAATCATAGATAAGAGATGCGTTATCGCGATTTAAGGAGCATTGGAACTCTATTGCTTCGATACGTAGACATCTGCAAACGCTATTTCCTAGGGAGGAAGTGTCACATTTGCATTCATTTGAAGTGTATGCGAGGTATACATGTCACTTCGCAGTGAATATTATATCTTAACATGAGACATAGAAATGATATGCGATATGACGATTTAAGAAGCATTAGAATTCTACTGTTTCGATACGTAGACATCTGCAAACGCTATTTCCTAGCAAGGAAGTGTCGCATTTGCATTCTCCTGAAGTGAATACGAGGTATTCATAACACTGCACAATGAATATTATATCTCATCATGAAACATTGAAATGAGATGCGATATCGCGGTTTATGAAGATTTAGATATCTATTGCTTCGATACGTAGACATCTGCAAACGATATTTCCTAGCAAGGAAGTGTCGCATTTGCATTCATTTGAAGTGTATGCGAGGTATACATGACACTACGCAATGAATATTATATACTATCATGAAACATAGATATGAGATGCGATATGACGATTTAAGAAGCATTAAAACTCTATTGCTTCGATACGTAGACATCTGCAAACGCTACTTCCTAGCAAGGAAGTGTCACATCTACATTCTTTTGAAGTGAATACAAGGTATACATAACACTTCGCAATGAATATTATATCTTATGATGAAACGTAGATAAGAGATGCTATATGACGATTTAAGAAGCATTAGAATTCTATTGCTTCGATACGTAGACATATGAAAACGCTATTTCCAAGCAAAGAAGTGTCGCAGTTACATTCCTTTGAAAGGAATTGGAGGTATACGTGACACATCGCAATGAATATTATATCATATCATGAAACGTAGATATGAGGTGCGATATGACGATTTTAGAAGCATTAGAACTCTTTTGCTTCGATACTTAGACATCTGCAAACCCTATTTCCAAGCAAGGAAGTGTCGCATTTACATTCTTTTGTAGTGAATACGCGTTATACATAACACTCCACAATGTATACTATATCTTATCATGAAACATAGAAATGAGATGCAATATGGCGATATAAGAAGCATTAGAACTCTAGTGCTTCGATACGTAGACATCTGCAAACGCTAATTCCTAGGAAGGAAGTGTCGCATTTACATTCTTTTGAAAGGAATACGAGGTATACATGACACTTCGCAATGAATATTATACCTTATCACGAAACATAGAAATGAGATGCGATATCGCGATTTAAGAAGTATTAGAAAACTATTTCTTCGACACGGAGACATCTGCAAACGCTATTTCCTAGCAAGGTATTGTCGCATTTACTTTCTTTTGAAGTGAATACGAGGAGTACATAACACTGCACATTGAGTAATATATCTTATCATGAAGCATAGGAATGAGATGCGATATCGCTTTTTGAGAAGCGTTAGAACTCTATTGCTTGGATACGTAGACATCTGCCAGCGCTATTTCCTAGCAAGGTATTGACGCATTTACATTGTTTTGAACTGAATACGAGGAGTACATAACACTTCACATTGAATATTATATCTAATCATGAAACATAGGAATGAGATGCGATATCACGTTTTGAGATGCATTATGACTCTATTGCTTCGATACGTAGATATCTGCAAACGCTATTTCCTAGCAAGGAAGTGTCGCATTTACATTCATTAGAAGTGTATGTGAGGTATACATGGCACTTCGCAGTGAATACTATATATTATCACGAAACATAGAAATGAGATGCGATATCGCGATGTAAGAAGCATTAGAACACTATTGCTTCGATACGTAGACATCTGCAAACGCTATTTCCTAGCAAGGAAGTGTCGCATTTACATTCATTTGAAGTATAGACGAGATACACATAACACTGCACAATGAATATTATATCTCATCATGAAACATAGTAATGAGATTTGATATCGCGAGTTAAGAATCATTAGAACTCTATTGCTTCGATACGTAGACATCTGCAAACGCTATTTCCTTGCAAGGAACTGTCGCATTTACATTCATTTTAAGTGTATGTGAGGTATACATGACACTGCACAATGAATATTATATCTTATCACGAAACATAGAAATGAGATGCGATATGGCGATTTAAGAAGCATTAGAATTCTATTGCTTCGATACGTAGACATCTGCAAACGCTACTTCCTAGCAAGGAAGTGTCGCATTTACATACATTTGAAGTTAATACGAGGTATACATAAGAGTCCACAATAAATATTATATCTTATCATGAAACATTGGAATGAGATGCAATATGGCGATTTAAGAAGCATTAGAACTCTATTGCTTCGATACGTAGACATCTGCAAACTATATTTCCTAGCAATGAAGTGTCGCATTTACATTCATTTGAAGTATAGACGAGATATACATAACACTGCACAATGAGTATTATATCTTATCATGAAACATAGAAATGAGATGCGATATGGCGATTTAAGAAGCATTAGAACTCTATTGCTTCGATACGCAGGTATCTGCAAACGCTACTTCCTAGCAAGGAAGTGTCGCATTTACATTCTTCTGATGTGAATACGAGGTATACATAACACTCCACAGTGAATATTATATATTATCATGAAACATAGTAACGAATAGCTATATCGCGTTTTGAGAAGCATTAGAACTCTAATGCTACGATACGTAGACATCTGCAAACGCTATTTCCTGGCAAGGAAGTGTCGCATTTACATACATTTGAAGTGAATACGAGGTATACATAAGAGTCCACAATAAATATTATATCTTATCATGAAACATTGGAATGAGATGCAATATGGCGATTTAAGAAGCATTAGAACTCTATTGCTTCGATACTTAGACATCTGCAAACGCTATTTCCTAGCAAGGAAGTGTCGCATTTACATTCATTTGAAGTATAGACGAGATATACATAACACTGCACAATGAGTATTATATCTTATCATGAAACATAGAAATGAGATGCGATATGGCGATTTAAGAAGCATTAGAACTCTATTGCTTCGATACGCAGGCATCTGCAAACGCTACTTCCTAGCAAGGAAGTGTCGCATTTACATTCTTTTGAAAGCAATACAAGGTATACATGACACGTCGCAATGAATACTATATATTATAAAGAAACATAGAAATGAGAAGCGATATCGCGTTTTTAGAAGATATAGAACTCTAATGCCACGATACGTAGACATCTGCAAACGCTATTTCCTAGCAAGGAAGTGTCGCATTTACAATCATTTGAAGTGTATGCAAGGTATACATGACACTACTCGATGAATATTATATACTATCATGAAACATAGAAATGAGAAACGCTGTCGCGTTTTGAGAAGCATTAGAGCACTAACTCTACGATACGTAGACACCTTCAAACGGTATTTCCTAGCAAGGAAGTGTCGCATTTACATTCTTTTGAAATGAATACGAGGTATACATAGCACTCCACAGGGAATATTATATATTATCATGAAACATAGTAACGAATAGCTATATCGCGTTTTGAGATGCATTAGAACTCTAATGCTACGATACGTAGACATCTGCAAACGCTATTTCCTGGCAAGGAAGTGTCGCATTTACATTCTCTTGAAGTGAATACGAGGTATACATAACACTGCACAGTGAATACTATATCTTATCATGAAACATAGAAATGAGATGCGATATCGCGTTTTAAGAAGCATTAGAACTATATTGCCTCGATACGTAGACATCTGCAAACGATATTTCCTGGCAAGGAAGTATCGCATATACATTCTTTTGATGCGAATACGGGGTATACATAACACTGCACAACGAATATTAATTCTTATCACGAATCATAGATAAGAGATGCGTTATCGCGATTTAAGGAGCATTGGAACTCTATTGCTTCGATACGTAGACATCTGCAAACGCTATTTCCTAGGGAGGAAGTGTCACATTTGCATTCATTTGAAGTGTATGCGAGGTATACATGTCACTTCGCAGTGAATATTATATCTTAACATGAGACATAGAAATGATATGCGATATGACGATTTAAGAAGCATTAGAATTCTACTGTTTCGATACGTAGACATCTGCAAACGCTATTTCCTAGCAAGGAAGTGTCGCATTTGCATTCTCCTGAAGTGAATACGAGGTATTCATAACACTGCACAATGAATATTATATCTCATCATGAAACATTGAAATGAGATGCGATATCGCGGTTTATGAAGATTTAGATATCTATTGCTTCGATACGTAGACATCTGCAAACGCTATTTCCTAGCAAGGAAGTGTCGCATTTGCATTCATTTGAAGTGTATGCGAGGTATACATGACACTACGCAATGAATATTATATACTATCATGAAACATAGAAATGTGAAACGATGTCGCGTTTTGAGAAGCATTAGAGCACTAGTTCTACGATACGTAGACACCTGCAAACGCTATTTCCTAGAAAGGAAGTGTCGCATTTACATTCTTTTGAAGTGAATACGAGGTATACATAACACTGCACAGTGAATATTATATAGTATCATGAAACATAGAAATGAGAAGCGATATCGCGATTTAAGAAGCATTAGATCCCTATTGCTTCGATACGTAGACATCTGCAAACGCTACTGCCTAGCAAGGAAGTGTCGCATTTACATTCTTTTGAAAGGAATACGAGGTATACATGACACTTCGCAATGAATATTATATCTTAACATGAAACATAGAAATGATATGCGATATGACGATTTAAGAAGCATTAGAATTCTACTGCTTCGATACGTAGACATCTCAAACGCTATTTCCTAGCAAAGAAATGTCGCATTTACATTCTTCTGAAGTGAATACGAGGTATTCATAACACTGCACAATGAATATTATATCTCATCATGAAACATTGAAATAAGATGCGATATCGCGATTTATGAAGCTTTGGATATCTATTGCTTCGATACGTAGACATCTGCAAACGCTATTTCCTAGAGAGGAAGTGTCACATTTACATTCATTAGAAGTGTAGGCGAGGAATACATAACACTTCGCAATGAATACTATATCTTATCACGAGACATAGAAATAAGATGCCATATCGCGTTTTAAGAAGCACTAGAACTCTATTGCTTCGATACGTAGACATCTGCAAACGCAATTTCCTAGCAAGGTAGTGTCGCATTTACATTCATTTGAAGTGAATGCGAGGTATACATGCCACTTCGCAATGAATATTATATCTTATCATGAAACATAGGAGTGAGATGCGATATAGTGTTTTGAGAGTAGTCAGAACACTATTGCTTCGAAACGGAGGCATTTGCAAACGCTATTTCCTAGAAAGGAAGTGTCGCATTTACATTCATTTGAAGTGTAGACGAGTTATACAAGCAACGTCGCAATGAATATTACATTTTATCACGAAACATGTATACGAGATGAGATATCGCGATTTAAGAAGCATTAGATGTCTATTGCATCTATATGGAGACATCTGCAAACGCTCTTTCCTAGCAAGGATGTGTAGCATTTACATTCATTTGAAGTGCATGCGAGGTATACGTGACACTTCGCAATGAATATTATATCTTGTCATGAAACATAGAAATGCGATGCGATATCCCGTTTTAAGAAGCATTAGAACTCTATTTCTACGATACGTAGACCTCTGCAAACGCTATTTCCTAGCATGGAAGTGTCGCATTTACATTCATTTGAAGTGTAGACGAGGAATACATAACACTTCGCAATGAGTATTATATCTCATCACGAAACATAGAAATGAAATGCGACTTCTCGTTTTAAGAAGCATTAGAACTCTAATGCTACGATACGTAGACATCTGCAAACGCTATTTCCTAGCAAGGAAGTGTCGCGTTTACATTCATTTGATGTGTGTGCGAGGTATACATGGCACTTCGCAACGAGTATTATACATTATCATGAAACATAAAAATGTGAAACGATGTCGCGTTTTGAGAAGCATTAGAGCACTAGTGCTACGATACGTAGACACCTGCAAACGCTATTTCCTAGCACGGAAGTGTCGCATTTACATTCTTTTGAAGTGAATACGAGGTATACATAACACTGCACAGTGAATATTATATAGTATCATGAAACATAGAAATGAGAAGCGATATCGCGATTTAAGAAGCATTAGATCCCTATTGCTTCGATACGTAGACATCTGCAAACGCTACTGCATAGCAAGGAAGTGTCGCATTTACATTCTTTTGAAAGGAATACGAGGTATACATGACACTTCGCAATGAATATTATATCTTATCATGAAACGTAGACATGAGATGCGATATGACGATTTAAGAAGCATTAGAAAACTATTACTTCGATACGTAGACATCTGCAAACGCTATTTCCTAGCAAGAAAGAGTCGCATTTGCATTCTTTTGAAGTGAATACGAGGTACACATAACACTACGCAATGAATATTATATCTTATCATGAAACATAGAAAAGAGATTCGATATGACGATTTAAGAAGCATCAGATCTCTATTGCTATTTCCTAGCATGCAAGTGTCGCATTTACATGCTTTTGAAAGGAATACGAGGTATACATAACACTCCAGAATAAATATTATATCTTATCATGAAACATAGAAATGAGATGCGATATGGCGATTTAAGAAGCATTAGAACCCTAATGCCACGATACGCAGACATCTGCAAACGCTATTTCCTAGCAAGGAAGTGTCGCATGTACATGCAATTGAAGTGTATGCGAGATATACATGGCACTTCGCAATGAATATTATATATTATCACGAAACATAGAAATGAGAAGCGATACCGCGTTTTGAGAAGCATTAGAACTCTAATGCACGATACGCAGACATCTGCAAACGCTATTTCCTAGCAAGGAAGTGTCGCATTTACATTCAATTGAAGTGTATGCGAGATATACGTGGCACTTCGCAATGAATATTATATATTATCACGAAACATAGAAATGAGTAGCGATACTGCGTTTTGAGAAGCATTAGAACTCTAATGCCACGATTCGCAGACATCTGCAAACGTTACTTCCTAGCAAGGAAGTGTCGCATTTACATTCTTCTGATGTGAATACGAGGTATACATAGCACTCCACAGTGAATATTATATATTATCATGAAACATAGTAACGAATAGCTATATCGCGTTTTGAGAAGCATTAGAACTCTAATGCTACGATACGTAGACATCTGCAAACGCTAATTCCTGGCAAGGAAGTGTCGCATTTACATACATTTGAAGTGAATACGAGGTATACATAAGAGTCCACAATAAATATTATATCTTATCATGAAACATTGGAATGAGATGCAATATGGCGATTTAAGAAGCATTAGAACTCTATTGCTTCGATACGTAGACATCTGCAAACTATATTTCCTAGCAATGAAGTGTCGCATTTACATTCATTTGAAGTATAGACGAGATATACATAACACTGCACAATGAGTATTATATCTTATCATGAAACATAGAAATGAGATGCGATATGGCGATTTAAGAAGCATTAGAACTCTATTGCTTCGATACGCAGGCATCTGCAAACGCTACTTCCTAGCAAGGAAGTGTCGCATTTACATTCTTTTGAAAGCAATACAAGGTATACATGACACGTCGCAATGAATACTATATATTATAAAGAAACATAGAAATGAGAAGCGATATCGCGTTTTTAGAAGATATAGAACTCTAATGCCACGATACGTAGACATCTGCAAACGCTATTTCCTAGCAAGGAAGTGTCGCATTTACAATCATTTGAAGTGTATGCAAGGTATACATGACACTACTCGATGAATATTATATACTATCATGAAACATAGAAATGAGAAACGCTGTCGCGTTTTGAGAAGCATTAGAGCACTAACTCTACGATACGTAGACACCTTCAAACGGTATTTCCTAGCAAGGAAGTGTCGCATTTACAATCTTTTGAAATGAATACGAGGTATACATAGCACTCCACAGGGAATATTATATATTATCATGAAACATAGTAACGAATAGCTATATCGCGTTTTGAGATGCATTAGAACTCTAATGCTACGATACGTAGACATCTGCAAACGCTATTTCCTGGCAAGGAAGTGTCGCATTTACATTCTCTTGAAGTGAATACGAGGTATACATAACACTGCACAGTGAATACTATATCTTATCATGAAACATAGAAATGAGATGCGATATCGCGTTTTAAGAAGCATTAGAACTATATTGCCTCGATACGTAGACATCTGCAAACGATATTTCCTGGCAAGGAAGTATCGCATATACATTCTTTTGAAGCGAATACGGGGTATACATAACACTGCACAACGAATATTAATTCTTATCACGAATCATAGATAAGAGATGCGTTATCGCGATTTAAGGAGAATTGGAACTCTATTGCTTCGATACGTAGACATCTGCAAACGCTATTTCCTAGGGAGGAAGTGTCACATTTGCATTCATTTGAAGTGTATGCGAGGTATACATGTCACTTCGCAGTGAATATTATATCTTAACATGAGACATAGAAATGATATGCGATATGACGATTTAAGAAGCATTAGAATTCTACTGTTTCGATACGTAGACATCTGCAAACGCTATTTCCTAGCAAGGAAGTGTCGCATTTGCGTTCTCCTGAAGTGAATACGAGGTATTCATAACACTGCACAATGAATATTATATCTCATCATGAAACATTGAAATGAGATGCGATATCGCGGTTTATGAAGATTTAGATATCTATTGCTTCGATACGTAGACATCTGCAAACGCTATTTCCTAGCAAGGAAGTGTCGCATTTGCATTCATTTGAAGTGTATGCGAGGTATACATGACACTACGCAATGAATATTATATACTATCATGAAACATAGAAATGTGAAACGATGTCGCGTTTTGAGAAGCATTAGAGCACTAGTTCTACGATACGTAGACACCTGCAAACGCTATTTCCTAGAAAGGAAGTGTCGCATTTACATTCTTTTGAAGTGAATACGAGGTATACATAACACTGCACAGTGAGTATTATATAGTATCATGAAACATAGAAATGAGAAGCGATATCGCGATTTAAGAAGCATTAGATCCCTATTGCTTCGATACGTAGACATCTGCAAACGCTACTGCCTAGCAAGGAAGTGTCGCATTTACATTCTTTTGAAAGGAATACGAGGTATACATGACACTTCGCAATGAATATTATATCTTAACATGAAACATAGAAATGATATGCGATATGACGATTTAAGAAGCATTAGAATTCTACTGCTTCGATACGTAGACATCTCAAACGCTATTTCCTAGCAAAGAAATGTCGCATTTACATTCTTCTGAAGTGAATACGAGGTATTCATAACACTGCACAATGAATATTATATCTCATCATGAAACATTGAAATAAGATGCGATATCGCGATTTATGAAGCTTTGGATATCTATTGCTTCGATACGTAGACATCTGCAAACGCTATTTCCTAGAGAGGAAGTGTCACATTTACATTCATTAGAAGTGTAGGCGAGGAATACATAACACTTCGCAATGAATACTATATCTTATCACGAGACATAGAAATAAGATGCCATATCGCGTTTTAAGAAGCTCTAGAACTCTATTGCTTCGATACGTAGACATCTGCAAACGCAATTTCCTAGCAAGGTAGTGTCGCATTTACATTCATTTGAAGTGAATGCGAGGTATACATGCCACTTCGCAATGAATATTATATCTTATCATGAAACATAGGAGTGAGATGCGATATAGTGTTTTGAGAGTAGTCAGAACACTATTGCTTCGAAACGGAGGCATTTGCAAACGCTATTTCCTAGAAAGGAAGTGTCGCATTTACATTCATTTGAAGTGTAGACGAGTTATACAAGCAACGTCGCAATGAATATTACATTTTATCACGAAACATGTATACGAGATGAGATATCGCGATTTAAGAAGCATTAGATGTCTATTGCATCTATATGGAGACATCTGCAAACGCTCTTTCCTAGCAAGGATGTGTAGCATTTACATTCATTTGAAGTGCATGCGAGGTATACGTGACACTTCGCAATGAATATTATATCTTGTCATGAAACATAGAAATGCGATGCGATATCCCGTTTTAAGAAGCATTAGAACTCTATTTCTACGATACGTAGACCTCTGCAAACGCTATTTCCTAGCATGGAAGTGTCGCATTTACATTCATTTGAAGTGTAGACGAGGAATACATAACACTTCGCAATGAGTATTATATCTCATCACGAAACATAGAAATGAAATGCGACTTCTCGTTTTAAGAAGCATTAGAACTCTAATGCTACGATACGTAGACATCTGCAAACGCTATTTCCTAGCAAGGAAGTGTCGCGTTTACATTCATTTGATGTGTGTGCGAGGTATACATGGCACTTCGCAACGAGTATTATACATTATCATGAAACATAAAAATGTGAAACGATGTCGCGTTTTGAGAAGCATTAGAGCACTAGTGCTACGATACGTAGACACCTGCAAACGCTATTTCCTAGCACGGAAGTGTCGCATTTACATTCTTTTGAAGTGAATACGAGGTATACATAACACTGCACAGTGAATATTATATAGTATCATGAAACATAGAAATGAGAAGCGATATCGCGATTTAAGAAGCATTAGATCCCTATTGCTTCGATACGTAGACATCTGCAAACGCTACTGCATAGCAAGGAAGTGTCGCATTTACATTCTTTTGAAAGGAATACGAGGTATACATGACACTTCGCAATGAATATTATATCTTATCATGAAACGTAGACATGAGATGCGATATGACGATATAAGAAGCATTAGAAAACTATTACTTCGATACGTAGACATCTGCAAACGCTATTTCCTAGCAAGGAAGAGTCGCATTTGCATTCTTTTGAAGTGAATACGAGGTACACATAACACTACGCAATGAATATTATATCTTATCATGAAACATAGAAAAGAGATTCGATATGACGATTTAAGAAGCATCAGATCTCTATTGCTATTTCCTAGCATGCAAGTGTCGCATTTACATGCTTTTGAAAGGAATACGAGGTATACATAACACTCCAGAATAAATATTATATCTTATCATGAAACATAGAAATGAGATGCGATATGGCGATTTAAGAAGCATTAGAACCCTAATGCCACGATACGCAGACATCTGCAAACGCTATTTCCTAGCAAGGAAGTGTCGCATGTACATTCAATTGAAGTGTATGCGAGATATACATGGCACTTCGCAATGAATATTATATATTATCACGAAACATAGAAATGAGAAGCGATACCGCGTTTTGAGAAGCATTAGAACTCTAATGCACGATACGCAGACATCTGCAAACGCTATTTCCTAGCAAGGAAGTGTCGCATTTACATTCAATTGAAGTGTATGCGAGATATACGTGGCACTTCGCAATGAATATTATATATTATCACGAAACATAGAAATGAGTAGCGATACTGCGTTTTGAGAAGCATTAGAACTCTAATGCCACGATTCGCAGACACCTGCAAACGCTATTTCCTAGCAAGGAAGTGTCGCATTTACATTCATTTGAAGTATAGATCAGATATACATAACACTGCACAATGAATATTATATGTTATCATGAAACATAGAAATGAGAGGCGATATCGCGATTTAAGAAGAATTAGAACACTATTGCTTCGATACGTAGACGTCTGCAAACGCTACTTCCAAGCAAGCAAGTGTCGCATTTACATTCTTTTGAAAGGAATACAAGGTATACATGACACTTCGCAATGAATACTATATATTATAAAGAAACATAGAAATGAGAAGCGATATCGCGTTTTTAGAAGATATAGAACTCTAATGCCACGATACGTAGACATCTGCAAACGCTATTTCCTGGCAAGGAAGTGTCGCATTTACATACATTTGAAGTGAATACGAGGTATACATAAGAGTCCACAATAAATATTATATCTTATCATGAAACATAGAAATGAGATGCGATATCGCGATTTAAGAAGATTTAGAAGTTTATTGCTTCGATACGAAGACATCAGCAAACGCTATTTCCTAGCAAAGAAGTGTCGTACTTACGTTCTTTTGAATGGAATACGAGGTATACATGACACTTCGCAATGAATATTACATCTTATCAAGAAACGTAGATATGAGATGCGATATGACGATTTAAGAAACATTAGAAAACAATTGCTTCGATACGTAGACACCTGCAAACGCTACTTCCTAGCAAGGAAGTGTCGCATTTACTCTTCTTTTGAATTGAATGCGAGGTATACGTAACACTGCACAATGAATATTATATCTTATCATGAAACACAGAAATGAGATGCGATATCGCGATTTAAGGAGCATTAGAACACTATTGCTTCGATACGTCGACATCAGCAAACGCTATTTCCTAGCAAGGAAGTGTCGCATTTACATTCATTTGAAGTGTATGCCAGGTATACATGACACTACTCGATGAATATTATATACTATCATGAAACATAGAAATGAGAAACCCTGTCGCGTTTTGAGAAGCATTAGAGCACTAACTCTACGATACATAGACATCTGCAAACTCTATTTCCTGGCAAGGAAGTGTCGCGTTTACATTCTTTTGAAGTGAATACGAGGTACACATAACACTCCACAATGAATATTATATCTTAACATGAAACCTAAAAATGAGATGCGATATGACGACTTAAGAAGCATTAGAATTCTATTGCTTCGATACGTAGACATCTGCAAACGCTATTTCTTAGCAAGGAAGTGTCGCACTTACATTCTTTTGAGGTGAATACGAGGTATACATAACCTTCCTAAATGAATATTATATCTCATAATGACGCGTAGAAATAAGATGCGATATGGCGATTTAAGGTGCATCAGATCTCTATTGCTTCGATACATAGACATCTGCAAACGCTACTTCCTGGCAAGGAAGTGCCGCATTAACATTATTTTGAAGTGAATAGGAGGTATACATAATACTGCACAATAAATATTGTGTCTTCTCGCGAAACATAGAAGTGAGATGCGATATCGCGTTTTAAGAAACATTAGAACTCTATTTCTTCGATACGTAAACATCTGCAGACGCTATTTTCTAGCAAGGAGGGGTCGCATTTACATTCTATTGAAGTGTAGTCGAGATATACATAACCATCCTCAATGAATATTATATCTTGTCACGAAACATAGAAATTAGATGCGTTTTTCGCGTTTCAAGAAGCATTAGGACACTATTGCTTCGATACCTAGACATCTGCCAACGCTATTACCTAGCAAGGAAGTGTCGCATTAACATTCATTTGAAGCGAATACGCGGTATACATAACACAGCGCAATGAATATTATATCTTATCATGAAACATAGAAATGAGATGCAATATCCCGTTTTAAGAAGCCTTAGATCTGTACTGCTTCGATTCGTGGACATCTGCAAACGCTATTTCCTAGCTAGGAAGTGTCGCATTTACATTCTTTTGAGATGAAGACGAGGTGCACAAGAAACTTCGCAATGAATATTACATCATATAGTGAAACATAGAAATGAGATGCGGTACCTCGTTTTAAGAAGCATTAGATCTCTATTGCAACGACACTTAGACATCTGCAAACGGTACTTGCTCTCATGGAATTGTCGTATTTACATTCCTTTAAAGTGAATACGACGTATACATAACGCTCCACAATGAATATTCTGTCTTATCATGAAACATAGAAATGAGATGCGATATCGCGTTTTAAAAAGTATTAGAACACTTTTGCTACGGTATGTATACACCTGCAAACGCTATCTAATAGCAAGGAAGTTTAGCACTTATATTCTTTTGAAGTGAAACGATGTATACACAACACTCCACAATGAATATTATATCTTATCATGAATCGTGGAAAAGAAATGCGATATCTCGCTTTAAGAAGCATTAGAACTCTATTGCTTCGATACGTAGACATCTGCAACCACTATTTCCTAGCAAGGAAGTGACGCTTTCACATTCATTTGAAGTGTATGCGATCTATACATGACACTTCGCAATGAATATTACATCTTATCAAGAAACGTAGATATGAGATGCAATATGACGATTTAAGAAACATTAGAAAACAATTGCTTCGATACGTAGACACCTGCAAACGCTACTTCCTAGCAAGGAAGTGTCGCATTTACATTCTTTTGAAAGGTATACGAGGTATACATGACACTTCGCAATGAATATTATATCTAATCATGAAACATAGAAATGAGATGCAATATGGCGATTTAAGAAGCATTAGAACTCTATTGCTTCGATACGTAGACATCTGCAAACTCTACTTCCTGTCAAGGAAGTGTCGCATTTACATTCTTTTGAAAGGAATACGAGGTATACATAGCACTCCACAGGGAATATTATATATTATCATGAAACATAGTAACGAATAGCTATATCGCGTTTTGAGATGCATTAGAACTCTAATGCTACGATACGTAGACATCTGCAAACGCTATTTCCTTTCAAGGAAGTGTCGCATTTACATACATTTGATGTGAATACGAGGTATACATAACACTCCACAATAAATATTATATTTTATCATGAAACATAGAAATGAGATGCGATATGGGGATTTAAGAAGCATTAGAACTCCATTGCTTCGATACGTAGACATCTGCAAACGCTACTTCCAAGCAAGGAATTGTCGCATTTACATTCATTTGAAGTGCATGCGAGGTATACATGACACTACGCAATGCATATTATATACTATCATGAAACATAGAGAGGAGCAACGATGTCGGGTTTTGAGAAGCATTAGAGCACTAATGCTACGATACATAGACATCTGCAAACGCTATTTCCTAGCAAGGAAGTGTCGCATTTACATTCTTTTGAAGTGAATATGAGGTATACATAACACTGCACAGTGAATACTATATCTTATCATGAAACATAGAAATGAGATGCGATATGGCGATTTAAGAAGCATTAGAACTCTAATGCCACGATACGCAGACATCTGCAAACGCTATTTCCTAGGAAGGAAGTGTCGCATTTACATTCAGTTGAAGTGTATGCGAGATATACATGGCACTTCACAATGAATATTATACATTATCACGAAACATAGAAATGAGTAGCGATACTGCGATTTGAGAAGCATTAGAACTCTAATGCCACGATTCGCAGACATCTGCAAACGCTACTTCCTAGCAAGGTAGTTTCGCATTTACATTCTTCTGAAGAATACGAGGTATACATAACACTCCACAGTGAATATTATATATTATTATGAAACTTAGTAAGGAATAGCTATATCGCGTTTTGAGAAGCACCAGAACTCTAATGCTACGATACGTAGACATCTGCAAACGCTATTGCCTGGCAAGGAAGTGTCGCATTTACATACATTTGATGTGAATACGAGGTATACATAACACTCCACAATAAATATTATATCTTATCATGAAACATAGAAATGAGATGCGATATGGCGATTTAAGAAGCATTAGAACTCTATTGCTTCGATACGTAGACATCTGCAAACGCTATTTCCAAGCAAGGAAGTGTCGCATGTACATTCAATTGAAGTGTATGCGAGATATACATGGCACTTCCCAATGAATATTACATATTATCACGAAACATAGAAATGAGAAGCGATACCGCGTTTTGAGAAGCATTAGAACTCTAATGCCACGATACGCAGACATCTGCAAACGCTATTTCCTAGCAAGGAAGTGTCGCATTTACAATATTTTGAAGTGAATACGAGGTATACATAACACTCCACATTGAATATTATATCTTATCATGAAACATAGAAATGAGATGCAATATGGCGATTTAAGAAGCATTAGAACTCTATTGCTTCGATACGTAGACATCTGCAAACGCTATTTCCAAGCAAGGAAGTGCCGCATTTACATTCATTTGAAGTATAGACTAGATATACATAACACTGCACAATGAATATTATATCTTATCATGAAACATAGAAATGAGATGCGATATGGCCATTTAAGAAGCATTAGAAATCTATTGGTTCGATACGTAGACATCTGCAAACGCTATTTCCAAGGAAGAAAGTGTCGCATTTACATTCTTTGGAAGTGAATACGAGGTATACAGAACACTCCACAATGAGTATTATATATTATCATGAAACATAGTAATGAGTAGCGATATCGCGTTTTGAGAAGCATTAGAACTCTAATGCTACCATACGTAGACATCTGCAAACGCTATTTCCTGGCAAGGAAGTGTCGCGTTTACATTCATTTGAAGTGTAGACGAGGAATACATAACACTTCGCAATGAGTATTATATCTTATAACGAAACATAGAAATGAAATGCGACATCTCGTTTTAAGAAGCATTAGAACTCTAATGCTACGGTACGTAGACATCTGCAAACGCTATTTCCTAGCAAGGAAGTGTCGCATTTACATTCATTTGATGTGTGTGCGAGGTATACATGACACTTCGCAACGAGTATTATACATTATCATGAAACATAGAAATGAGAAGCGATATCGCGTTTTGAGAAGCATTAGACCCCTAATGCTACGATGCGTAGACATTTGCAAACGCTATTACCTAGCATGCAAGTGTCGCATTTACATTCTTTTGAACTGAATACGAGGTATGCATAACAGTCCACAATGAATATTATATCTTATCATGAAACATAGAAGTGAGATGCGATTTCGCGATTTAACAAGCATTAGAACACTATTGCTACGATACGTGGACATCTGCAAACGCTATTTCCTAGTAAGGAAGTGACGCATTTACACTCAGTTGAAGTGTAAGCGAGGTATACATGACACTTCGCAATGAGTATTATATATTATGATGAAACATAGAAATGAGAAGCGATATTGCGATTTATGGAGCATAAGATCTCTATTGCTTCGATACGTAGACATCTGCAAACGCTATTTCCTAGAGAGGAAGTGTCACATTTACGTTCATTTGAAGTGTAGGCGAGGAATACATAACACTTTGCAATGAATGCTATATCTTATCACGAGACATAGAAATGAGATGCGATATCGCGTTTTAAGAAGCACTAGAACTCTATTGCTTCGATACGTAGACATCTGCAAATGCAATTTCCTAGCAAGGAAGTGTAGCATTTACATTCTTATGAAGTGAATGCGAGGGACGCATAATACTCCACATTGAATATAATATCTTATCATGGAGCATAGAAATGAGAAGCGATATCGCGATTTAAGAATCATTAGAACACTATTGCTTCGATACGTAGACATCTACAAATGCAATTTCCTACCATGGAAGTGTCGAATTAACATTCATTTGAAGTGTACGCGAGGTATATGTGACACTTCGCAATGAATATTATATCTTGTCATGAAACGTAGAAATGAGATGCGATATCGCGTTTTAAGTAGCATTAGAACACTATTGCCTCGATTCGAAGACATATGCAAACTCTATTTGCTAGCAAGGAGGTGTCGCATTTACATTCACTCGAAGTGAATACGAGGTATAAGTGACACTTCGCAATGAATATTATATCTTATCATGAAACATAGAAATTAGATGCGATACCCCGTTTTAGGAAGCGTTAGAGATCTAACGCCTCGATACGTAGACATCTGCAATCGCTATTTCCTAGCAAGTACGTGTCGCATGTACATTCAATTAAATTGTATGCGAGGTATACATGACACTTCGCAGTGAATATTATATATTATCATGAAACATAGAAATGAGAAGCGATATCGCGTTTTGAGAAGCATTAGAAATCTAATGCTACGATACGTAGACATCTGCAAACGCTGTTTCCTGGCAAGGAAGTGTCGCGTTTACATTCATTTGAAAGGAATACGAGGTATACATGACACTTCGCAATGAATATTATATCTTATCAGGAAACGTAGATATGAGATGCGACATAACGATTTAAGAAGCATTAGAACTCTATTGCTTCGATACGTAGACATCTGCAAACGCTATTTCCTAGCAAGGAAGTGTCGCATTTACATTCCTTTAAGGTGAATACGAGGTATACATAACACTGCACAATGAATATTATATCTGATCATGAAACATAGAATCGAGATGCAATGTGGCGATTTATGAAGCATTAGATGTCTAATGCTTCGATACGTAGACATCTACAAACGCTATTTCCTCGCAAGGAAGTGTCGCATTTACATTCATTTGAAGTGTATGCGAGGTATACATGACACTTCGCAATGAATATTATATATTATCATGAAACGTAGATATGAGATGCGATATGACGATTTAAGAAGCAATAGAATACTATTGCTTCGATACGTAGATATCTGCAAACGCTATTTCCTAGCAAGGAAGTGTCGCATTTACATCCTTTTGAAGTGAATACGAGGTATACATAACACTCCCCAATGAATATTATATATTATAATGAAACATGGTAATGAGTAGCGATATCGCGTTTTGCGAAGCATTAGATTTCTAATGGTACGATACGTAGACATCTGCAAACGCTATTTCCTGGCAACGAAGTGTCGCGTTTACATTCTTTTGAAGTGAAACCGAGGTATTCATAACACTGCACACTGAATATTATATCTTATCATGAAACATAGAAATGAGATCCGATATCGCGATTTAAGAAGCATCAGAACTCTGTTGCTTCGATACTAGATATCTGCAAACACTATTTCCTAGCAAGGAACTGTCGCATTCACATTCATTTGAAGTGTATGCGAGGTATACATGACTCTTCGCAGTGAATATTATATCTTACCATGAAACATAGAAATGATATGCGATATCGCGATTTAAGAAGCTTTAGAACTCTATAGCTACGATACGTAGACATCTGCAAACTCTATTTGCTAGCAAGCAATAGTCGCATTTACATTCTTTTGAAGTGAATTCGAGGTTTACATGACACTTCGGAATGAATATTATATCTTATCACGAAACATATAAATGAGATGCGATATCGCGATCTAAGAAGCATTAGAACGCTATTGCTACGCTACGTAGACACCTGTAAACGCTATTTCCTAGCAAGCAATAGTCGCATTCACATTCTTTTGAAGTGATTACGAGGTATACATGACACTTCGCAATGAATATTATATCTTATCATGAAGCATAGAAATGAGATACGATATCGCGTTTTGAGAAGCATCAGAACTCTATTGCTACGATACGTAGACATCTGCAAACGCTATTTCCTGGCAAGGAAGTGTCGCGTTCACATTCTTTTGAAGTGAATACGAGGTATACATAACACTCCACAATGAATATTATATCTTATTATGAAACATAGAAATGAGATGTAATATGGCGATTTAACAAGCATTAGAACTCTATTGCTTCGATACGCAGACATCTGCAAACACTGTTTCCTAGCAAGGAAGTGTCGCATTTACATTCTTTTGAAAGGAATACGAGGTATACACAACACTGCACAATGAATATTATATCTTATTATGAAACATAGAAATGCGATGTAATATGGCGATTTAAGGAGCATTAGAACTCTATTGCTTCGGTACGTAGACATCTGCAGACGCTACTTCCTAACAAGGAAGTGTCGCATTTACATTCTTTTGAAAGGAATACGAGGTATACATGACTCTTGGCAATGAATATTATATCTTATCATGAAACATAGAAATGAGAATCGATATGACGATTTAAGAAGCATTAGATCACAATTGCTTCGATACGTAGACATCTGCAAACGCTACTTCCTAGCAAGGAAGTGTCGCATTTACATTCTTTTGACGTGAATACGAGGTATTCATAACACTGCACAATGAATATTATATCTTACCATGAAACATAGAAATGGTATGCGATATCGCGATTGAAGAAGCTTTAGAACTCTACTGCTTCGATACGTAGATATCTGCAAACACTATTTCCCAGCAAGGAACTGTCGCATTTACATTCTTTTGAAGTGAATACGAGGTATACATAACACTCCACAAAGAATATTATATATTATCATGAAACATAGAAATGAGATGCGAAATCGCAATTTAAAAAGCTTTCGAACTCTATTGCTTCAATACGTAGATATCTGCAAACACTATTTCCTAGCAAGGAACTGTCGTATTCACATTCATTTGAAGTGTATGCGAGGTATACATGACACTTCACTGTGAATATTATATATTATCATGAAATATAGAAATGAGAAGCGATATGGCGATTTAACAAGCATTAGAACTCCAATGCTACGATACGTAGACATCTGCAAACGCTGTTTCCTGGCAAGGAAGTGTCGCGTTTACATTCATTTGAAAGGAATACGAGGTATACATGACACTTCGCAATGAATATTATATCTTATCAGGAAACGTAGATATGAGATGCGACATAACGATTTAAGAAGCATTAGAACTCTATTGCTTCGATACGTAGACATCTGCAAACGCTATTTCCTAGCAAGGAAGTGTCGCATTTACATTCCTTTAAGGTGAATACGAGGTATACATAACACTGCACAATGAATATTATATCTGATCATGAAACATAGAATCGAGATGCAATGTGGCGATTTATGAAGCATTAGATGTCTAATGCTTCGATACGTAGACATCTACAAACGCTATTTCCTCGCAAGGAAGTGTCGCATTTACATTCATTTGAAGTGTATGCGAGGTATACATGACACTTCGCAATGAATATTATATATTATCATGAAACGTAGATATGAGATGCGATATGACGATTTAAGAAGCAATAGAATACTATTGCTTCGATACGTAGATATCTGCAAACGCTATTTCCTAGCAAGGAAGTGTCGCATTTACATCCTTTTGAAGTGAATACGAGGTATACATAACACTCCCCAATGAATATTATATATTATAATGAAACATGGTAATGAGTAGCGATATCGCGTTTTGCGAAGCATTAGATTTCTAATGGTACGATACGTAGACATCTGCAAACGCTATTTCCTGGCAACGAAGTGTCGCGTTTACATTCTTTTGAAGTGAAACCGAGGTATTCATAACACTGCACACTGAATATTATATCTTATCATGAAACATAGAAATGAGATCCGATATCGCGATTTAAGAAGCATCAGAACTCTGTTGCTTCGATACTAGATATCTGCAAACACTATTTCCTAGCAAGGAACTGTCGCATTCACATTCATTTGAAGTGTATGCGAGGTATACATGACTCTTCGCAGTGAATATTATATCTTACCATGAAACATAGAAATGATATGCGATATCGCGATTTAAGAAGCTTTAGAACTCTATAGCTACGATACGTAGACATCTGCAAACTCTATTTGCTAGCAAGCAATAGTCGCATTTACATTCTTTTGAAGTGAATTCGAGGTTTACATGACACTTCGGAATGAATATTATATCTTATCACGAAACATATAAATGAGATGCGATATCGCGATCTAAGAAGCATTAGAACGCTATTGCTACGCTACGTAGACACCTGTAAACGCTATTTCCTAGCAAGCAATAGTCGCATTCACATTCTTTTGAAGTGATTACGAGGTATACATGACACTTCGCAATGAATATTATATCTTATCATGAAGCATAGAAATGAGATACGATATCGCGTTTTGAGAAGCATCAGAACTCTATTGCTACGATACGTAGACATCTGCAAACGCTATTTCCTGGCAAGGAAGTGTCGCGTTCACATTCTTTTGAAGTGAATACGAGGTATACATAACACTCCACAATGAATATTATATCTTATTATGAAACATAGAAATGAGATGTAATATGGCGATTTAACAAGCATTAGAACTCTATTGCTTCGATACGCAGACATCTGCAAACACTGTTTCCTAGCAAGGAAGTGTCGCATTTACATTCTTTTGAAAGGAATACGAGGTATACACAACACTGCACAATGAATATTATATCTTATTATGAAACATAGAAATGCGATGTAATATGGCGATTTAAGGAGCATTAGAACTCTATTGCTTCGGTACGTAGACATCTGCAGACGCTACTTCCTAACAAGGAAGTGTCGCATTTACATTCTTTTGAAAGGAATACGAGGTATACATGACTCTTGGCAATGAATATTATATCTTATCATGAAACATAGAAATGAGAATCGATATGACGATTTAAGAAGCATTAGATCACAATTGCTTCGATACGTAGACATCTGCAAACGCTACTTCCTAGCAAGGAAGTGTCGCATTTACATTCTTTTGACGTGAATACGAGGTATTCATAACACTGCACAATGAATATTATATCTTACCATGAAACATAGAAATGGTATGCGATATCGCGATTGAAGAAGCTTTAGAACTCTACTGCTTCGATACGTAGATATCTGCAAACACTATTTCCCAGCAAGGAACTGTCGCATTTACATTCTTTTGAAGTGAATACGAGGTATACATAACACTCCACAAAGAATATTATATATTATCATGAAACATAGAAATGAGATGCGAAATCGCAATTTAAAAAGCTTTCGAACTCTATTGCTTCAATACGTAGATATCTGCAAACACTATTTCCTAGCAAGGAACTGTCGTATTCACATTCATTTGAAGTGTATGCGAGGTATACATGACACTTCACTGTGAATATTATATATTATCATGAAATATAGAAATGAGAAGCGATATGGCGATTTAACAAGCATTAGAACTCCAATGCTACGATACGTAGACATCTGCAAACGCTATTTCCTGGCAAGGAAGTGTCGCGTCTACATTCTTTTGAAGTGAATACGAGGTATACATAACACTCCACAATGAATATTATATCTTATTATGAAACATAGAAATGAGATGTAATATGGCGATTTCACAAGCATTAGAACTCTATTGCTTCGATACGGAGACATCTGCAAACGCTATTTCCTAGCATGGATGTGTCGCATTTGTATTCTTTTGAAAGGAATACGAGGTATACATGACACTTCGCAATGAATATTATATCCTATCACGAAACATAGAAACGAGATGCGATTTCGCGATTTAAGAAGCATTAGAACACTACTGCTTCAATACGTAGACATCTGCAAACGCTATTTCCTGGCAACGAAGTGTCGCATTTACATTCTTTTGAAGTGAGTACGAGGTATACACAACACTGCACAATGAATATTATATCTTATTATGAAACATAGAAATGCGATGTAATATTGCGATATAAGGAGCATTAGAACTCTATTGCTTCGGTACTTAGACATCTGCAGACGCTACTTCCTAACAAGGAAGTGTCGCATTTACATTCTTTTGAAAGGAATACGAGGTATACATGACTCTTGGCAATGAATATTATATCTTATCATGAAACATAGAAATGAGAATCGATATGACGATTTAAGAAGCATTAGATCACAATTGCTTCGATACGTAGACATCTGCAAACGCTACTTCCTAGCAAGGAAGTGTCGCATTTACATTCTTTTGACGTGAATACGAGGTATTCATAACACTGCACAATGAATATTATATCTTACCATGAAACATAGAAATGGTATGCGATATCGCGATTGAAGAAGCTTTAGAACTCTACTGCTTCGATACGTAGATATCTGCAAACACTATTTCCCAGCAAGGAACTGTCGCATTTACATTCTTTTGAAGTGAATACGAGGTATACATAACACTCCACAAAGAATATTATATATTATCATGAAACATAGAAATGAGATGCGAAATCGCAATTTAAAAAGCTTTCGAACTCTATTGCTTCGATACGTAGATATCTGCAAACACTATTTCCTAGCAAGGAACTGTCGTATTCACATTCATTTGAAGTGTATGCGAGGTATACATGACACTTCACTGTGAATATTATATATTATCATGAAATATAGAAATGAGAAGCGATATGGCGATTTAACAAGCATTAGAACTCCAATGCTACGATACGTAGACATCTGCAAACGCTATTTCCTGGCAAGGAAGTGTCGCGTCTACATTCTTTTGAAGTGAATACGAGGTATACATAACACTCCACAATGAATATTATATCTTATTATGAAACATAGAAATGAGATGTAATATGGCGATTTCACAAGCATTAGAACTCTATTGCTTCGATACGGAGACATCTGCAAACGCTATTTCCTAGCATGGATGTGTCGCATTTGTATTCTTTTGAAAGGAATACGAGGTATACATGACACTTCGCAATGAATATTATATCCTATCACGAAACATAGAAACGAGATGCGATTTCGCGATTTAAGAAGCATTAGAACACTACTGCTTCAATACGTAGACATCTGCAAACGCTATTTCCTGGCAACGAAGTGTCGCATTTACATTCTTTTGAAGTGAGTACGAGGTATACACAACACTGCACAATGAATATTATATCTTATTATGAAACATAGAAATGCGATGTAATATTGCGATATAAGGAGCATTAGAACTCTATTGCTTCGGTACTTAGACATCTGCAGACGCTACTTCCTAACAAGGAAGTGTCGCATTTACATTCTTTTGAAAGGAATACGAGGTATACATGACTCTTGGCAATGAATATTATATCTTATCATGAAACATAGAAATGAGAATCGATATGACGATTTAAGAAGCATTAGATCACAATTGCTTCGATACGTAGACATCTGCAAACGCTACTTCCTAGCAAGGAAGTGTCGCATTTACATTCTTTTGACGTGAATACGAGGTATTCATAACACTGCACAATGAATATTATATCTTACCATGAAACATAGAAATGGTATGCGATATCGCGATTGAAGAAGCTTTAGAACTCTACTGCTTCGATACGTAGATATCTGCAAACACTATTTCCCAGCAAGGAACTGTCGCATTTACATTCTTTTGAAGTGAATACGAGGTATACATAACACTCCACAAAGAATATTATATATTATCATGAAACATAGAAATGAGATGCGAAATCGCAATTTAAAAAGCTTTCGAACTCTATTGCTTCGATACGTAGATATCTGCAAACACTATTTCCTAGCAAGGAACTGTCGCATTCACAATCATTTGAAGTGTATGCGAGGTATACATGACACTTCGCTGTGAATATTATATATTATCATGAAATATAGAAATGAGAAGCGATATGGCGATTTAACAAGCATTAGAACTCCAATGCTGCGATACGTAGACATCTGCAAACACTATTTCCTGGCAAGGAAGTGTCGCGTCTACATTCTTTTGAAGTGAATACGAGGTATACATAACACTCCACAATGAATATTATATCTTATTATGAAACATAGAAATGAGATGTAATATGGCGATTTCACAAGCATTAGAACTCTATTGCTTCGATACGGAGACATCTGCAAACGCTATTTCCTAGCATGGATGTGTCGCATTTGTATTCTTTTGAAAGGAATACGAGGTATACATGACACTTCGCAATGAATATTATATCCTATCACGAAACATAGAAATGAGATGCGATTTCGCGATTTAAGAAGCATTAGAACACTATTTCTTCGATACGGAGACATCTGCATTCGCTATTTCCTAGGAAGGAAGTGTCGCATTTACATTCTTTTGAAAGGGATACGAGGTATACATGTCAATTCGCAATGAATATTATATCTTATCATGAAACATAGAAATGAGATGCGATATGACGATTTAAGAAGCATTAGAACCCTATTGCTTCGATACGTAGACATCTGCAAAACTACTACCTAGCAAGGAAGTGTCGCATTTTCACTCTTTTGAAGTGAATACGAGGTATACATAACACTGCACAATGATTATTATATCTTATCATGAAACTTAGAAATGAGATGCGATATCGCGATTTAAGAAGCATTAGAACACTATTGCTTCGATACGTAGACATCTGCAAACGCTACATCCTAGCAAGGAAGTGTCGCATTTACATTCTTTTGAAGTGAATACGATTTATACATGACACCTCGCAATATATATTATATCTTATTGTGAGAGATAGAAAGGGGATGCAATATACCGTTTTAAGAAGCTTTAGAACTCTATTTCTTCGATACGTAGACATCTGCAAACGCTATTTCCTAGCAAGGTAGTATCCCATTTACATTCATTTGAAGTGAGTACGAGGTATACATGACACTTCGCAATGAATATTATATCTTATCATGAAACATAGGATTGGTTTGCGATATCTCGTTTTAGGAAGCATTGGAACTCTATTGCTTCGATACGTAGACATCTGGAAACGCTACTTCCTAGCAAAAAAGTGTCGCAGTTACATTCATTTGGAGTAGATACGAGGAGTACATAACACTTCGCAATGAAGATTATATCTTATCATGAAACATAGAAATGAGATGCGATATGACGATTTAGGAAGCATTAGAACTCTATTGCTTCGATACGTAGACATCTGCAAACGCTACTTCCTAGCAAGGAATTGTCGTATTTGCATTCTTTTGAAGTGAATACGAGGTGTACATGACACTTCGCAATGAATATTATTCCTTATCATGAAACATGGAAATGCGATGCGATATCACGTTTTCAGAAGCATTAGAACTCTATTGCTACGATACGTAGACCTCTGCAAACGCAATTTCCTAGCAAGGAAGTGCCGCATTTACATTCTTTTGATGTGAATAGGAGGTATACATGACACTTCGCAATGAATATTATATCTTGTCATGAAACATAGTAATGCCAGGCGATATCCCGTTTTAAGAAGCATTAGAACTCTATTGCTACGATACGTAGACTTCTGCAAACGCTATTTCCTAGCATGGAAGTGACACATTTACATTCATTTGAGGTGTAGACGAGGAATACATAACACTTCGCAATGAATATTATACCATACCATGAGTCATAGAAATGAGATGCGACATCTCGTATTAAGAACAATTAGAACTCTATTGCTTCGATACGTAGACATCTGCAAACACTATTTCCTAGCATGGAAGTGTCGCATTTACATTCTTTTGAAGTGAATACGAGGTATTCACGACACTTCGCAATTAATATTATACAATATCATGAAACACAGGAATGAGATGCGATATCCCGTTTAAAGAAGCACTAGCACCCTGTTGCATCGATACTTAGACATCTGCAAACACTATTTCCTAGCATGGAAGTGTCGCATTTACATACTTTTCAAGTGAGTCTGAGGTATACATGACACTTCGCAATGCATATTATATCTTAACTTGAAGCATAGAAATGAGATGCGATATCGCGCTCTAAGAAGCATTAGTACTCTATTGCTAGGATACGTGGACATCTGCAAACGCTATTTCCTAGCAAGGAAGTGTTGCATTTACATTCACTTGAAGTGTATGAGAGGTATACATGACACTTCGCATTGAATATTATATCTTATCGTGAAACATAGAAATGAGATGCGATATCGCGTTTTAAGATGCATTAGAAATCTATTGCTACGACAAGTAGACATTTGCAAACCCTATTTCCTAGAAAGGAAGTGGCGCACTTACATTATTTTGAAGCGAATACGAGGTATACATGACACTTCGCAATAAATATTGTATCTTATCATGAAATATAGAAACCAGATGCAACATCTTGTTTTAAGAAGCATTAGAACTCCATTGCTTCGAGATGTAGACATCTGCAAACGCTATTTCCTAGCAAGGAAGTGTAGCATTTACATTCACTTGAAGAGTATGCGAGGTATACATGAAACTTCGCAATGAATATTATATCTTATATTGAAACATAGAATTGAGATGCGATATCGCTTTATAGGAAGCATTAGAACGCTATTGCTACGATACGTAGACATCTGCAAACGCTATTTCCTAGCAAGGAAGTGTCGCATTTACATTCTTTTGAATTGAATACGAGGTATACATGACACTTCGCAATGAATATTATACCTTATCATGAAACATAGAAGTGAGATGCGTTGTCGCGTTTTAAGAAGCATTGGAAGTCTATTGCTACGATACGTTGACATCTGCAAACGCTATTTCCTTGCAAGGAAGTGTCGCATTTAAATTCTTCAGAAGCGAATACCAGGTATTCATAACACAGCACAATGAATATTATATCATATCATGAAACATAGAAATGAAATGCGATATCGTGATTTAAGAAGCATTAAAGCTCTATTGCTTCGATACGTAGACATCTGCAAACGCTATTTCCTAGCAAGGAAGCGTCAAATTTATATTCTTTTGAAGTGAATATGATGTATTCATAACACTGCACAATGAATATTATATTTTATCATGAAACATAGAAATGGGATGCGATATCGCGATTTAAGAAGCTTTAGAACTCCATTGCTTCGACACGTAGACATCTGCAAACACTATTTCCCAGCAAGGAACTGTGGCATTCACATTCATTTGAAGTGTAAGCGAGGTATACATGACACTTCGCAATGAATATTATATATTATTATATATTATCATGAAACATAGGAATGAGATGCGATAACGCGAATTAGCATGCTTTAGAAATCTATTGCTTCGATACGTAGACATCTGCAAACGCTATTTCCTAGCAAGGAAGTGTCGCACTTACATTCATTTGAAGTATAGACGAGATATACATAACATGGCTCAATGAAGGTTATATCTTATCATGAAACATAGAAATGTGATGCGATATCACGATTTAAGAAGAATTAGAACTCTATTGCTTGGATACGTAGACATCTGCAAACGCTATATCCTAGCAAGGAACTGTCGCATTCACATTCATTTCAAGTGTATGCGAGGTATACATGACACTTTGCAATGAACATTATATCTTATCATGAAACGTAGATATGAGATGCGATATGACGATTTAAGGAGCATTAGAAAACTATTGCTTCGATACCTAGACACCTGTAAACGCTACATTCTAGCAAGGAACTGTCGCATTCACATTCATTTGAAGTGTATGCGAGGTATACATGGCACTCCGCAATGAATATTATACCTTATCATGAAACATAGAAATGAGATGCGATATGTCGATTTAAGAAGCATTAGAGATCTATTGCTTCGATACGTAGACATATGTAAACGCTACTTTCTAGCAAGGAAGTGTCGCATATACATTCTTTCGAAAGGAATGCGGGGTATACGTGACACTCCGCAATGAATATTATATCTTATCATGAAACGTAGATATGAGATACGATATGACGATTTAAGGAGCTTTAGAAAACTATTGCTTCGATACGTAGATATCTGCAAACACTATATCCTAGCAAGGAACTGTCGCATTCACATTCATTTCAAGTGTATGCGAGGTATACATTACACTTTGCAATGAATATTATATATTATCATGAAACAGAGATATGAGATGCGATATCGCGAATTAGCAAGCTGTAGAAACCTATTGCTTCGATACGTAGACATATGCAAACGCTATTTCCTAGCAAGTAATTGTAGCATTTACATTCTTTTGAAGTGAATACGAGGTATACATAGCACTGCACAGTGTATATTATATCTTATCATGAAACATAGAAATGAGATGCGATATGGCGATTTAGGAAGCATTAGAAATCTATTGCTTCGATACGTAGACATCTGCTAACGCTACCCCCTAGCAAGGAAGTGTCGCATTTACATTCTTTCGAAAGGAATACGGGGTATACATGACACTTCGCAATGAATATTATATCTTATCATAAAACGTAGATATGAGATGCGATATGACGATTTAAGGAGCAATAGGAAACTATTGCTTCGATACGTGGATATCTGCAAACACTATATCCTAGCAAGGAACTGTAGCATTCACATTCATTTGAAGTTTATGCGAGGTATACATGAGACTTCGGAATGAATATTATATATTATCATGAAACATAAATATAATATGCGATATCGCGAATTAGCAAGCTTTAGAAACCTTTTGCTTCGATACGTAGACATATGCAAACGCTATTTTCTAGCAAGGAATTGTAGCATTTACATTCTTTTGAAGTGAATACGAGGTATACATAACACTGCGCAGTGAATATTATATCCTATCATGAAACATAGAAATGAGATGCGATATGGCGATTTAAGTAGCATTAGAACTCTATTGCTTCGATACGTAGACATATGCAAACGCTATTTCCTAGCAAGGACTTGTAGCATTTGCATTCCTTTGAAGTGAATACGAGGTATACATAACACTGCACATTGAATATTATATCAACTCATGAAACATAGTAATGAGTAGCGATATTGCGTTTTGAGAAGCATTAGAACACTAATGCTACGATACGTAGACATCTGCAAGCGCTATTTCCTGGCAATTACGTGTCGCGTTTACCTTCTTTTGAAGTAAGTACGAGGTATTCATAACACTCCACAATGAATATTGTATCTTATCATGAAACATAGAATTGAGATGCAATTTGGCGATTTAAGAAGCATTAGAATTCTATTGCTTCGATACGTAGGCATCGGCAAACGCTACTTCCTAGCAAGGAAGTGTCGCATTTACATTCTTTTGAAGTGAATACGAGGTATACATGATACTTCGCAATGAATATTATATCTTATCATGAAACATAGGAATGAGACGCGATATCACGTTTTAAGAAGCATTGGAACCCTATTGCTTCGATACGTAGACATATGCAAACGCTACATCCTAGCAAGGAAGTGTCGCGTTTACATTCTTTTGAAGTGAATACGATTTATACATGACACTTCGCAATGAATATTATACCTTATCATGAAGCATTGGAATCAGGTGCGATATCCAGTTTTAACAAGCATTAGAACTGTATTGCTTCGATACGTAGACATCTGCAAACGCTGTTTCCTAGCAAGGAAGTGTCGCATTTACATTCTTCTGAAATGAATAGGAGGTATACATAACACACCACAATGAAAATTATATATTATCATGAAACGTAGAAATGAGATGCGATATAACGATTTAAGAAGCATTAGAACTCTATTGCTTCGATACGAAGACATCTGCAAACGCTATTTCTTGGCAAGGAAGTGTCACGTTTACATTCTTCTGAAGTGAATACGAGGAATACATAACACTCCACAATGAATATTATATCTTATCATGAAACATAGGAATGAGATGCGATATGGCGATTTATGAAGCATTAGATGTCTATTTCTTCGATATGTAGACATCCGCAAACGCTATTTCCTAACAAGGAAGTGTCGCATGTACATTCTTTTGAAGTGAATACCAGGTATTCATAACACTGCACAATGAATATTATATCTAATCATGAAACGTAGAAATGAGATGCGATATCGCGATTTAAGAAGCATTAGATCTCTATTGCTTCGATACGTAGACATCTGCAATCGCTATTTCCTAGCAAGGAAGTGTCGCAATTACATTCTTTTGAAGTGAATACGAGGTATACATAACACTCCACAATGAATACTATATATTACCATGTAACATGGTAATGAGTAGCGGTATCGCGTTTCGAGAAGCATTAGAACTCTAATGCTACGATACGTAGACATCTGCAAACGCTACTTCGTTACTAGGAAGTGTCGCATTTACATTCGTTTGATAGGAATACCAGGTATACATGACGCTTCGCAATGAATATTATATATTATCATGAACCGCCTTTTTATCGCGATTTTAGAACTCTTTTGCATCGATACGTAGATATCAGCAAACGCTATTTCCTAACAAGGATCTGTCGCATTGACATTCATTTGAAGTGTATGCGAGGTATACATGACACATCGCAATGAATATTATATATTATCATGAACCATAGAAATGAGAAGCGATATCGCGTTTTGAGAAGCAGTGGATCTCTAATCCCACGATACGTAGACACCTGCAAGCGCTATTTCCTAGCAAGGAAATGTCGCATTTACATTCGTTTCAAGTATAGACGAGATACACATAACACTGTACAATGAATATTATATTTTATCATGAATCATAGAAATGAGATGCGATATAGCTATTTAAGAAGCATTAGAACTCTATTGCTTCGATACGTAGACATCTGCAAACGCTACTTCCTAGCAAGGAAGTGTCGCATTTACATTCCTTTGAAGTGAATACGAGGTATACATAACACCCCACAGTGAATATTATATCTTATCGTGAAACATAGAAATGAGATGCGAAATGGTGATTTTAGAAGCATTAGAACTCTATTGCTACGATACGTAGGCATCTGCAAACGCTACTTCCTTACAAGGAAGTGTCGCATTTACATTCTTTTGATAGGAATACCAGGAATACATGACACTTCGCAATGAATATTATATCTTATCATGAAACATAGAAATGAGAAGCGATATCGCGTTTTGAGAAGCATTGGATCTCTAATCCCACGATACGTAGACATCTGCAAACGCTATTTCCTAGCAAGGAAGTGTCACATTTACATTCTTTTGAAGTGAATACCAGGTATACATAACACTCCACAATGAATATTATATCCTATCGTGAAAAATAGAAATGAGATGTAATATGGCGATTTAAGAAGCATTAGAACTCTATTGCTCCGATACGTAGACATCTGCAAACGCTACTTCCTAGCAAGGAAGTGTCGCATTTACATTCTTTTGAAAGAAATACGAGGTATACATGACATTTCGCAATGAATATTATATCTTATCATGAAACATTGATATGAGATGCGATATCGCGAATTGGCAAGGTTTAGAATTCTATTGCTTCGATACGTAGACATCTGCAAACACTATTTCCTAGCAAGGAACTGTCGCATTCACATTCATTTGAAGTGTATGCGAGGTACACATGACACTTCGCAATGTATATTATATATTATCATGAAACATAGATATGAGATGCGATATCGCGAATTAGCAAGGTTTAGAATTCTATTGCTTCGATACGTAGACATCTGCAAACGCTATTTCCTAGCAAGGAAGTGTCGCATTTACATTCTTTTGAAGTGAATACGAGGTGTACATAACACTCCACAATGAATATTATATATTATCATGAAACATGGTAATGCGTAGCGATATCGCATTTTGAGAAGCATTAGAAATCTATTGCTTCGATACGTAGACATCTGCAAACGCTATTTCCTAGGAAGGAAGTGTCGCATTTACATTCATTTTAAGTGTATGCGAGGTATACATGACACCCCACAATGAATATTATATCTTATCGTGAAACATAGAAATGAGATGCGAAATGGCGATTTTAGAAGCATTAGATCTCTATTGCTACGATACGTAGACATCAGGAAACGCTACTTCCTTACAAGGAAGTGTCGCATTTACATTCTTTTGATAGGAATACCAGGAATACATGACACTTCGCAATGAATATTATATCCTATCATGAAACATAGAAATGAGATGTTATATGGCGATTTAAGAAGCATTAGAACACTATTGCTTCGATACGCAGACATCTGCAAGCGCTATTTCCTAGGAAGGAAGTGTCGCATGTACATTCAATTGAAGTGTATGCGAGGTATACATGGCACTTCGCTCTGAATATCATATCTTATCATGAAACATAGAAATGAGATGCGATATGGCGATTTAAGAAGCATTAGATCTCTATTGCTTCGATACGTAGACATCTGCAAACGCTATTTCCTAGCAAGGAAGTGTCGCAATTACATTATTTTGAAGTGAATACGAGGTATACATAACACTCCACAATGAATACTACATATTACCATGTAACATGGTAATGAGTAGCGGTATCGCGTTTCGAGAAGCATTAGAACTCTAATGCTACGATACGTAGACATCTGCAAACGGTAGTTCCTTACTAGGAAGTGTCGCATTTACATTCGTTTGATAGGAATACCAGGTATACATGACACTTCGCAATGAATATTATATATTATCATGAACCGCCTTTTTATCGCGATTTTAGAACTCTTTTGCATCGATACGTAGATATCAGCAAACGCTATTTCCTAACACGGATCTGTCGCATTGACATTCATTTGAAGTGTATGCAAGGTATACATGACACATCGCAATGAATATTATATATTATCATGAAACAAAGAAATGCGATGCGATATCGTCATTTAACAAGCGTAAGAGCTCTATTGCTACGATACGTAGACATCTACAAACGCTACTTCCTAGCAAGGAGGTGTCGCATTTACATTTTTCTGATGTGAATACGAGGTATACATAACACTGCACAATGAATATTATATGTAATCATGAAACACAGAAATGAGATGCGACATCGCGTTTTGAGAAGCATTAGAACACTATTGCTTCGATACGTAGACATCTGCAAACGCTACTTCCTAACAAGGAAGTGTCACATTTACATTCTTTTGAAAGGAATACGAGATATACATAACACTGCACAATGAATATTATATCTTACCATGAAACATAGTAATGGGATGCAATATGGCGATTTGAGAAGCATTTGAACTCTATTGCTTCGATACGCAGACATCTGCAAACGCTATTTCCTAGCAAGGAAGTGTCGCATTTATATCAATTTTAAGTGTATGCGAGGTATACATGACACTTCGCAATGAATATTATATATTATCATGAAACATAGAAATGCGATGAGATATCGCCATTTAACAAGCGTTAGAACTCTATTGCTACGATACGTAGACATCTGCAAACGCTATTTTCTAGCAAGGAAGTGTCGCATGCACATTCAATTAAAGTGTATGCGAGGTATACAAGACACTTCCCAATGAATATTATATCTTATCGAGGAACGTAGATATGAGAAGCGGTATGACGATATAAGAAGCATTAGAACTCTATTGCTTCGATACGTAGACATCTGCAAACGCTATTTCCTAGCAAGGAAGTGTCGCATTTACATTCTTCTGAAATGAATACGAGGTATACCTGACACTTCGCAATCAATATTATATCTTATCATGAAACATAGAAATGAGATGCGATATGACGATTTAAGAAGCATTGGAACTCTATTGCTTCGATACGTGGACATCTGCAAACGCTACTTCCTAGCAAGGAAGTGTCGCATTTACATACTTTTGAAAGGAATACGAGGTATACATGACACTTCGCAGTGAATATTATATCTTATCATGAAACATAGAATTGAGATGCGATATCGCGATTTAAGAAGGTTTAGAACTCTATTGCTTCGATACGCAGATATCTGCAAACGCTATTTCCTAGCAAGGAACTGTGGCATTCACATTCATTTAAAGTGTATGCGAGGTATACATGACACTTCGCAATGAATATTATATATTATCATGAAACATAGATATGAGATGCGATATCGCGAATTAGCAGGCTTTAGAAATCTATTGCTTCTATACGTAGACATCTGCAGACGCTATTTCCAAGCAAGGAAGTGTCGCATTTACATCCTTTTGAAAGCAATACGAGGTATACATGACACTTCGCATTGAATATTATATCTTATCTTGAAACATAGAAATGAGATGCGATATCGCGTTTTAAGATGCATTAGAAATCTATTGCTACGACAAGTAGACATCTGCAAACCCTATTTCCTAGAAAGGAAGTGGCGCACTTACATTATTTTGAAGCGAATACGAGGTATACATGACACTTCGCAATAAATATTGTATCTTATCATGAAATATAGAAACGAGATGCAACATCTTGTTTTAAGAAGCATTAGAACTCTATTGCTTCGAGACGTAGACATCTGCAAACGCTATTTCCTAGCAAGGAAGTGTAGCATTTACATTCACTTGAAGAGTATGCGAGATATACATGACACTTCGCAATGAATATTATATCTTATATTGAAACATAGAATTGAGATGCGATATCGCTTTATAGGAAGCATTAGAACTCTATTGCTTCGATACGTAGACATCTGCAAACGCTATTTCCTAGCAAGGAAGTGTCGCATTTACATTCATTTGAAGTGTATGCAAGGCATACAGGTCACTTTGCAGTGAATATTATATATTATCATGAAACATAGAAATGAGAATCGATATGGCGATTTAAGAAGTATTACATACCTATTGCTTCGATACGTAGACATCTGCAAACGCTATTTCCTAGCACGGAAGTGTCGCATTTACATTCATTTGAAGTGTATGCGAGGTATACATGAAACTTCGCAGTGAATATTATTTATTGCCGCGAAACATAGAAATGAGAAGCGATATGGCGATTTAAGAAGCATTAGATCCCTATTGCTTCTATACGTAGACATCTGCAAACGCTACTTCCTAGCAAAGAAGTCTCGCATTTACATTCTTTTGAAAGGAATACGAGGTATACATAGCACTCCACAATGAATATTATACATTATCATGAAACATAGTAATGAGTAGCGATATCGCGTATTGAGAAGCATTAGAACTCTAATGCCACGATACGTAGACGTCTGCAAACGCTATTTCCTAGCAAGGAAGTTTCGCGTTTACATTCATTTGAAGTATAGACGAGATATACGTAACACTGCACAATGAATATTATATCTTATCATGAAACATAGGAACCAGATGCGATGTGGCGATTTAAGAAGCATTAGAAGTCTATTGGTTCGATGCGTAGACATCTGTAAACGCTACTTCCTAGCAAGGAAGTGTCGCATTTACATTCTTTTGAAAGGAATACGTGGTATACATGACACTTCGCAATGAATATTATATCTTATCATGAAACATAAATATGAGATGCGATATGACGATTTAAGAAGCATTAGAAGTCTATTGGTTCGATACGTAGACATCTGTAAACGCTACTTCCTAGCAAGGAAGTGTCGCATTTACATTCTTTTGAAAGGAATACAAGGTATACATGACACTTCTCAATGAAGATTATATCTTATCATGAAACATAGAATTGAGATACGGTATCGTGTTGATAGAAGCATTAGAACTCTATTCCTTCGATACGAAGACATCTCGAAACGCTATTTCCTGGCGAGGAAGTGTGGCATTTACATTATATTGAAGTGTAGGCGAGGCATACGTAACACTTCGCAGTGAATATTGTATCTTATCATGAGACATAGAATTGAGATGCGATATTGTTTTTAAACAAGTATTAGAACTCTGTTGCATCGATGCGCAGACATCTAGAAACTCTATTACGTCGCAAGGAAGAGTGGGATTTACATTCTTTTGACATGCAGACGAGATATACATAGCGGGTTGCATTGAATATTACATCTAATCATGAGACATAGAAATGAGATGCGATATCGCGTTTGATGAAGAATTAGAACACTATTGCTTCGACATGTAGTGTGACGTGGTGACGTCACAAGGCTTGCTCACCTCTCCCCCCTGCTTCGGTTAGACTATCTCGCTGATCACCACCCATGCGAGAAGCGCGACACGGACAATCCCCCCCTCGTTCTTTTTTCTCTCTCCGTTCTACGGATTAGACTCGCGAGCTGATTGAAGAAGCGACCCAGGTGACACCCCTTCGGCGAATTAAAATACCACAGGTTCTCGGAAGTACTGTGCGCAGAGGTAGCGTGACGGGCTCGACGGTGACGGAGTCGGGAAGTGAGCAAGAACAGACCCTGAAGCCCAAGGGATACGATCCAAGGCCCTGCAACCATACGACCGTTGCCACAGTCCATGGAGACGAACAGGATGGACTCCGGGTGTGAGAAGAACCTCCACCCCTCCCCTGAGCCCATGAAGAGGAAAATGCAAGATGCGCTGCGGAACTGCAGGTGAGCCGTGGAATGCGCGGCGCGCGACACGCGCCGCAGTTCAAATAATCCGGAGGACTCCCTCTAGACACACCAGAGGGGGCGATCAGGGAAGATCACCGAAATCCACCGATCGATGCCCCGAACAATACCGAAGCATATAGTCCTACACCACCAAGGGGCCTTAAGGAGGATCTAAGGGGATCCGAAGACCCCCAGCAAACCTATATAACCAGCTCGCCAGCATGAAGACAGCCTCTACATCTTAGCGGCTTCTTAGCGACTACTTAGCGACGACTTAGCGAAGACTTAGCGAAGACATAGCGAGCAACCTAGCAAACGATTGTACGAAGCGATTTGGAGGAGAGAGAGAGAGAGAGAAAGAGAGAGAAGGACGGAGCGAGATCCAGAATTGTTGGAAACGAGAACGTGAGTCCTTATACGCTAAAGCGTCCCATTTGTTGCCTGCCGCAATTGTGATATCGCGTATTGTAATTTGTATTGTATAACGGGTGGTGATCCACGGTCATTCGCGGCGTGTCGTATACCCTTTTGTAATACCGCGTCGAGGCAATCTAGAAAGAAGCCGTGAGTTCAGTATCCCGCGACCCTAATTTGCGCACTCGGCTAGAAGCAGTCGAGCGAAAGAGTATTTCGAAATTTCGAGGGTTATCTTGAACCGGGTTTCCCCGGGTTGCGTGGTTTACTAGTTTTTGCTACTTTTTGAGTAGCTGGCGCCCAAAAAGTCCCAGCCTCGCAGCTTCGAAATACTCGCTGGATAGGAAATTTATTGTTCTATACTTCGCGTTGCCGAATCACGCGGATATTCTGTACTCCGATATAACCCCGGATTAAACTTCTGGATACCCCGTTATTATTGGTTCTATATACCCTTTTCTTGAGGATTGAAACGGGAAAAACCGTCACAGTACATAATTATACATGACTGCATAAGAAGGATATCATATACTTTTATAATGAATGCGATATAAGAATATAAAACGAAGAACTATCCACTCCCATCAGGAGTATAAACAATGTTTGGTACGCAAAGTTCATTGCAAAATATAATCAAGCAGTTAATATATCAAATCACAGCACACAATAAATCACTGAATGTATAATGATATGAATAGTAAGAAAAACATATTTACCTGTTAGATGTTTATAAATTCAAATTTAAAAGTCCAAGTCACATTTAATATATTATTGTTTAACAAGGTGATTTAATGTTGTTTCAAATAGGCGTGCAGAACTAGCTCGTATTTCTGTCAATGTAATTTCATTCGAAAAATACAAAGGATAAGAGGAAATATTCTCCAATATATAACATATATAAATCAACGGATGCAAGAGAGAACACTCAATCTCGGTTTAACGAGACCGGGGCGTCATCCTGCAGTAATCGTATAACGCCTGTTCCGAGATGGTGTAGAGAGGGAATGTGGAGGGTGAAAAGCGTAAAATAACAACAATGTAACTAAAGAGAAAGAGAAAGAAAATATGTGGAAGCATTGCATTTATTAAGAGGAAATCCTAGAAATATCAAACAACAGATTGTATACCATACTGTAAGTGTAAGGTACAACGAAATAGACGATATCGTGAGTGAAACTAAAAAAATCGAGAAACTTAAACAGAAAATAATAATTTAGATTGAGCGAATCAATATCACTGATCCCGGCAAGCTTAATGGAAAACGCATAACGATGAATCGATTAGAGTATAAGATAGAAGTTGGTCGCGGTTTGAGTGGCCCTGGGAATCCTTTGCCCGCATCAGGGCAGGCAGTAGGATGGTGGAGGGCCTGCCCTCCTGTTGCTTGGATCTATAGAATTCACATTCTATTGTAGAGTAGAAGCAGATAATTATCATGCTTTTCATAGAAGATTACAGCTTACTTAATTCGAAACGTTGAAATGAGATGAGTCATGGCATTGTGTAATGCATTAGTACTCTATTGTCTCGACATGTAGACACTACGAAGGGCAATCCTGTTGCATGGAGCTGTAGAATTTACATTCTTATGAAGTTTTAAAGCAGATAAGCATAGAGCTATGCATAAGAGATTACAGCATTCTTACATTAAAACGATGAAATGGGATGCGCTAGCGCATTGCATGCAGAATTCTAGCTCGACTGCTTTAACAGACAGACACTACGGAGCGCCATGCCGTTGCATGGAATTATATAGTTCACATTCTATTGAAGACCTCTAACAGTTAAGCATAATGTTGTGGATATATGATTACAGATTCTTTGCTTTGAAACGTTGAAATGAGATGCGACATTGCGCTGCATGAAGTATTATAAATGTCTTGCTTGGACACGTAGAGATCTGGAAAAGATATTCTGTTGCAAGTAAGAATAGGATTCACATCCTTCTAAGGACTAGATGCAGACAAATGTAAGATATTGCATAGAACAATGCAATTTACCATGAATCATTGAAATGACTTGCGACATCGTGTTGAATGAAGCAATAGAACTCCATTGATCCGATAAGTAAACAACTGGAAACGCTATTTCCTAGAAAGGAAGTGTCGCATTTACATTCATTTGAAGTGTATGCGAGGTATACATGACACTGCGCAGTGAATATTATATATTATCATGAAACACAGAAATGAGATGCGATAAGGCGATTTGTGAAGCATTAGATGTCTATTGCTTCGATACGTATACATCAGCAAGTGCTACTTCCTAGCAAGGAAGTGTCGCATTTACATTCTTTTCAAAGGAATACGAGGTATACATGACACTGGGCAGTGAATATTATATATTATCATGAAACATAGAAATGAGAAGCGATATGGCGATTTAAGAAGCATTAGATCCCTATTGCTTCGATACGTAGACATCAGCAAATGCTACTTCCTAGCAAGGAAGTGTCGCATTTACATTCATTTGAAGTATAGACGAGATATACGTAACACTGCACAATGAATATTATATCTTATCATGAAACATAGAAATGAGATGCGATATGACGATTTGGGAAGCATTAGAACTCTATTGCTTCGATACGTAGACATCTGCAAACGCTATTTCCTTGCAAGGAAGTGTCGCGTTTACATTATTTTGAAGTGAATACGAGGTATACATAACATTCCACAATAAATATTATATCTTAACATGAAACATAGAAATGAGATGTAATATGGCCATTTAAGAAGCATTAGAACCCTATGGCTTCGATACGTAGACATCTGCAAACGCTACTTCCTAGCAAGGAAGTGTCGCATTTACATTCTTTTGAAAGGAATACGAGGTATACATGACACTTCGCAATGAATATTATGTCTTATCATGAAACATAGAAGCGGGATCAGGTTTTAAGAAGCATTAGAATTCTATTACTACGATACGTAGACATCTGCAAACGACATTTCCTAGCAAGGAAGTGTCGCGTTCACATTCTTTTGAAGTGTATGCGAGGTATACGTGACACCTCGCAATGAATATTATATCTTATCAGGAAACATAGAAATGAGATGCAATATTGTGATTTAAGAAGCACTAGAACTTTATTGCTTCGATACTTAGACATCTGTAAACGATATTTCCGAGCATGTAGGTGTCGCATTTGCATTGATTCGAAGTGAATACGAGGTATACATGACACTTCGCAATAAACATTATATCTCATCATGAAACATAGAAATGATATGCGATATCGCGTTTTAAGAAGCGTTAGAACTCCATTGCTACGATCCGCAGATATCTGGAAACGCTAGTTCGTAGCAAGGAAGTGTCGCATCTACATTCTTTTGAAGTGAATACGAGGTATGCATAACACTGCATAATGAATATTGTATCTTATCATGAAACATAGAATTGAGATGCGATATCGTGATTTTAGATGCATTAGAACACTTTTGCTTCGATACGTAGACATCTGCAAACGCTATTTCCAAACAAGGAAGTGTCGCATTTACATTCTTTTGAAGTGAATACGAGGTATTCATAACACTGCACAATGAATATTATATCTTATCATGAAACGTAGAAATGAGATGCGATATCGCGATTTAAGAAGCTTTGGAACTCTATTGCGTCGATACGTAGATATCTGCAACCACTATTTCCTAGCAAGGAACTGTCGCATTCACATTCATTTGAAGTGTATGCGAGGTACACATGACACTTCGCAATGTATATTATATAATATCATGAAACATAGATATGAGATGCGATATCGCGTATTAGCAAGGTTTAGAATTCTATTGCTTCGATACGTAGACATCTGCAAACGCTATTTCCTAGCAAGGAAGTGTCGCATTTACATTCTTTTGAAGTGAATACGAGGTATACATAACACTCCACAATGAATATTATATATTATCATGAAACATGGTAATGCGTAGCGATATCGCGTTTTGAGAAGCATTAGAAATCTATTGCTTCGATACGTAGACATCTGCAAACGCTATTTCCTAGGAAGGAAGTGTCGCATTTACTTTCATTTTAAGTGTATGCGAGGTACACATGACACTCCACAATGAATATTATATATCATCATGAAACATGGTAATGAGTAGCGATATCGCGTTCTGAGAAGCATTAGAACTCTGATGCTACGATACGTAGACATCTGCAAACGCTATTTCTTGGCAAGGAAGTGTCGCATTTACATTCATTTTAAGTGTATGCGAGGTATACATGACACCTCGAAGTGAATATTATATGTTATCATGAAACATAGGAATGAGAAGCGATATCGCATTTTGAGAAGCATTAGAACTCCAATGCCACACTTACGTAGACATCTGCAAACGCTATTTCCTAGCAAGGAAGTGTCGCATTTACATTCATTTGAAGTATAGACGAGATATACGTAACACTGCACAATGAATATTATATCTTATCATGAAACATAGAAATGAGATGCGATATGACGATTTGGGAAGCATTAGAACTCTATTGCTTCGATACGTAGACATCTGCAAACGCTATTTCCTTGCAAGGAAGTGTCGCGTTTACATTATTTT
Source organism: Xylocopa sonorina (assembly GCF_050948175.1). Classification (NCBI taxonomy): domain Eukaryota; kingdom Metazoa; phylum Arthropoda; class Insecta; order Hymenoptera; family Apidae; genus Xylocopa; species Xylocopa sonorina. The sequence continues at coordinate 2,276,507 of NW_027490091.1, forward strand.
GAAGTGAATACGAGGTATACATAACATTCCACAATAAATATTATATCTTAACATGAAACATAGAAATGAGATGTAATATGGCCATTTAAGAAGCATTAGAACCCTATGGCTTCGATACGTAGACATCTGCAAACGCTACTTCCTAGCAAGGAAGTGTCGCATTTACATTCTTTTGAAAGGAATACGAGGTATACATGACACTTCGCAATGAATATTATGTCTTATCATGAAACATAGAAGCGGGATCAGGTTTTAAGAAGCATTAGAATTCTATTACTACGATACGTAGACATCTGCAAACGACATTTCCTAGCAAGGAAGTGTCGCGTTCACATTCTTTTGAAGTGTATGCGAGGTATACGTGACACCTCGCAATGAATATTATATCTTATCAGGAAACATAGAAATGAGATGCAATATTGTGATTTAAGAAGCACTAGAACTTTATTGCTTCGATACTTAGACATCTGCAAACGCTATTTCCAAACAAGGAAGTGTCGCATTTACATTCTTTTGAAGTGAATACGAGGTATTCATAACACTGCACAATGAATATTATATCTTATCATGAAACGTAGAAATGAGATGCGATATCGCGATTTAAGAAGCTTTGGAACTCTATTGCGTCGATACGTAGATATCTGCAAACACTATTTCCTAGCAAGGAACTGTCGCATTCACATTCATTTGAAGTGTATGCGAGGTACACATGACACTTCGCAATGTATATTATATAATATCATGAAACATAGATATGAGATGCGATATCGCGTATTAGCAAGGTTTAGAATTCTATTGCTTCGATACGTAGACATCTGCAAACGCTATTTCCTAGCAGGGAAGTGTCGCATTTACATTCTTTTGAAGTGAATACGAGGTATACATAACACTACACAATGAATATTATATATTATCATGAAACATGGTAATGCGTAGCGATATCGCGTTTTGAGAAGCATTAGAAATCTATTGCTTCGATACGTAGACATCTGCAAACGCTATTTCCTAGGAAGGAAGTGTCGCATTTACTTTCATTTTAAGTGTATGCGAGGTACACATGACACTCCACAATGAATATTATATATCATCATGAAACATGGTAATGAGTAGCGATATCGCGTTCTGAGAAGCATTAGAACTCTGATGCTACGATACGTAGACATCTGCAAACGCTATTTCTTGGCAAGGAAGTGTCACATTTACATTCTTTTGAAGTGAATACGAGGTATAAATAACACTCCACAATGAACATTACATATTATCATGAAACATAGTAATGAGAAGCGATATCGCGTTTTGAGAAGCATTAAACCTCAAATGCTACGATACGTAGACATCTGCAAAGGCTATTTCCTTGCAAGGAAGTGTCGCGTTTACATTCTTTTGAAGTGAATACGAGGTACACATAACACTCCACAATGAAAATTATATCTTATCATGAAACATAGATATGAGATGCGATATGACGATTTAAGAAGCATTAGATTTCTATTGCTTCGATACGTAGACATCTGCAAGCGCTATTTCCTAGGAAGGAAGTGTCGCATGTACATTCAATTGAAGTGTATGCGAGGTATACATGGCACTTCGCTATGAATGTTATATCTTATCATGAAACATAGAAATGAGATGCGATATGGCGATTTAAGAAACATTAGAACTCTATTGCTTCGATACGTAGGCATCTACAAAACTACTTCCTAGCAAGGAAGCGTCGCGTTTACATTCCATTGAAGTGAACACGAAGTATACATAACACTCCACAATGAATATTATATCTTATCATGAAACATAGAAATGAGATGCAATATGGCGATTTAAGAAGCATTAGAACCCTATTGCTTCGATACGTAGACATCTGCAAACGCTATTTCCAAGCAAGGAAGTGTCGCATTTACATTCATTTGAAGTATAGACTAGATATACATAACACTGCACAGTGAATATTATATCTTATCATGAAACATAGAAATGAGATGCGATATGGCCATTTAAGAAGCATTAGAAATCTATTGGTTCGATACGTAGACATCTGCAAACGCTATTTCCAAGGAAGGAAGTGTCGCATTTACATTCTTTGGAAGTGAATACGAGGTATACATAACACTCCACAATGAGTATTATATATTATCATGAAACATAGCAATGAGTAGCGATATCGCGTTTTGAGAAGCATTAGAACTCCAGTGCTACCATACGTAGACATCTGCAAACGCTATTTCCTGGCAAGGAAGCGTCGCGTTTACATTCTTTTGAAGTGAATACGAGGTATACATAACACTCCACAATGAATATTATATCTTAACATGAAACATAGAAATGAGATGCGATATGACGTTTTAAGAAGCATTAGAATTCTATTGCTTCGATACGTAGACATCTGCAAACGCTACTTCCTAGCAAGGAAGTGTCGCATTTACATTCTTTTGAGGTGAATACGAGGTATACATAACACTCCACAATGAATATTATATATTATCATGAAACATAGTAATGAGTAGCGATATCACGTTTTGAGAAGCATTAGAACTCTAATGCTACGATACGTAGACATCTGCAAACGCTATTTCCTGGCAAGGTAGTGTCGCGTTTACAATCTTTTGAAGTGAATACGAAGTATACATAACACTCCACATTGAATATTATATCTTATCATGAAACATAGGAATGAGATGCGATATCATGAATTAGCAAGCTTTTGAACTCTATTGCTTCAATACGTAGATATCTGCAAACGCTATTTCCTAGCGAGGAAGTGCCGCATTTACATTCATTTGAAGTGTATGCGAGGTATACATAACACTTCGCAATGAATGTTATAAGTTATCATGAAACATAGGAATGAGAAGCGATATCGCGTTTTCAGAAGCATTGGATCTCTAATCCCACGATACGTAGAGATCTGCAAACCCTATTTCCTAGCAATGAAGAGTCGCATTTATATTCATTTGAAGTATAGACGAGATATACATAACATGGCACAATGAAGGTTATATCTTATCATGAAACATAGAAATGTGATGCGATATCACGATTTAAGAAGAATTAGAACTCTGTTGCTTCGATACGTAGACATCTGCAAACGCTACTTCCTAGCAAGGGAGTGTCGCATTTACATTCTTTTGAATTGTATGCGAGGTATACATGACACTTGGCAATGAATATTATATATTATTATGAAACATAGTAATGCGAAGCGATATCGCGTATTGAGAAGCATTAGACCTCTAATGCCACGATACGTAGACATCTGCAAACGAAATTTCCCAGGTGGGAAGTGTCGCATTTACATTCATTTGTAGTATAGACGAGATATACATGACACTGCACAATGAATATTATATCTTATCATGAAACATAGAAATGAGATGCGATATGGCGATTTAAGAAGCATTAGAACCCTATTGCTTCGATACGTAGACATCTGCAAACGCTATTTCCTAGCAAGGAAGTGTCGCATTTACATTCATTTGAAGTATATGCGATGTATACATGACACATCGCAATGAAAATTATATATTATCATGAAACATAGAAATGAGAAGCGATATGGCGATTTAAGAAGCATTAGATCCCAATTGCTTCGATACGTAGACATCTGCAAACGCTACTTCCTAGCAAGGGAGTGTCGCATTTACATTCTTTTGAATTGTATGCGAGGTATACATGACACTTGGCAATGAATATTATATATTATCATGAAACATAGTAATGCGAAGCGATATCGCGTATTGAGAAGCATTAGACCTCTAATGCCACGATACGTAGATATCTGCAAACGCTATTTCCTTGCAAGGAACTGTCGCATTCACATTCATTTGAAGTGTATGCGAGGTATACATAACACTCCACAATGAATATTATATATTAACATGAAACATAGTAATGAGTAGCGATTTCGCGTTTTGAGAAGCATTAGGACTCTAATGCCACGATACGTAGACATCAGCAAACGCTATTTCCTAGCAAGGAAGTGTCGCATTTACATCCATTTGAAGTATAGACGAGATATACATAACACTACACAATGAATATTATATCTTATCATGAAACATAGAAATGAGGTGCGATATCGCGATTTAAGAAGCATTAGAACACTATTGCTTCGATACGTAGACATCTGCAAACGCTACTTCCTAGCAAGGATGTGTCGCATTTACATTCTTTTGAAACGAATACGAGGTATACATAACACTCCACAATGAATATTATATCTTATCATAAAACATAGAAATGAGATGCGATATGGCGATTTAAGAAGCATTAGAACTCTACTGCTTCGATATGTAGACATCTGCAAACGCTATTACCTAGCAAGGAAGTTTCGCATTCACATTCTTTTGAAGTGAATACGAGGTATACATAACACTCCGCAATGATTATTATGTCTTATCATGAAACGTAGATATGAGATGCGATATGACGATTTAAGAAGCATTAGAAAACTATTCCTTCGATACGTAGACATCTGCAAACGCTATTTCCGAGCAAGGAAGTGTCGCATCTACAATCATGAAACATAGAAATGAGATTCGATATCGCGATTTAAGAAGCTTTAGAAATCTATTGCTTTGATACGTAGATATCTGCAAACGCTATTTCCTAGCACGGAACTGTCGCATTCACATTCATTTGAAGTGTATGCGAAGTATACATGACACTTCGCAATGAATATTATAAAATATCATGAAACATAGATATGAGATGCGATATCGCGAATTAGCAAGCTTTAGAAATCTATTGCTTCGACACGCAGACATCTACAAACTCTACTTCCTAGCAAGGAAGTGTCGCATTTACATTGTTTTGAAAGGAATACGTGGTATACATGACACTTCGCAATGAATATTATATCTTATCATGAAACATAGAAATGAGATGCGATATGGCGATTTATGAAGCATTAGATGTCTATTGCTTCGATACGTAGACATCTGCAAACGCTATTTCCTAGCAAGGAAGTGTCGCATTTACATTCTTTTGAAAGGAATACGAGGTATACATGACACTTTGCAGTGAATATTATATCTTGTCATGAAACGTAGATATGAGATGCGATATGACGACTTAAGAAGCATTAGAAAACTATTGTTTCGATACGTAGACATCTGCAAACGCTATTTCCTAGAAAGAAATTGTAGCATTTACATTCTTTTGAAGTGAATAATAGGTATACATAACACTGCGCAATGAATATTATATCATATCATGAAACATAGAAATGAGATGCGATATCGCGATTTAAGAAGCATTAGAACTCTACTGCCACGATACGCAGACATCTGCAAACGCTATTTCCTAGCAAGGAAGTGTCGCATTTACATTCATTTGAAGTATAGATGAGATAAACATAACACTACACAATGAATATTATATCTTATCATGAAACATAGAAATGAGGTGCGATATCGCGATTTAAGAAGCATTAGAACTCTATTGCTTCGATACGTAGACATCTGCAAACGCTACTTCCTAGCAAGGAAGTGTCGCATTTACGTTCATTGGAAGTGTATGCGAGGTATACATGACACTTTGCAGTGAATATTATATATTATCATGAAACATAGAAATGAGAATCGATATGGCGATTTAAGAAGCATTAGATCCCTATTGCTTCGATACGTAGACATGTGCAAACACTATTTCCTAGCAAGGAACTGTTGCATTCACATTCGTTTGAATTGTATGCGAGGTATACGTGAAACTTCGCAATGAATATTATATATTATCATGAAACATAGATATGTGATGCGATATCGCGAATTAGCAAGCGTTAGAAATCTATTGCTTCGATACGAAGACATTTGCAAACGCTATTTCCTAGCAAGGCAGTGTCGCATTTACATTCATTTTAAGTGTATGCGAGGTACACATGACCATTCGCAATGAATATTATATATTGTCATGAAACATAGAAATGAGATGCGATATCGCGATTTAAGAATCACTAGAACACTATTGCTTCGATACGTAGACATCTGCAAACGCTACTTCCTAGCAAGGATGTGTCGCATTTACATTCCTTTGAAACGAATACGAGGTATACATAACACTCCACAATGAATATTATATCTTATCATAAAACATAGAAATGAGATGCGATATGGCGATTTAAGAAGCATTAGAACTCTACTGCTTCGATATGTAGACATCTGCAAACGCTATTACCTAGCAAGGAAGTTTCGCATTTACATTCTTTTGAAGTGAATACAAGGTATACATAACACTCCGCAATGATTATTATGTCTTATCATGAAACGTACATATGAGATGCGATATGACTGTTTTAGAAGCATTAGAAAACTATTGCTTCGATACGTAGACATCTGCAAACGCTATTTCCGAGCAAGGAAGTGTCGCATCTACAATCATGAAACATAGAAATGAGATTCGATATCGCGATTTAAGAAGCTTTAGAAATCTATTGCTTTGATACGTAGATATCTGCGAACGCTATTTCCTAGCACGGAACTGTCGCATTCACATTCATTTGAAGTGTATGCGAAGTATACATGACACTTCGCAATGAATATTATAAAATATCATGAAACATAGATATGAGACGCGATATCGCGAATTAGCAAGCTTTAGAAATCTATTGCTTCGACACGCAGACATCTACAAGCCCTACTTCCTAGCAAGGAAGTGTCGCATTTACATTGTTTTGAAAGGAATACGTGGTATACATGACACTTCGCAATGAATATTATATCTTATCATGAAACATAGAAATGAGATGCGATATGGCGATTTATGAAGCATTAGATGTCTATTGCTTCGATACGTAGACATCTGCAAACGCTATTTCCTAGCAAGGAAGTGTCGCATTTACATTCTTTTGAAAGGAATACGAGGTATACATGACACTTTGCAGTGAATATTATATCTTGTCATGAAACGTAGATATGAGATGCGATATGACGACTTAAGAAGCTTTAGAAAACTATTGTTTCGATACGTAGACATCTGCAAACGCTATTGCCTAGCAAGGAAGTGTCGCATTTACATACTTTTGAAATGAATACGAAATATTCGTAACACTGCATAATGAATATTATATCTTATCATGAAACATAAAAATGAGATGCGACATCGCGATTTAAGAAGCTTTGGAACTCTATTGCTTCGATACGTAGACATCTGCAAACGCTACTTCCTAGCAAAGAAGTGTCGCGATTACATTCTATTCAAGTGAATAGGAGGTATACATAACACTGCACAATGAATATTATATCTTATCATGAAACATAGAAATGAGATGCGATATCGCGATTTAAGATGCATTAGAACACTATTTCTTCGATACGGAGACATCTGCATTCGCTATTTCCTAGCAAGGTATTGTCGAATTTACTTTCTTTTGAAGTGAATACGAGGAGTATATAACACTACACATTGAATATTATATCTTATCATGAAACATAGGAATGAGATGCGATATCGCTTTTTGAGAAGGATTAGAACCCTATTGCTTCGATACGTAGACATCTGCCAACGCTAGTTCCTAGCAAGGAAGTGTCGCATTTACATTCTTCTGAAGGGAATACGAGGTATACATGACACTTCGCAATGAATATTATATCCTATCATGAAACATAGAAATGAGATGCGATATGGCGATTTAAGAAGCATTAGAAATCTATTGGTTCGATACGTAGACATCTGCAAACGCTACTTCCTCGCAAGGAAGTGTCGCATTTACATTCTTTTGAAGTGAATACGAGGTATACATAACACTCCACAATGAATATTATATATTATCATGAAACATAGTAATGAGTAGCGATATCGCGTTTTGAGAAGCACTAGAACTCTATTGCTTCGATACGTAGACATCTGCAAACGCTACTTCCTAGCAAGGGAGTGTCGCATTTACATTCTTTTGAATTGTATGCGAGGAATACATGACACTTGGCAATGAATATTATATATTATCATGAAACATAGTAATGCGAAGCGATATCGCGTATTGAGAAGCATTAGACCTCTAATGCCACGATACGTAGATATCTGCAAACGCTATTTCCTAGCAAGGAACTGTCGCATTCACATTCATTTGAAATGTATGCGAGGTATACATAACACTCCACAATGAATATTATATATTAACATGAAACATAGTAATGAGTAGCGATTTCGCGTTTTGAGAAGCATTAGGACTCTAATGCCACGATACGTAGACATCTGCAAACGCTATTTCCTAGCAAGGAAGTGTCGCATTTACATCCATTTGAAGTACAGACGAGATATACATAACACTGCACAATGAATATTATATCTTATCATGAAACATAGAAATGAGATGCGATATGACGATTTAAGAAGCATTACAACTCTATTGCTTCGATACGTAGACATCTGCAAACACTACTTCCCAGCAAGGAACTGTCGCATTCACATTCGTTTGAATTGTATGCGAGGTATACATGACACTTCGCAATGAATATTATATATTGTCATGAAACATAGAAATGAGATGCGATATCGCGATTTAAGAAGCGTTAGAACACTATTGCTTCGATACGTAGACATCTGGAAACGCTATTTCCTAGCAAGGAAGTGTCGCATTTACATTCTTATGAAAGGAATACGAGGTATACATGACACTTCGCAATGAATATTATATCTTATCTTGAAACATAGAAATGTGATGTAATATGGCGATTTAAGAAGCATTAGAACACTATTGCTTCGATACGTAGACATCTGCAAACGCTACTTCCTAGCATGGAAGTGTCGCATTTACATTCTTTTGAAGTGAATACGAGGTATACATAACACTCCACAATGAACATTATATATTATCATGAATCGTAGTAATGAGTAGCGATATCGCTTTTTGAGAAGCATTAGATCTCTATTGCTTCGATACGTAGACATCTGCAAACGCTACTTCCTAGCAAGGAAGTGTCGCATTTACATTCTTTTGTAAGGAATACGAGGTATTCATGACACTTGGCAATGAATATTATATATTATCATGAAACATAGTAATGCGAAGCGATATCGCGTATTGAGAAGCATTGGACCTCTAGTGCCACGATACGTAGACATCTGCAAACGAAATTTCCCAGGTGGGAAGTGTCGCATTTACATTCATTTGCAGTATAGACGAGATATACATGACACTGCACAATGAATATTATATCTTATCATGAAACATAGAAATGAGATGCGATATGGCGATTTAAGAAGCATTAGAAATCTATTGGTTCGATACGTAGACATCTGCAAACGCTACTTCCTAGCAAGGAAGTTTAGCATTTACATTCTTTTGAAGTGAATACGAGGTAAGCATAACACTGCACAATGAATATTATATCTTATCATGAAACATAGAAATGAGATGCGATATCGCGACTTAAGAAGCATTAGAACTCTGTTGCTTCGATACGAACACATCGGCAATCACTATTTCCTAGCAAGGAACTGTCGCATTCACATTCGTTTAAATTGTATGCGAGGTACACATGAAACTTCGCAATGAATATTATATATTATCATGAAACACAGATATGAGATTCGATATCGCGAATTAGCAAGCTTTAGCAATCTATTGCTTCGATGCGTAGACATCTGCAAACGCTATTTCCTAGCAAGGAAGTGTCGCATTTACATTGTTTTGAAGTGAATACGAGGTAAGAATAACACTGCACAATGAATATTATATCTTATCATGAAACATAGAAATGAGATGCGATATCGCGCTTTAAGAAGAATTAGAACACAATTGCTTCGATACGTAGACATCTGCAAACGCTACTTCCTAGCAAGGAAGTGTCGCATTTACATTCTTTTGGAACAAATACGAGGTATACATGACACTTCGCAATGAATATTATATTTTAACATGAAGCATAGAAATGAGATGCGACATCGCGTTTTGAGAAGCATTAGAACTCTATTGCTACGATACGTAGATATCTGCAAACGCAACTTCCTAGCAAGGAAGTGTCGCATTTACATTGTTTTGAAAGGAATACGAGGTATACATGACACTTCGCAATGAATATTATATCTTATCATGAAACATAGAAATGAGATGCGATATGGCGATTTATGAAGCATTAGATGTCTATTGCTTCGATACGTAGACATCTGCAAACGCTATTTCCTAGCAAGGAAGTGTCGCATTTACATTCTTTTGAAATGAATACGAAATATTCGTAACACTGCATAATGAATATTATATCTTATCATGAAACATAAAAATGAGATGCGACATCGCGATTTAAGAAGCTTTGGAACTCTATTGCTTCGATACGTAGACATCTGCAAACGCTACTTCCTAGCAAAGAAGTGTCGCGTTTACATTCTATTCAAGTGAATAGGAGGTATACATAACACTGCACAATGAATATTATATCTTATCATGAAACATAGAAATGAGATGCGATATCGCGTTTTGAGAAGCACTAGAACACTATTGCTTCGATACGTAGACATCTGCAAACGCTCTTTCCTAGCAAGGAAGTGTCGCATTTACATTCTTTTGAAAGGAATACGAGGTATACGTTACACTTCGCAATGAATATTATATCTTATCACGAAACATAGAAATGAGATGCGATATCGCGATTTAAAAAGCATTAGAACACTCTTTCTTCGGTACGTAGACATCTGCCAACGCTATTTCCAAGCAAGGTAGTGTCGCATTTACATACTTTTGAAAGGAAAACGAGGTATAAATGACACTTCGCAATGATTATTATATCTTATCATGAAACGTAGATATGAGATGCGGTATGACTATTTAAGAAGCATTAGAATACTATTGCTTCGATACGTAGACATCTGCAAACGCTATTTCCTTGCAAGGAAGTGTCGCATTTACATTCTTTTCAAGTGAATACGAGGTATACTTAACACTGCACAATGAATATTATATCTTATCATGAAACATAGGAATGAGATGCGATATCGCTTTTTGAGAAGCATTAGAACTCTATTGCTTCGATACGTAGATATCTGCAAACGTTATTTCCTAGCAAGGAAGTGTCGCATTTACATACATTTGAAATATAGACGAGATATACGTAACACTGCACAATGAATATTAAATCTTATCATGAAACACAGAAATGAGATGCGATATGGCGATATAAGTAGTATTAGAAGTCTATTGGTTCGATACGTTGACATCTGCAAACGCTACTTCCTAGCAAGGAAGTGTCGCATTCACATTCTTTTGAAACGAATACGAGGTATACATGACACTTCGCAATGAATATTATATCTTATCATGAAACATAGAAATGAGATGCGATATGACGATTAAGAAGCATTAGAACTCTAATGCCACGAAACGTAGACATCTGCAAACGCTATTTCCTAGCAAGGAAGTGTCGCGTTTACATTCATTTGAAGTATAGACGAGATATACATAACACTGCACAACGGATATTATATCATATCATGAAACGTAGAAACGAGATGCAATATGGCGATTTAAGACGCCTTATAAGACTATTGGTTCGATCCGTAGACATCTGTAAACGCTACTTCCTAGCAAGGAAGTGTCGCATTTACATTCTTTTGAAAGGAATATGAGGTGTACATGACACTTCGCAATGAATATTATATCATATCATGAAACATAGAAATGAGATGCGGTATGACGATTTAAGAGGCATTAGAACTCTATTGCTTCGATACGTAGACATCTGCAAAACTACTTCCTAGCAAGGGAGTGTTGCATTTACATTCTTTTGAAAGGAATAGGAGGTATACATGACACTTCGCAATGAATACTATATCTTATCATGAAACGTAGATATGAGATGCGATATGGCGATTTATGAAGCATTAGATGTCTATTGCTTCGATACGTAGACATCTGCAAACGCTATTTCCTAGCAAGGAAGTGTCGCATTTACATTCTTTTGAAATGAATACGAAATATTCGTAACACTGCATAATGAATATTATATCTTATCATGAAACATAAAAATGAGATGCGACATCGCGATTTAAGAAGCTTTGGAACTCTATTGCTTCGATACGTAGACATCTGCAAACGCTACTTCCTAGCAAAGAAGTGTCGCGTTTACATTCTATTCAAGTGAATAGGAGGTATACATAACACTGCACAATGAATATTATATCTTATCATGAAACATAGAAATGAGATGCGATATCGCGTTTTGAGAAGCACTAGAACACTATTGCTTCGATACGTAGACATCTGCAAACGCTCTTTCCTAGCAAGGAAGTGTCGCATTTACATTCTTTTGAAAGGAATACGAGGTATACGTTACACTTCGCAATGAATATTATATCTTATCACGAAACATAGAAATGAGATGCGATATCGCGATTTAAAAAGCATTAGAACACTCTTTCTTCGGTACGTAGACATCTGCCAACGCTATTTCCAAGCAAGGTAGTGTCGCATTTACATACTTTTGAAAGGAAAACGAGGTATAAATGACACTTCGCAATGATTATTATATCTTATCATGAAACGTAGATATGAGATGCGGTATGACTATTTAAGAAGCATTAGAATACTATTGCTTCGATACGTAGACATCTGCAAACGCTATTTCCTTGCAAGGAAGTGTCGCATTTACATTCTTTTCAAGTGAATACGAGGTATACTTAACACTGCACAATGAATATTATATCTTATCATGAAACATAGGAATGAGATGCGATATCGCTTCTTGAGAAGCATTAGAACTCTATTGCTTCGATACGTAGATATCTGCAAACGTTATTTCCTAGCAAGGAAGTGTCGCATTTACATACATTTGAAATATAGACGAGATATACGTAACACTGCACAATGAATATTATATCTTATCATGAAACACAGAAATGAGATGCGATATGGCGATATAAGTAGTATTAGAAGTCTATTGGTTCGATACGTTGACATCTGCAAACGCTACTTCCTAGCAAGGAAGTGTCGCATTCACATTCTTTTGAAACGAATACGAGGTATACATGACACTTCGCAATGAATATTATATCTTATCATGAAACATAGAAATGAGATGCGATATGACGATTAAGAAGCATTAGAACTCTAATGCCACGAAACGTAGACATCTGCAGACGCTATTTCCTAGCAAGGAAGTGTCGCGTTTACATTCATTTGAAGTATAGACGAGATATACATAACACTGCACAACGGATATTATATCATATCATGAAACGTAGAAACGAGATGCAATATGGCGATTTAAGACGCCTTATAAGACTATTGGTTCGATCCGTAGACATCTGTAAACGCTACTTCCTAGCAAGGAAGTGTCGCATTTACATTCTTTTGAAAGGAATATGAGGTGTACATGACACTTCGCAATGAATATTATATCATATCATGAAACATAGAAATGAGATGCGGTATGACGATTTAAGAGGCATTAGAACTCTATTGCTTCGATACGTAGACATCTGCAAAACTACTTCCTAGCAAGGGAGTGTTGCATTTACATTCTTTTGAAAGGAATAGGAGGTATACATGACACTTCGCAATGAATACTATATCTTATCATGAAACGTAGATATGAGATGCGATATGGCGATTTATGAAGCATTAGATGTCTATTGCTTCGATACGTAGACATCTGCAAACGCTATTTCCTAGCAAGGAAGTGTCGCATTTACATTCTTTTGAAATGAATACGAAATATTCGTAACACTGCATAATGAATATTATATCTTATCATGAAACATAAAAATGAGATGCGACATCGCGATTTAAGAAGCTTTGGAACTCTATTGCTTCGATACGTAGACATCTGCAAACGCTACTTCCTAGCAAAGAAGTGTCGCGTTTACATTCTATTCAAGTGAATAGGAGGTATACATAACACTGCACAATGAATATTATATCTTATCATGAAACATAGAAATGAGATGCGATATCGCGTTTTGAGAAGCACTAGAACACTATTGCTTCGATACGTAGACATCTGCAAACGCTCTTTCCTAGCAAGGAAGTGTCGCATTTACATTCTTTTGAAAGGAATACGAGGTATACGTTACACTTCGCAATGAATATTATATCTTATCACGAAACATAGAAATGAGATGCGATATCGCGATTTAAAAAGCATTAGAACACTCTTTCTTCGGTACGTAGACATCTGCCAACGCTATTTCCAAGCAAGGTAGTGTCGCATTTACATACTTTTGAAAGGAAAACGAGGTATAAATGACACTTCGCAATGATTATTATATCTTATCATGAAACGTAGATATGAGATGCGGTATGACTATTTAAGAAGCATTAGAATACTATTGCTTCGATACGTAGACATCTGCAAACGCTATTTCCTTGCAAGGAAGTGTCGCATTTACATTCTTTTCAAGTGAATACGAGGTATACTTAACACTGCACAATGAATATTATATCTTATCATGAAACATAGGAATGAGATGCGATATCGCTTTTTGAGAAGCATTAGAACTCTATTGCTTCGATACGTAGATATCTGCAAACGTTATTTCCTAGCAAGGAAGTGTCGCATTTACATACATTTGAAATATAGACGAGATATACGTAACACTGCACAATGAATATTATATCTTATCATGAAACACAGAAATGAGATGCGATATGGCGATATAAGTAGTATTAGAAGTCTATTGGTTCGATACGTTGACATCTGCAAACGCTACTTCCTAGCAAGGAAGTGTCGCATTCACATTCTTTTGAAACGAATACGAGGTATACATGACACTTCGCAATGAATATTATATCTTATCATGAAACATAGAAATGAGATGCGATATGACGATTAAGAAGCATTAGAACTCTAATGCCACGAAACGTAGACATCTGCAGACGCTATTTCCTAGCAAGGAAGTGTCGCGTTTACATTCATTTGAAGTATAGACGAGATATACATAACACTGCACAACGGATATTATATCATATCATGAAACGTAGAAACGAGATGCAATATGGCGATTTAAGACGCCTTATAAGACTATTGGTTCGATCCGTAGACATCTGTAAACGCTACTTCCTAGCAAGGAAGTGTCGCATTTACATTCTTTTGAAAGGAATATGAGGTGTACATGACACTTCGCAATGAATATTATATCATATCATGAAACATAGAAATGAGATGCGGTATGACGATTTAAGAGGCATTAGAACTCTATTGCTTCGATACGTAGACATCTGCAAAACTACTTCCTAGCAAGGGAGTGTTGCATTTACATTCTTTTGAAAGGAATAGGAGGTATACATGACACTTCGCAATGAATACTATATCTTATCATGAAACGTAGATATGAGATGCGATATGGCGATTTATGAAGCATTAGATGTCTATTGCTTCGATACGTAGACATCTGCAAACGCTATTTCCTAGCAAGGAAGTGTCGCATTTACATTCTTTTGAAATGAATACGAAATATTCGTAACACTGCATAATGAATATTATATCTTATCATGAAACATAAAAATGAGATGCGACATCGCGATTTAAGAAGCTTTGGAACTCTATTGCTTCGATACGTAGACATCTGCAAACGCTACTTCCTAGCAAAGAAGTGTCGCGTTTACATTCTATTCAAGTGAATAGGAGGTATACATAACACTGCACAATGAATATTATATCTTATCATGAAACATAGAAATGAGATGCGATATCGCGTTTTGAGAAGCACTAGAACACTATTGCTTCGATACGTAGACATCTGCAAACGCTCTTTCCTAGCAAGGAAGTGTCGCATTTACATTCTTTTGAAAGGAATACGAGGTATACGTTACACTTCGCAATGAATATTATATCTTATCACGAAACATAGAAATGAGATGCGATATCGCGATTTAAAAAGCATTAGAACACTCTTTCTTCGGTACGTAGACATCTGCCAACGCTATTTCCAAGCAAGGTAGTGTCGCATTTACATACTTTTGAAAGGAAAACGAGGTATAAATGACACTTCGCAATGATTATTATATCTTATCATGAAACGTAGATATGAGATGCGGTATGACTATTTAAGAAGCATTAGAATACTATTGCTTCGATACGTAGACATCTGCAAACGCTATTTCCTTGCAAGGAAGTGTCGCATTTACATTCTTTTCAAGTGAATACGAGGTATACTTAACACTGCACAATGAATATTATATCTTATCATGAAACATAGGAATGAGATGCGATATCGCTTTTTGAGAAGCATTAGAACTCTATTGCTTCGATACGTAGATATCTGCAAACGTTATTTCCTAGCAAGGAAGTGTCGCATTTACATACATTTGAAATATAGACGAGATATACGTAACACTGCACAATGAATATTATATCTTATCATGAAACACAGAAATGAGATGCGATATGGCGATATAAGTAGTATTAGAAGTCTATTGGTTCGATACGTTGACATCTGCAAACGCTACTTCCTAGCAAGGAAGTGTCGCATTCACATTCTTTTGAAACGAATACGAGGTATACATGACACTTCGCAATGAATATTATATCTTATCATGAAACATAGAAATGAGATGCGATATGACGATTAAGAAGCATTAGAACTCTAATGCCACGAAACGTAGACATCTGCAGACGCTATTTCCTAGCAAGGAAGTGTCGCGTTTACATTCATTTGAAGTATAGACGAGATATACATAACACTGCACAACGGATATTATATCATATCATGAAACGTAGAAACGAGATGCAATATGGCGATTTAAGACGCCTTATAAGACTATTGGTTCGATCCGTAGACATCTGTAAACGCTACTTCCTAGCAAGGAAGTGTCGCATTTACATTCTTTTGAAAGGAATATGAGGTGTACATGACACTTCGCAATGAATATTATATCATATCATGAAACATAGAAATGAGATGCGGTATGACGATTTAAGAGGCATTAGAACTCTATTGCTTCGATACGTAGACATCTGCAAAACTACTTCCTAGCAAGGGAGTGTTGCATTTACATTCTTTTGAAAGGAATAGGAGGTATACATGACACTTCGCAATGAATACTATATCTTATCATGAAACGTAGATATGAGATGCGATATGACGATTTAAGAAGCATTAGAAAACTATTGCTTCGATACGTAGACATCTTTAAACGCTACTTCCTAGCAAGGAAGTGTCGCATTTACACTCCTTTCAAGTGAATACGAGGAGTACATATCACTTCCCAATGAATATTATATCTTATCATGAAACATGGAAACGAGATGTTTTATCGCGCTTCAAGAAGCATTAGAACTCTATTTCTTCAATACGAAGACAATTGCAAACCCTACTTCCAAGCAAGGAAGTCTCGCACTTTCATTCATTTCAAGTGTATACGAGATATGCGTAACACTTCGCAATGAGTTTTATATCTTATAATGAAACATAGTAATGAGCTGCGATCTCGCGTTTCTAGAAGCACTAGAACTCCATTGCTTCGATGCATAGACATCTGAAAATGCTATTTCCTAGCAAGGAAGTGTCGCATTTACTGTCATTTGAAGTGTAGACGAGATATACATAGCGCCTCGTAATGAATATTATATTTAATCATGAAACATAGAAATGAGATGCGATATGGCGATTTAAGAAGCATTAGAACTCTATTGCTTCGATACGTAGACATCTGCAAACGCTACTTCCTAGCAACGAAGTGTCGCATTTACATTCATTTGAAGTGTCTGCTAGGTATACATGACACTTCACAGTGAATATTATATATTATCATGAAACATAGAAATGAGATGCGATATGGCGATTTAAGAAGCATTAGAACTCTATTGCTTCGATACGTAGACATCGGCAAACGCTATATCCTAGCAAGGAAGTGTCGCATTTACATCCATTTGAAGTATAGACGAGATATACATAACACTGCACAATGAATATTATATCTTATCATGAAACATAGAAGTGAGATGCGATATGGCGATTTAAGAAGCATTAGAACTCTATTGCTTCGATACGTAGACATCTGCAAACGCTACTTCCTAGCAAGGAAGCGTCGCATGTACATTCTTTTGAAAGGAGTACGAGGTGTACATGACACTTCGCAATGAATATTATATCTTATCATGAAACATAGAAATGACGTGCGATATCGCGTTTTGAGAAGCATTAGACCTCTAATGCCACGATACGTAGACATCTGCAAACGCTATTTCCTAGCAAGGAAGAGTCGCATTTATATTCATTTGAAGTATAGACGAGATATACGTAACACTGCACGATGAATATTATATATTATCATGAAACAAGGTAATGAGTAGCGATATCGCATTTTGAGAAGCATTAGAACTCTAATGCCACGATACGTAGACAACTGGAAACGCTATTTCCTAGCAAGGAAGTGTCGCATTTGCATCCATTTGAAGTATAGTCGAGATATACATAACACTGCACAATGAAAATTATATCTTATCGTGAAACAAAGAAATGAGATGCGATATCGCGCTTTAAGAAGCATTAGAACTCTATTGCTTCGATACGTAGACATCTGCAAAAGCTACTTCCTAGCAAGGAAGTGTCGCATTTACATTCTTTTGAATGGAATACGAGGTATACATGACACTTCGCAATGAATATTATATCTTATCATGAAACATAGAAATGAGATGCGATATGCCGATTTAAGAAGCATTAGAGCGCTATTGCTTCGATACGTAGACATCTGCAAACGCTACATCCTGGCAAGGAAGTGTCGCATTTACATTCTTTTGAAAGGAATACGAGGTATACATGACACTTAGCAATGAATATTATATCTTATCATGAAACATAGAAACGAGATGCGATATGACGATTTAAGAAGCATTAGAACTCTATTGCTTCGATACGTAGACATCTGCAAACGCTACTTCCTAGCAAGGAAGTGTCGTATTTACATTCTTTTGAAGTGAATACGAGGTATTCATAACACTGCACAGTGAATATTATATCTCATCATGAAACAAAGAAATGAGATGCGATATGGCGATTTATGAAGCGTTAAATGTCTATTGCTTCGATACGTAGACATCTGCCGACGCTATTTCCTAGCAAGGAAGTGTCGTATTTACAATCATTTGAAGTGTAAGCGAAGTATACATGACACTTCGCAGTGAATATTATATATTATCATGAAACATAGAAATGAGAAGCGATATGGCGATTTAAGAGGTATTAGATACATATTGCTTCGATACGTAGACATCTGCAAACGCTATTTCCTAGCAAGGAAGTGTCGCATTTACATTCTTTTGAAGTGAATACGAGGTATACATAACACTTCGCAAAGAATATTATATCTTATCATGAAACACAGAAATGAGATGCGATATGGCGATTTATGAAGCATTATATGTCTATTGCTTCGATACGTAGACATCTGCCAACGCTATTTCCAAGCAAGGAAGTGTCGCATTTACATTCTTTTGAAGTGAATGCGAAATATTCATAACACTGCACAATGAATATTATATCTTATCATGAAACATAAAGATGAGATGCGGTATGACGATTTAAGAAGCAGTAGAACTCTATTGCTTCGATACGTAGACATCTGCAAACGCTATTTCTTAGCAAGGAAGTGTCGCATATACATTCTTTTGAGGTGAATACGAGGTATACATAACACTGCACAATGAATATTATATCTTATCATGAAATATAGAAATGAGATGCGATATCGCGATTTAAGAAGCATTAGAATTCTATTGCTTCGATACGTAGACATCTGCAAACGCTACTTCCTCGCAAGGAAGTGTGGTACTTACGTTCTTTTGAAAGGAATACGAGGTATACATGACACCACGCAATGAATATTATATCTTATCAAGAAACGTAGATATGAGATGCGATATGACGATTTAAGAAACATTAGAAAGATATTGCTTCGATACGTAGGCATCTGCAAACGCTATTTCCTAGCAAGGAAGTGTCGCATTTATATTCTTTTGAAGAGAATACGAGGTATTCTTAACACTGTACTACGAATATGATATCTTATCATGAAACATAGAAATGTTATGTGATATCGCGGTTTAAGAAGCATTAGAACACTATTGCTTCGATAAGTAGACATCTGCAAACGCTACTTCCTAGCAAGGAAGTGTCGCATTTACATTCTTTTGAAAGGAATACGAGGTATACATGACACTACGCAATGAATATTATATGTTATCATGAAACATAGAAATGAGATGCGATATCGCGTTTTGAGAAGCATTAGAACTCTAATTCCACGATACGCAGACATCTGCAAACGCTATTTCCTAGCAAGGAAGTGTCGCATTTGCATTCTTTTGAAAGGAATACGAGGTATACATGACACCTCGCAATGAATATTATATCTTATCATGAAACATGAAAATGAGATGCGATATGACGATTTGAGAAGCATTAGAACCCTATTGCTTCCATACGTAGTCATCTGCAAAGGCTACTTCTTAACAAGGAGGTGTCGCATTTACATTCTTTTGAAGTGAATACGAGGTATACATAACACTGCACAATGAATATTATATCTTATCATGAAACATAGAAATGAGATGCGATATCGCGAATTAGAAAGTTTTAGAACTCTATTGCTTCGATACGTAGACATCTGCAAACGCTACTTCCTAGCAAGGAAGTGTCGCGTGTACATTCTTTTGAAAGGAATACGAGGAATACATGACACTTCGCAATGAATATTATATCTTATAATGTATCGTAGATATGAGATGCGATATGACGATTTAAGAAGCATTACAAATCTATTGGTTAGATACCTAGACATCTGCAAACGCTACTTCCTAGCAAGGAAGTGTCGCATTTACATTCTTTTGAAAGAAATACGAAGTATGCATGACACCTCGCAATGAATACTATATCTTATCATGAAACATAGAAATGAGATGCGATATGACGATTCAAGAAGCATTAGAACTCTATTGCTTCCATACGTAGTCATCTGCAAACGCTACTTCCTAACAAGGAAGTGTCGCATTTATATTCTTTTGAAGTGAATACGAGGTATTCATAACACTGCACAATGAATATGATATCTTATCATGAAACATAGAAATGTTATGCAATATCGCGATTTAAGATGCATTAGAACACTATTTCTTCGATACGTAGACATCTGTAAACGCTACTTCCTAGCAAGTAAGTGTCGCGTTTACAGTCTTTTGAAAGGAATACGAGGTATTCATGACACTTCGCAATGAATATTATATCTTATCATGAAACGTAGATAAGAGATGCGATATGACGATTTAAGAAGCATTAGAACTCTATTGCTTCGATACGTAGACATCTGCAAACACTATTTCCCAGCAAGGAACTGTCGCTTCACATTCGTTTGAATTGTATGCGAGGTATACATGAAACTTCGCAATTAATATTATATATTATCATGAAACATAGATATGAGATGCGATATCGCGAATTAGCAAGCTTTAGAAATCTATTGCTTCGATACGTAGACATCTGCAAATACTATTTCCTAGCAAGAAACTGTGGCATTCACATTCATTTGAAGTGTATGCGAGGTATACATGACACTTCGCAATGAAAGTTACATATTATCATGAAACATAGAAATGTGATGCGATATGACGATTTAAGAAGCATTAGAACTCTATTGCTTCGATACGTAGACATCTGCAAACACGATTTCCCAGCAAGGAACTGTCGCATTCACATTCGTTTGAATTGTATGCGAGGTATACATGAAACTTTGCAATTAATCTTATATATTATCATGAAACATAGATATGAGATGCGATATCGCGAATTAGCAAGTTTTAGAAATCTATTGCTTCGATACGTAGACATCTGCAAACGCTATTTCCTAGCAAGGAAGTGTCGCATTTACATTCTTTCGAAGTGAATACGAGGTATACATAACACTGCACTGTGTATATTATATATTATCATGAAACATAGATATGAGATGCGATATCGCGAATTAGCAGGCTTTAGAAATCTATTGCTTCGATACGTAGACATCTGCAAAAGCTACTTCCTAGCAAGGAAGTGTCGCATTTACATTCTTTTGAAACTAATACGAGGTACACATGACACTTCGCAATGAATATTATATCTTATCATGAAACATAGAAATGAGATACGATATGGCGATTTAAGAAGCATTAGATCTCTACTGCTTCGATAAGTAGACATCTGCAAACGCTATTACCTAGCAAGGAAGTTTCGCATTTACATACTTTTGAAGTGAATACGAGGTATACATAACACTCCGCAATGATTATTATATCTTATCATGAAGCGTAGATATGAGATGCGATATGACGATTTAAGCAGCATTAGAAAACTATTGCTTCGATACGTAGACACCTGCAAACGCTACTGCCTAGCAAGGAAGTGTCCCATTTACATTCTTTTGAAAGGAATGCGAGGTATACATGACACTTCACAATGAATAGTATGTCTTATCATGAAACGTAGATATGAGATGCGATATGAGAATATAAGAAGCATTACAATTTTATTGCTTCGATACATAGACATCTGCGAACGCTATTTGCTAGCAAGGAAGTGTCGCAATTACATTCATTTGAAGTGTATGCGAGGTATAAGTCACGTTTCGCAATGAATATTATATCTTGTCACGAAACACAGAAATGAGATGCGATATCGATGTTTAAGAAGCATTAGAACACTATTGCTTCGATACGTGGACATCTGCAAACGCTACTTCCTAGCAAGGAAGTGTCGTGTTTACATTCCATTCAAGTGAATACGAGGTATACATGACACTGCACAATGAATATTATATCTTATCATGAAACATAGAAATGAGCTGCGATATCGCGATTTAAGAAGCAGTAGAACACTACTGCTTCGATACGCAGACATCTGCAAACGCTATTTCCTAGCAAGGGAGTGTTGCATTTACATTCATTTGAAGTGAATACGAGGTATACATAACACTCCGCAATGATTATTATATCTTATCATGAAACGTAGATATGAGATGCGATATGGCGATTTAAGAAGCATTAGATCCCTATTGCTTCGATACGTAGACATCTGCAAACGCTATTTCCTAGCAAGGAAGTGTCGCATGTATATTCAGTTGGAGTATAGACGAGGCATACATGACACTTCGCAGTGAATATTATATATTATCATGAAACATAGAAATGAGAAGCGATATGGCGATTTAAGCAGCATTAGATCCCAATTGCTTCGATACGTAGACACCTGCAAACGCTACTTCCTAGCAAGGAAGTGTCCCATTTACATTCTTTTGAAAGGAATGCGAGGTATACATGACACTTCGCAATGAATATTATGTCTTATCATGAAACGTAGATATGAGATGCGATATGAGAATATAAGAAGCATTACAATTTTATTGCTTCGATACATAGACATCTGCGAACGCTATTTGCTAGCAAGGAAGTGTCGCAATTACATTCATTTGAAGTGTATGCGAGGTACAAGTCACATTTCGCAATGAATATTATATCTTGTCACGAAGCACAGAAATGAGATGCGATATCGCGGTTTAAGAAGCATTAGAACACTATTGCTTCGATACGTGGACATCTGCAAACCCTACTTCCTAGCAAGGAAGTGTCGTGTTTACATTCCATTCAAGTGAATACGAAGTATACATGACACTGCCCAATGAATATTATATCTTATCATGAAACATAGAAATGAGCTGCGATATCGCGATTTAAGAAGCAGTAGAACTCTACTGCTTCGATACGTAGACATCTTCAAACGCTATTTCCTAGCAAGGGAGTGTTGCATTTACATTCATTTGAAGTGTATGCGAGGTATACATGACACTTCGCGGTGGATATTATATACTATCATGAAACATAGAAATGAGAAACGATATGGCGATTTAAGAAGCATTAGATCCCTATTGCTTCGATACGTAGACATCTGCAAACGCTACTTCCTAGCAAGGAAGTGTCCCGTTTACATTCTTTTGAAAGGAATACGAGGTATACATGACACTTCGCAATGAATATTATGTCTTATCATGAAACATAGAAATGAGATGCGATATGACGATTTCAGAAGCATTAGAACACTATTGCTTCAATACGTAGACATCTGCAAACGCTATTTCCTAGCAAGGTATTGTCGCATTTACATTCATTTGAAGTGTATGCGAGGTATACATGACACTTCGCAGTGAATATTATATATTATCGTGAAACATTGAAATGAGAAGCGATATGGCGATTTAAGAAGCATTAGATCCCTATTGCTTCGATACGTAGACATCTGCAAACGCTACTTCCTAGCAAGGAAGTGTCGCGTTTACATTCATTTGAAGTGTATGCGAGGTATACATGACACTTCGCAATGAATATTATATCATATCACGAAACATAGAAATGCGATGCGATATCGCGGTTCAAGAATTATCAGAACACTATGTCTTCGTTACGGAGACATCTGCAAACGCTATTTCCTAGCAAGGTATTGTCGCATTTACTTTCTTTTGAAGTGAATACGAGGAGTACATATCACTGCACATTGAATATTATATCTTATCATGAAACATAGGAATGAGATGCGATATCGCTTTTTGAGAAGGATTAGAACTCTATTGCTTCGATACGTAGACATCTGCCAACGCTAGTTCCTAGCAAGGAAGTGTCGCATTTACACTCTTCTGAAGGGAATACGAGGTATACATGACACTTCGCAATGAATATTATATCTTATCATGAAACATAGAAATGAAATGCGATATCCCGATTTAAGAAGCATTAGAACTCTATTGCTTCCGTACGTATACATCTGCAAACGCTACTTCCTAGCAAGGAAGTGTCGCATTTACATTCATTTGAAGTATAGACGAGATATACATAATACTGCACAATGAATATTATATCTTATCATTAAACATAGAAATGAGATGCGATATGGCAATTTAAGAAGCACTAGAAATCTATTGCTTCGATTCGTAGACATCTGCGAACTCTATTTCCTAGCAAGGAAGTGTCGCATTTACATTCTTTTGAAGTGAATACGAAATACTCATAACACTGCACAATGAATATTATATCTTATCATGAAACATAAAAATGAGATGCGATATCGCGGTTTGAGAAGCTTTGGAGCTCTACTGCTTCGATACGTAGATATCTGCAAATACTATTTCCTAGCAAGGAACTGTCACATTCTCATTCTTTAGAAAGGAATACGATGTATACGCGACACTTCGCAACGAATAATATATCTTATCAGGAAACGTTGATATGAGATGCGATATGACGATTTCAGAAGCATTAGAATACTATTGCTTCCATACGTAGACATCTGCAAACGCTATTCCCTAGCAAGGAATTGTCGCATTTACATTCATTTGAAGTGTATGCGAGGTATACATGACACTTCGCAGTGAATATTATATATTATCATGAAACATAGAAGTGAGAAGCGATATGGCGATCTAAGAAGCATTAGATCCCTATTGCTTCGATACGTAGACATCTGCAAACGCTACTTCCTAGCAAGGAAGTGTCCCATTTACTTTCTTTTGAAAGGAATACGAGGTATACATGACACTTCGCAAAGAATATTAAGTCGTACCATGAAACGTAGATATGAGATGCGATATGAAAATATAAGAAGCATTACAATTTTATTGCTTCGGTACGTAGAGTTCTGCAAATGCTACTTCCTAGCAAGGAAGTGTCGCATTTACATTCTTTTCAAGTGAATACGAGGTATACATAACACTGCCCAATAAATATTATGTCTTATCATGAAACATAGAAATGAGATGCGATATGACGATTTCAGAAGCATTAGAACACTATTGCTTCCATACGTAGACATCTGCAAACGCTATTTCCTAGCAAGGAATTGTGGCATTTACATTCATTTGAAGTGTATGCGAGGTATACATGACACTTCGCAGTGAATATTATATATTATCGTGAAACATTGAAATGAGAAGCGATATGGCGATTTAAGAAGCATTAGATCCCTATTGCTTCGATACGTAGACATCTGCAAACGCTACTTCCTAGCAAGGAAGTGGCGCGTTTACATTCTTTTGAAAGGAATACGAGGTATACATGACACTTCGCAATGAATATTATATCATATCACGAAACATAGAAATGCGATGCGATATCGCGATTCAAGAAGTATTAGAACACTATTTCTTCGTTACGGAGTCATCTGCAAACGCTATTTCCTAGCAAGGTATTGTCGCATTTACTTTCTTTTGAAGTGAATACGAGGAGTACATAACACTGCACATTGAATATTATATCTTATCATGAAACATAGAAATGAGCTGCGATATCGCGATTTAAGAAGCAGTAGAACTCTACTGCTCCGATACGTAGACATCTGCAAACGCTATTTCCTAGCAAGGAAGTGTCGCATTTACATTCATTTGAAGTGTATGCGAGGTATACATGACACTTTGCAGTGAATATTATATATTATCATGAAACATAGAAATGAGAAGCGATATGGCGATTTAAGAAGCATTAGATCCTTATTGCTTCGATACGTAGACATCTGCAAACGCTACTTCCTAGCAAGGAAGTGTCGCATTTACTTTCTTATGAAGTGAATACGAGGAGTACATAACACTGCACATTGAATATTATATCTTATCATGAAACATAGAAATGAGATGCGATATCGCGATTTAAGACGCTTTAGAACACTATTGCTTCGATACATAGACATCTGCAAACGATACTTCCTAGGAATGGAGTGTCGCATTCACATTCATTTGAAGTATTTGCGAGGTATACATGACACTTCGCAATGAATATTATATATTATCATGAAACATAGGAATGAGATGCGATATCGCTTTTTGAGAAGCATTAGAACCCTATTGCTTCGATACGTAGACATCTGCCAACGCTATTTCCTAGCAAGGAAGTGTCTCATTTACATTCTTTTGAAAGGAATGCGTGGTATACATGATAGTTCGCAATGAATATTATATCTTATCATGAAACATGGAAATGAGATGCGATATGACGATTTAAGAAGCATTAGATTTCTATTGCTTCAGTACGTAGACATCTGCTAACGCTACTTCCTAGCAAGGAAGTGTCGCATTTACAGTCTTTTTAAGTGAATACGAGGAATACGTAACACTGCACATTGAATATTATATCTTATCATGAAACATAGGAATGAGATGCGATACCGCTTTTTGAGAAGGATTAGAACTCTATTGCTTCGATACGTAGACATCTGCCAACGCTAGTTCCTAGCAAGGAAGTGTCGCATTTACATTCTTCTGAAGGGAATACGAGGTATACATGACACTTCGCAATGAATATTATATCCTATCATGAAACATAGAAATGAGATGCGATATGACGATTTAAGAAGCATTAGAACACTATTGCTTCGATACATAGGCACCTGCAAACGCTACTTCCTAGCAATTAAGTGTCGCATTTACTTTTCTTTTGTATTGAATGCGAGGTATACGTAACACTGCACAATGAATATTATATCTTATCATGAAACATAGAAATGAGATGCGATATCGCGATTTAAGGAGCATTAGAACACTATTGCTTCGATACGTCGACATCTGCAAACGCTACTTCCTAGCAAGGAAGTGTCGCATTTACGTTAATTTGAAGTGTATGAGAGGTATACATGACACTTCGATGTGAATATTATATATTATCATGAAACATAGAAACTAGATGCGATATGGCGATTTAAGTAGCATTAGAATTCTATTGCTATGATACGTAGACATCTGCAAACGACATTTCCTAGCAAGGAAGTGGCGCGTTTACATTCTTTCGAAGTGATTACGAGGTATACTTTAAATTTCGCATTGAATACTATATCTTATCATGAAGCATAGAAAAGTGATGCGATATCGTGATAGAAGAAGCGTCAGAACTCTATTGCTTCGATACGTAGACATCTGCAAACGTTATTTCCTAGGAAAGTAGTGTCGCATTTACATTCTTTTGACGTGTATACGAGGTATAAGTGACATTTCGCAATGAATACTATATCTCATCATGAAACATAGAAGTGAGATGCGATATCGCGTTTCAAGAAGCATTTGAAATCTATTGCTACGATACCTAGACATCTGCAAACGCTATTTCCTAGCAAGGAAGTGTCGCATTTTCATTCTTTTGAAGTGAGTACGAGGTATACATGACACTTCGCATTGAATATTACATCTTATCATGAAACATAACGATTAGGGGAGATATCGCGATTTAAGAAGCATTAGAATTCTATTGCTACGATACGCAGACATCAGCAAACGACATTTCCTAGCAAGGAAGTGTCGCGTTTACGTTCTTTTGAAGTGATGACGAGGTATACATGACACTTCCCAATGAATATTATACCATATTATGAAACATAGAAATGAGATGCGATATCGCGTTTTAAGAAGCATTTGAACACCACTGCTACGATACGTAGAAATCTGCAAACACTATTTCCTAGCAAGGAAGTGTCGCTATTACATTCGTTTGAAGTGTATGCGAGGAATAAGTGACATTTCGTGATGAATATTATATCTTATCATGAAACATAGAAAAGAGATGCGATATCGCGTTTTAAGAAGCATTAGAACTCTATTGCTACGATACGTATACATCTGCTAACGCTATTTCCAAGCAAGGAAGTGTCGCATTTACAATCTTTTGAAGTGGATATGAGGTATACATAACACTGCACAATGAATATTATACCTTGTCATGAAACATAGATATGCGGGACGGTACCGCGTTTTTGGAAGCATTAGAACACTATTGCTTCGATACATGGACATCTGCAAACGCTGTATCCTAGGAAGGAAGTGTCGCATTAACATTCTTTTGAAGTGAATACGAGGTATACATAACACTGCACAATGAATATCATATCTTATCATGAAACATAGAAATGAGTTGCGATATCGCGTTTCAAGAAGCATTAGAACTCTATTGCTACCATACGTAGACATCTGCAGACGCTATTTCCTAGCAAGGAAGTGTCGCATTTACATTCAATTGAAGTGAATACGCGGTATACATGACACTTCGCAATGAATATTATATCTTATCATGACACATAGAAATGAGATGCGATATCTCGTTTTAAGAGACATTAGAAATCTATTACATCAATACGTAGACATTTGCAGACGCAATTCCCTAGCAAGGAATTGTCGCATTTACAACCAATTGAAGTGAATACGAAGTATACATAACACTTTGCAGTGAATATTGTATCGTATAATGAAACATAGAAATGGGATGCGATATCTCATTTTAACAAGAATTAGAACTCTATTGCTTCGATACGTGGACATCTGCAAACGCGATATCCTAGGAAGGAAGTGTCGCATTAACATTCTTTTGAAGTGAATACGAGGTACACATAACACTGCACAATGAATATCATATCTTATCATGAAACATAGAAATGAGGTGCGATATCGCGTTTCAAGAAGCATTAGAACTCTATTGCTACCATACGTAGACATCTGCAGACGCTATTTCCTAGCAAGGAAGTGTCGCATTTACATTCAATTGAAGTGAATACGAGGTACACATGACATTTCGCAATGAATATTATATCTTATCATGTAACATAGAAATGAGATGCGATATCGCGTTTTAAGAAGCATTAGAAATCTATTGCTACGATACGTAGACATCTGCAAACGCTGTATCCTAGGAAGGAAGCGTCGCATTAACATTCTTTTGAAGTGAATAAGAGGTATACATAACACTGCACAATGAATATCATATCTTATCATGAAACATAGAAATGAGGTGTGATATCGCGTTTCAAGTAGCATTAGAATTCTATTGCTTCGATACGTAGACATCTGCATACGCTATTTCCTAGCAAGGTAGCGTCGCATTTACATTCTTTCGAAGTAAATACGGGTATACATAACAATCCACAATGAAGATTATATCTTATCATGAAACATAGAAAAGAGATGCGATATCGTGTTAGAAGAACCATTAGAACTCTATTGCTTCGATACGTAGACATTTGCAAACGCTATTTCCTAGGAAGGATGTGTCGCGTTTACATTCCTTTGAAGTGTATGCGAGGTGTAAGTGACATTTCGCAATGAATATTATATCTTATCATGAAACATAGAAGTGAGATGCGATATCGCGTTTTAAGATGCATTAGAAATTTATTGATACGATACGTAAACATCTGCAAACGCTATATCCAAGCATGGAAGTGTCGCATTTACATTCCTCTGAAGTGAATACGAGGTATACATGACACTTCGCATTGAATATTATATCTTATTATGAAACATAGAAATGAGATGCGATATCGCGTTTTAAGAAGCATTAGAACTCTCTTGCTACGATACGTAGACATTCGCAAACGCTATTTCCTAGCAAGGAAGTGTCGCATTTACAATCTTTTGAAGTGGATATGAGGTATACATAACACTGCACAAAGAATATTATACCTTGTCATGAAACATAGATATGCGGGTCGATACCGCGTTTTTGGAAGCATTAGAACACTATTGCCTCGATACGTGGACATCTGCAAACGCTGTATCCTAGGAAGGAAGTGTCGCATTAACATTCTTTTGAAGTGAATACGAGGTATACGTAACACTGCACAATGAATATCATATCTTATCATGAAACGTAGAAATGAGGTGCGATATCGCGTTTCAAGAAGCATTAGAACTCTATTGCTACCATACGTAGACATCTGCAGACGCTATTTCCTAGCAAGGAAGTGTCGCATTTACATTCAATTGAAGTGAATACGAGGTATACATGACACTTCGCAATGAATATTATATCTTATCATGACACATAGAAATGAGATGCGATATCTCGTTTTAAGAGACATTAGAAATCTATTGCATCAATACGTAGAGATTTGCAGACGCAATTCCCTAGCAAGGAATTGTCGCATTTACATTCAATTGAAGTGAATACGAAGAATACATAACACTTTGCAGTGAATAATGTATCGTATAATGAAACATAGAAATGGGATGCGATATCTCGTTTTAACAAGAATTAGAACTCTATTGCTTCGATACGTGGACATCTGCAAACGCGATATCCTAGGAAGGAAGTGTCGCATTAACATTCTTTTGAAAGGAATACAAGGTATACATGACACTTCGCAATGAAGATTATATCTTATCATGAAACATAGAAATGATATGCGATATCGCGTTTTGAGAAGCATTAGAACTCTAATGCCACGATACCTAGACATCTGCAAACGCTATATCCTAGCAAGGAAGTGACGTATTTGCATTCATTTGAAGTATAGACGAGATATACATAACACTGCACAATGAATATTATATCTTATCATGAAACATAGAAATGAGATGCGATATGACGATTTAAGAAGCATTAGATCTCTATTGCTTCGATGCGTAGACATCTGCAAACGCTACTTCCTAGTAAGGGAGTGTCGCGTTTACATTCACTTGAAGTGTATGCGAGGTATACATGACACTACGCAATGAATATTATATACTATCATGAAACATAGAAATGTGAAACGATGTCGCGTTTTGAGAAGCATTAGAGCACTAATTCTACGATGCGTAGACACCTGCAAACGCTATTTCCTGGCAAGGAAGTGTCGCATTTACATTCTTCTGAAGTGAATACGAGGTATACATAACACTGCCCAATGAATATTATATCTTATCATGAAACCTAGAAATGAGAGGCGATATCGCGATTTAAGAAGCATTAGAACTCTATTGCTTCGATCCGTAGACATCTGCAAACGCTATTTCCTAGCATGGAAGTGTCGCATTTACATTCATTTGAAGCATAGACGAGATATACATAACACTGCACAATGGATATTATATCTTATCATGAAACATAGAAATGAGATGCGATATCGCTATTTAAGAAGCATTAGATTCCTATTGCTTCTATACGTAGACATCTGCAAACGCTATTTCCTAGCAAGCAAGTGTCGAATTTACATTCTTTTGAAAGAAATACGAGGTATACATGACACTTCGAAATGAATATTATATCTTATCATGAAACGTAGATATGAGATGCGAAACGACGATTTAAGAAGCATTAGATATCTATTGCTTCGATACGTAGACATCTGCAAACGCTATTTCCTAGCAAGGAAGTGTCGCATTTACATACTTTTGAAGTGATTACGAGGTATTCATAACACTGCACAATGAATATCATATCTCATCATGAAACATTGAAATGAGATGCGATATCGCGTTTCAAGAAGCATTAGAACTCTATTGCTACCATACGTAGACATCTGCAGACGCTATTTCCTAGCAAGGAAGTGTCGCATTTACATTCAATTGAAGTGAATACGAGGTATACATGACACTTCGCAATGAATATTATATCTTATCATGACACATAGAAATGAGATGCGATATCTCGTTTTAAGAGACATTAGAAATCTATTGCATCAATACGTAGAGATTTGCAGACGCAATTCCCTAGCAAGGAATTGTCGCATTTACATTCAATTGAAGTGAATACGAAGAATACATAACACTTTGCAGTGAATAATGTATCGTATAATGAAACATAGAAATGGGATGCGATATCTCGTTTTAACAAGAATTAGAACTCTATTGCTTCGATACGTGGACATCTGCAAACGCGATATCCTAGGAAGGAAGTGTCGCATTAACATTCTTTTGAAAGGAATACAAGGTATACATGACACTTCGCAATGAAGATTATATCTTATCATGAAACATAGAAATGATATGCGATATCGCGTTTTGAGAAGCATTAGAACTCTAATGCCACGATACGTAGACATCTGCAAACGCTATATCCTAGCAAGGAAGTGACGTATTTACATTCATTTGAAGTATAGACGAGATATACATAACACTGCACAATGAATATTATATCTTATCATGAAACATAGAAATGAGATGCGATATGACGATTTAAGAAGCATTAGATCTCTATTGCTTCGATGCGTAGACATCTGCAAACGCTACTTCCTAGCAAGGGAGTGTCGCGTTTACATTCACTTGAAGTGTATGCGAGGTATACATGACACTACGCAATGAATATTATATACTATCATGAAACATAGAAATGTGAAACGATGTCGCGTTTTGAGAAGCATTAGAGCACTAATTCTACGATGCGTAGACACCTGCAAACGCTATTTCCTGGCAAGGAAGTGTCGCATTTACATTCTTCTGAAGTGAATACGAGGTATACATAACACTGCCCAATGAATATTATATCTTATCATGAAACCTAGGAATGAGAGGCGATATCGCGATTTAAGAAGCATTAGAACTCTATTGCTTCGATCCGTAGACATCTGCAAACGCTATTTCCTAGCATGGAAGTGTCGCATTTACATTCATTTGAAGCATAGACGAGATATACATAACACTGCACAATGGATATTATATCTTATCATGAAACATAGAAATGAGATGCGATATCGCTATTTAAGAAGCATTAGATTCCTATTGCTTCTATACGTAGACATCTGCAAACGCTATTTCCTAGCAAGCAAGTGTCGAATTTACATTCTTTTGAAAGAAATACGAGGTATACATGACACTTCGAAATGAATATTATATCTTATCATGAAACGTAGATATGAGATGCGAAACGACGATTTAAGAAGCATTAGATATCTATTGCTTCGATACGTAGACATCTGCAAACGCTATTTCCTAGCAAGGAAGTGTCGCATTTACATACTTTTGAAGTGATTACGAGGTATTCATAACACTGCACAATGAATATCATATCTCATCATGAAACATTGAAATGAGATGCGATATCGCGATTTATGAAGCTTTAGAACTTTATTGCTTCGATACGTAGACATCTGCAAACGCTATTTCCTAGCAAGGAAGTGACGCATTTACATTCATTTGAAGTGTATCCGAGGTATACATGACACTTCGCAATGAATATTATATATTATCATGAAACATAGATATGAGATGCGATATCGCGAATTAGCAAGCTTTAGAGATCTATTGCTTCTATACGTAGACATCTGCAAACGCTATTTCCTAGTAAGGAAGTGTCGCATTTACATTCTTTTGAAGTGAATACGAGGTATACATGACACTACGCAATGAATATTATATACTATCATGAAACATAGATATGTGAAACGATGTCGCGTTTTGAGAAGCATTAGAGCACTAATGCTACGATACGTAGACATCTGCAAACGCTATTTCCTAGCAAGGAAGTGTCGCATCTACATTCATTTGAAGTGAATACGAGGCATACATAACACTGCACAGTGAATATTATATCTTATCATGAAACATAGAAATGAGATGCGATATGACGATTTAAGAAGCATTAGAACTCTATTGCTTCGATACGTCGACATCTGCAAGCGCTTTTTCCTAGGAAGGAAGTGTCGCGTTTACACTCCTTTGAGGTGAATACGAGGTATACATAACACTGCACGACGAATATTATATCTGATCATGACACATAGAAATGAGATGCGATATGGCGATTTATGAAGCATTAGATGTCTAGTTCTTCGATACGTAGACATCTGCAAACGCTATTTCCTAGCAAGGAAGTGTCGAATTTACATTCATTTTACGTGTATGCGAGGTATACATGACACTTTGCAATGAATATTATATATTATCATGATACATAGAAATGAGAAGCGATATCGTGTTTTGAGTAGAATTAGAACTCTAATGCCACGATACGTATGCATCTGCAAACGCTATTTCCTAGTAAGGAAGTGTCGCATTTACATTCATTTGAAGTATAGACGAGATATACATAACACTGCACAATGAATATTATATCTTATCATGAAACATAGAAATGAGATGCGATATGGCGAGTTAAGAAGCATCAGAAATCTATTGCTTCGATACGTAGACACCTGCAAACGCATTTTCCAAGCAAGGAAGTGTCGCATTTACATACTTTTGAAGTGAATACGAGGTATACATAACACTCCACAATGAATATTATATATTATCATGAAACATAGCATTGAGTAGCGATATCGCGTTTTGAGAAGCATTAGAACTCTATTGCTTCGATACGTAGATATCTGCAAACACTATTTCCCAGCAAGGAACTGTCGCATTTACATTCTTTTGAAGTGAATACGAGGTATACATTACACTGCACAATGAATATTATATCTTATCATGAAACTTAGATATGAGATGCGATATCGCGATTTAAGAAGCAATAGAACACTATTGCTTCGATACGTAGACATCTGCAAACGCTATTTCCTAGCAAGGAAGTGTCGCATTTTCGTTCATTTGAAGTGTATGCGAGGTATACATGACACTTCGCAGTGAATATTATATATTATCATGAATCATAGAAATGAGAAGCGATATGGCGATTTAAGAAGCATTAGATCCCTATTGCTTCGATACGTAGACATCTGTAAACGCTGCTTCCTAGCAAGGAAGTGTCGCATTTACATTCTTTTGAAGTGAATACGAGGTATTCATAACACTGCACTATGAATGTTATATCTTATCAAGAAACATAGAAATGAGATGCGATATCGCGATTTAAGTAGCTTTAGAACTCTATTGCTTCGATACTAGATATCTGCAAACATTATTTCCTAGCAAGGAACTGTCGCATTCACATTCATTTGAAGTGTATGCGAGGTATACATGACTCTTCGCAATGAATATTATATATTATCACGAAACATAGATATGAGATGCGATATCGCGATTTAAGAAGCATTAGAACACCATTGCTTCGATACGAAGATATCTGCAAACGCTATTTCCTGGCAAGGAAGTGTCGCGTTTACATTCTCTTGAAGTATAAACGAGATATACATAACACTGCACAATGAATATTATATCTTATAATGAAACATAGAAATGAGATGCGATATGGCGATTTAGAATGCATTAGAAGTCTATTGCTTCGATACGTAGACATCTGCAAACGCTATTTCCAAACAAGGAAGTGTTGCATTTGCATTCCTTTGAAGTGAATACGAGGTATTCATAACACTGCACAATGAATATTGTATCTTATCGTTAAACATAGAAATGAGATGCGATATGGCGATTTAAGAAGCATTAGAAGTCTATTGTTTCGATACGTAGACATCTGCAAACGCTACTTCTTAGCACGGAAGTGTCGCATTAATATTCTTTTGAAAGGAATACGAGGTATACATGACACTTCGCAATGAATCTTATATCTTGTCATGAAACATGAAAATGAGATGCGATATGACGATTTAAGAAGCATTAGAACACTATTGCTTCGTTACGTAGACATCTGCAAACGCTATTTCCTAGCAAGGAAGTGTTGCATTTACATTCATTTGAAGTGTATGCGAGGTATACATGACACTTCGCAGTGAATATTATATATTATCATGAAACATAGAAATGAGAAGCGATATGGCGATTTAAGAAGTATTACATACCTACTGCTTTGATACGTAGACATCTGCAAATGCTATTTCCTAGCAGGGATGTGTCGCATTTACATTCATTTTAAGTGTATGCGAGGTATACATAGCACTGCACAATGAATATTATATCTTATCATGAAACATGGTAATGAGTAGCGATATCGCGTTTTGAGAAGCATTAGAACTCTGATGCTACGATACGAAGACAACTGCAAACGCTATTTCTTGGCAAGGAAGTGTCACGTTAACATTCCTTTGAAGTGAACACGAGGTATACATAACACTGCACAATGAATATTATATCTTATCATGAAATATAGAAATGTGATGCGATATGGCGATTTATGAAGCATTAGATGTCTATTGCTTCGATACATAGACATCTGCAAACGCTATTTCCTAGCAAGGAAGTGTCGCATTTACATTCAATTGAAGTGTATGCGAGGTATACATGACACTTCGCAGTGAATATTATATCTTATCATGAAACGTAGATATGAGATGCGATATGACGATTTAAGAAGCAATAGAAAACTATTGCTCCGATACGTAGACATCTGCAAACGCTATTTCCTAGCAAGGAAGTGTCGCATTTACATCCTTTTGAATTGAATACGAGGTATACATAACACTCCACAATGAATATTATATATTATAATGAAACATGGTAATGAGTAGCGATATCGCGTTTTGCGAAGCATCAGATTTCTAATGGTACGATACGTAGACATCTGCAAACGCTATTTAATAGCAACGAAGTATCGCGTTTACATTCTTTTGAAGTGAATACGAGGTATTCATAACACTGCACACTGAATATTATATCTTATCATGAAACATAGAAATGAGATGCGATATCGCGATTTAAGAAGCATTAGAACTCTATTGCTTCGATACTAGATATCTGCAAACACTATTTCCTAGCAAGGAACTGTCGCATTTACATTCGTTTGATGTGCATGCGAGGTATACATGACACATCGCAATGAATAATATATCTTATCATGAAACATAGAAATGAGAAGCGATATCGCGTTTTGAGAAGCATTGGATCTCTAATCCCACGATACGTAGACATCTGCAAACGCTATTTCCTAGCAAGGAAGTGTGACATTTACATTCTTTTGAAGTGAATACCAGGTATACATAACACTCCACAATGAATATTATACCCTATCGTGAAAAATAGAAATGAGATGTAATATGGCGATTTAAGAAGCATTAGAACTCTATAGCTCCGATACGTAGACATCTGCAAACGCTATTTCCAAGCAACGAAGTGTCGCATTTTTATTCTTTTGAAGTGAATACGAGGTACACATAACACACCACAATCAATATTATATCTTATCATGAAACATAGAAATGAGATGCGATATGACGATTTAAGAAGCATTGGAACTCTATTGCTTCGATACGTAGACATCTGCAAACGCATTTTCCAAGCAAGGAAGTGTCGCATTTACATTCAGTTGGAGTATATGCGAGGTATACATGACACTTCGCAATGAATTCTATATCTTATCATGAAACATAGATATGAGATGCGATATTGCGATTTAAGAAGTATTAGAACATTATTGCTTCGATACGTAGACATCTGCAAACGCTATTTCCTAACATGGAAGTGACGCATCTACATTCTTTTCAAGTGAAAACAAGGTATACATGACACTTCGCAATGAATACTATATCTTATCATGAAACGTAGAAGTGAGATGCGATATCGCGTCTTAACAAGCATTAGAACTCCATTGCTTCTATACGTAAACATCTGCAATTGCTGTTTTCAAACATTTAAGTGTCGCATTTACATTCATTGGAAATGTTTGCGAGGTATCCGTGAGACATCGCACTGAATATTTCATCTTATCATGAAACATAGATCTGTGATGCGATATTGCGTTTTGAGAAGCATTAGAACTATGTTGCTTCGATACATACACATCTGCAAACGTTATCTCCTAGCACGGAAGTGTCGCAACTACATTCATTGGAAGTATATGTGAGGTATACATAACACATCGCAATGAATATTACATCTTATCATGAAACATAGAAATGAGATGCGGTATCCCGTTTTAGGAAGCATTAGAACACTATTGCTTCGATACGTAGACATCTGCAAACGCTATTTCCTAGCGAGGAAGTGCCGCATTTACATTCATTTGAAGTGCATGCGAGGTATACATAACACTTCGCGATGAATATGATATATTATCATGAAACATAGGAATGAGATGCGGTATCGCGAATTAGCAAGATCTAGAACTCTATTGCTTCGATTCGTAGACAACCTGCAAACGCTATTTCCTAGCAAGGAACAGTCGCATTTACATTCACTTGAAGTGTATGCGAGGTATACATGACACTTCGCAAAGAATATTATATCTCATCATGAAACATAGAAATCAGATGCAATATCGCGTTTTGAGGAGCATTAGAAATCTATTGCTACGATACGTAGGCATCTGCAAACGCTATTTCCTAGCAAGGAAGTGTCGTATTTACATTCATTTGAAGTTTATGCTAGGTATACATGGCACTCCGCAATGAATATTATATATTATCATGAAACATAGAAATGAGGAACGATTTTGCTTTTTAAGAAGCATTTGAACTCTACTGCTTCGATACGTAGACATCTGCAAACACTATTTCCTAGCAAGGAGTTGCAGCATTTACATACTTTTGAAATGAATATGAGGAATACATGACACTCCACAATGAATATTATGTCTTATCATGAAACATAGAAATGTGATGCCATATGGCGATTTAAGAAGCATTAGAACTCTATTGCTACGATACGTAGACATCTGCAAACGCTACTTCCTAGCAAGGAAGTGTCGCATTTACATTCATTTGAAGTACGGACGAGATATACATAACACTGCAAAATGAATATTATATGTTATCATGAAACATAGAAATGAGATGCGATATCGCGATTTAAGAAGCATTAGAACTCTATTGCTTCGATACGTAGACATCTGCAAAACTACTTCCTAGCAAGGAAGTGTCGCATTTACTTTCTTTTGAAGTGAATACGAGGTACACATAACACTGCACAGTGAATATTATATCTTATCATGAAACGAAGAAATGTGATGCGATATCGCGATTTAAGAAGCATTAGGACACTATTGCTTCGATACGTAGACATCTGCAAACGCTATTTCCTAGCAAGGAAGTGTCGCATTTTCGTTCGTTTGAAGTGCATGCGAGGTGTACATGACAATTCGCAGTAAATATTATATATTATCATGCAACATAGAAATGAGAAGCGATATGGCGATTTAAGAAGCATTAGATCCCTATTGCTTCGATACGTAGACATCTGCAAACGCTACTTCCCAGCCGGGAAGTGTCGCATTTACATTCTTTTGAAAGGAATACGAGGTATACATGACACTTCGCAATGAATTCTATATCTTATCATGAAACGTATATATGAGATGCGATATGACGATTTAAGAAGCATTAGAAAACTATTGTTTCGATACGTACACACTGCAAACGCTTTTTCCTAGCAAGGAGCTGTCGCATTTACATTCATTTGACGTGTACGCTAGGTATACATGACACTTCGCAATGAATATTATATATTATCACGAAACATAGATATGAGATGCGATATTGCGATTTAAGAAGTACTAGAACACACTTGCCTCGATACGTAGACATCTGCAAACGCTATTTCCTAGCAAGGAAGTGTTGCATTTACATTCATTTGAAGCGTATGCGAGGTATACATGACACTTCGCAGTGAATATTATATATTATCATGAAACATAGAAATGAGAAGCGATATGGCGATTTAAGAAGTATTACATACCTACTGCTTTGATACGTAGACATCTGCAAACGCTATTTCCTAGCAAGAATGTGTCGCATTTACATTCATTTTAAGTGTATGCGAGGTATACATAACACTGCACAATGAATATTATATCTTATCATGAAACATGGTAATGAGTAGCGATATCGCGTTTTGAGAAGCATTAAAACTTTAATGCTACGATACGTAGACATCTGCAAACGCTATTTCCTGGTAAGGAAGTGTCGCGTTTACATTCTCTTGAAGTATAAACGAGATATACATAACACTGCACAATGAATATTATATCTTATCATGAAACATAGAAATGAGATGCGATATGGCGATTTAGAAAGCATTAGAAGTCTATTGCTTCGATACGTAGACATCTGCAAACGCTATTTCCAAACAAGGAAGTGTCGCATTTACATTCTTTTGAAGTGAATACGAGGTATTCATAACACTGCACAATGAATATTGTATCTTATCATGAAACATAGAAATGAGATACGATATGGCGATTTAAGAAACATTAGAAGTCTATTGTTTCGATACGTAGACATCTGCAAACGCTATTTCCAAACAAGGAAGTGTTGCATTTGCATTCCTTTGAAGTGAATACGAGGTATTCATAACACTGCACAATGAATATTGTATCTTATCGTTAAACATAGAAATGAGATGCGATATGGCGATTTAAGAAGCATTAGAAGTCTATTGTTTCGATACGTAGACATCTGCAAACGCTACTTCTCAGCACGGAAGTGTCGCATTAATATTCTTTTGAAAGGAATACGAGGTATACATGACACTTCGCAATGAATCTTATATCTTGTCATGAAACATGAAAATGAGACGCGATATGACGATTTAAGAAGCATTAGAACACTATTGCTTCGTTACGTAGACATCTGCAAACGCTATTTCCTAGCAAGGAAGTGTTGCATTTACATTCATTTGAAGTGTATGCGAGGTATACATGACACTTCGCAGTGAATATTATATATTATCATGAAACATAGAAATGAGAAGCGATATGTCGATTTAAGAAGTATTACATACCTACTGCTTTGATACGTAGACATCTGCAAATGCTATTTCCTAGCAAGGATGTGTCGCATTTACATTCATTTTAAGTGTATGCGAGGTATACATAGCACTGCACAATGAATATTATATCTTATCATGAAACATGGTAATGAGTAGCGATATCGCGTTTTGAGAAGCATTAGAACTCTGATGCTACGATACGAAGACAACTGCAAACGCTATTTCTTGGCAAGGAAGTGTCGCGTTTACATTCTCTTGAAGTATAAACGAGATATACATAACACTGCACAATGAATATTATATCTTATCATGAAACATAGAAATGAGATGCGATATGGCGATTTAGAAAGCATTAGAAGTCTATTGCTTCGATACGTAGACATCTGCAAACGCTATTTCCAAACAAGGAAGTGTCGCATTTACATTCTTTTGAAGTGAATACGAGGTATTCATAACACTGCACAATGAATATTGTATCTTATCATGAAACATAGAAATGAGATACGATATGGCGATTTAAGAAGCATTGGAAGTCTATTGTTTCGATACGTAGACATCTGCAAACGCTACTTCCTAGCAAGGAAGTGTCGCATTTACATTCTTTTGAAAGGAATACGTGGTATACATGACACTTCGCAATGAATAATATATCTTATCATGAAACATAGAAATGAAATGCGATATGGCGATTTAAGAAGCATTAGAACACTATTGCTTCGATACGTAGACATCTGCAAACGCTACTTCCTAGCAAGGAAGTGTCGCATTTACATTTTTTTGAAGTGAATACGAGGTATACATGGCACTCCACAATGCATACTGAATATTATCATGTAACATGGTAATGAGGAGCGGTATCGCGTTTTGAGAAGCATTAGAAATCTAATGCTACGATACGTGGACATCTGCAAACGCTATTTCCTGTCAAGAACGTGTAGCGTTTACAACCTTTTGAAGTGAATAAGAGGTATACATAACACTCCACAATGAATATTATATCTTACTATCAAACATAGAAATGAGATGCAATATGGCGATTTAAGAAGCATTAGAATTCTATTGCTTCGATACGTAGACATCTGCAAACGCTATTTCCTGGTAAGGAAGTGTCGCGTTTACATTCATTTGAAGTACGGACGAGATATACATAACACTGCAAAATGAATATTATATGTTATCATGAAACATAGAAATGAGATGCGATATCGCGATTTAAGAAGCATTAGAACTCTATTGCTTCGATACGTAGACATCTGCAAAACTACTTCCTAGCTAGGAAGTGTCGCATTTACTTTCTTTTGAAGTGAATACGAGGTACACATAACACTGCACAGTGAATATTATATCTTATCATGAAACGAAGAAATGTGATGCGATATCGCGATTTAAGAAGCATTAGGACACTATTGCTTCGATACGTAGACATCTGCAAACGCTATTTCCTAGCAAGGAAGTATCGCATTTTCGTTCGTTTGAAGTGCATGCGAGGTGTACATGACAATTCGCAGTAAATATTATATATTATCATGCAACATAGAAATGAGAAGCGATATGGCGATTTAAGAAGCATTAGATCCCTATTGCTTCGATACGTAGACATCTGCAAACGCTACTTCCCAGCCGGGAAGTGTCGCATTTACATTCTTTTGAAAGGAATACGAGGTATACATGACACTTCGCAATGAATTCTATATCTTATCATGAAACGTATATATGAGATGCGATATGACGATTTAAGAAGCATTAGAAAACTATTGTTTCGATACGTACACACTGCAAACGCTTTTTCCTAGCAAGGAGCTGTCGCATTTACATTCATTTGACGTGTACGCTAGGTATACATGACACTTCGCAATGAATATTATATATTATCACGAAACATAGATATGAGATGCGATATTGCGATTTAAGAAGTACTAGAACACACTTGCCTCGATACGTAGACATCTGCAAACGCTATTTCCTAGCAAGGAAGTGTTGCATTTACATTCATTTGAAGCGTATGCGAGGTATACATGACACTTCGCAGTGAATATTATATATTATCATGAAACATAGAAATGAGAAGCGATATGGCGATTTAAGAAGTATTACATACCTACTGCTTTGATACGTAGACATCTGCAAACGCTATTTCCTAGCAAGAATGTGTCGCATTTACATTCATTTTAAGTGTATGCGAGGTATACATAACACTGCACAATGAATATTATATCTTATCATGAAACATGGTAATGAGTAGCGATATCGCGTTTTGAGAAGCATTAAAACTTTAATGCTACGATACGTAGACATCTGCAAACGCTATTTCCTGGTAAGGAAGTGTCGCGTTTACATTCTCTTGAAGTATAAACGAGATATACATAACACTGCACAATGAATATTATATCTTATCATGAAACATAGAAATGAGATGCGATATGGCGATTTAGAAAGCATTAGAAGTCTATTGCTTCCATACGTAGACATCTGCAAACGCTATTTCCAAACAAGGAAGTGTCGCATTTACATTCTTTTGAAGTGAATACGAGGTATTCATAACACTGCACAATGAATATTGTATCTTATCGTTAAACATAGAAATGAGATGCGATATGGCGATTTAAGAAGCATTAGAATTCTATTGTTTCGATACGTAGACATCTGCAAACGCTACTTCTTAGCACGGAAGTGTCGCATTAATATTCTTTTGAAAGGAATACGAGGTATACATGACACTTCGCAATGAATCTTATATCTTGTCATGAAACATGAAAATGAGATGCGATATGACGATTTAAGAAGCATTAGAACACTATTGCTTCGTTACGTAGACATCTGTAAACGCTATTTCCTAGCAAGGAAGTGTTGCATTTACATTCATTTGAAGTGTATGCGAGGTATACATGACACTTCGCAGTGAATATTATATATTATCATGAAACATAGAAATGAGAAGCGATATGTCGATTTAAGAAGTATTACATACCTACTGCTTTGATACGTAGACATCTGCAAATGCTATTTCCTAGCAAGGATGTGTCGCATTTACATTCATTTTAAGTGTATGCGAGGTATACATAGCACTGCACAATGAATATTATATCTTATCATGAAACATGGTAATGAGTAGCGATATCGCGTTTTGAGAAGCATTAGAACTCTGATGCTACGATACGAAGACAACTGCAAACGCTATTTCTTGGCAAGGAAGTGTCGCGTTTACATTCTCTTGAAGTATAAACGAGATATACATAACACTGCACAATGAATATTATATCTTATCATGAAACATAGAAATGAGATGCGATATGGCGATTTAGAAAGCATTAGAAGTCTATTGCTTCGATACGTAGACATCTGCAAACGCTATTTCCAAACAAGGAAGTGTCGCATTTACATTCTTTTGAAGTGAATACGAGGTATTCATAACACTGCACAATGAATATTGTATCTTATCATGAAACATAGAAATGAGATACGATATGGCGATTTAAGAAGCATTAGAAGTCTATTGTTTCGATACGTAGACATCTGCAAACGCTACTTCCTAGCAAGGAAGTGTCGCATTTACATTCTTTTGAAAGGAATACGTGGTATACATGACACTTCGCAATGAATAATATATCTTATCATGAAACATAGAAATGAAATGCGATATGGCGATTTAAGAAGCATTAGAACACTATTGCTTCGATACGTAGACATCTGCAAACGCTACTTCCTAGCAAGGAAGTGTCGCATTTACATTTTTTTGAAGTGAATACGGGGTATACA
The DNA here is from genome assembly GCF_050948175.1 of Xylocopa sonorina. Classification (NCBI taxonomy): domain Eukaryota; kingdom Metazoa; phylum Arthropoda; class Insecta; order Hymenoptera; family Apidae; genus Xylocopa; species Xylocopa sonorina. The sequence continues at coordinate 2,321,460 of NW_027490091.1, forward strand.
TGGCACTCCACAATGCATACTGAATATTATCATGTAACATGGTAATGAGGAGCGGTATCGCGTTTTGAGAAGCATTAGAAATCTAATGCTACGATACGTGGACATCTGCAAACGCTATTTCCTGTCAAGAACGTGTAGCGTTTACAACCTTTTGAAGTGAATAAGAGGTATACATAACACTCCACAATGAATATTATATCTTACTATCAAACATAGAAATGAGATGCAATATGGCGATTTAAGAAGCATTAGAATTCTATTGCTTCGATACGTAGACATCTGCAAACGCTATTTCCTGGTAAGGAAGTGTCGCGTTTACGTTCTCTTGAAGTATAAACGAGATATACATAACACTGCACAATGAATATTATATCTTATAATGAAACATAGAAATGAGATGCGATATGGCGATTTAGAATGCATTAGAAGTCTATTGCTTCGATACGTAGACATCTGCAAACGCTATTTCCAAACAAGGAAGTGTTGCATTTGCATTCCTTTGAAGTGAATACGAGGTATTCATAACACTGCACAATGAATATTGTATCTTATCGTTAAACATAGAAATGAGATGCGATATGGCGATTTAAGAAGCATTAGAAGTCTATTGTTTCGATACGTAGACATCTGCAAACGCTACTTCTTAGCACGGAAGTGTCGCATTAATATTCTTTTGAAAGGAATACGAGGTATACATGACACTTCGCAATGAATCTTATATCTTGTCATGAAACATGAAAATGAGATGCGATATGACGATTTAAGAAGCATTAGAACACTATTGCTTCGTTACGTAGACATCTGCAAACGCTATTTCCTAGCAAGGAAGTGTCGCACGTACATTCAATTGAAGTGTTTGCGAGATATGCATGGCACTTCGCAATGAATATTATATATTATCACGAAACATAGAAATGAGAAGCGATACCGCGTTTTGAGAAGCATCAGAACTCTAATGCCACGATACGCAGACATCTGCAAACGCTATTTCCTAGCAAGGAAGTGTCGCATTTACATTCAATTGAAGTGTATGCGAGATATACATAACACTGCACAATGAATATTATATCTTATAATGAAACATAGGAATGAGATGCGATATCGCGATTTAACAATGATTAGAATTCTATTGCTTCGATACGTAGACATCTGCCAACGCTATTTCCTAGCAAGGAAGTGTCGCATTTACATTCATTTGAAGTGAATACGAGGAATACATGAAACTTCGCAATGAATATTATATCATATCATGATGCATAGAAATGTGATGTGATATCGCGTTTTAGGAAGCTTTAGAACTCTATTGCCACGATACGTAGACACCTACAAACGCTGTTTCATAGCAAGGTCGTGTCGCATTTAGATTCACTTGAAGTGTAAACGAGGAAAACATAACACTTCGCAATGAATATTATATCATATCATGAGACATAGAAATGAGATACGATATCACGATTTAAGATGCATTAGAATTTTATTGCTTCGATACGTAGACATCTGCAAACGCTATTTCCTAGCAAGGATTTGTCGCATTTACGTTCTTCTGAAGCGAATACAAGGTATACATGACACTTCGCAGTTAATATTATTTCTTATCATGAAACATAGAAATGAGATGCGATATCCCTTTTCAAGAAGCATTAGAACTCTATTGCTTCGATACGTAGACATGTGCAATCGCTACTTCCTAGAAAGGAAGAGTCGCATTTACATCCTTTTGAAAGCAATACGAGGTATACATGACACTTCGCAATGAATATTATATATTATCATAAAACAAAGAAATGCGATGCGATATCGCCATTTAACAAGCGTAAGAGCTCTATTGCTACGATACGTAGACACCTACAAACGCTATTTCCTAGCAAGGAAGTGTAGCATTTACATTTTGCTGATGTGAATACGAGGTATACATAACACTGCACAATGAATATTATATGTAATCATGAATCACAGAAATGAGATGCGACATCGCGTTTAGAGAAGCATTAGAACACTATTGCTTCGATACGTAGACATCTGCAAACGCTACTTCCTAACAAGGAAGTGCCGCATTTACACTCATTTGAAGTGTATGCGAGTTTACATGACACTTCGCAATGAATATTATATATTATCATGAAACATAGAAATGAGACGCGATATCGCATCTTGAGAAGCATTAGAACCCTAATGCCACGTTACGTAGGTATCTGCAAACACTATTTCCTAGCAAGCAACTGTCGCATTCACATTCATTTAAAGTGTATGCGAGGTATACATGACACTTCGGAATGCATATAATATATTATCATGAAACATGGATATGAGATGCGATATCGCGAATTAGCAGGCTTTAGAAATCTATTGCTTCTATACGTAGACATCTGCAGACGCTATTTCCTAGCAAGGAAGTGTCGCATTTACATCCTTTTGAAAGCAATACGAGGTATACATGACACTTCGCAATGAATATTATATATTATCATGAAACAAAGAAATGCGATGCGATATCGCCATTTAACAAGCGTAAGAGCTCTATTGCTACGATACGTAGACACCTACAAACGCTATTTCCTAGCAAGGAAGTGTCGCATTTACATTTTTCTGATGTGAATACGAGGTATACATAACACTGCACAATGAATATTATATGTAATCATGAAACACAGAAATGAGATGCGACATCGCGTTTTAAGAAGCATTAGAACACTATTGCTTCGATACGTAGACATCTGCAAACGCTACTTCCTAACAAGGAAGTGTCGCATTTACATACTTTTGAAAGGAATACGAGGTATACATGACACTTCGCAGTGAATATTATATCTTATCATGAAACATAGAATTGAGATGCGATATCGCGATTTAAGAAGGTTTAGAACTCTATTGCTTCGATACGCAGATATCTGCAAATGCTATTTCCTAGCAAGAAACTGTGGCATTCACATTCATTTAAAGTGTATGCGAGGTATACATGACACTTCGCAATGAATATTATATATTATCATGAATCATAGATATGAGATGCGATATCGCGAATTAGCAGGCTTTAGAAATCTATTGCTTCTATACGTAGACATCTGCAGACGCTATTTCCCAGGAAGGAAGTGTCGCATTTACATCCTTTTGAAAGAAATGCGATGCGATATCGCCATTTAACAAGCGTAAGAACTATATTGCTACGATACGTAGACACCTACAAACGCTATTTCCTAGCAAGGAAGTGTCGCATTTACATTCATTTGAAGTGTATGCGAGGTATACATGTCACTTCGCAGTGAATATTATATCTTATCATGAAACATAGGAATGAGATGCGATATGGCGATTTAAGAAGCTTTAGAACTCCATTGCTTCGATACTAGATATCTGCAAACACTATTTCCCAGCAAGGAACTGTCCCATTCACATTCATTTGAAGTGTATGCGAGGTATACATGACACTTCGCAATGAATATTATATATTATCATGAAACATAGGAATGAGATGCGATATTGCGATTTAAGAAGTATTAGAACACTATTGCTTCGATACGTAGACATCTGCAAACGCTACTTCCTAGCAAGGAAGTGTTGCATTTACATTCCTTTGAAAGGAATACGAGGAATACATAATACTCCACAATGAATATTATATATTATCATAAAACATAGTAATCAGTAGCGATATCGCGTTTTGAGAAGCATTAGAACTCTAATGCCACGATACGTAGATATCTGCAAAAGATATTTCCTAATAAGGAAGTGTAGCATTTACATTCATTTGAAGTATAGACGAGATATACATAACACTGCACAATGAATATTATATCTTATCATGAAACATAGAAATGAGATGCGATATGGCGATTTAAGAAGCATTAGAAATCTATTGGTTCGATACGTAGACATCTGCAAACGCTATATCCAAGCAAGGAAGTGTCGCATTTACATTCTTTTGAACTGAATACGAGGTATTCATAACACTGCAAAATGAATATTATATCTTATCATGAAACATAGAAATGAGATGCGATATCGCGATTTAAGAAGCTTTAGAACCCTACTGCTTCGATACGTAGATATCTGCAAACCCTATTTCCTAGCAAGGAAGTGTCGCATTTACATTCTTTTGAAGTGAATACGAGGTATTCATAACACTGCAAAATGAATATTATATCTTATCATGAAACATAGAAATGAGATGCGATATCGCGATTTAAGAAGCTTTAGAACCCTATTGCTTCGATACGTAGACATCTGCACATGCTATTTCCTAGCAAGGAAGTGTCGCATTTACATCCATTTGAAGTACAGACGAGATATACATAACACTGCACAATGTATATTATATCTTATCATGAAACATAGAAATGAGATTCGATATGGCGATTTATGAAGCATTAGATGTCTATTTCTTCGATACGTAGACATCTGCAAAAGCTATTTCCTGGCAAGGAAGTGTCGCATTTACATTCATTTGAAGTGTATGCGATGTATACATGACACATCACAGTGAATATTATATATTATCATGAAACATAGAAGTGAGAAGCGATATGGCGATTTAAGAAGCATTAGATGTCTATTGCTTCGATACGTAGACATCTGCCAACGCTACTTCCTATCAAGGAAGTGTCGCATTTGCATTCATTTGAAGTGTATGCGAGGTATACATGACACTTCGCAGTGAATATTATATATTGTCATGAAACATAGAAATGAGAAGCGATATGGCGATTTAGGAAGCATTAGAACTCTAATGGTACGATACGTAGATATCTGCAAACGCTACTTCCTAGCAAGGAAGTGTCGCAGTTACATTCCTTTGAGGTGAATACGAGGTATACGTAACACTGCACAATGAATATTATATCTTATCATGAAACATAGAAATGAGATGCGATATGGCGATTTAAGAAGCATTAGAAATCTATTGGTTCGATACGTAGACATCTGCAAACGCTATATCCAAGCAAGGAAGTGTCGCATTTACATTCTTTTGAACTGAATACGAGGTATTCATAACACTGCAAAATGAATATTATATCTTATCATGAAACATAGAAATGAGATGCGATATCGCGATTTAAGAAGCTTTAGAACCCTACTGCTTCGATACGTAGATATCTGCAAACGCTATTTCCTAGCAAGGAAGTGTCGCATTTACATTCTTTTGAAGTGAATACGAGGTATTCATAACACTGCAAAATGAATATTATATCTTATCATGAAACATAGAAATGAGATGCGATATCGCGATTTAAGAAGCTTTAGAACCCTATTCCTTCGATACGTAGACATCTGCACATGCTATTTCCTAGCAAGGAAGTGTCGCATTTACATCCATTTGAAGTACAGACGAGATATACATAACACTGCACAATGTATATTATATCTTATCATGAAACATAGAAATGAGATTCGATATGGCGATTTATGAAGCATTAGATGTCTATTTCTTCGATACGTAGACATCTGCAAAAGCTATTTCCTGGCAAGGAAGTGTCGCATTTACATTCATTTGAAGTGTATGCGATGTATACATGACACATCACAGTGAATATTATATATTATCATGAAACATAGAAGTGAGAAGCGATATGGCGATTTAAGAAGCATTAGATGTCTATTGCTTCGATACGTAGACATCTGCCAACGCTACTTCCTAGCAAGGAAGAGTCGCATTTACATCCTTTTGAAAGCAATACGAGGTATACATGACACTTCGCAATGAATATTATATATTATCATAAAACAAAGAAATGCGATGCGATATCGCCATTTAACAAGCGTAAGAGCTCTATTGCTACGATACGTAGACACCTACAAACGCTATTTCCTAGCAAGGAAGTGTAGCATTTACATTTTGCTGATGTGAATACGAGGTATTCATAACACTGCACTGTGAATATTATATCTTATCATGAAACATAGAAATGAGATGCGATATCGCGTTTTGAGAAGCTTTAGAACTCTACTGCTTCGATACGTAGACATGTGGAAACGCTATTTCCTAGCAAGGAAGTGTTGCATTTACATTCTTTTGAAAGGAATACGAGGTATACATGACACTTCGCAATGAATATTATATCTTATCATGAAACATAGATATGAGATAAGATATGGCGATTTATGAAGCATTTGATGTCTATTACTTCGATACGTAGACATCTGCAAACGCTATTTCCTAGCAAGAAATTGTAGCATTTACATTCTTTTGAAGTGAATAATGGGTATACATAACACTGCACAATGAATATTATATCATGTCATGAAACATAGAAATGAGATGCGATATCGCGATTTAAGAAGAATTAGAACACAATTGCTTCGATACGTAGACATCTGCAAACGCTATTTCCTAGCAAGGAAGTGTCGCATTTACATTCTTTTGAAAGGAATACGAGGTATACTTGACTCTTCGCAATGAATATTATATCTTATCATGAAACGTAGATATGAGATGCGATATGACGATTTAAGAAGCATTAGAACTCTATTGCTTCGATACGTAGACATCTGCAAACGCCACTTCCTAGCAAGGAATTGTCGCGTTTACATTCTTTTGAAAGGAATACGAGGTATACATGACACTTCGCAATGAATATTATATCTTATCATGAAGCATAGAAATGAGATGCGATATCGCGATTTAAGAAGCAATTGAACACTATTGCTTCCATACGTAGACATCTGCAAACGCTATTTCCTAGCAAGGAAGTGTCGCACTTACATTCATTTGTAGTGTATGCGAGGTATACATGACCCTTCGCAGTGAATATTATATATTATCATGAAACATAGAAATGAGAAGACGTATGGCGATTTACGAAGCATTAGATCCCTATTGCTTCGATACGTAGACATCTGCAAACGCAACTTCCTAGCAAGGAAGTGTCGCATTTACATTCTTTTGAAGTGAATACGAGGTATACATAACACTCCACAATGAGTATCGTATATTATCATGAAACATAGTAATGAGTAGCGATATCGGGTTTTGAGAAGCATTAGAACTCTATTGCTTCGATACGTAGACATCTGCAAACGCTATTTCCTAGCAAGGTATTGTCGCATTTACATCCATTTGAAGTATAGACGAGATATACATGACACTGCACAATGAATATTATATCTTATCATGAAACATAGAAATGAGATGCGATATCGCGATATAAGAGGCATTAGAACACTATTGCTTCGATACGTGGACATCTGCAAACGCTATTTCCTAGCAAGGAAGTGTCGCGTTAACATTCTTTTCAAGTGGATACGAGGTATACATAACACTGCACAATGAATATTATATCATATCACGAAACATAGGAATGAGATGCGATATCGCGATTTAAGAAGCATTAGAGCTCTATTTCTTCGATACGGAGACATCTGCAAACGCTATTTCCTAGCAAGGTATTGTCGCATTTACTTTCTTTTGATGTGAATACGAGGAGTACATAACACTGCACATTGAATATTATATCTTATCATGAAACATAGGAATGAGATGCGATATCGCTTTTTGAGAAGCATTAGAACTCTATTGCTTCGATACGTAGACATCTGCCAACGCTATTTCCTAGCAAGGAAGTGTCGCATTTACATTCTTTTGAAAGGAATACGAGGTATACTTGACTCTTCGCAATGAATATTATATCCTATCATGAAACATAGAAATGAAATGCGATATGACGATTTAAGAAGCATTAGAACTCTATTGCTTCGGTACGCAGACATCTGCAAACGCTACTTCCTAGCAAGGAAGTGTCGCATTTACATTCTTTTCAAGTGGATACGAGGTATACATAACACAGCACAATGAATATTATATCTTATCATGAAACATAGAAATGAGATGCGATATCGCGATTTAAGAAGCATTAGAACTCTATTGCTTCGATACGTAGGCATCTGCCAACGCTCTTTCCTAGCAAGGAAGTGTCGCATTTATGTTCATTTGAAGTGTATGCGAGGTATACATGACACTTCGCAGTGAATATTATATATTATCATGAAACATGGAAATGAGAAGCGACATGACGATATATTAAGCATTAGAACTCTATTGCTTCGATACGTAGATATCTGCAAACGCTACTTCCTAGCAAGGAAGTGTCGCATATACATTCTTTTGTAAGGAATACGAGGTATACATGACACTTCGCAATGAATATTATATCTTATCATGAAACGTAGATATGAGATGCGATATGACGATTTAAGAAGCATTAGAACTCTATTGCTTCGATACGTAGACATCTGCAAACGCCACTTCCTAGCAAGGAATTGTCAAGTTTACATTCTTTTGAAAGGAATACGAGGTATACATGACACTTCGCAATGAATATTATATCTTATCATGAAACATAGAAATGAGATGCGATATCGCGATTTAAGAAGCAATTGAACACTATTGCTTCCATACGTAGACATCTGCAAACGCTATTTCCTAGCAAGGAAGTGTCGCATTTACATTCATTTGTAGTGTATGCGAGGTATACATGACCCTTCGCAGTGAATATTATATATTATCATGAAACATAGAAATGAGAAGACGTATGGCGATTTACGAAGCATTAGATCCCTATTGCTTCGATACGTAGACATCTGCAAACGCAACTTCCTAGCAAGGAAGTGTCGCATTTACATTCTTTTGAAGTGAATACGAGGTATACATAACACTCCACAATGAGTATCGTATATTATCATGAAACATAGTAATGAGTAGCGATATCGGGTTTTGAGAAGCATTAGAACTCTAATGCTACGATACGTAGACATCTGCAAACGCTATTTCCTGGCAAGGAAGTGTCACGTTTACATTCTTTTGAAGTGAATACGAGGTATACATAACACTCCACAATGAATATTATATCTTATCATGAAACATAGAAATGAGATGCGATATCGCGATTTAAGAAGCATTAGAGCTCTATTTCTTCGATACGGAGACATCTGCAAACGCTATTTCCTAGCAAGGTATTGTCGCATTTGCTTTCTTTTGATGTGAATACGAGGAGTACATAACACTGCACATTGAATATTATATCTTATCATGAAACATAGGAATGAGATGCGATATCGCTTTTTGAGAAGCATTAGAACTCTATTGCTTCGATACGTAGACATCTGCCAACGCTATTTCCTAGCAAGGAAGTGTCGCATTTACATTCTTTTGAAAGGAATACGAGGTATACTTGACTCTTCGCAATGAATATTATATCCTAGCATGAAACATAGAAATGAAATGCGATATGACGATTTAAGAAGCATTAGAACTCTATTGCTTCGGTACGTAGACATCTGCAAACGCTACTTCCTAGCAAGGAAGTGTCGCATTTACATTCTTTTGAAAGGAATGCGTGGTATACATGATAGTTCGCAATGAATATTATATCTTATCATGAAACATAGAAATGAGATGCGATATGACAATTTAAGAAGCATTAGAACTCTATTGCTTCGGTACGTAGACATCTGCTAACGCTACTTCCTAGCAAGGAAGTGTCGCATTTACAGTCTTTTCAAGTGAATACGAGGAATACATAACACTGCACAATGAATATTATATCTTATCATGAAACATAGAAATGAGATGCGATATCGCGATTTAAGAAGCATTAGAACACTATTGCTTCGATACGTAGACATCTGCAAACGTTATTTGCTAGCAAGGAAGTGTCGCATTTACATTCTTCTGAAGTGAATACGGGGTATACATGACACTTCGTAATGAATATTATATCTTATCATGTAACATATAAATGAGATGCGATATCGCGATATAAAGAGCATAAGAACCCTATTGTTACGATACGTAGACATCTGCAAACTCTACTTCATAGCAAAGAAGTGTCGCATCTACTTTCCTTTGAAGTGAATACGAGGCATAAGTGACACTTCGCAATGAGTATTGTATCCTATCATCCAACATCGAAATGGGATGCAATATCGCGTTTTAAGAAGCATTAGAACACTATTGCTTCGATACGCAGACATATGCAAACGCTATTTCCTAGCAAGGAAGTTTCGCATTTACATTCACTTGAAGTGTGTGCGAGGTATAGATGAAACTTTGCAATGAATATTATATGTCATCATGGAACATAGAAATGAGATGCGATATCGCGATTTAAAGAGCATTGGAACACTACTGCTTCGATACGGAGACAACTGCAAACGCTATTTCCTAGCATGGAAGTGTCGCACTTACCACCTTTTGAAGTGAATACGAGGAATACATGACGCTTCGCAACGAATATTATATCTTATCATGAAACATGGAAATGAGATGCGATATCCCGTTTTAAGAAGCATTAGTACTCTATTGCTTCGATACGTAGGCATCTGCAAACGCTATTTCCAAGCAATGAAGTATCGCATTTACATTCATTTGAAGTGTATGCGAGGTATAAGCGACACTTCGCAATGAACTTTATATCTTATCATGAAACATAGAAATGAGATGCGATATCGCCTTTTAAGAAGCATTGGAACTCTATTGCTACGATACGTAGATTTCTGCAAACGCTACTTCCTAGCAAGGAAGTGTCGCATTTACATTCATTTGAAGTGAATACGAAGTATACATGACACTTCGCAACGAAAATTACATGTTATCATGAAACATAGAAATCAGATGCGATATCCCATTTTAAGAAGCATTAGAACACTATTGCCTGGATACGTAGGCATCAGCAAACGCTATTGCCTAGCAAGGAACTGTCGCATTTACATTCAATTGAAGTGTATGCGAGGTATACATAACACTCCACAATGAGTATTACATATTATCATGAAACATAGAAATGACATGCGATATGGCGACTTAAGAAGCATTAGAAATCTATTGGTTCGATACGTAGATATCTGCAAACACTACTTCCTAGCAAGGAACTGTCGCATTCACATTCATTTGAAGAGTATGCGAGGTATACATGACACTTCCCAAGGAATATTATATATTATCATGAAACAGATATGAGATGCGATATCGCAAATTAGCAAGCTTTGGAAATCTATTGCTTCGATACGCAGACATATGCAAGCGCTATTTCCTAGCAAGGAATTGTAGCATTTACATTCTTTTGAAGTGAATACGAGGTGTACATAAAACTGCACAATGAATACTACATCTTATCATGAAACATAGAAATGAGATGCGATATGGCGATTTAAGAAGCATTAGAAATCTATTGGTTCGATACGTAGACATCTGCAAACGCTACTTCCTAGCAAGGAAGTGTCGCATTTACAATCTTTTGAAAGGAATACGAGGTATACATAACACTGCACAATGAATATTATATCTTATCATGAAGCAAAGAAGTGAGATGCGATATCGCGAATTAAGAAGCATTAGAACACTATTGCTTCGATACGTAGACATCTGCAAACGCTATTTCCTAGCAAGGAAGTGTCGCATTTACTTTCTTTTGAAATGAATACGAGGTACACATAACACTCCACAATGAATATTATATCTTATCATGAAACATAGAAATGAGATGCAATTTGGCGATTAAAGAGGCATTAGAACTCTTATGCTACGATACGTGGACATCTGCAAACGCTATTTCCTGGCAAGGTAGTGTCGCGTTTACATTCTTTTGAAGTGAATACGAGGTAGACATAACACTCCACATTGAATATTATAACTTATCATGAAACATAGAAATGAGATGCAATATGGCGATTTAAGAAGCACTAGAACTCTATTGCTTCGATACGAAGACATCCGGAACCGCTATTTCCAAGCATGGAAGTGTCGCGTTTACAATCTTTGGAATTGAATACGAGGTATACATGAAACTCCACAATGAATATTATATATTATCATGAAACATAGTAGTGAGTAGCGATATCGCGTTTTGAGAAGCATTTGAACTCTAATGCTGCCATACGTAGACATCTGCAAACGCTATTTCCTGGCAAGGAAGTGTCGCGTCTACATTCTTTTGAAGTGAATACGAGGTATACATAACACTTCACAACGAATATTATATCTTATCATGAAACATAGAAATGAGATGCGATATGACGATCTAAGAAGCTTTAGAAATCTATTGCTTCGATACGTAGATATCTGCAAACACTACTTCCTAGAAAGAACTGTCGCATTCACATTCATTTGTAGTGTATGCGAGGTACACATGACACTTCGTAATGAATATTATATATTATCATGAAACATAGGAATGAGAAGCGATATCGCGTTTTGAGAAGCATTAGAACTCTAATGACACGATACGTAGACATCTGCAAACACTATTTCCTAGCAAGGAAGTGTCGCATTTACATTCATTAGAAGTACAGACTAGATATACATAACACTGCACAATGTATATTATATCTTATCATGAAACATAGAAATGAAATGAGATATGGCGATTTAAGAAGCATTAGAACTCTATTGCTTCGATACGTAGACATCTGCAAACGCTACTTCCTAGCAAGGAAGTGTCGCATTTACATTCTTTTGAAAGGAATACGAGGTATACATGACACTTCGCAATGAATATTATATCTTATCAGGAAACGTAGATATGAGATGCGTTATGACGATTTAAGAAGCATTAGAACTCTATTGCTTCGATACGTAGACATCTGCAAACGCTATTTCCTAGCAAGGAAGTGTCGCCATTACATTCTTTTGAGGTGAATACGAGGTATGCATAACACTGGACAATGAATATTATATCTTATCATGAAACATAGAAATGAGGTGCGATATGGCGATTTATGAAGCATTAGATGTCTACTTCTTCGATACGTAGACATCTGCAAACGCTATATCCTGGCAAGGAAGTGTCGCGTTTACATTCTTTTGAAGTGAATACGAGGTATACATAACACTTCGCAATAAAAACTATATATTATCATGAAACATAGATATGAGAAACGATATCGCGTTTTGAGAAGCATTAGAACTCTAATGCCACGAAACGTAGATATCTGCAAACGCTATTTCCAAACAAGGAAGTGTCGCATTTACATTCTTTTGAAGTTAATACGAGGTATTCATAACACTGCACAATGAATATTATATCTTATCATGAAACATAGAAATGAGATGCGATATGGCGATTTAAGAAGCATTAGAAGTCTATTGTTTCGATACGTAGATATCTGCAAATGCTACTTCCTAGCAAGGAAGTGTCGCATTTACATTCTTTTGAAAGGAATACGAGGTATACATGACACTTCGCAATGAATATTATATCTTGTCATGAAACATAGAAATGAGATGCGATATGACGATTTAAGAAGCATTAGAACACTATTGCTTCGTTACGTAGACATCTGCAAACGCTATTTCCTAGCAAGGAAGTGTCGCATGCAGATTCAATTGAAGTGTATGCAAGGTATACATGGCACTTCGCAATGAATATTATATCTTATCATGAAATATAGAAATGAGATGCGATATCTCGCTTTACGAAGCACTAGAAATCTATCGCTTCGATACGTAGACATCTGCAAACGCTACTTCCTAGCAAGGAAGTGCCGCAGTTTCATTCTTTTGAAGTGAATACAAGGTATACATAACACTCCACAATGAATATTATATGTTATCATGAATCATAGAAATGAGGTGCGATATCGCGTTTGAAGAAGCACTAGAACTCTATTGCTCCGATACGTAGACATCTGCAAACGCTATTTCCTAGCAAGGATTGTCGCCATTACAATCTTTTGAGGTGAATACGAGGTATACAGTACACTGCACAATGAATATTATATCTTATCATGAAACATAGAAATGAGATGCGATATGGCGATTTAAGAAGCATTAGAAGTCTATTGGTTCGATACGTAGACATCTGCAAACGCTACTTCCAAGCAAGGAAGTGTCGCGTTTACATTCTTTTGAAGTGAATACGAGGTATACATAACACTGCACAGTGATTATTATATCTCATCATGAAACACAGGAATGAGATGCAATATAGCGATTGAAGAAGCATTAGAACTCTATTGCCTCGATACGTAGACATCTGCAAACACTATTTCCTAGCAAGGAAATGTCGCACTCACATTCATTTGAAGTTTATGCGAGGTACACATGACACTTCGCAATGAATATTATATATTATCATGAAACATAGTAATGAGTAGCGATATCGCGTTTTGGGAAGCATTAGAACACTCATGCTACGATATGTAGACATCTGCAAACGCTACTTCCTGGCAAGGAAGTGTCGCATTTACATTCTTTTGAAGTGAATACGAGGCATACGTGACACTACGCAATGAATATTATATCTTAACATGAAACTTGGAACTGAGATGCGATATCGCGATTTAGGAACCGTTAGAAAACCATTGCTTCGATACGGAGACATCTGCAAACGCTATATCCTAACAAGGAAATGTCGCATTTGCATTCTTTTGAAGTGAGAACGAGGTGTATATGACACTTCGCAGTGAAGATTATATCTTAACATGAAACTTAGAACTGAGGAGCGATATTGCGATTTAAGATCATTAGAACTCTCTTGCTTCGATACGTAGTCATCTGCAAACGCTACTTCCTAGCAAGGAAGTGTCGCATTTACAGACTTTTGAAGTGAATACGAGGTATACATGACATTTCGCAATGAATATTATATATTATCATGAAACATAGAAATGAGATGCTATATCGCGATTTAAGAAGCATTAGAAGTCTATTGCTTCGATACGTAGACATCTGCAAACGCTATTTCCTAGCAAGTATCGGTCGCATTTACATTCTTTTGAAGTGAATACGAGGTATACATAACACTGCACAATGAATATTATTTCTTATCATGAAACACAGAAATGTGATGCGATTAGGCGATTCAAGGAGCATTAGAAATCTATTGCTTCGATACGTAGACATCTGCAAAGGCTACTTCCTAGCAAGGAAGTGTCGCATTTGCATTTGTTTGAAGAGATTACGCGGTATACATGACACTCCGAAATGAATATTATATCTTACCATAAAACATAGAAATGAGATGCGATATCTGGATTTAAGAAGCATTAGAAATATATTGCTTCGATACGTAAACATCTGGTAACGTAATTTACTACTAAGGAAGTGTCGCTCTTACAATCATTTGAATCGTAGACGGGGAAAACGTAACACCCCGCAATGAGTATTATATCTTATCATGAAGCATAGAAATAAGAAGCGGTATCGCGTTTTGAGAAGCATAAGAACTCTAACGCTACGATACGTAGACATCCGCAAACGCTATTTCCTAGCATGGAAGTGTCGCATTTACATTCTTTTGAAGTGAATACGAGGTATACATGGTACTCCGCAATGAATATTATATCTTATCGTGAAACACAAAAATTAGGAGGGATATCGCGATTTAAAGAGCATTAGAACACTATTGCTACGATACGTAGACATCTGCAAACGCTATTTTCTAGCAAGGAAGTGGCTCATTTACATTCTTTAGAAGTGAATAAGAGGTGTGCATGACACTTCGCAATGAAAATTATAGCTTATCATGGAACATGGAAACGGGATGCGATATCGCGTTTTGAGAAGCATTAGAACGCTATTGCTTCGATACGTAGACATCTGCCAACGCTATTTCCTAGGAAGGAAGTGTCGCATTTACATTCTTCAGAAGTGAATACGAGGTATGCATAACACTTCGCAATGAAAATTATAGCTTATCATGGAACATAGAAATGGGATGCGATATCGCGATTTGAGAAGCATTAGAACGCTACTGCTACGATACGTAGACATCTGTAAACGCTATTTCCTAGCAAGGAAGTGTCGCATTTACATTCTTCAGAATTGAATACGAGGTATGCACGACACTTCACAATGAAAATTATGGCTTATCATGGAACATAGAAATGGGATGCGATATCGCGTTTTGAGAAGCATTAGAACGCTATTGCTACGGTACGTAGACATCTGCAAACGCTATTTCCTAGGAAGGAAGTGTCGCATTTACATTCTTTTGAAGTAAATACGAGGAGAACATGACACTTCGCACTGAATATTATATCTTATCACGAAACAGAAGAATCAGGTGCGATATCGAGCTTTGAGATGCATTAGAAGCCTATTGCTACGATACGTAGACATCTGCAAACGCTAATTCCTAGAAAGCAAGTGTCGCATTTACATTCATGTGAAGTGGATGCGAGGTATGCGTGACACTTCACAATGAAAATTATGGCTTATCATGGAACATCGAAATGGGATGCGATATCGCGTTTTGAGAAGCATTAGAACGCTATTGCTACGGTACGTAGACATCTGCAAACGCTATTTCGTAGGAGGGAAGTTTCGCATTTACATTCTTTTGAAGTAAATACGAGGAGTACATGATACTTCGCACTGAATATTATATCTTATCACGAAACAGAAGAATCAGGTGCGATATCGAGCTTTGAGATGCATTAGAAGCCTATTGCTACGATACGTAGACATCTGCAAACGCTAATTCCTCGAAAGCAAGTGTCGCATTTACATTCATTTGAAGTGGATGCGAGGTATACATGACACTTCGCAATGTAAATTATATCTTATCATGGAACATAGAAACGGGATGCGATATCGCGTTTTGAGGAGCATTAAAACGCTATTGCTACGATACGTAGACATCTGCAAACGCTATTTCCTAGCAAGGAAGTGTCGCATTTACATTCATTTGATGTGTGGACGTGGAATACATAAAAGTTCGCATTGAATATTATATCTTATCATGAAACATAGAAATCAGATGTGATATCGCGTTTTGAGAAGCATTGGAAATGTCATGCTACGATATGTAGACATCTGCAAACGCTACATCCGGGTAAGGAAGGGTCGCGTTTACATTCTTTTGACACTGCACAGTGATTATTATATCTTGTCATGAAACATAGAAATGAGATGCAATATAGCGATTTAAGAAGCATTAGAACTCTATTGCCTCGGTACGTAGACATCTGCAAACACTATTCCCTAGCAAGGAACTGTCGCACTCACATTCATTTGAAGTGTATGTGAGGTATACATGACACTTCGCAATGAATATTATATATTATCATGAATCATAGTAATGAGTAGCGATATCGCGTTTTGGGAAGCATTAGAACACCCATGCTACGATATGTAGACATCTGCAAACGCTACTTCCTGGCAAGGAAGTGTCGCGTTTACATTCTTTTGAAGTGAATGCGAGGTATACATAACACTCCACAATGAATATTATTTCTTATCGTGAAACATAGAAGTGAGATGTAATATGGCGATTTCAGAAGCATTAAAACTCTATTGCTTCGATACGTAGACATCTGCAAACGCTACTTCCTAGCAAGGAAGTGTCGCATTTACATTCTTTTGAAAGGAATACGAGGTATACATGACACTTCGCAATGAATATTATATCTTGTCATGAAACATAGAAATGAGATGCGATATGACGATTTAGGAAGCATTAGAATTCTATTGCTACGATACGTAGATATCTGCAAACGCTATTTCCCAGCAAGGAAGTGTCGCATTTACATTCTTTTGAAGTGAATACGAGGTATACATTACACTCCACAATGAATATAATATATTATCATGAAACATAGTCATGAGTAGCGATATCGCGTTTTGAGAAGCATTAGAAATCTAATGCTACGATACGTAGACATCTGCAGACGATGTTTCCTAGCAAGCAACTGTCGCTCTCACATTCATTTGAAGTGTATGCGAGGTATACATAACACTGCACAATGAATATCATATCTTATCATGAAACATAGAAATGAGATGCGATATGGCGATTTAAGAAGCTTTAGACCTCTATTGCTTCGATATGTAGATATCTGCAAACGCTATTTCCAAGCAGGGAAGTGTCGCATTTACATTCTTTTGAAAGGAATACGAGGTATACATGACACTTCGCAATGAATATTATATCTTGTCATGAAACATAGAAATGAGATGCGATATGACGATTTAAGAAGCATTAGAACTCTATTGCTTCGGTACGTAGACATCTGCAAACGCTACTGCCGAGCAAGGAAGTGTCGCATTTACATTCCTTTGAGGTGAATACGAGGTATACATAACACTGCACAATGAATATTATATCTTATCATGAAACGTAGATATGAGATGCGATATGACGATTTAAGACGCAATGGAAATCTTTTGCTTCGATACGTAGACACCTGCAAACGCTATTTCCTAGCAAGGAAGTGTCGCATTTTCGTTCATTTGAAGTGTATGCGAGGTATACATGACACATCGCAATGAATATTATATATTATCATGAAACATAGATATGAGATGCGATATCGCGATTTAAGAAGCATTAGAACACCATTGCTTCAATACGTAGACATCTGCAAACGCTATTTCCTAGCAAGGAAGTGTCGCATTTACATTCCTTTGATGTGAATACGAGGTATTCATAACACTGCACAATGAAAATTATATATTATCATGAAACATATATATGAGATGCGATATAACGATTTAAGAAGCATTAGAGAACTATTGCTTCGACTCGTAGACATCTGCAAATGCTATTTCCAAGCAAGGAAGTGTCGCATTTACATTCTCTTGAAGTGAATACGAGGTATACATAACACTCCACAATGAATATTGTATCTCATCATGAAACATAGGAATGAGATGTAATATGGCGATATAAGAAGCATTACAACTCTATTGCTTCGATACGTAGACACCTGCAAACGCTACCTCCTAGCAAGGAAGTGTCGTATTTACATCCTTTTGAAAGGAATACGAAGTATACATGACACATCGCAATGAATATTATATCTTATCATGAAACATCGAAATGAGATGCGCTATGCGAATTAAGAAGCTTTAGAACTCTATTGCTTCGATACGTAGATATCTGCAAACTCTATTCCCTAGCAAGGAACTGTCGCACTCACATTCATTTGAAGTGTATGCGAGGTATACATGACACTTCGAAATGAATATTATATATTAACATGAAACGTAGTAATGAGTAGCGATATCGCGTTTTGAGAAGCATTAGAACTCTAATGCTACGATACGTAAACTTCTGCAAACGCTATTTCCTGGCAAGGAAGTGTCGCGTTTACATTCTTTTGAAGTGAATACGAGGTATACATAACACTCCACAATGATTATTATATCTTATTATGAAACATAGAAATGAGGTGCGATATGGCGATTTACGAAGCATTAGATGTCTAGAGCTTCGATACCTAGACATTTGCAAACGCTATTTCCTAGCAGGGAAGTGTCGCATCTACATTCTTTTGAGGTGAATACGAGGCATACATAACACTCCACAATGAATATTATATATTATCATGAAACATAGTAGTGAGTAGCGATATCGCGTTTTGAGAAGCATAAGAACTCTAATGCTACGATACGTAGACATCTCCAAACGCTATTTCCTAGCAAGGAAGTGTCGCAATTACATTCATTTGAAGTGTATGCGAGGTATACATGACACTAAGCAATGAATATTATATCTTATCATGAAACATAGAAATGAGAAGCGATATGCCGATTTAGAAAGCATTAGATCCCTATTGCTTCGATACGTAGACATCTGCAAACGCTACTTCCTAGCAAGGAAGTGTCGCGTTTACATTCTTTTGAAGTGAATACGAGGTATACATAACACTGCACAATTAGTATTATATATTATCATGAAACAAAGTAATGAGTAGCGATATCGCGTTTTGAGAAGCATTAGAACTCTAATGCCACGATACGTAGACATCTGCAAACGCTATTTCCCAGCAAGGAACTGTCGCATTCACATTCGCTTGAATTGTATGCGAGGTATACATGAAACTAGCGCAATGAATATTATATATTATCATGAAACATAGATATGAGATGCGATATCGCGAATTTGCAAGCTTTAGAACTCTATTGCTTCGTTACGTAGACATCTGCAAACGCTATTTCCTTGCAAGGAAGTGTCGCATGTACATTCAATTAAAGTGTATGCGAGGTGTACATGACACTTCCCAATGAATATTATATCTTATCAAGGAACGTAGATATGACAATTGGTATGACTAAATAAGAAGCATTAGAACTCCATTGCTTCGATACGTAGACATCTGCAAACGCTATTTCCTAGCTAGGAAGTGTCGCATTTACATTCATTTGAAGTGTAGACGAGGCATACAAGCCACTACGCAATGAATATTGCATCTTATCACGAAACATGTATATGAGATGCGATATCGCGATTTAAGAAGCATTAGATCACTATAGCTTCTATACGGAGACATCTGCAAACGCTATTTCCCAGTAAGGAAGCGTCGCATTTACATTCTTATGAAGTGAATACGAGGGAAGCATAACACTCCACAATGAATATAATATCTTATCATGGAACATAGAAATGAGCAGCGATATTGCGATTTAAGAAACATTAGAACTCTATTGCTTCGATGCGTAGACATCTGCAAACGCTACTTCCTAGCAAGGAAGTGTCGTATTTGCATTCTTTTGAAGTGAATACAATGTATCTATGACACTTCGCAATGAATATTATACCTTATCATGAAACATGGAAATGAGATGCGTTATCGCGTTTTAAGAAGCATTAAAACTCTATTGCTTCGAAACGGAGGCATCTGCAAACGCTATTTCCAAGCAAGGAAGTGTCGCATTTACATTTACTTGAAGCGTAGACGAGGTATACATGACACTTCGCAATGATTATTACATCTCATCATGAAACATAGAAATGAGATGCGATATCGCGATTTGAGAAGCATAAGAACTCTAGTGCTTCGATACCTAGATATCTGCAAACTCTATTTCCTAGGAAGGAAGTGTCGCATTTACATTCATTTGAAGTGTAGACGAGGTATACAAGCCACTTCGCAATGAATATTACATCTTATCACGAAACATGTATATGAGATGCGATATCGCGATTTAAGAAGCATTATATCTCTATTGCTTCTATACGGAGACATCTGCAAACGCTATATACTAGCAAGGAAGTGTCGCATTAACATTCATTTGAAGTGAATACAAGGTATACATTACACTTCGCAATGAATATTATATCTTATCATGAAACATGGAATGAGATGCGATAACGCGATATAAGAAGCATTAGACCTCTGTTGCTACGATACGTAGACATCTGCAAACGTTATTTCCTAGCAAGGACACACATTACATTCCTTTGAGGTGAATACGATGTAGACATAACTTTCCACAATTAATATTATATCTTATCACGATACATAGAAATTAGATGCGATATCACGTTTTAAGAAGTATTAGAACTCTTTTGCTTCGATACGTAGACATCTGGAAACGCCATTTCCTATAAAGGAAGTGTCGCAAATACGTTCATTTGAAGTGAATACGAGGTATACATAACACTCCACAATGGATATTATATCGTATCATGAAACATAGGAATGTTATGCGATTTCGCAGTATTTGAAGCATTAGAACTCTATTGCTACGATACGTAGAAATCTGCAAACGCTATTTCCTGGCAAGGAAATGTCGTACTTAATTCATTTTAAGTGTATGCGAGGTATACATGACACTTCGCAATGAATATTATATATTATAAGGAAACATAGAAATGAGAAGCGATATCGCGTTTTAAGAAGCATTAGAGCACTAATGCTGCGATACGTAGACATCTGCAAACGCTATTTCCTAGCAAGGAAATGTCGCATTTACATTCATTTGAAGTATAGACGAGATATACATAACACAGCACAATGAATATTATATCTAATCATGAAACATAGAAATGCGATGCGATATCGCGAATTAGCAAGCTTTAGAAATCTATTGCTTCGATACGTAGACATCTGGAAACGCTATTTCCTAGCAAGGAAGTGTCGCATTCACATTTCTTTGAAGTGAATACGAGGTATACATCACACTTCACAGTGAATATTATATATTATCATGAAACATAGTAATGAGTAGCGATATCGCGTTTTGAGAAGCATTATATCTCTATTGCTTCTATACGGAGACATCTGCAAACGCTATATCCTAGCAAGGAAGTGCCGCATTTACATTCTTTCGAAAGGAATACGAGGTATACATGTCACATCGCAATGAATATTATATCATATCATGAAACGTAGATATGTGATGCGATATGGCGATTTAAGAAGCATTAGAACTCTATTGCTTCGATACGTAGACATCTGCAAACGCTACTACCTACCAAGGAAGTGTCGCATTTACATTCTTTTGAAGTGAATACGAGGTATACATAACACACCACAATGAATATTATATATTATCATGAAACATAGTAATGAGTAATGATATCGCGTTTTGAAAGCATTAGAAATCTAATGCCACGATACGTAGACATCTGCAAACGCTATTTCCTAGCAAGGAAGTGTCGCATTTACATCCATTTGAAGTGAATACGAGGTATACATAACACTCCACAATGAATATTATATCTTAACATGAAACATAGAAATGTGATGTAATATGGCGATTTAAGAAGCATTAGAACACTATTGCTTCGATACGTAGACATCTGCAAACGCTACTTCCTAGCAAGGAAGAGTCGCATTTACATTCTTTTGAAGTGAATACGAGGTACACTTAACACTCCACAATGAATATTATATATTATCATGAATCGTAGTAATGAGTAGCGATATCGCGTTTTGAGAAGCATTAGAACTCTATTGCTTCGATACGTAGACATCTGCAAACGCTATTTCCTAGGAAGGAAGTGTCGCATTTACATTCTTTTGAGGTGAATACGAGGTATACATAACACTGCACAAAGAATATTATATCTTATCATGAAACATAGAAATGAGATGCGATATGGCGATTTATGAAACATTGGATGTCTATTGCTTCGATACGTAGACATCTGCAAACGCTATTTCCTAGCAAGGAAGTGTCGCATTTACATTCTATTGAAATGAATACGAGGTATACATAACACTCCACAATGAATATTATATATTATCATGAAACATAGAAATGAGATGCGATATCGCGATTTAAGAAGCATTAGAACTCTATTGCTTCGATACGTAGATATCTGCAAACACTATTTCCTAGCAAGGAACTGTCGCATTCACATTAATTTGAAGTGTATGCGAGGTATACATAACACTCCACAATGAATATTATATATTATCATGAAACATAGCATTGATTAGCGATATCGTGTTTTGAGAAGCATTAGAACTCTAATGCTACAATACGTAGACATCTGCAAATGCTATTTCCAGGCAAGGAAGTGTCGCGTTTACATTCTTTTGAAGTGAATTCGAGGTATACATAACACTGCACAATGAATATTATATCTTATCATCAAACATAGAAATGAGATGCGATATGGCGATTTAAGAAGCATTAGAAATCTATTGGTTCGATACGTAGACATCTGCAAACGCTACTTCCTAGCAAGGAAGTGTCGCATTTACAACCTTTTGAAAGGAATACGAGGTATACATGACACTTCGCAATGAATATTATATCTTCTCATGAAACATAGAAATGAGATGCGATATGACGATTTATGAAGCATTAGAACTCTATTGCTTCGATACGTAGACATCTGCAAACCCTATTTCCTAGCATGGAAGTGTCGCGCTTACATTCTTTTGAAAGGAATACGAGGTATACATGACACTTCGCAGTGAATATTATATATTATCATGAAACATAGAAATGAGAAGCGATATGGCTATTTAGGAAGCATTAGATCCCTATTGCTTCGATACGTAGACATCTGCAAACGCTAATGCCTAGCAAGGAAGTGTCGCACTTACATTCTTTTGAAAGGAATACGAGGTATACATAACACTCCACAAAGAATATTATATATTATCATGAAACATAGAAATGAGATGCGATATCGCGATATAATAAGCTTTAGAACTCTATTGCTTCGATACGTAGATATCTGCAAACACTATTTCCTAGCAAGGAACTGTCGCATTCACATTCATTTGTAGTGTATGCGAGGTGTACATGACACTTCGCAATGAATATTATATATTGTCATGAAACATAGAAATGTGATGCGATATCGCGTTTTGAGAAGCATTAGAACTCTAATGCTACAATACGTGGACATCTGCAAGCGCTACTTCCTAGCAAGGAAGTGTCGCATTTACATCCATTTGAAGTATAGACGAGATATACATAACACTGCACAATGAATATTATATCTTATCATGAAACATAGAAATGAGATGCGATATGGCGATTTAAGAAGCATTAGAAATCTATTGGTTCGATACGTAGACATCTTCAAACGCTACTTCCTAGCAAGGAATTGCAGCATTTACATTCTTTTGAAGTGAATTCGAGGTATACATAACACTGCCAAATGAATATTATATCTTATCATCAAACATAGAAATGAGTAGCGATATCGCGTTTTGAGAAGCATTGTAACACTAATGCTACAATACGCAGACATCTGCAAGCGCTACTTCCTAGCAAGGAAGTGTCGCATTTACGTTCTTTTGAAAGAAATACGAGGTATACATTACACTTCGCAATGAATAATATATATTATCATGAAACATAAGAATGCGAAGCGATATCGCGTTTTGGGAAGCATTAGACCTCTAATGCCACGATACGTAGACATCTGCAAACGCTACTTCCTAGCAAGGAAGTGTCGCATTTACATTGATTTGATGTGTATACGAGGTATACAAGACATATCGCAATGAACATTATATATTATCATGAAACACAGAAATGAGATGCGATATCGCGTTTTGAGAAGCATTCGAACACTATTGCTTCGATACGTAGACATCTGCATACGCAATTTCCGAGCAAGGAAGTGTCGCATTTACATCCATTTGAAGTATAGACGAGATATACAAAACACTGCACAATGATTATTATATCTTATCATGAAACATAGAAATGAGATGCGATATGGCTATTTAAGAAGCATTAGAACTCTATTGCTTCGATACGTAAACATCTGCAGACGCTATTTCCTAGCAAGGAAGTGTCGCATTTACATTCATTTGAAGTATAGATGAGATAAACATGACACTACACAATGAATATTATATCTTATCATGAAACAGAAATGTGGTGCGATATCGCGATTTAAGAAGAATTAGAACTCTATTGCTTCGATACGTAGACATCTGCAAACACTATTTCCCAGCAAGGAACTGTGGTATTCACATTCGTTTGAATTGTATGCGAGGTATACATGAAACTTCGCAATTAATATTATATATTATCATGAAACATAGATATGAGATGCGATATCGCGAATTAGCAAGCTTTAGAAATCTATTGCTTCGATACGTAGACATCCGCACACGTTACTTCCTAGCAAGGAAGTGTCGCATTTACATACTTTTGAAACGAATACGAGGTATACATAACACTCCACAATGAATATTATATCTTATCATGAACCATTGAAATGAGATGCGACATCGCGATTTAACAAGCATTAGAACACTACTGCTTCGATACGTAGACGTCTGGAAACGCTATTTCCTAACAAGGAAGAGTCGCATCTACGTTCATTTGAAGTGTATGCGATGTATACATGACACTTCGCAGTGAATATTATATATTATCATGAAACAGAAATGAGAAGCGATATGGCGATTTAAGAAGCTTTAGGACACTATAGCTTCGATACGTAGACATCTGCAAACGCTATTTCCTAGCAAGGAAGTGTCGCATTTACATCCATTTGAAGTATAGACGAGATATACATAACACTGCACAATGAATATTATATCTTATCATGAAACATAGAAATGAGATGCGATATGGCGATTTAAGAAGCATTAGAACTCTACTGCTTCGATACGTAGACATCTGCAAGCGCTATTTCCTAGCAAGGAAGTGTCGCATTTACATTCTTTTGAAGTGAATACGAGGTATACATAACAATCCACAATGAATATTATAAACCATCATGAAACATAATAATGAGTAGCGATATGACGATTTAAGAATCATTAGAACTCTATTGCTTCGATACGTAGACAACTGCAAACGCTATTTCCAAGCAAGGAAGTGACGCATTTA
Source organism: Xylocopa sonorina (assembly GCF_050948175.1). Lineage (NCBI taxonomy): Eukaryota > Metazoa > Arthropoda > Insecta > Hymenoptera > Apidae > Xylocopa > Xylocopa sonorina. The sequence goes on from NW_027490091.1 coordinate 2,347,432, forward strand.
CATTGATTTGAAGTGTATGTGACGTATAAGTGACACTTCGCAATGAATTCTATATCTTATCAGGAAACATGGAAACGAGATGCGATATCGCGTTTTAAGAAGCATTAGAACTCAATTTATACGATGCGTAGACATCTGCAAACGCTACTTCCTAGCAGGGAAGTGTCGCATTTACATTCGTTTGAAGCGTAGACGAGGAATACTTGACATTTCGCAATGAATATTATATCTTATCATGACACATAAAAATGAGATGCGATGTCGCGTTTTAAGGAGCATTAGAACTCTATTGCCACGATACGTAGACATCTGCAGACGATATTTCCTAGCAAGGAAGTGTCGCATTAACATTCTTTTGAAAGGAATACGAGGTATACACAACACTGCGTAATGAATATTATATCTTATCATGAAACGTAGATATGAGATGCGATATGACGATTTAAGAAGCATTAGAATACTATTGCTTCTATACGTAGACATATGAAAACGCTATTTCCAAGCAAGGAATTGTCGCATTTACATTCTTTTGAAGTGAATACGAGGTATACATGACACTGCACAATAAATATTATATCTTATCATGGAACATAGAAATGAGATGCGATATCGCGATTTAGCAAGCGTTAGAACCCTAAAGCTATGATACGTAGACACCTACAAACGCTATTTCCTAGGAAGGTCGTGCCGCATTTACATTCTGCTGTTGTGAATTCGAGGTATACACAACACTGCACAATGAATATTATATGTAATCATGAAACACAGAAATGAGATGCGACATCGCGTCTTGAGAAGCATTACAACACTATTGCTTCGATACGGAGACATCTTCAAACGCTATTTCCTAACAAGGAAGTGTAGCATTTACATTCTTTTGAAGTGAATACGAGGTATACATAACACTGCACAATGAATATTATATATTATCATGCAACATAGAAATGGGATGCGATATCGCGATTTAAGAAGCTTTAGAACTCTATTGCTTCGATACGTAGATATCTACAAACACTATTTCCGAGCAAGGAACTGTCGCATTCACATTCATTTGAAGTGTATGCGAGGTATACATGACACTTCGCAATGAATATTATATATTATCATGAAACATAGATATGAGATGCGGTATCGCGAATTAGCAAGATTTAGAAATCTATTTCTTGGATACGTAGACATCTGCAAACGCTACTTCCTAGCAAAGAAGTGTCGCGTTTACATTCTTTTGAAAGGAATACGAGGAATACATGACACTTCGCAATGAATATTATATCTTATCATGAAACGTAGATATGAGATGCAATATGACGATTTAAGCAGCATTAGAAAACTATTGCTTCGATACGTAGACATCTGCAATCGCTATTTCCTGGCAAGGAAGTGTCGCACTTACATTCATTTTAAGTGTATGGAGGTATACATAGCACTGCACAATGAATATTATATCTTATCATGAAACACAGATATGAGATGCGATATGGCGATTTAAGAAGCATTAGAAGTCTATTGGTTCGATACGTAGACATCTGCAAACGCTATTTCCTAGCAAGGAAGTGTCACATTTACATTCTTTTGAAGTGAATACGAGGTATACATAACACTTCACAATGAGTATTACATATTATCATGAAACATAGAAATGGGATGCGATATCGCGATTTAAGAAGCATTAGAACACTATTGCTTCGATACGTAGACATCTGTAAACGCTACTTCCTAGCAAGGAAGTGTCGCGTTTACATTCTTTTGAAAGGAATACGAGGTATTCATGACACATCGCAATGAATATTATATCTTAATATGAAACGTAGATATGAGATGCGATATGACGATTTAAGAAGCATTAGAAAACTGTTGCTTCGATACGTAGACATCTGCAATCGCTATTCCCTGGCAAGGAAGTGTCGCACTTACATTCATTTTAAGTGTATGCGAGGTATACATACCACTGCACAATGAATATTATATCTTATCATAGAACATAGAAACGAGATGCGATATGGCGATTTAAGAAGCATTAGAAACCTATTGGTTCGATACCTAGACATCTGCAAACGCTACTTCCTAACAAGGAAGTGTCGCATTTACATTCTTTTGAAAGGAATACGAGGTATACATGACACTTCGCAATGAATATTATATGTTATCATGAAACATAGAAATGAGATGCGATATCGCGTTTTGAGAAGCATTAGAACTCTAATTCCACGATACGCAGACATCTGCAAACGCTATTTCCTAGCAAGGAAGTGTCGCACTTACATTCTTTTGAAAGGAATACGAGGTATACATGACACCTCGCAATGAATATTATATCTTATCATGAAACATAGAAATGAGATGCGATATGACGATTTAAGGAGCATTAGAACTCTGTTGCTTCCATACGTAGACATCTGCAAACGCTACTGCATAACAAGGAAGTGTCGCATTTACATTCTTTTGAAGTGAATACGAGGTATACATAACACTGCACAATTAATATTATATCTTATCATAAAACATAGAAATGGGATGCAATATCGCGATTTAAGAAGCATTAGAACACTATTGCTTCGATACGTAGACATCTGCAAACGCTATTTCCTAGCAAGGAAGTGTCGCATTTACATTCATTTGAAATGAATACGAGGTATTCATAACACTGCACAATGAATATTATATTTTATCATGAAACATAGAAATGAGAAGCGATATGGGCGATTTAAGAAGCATTAGATCCCTACTGCTTCGATATGTTGACATCTGCAAACGCTACTTCCTAGCAAGGAAGTGTCGCGTTTACATTCTTTTGAAAGGAATACGAGGAATACATGACACTTCGCAATGAATAATATATATTATCATGAAACATAAGAATGCGAAGCGATATCGCGTTTTGGGAAGCATTAGACCTCTAATGCCACGATACGTAGACATCTGCAAACGCTACTTCCTAGCAAGGAAGTGTCGCATTTACATTGATTTGATGTGTATACGAGGTATACAAGACATATCGCAATGAATATTATATCTTATCATGAAACACAGAAATGAGATGCGATATCGCGTTTTGAGAAGCATTCGAACACTATTGCTTCGATACGTAGACATCTGCAAACGCTATTTCCGAGCAAGGAAGTGTCGCATTTACATTCATTTGAAAGGAATACGAGGTATACGTGACACTTCGCAATGAATGTTATATCTTATCATGAAACATAGAAATGGGATGCGATATCGCGATTTAAGAAGCATTAGAACACTATTGCTTCGATACGTAGACATCTGTAAACGCTACTTCCTAGCAAGGAAGTGTCGCGTTTACATTCTTTTGAAAGGAATACGAGGTATTCATGACACTTCGCAATGAATATTATATCTTAATATGAAACGTAGATATGAGATGCGATATGACGATTTAAGAAGCATTAGAAAACTGTTGCTTCGATACGTAGATATCTGCAATCTCTATTTCCTAGCAAGGAAGTGTCGTATTTGCATTCATTTTAAGTATGTGCGAGGTATACATACCACTGCACAATGAATATTATATCTTATCATAGAACATAGGAGCGAGATGCGATATGGCGATTTAAGAAGCATTAGAAATCTATTGGTTCGATACCTAGACATCTGCAAACGCTACTTCCTAGCAAGGAAGTGTCGCATTTACATTCTTTTGAAGTGAATACGAGGTATACATAACACTGCACAATTAATATTATATCTTATCATAAAACATAGATATGGGATGCAATATCGCGATTTAAGAAGCATTAGAACACTATTGTTTCGATACGTAGACATCTGCAAACGCTATTTCCTAGCAAGGAAGTGTCGCATTTACATTCATTTGAAGTGAATACGAGGTATTCATAACACTGCACAATGAATATTATATTTTATCATGAAACATAGAAATGAGAAGCGATATGGGCAATTTTAGAAGCATTAGATCCCTATTGCTTCGATATGTTGACATCTGCAAACGCTGCTTCCTAGCAAGGAAGTGTCGTATTTACATTCTTTTGAAAGGAATACGAGGTATACATGACACTTCGCAATGAATATTATATCTTATCATGAAACGTAGATATCAGATGCGATATGACGATTTAAGAAGCATTAGAAAACTATTGCTTCGATACGTAGACATCTGCAAACGCTATTTCCAAGCAGGGAAGTGTCGCATTTACATTCTTTTGAAGTGAATACGAGGTATTCATAACACTGCAAAATGAATATTATATCTTATCATGAAACATAGAAATGATATGCGATATCGCGATTTAAGAAGCTTTAGAACACTATTGCTTCGATACGTAGATATCTGCAAACGCTATTTCCTAGCGAGGAACTGTCGCATTCACATTCATTTGAAGTGTATGCGAGGTATACATGACAATTCGCAATGAATGACACATATTATCATGAAACATAGATATGAGATGCGATATCGCGATTTAGGAAGCATTAGAACACTATTGCTTCGAAACGTAGACATCTGGAAACTCTATTTCCTGGCAAGGAAGTGTCGCATTTACATTCGTTTTAAGTGTATGCGAAGTAAACATGACCCATCGCAATGAATATTATATATTGTCATGAAACATAGAAATGAGATGCGGTATCGCAATTTAAGAATCACTAGAACACTATTGCTTCGACACGTAGACATCTGCAAACGCTACTTCCTAGCAAGGTCGTGTCGCATTTACATTCTTTTGAAACGAATACGAGGTATACATAACACTCGACAATGAATATTATATCTTATCATCAAACATAGAAATGAGATGCGATATCGCGAATTAGAAAGCTTTGGAACTCGAGGTATACATAACACTCCACAATGAATGTTATATCTTATCATGAAACATAGAAATGTGATGTAAGATGGCGATTTAGGAAGCATTAGAACACTATTGCTTCGATACGTAGACATCTGCAAACGCTACTTCCTAGCGAGGAAGTGTCGCATTTACATTCTTTTGACGTGAATACGAGGTATACATAACACTCCACAATGAATATTATATATTACAATGAAACATGGTAATGAGAAGCGATATCGCGTTTTGAGAAGCATTAGAGCTCTAATGGTACGATACGTAGACATCTGCAAACGCTATTTCCTGGCAAAGATATGTCGCGTTTACATTCATTTGAAGTGAATACGAGGTACAGATAACACTTCGCAATGAAAATTATATATTATCATGAAACATAGTAATGAGAAGCGATATCGCGTTTTGAGAAGCATTAGAGCACTAATGCCACGAAAAGAAGACATCTGTAAACGCTATTTCCTAGCAAGGCAGTGTCGCATTTACATTCATTTGAAGTATAGACGAGTTATACATAACACTGCACAATGAATACTATATCTTATCATGAAAGACAGAAATGAGATGCGATATGGCGATTTAAGAAGCATTAGAAGTCTATTGGTTCGATACGTAGACATCTGCAAACGCTATTTCCAAGGATGGAAGTGTCGCATTTACATTCTTCTGATGTGAATACGGGGTATACATAACACTGCACAATGAATATTATATGTAATCATGAAACACAGAAATGAGATGCGACAACGCGTTTTGGGAAACATTAGAACTCTATTGCTACGATACGTAGATATCTGTAAACGTTATTTCCTAGAAAGGAAGTGTCGCATTTACATTCTTTCGAAATGAATACGAGGAATTCATAACACTGCACAATGAATATTATATCTTATCATGAAACATAGAAGTGAGATGCGATATCGCGTTTGAGGAAGCATTAGAAATCTATTGCTACGATACGTAGACATCTGCAAACGCTATATCCTAGCACGGAAGTGTCGCATTTATATTCTTTTGAAGTGAATACGAGGTATCCATTACACTTGGCATTTAATATTATATCTTATCATGAAACATAGGAATGAGATGCGATATCGCGTTTTGAGGAGCATTAGAAGTCTACTGCTACGATACGGAGATATCTGCTAATGCTACTTCCTAGCAAAGTGTCGTGACGTCAGGCGTACCGCCTGCCACCATCAGACGCCGCCCGCCAACCTCGACGGCCACAGATCAGCATCCGCTTCTCCTCCAGCATCCGGATCCCCTACACGCCGGCAACCCGCATACTCGCCGCCACGGAACGGAGATGCGACGCCACACATGCGCGAGGGAGGATTCCACTCCACGCTACGAGGATGAGGAGAGCTACGACGCCTGGAGCATCGAAAGGTAAGTTGCACGTCTTTGTACCCGGTAAATCGAGTCTTGTCCGCCGACGAACCCAGCTCTGCGCAATTCGCGTCGATTTCGGGAACGGCTACGAAAAGTGTCCACGTGACGAGCGCTTTCGCGACTTCAGGACGTGACACTTCAAAAAAATGTAAATGCGACACTTCCATGCTAGGAAATTGCGTTTGCAGATCTCTACATTTCAAAACAATGGATTTCTAGTGCTTCTTAAAACGAGATGCCCATCTCACTTCTATGTTTCATGATAAGACATAATAATAATTGCGAAGTGTCGTGTATACCTCGTATTCACGTCAAAAGTATGTAAACGCGATACTTCCTTGCTAGTAAATAGCGTTTGCAGATGTCTTCGTATCGTAGCACTAGAGTTGTAATGCTTCTTAAACCGCGATATCGCTTCTCATTTCTATGTTCCGAGATAAGACATAATATTCATTGGGAAGTGTCATGTATTCCTCGTATTCACTCCATAAGAAAGCAAATACGACACTTCCATGCTAGGAAATAGCGTTTGCAGATGTCGTCCTATCGTAGCAATGGTGTTCTAATGCTTCATAAATCGCGATATCGCATCTCATTTCTATGTCTCGTGATAAGATATAATATTCATGGCGAAGTGTCACTTATACCTCGTTTTCACTACAAATGAATGTAAATGCGACACTTCCATGCTAGGAAATAGCGTTTGCAGATGTCTACGTATCGTAGCAATAGAGTGCTAATGCTTCTTAAAGCGGGATATCGGACCTCATTTCTATGTTTCGTGATAAGATATTATATTCATTGCGAAGTGCCATGTACACCTCCTATTCACTTCAAAAGAATGTAAATTCGACACTTCGTTGCTAGGAAATGGCGCTTACAGATGTCTACGTATCGTTGCAGTAGAGTGCTAATGCTTCTTAAAACGGGATATCGCATCTCACTGCTATGTTTCATGATAAGATATAATATCCATTGCGAAGTGCCGTGTATACCCCGTATTCACTTCTAAAGAATGTAAATGCGACACTTCCTTGATAGGAAATAGCGTCTCCAGATATCTTCGTATCGTAGCAATAGATTTCTAATGCTTCTTAAATCGCGATATCGCATCTCGTTTCTATGTTTCAAGATAAGATATAATATTCACTGCGAAGTGTCATGTATACATCGTATTCACTTCAAATGAATGTAAGTGCGACACTTCCTTGCTAGGAAATAGCGTTTCCAGATGTCAACGTATCGAAATAATAGAGTTCTAAAGCTTGCTAATTCGCGATATCGCATCTCATTTCTATGTTTCATGATAAGATATAATATTCATTGCGAAGTGTCATGTATACCTCGTATTCCTTTCAAGAGTATGTAAATGCGACACTTCCTTGCTAGGAAATAGCGTTTCCAGTTGTTTACTTATCGGAGCAATGGAGTTCTATTGCTTCATTCAACACGATGTCGCAAGTCAGTTCAATGATTCATGGTAAATTGCATTGTTCTATGCAATATGTTACATTTGTCTGCATCTAGACCTTAGACGGATGTGAATCCTATACTTACTTGCAACAGAATATCTTTTCCAGATCTCTACGTGTCCAAGCAAGACATTTATAATACTTCATGCAACGCAATGTCGCATCTCATTTCAACGTTTTAAAGCAAGGAATCTGTAATCATATATCCATAACATTATGCTTAACTGTTAGAGATCTTCAATGGAATGTGAACTATATAGTTCCATGCAACGGCATGGCGCTCCGTAGTGTCTGTCTGTTAAAGCAATCGTGCTAGAATTCTCCATGCAATGCGCTGGCGCATCCCATTTCATCGTTTTAAAGTAAGAATGCTGTAATCTCGTATGCATAGCTCTATGCTTATCTCCTTTAAAACTTCATAAGAATGTAAATTCTACAGCTCCATGCAACAGGATTGCCCTTCGTAGTGTCTACATGTCGAGACAATAGAGTACTAATGCATTATATAATGCCATGACTCATCTCATTTCAACGTTTCGAATTAAGTGAGCTGTAATCTTCTATGAAAAGCATTATAATTATCTGCTTCTACTCTACAATAGAATGTGAATTCTATAGATCCAAGCAACAGGAGGGCAGGCCCTCCACCATCCTACTGCCTGCCCTGATGCGAGCAAAGGATTCCCAGGGCCACTCAAACCGCGACCAACATCTATCTTATACTCTAACCGATTCATCGTTATGCGTTTTCCATTAAGCTTGCCGGGATCAGTGATATTGATTCGCTCAATCTAAATTATTATTTTCTTTTTAAGTTTCTCGATTTTTTTAGTTTCTCTCACGATATCGTCTATTTCGTTGTACCTTACCCTTACAGTATGGTATATAATCTGTTGTTTGATATTTCTAGGATTTGCTCTTAATAAATGCAATGCTTCCACATATTTTCTTTCTCTTTCTCTTTAGTTACATTGTTGTTATTTTATGCTTTTCACCCTCCACATTCCCTCTCTACACCATCTCGGAACAGGCTTTATACGATTACTGCAGGATGACGCCCCGGTCTCGTTACACCGAGATCGAGTGTTCTCTCTTGCATCCGTTGATTTATATATGTTATAGATTGGAGAATATTTCCTCTTATCCTTTGTATTTTTCGAATGAAATTACATTGACAGAGGTACGAGCTAGTTCTGCACGCCTATTTGAAACAACATTAAATCACCTTGTTAAACAATAATATATTAAATGTTACTTGGACTTTTAAATTTGAATTTATAAACATCTAACAGGTAAATATGTTTTTCTTACTATTCATATCATTATACATTCAGTGATTTATTGTGTGCTGTGATTTGATATATTAACTGCTTGATTATATTTTGCAATGAACTTTGCGTACCAAACATTGTTTTTACTCCTGATGGGAGTGGATAGCTCTTCGTTTTATATTCTTATATCGCATTCATTATAAAAGTATATGATATCCTTCTTATTCAGTCATGTATAATTATGTACTGTGACGGTGTTTCCCGTTTCAATCCTCAAGAAAAGGGTATATAGAACCAATAATAACGGGGTATCCAGAAGTTTAATCCGGGGTTATATCAGGGTACAGAATATCCGCGTGATTCGGCAACGCGAAGTACAGAACAGTAAATTTCCTATCCAGCGAGTATTTCGAAGCTGCGAGGCTGGGACTTTTTGGGCGCCAGCTACTCAAAAAGTAGCAAAAACTAATAAACCACGCAACCCGGGGAAACCCGGTTCAAGATAACCCTGGAAATTTCGAAATACTCTTTCGCTCGACTGCTTCTAGCCGAGTGCGCAAATTAGGGTCGCGGGATACTGAATTCACGGCTTCTTTCTAGATTGCCTCGACGCGGTATTACAAAAGGGTATACGACACGCCGCGAATGACCGTGGATCACCACCCGTTATACAATACAAATTACAAGTCTGAAGATGTAGATGCAATTAATGTCCGATATTTTACGTGATCGAATCGACGTATCGAGTGAGGCTATGAAATATAAAAATCTTTTACTATTCTTCGACCCCTTTACGTGTTAAATGAATGATTAGTTCTGCAAGACAAGAAGCCTGAATTAGTGAGATATCTAGGAACACAAGTAATTTGTAAGTAACACATCTTTTCTCTCCGAAATATTTGCCTTTGCATAGAGTAGAACGTATAGATATAATTGCCTGCTTTGTACCCATTTCGGTCCAATTCTATTATAGCCTTTGAGCAGAAGTAATATTGATTATACTTGATTTTTGCAATAGTTCTTTGATTAACAGATTTTATTAACCTAGAATCATCATTTGACGGATGTATCAATCTACTTTGTAGCTCCATCAGTTTCTTTTTCTGCTCGCTACTTTCCATTTTCAGTTCCGTATACTTATCCTTTATCATCATTATATATGTTGCGTAAAATTACAATAACTTTTTGTCCTCAAATTTTGCGGATATTTCAATTAAATTTCCTTTGATTAAATAAACGGAAATTAAAAAACAGTGGCACGTACCATTTCTTGGAAACGTTGTATCGTAATTTGCATCTGACTGTTTTGAAAGGCACGCACTTTACTTAACGTTTGCAATGATTCGGTTAGCGAAGTAAAGAAATATTCTACTTTCGAAATTGTTGGCTCTTGTAATTCTAAGGCAAATATATTCATCTGTCGACATCGTGAACATTGTTTTTTGGCAAAATTTCAGAAAAACAAATATATTATAAGTAAAATAATAAACATCATAATATTAAATTTAACTCTGTTCATCGTTGCAGTATTTCAATTTTTAAGAAAATTGATGAAAGTCAACCATTTTGAAGTGGTCAGAATCTTTGTCGTTTGAGCAATAAGTGAATAACAAATAACTGCATAAATTCCAGGCTTAAAAACTTATGGATTAAATCCTATGCAGACTCGTTTATGAGCGAGTTACTAACTAATAATCCACACTAAGTAATCATTTTAGAACTTAAACGATTACATCTCGCGAACTTTCGAAGATATCAGAAGCGTGAAAAGTATGTGGTTTATCAAAAACTCTTCTAAAAGAACGGACGAAGCCAATAGAAATCTTTGTTAAAGTAAGCAAGTTCTAAAGTTCTAAGCAACGCGATAGCCCTTATCTGCCTATGTTTCATAGCAAGTAAGTTCTGAATTTCTATGAAATCCGATGGAATTCCTCACTACTAACTTTTCAAAGTAAGTTCTAAAATTCTCAGTTCTACGTTTAAAACTATGTGTGTTCTATATATCTATATAAAGTGATGGTTCCTATTAGTTGTGACGGAAACCTATATATAGTAAGTCAGGGAAGCTCGAAGGGGTTAATTATCTAAATGCTTTAAAGTGTAAACGTACTTTAATCTAAAGCGATCTATCGTTCCAAGGTATCCGCTCACGTACAACTTTTCTTGGGCGCCAGCTGCTCAGAAAGTAGCAAAGGGATAGACTACACGACCCCGGGAACCCTGGGGCGGAACAACCCTTGAAATTTCGAAATGCTCCTCCTCCCGACTACGCCTAGCTAAGTACACACACTCAGGTCGCGAGATACTGAAGTGACGGCATGTTTATTTGTGGTCTCGACGTGGGTTTAACTAACAAGGGCTACGGGAAACTACGCAACACGCCGCGAATTACCGGGTATCATAACTCGCTTCACGATATAAGATACAATATACAATATGCGACACAAGAAATGGGACGCTTTAGCGAATAAGCTCTCACGTTCTCTTCTTCAGGTTCCTTGAATTCGCTGGTGGTCCTCGGGTCTCCTGCATCCTCCTCGGGGCTCCTTGGTGGAGTGGGCTGTAGGCTTCGGTATTGTTCGGGTCCATCGATCAGTGGATTTCGGCGATTTCCTCTTCTCGCCCGCTTGGGCGTCCCTGAGGGGATCCTCGTGATCATTTAAATTGCATAGCGCCTCGCGCGCCGCGCTCCCATGGACTGCCTGCAGGGCCGCTGGACTTTTGACTTCCCTTTAGGGGTCCTGAGGACCCCTAAGGGGACCTTCTCACATCCCAGAGCATTATAAAGCACAAAAGCAGATAAGCATAATGCGATGCATAGAGCTTTACAACCTTCTAACTTACTTTGAACTGTTTACATGAAATGCGATACTGCGGTGCATGAAGCATGACAAATTAATTGCTTCGGCACCAGGACATCTAGAAACGCTATCCCCGGGCAAGAAAATGCAGGGTTCACACACAATTCATGTGCAGAAGCAGATAAACCTAACGCGATGCTATGAATATTACATCTTATCATGAAATATAGAAGTAAGATGCGCAGCCGCGTTTTACGAAGCATTATAACTCTATTGCTTCTAAACCTTCAGATATAGAAACGATATTCCGTAGCAAGGAAGTGATGCATTTACATTCATTTGAAGTGTAGAGGAGATATAAATAACGCGTTGCATTGAAATTAAATCTTATCATGTGACTTAGGACTGACATCCGACATCGCGTCTAATAAAGAGTTAGAAACCTATTGCTACGATGTGTATATATCTAGAAACGCAATTTCCTAGCAAGGAAGTGTGGTATTTACATTCTTCTGAAGTGTAGTCGAGGTATACATAACACTTCGCAATGAATATTATATAATATCATAAAACATAGAAATGATATGCGATATCGCGTTATAAGAAGCATTAGAAGTCATTGCTTCGATAAGTAGACATCTGGAATAGCATTTCCTAGCAAGGAAGTGTGGAATTTATGTTCTTTTGAGGTGTAGACCACGTATACATAACACTTCGCAATGAATACTATATCTTATCATGAAACATAGAAATGAAATGCGATATCACGTCTTAAGAAGCATTAGAACTATACTGCTTCGATACGTAGACATCTGGAAACGATATTTCCTAGCAAGGAAGTGTCGCATTTACATTCTTTTGAAAGGAATTCGAGGTATACATGACACTTCGCAATGAATATTACATCTTATCGTGAAACATAGAAATGAAATTCTATATGGCGCTTTATGAAGCATTAGAATTCTATTGCTTCGATACGTAGACATCTCCAAACGCTATTTCCTAGCAAGGAAGTCTCGCATTTACATTCATTTGAAGTGTATGCGAGGTGTACATGACATTACGCAATGAATATTATATACTATCATGAAACATAGAAATGAGAAACGATGTCGCGTTTTGAGAAGCATTAGAGCACTAATGCTACGATACGTAGACATCTACAAACGCAATTTCCTAACAAGGAAGTGTCGCATTTTCATTCCTTTGAAGTGAATACGAGGTGTACATAACACTGCACAGTTAATATTATATCTTATTATAAAACATAGAAATGAGATGCTATGTGGCGCTTTATGAATCATTAGAATTCTATTGCTTCGATACGTAGACATCTGCAAACGCTATTTCCTAGCAAGGAAGTGTCGCATTTACATTCTTTTGAAGAGTGTGCGAGGTGTACATGACACTACGCAATGAATATTATATACTATCATGAAACATAGAAATGAGAAACGATGTCGCGTTTTGAGAAGCATTGGTGCACTAATGCTACAATACGTAGACATCTGCAAACGCTATTTCCTAGCAAGGAAGTGTCGGATTTACATTCATTTCATGTATAGACGAGATATACGGAACACTGCACAATGAATATTATATCGTGTCATGAAACATAGAAATGAGATGCAACATGGCGATATAAGAAGCATTAGAACTCTATTGCTTCGATACGTAGACATTTGCAAACGCTACTTCCTAGGAAGGAAGTGTAGCATTTACATTCATTTGAAGTGTAAGCGAGGCATACATGACACTTCGCAATGAATATTGTATCTTATCGTGAAACATAGAACTGAGAGTTGATATCCCGTTTAAAGAAGCATTGGAAATCAATTGCTTCGATGCTTTGACATCTGGGAACGCTATTTCTTAGCAAGGAAGTGTGGCATTTACATTCTTTTGTAGTGAAGACGAAGTAAACATAACACTTTGCAATGAATATTGTATCTCATCATGAAACATAGAACTGCGATGCAACATTGCTTTTTAAGAAGCATTAGAAATCTATTGCTTCGATACGTAGATATCTACTAACGCTACTTCCTAGCAAAGTGTACCGCCTGCCAACCTCAGACGGCGCCCGCCAAACTCGACGGCCACAGATCAGCATCCGCATCTCCTCCAGCATCCGGATCCCCTACACGCTGGCAACGCGCATACTCGCCGCCACGGAACGGGGATGTGACGCCACACATACGCGAGGGAGGATTCCACTCCACGCTACGAGGATGAGGAGAGCTACGACGCCTGGAGTATCGGAAGGTAAGTTGCACGTCTTTGTAACGGGTAAATCGAGTCTTGTCCGCCGACGAACCCAGCTCTGCGCAATTCGCTTCGATTTCGGGAACGGCTACGATAAGTGTCCACGTGACGAGCGCTTTCGCGACTTCAGGACGTGACACTTCAAAAAAATGTAACTGCGACACTTTCTTGCTAGGAAATAGCGTTTGCAGATGTCTACGTATCGTAGCAATAGAGATGTAATGCTTCTTAAACCGCGATATCGCTTCTCATTTCTATGTTTCGAGATAAGATATAATATTCATTGGGAAGTGTCATGTATTCCTCGTATTCACTCCATAAGAATGTAAATGCGACACTTCCATGCTAGGAAATAGAGTTTGCAGATGTCTCCGCATCGAGGCAATAGGGTTCTAATGCTTCTTATAACGCGATATCGCATCTCATTTCTATGTTTCATGATAAGACATAATATTCATTGGGAAGTGTCATGTATTCCTCGCATTCACTCTAAAAGATTGTAAATGCGACACTTCCATGTTGGGAAATAGCGTTTGCAGATGTCTCTGCATCGAGGCAATAGGGTTCTAATGCTTCTTGAAACGCGATATCGTACCTCACTTCTATGTTTCATGATAAGATATAATATTCATGGCGAAGTGTCATGTATTCCACGTACTCACTTCAATAGAATGTAAATGCGACACTTCCATGCTAGGAAATAGAGTTTGCAGATGTCTCCGCATCGAGGCAATAGGGTTCTATTGCTTCTTATAACGCGATATCGCATCTCATTTCTATGTTTCATGATAAGACATAATATTCATTGGGAAGTGTCATGTATTCCTCGTATTCACTCTAAAAGATTGTAAATGCGACACTTCCTTGCTAGGAAATAGCGTTTCTAGATGTCCACGTATGGTAGCAATAGTTCTAATGATTCTTAAAACGCGATAACGCATTTCATTTCAATGCTTCATGATAAGATATAATATTCATTGCGAAGTGTCATGTATAACTCGTATTCACTTCAAAAGAATGTAAATACGACAATTCCATGAGAGGAAAGAGCGTTTGCAGTTGTCTCCGCATCGAGCCAGCAGTGTCCTAATTCTTCTTAAAACGCGATAACGCATCTAACTACTATGTTTCAGGATAAGATATAATATTCATTGCGAAGTGTCATGTATACCTCGTATTCACTTCAAAAGAATGTAAATGCGACACTTCCTTCATATTAAATAGCGTTTGCAGATGTCTCCGTATAGAAGCAGTAGAGTTCTAAAGTTTCTTAAAGCGCGATATCGCATCACATTTCTATGTTTCGTGATAAGATATAATATTCATTGCGAAGTGTCATGTATACCTCGTATTCACTTCAAAAGAATGTAAATGCGACACTTCCATGCTAGGAAGTAGCGTTTGCAGATGTCTCTGCATCGAGGCAATAGGGTTCTAATGCTTCTTATAACGCGATAACGCATTTCATTTCAATGTTTCATGATAAGATATAATATTCATTGCGAAGTGTCATGTATAACTCGTATTCACTTCAAAAGAATGTAAATGCGACACTTCCTTCCTGGGAAATTGCGTTTCCAGATGTCTACCTATCGAAGCAGTAGAGTTCTAATGCTTCCTAAATCCCGATATCGCATTTCATTACTATATTTCGTGATAGTGTATAATATTTGTTGTGGAGTGTTATGTATACCTCGTGTTCACTTGAAAAGAATGTAAATGCGACACTTCCTTCCTATTAAATAGCGTTTGCAGATGTCTCCGTATCGAAGCAGTAGAGTTCTAAAGCTTCTTAAAACCCGCTATCGCTACCCATACCTATGTTTCGTGATAAGATATAATATTCATTGGGAAGTGTCATGTATTCCTCGTATTCACTCCATAAGAATGTAAATGCGACGCTTCCATGCTAGGAAATAGAGTTTGCAGATGTCTCTGCATCGAGGCAATAGGGTTCTAATGCTTCTTATAACGCGATATCGCATCTCATTTCTATGTTTCATGATAAGACATAATATTCATTGGGAAGTGTCATGTATTCCTCGTATTCACTCTAAAATATTGTAAATGCGACACTTCCATGTTGGGAAATAGCGTTTGCAGATGTCTCTGCATCGAGGCAATAGAGTTCTAATGCTTCTTAAAACGCGATATCGTACCTCACTTCTATGTTTCATGATAAGATATAATATTCATGGCGAAGTGTCATGTATTCCACGTACTCACTTCAAAAGAATGAAAATGCGACACTTCCTTGCTAGGAAATAGAGTTTGCAGATGTCTACCTATGGTAGCAATAGAGTGCCAATGCTTCTTAAAACGGGATATCGCATCTCATTTCTATGTTTCATGATAAGATATTGCATTCATTGCGAAGTGTCATGTATACCTCGTACTCACTTCAAATGGACGTAAATGCGAGATTTCCTTTGCTAGGAAATAGCGTCTGCAGATGTCTACGTATGGAAACAATAGTGTTCTAATGCTTCTTAAAACGCGGTATCGCATCTCATTTCTATGTTTCATGATAAGATATAATATTCATCGCGAAGTGACATGTATACCTCGTCTTCACTTCAAAAGAATGTAAATGCGCCACTTCCTTGCTAGTAAATAGAGTTTGCAGATGTCTACGTATCGTAGCAATAGAGTTCTAATGTTTCTTAAATCGCGATATCGCGTCTCATTTCTGTGTTTCATGATAAGGTATATTATTCATTGCGAAATGTCATGTATACCTCGTATTCACTTCAAAAGAATGTAAATGCGCCACTTTCTTGCTAGGAAATATCGTTTGCAGATGTCTACGTATCGTAGCAATAGGGTTCTAATGCTTCTCAAAACGCGATAACGCATATCATATCTGTGTTTCATGATAAGGTATATTATTCATTGCGAAGTGTCATGTATACCTCGTATCCACTTCAAAGGAATGTAAATGCGACACTTCCCTCCTAGGAAAAAGCGTTTGCCGATGTCTCCGCAAAGAGGCAACAGAGTCCTAATTCTTCTTAAAACGCGATACCGCATCTCACCTCTATGTTTCATGATAAGATGTATTGTTCATTGCGAAGTGTCATGTATACCTCGTATTCACTTCAAAAGAATGTATATACGGCACGTCCTTGCTAGGAAATAGCGTATCCAGACCTCTATGTATCGAAGCAATAGAGTTCTAAAGCTTCTTAAAACGCGATATCGCATCTCATTTCTATGTTTCGTGATATGATATAATATTCATTGCGAAGTGTCATGTATACCTTGTATTCACTTCAAAAGAATGTAAATACGACAATTCCATGACAGGAAAGAGCGTTTGCAGATGTCTCCGCATCCAGCCAGCAGTGTCTTAATTCTTCTTAAAACGCGATAACGCATCTAACTACTATGTTTCAGGATAAGATATAATATTCATTGCGAAGTGTCATGTATACCTCGTATTCACTTCAAAAGAATGTAAATGCGACACTTCCTTGCTAGGAAATAGCGTTTGCACATGTCTACGTATCCAAGCAATAGAGTTCTAATGCTTCTTAATACGTGATATCGCATCTTACTTCTATGTTTCATGATAAGATATAATACACATTGCGAAGTGTTACTTATACCTCGTATACACTTCAAAAGAATGTAAATGCCACAATTCCTTGCTAGGAAATAGCGTTTCCACATGTCGACGTGTCGAAGCAATAGTGTTGTAGTGCTTCTTAAAACGCGATATCGCATCTCATTTCTATGTCTCACTTCGCAATGAACATTATATCTTATCATGCAACATAGACCTCAGATGCGATATCGCGTTTTAAGAAGCACTACAACTCTATTGCTTCGATACGTAGACATCTGGAAACGCTATATCCTAGCAAGGAAATGCCCCATTTACATTCATTTGTAGTGTATGCGAGGTATACATGACACTTCGCAATGAATATTATATCTTATCATGGAACATAGAAATTGGGTGCGATATCGAGTGTTAGGAAGCATTAGAACCCTATTGCTACGATACGTAGACATCCGCAAACGCTATTTCCCAGCAAGGAAGTTTCGCATTTACATTCTTTTGAAGTGAGTACGAGGTATACATGACACTTCGCAATGAATGTTATATCTTATCACGAAACATAGAAATGATATGCGATATTGCAATTTATGAAGCATTAGAACTCCATTGCTACGATACGTATGCATCTGCAAACGCTATTTCCTAGCAAGGAAATGCCACATTTACATTCATTTGAAGTGTATGCGGGGTACACATGGCACTTCGCAATGAATAGTATATCTTATCATGAAACATAGAAATTAGATGCGATACCGCGTTTTAAGAAGCGTTAGAAGACAATTGCTATGACACGCAGACATCTGCAAACGCTGTTTCCTAGCAAGGAAGTGTCGTATTTACATTCTTTTGAAGTGAATACGAGGAATACATAACACTCCACAATGAATATTATATCTTATCATGATACATAGAGATGTGAAGCGATATCGCGTTTTGAGAAGCATTAGAACACTAATGCCACGATACGCAGACATCTGCAAACGCCATTTCCTAGCAAGGAAGTGTCGCATTTACATTCTTTTAAGAGGAGTACGAGGTATACATGACACTTCGCAATAAATATTATATCTTATCATGAAACATAAAAATGAGATGCGATATGACGATTTAAGAAGCATTAGAACTCTATTGTTTCGATACGTAGACATCTGCAAACGCTATTTCCCAGCAAGGAACTGTCGCATTCACATTCGTTTGAATCGTATGCGAGGTATACATGAAACTTCGCAATGAATATTATATATTATCATGAAACATAGATATGAGATGCGATATCGCGAATTAGGAAGCTTTAGAAATCTAGTGCTTCGGTACGTAGACATCTGCAAACGCTATTTCCTAGCAAGGAAGTGTCGCATTTACATTCATTTTAAGTGTATGCGAGGTATACATGGCACTTCGCAATGAATATTATATATTGTCATGAAACATAGAAATGAGATGCCATATCGCGATTTAAGAAGCATTAGAACACTATTGCTTCGATACGTAGACATCTGCAAACGTTACTTCCTAGCAAGGTAGTGTCGCATTTACATTCTTTTGAGACGAATACGAGGTATACATGACACTCCACAATGAATATTATATCTTATCATGAAACATAGAAATGAGATGCGATATCGCGAATTAGAAAGATTTAGAAATCTATTGCTTCGGTACGTAGACATCTGCAAACGCTATTTCCTAGCAAGGAAGTGTCGCATTTACATTCTATTGAAGTGAATACGAGGTATACATGACACTCCACAATGAATATTATATATTATCATGAAACAGAGTAATGAGTAGCGATATCGCGTTTTGAGAAGCAATAGAACTCTAATGCCACGATACGTAGACATCTGCAAACGCTATTTCCTAGCAAGGAAGTGTCGCATTTACATTCGTTTGAAACGAATACGAGGTATACATAGCACTCCACAATGAATATTATATATTATCATGAAACATAGGAATGAGATGCGATATGACGATCTAAGAAGCATTAGAAAACTATTGCTTCGATACGTAGACATCTGCAAACGCTATTTCCTAGCAAGGAAGTGTGGCATTTATATTCTTTTGAAGTGAATACGAGGTATACATAACACTCCACAATGAATATTATATATTATCATGAAACATAGTAATGAGAAGCGATATCGCGTTTTGAGAAGCATTAAACTCTAATGCCACGATACGTAGACATCTGCAAACGCTACTTCCTAGCAAGGAAGTGTCGCATTTACATCCATTTGAAGTATAGACGAGATATACATAACTCTGCACAATGAATATTATATCTTATCATGAAACATAGAAATGAGATGCGATATCGCGATTTAAGAAGCATTAGAACTCTATTGATTCGATACGTAGACATCTGCAAACGCCATTTCCTAGCATGGAAGTGTCGCGTTTACATTCTTTTGAAGTGAATACGAGGTATACATGACACTTCGCAATGAATATTATATATTGTCATGAAACATAGAAATGAGATGCGATATCGCGATTTAAGAAGCATTAGAACACTACTGCTTCGATACGTAGACATCTGCAAACGCTACTTCCTAGCAAGGAAGTGTCGCATTTACATTCTTTTGAAACGAATACGAGGTATACATAACACTCCACAATGAATATTATATATTATCATGAAACATAGGAATGAGATGCGATATGACGATTTAAGAAGCATTAGAACACTCTTGCTTCGATACGTAGACATCTGCAAACGCAACTTCCTAGCAAGGAAGTGTCGCATTTACATACTTTTGAAGTGAATACGAGGTATACATAGCACTGCACAATGAATATTATATCTTATCATGAAACATAGAAATGGGATGCGATACCGCGATTTAAGAAAAATTAGAACACTATTGCTTCGATACGTAGACATCTGCAAACGCTACTTCCTAGCAAGGAAGCGTCGCATGTACATTCTTTTGAAAGGAGTACGAGGTGTACATGACACTTCGCAATGAATATTATATCTTATCATTAAACATAGAAATGAGATGCGATATCGCGATTTATGAAGCATTAGATGTCTATTACTTCGATACGTAGAAATCTGCAAACGCTATTTCCTAGCCAGGAAGTGTCGCATTTACATTCATTTTAAGTGCATGCGAGGTATACATGACACTTCGCAATGAATATTATATATTATCATGAAACATAGATATGAGATGCGATATCGCGATTTAAGAAGCATTAGATCACTATTGCTTCGATACGTAGACATCTCCAAGCACTATTTCCCAGCAAGGAACTGTCCCACTCACATTCGTTTGAATTGTATGCGAGGTATACATGATACTTCGCAATGAATATTATATATTGTCATGAAACATAGAAATGAGATGCGATATCGCGATTTAAGAAGCATTAGAACACTATTGCTTCGATACGTAGACATCTGCAAACGCTACTTCCTAGCAAGGAAGTGTCGCATTTACATTCTTTTGAGACGAATACGAGGTATACATGACACTCCACAATGAATATTATATCTTATCATGAAACATAGAAATGAGATGCGATATCGCGAATTAGAAAGATTTAGAAATCTATTGCTTCGGTACGTAGACATCTGGAAACGCTATTTCCTAGCAAGGAAGTGTCGCATTTACATTCTATTGAAGTGAATACGAGGTATACATGACACTCCACAATGAATATTATATCTTATCATGAAACATAGAAATGGGATGCGATATGACGATTTAAGAAGCATTAGAACACTCTTGCTTCGATACATAGACATCTGCAAACGCAACTTCCTAGCAAGGAAGTGTCGCATTTACATACTTTTGAAGTGAATACGAGGTATACATAGCACTGCACAATGAATATTATATCTTATCATGAAACATAGAAATGGGATGCGATACCGCGATTTAAAAAAAATTAGAACACTATTGCTTCGATACGTAGACATCTGCAAACGCTACTTCCTAGCAAGGAAGCGTCGCATTTACATTCTTTTGAAGTGAATACGAGGTATACATAACACTCCACAATGAATATTATATCTTATCATGAAACATACAAATGAGATGCGATATGACGATTTAAGAAGCATTAGAACCCTGTTGCTTCGATACGTAGACATCTACAAACACTATTTCCCTGCAAGGAACTGTCGCATCCACATTCGTTTGAATTGTATGCGAGGTATACATGAATCTTCGCAATGAATATTATATATTATCATGAAACATAGATATGAGATGCGATATCGCGAATTAGCAAGCTTTAGAAATCTATTGCTTCGATACGTAGACATCTGCAAACGCTATTTCCTTGCAAGGAAGTGTCGCATTTACATTCATTTTAAGTATATGCGAGGTATACATGACACTTCGCAATGAATATTATATATTGACATGAAACATAGAAATGAGATGCGATATCGCGATTTAAGAGGCATTAGAACACTATTGCTTCGATACGTAGACATCTGCAAACGCTACTTCCTAGCAAGGAAGTGTCGCATTTACATTCTTTTGAAACGAATACGAGGTATACATAACACTCCACAATGAATATTATATCTTATCATGAAACATAGAAATGAGATGCGATATCGCGATATATGAAGCATTAGATGTCTATTACTTCGATACGTAGACATCTGCAAACGCTATTTCCTAGCCAGGAAGTGTCGCATTTACATTCATTTTAAGTGCATGCGAGGTATACATGACACTTCGCAATGAATATTATATATTGTCATGAAACATAGAAATGTGATGCGATATCGCGATTTAAGAAGCATTAGATCACTATTGCTTCGATACGTAGACATCTCCAAACACTGTTTCCCAGCAAGGAACTGTCCCACTCACATTCGTTTGAATTGTATGCGAGGTATACATGATACTTCGCAATGAATATTATATATTGTCATGAAACATAGAAATGACATGCGATATCGCGATTTAAGAATCATTAGAACACTATTGCTTCTATACGTAGACATCTGCAAACGCTACTTCCTAGCACGGACGTGTCGCATTTACATTCTATGGAAATGAGTACGAGGTATACATAACACTCCACAATGAATATTATATATTATCATGAAACAAAGTAATGAGTAGCGATATCGCGTCTTGAGAAGCATTAGAACTCTAATGCTACAATACGTAGATATCTGCAAACGCTATTTCCTAGCATGGAACTGTCGCATTCACATTCATTTGTAGTGTATGCGAGGTATACATGACACTCCGCAATGAATATTATATATTATCATGAAACATAGTAATGAGTAGCGATTTCGCGTTTTGAGAGGCATTAGACCTCTAATGCCACGATACGTAGACATCTGCAAACGACATTTCCCAGGAAGGAAGTGTCGCATTTAGATTCATTTGAAGTATAGACGAGATATACATGACACTGCACAATGAATATTATATCTTATCATGAAACATAGGAATGAGATGCGATGTGGCGATTTAAGAAGCATTAGAAATCTATTGGTTCGATACGTAGACATCTGCAAACGCTACTTCCTGGCAAGGAAGTGTCGCATTTACATTCTTTTGAAGTGAATCCGAGGTAAGCATAACAATGCCCACTGAATATTATATCTTATCATGAAACATAGAAATGAGATGTTATATCGCGATTTAAGAAGCATTAGAACTCTATTACATCGATACGTAGACATCAGCAATCACTATTTCCTAGCAAGGAACTGTCGCATTCACATTCATTTGAAGTGTATCCGAGGTATACATGACATTTCGCAATGAATATTATAAATTATCATTTAACATAGATGTGAGATTCGATATCGCGAATTAGCAAGATTTAGAAATCTATTGCTTCGATACGTAGACATCTGCAAAGGCTATTACCTTGCAAGGAAGTGTCGCACTTACATTCTTTTGAAGTGAATACGAGGTATACATAACACTCCACAATGAATATTATATATTATCATGAAACATAGTAATGAGAAGCGATATCGCGTTTTGAGAAGCATTAAACTCTAATGCCACGATACGTAGACATCTGCAAACGCTACTTCCTAGCAAGGAAGTGTCGCATTTACATCCATTTGAAGTATAGACGAGATATACATAACTCTGCACAATTAATATTATATTTTATCATGAAACATAGGAATGAGATGCGATATCGCGATTTAAGAAGCATTAGAACTTTATTGCTTCGATACGTAGACATCTGCAAACGCCATTTCCTAGCATGGAAGTGTCGCGTTTACATTCTTTTGAAGTGAATACGAGGTATACATGACACTTCGCAATGAATATTATATATTGTCATGAAACATAGAAATGAGATGCGATATCGCGATTTAAGAAGCATTAGAACACTACTGCTTCGATACGTAGACATCTGCAAACGCTACTTCCTAGCAAGGAAGCGTCGCATGTACATTCTTTTGAAAGGAGTACGAGGTGTACATGACACTTCGCAATGAATATTATATCTTATCATGAAACATAGAAATGAGATGCGATATCGCGATTTATGAAGCATTAGATGTCTATTACTTCGATACGTAGACATCTGCAAACGCTATTTCCTAGCCAGGAAGTGTCGCATTTACATTCATTTTAAGTGCATGCGAGGTATACATGACACTTCGCAATGAATATTATATATTGTCATGAAACATAGAAAAGTGATGCGATATCGCGATTTAAGAAGCATTAGATCACTATTGCTTCGATACGTAGACATCTCCAAACACTATTTCCCAGCAAGGAACTGTCCCACTCACATTCGTTTGAATTGTATGCGAGGTATACATGATACTTCGCAATGAATATTATATATTGCCATGAAACATAGAAATGACATGCGATATCGCGATTTAAGAATCATTAGAACACTATTGCTTCGATACGTAGACATCTGCAAACGCTACTTCCCAGCACGGACGTGTCGCATTTACATTCTATGGAAATGAGTACGAGGTATACATAACACTCCACAATGAATATTATATATTATCATGAAACAAAGTAATGAGTAGCGATATCGCGTCTTGAGAAGCATTAGAACTCTAATGCTACAATACGTAGATATCTGCAAACTCTATTTCCTAGGAAGGAACTGTCGCATTCACATTCATTTGTAGTGTATGCGAGGTATACATAACACTCCGCAATGAATATTATATATTATCATGAAACATAGTAATGAGTAGCGATTTCGCGTTTTGAGAAGCATTAGACCTCTAATGCCACGATACGTAGACATCTACAAACGACATTTCCCAGGAAGGAAGTGTCGCATTTACATTTATTTGAAGTATAGACGAGATATACATAACTCTGCGCAATGAATATTATATCTTATCATGAAACATAGAAATGAGATGCGATATCGCGATTTAAGAAGCATTAGAACTCTATTGCTTCGATACGTAGACATCTGCAAACGCTACTTCCTAGCAAGGATGTGTCGCATTTACATTCTCTTGAAAGGAATACGAGGTATACATGACACTTCGCAATGAATATTATATCTTATCATGAAACATAGGAATGAGATGAAATATGGCGATTTAAGAAGCATTAGAACTCTATTGCTTCGATACGTAGACATCTGCAAACGCTATTTCCTAGCAAGGAAGTGTTGCGTTTACATTCTTCTGAAGTGAATACGAGGAATACATGACACTTCGCAATGAATATTATATATTGTCATGAAACATAGAAATGAGATGCGATATCGCGATTTAAGAAGCATTAGAACACTCTTGCTTCGATACGTAGACATCTGCAAACGCAACTTCCTAGCAAGGAAGTGTCGCATTTACATACTTTTGAAGTGAATACGAGGTATACATAGCACTGCACAATGAATATTATATCTTATCATGAAACATAGAAATGGGATGCGATACCGCGATTTAAGAAAAATTAGAACACCATTGCTTCGATACGTAGACATCTGCAAACTCTACTTCCTAGCAAGGAAGTGTCGAATTTACATTCTCTTGAAACGAATACGAGGTATACATAACACTCCACAATGAATATTATATATTAACATGAAACATAGTAATGAGTAGCGATATCGCGTTTTGAGAAGCATTAGAACTCTAATACCACGATACGTAGACATCTGCAAACGCCACTTCCTGGCAAGGAAGTGTCGCACTTACATTCTTTTGAAAGGAATATGAGGTATACATGACAATTCGCAATGAATATTATATCTTATCATGAAACATAGAAATGAGGTGCGATATCGCGATTTGAGAAGCACTAGAACTCTACTGCTTCGATACGTAGACATCTGCAAACGCTATTTCCTAGCATGGAAGTGTCGCGTTTACATTCTTTTGAAGTGAATATGAGGTATACATAACATTGCACTGTGAATATTATATCTTATCATCAAACATAGAAATGTGATGCGATATCGCGATATAAGAAGCATTAGAACACTATTGCTTCGATACGTAGACAACTGCAAAGGCTACTTCCTAGCAAGGACGTGTCGCAATTACATTCTATGGAAATGAATACGAGGTATACATAACACTCCACAATGAATATTATATATTATCATGAAACAAAGTAATGAGTAGCGATATCGCGTCTTGAGAAGCATTTGAACTCTAATGCCAAAATACGTAGATATCTGCAAACGCTGTTTCCTAGCAAGGAACTGTCGCATTCACATTCATTTGTAGTGTATGCGAGGTATACATAACACTCCGCAATGAATATTATATATTATCATGATACATAGTAATGGGTAGCGATTTCGCGTTTTGAGAAGCATTAGGCCTCTAATGCCACGATACGAAGACATCTGCAAACGACATTTCCCAGGAAGGAAGTGTCGCATTTACATTCATTTGAAGTATAGACGAGATATTCATGACACTGCACAATGAATATTGTATCTTATCCTGAAACATAGAAATGAGATGCGATGTGGCGACTTAGGAAGCATTAGAAATCTATTGGTGCGATACGTAGACATCTGCAAACGCTACTTCCTAGCAAGGAAGTGTCGCATTTACATTCTTTTGAAGTGAATCCGAGGTAAGCATAACACTGCCCACTGAATATTATATCTTAACATGAAACATAGAAATGAGATGCTATATCGCGATTTAAGAAGCATTAGAACTCTATTACATCGATACGTAGACATCAGCAATCACTATTTCCTAGCAGGGAACTGTCGCATTCACATTCATTTGAAGTGTATGCGAGGTATACATGACATTTCGCAATGAATATTATAAATTATCATTTAACATAGATGTGAGATTCGATATCGCGAATTAGCAAGATTTAGAAATCTATTGCTTCGATACGTAGACATCTGCAAAGGCTATTACCTTGCAAGGAAGTGTCGCATTTACATTCTTTTGAAGTGAATACGAGGTATACATAACACAGCACAATGAATATTATATCTTATCATGAACCATAGAAATGAGATGCCATATCGCGATTTAAGAAACATTAGAACACTGTTGCTTCAATACGTAGACATCTGCAAACGCTATTTCCAAGCAAGGAAGTGTCGCATTTACATTCTCTTGAAGTGAATACGAGGTGTACATAACACTCCACAATGAATATTATACATTATCATGAAACATAGTAATGAGTATCGGTATCGCGTATTGAGAAGCCATAGAACTCTAATGCCACGATACGTAGACGTCTGCAAACGCTATTTCCTAGCAAGGGAGAGTCGCATTTACATCCTTTTGAAGTATAGACGAGATATACATAACAATGCACAATGAATATTATATCTTGATATGAAACATAGAAATGAGATGCGATATGGCGATTTAAGAAGCATTAGAAATCTATTGGTTCGATACGTAGACATCTGCTAACGCTACTTCCTAGCAAGGAAGTGTCGCATTTACATTCTTTTGAAAGGAATACGTGGTATACATGACACTTCGCAGTGAATATTATATCTTATCAAGGAACGCAGATATGAGATGCGATATCGCGCTCTAAGAAGCATTAGAACTCTATTGTTTCGATACATCGACATCTGGACCAGCTATTTCCTAGCAAGGAAGTGTTGCATTTACATTCATTTGAAGTGTAGACGACGAATACGTAACACTCCGCAATGAATATTACATCTTATCATGAAACACAGAAATGAGATGCGATATCGCGTATTAAGAAGCATTGGAACTCTATTGTTTCGATACATCGACATCTGGACCAGCTATTTCCTAGCAAGGAAGTGTTGCATTTACATTCATTTGAAGTGTAGACGACGAATACGTAACACTCCGCAATGAATATTACATCTTATCATGAAACACAGAAATGAGATGCGATATCGCGTATTAAGAAGCATTGGAACTCTATTGTTTCGATACATCGACATGTGGACCAGCTATTTCCTAGCAGGATAGTGTCGCATTTTCATTCTTTTGAAGTGTATACGAGGTATACATAACACTCCACAATGAATATTATATCTTATTCTGAAACAAGAAAATGAGATGCGATATGACGATTTAAGAAGCATTAGAACTCTATTGCTTCGATACGTAGACATCTGCTAACGCTACTTCCTAGCAAGGAAGTGTCGCATTTACATTCTTTTGAAAGGAATACGTGGTATACATGACACTTCGCAGTGAATATTATATCTTATCAAGGAACGCAGATATGAGATGCGATATCGCGCTCTAAGAAGCATTAGAACTCTATTGTTTCGATACATCGACATCTGGACCAGCTATTTCCTAGCAAGGAAGTGTTGCATTTACATTCATTTGAAGTGTAGACGACGAATACGTAACACTCCGCAATGAATATTACATCTTATCATGAAACACAGAAATGAGATGCGATATCGCGTATTAAGAAGCATTGGAACTCTATTGTTTCGATACATCGACATCTGGACCAGCTATTTCCTAGCAAGGAAGTGTTGCATTTACATTCATTTGAAGTGTAGACGACGAATACGTAACACTCCGCAATGAATATTACATCTTATCATGAAACACAGAAATGAGATGCGATATCGCGTATTAAGAAGCATTGGAACTCTATTGTTTCGATACATCGACATGTGGACCAGCTATTTCCTAGCAGGATAGTGTCGCATTTTCATTCTTTTGAAGTGTATACGAGGTATACATAACACTCCACAATGAATATTATATCTTATTCTGAAACAAGAAAATGAGATGCGATATGACGATTTAAGAAGCATTAGAACTCTATTGCTTCGATACGTAGACATCTGCAAACGCTACTTCCTAGCAAGGAAGTTTCGCATTTACATTCTTTTGAAGTGAATACGAGGTATACATAACACAGCACAATGAATATTATATCTTATCATGAACCATAGAAATGAGATGCCATATCGCGATTTAAGAAACATTAGAACACTGTTGCTTCAATACGTAGACATCTGCAAACGCTATTTCCAAGCAAGGAAGTGTCGCATTTACATTCTCTTGAAGTGAATACGAGGTGTACATAACACTCCACAATGAATATTATACATTATCATGAAACATAGTAATGAGTATCGGTATCGCGTATTGAGAAGCCATAGAACTCTAATGCCACGATACGTAGACGTCTGCAAACGCTATTTCCTAGCAAGGGAGAATCGCATTTACATCCTTTTGAAGTATAGACGAGATATACATAACACTGCACAATGAATATTATATCTTGATATGAAACATAGAAATGAGATGCGATATGGCGATTTAAGAAGCATTAGAAATCTATTGGTTCGATACGTAGACATCTGCTAACGCTACTTCCTAGCAAGGAAGTGTCGCATTTACATTCTTTTGAAAGGAATACGTGGTATACATGACACTTCGCAGTGAATATTATATCTTATCAAGGAACGCAGATATGAGATGCGATATCGCGCTCTAAGAAGCATTAGAACTCTATTGTTTCGATACATCGACATCTGGACCAGCTATTTCCTAGCAAGGAAGTGTTGCATTTACATTCATTTGAAGTGTAGACGACGAATACGTAACACTCCGCAATGAATATTACATCTTATCATGAAACACAGAAATGAGATGCGATATCGCGTATTTAGAAGCATTGGAACTCTATTGTTTCGATACATCGACATCTGGACCAGCTATTTCCTAGCAAGGAAGTGTTGCATTTACATTCATTTGAAGTGTAGACGACGAATACGTAACACTCCGCAATGAATATTACATCTTATCATGAAACACAGAAATGAGATGCGATATCGCGAATTAAGAAGCATTGGAACTCTATTGTTTCGATACATCGACATCTGGACCAGCTATTTCCTAGCAGGATAGTGACGCATTTTCATTCTTTTGAAGTGTATACGAGGTATACATAACACTCCACAATGAATATTATATCTTATTCTGAAACAAGAAAATGAGATGCGATATGACGATTTAAGAAGCATTAGAACTCTATTGCTTCGATACGTAGACATCTGCAAACGCTACTTCCTAGCAAGGAAGATTCGCATTTACATTCTTTTGAAGTGAATACGAGGTATACATAACACAGCACAATGAATATTATATCTTATCATGAACCATAGAAATGAGATGCCATATCGCGATTTAAGAAACATTAGAACACTGTTGCTTCAATACGTAGACATCTGCAAACGCTATTTCCAAGCAAGGAAGTGTCGCATTTACATTCTCTTGAAGTGAATACGAGGTATACATAACACTCCACAATGAATATTATACATTATCATGAAACATAGTAATGAGTATCGGTATCGCGTATTGAGAAGCCATAGAACTCTAATGCCACGATACGTAGACGTCTGCAAACGCTATTTCCTAGCAAGGGAGAGTCGCATTTACATCATTTTGAAGTATAGACGAGATATACATAACACTGCACAATGAATATTATATCTTATCATGAAACGTAAAAATGAGATGCGGTATCGCCATTTAAGAAGCTTTGGAACTCTATTGCTTCGATACGTAGATATCTGCAAACGATATTTCCTAGCAAGGAACTGTCGCATTCACATTCTTTTGAAAGGAATACGAGGTATACATGACACTTCGCAATGAATATTATATCTTATCTTGAAACATAGGAATGAGATGCGATATGGCGATTTACGAATCATTAGAACACTATTGCTTCGATACGTAGACATCTGCAAACGCTACTTCCTAGCCAGGAAGTGTCGCGTTTACATTCTTTTGAAAGGAATACGAGGTAAACATGGCACTTCGCAATGAATATTATATCTTATCAGGAAACGTAGAAATGGGATGCGAAATGACGATTTAAGAAGCATTAGAACTCTATTGCTTCGATACGTAGACATCTGCAAACGCTATTTCCTAGCAAGAAATTGTAGCATTTGCATTCTTTTGAAGTGAATAATAGGTATACATAACACTGCACAATGAGTATTATATCATATCATGAAACATAGAAATGAGATGCGATATCGCGATTTAAGAAGAATTAGAACACTATTGCTTCGATACGTAGATATCTGCAAACACTATTTCCCAGCAAGGAACTGTCGCATTCACATTCGTTTGAATTGTATGCGTGGAATACATGAAACTTCGCAATGAATATTATATGTTATCATGAAACATAGATATGAGATGCGATATCGCGAATTAGCAAGCTTTAGAAATCTATTGCTTCGATACGTAGACATCTGAAAACGCTATTTCCTAGCAAGGAAGTGTCGCATTTACACTTTTTGAAGTGTCACGTTCTGAAGTCGCGAATGCGCTCGTCACGTGGACACTTTTCGTAGCCGTTCCCGAAATCGACGCGAATTGCGCAGTGCTGGGTTCGTCGGTGGACAAGGCTCGATTTACCGGGTACAAAGAAGTGCAACTTATCTTTCGATGCTCCTGGCGTCGTAGCTCTCCTCATCCTCGTAGCGTGGAGTGGAATCCTCCCTCGCGTATGTGTGGCGTCGCATCCCCGTTCCGTGGCGGCCAGTATGCGGGTTGCCAGCGTGTAGGGGATCCGGATGCTGGAGGACATGCGGATGCTGATCTGTGGCCGTCGAGGTTGGCGGGCGGCGTCTGAGGGTAGCAGGCGGTACGCCTGACGTCACAAAATGCGACACTTTGCTAGGAAGTAGCGTTAGCAGATATCTACGTATCGAAGCAATAAATTTCTAATGCTTTTTAAAACGCGATATCGAATCTCATTTCTATGTCTCATGATAAGATATAATACTCATTGTACAGTGTTATGTATACCTCGTATTCACCTCAAAGGAATGTAAATGCAACACATCCTTGCTAGGAAATAGCGCTTGCAGATGTCTGCGTTTCGAAGCAATAGAGTTCTAATGCTTCTTAAATCGTCATATCGCATCTCACATCTACGTTTCCTGATAAGATATAATATTCATTGCGAAGTGTCATGTATACCTCGTATTCCTTTCAAAAGAATGTAAATGCGACACTTCCTTGCTAGGAAGCAGCGTTTGCAGATGTCTACGTATCGAAGCAATAGGGATCTAATGCTTCATAAATCGCCATATCGTATCACATTTCTATGTTGCATGATCAGATATAATATTCAATGTGTAGTGCTATGTATACCTCGTATTCACCTCAAAGTAATGTAAATGCGACACTTCCTTGCTAGGAAATAGAGTTTACTGATATCTACGTATCGTAGCAATAGAGTTCTAATGCTTCTCAAGACGCGATGTCGCATTTCATTTCTATGCTTTATGTTAAAATATAATATTCATTGCGAAGTGTCATGTATACCTCGTACTCACTTCAAAATAATGTAAATGCGACACTTCCTTGCTACGAAATAGCGTTTGCAGATGTCTTCGTATCGAAGCAATAATGTTCTAATGCATCTCAAATCGCGATATCGCATCTCATTTCTATGTTTCATGATAAGACATAATATATATTGGGCAGTGTTATGTATACCTCGTGTTCACTTCAATGGAATGTAAATGCGACATTTCCTTCCTAGGAAATACAGTTTGCTGATGTCTACGTATATTAGCAATAGTGCTCTAATGCCTCTCAAAACGCGATATAGCATCTCATTCCTATGTTTCATGATAAGATATAATATTCATTGCGAAGTGTCATGTACATCACGTATTCACTTCAAAAGAAAGTAAATGCGACACTTCCATGCAAGGAAATAGCGTTTGCAGATGTCTACGTATCGTAGCAATAGACTTCTATTGCTTCTTAAATCGCGATATCGCATTTCACTACTATGTTTCATGATAAGATATAATATTCATTGCGAAGTGTCATGTATACCTCGTGCACACTTCAAAGGAATGTAAATGCGACACTTCCTTGCTAGGAAATAGCGTTTCCAGATGTCTACGTACCGAAGCAATGCAGCTGTAATGCTCCTTAAAACGACATGTCGCATCTCATTTCTATGTTTCATGATAAGATATAATATTCATTGCGAAGACTCATGTATACCTCATACTCACTTCAAAAGAATGTAAATGCGACACATCCTCGCTAGGGACTAGCATTTCCAGATGTCAACGTATCGTAGCAATAAATTTCTAATGCTTCTTAAACCGGTGATATCGCATCTCATTTCTATGTTTCTTGATAAGTTATAATATTCACTGCGAAGTGTCATGTATACCTCGTATTCACTCCAAAAGAATGGAAATACGACACTTCTATGCCAGGAAATAGCGTTTGCAGATGTCTCCGCATCGAGGCAATAGGGTTCAAATGCTTCTTAAAACGCGATATCGCATCTCACTTCTATGTTTCATGATAAGATACAATTTGCATTGCGAAGTGTCATGTATACCTTTGCATTCTCTTCAAAAGAATGTAAATGCTACACTTACTTGCTAGGAAATAGCGTTCGCAGATCTCTACGTATCGAAGCAACAGAGTTCTAGTGAATCTTAAAACGCGATATCGCATCTCATTTCTAGGTTTCATGATAGGCTATAATATTCATTGCGAAGTGTCATGTATACCACGTATTCACTTCAAAAGAATGTAAATGCGACTATTCCTTGCTAGGAAATAGCGTTTGCAGATGTCTACGTATCGTAGCCATAGATTTCTAATGCTGCTTCAATCGTGATATCGCATCTCATTTCTATGTTTCGTGATAAGTAACAATATTCATTGCGAAGTTTCATGTGTACCTCGTATTCACTTCAAAAGAATGTAAATACGACACTTCCTTGCTAGGAAATATTGTTTGCAGATGTCTACGTATCGAAGCAATAGATTTCTAATGCTACTTAAAACGCGATATCGAATCTCACTTCTATGTTTCATGATAAGATATAATATTCTTTGCAAAGTGTCATGTATACCTCGTATTCACTCCAAAAGAATGTAAATACGACACTTCCTTGCTAGGAAATATTGTGTGCAGATGTCTACGTATCGCAGAAATAGAGTGCTAATGCTTCTCAAAACGTGATATGGCATCTCACTTCTATGTTTCATGATAAGATATAATATTCATTGCGAAGTGTCATGTATACCTCGTATTCACATCAAAAGAATGTAAATGCGACACTTACTTGCTAGGAAATAGCGTTCGCAGATCTCTACGTATCGAAGCAATAGAGTTCTAGTGAATCTTAAAACGCGATATCGCATCTCATTTCTAGGTTTCATGATAAGCTATAATATTCATTGCGAAGTGTCATGTATACCACGTATTCACTTCAAAAGAATGTAAATGCGACTATTCCTTGCTAGGAAATAGCGTTTGCAGATGTCTACGTATCGTAGCCATAGATTTCTAATGCTGCTTAAATCGTGATATCGCATCTCATTTCTATGTTTCGTGATAAGTTACAACATTCATTGCGAAGTTTCATGTGTACCTCGTATTCACTTCAAAAGAATGTAAATGCGACACTCCCATGCTAGGAAATAGTGTTTGCAGATGTCTATGTAACGTAGCAAAGGGTTCAAATGCTTCTCAAAACGCGCTAACGCATCTCATTTCTATGCTTCATGATAGGATATAATATTCATTGCGAAGTGTCGTGTATACCCCGTACTCCCTTCAAAGAAAGTAAGTGCGGCACTTCCTTGCTAGGAAATAGCGTTTGCAGAGATCTACGTATCGCAGAAATAGAGTTCTAATGCTTATTAAAACGAGATGTCGCATTTCATTTCTATGTTTCGTGATAAGATATAATATTCATTGCGAAGTGTCATGTGTACCTCGTATTAACTTCAAAAGAATGTAAGTGCGGCATTTCCATGCTAGGAAATAGCGTTTGCAGATGTCTACGCATCGTAGCAATAAAGTTCTAATGCTTCTTAAAACGCGATATCGCATCTCACTTCTATGTTTCATAATAAGATGTAATATTCATTATGGAGTGTTATGTATACCTCGTATTCACTTCAAAAGAATGTAAATGCGATACATCCATGCTAGGAAATAGCGTTTGCAGATGTCTACGTATCGTAGCAATAGACTTCTATTGCTTCTTAAATCGCCATATCGCATTTCACTACTATGTTTCATGATAAGATATAATATTCATTGCGAAGTGTCATGTATACCTCGTGCTCACTTCAAAGGAATGTAAATGCGACACTTCCTTGCTAGGAAATACCGTTTCCAGATGTCTACGTACCGAAGCAATGCAGCTGTAATGCTCCTTAAAACGACATGTCGCATCTCATTTCTGTGTTTCATGATAAGATATAATATTCATTGCGAAGACTCATGTATACCTCATACTCACTTCAAAAGAATGTAAATGCGACACATCCTCGCTAGGGACTAGCATTTCCAGATGTCAACGTATCGTAGCAATAAATTTCTAATGCTTCTTAAACCGGTGATATCGCATCTCATTTCTATGTTTCTTGATAAGTTATAATATTCACTGCGAAGTGTCATGTATACCTCGTATTCACTCCAAAAGAATGGAAAATACGACACTTCTATGCCAGGAAATAGCGTTTGCAGATGTCTCCGCATCGAGGCAATAGGGTTCAAATGCTTCTTAAAACGCGATATCGCATCTCACTTCTTTGTTTCATGATAAGATACAATTTTCATTGCGAAGTGTCATGTATACCTTTGCATTCTCTTCAAAAGAATGTAAATGCTACACTTACTTGCTAGGAAATAGCGTTCGCAGATCTCTACGTATCGAAGCAATAGAATTCTAGTGAATCTTAAAACGCGATATCGCATCTCATTTCTAGGTTTCATGATAGGCTATAATATTCATTGCGAAGTGTCATGTATACCACGTATTCACTTCAAAAGAATGTAAATGCGACTATTCCTTGCTAGGAAATAGCGTTTGCAGATGTCTACGTATCGTAGCCATAGATTTCTAATGCTGCTTAAATCGTGATATCGCATCTCATTTCTATGTTTCGTGATAAGTTACAATATTCATTGCGAAGTTTCATGTGTACCTCGTATTCACTTCAAAAGAATGTAAATGCGACACTTCCATGCTAGGAAATAGCGTTTGCAGATGTCTATGTAACGTAGCAATGGGGTTCTAATGCTTCTCAAAACGCGCTAACGCATCTCATTTCTA
This sequence comes from Xylocopa sonorina, assembly GCF_050948175.1. NCBI lineage: Eukaryota > Metazoa > Arthropoda > Insecta > Hymenoptera > Apidae > Xylocopa > Xylocopa sonorina. The sequence continues at coordinate 2,383,570 of NW_027490091.1, forward strand.
TGCTTCATGATAGGATATAATGTTCATTGCGAAGTGTCGTGTATACCCCGTACTCCCTTCAAAGAAAGTAAGTGCGGCACTTCCTTGCTAGGAAATAGCGTTTGCAGATGTCTACGTATCGCAGAAATAGAGTTCTAATGCTTATTAAAACGAGATGTCGCATTTCATTTCTATGTTTCGTGATAAGATATAATATTCATTGCGAAGTGTCATGTGTACCTCGTATTAACTTCAAAAGAATGTAAGTGCGGCATTTCCATGCTAGGAAATAGCGTTTGCAGATGTCTGCGCATCGTAGCAATAAAGTTCTAATGCTTCTTAAAACGCGATATCGCATCTCACTTCTATGTTTCATAATAAGATGTAATATTCATTATGGAGTGTTATGTATACCTCGTATTCACTTCAAAAGAATGTAAATGCGACACTTCCATGCTAGGAAATAGCGTTTATAGATGTCTACGTATCGAAGCAATAGAGTTCTAATGCTTCTTAAAACGAGAAGTCGTATCTCATTTCTATGTTTCGTAATAAGATATAATATTCATTGCGGTATGTTATGTATGCCACGTATTCGCTTCAAAAGAATGTAAATGCGACACTTCCTAGCTAGGATATTGCGTTTGCAGATGTCTACGTATCGTAGCAATAGTGTTCTAATGCTTCATAAAACGCGATAACGCATCTCATTTCTATGTTTCCTGATAAGATATAATATTCAGTGCGAAGTGTCATGTATATCTCGTACTCACATCATAAGAATGTAAATGCGACACTTCCATGCTAGGAAATAGCGTTCGCAGATGTCAACGTATCGTAGCAATAGAGTTCTAATGCTTCTTAATACGAGATGTCGCATTTCATTTCTATGTTTCGTGATAAGATATAATATTCATTGTGGAGTGTTATGTATACCTCGTGCTCACTTCAATGGAATGTAAATGCGACATTTCCTTCCTAGGAAATACAGTTTGCTGATGTCTACGTATATTAGCAATAGAGCTCTAATGCCTCTCAAAACGCGATATAGCATCTCATTCCTATGTTTCATGATAAGATATAATATTCATTGCGAAGTGTCATGTACATCACGTATTCACTTCAAAAGAAAGTAAATGCGACACTTCCATGCAAGGAAATAGCGTTTGCAGATGTCTACGTATCGTAGCAATAGACTTCTATTGCTTCTTAAATCGCGATATCGCATTTCACTACTATGTTTCATGATAAGACATAATATTCATTGCGAAGTGTCATGTATACCTCGTGCTCACTTCAAAGGAATGTGAATGCGACACTTCCTTGCTAGGAAATACCGTTTCCAGATGTCTACGTACCGAAGCAATGCAGCTGTAATGCTCCTTAAAACGACATGTCGCATCTCATTTCTATGTTTCATGATAAGATATAATATTCATTGCGAAGACTCATGTATACCTCATACTCACTTCAAAAGAATGTAAATGCGACACATCCTCGCTAGGGACTAGCATTTCCAGATGTCAACGAATCGTAGCAATAAATTTCTAATGCTTCTTAAACCGGTGATATCGCATCTCATTTCTATGTTTCTTGATAAGTTATAATATTCACTGCGAAGTGTCATGTATACCTCGTATTCACTCCAAAAGAATGGAAATACGACACTTCTATGCCAGGAAATAGCGTTTGCAGATGTCTCCGCATCGAGGCAATAAGGTTCAAATGCTTCTTAAAACGCGATATCGCATCTCACTTCTATGTTTCATGATAAGATACAATTTTCATTGCGAAGTGTCATGTATACCTTTGCATTCTCTTCAAAAGAATGTAAATGCTACACTTACTTGCTAGGAAATAGCGTTCGCAGATCTCTACGTATCGAAGCAATAGAGTTCTAGTGAATCTTAAAACGCGATATCGCATCTCATTTCTAGGTTTCATGATAGGCTATAATATTCATTGCGAAGTGTCATGTATACCACGTATTCACTTCAAAAGAATGTAAATGCGACTATTCCTTGCTAGGAAATAGCGTTTGCAGATGTCTACGTATCGTAGCCATAGATTTCTAATGCTGCTTAAATCGTGATATCGCATCTCATTTCTATGTTTCGTGATAAGTTACAATATTCATTGCGAAGTTTCATGTGTACCTCGTATTCACTTCAAAAGAATGTAAATGCGACACTTCCATGCTAGGAAATAGCGTTTGCAGATGTCTATGTAACGTAGCAATGGGGTTCTAATGCTTCTCAAAACGCGCTAACGCATCTCATTTCTATGCTTCATGATAGGATATAATGTTCATTGCGAAGTGTCGTGTATACCCCGTACTCCCTTCAAAGAAAGTAAGTGCGGCACTTCCTTGCTAGGAAATAGCGTTTGCAGATGTCTACGTATCGCAGAAATAGAGTTCTAATGCTTATTAAAACGAGATGTCGCATTTCATTTCTATGTTTCGTGATAAGATATAATATTCATTGCGAAGTGTCATGTGTACCTCGTATTAACTTCAAAAGAATGTAAGTGCGGCATTTCCATGCTAGGAAATAGCATCTGAAGATGTCTCCGTATCGAAGCAATAGAATTCTAGTGCTTCTTAAGACGCGAATATCGCATCACATTTCTATGTTTCATGATAAGATACAATATTCATTGTGCAGTGTTATATGTATCTCGCATACACTTCAAACGAATGTAAATTCGAGACTTCCTTGCTAGGAAAGAGCGTTTGCAGATGTCTACGTATCGAAGCAATAGAGTTCTAATGCTTCTTAAAACGAGAAGTCGTATTTCATTTCTATGTTTCGTAATAAGGTATAACATGTATTGTGGAGTGTTATATATACCTCGTATTCACTTGTAACGAATGTAAATATGACACTTCCTTGCTAGGAAATAGCGTTCTCAGATGTCTACGTATCGTAGCATTAGAATTCTAATGCTTCTTAAAACGCGATATCGTATCGCATTTCTATGTTTCATGATAGGATATAATATTCATTGCGAAATGTCACTTATACCTCGCATACACTTCAAATGAATGCAAATGCGACACTACCTTGCGAGATAATAGCATTTATAGATGTCTACGTATCGTAGCAATACAGTTCTAATGCTTAATAAAACGGGATATCGCACCTCATTCCTATGTCTCATGATAAGATATAATATTCTTTGCGAACTGTCATGTATACCTCCTATTCACTACAAATGCGACACTTCCTTGCTAGGAAATAGCGATTACAGATGTCTACTTACCGAAGCAATCGAGTTCTAATGCTTTTTATAACGAGATATCGCATCTCAATTCTATGTTTTATGATAACACATAATATTCATTGCGAAGTGTTATGTATTCCCCGCCTACACTTCAAATGAATGTAAATGTGACACTTCCTTTCCAGGAAGTAACGTCTCCAGATGTCTACGTATCGAAACAATAGGGTTCTAATGCTGCTTAAAACGAGATGTCGCATCTCATTTCTATGTTTCATGATAAGATATAATATTCATTGCGAAGTGTCATGTATACCTCGTATTCACTCCAAGAGAATGTAAATGCGACACTTCCTTGCTCGGAAATAGCGTTTGCAGATGTCTACGAAATGAAGCAATAGAGTTCTAAAGCTTCCTAAAACGCGATATCGCATCTCATTTCTATGCTTCATGATAAGATATAATATTCATTGTGCAGTGTTATGTATTCCTCGTATTAACTTCAAAAGAATGTAAATGCGACACTTCCTTGCTAGGAAAAAGCGTTTGCAGGTGAATACGTATCGAAGCAATAGAATTCTAGTGCCCCTTAAAACGAGATATCGCATCTCATTTCTTAGCTTCATAATAAGATAAAATATTAATTGCGAAGTGTCATGTATACCTAGTATTCACTTCAGAAGAATGTAAATGCGACTCTTTCTTGCTAGGAAATAGCATCTGAAGATGTCTCCGTATCGAAGCAATAGAATTCTAGTGCTTCTTAAGACGCGAATATCGCATCTCATTTCTATGTTTCATGATAAGATACAATATTCATTGTGCAGTGTTATATGTATCTCGCATACACTTCAAACGAATGTAAATTCGAGACTTCCTTGCTAGGAAATAGCGCTTCCTGATGTCTACGCATCGAAGCAATAGAGTTCTAATGCTTCTTGAATCGCGATATCGCATTTCATTTCTATGCTACATGATAAGATATAATATTCATTGCGAAGTGTCATGTATACCACGCGAGCACTTCAAATGAATGCAAATGCGACACTTCCTTGCTAGGAAATAGCGTTTGCAGATGTCTCCGTATCAAAGCAATATATTTCTAATGCTTCTTAAGACGCGATATCGCATCTCACTTCTACCTTTCATTACAAGATATAATATTCATTGTGGATTGTTATGTATTCCTCGCATACACTACAAATGAATATAAATGCGACACTTCCTTGGTAGGAAATTGCGTTGGCAGGTGTCTATGTATCGAAGGAATAGAGTCCTAATGCTTCTTGAAACGAGATATCGCAACTCATTTCTATGTTTCATGATAAAATATAATATTCATAGCGAAGGATCATGTATACCTCGTATTCACCTCAAAAGAACGTAAATGCGACACTTCCTTGCTAGGAAGTAGCGTTTCCAGATATCTAGGCATCGAAACAGTAGAGGTCTAATGCTTCTTAAAACGCGATATAGCATCTCATTTCTATGTCTCATGATATGATATAATATTCATTGCGAAGTGTTATGTATACCTCGCATACACTTCAAATGAATATAAATGCGACACTTCCTTGCTAGGAAATAGCGTTGGCGGATGTCTACGTATCGAAACAATAGAGTTCTGATGCTTCTTAAAACGAGATGTCGCATCTCATTTCTATGAATCATGATAAGATATAATATTCACTGCGGAGTGTCATATATACCACGTATTCACTTCAAAGGAATGTAATTGCGACACTTCCTTGCTAGGAAGCAGCGATTGGAGATGTCTAGGTATCGTAGAATTAGTGTTCCAATGCTTCTTAAAACGCGACATCGCATCACATTTCTATCTTTCATGATAAGATATAATATTCATAGCGAAGTGTCATGTATACCTCGTATTCACTCCAAATGGATGGAAATGCGACACTTCCATGCTATGAAATACCGCTTCCAGATGTCTACGTGTCGTAGCAATATTGTTCTATTGCTTCTTAAAACGCGATATCGCATCTCATTTCTATGTCTCATGGTAAGATATAATGTTCACTGCGAAGTATTATGTATACCTCGCATACACATAAAGTGAATGTAAATGCGACACTTCCTTGCTAGGAAATAGCGTTTGCAGATGTCTCCGTATCAAAGCAATAGATTTCTAATGCTTCTTAAGACGCGATATCGCATCTCATTTCTATGTCTCATTATAAGATATAATATTCATTGCGAAGTGTTATGTATTCCTCGTCTATACTTCAAATGAATGTAAATGCGACACTTCCTTGCTAGGAAATAGCTTTTGCAGATGTCTACGTATCGAAGCAGTAGAATTCTGATGCTTGTTAAAACAGGATATCACATCTCATTTCCATGTTTCATGATAAGATATAATATCCATTGTGGAGTGTTATGTATACCTCGTATTCACCTCAAAGGAATGTAAATGCGACACTTCCTTGCTAGGAAATAGCGTTTGCAGATGGCCCGTATTGTAGCAATAGAGTTCGAATGCTTCTTAAAACGCGATATCGCATCTCAGTTCTATGTTTCATTACAAGATATAATATTCATTGTGGAGTGTTATGTATACCTCGTATTCACTTCAAAAGAATGTGAATGCGACACTTCCTTTCTAGGAAATAGCGTTTCCAGATGTCTACGTATCGAAGCAATAGAGTTCTAATGCTTCTTATATCGTGATATCGCATCTCATTTCTGTGTTTCACGGTAAGATATAATATTCATTGGGAAGTGTTATCTATACCTCGAATTCACTTCAAATGAATGTAAATGCGACGCTTCCTTGCTAGGAAATAGCGCCTGCAAATGTCTCCGTGTCGAAGCAATAGAGTTCTAATGCTTTTTAAGACGAGATATCGCAACTCATATCTATGTTTCATGATAAGATATAATGTTCATTGCGATGTGTCATGTATACCTCGTATTCACTTTAAATGAATGTAGATGCGTCACTTCCTTGCTATGAAGTAGCGTTTGCAGATGTCTACGTATCGAAGCAATAGAGTTCTAATGCTGCTCAAAACGCGATATCACATCTGATTTCTATGTTTCATGATGAGATACAATATTCATTGCGAAGTGTCATGTATACCTCGTCTACACTTCAAATGAGTGTAAAGGCGACACTTCCTTGCTAGGATATAGCATTTGCAGATATCTACGTATCGAATCAATAGAATTCTAATGCTTCTTAAAACGTGATAAAGCATCTCATTTCTATGTTTCATGATAAGACATAATACTCATTGCGAAGTGTCATGTATACCTCGTATTCACTTCAAAAGAATGTAAATGCGTCACTTCCTTGCTATGAAGCAGCGTTTGCAGATGTCTACGAAACGAAGCAATAGAGTTCTAATGCTTCTTAAATAGCGATATCGCATATCATTTCTATGTTTCATGATAACATATAATATTAATTGCGAAGTGTCATGTATACCACGTGTTCACTTCAAAGGAATGTAAATGCGACACTTTCTTGCTAGGAATTTGCATTTCCAGTTGTCTACGTATCGAGGCAGTAGAATTCTAATGCTTCGCAGATCGCGATATCGCATCTCATTTCTATGTTTCATGAGAGATATAATATTCATTGTGCAGTGTTATTTATACGTCGTATTAACTTCAGAAGAATGTAAATGCGACACTTCCTTGCTAGGAAATATCGTTGGCAGATGTTTACGTATCGAAACAATAGAGTTCTAATGCTTCTGAAAACGACAAATCGCATCTCATTTCTATGTTTCATGATAAGATATAATATTCATTGCGAACTGTCATGTATACCCCGTCCACATTTCAAATGAGTGTAAATGCGACACTTCTTTGCTAGGATATAGCATTTGTAGATGTCTACGTATCGAAACAATAGAGTTCTAATGCTTCTTAAAACGTGATATGGCAACACATTTCTATGTTTCATGATAAGGTATAATATTCATTGGGGAGTGTCATGTATACCTTGTATTCACCTAAAAAGTATGTAAATGCGACACTTCCTTGCTAGGAAATAGCGTCTGCAGATGTCAACGTATCGCAAGCATATAGTTCTAGTGCTTCTTGAAACGGGATATCGCATATCATTTCTATGTTTTATGATAAGATATAATGCTCATTACGATGTGTCATGTATACCTCGCATACACTTCAAATGAATATAAATGCGACACTTCCTTGCTAGGATATAGCGTTTGCAGATGTCTACGTACCGTAGAAATAGAGTTCTAGTGCTTCTTAAGACGAGATATCGCATCGCATTTCTATGTTTCACGATAAGATATAATATTCATTGCAAAGTGTCATGTATACCACGTATTCACTTCAAAGGAATGTAAATGGACATTTCCATGCTATTAAATAGTGTTTGGAGATGTCTACGTATCGATGAAATGGAGTTCTAATGCTTCTTAAAAGGAGACATCGCATCTCATTTCTATGACTCATGATAAGTTATAATATTGATTGCGAAGTGTTATGTATTCCTCGTCTACACTTCAAATGAATGTAAATGCGACACATCCCTTCTAGGAAATAGCGTTTGCAGATGTCTACGTATCGTAGCTATAGAGTTCTAGTGCTTCTTAAAACGCGGAATCACATATCATTTCTATTTTTCATGATAAGATATAATATTCGTTGCGAATTGTTATGTATTCCTCGTCTACACTTCAAATGAATGTAAATGCGACACATCCCTTCTAGGAAATAGCGTTTGCAGATGTCTACGTATTGTAGCAATAGAGTTCTAATGCTTTTTGAACCGCGATATCGCATCTCATTCCTGTGTTTCATGATAAGACGCAATATTCATTGAGGAGTGTTATGTATACCTCGTATTCACTACAGAAGAATGTAAATGCAACCCTTCCTTGCTAGGAAATAGAGATTGCAGATGTCTACGTGTCGTAGCAGTAGAGTTCTAATGCTTCTTATAACGAAATGTGGCTCCTCACTCCTATGTTTCATGATAAGATATAGTTTTCTGTGTGGTGTGTTATGTTTACCTCGTACTCACTTCAAAAGAATGTACATCCGGCACTTCCTTGCTAGGAAATATCGTTTGCAGATGTCTAAGTGTCGCAGCAATAGAGTTCTAATGCTTCTTAAAACGCGATATTGCATCTCATTTCTATACCTGATAATAAGATATAATGTTCATTGTGGAGTGTTATGTATACCTCCTATTCACCTCAAACGGATGTAAATGCGACACATCTTTGCTAGGAAATAGCGTTGGCAGATGTCTACGTATCGTAGCTATAGAGTTCCAATGCTTCTGAAAACGATATATTGCATCTTATTTTTATGTTTCATGATAATATATAATATTCATTGCGAAGTGTCATGTATACCTCGCATTCGCTTTAAAAGAATGTAAAAGCGGCACTTCCTTGCTAGGAAGTAGCGTTTGCAGATATCTATGTATCGATGTAATAGAGTTCTAATGCTTCTTAAAACGCGATATCTCACCCCATTTCAATGTTTCATGATAAGATATGATATTCACTGTGGAATGTTATGTATACCTCGTTTTCACTTCAAAAGAATGTAAATGGGACACTTCCTGGCTAGGAGATAGCATCTGCAGATGTCTTCGTAACGAAGCAATGGAATTCTAATGCTTCCTAAAACGAGATATCGCATCTCATTTCTGTGATTCTTGATGAGATATAATCTTCATTGCGAAGTGTCATGTATACCACGTATTCGCTTTAAAAGAATGTAAAAGCGGCACTTCCTTGCTAGGAATTAGCGTTTGCAGATGTCTACGTATCGTAGCAATAGAGTTCTAATGCTTCTTAAAGCACGATATCGCATCTGATTTCATATGTTTCATGATAAGATATGATATTCATTGCGAAATGTCATGTATACCTCGTATTCACTTCAAATGAAAGTAAATGCGACACTTCCTGGCTAGGAAGTAGCGTTTGCAGATGTCTACGTATTGTAACGTCAGGCGTACAGCCTGCCGCCCTCCAGCATCATCCCCGGCGCCCGACGAGGCCTTACACATACGTAGCTGCACCCTGCCATACAGAACGAGAACCCCTGCAGAACGACAACACGCTCGGCTGTCCAGCTATGGCAGCAGAGCATGGAGCGTCCAGGAGTCAGACCCTTCGCCCTTGCCGTGGACAACGAGACCTGGATGAACGCCACGCCAGCTCTCTATAGCTCTCTCCAGTGCCATATTCATACTTTGCGTTTATTTACTCGTAAGCCCATTTTCGTAGCATAAGTACACTACAGACGATTGTACATACAGAACCAACAGCACGAAATAGTTTTAAGTTATAATAAGTACGATGCGCAAGCGAGCGCCCGACGCGTGCGGCCGCCACACTACGCGGGCCGAGCGGTCGCCCTACTCCGACCGTCCACCCCACCGCGGGGCCCGAGCGACACGCGCGCCTCGCGACCCGAGGAGGTCGCGGACAAGCGACTAGAAGAGGAGAATCGTCGCAACCGGCAACCGAGCCGGATCAATCCGATCACTCGAGTCTCAGTGCCTTCAGGCTTTTGTCTATCCCGCTTGGGGATATTCGTTTACTATTTCACAAGTTCCATTTCGAATTTTATTCTAAACTTCGAATTCTACTACTTCCAGTTCTAGTTTAACTCTTAGAAATTAACATTACTTTAAACTAACTTAGGGAAAAGTTAAAGTGTAAGACTCGGTTTTATCGTAGAATATACTCATTTATTTTAGTAAATGAGCTCACTGATTATTTCTTCGACTCCTTACATTCTAAATCGAATTAACGGCGATCATTAACAAGAGAACTCGACGTGCGTGCCGCAAAACCTTTCTACATCACCTCGCTCGAGAATACTACGGGAAGGAAAACGTCCAGTATTTCTCCAACGCAACGGCTGCTCCTGCGATCCCTGATGCACCCGGACGTCCACCGCAGCCGATTTGGAAGCTTATTCCGATCTCGTTGTAGCCTATCAACCCTTATCCAGGAACTATTCCGCTCGACGACCAGCGACGACCGCACTACCTTCAACGAGGCAACAGATTAGAGGCGAACCAAGACAGCTCGAGGTAAGTGAACGCTTCATGTTCATGGTGTTCGTGTTTTGAATACGTGTTCGCGTCCCGATCGAACCAGCGTCCGCCGTAATCGCGCGGATCTTTTCGGATAATGGGCTACGCGTCACTCGCGGTAAATTCCGAAATTTTGTGGACCCGTGACTTGACAGTATCGAAGCAATAGATTTCTAATGCTTCTTAAAACGCGATATCGCATCTCATTTCTATGGTTCATGATAAGATATAATATGCATTGCGAAGTGTCATGTGTACCTCGTATTCACTTTATAAGAATGTAAATGCGACAATTCCATACTAGGAAATAGCATTTGCAGATGTCTACGTATCGAAGCATTATAGATCTAATGCTTCTTAAAACGAGATATCGCATTTCATTTCTAAGTTGCATGATAAGATATAATATTCGTTGCGAAGTGTCATGTATCACTCGTATTCACTTCAAAAGGATGTAGATGCGACGCTTCCTTGCTAGGAAATATCGTTTGCAGAAGACTACCTATCGTAGCAATAGGTTTCTATTGCTTCTCAGAACGCGGTATCGCATCTCAATTCTATGTTTCATGATAAGATATAATATTCATAGCAAAGTGTCATGTATAGCTGGTATTCACTTCAAAAAAATGTAAATGCAACACTTCCTAGCAAGGAAGTGGCGTTTGCAGATGTCTCCGTATCAAAGCAATATATTTCTAATGCTTCTTAAGACGCGATATCGCATCTCACTTCTACCTTTCATTACAAGATATAATATTCATTGTGGATTGTTATGTATTCCTCGCATACACTACAAATGAATATAAATGCGACACTTCCTTGGTAGGAAATTGCGTTGGCAGGTGTCTATGTATCGAAGGAATAGAGTCCTAATGCTTCTTGAAACGAGATATCGCAACTCATTTCTATGTTTCATGATAAAATATAATATTCATAGCGAAGGATCATGTATACCTCGTATTCACCTCAAAAGAACGTAAATGCGACACTTCCTTGCTAGGAAGTAGCGTTTCCAGATGTCTAGGCATCGAAACAGTAGAGGTCTAATGCTTCTTAAAACGCGATATAGCATCTCATTTCTATGTCTCATGATATGATATAATATTCATTGCGAAGTGTTATGTATACCTCGCATACACTTCAAATGAATATAAATGCGACACTTCCTTGCTAGGAAATAGCGTTGGCGGATGTCTACGTATCGAAACAATAGAGTTCTGATGCTTCTTAAAACGAGATGTCGCATCTCATTTCTATGAATCATGATAAGATATAATATTCACTGCGGAGTGTCATATATACCACGTATTCACTTCAAAGGAATGTAATTGCGACACTTCCTTGCTAGGAAGCAGCGTTTGGAGATGTCTAGGTATCGTAGAATTAGTGTTCCAATGCTTCTTAAAACGCGACATCGCATCACATTTCTATCTTTCATGATAAGATATAATATTCATAGCGAAGTGTCATGTATACCTCGTATTCACTCCAAATGGATGGAAATGCGACACTTCCATGCTATGAAATAGCGCTTCCAGATGTCTACGTGTCGTAGCAATATTGTTCTAATGCTTCTTAAAACGCGATATCGCATCTCATTTCTATGTCTCATGGTAAGATATAATGTTCACTGCGAAGTATTATGTATACCTCGCATACACATAAAATGAATGTAAATGCGACACTTTCTTGCTAGGAAATAGCGTTTGCAGATGGCTCCGTATCGCGGCAATAGAGTTCTAATGCTTCTTAAAACGCGATATCGCATCTCAGTTCTATGTTTCATTACAAGATATAATATTCACTGCGAAGTATTATGTATACCTCGCATACACACAAAATGAATGTAAATGCGACACTTCCTTGCTAGATAATAGCGTTTGCAGATGTCTACGTTTAGAAGCAATAGAGTTCTAATGCCTCTTGAAACGGGATATCGCATCTCATTTCTATGTTTCATGATAAGATATAATATTAATTGGGTAGTGTCATGTATACATCGTATTCACCTCAAAGGAATGTAAATGCGACACTTCCTTGCTAGGAAATAGCGTTTGCAGATGTCTCCGTATCAAAACAATAGATTTCTAATGCTTCTTAAGACGCGATATCGCATCTCACTTCTACCTTTCATTACAAGATATAATATTCATTGTGGATTGTTATGTATTCCTCGCATACACTTCAAATGAATATAAATGCGACACTTCCTTGCTAGGAAATTGCGTTGGCAGGTGTCTATGTATCGAAGGAATAGAGTCCTAATGCTTCTTGAAACGAGATATCGCAACTCATTTCTATGTTTCATGATAAAATATAATATTCATAGCGAAGTATCATGTATACCTCGTATTCACCTCAAAAGAACGTAAATGCGACACTTCCTTGCTAGGAAGTAGCGTTTCCAGATGTCTAGGCATCGAAACAGTAGAGGTCTAATGCTTCTTAAAACGCGATATCGCATCTCATTTCTATGTCTCATGATATGATATAATATTCATTGCGAAGTGTTATGTATACCTCGCATACACTTCAAATGAATATAAATGCGACACATCCCTTCTAGGAAATAGCGTTTGCAGATGTCTACGTATCGTAGCAATAGAGTTCTAATGCTTTTTAAACCGCGATATCACATCTCATTTCTATGTTTCATGATGAGATACAATATTCATTGCGAAGTGTCATGTATACCTCGTCTACACTTCAAATGAGTGTAAAGGCGACACTTCCCTGCTAGGATATAGCATTTGCAGATATCTACGTATCGAATCAATAGAATTCTAATGCTTCTTAAAACGTGATAAAGCATCTCATTTCTATGTTTCATGATAATACATAATATTCATTGCGAAGTGTCATGTATACCTCGTATTCACTTCAAAATAATGTAAATGCGTCACTTCGTTGCTATGAAGCAGCGTTTGCAGATGTCTACGTATCGAAGCAATAGAGTTCTAATGCTTCTTAAATAGCGATATCGCATATCATTTCTATTTTTCATGATAAGATATAATATTCATTGCGAATTGTTATGTATTCCTCGTCTACACTTCAAATGAATGCAAATGCGACACAACCCTTCTAGGAAATAGCGTTTGCAGACGTCTACGTTTCGAAACAATAGAGTTCTAATGCTTCTTAAAACGTGATATGGCAACTCATTTCTATGTTTCATGTTAAGATATAATATTCAGTGCGGAGTGTTATGTATACATCGCATACACTTCAAATGAATGCAAATGCGATACTTCCTTCCAAGGAAAGAGCCTTTGCAGATGTCTGCGTATCGAAACAATAGAGTTCTAATGCTAGTGAAAACGACAAATCGCATCTCACTTCTATGCTTCATGATAAGATATAATGTTCATTGCGAAGTGTCATGTATACCTCGTATTCACTTCAAAAGAATGTAAATGCGACCCTTCCTTGCTAGGAAATAGCGTTTGCAGATGTGTACGTATCGGAGCAATAGAGTTCTAATGCTTCTTAAAACAAGATATCGCATCTCATTTCTATGTTTCATGATAAGATATAATATTCATTGCGAAGTGTTATGTATACCTTGTATTCACTTCAAAATAATGTAAATGGGACTCTTCCTTGCTAGGAAGAAGCGTTTGCAGATGTCTACGTATTGAAGCAATAGAGTTCTAATGCTTCTTAAAACGAGATATGGCATCTCATTTCTATGTTCCATGATGAGATATAATATTCATTGCGAGGTGTCATGTATAACTCGCATACACTTCAAGTAAATGTAAATGCGACACTTCCTTGCTAGGAAGTAGCGTTTGCAGATGTCTACGTATCAAAGCAATAGAGTTCTAATGCATCTCAAAACGCGATATCGCATCTCATTTCTATGTTTCATGATGAGATGTAATATTCATTGCGACGTGTCATGTATAGCTCGAATATACATCAAATGAATGTAAATGCGACACTTCCTTGCTAGGATGTAGCGCTTGCAGATGTCTACGTATCGTAGCAATAGAGTTCCAATGCTTCTCAAAGCGCGATATCGCATCTCATTTCTATTTTTCATGATAAGATATAATATTCATTGCGAAGTGTCATGTATACCTCGTCTACATTTCAAATGAATAGAGTTCTAATGCTTCTCAAAACACAATATCGGATCTCATTTCTATATTTCATGATAAGATATAATACTCATTGTGCAGTGTCATGTATACCTCGTTTACGCTTCAAACGTATGTAAATGTAACACTTCCTTCCTAGGAAGTAGCTTTTCCGGATGTTTACGTATCGAAGCAATAGAGTTCTAATGCTGCTCAAAACGCGATATCACATCTCATTTCTATGTTTCATGATGAGATACAATATTCATTGCGAAGTGTCATGTATACCTCGTCTACACTTCAAATGAGTGTAAAGGCGACACTTCCCTGCTAGGATATAGCATTTGCAGATATCTACGACGTATCGAATCAATAGAATTCTAATGCTTCTTAAAACGTGATAAAGCATCTCATTTCTATGTTTCATGATAAGACATAATATTCATTGCGAAGTGTCATGTATACCTCGTATTCACTTCAGAAGAATGTAAATGCGACACTTCCTTGCTAGGAAATATCGTTGGCAGATGTTTACGTATCGAAACAATAGAGTTCTAATGCTTCTGAAAACGACAAATCGCATCTCATTTCTATGTTTCATGATAAGATATAATATTCATTGCGAACTGTCATGTATACCTCGTCCACATTTCAAATGAGTGTAAATGCGACACTTTTTTGCTAGTATATAGCATTTGTAGATGTCTACGTATCGAAACAATAGAGTTCTAATGCTTCTTAAAACGTGATATGGCAACTCATTTCTATGTTTCATGATAAGGTATAATATTCATTGGGGAGTGTCATGTATACCTTGTATTCACCTAAAAAGTATGTAAGTGCGACACTTCCTTGCTAGGAAATAGCGTCTGCAGATGTCAACGTATCGCAAGCATAGAGTTCTAATGCTTCTTGAAACGGGATATCGCATATCATTTCTATGTTTCATGATAAGATATAATGCTCATTGCGATGTGTTATGTATACCTCGCATACACTTCAAATGAATATAAATCCGACACTTCCTTGCTAGGATATAGCGTTTGCAGATGTCTACGTACCGCAGAAATAGAGTTCTAGTGCTTCTTAAGACGAGATATCGCATCGCATTTCTATGTTTCACGATAAGATATAATATTCATTGCAAAGTGTCATGTATACCACGTATTCACTTCAAAGGAATGTAAATGGACATTTCCATGCTATTAAATAGTGTTTGGAGATGTCTACGTATCGATGAAATGGAGTTCTAATGCTTCTTAAAAGGAGATATCGCATCTCATTTCTATGACTCATGATAAGTTATAATATTCATTGCGAAGTGTTATGTATTCCTCGTCTACACTTCAAATGAATGTAAATGCCACACATCCCTTCTAGGAAATAGCGTTTGCAGATGTCTACGTATCGTAGCTATAGAGTTCTAGTGCTTCTTAAAACGCGGTATCACATATCATTTCTATTTTTCATGATAAGATATAATATTCATTGCGAATTGTTATGTATTCCTCGTCTACACTTCAAATGAATGTAAATGCGACACATCCCTTCTAGGAAATAGCGTTTGCAGATGTCTACGTATCGTAGCAATAGAGTTCTAATGCTTTTTGAACCGCGATATTGCATCTCATTCCTGTGTTTCATGATAAGATACAATATTCATTGAGGAGTGTTATGTATACCTCGTATTCACTTCAAAAGAATGTGAATGCGACACATCCCTTCTAGGAAATAGCGTTTGCAGACGTCTACGTATCGTAGCTATAGTGTTCTAGTGCTTCTTAAAACGCGGAATCACATATCATTTCTATTCTTCATGATAAGATATAATATTCATTGCGAATTGTTATGTATTCCTCGTCTACACTTCAAATGAATGTAAATGCGACACATCCCTTCTAGGAAATAGCGTTTGCAGATGTCTACGTATCGTAGCAATAGAGTTCTAATGCTTTTTAAACCGCGATATCGCATCTCATTCCTGTGTTTCATGATAAGATACAATATTCATTGTGGAGTGTTATGTATACCTCGTATTCACTTCAAAAGAATGTGGATGCGACACTTCCTTTCTAGGAAATA